>NC_086194.1:110869269-112253435 GCF_035770615.1 Melospiza melodia melodia | reverse complement strand
TTTCAAGGTGGTATTTTTATTTTTGAAGAAATCTCAGTCAGGCTTCATCTTCATTCAGATACAAAACAGAAATTGCTCTGTTCCCCACAACTAATTCTTAACTAAATTCAGGAAAAAAAAAAAGAAGTTTCAATAGTATCTTTTCAATCCTAAATTTTTTCTAATGAACTTATGGTTTATTGCTCTTTTTATTTCAAAATAGAGTTAGGACTTCCAAGTGTGATCTGGAGCAACTCATACTATTTAGCAATGTTTCTGAACCTTTCATCCCAAACAAAGAATGGTAGAGTACACTTAAGGTTTTAAACATAATTTCTTTTGTTCTTCTTAATGTTCTTTTCAGTATATGAAGGTGCTTTAAGATATTTCCCTCCAAAACCTTCATCATGGAAACTAACATGGAAACTGAATTAATACATTTGACTCCTAAATCATGCATCATTTTGCTTCTTCCTCTAAAACTTTCTTTAAAAAAAAGTCACATATTAAATACGAGTTTCAGAGAAAGTTCAGTGTTCCAAGGGCACTTTATAAAAGGCATGAGCAGCTGTCTTCAGACAGGGATTTTGTGTATATATGCTGATCCCAATAGACTTAAAGTGTATGATGGAACTGGACTATGGCCATGCAATTTGAATTAGGCTGTTACTTTTATATCTCTTATCACAACTCCTTTCCAGTTAACATTCTTCTCATTTAAATCCTGCATTTGTAATCCCTTAGGATATTTTTTCCCCAATTTTTACAGATCAAAATATTCACAAGATTAGAATCAGTCGTTTGTCATATTCCTTATTTGAATAGAGCAAGCCTGCTTATAGTTGGTTCTGATATACTTGGTCACAATTCTCTAGCAAGGAAGAATAAAACCCTACTAAGTGTTTTGTTGCCTTATATTTCTCCCATTAGGATTGCATTGAAGGAAATTCTTTGGTGATGGTCAAAACCCTTCATACAGTGGCCTAAAACTGTTCTAGTGGAAGTCAGCTGTCATCTCCTGCATCCTCTGGGTCAGGCACAGGTCAATAAAAGGCACATTTCTGAATTCCCACTTACATAGCCCAAGCTCTGGTCCGAAGAATGTCGTATTCTGGCTTCTCAACACCTGATAACTTTTCTTACTTATCCTATGCTCAGCACTATGGATGTTCTCAGATTTTGGCAGACTAATGTGGAAAGATTGCTAGCAGGAATTAGGCTCAGGGAACATGCACCTATTGAACCTTTCAATATTTATAGTTGTCATGACTCGATTATTGTCCTGTTCTAGAGTTGATAGTGAGAGACAGTTTATCCCTATTTACTCATCCCTTTTTTCATTTATATCCTGTCTCATGTGATGGATGCAAATTGGGAGGAAGGGAGGGGAGGAGGAAGGGGAGGAATTCCTTCCCTGCTCTTTGATAAGGTGACCTAGGACAGTACTGATCATCAAGTATCCCAGTAGTTGAATTCACCTTCTAATGATGAATTCACCTTGTAATGAAACATATCATTAGTTATTTCTCTGCTTTTCAGAGATACAGACTTCTCTAGTCCAAAATTGATGGCAAATTCAGAGCAGAAGTAGATTTGTTCCTTGTAAGAAGGTACTACCTTCTTTTCACTCCTTGGCAATTTTCCTTCAGAAGAATCAGTCACCGATTTTTCTGGGGATTTTTTAAGAGATTTCCCTTTGATCCTAAGAACGTCCTGAGAGCTGATCCAACCATAGTTAGCGTTCTCTTTTCTGGATTATTTATGTGAGGCTGCTGGGAGAATTGGTGTATTAAATTCCCTGGGTTTTACTTTCTATAGATCCCAGCCTTGGAGAGCATCTTGGAGAGTCAGAAAAAGTAACAAAGTAACAAGAGGTCGTCTTGTTCCACAGGACCTCATACTACCCCCGGGAAAAAAAAAAAAAAGAAAAAAAAAAAAAAGAAAAAAAAGGATTTGCAAGGTTTGGCTGAGTAGGTGTTTTAATGATTTCTAGTTGAGACACGTTGCTGTGTAAACTTTTATCCTTTTCCAGTGGATGACAGACAAAATTTTGAAACTGTTAATTGAAGTGCAGCTTAGAAGAGATTTTAGAGATTTTTTAGGTGGGAAAGTAGGACTGTATTAAGTTCAGCCTTGGAAGAAGACAATGCCAGGAACTATGATCAAGGATAAAAAGCCCAAGTTTAGGCCACTTCTTTCAATTTTGTTATCTGAGGTCAAACTCTTATTGTTAATAGCTGCCTCTCTTTGTGCTAAGTCCTTCAGTTTAGGTCCCATACAAAAAATACCAGTTCAGTCCAACATGGACATTTCAATTCATACTTTTCCAACCATGTAGCTGTTAAGCAGTAACCAGTTCATTCACAGCCACTCCATCTGAGAAGGAATTCTTCAGCCAACTTTAATATAACTCTGTGCAGAAGTTCCATGTTTTCAGAGGAGCGTTTAAAATAAAAGCCTGTTGGCAAAGGGAGATGGCTGAGCCTCCTCTGTTCCACAGCACCAAAGCACAGAGGGCAGGCAAGGCCGACAGGCTCAGCAGGCTTGTTAGACACAGCTTTCATTTTTTAGGACAATTTCTCTAACACATTTTGCTAAACTCCAGGTTGAATATAGGGGCAACCTGCTGCTCCATTGCAATGCACAGCTAGGAACCTTGAGCTATCACCATTTCTACCCTAATACTGAAATACTTGGAGAAAGCTGTTGATCACTAAATCTGAGATTAGAACAGGAATCTGGAACCCTATAACAAGCTAAGCTTGAGGATGCTCTTTGAATATGGGTCCATAATGTTCATAGATATGTAACACATCTTAGTTCAACAAAATAAAGGGATCCTGGATTAAGTTACAATATCTATTATAAATCCAACACTGGTAGTTTCTGAAAATGCCTTTGCATCTGAAAGACTCAGGAACCATATATTAGTCATCGTAAGGAAAATCTGAATGAGCAATTACATAAAACTGGACGAGTCCTTGTGCTGCAGCATTTACTTGTGCACCAGTAATATGTTCCAGGCAGCTGTGATCTCTTGGAGAAGGCTATAAAGAGCACTAGTCTTGTTTTCTGACAGCCTATCATGTAATTTCTAACAGCCTGACTCAATGAGTATAATTTCTTTCCACTTTTTTTCCAGTGTAGGTTTTACTGGAAAATGTAAAACAAAGTGTTATTTTATTTCTTTCATTGTGTTGTCATTTGAAAGCTAAATATGAGGCTAAGATAATTGCTTATAGATTCCCTAGTAATTCCTTTCACTTGGTTGAATACAGAGCTTCCCTCAGATTTCTACAGTGAATATTTTCCAAAGTAAATTCAGAATTATTTTTCAACAAATGTTTTGTAGCGAGACTGAAACTCATTTTATGCAAACACATCACAGATGGTACCATTCAAGTGAATGAGTGTAGAAAGTAATGCATAAAATTGATTAATCAAATTATTTTAAATACTTATGGGGAAAAAATGGTATCCAATACTATTTTCAACAGATTTTGTATCCTCTCATTAAAAAATGCCATTCCCACGGACTTTTTTTGTTATGGACTAGGAGTGACATTGTTAAAGAAATATGTCTTTATGTAATGAAGTATAAGCCTGCAGCCTCTAAGCTTGCCTTCCCTATTAATTTTCCTAAGTGTATTTTAACACCTCCTAACTTGTTTTCTTTCATCACATAATGTGTCTAGCCTGTATTACTTCCCTATAATCATTGTCTGTGTCATTTATCTCAAGGGAATTTGAATTATTGAAACAAGCACACTCTATTTTGTCATCATTTAATGATATAATTTCGAATATTTCTTGGATATTTACTATATAATTCATGGACCCAGTCGTCCAATAATGCACTCTGCAGTAACCAAAAGCCTGCTGATGAAATCTCTGTACTCAGATTAGTTTGCTGACATTTGTCACTTTTCCCATGAAATGAAATTTGCCCATTTTATCTGAAATATTAGCTGGTGCAAAAAGATGGCTGGAGGAGCAGAGTCTGCAGCGCTTCCATCCCCTGCCACTGCTCTGATAATCAGGAGAGCAGCACATCCCTCACTTCTGGCAGATGAGCAGTGCTGCTGCCTTCTGAAGTGAGACACCTGAAGGGATCTTACCGGCAAAGGGCTATTTGCACCTGTGGTGTGGGGCTGATCCCATGTGCAATCTCCTCCAGGCACAGCTTTTGGCTTCCAGCTTGGTTTTAATGAAAACAGTACTCAAATTCTAAATACTTCTGACTGATTTTAATTCTGTTTATCAACAGGTACACTGTGTTCAAGTATTTTTTTTTTCAAGTTAGAAAAGCTGCTAATGCCAGAAAACTGAGGTGACTTTTGTGTATTTTTAATATGCAAAACTCATGAGTTCTTATAAGTGATGCTGCATCCCATACTTTCTAATGAAACTCTTCTTGATAGCATTTCAGTGTTTACACAGTTCAAATTTTCAGGTAACTTTCATGTCCTAATTCTGCCAAAGTTTTTTTTTTTTTTAATTCTAATGTGAGAAAAACACAGCTTTTGGTTTTAGCAAGAACTGTTTTTAACAAAAATAACACAGTTCACCATTCTTTTCAAACCTATTTCTCAGACTGCAATGTGGTCTGTGCAGTTAAAAATGTGGCAATAAAACAAATAGTCTTATAAATTCTTGTACAAGATGTTCCAGGAATGCAGTCAGAAGAGAAGGCGACAAAGAGGACTGGTGAAGGATAAAACATTGTGCAGGCTCATTTGCAGTTCTAAAGTGAATGCCTTTATATGCCTGGTGCCTTTCCTTTCCCCTCCTTCTCAAAAGCAAGAGACTTCCAGGAGAGACTGAACTTTAAATTCGTTTTGGCATTTCTTACTGGGAGGAATTTACTAGTAGCTACGGCAAAAAGAGTTGGTGATTTAGGACTAACTTTGACATATTTGCTTTTCCTTTAACTCCTCAAAGACAGGATTTTAGTTTTTTCAACACATCTAGCTGGGTTTTTTTCTTTCTCTAGTTTGCAAACTGAGTTAGGGGAATATAAAGAGTTAAATGTACTTGGACTTCCACAGCAAATCTGTAGCTAAGTCATAAACAGATGCCTGGGTTCTTCTGTCCTCTGCTCTAGCCATGAGACTCACTGTGTGTTTTTGCCAATACATATGTGAGAGCTCATGGGTTTTGAACTGATAGCATTCTGGATAGTTAGGGAGCTGCTCAAGTAGAATCTGAGTCACTGGTGATTATATTTTTTACTGGTGTCATAATCTCACCACTCATTCTACCCAGAATCAGTTTGGCTGTGTGTTTCCGTGCAGACCACCTATCCTTTTATTCCAGTCCTGCCAGAAAGCATTTCTAAGCTACTCTGCAGTACATTCTGCCACTTAAGCAAATCCCTTTAGATATTATACTGCTTAAGTGAAGCTAGGAGCCTGAGCTCTACATGAGAAAAAGTAAGGCTTTGTTTGCATCTAGAGTATCATTATGATTATAGAGGCAAAATATGCCAAACACACAAAGATAGCAGATGTCTCCTTAACAGGTGAATTTTTTGTAGTAAAGCTTGAGGATGCTTCAGGTTTACTTTCACACAGACTATTGTTACTATAAATGCAGTGAGAAAGTTTAACAACCATAAAACTTGAAAAGCTACCAGTTCTAAGACATTTAATAAAATTTCACAATTACAGAACAGGAGGATCTCTGCAGAGTCAGATAACAAGGAAAGAAGCATAGAGGCTGAGTTCTGGCAGGGTTTTTAATTTGTCAGGCAAATTGGAAAGCTGACTAATGTACCAGTAACACTTTTTATAATACTGTGCTAAATGGAAAACCACCTTTCAAACATTGGTATTGTTGAATCTCATGGGGAACCATTCCAATCCTTGTATAACACAATGAAGAAGCTTTACCACCCTAAACCAAAGGAAACCCAGGGCAGATACTTTTAACAAAAGGATTTAACTGTTTCTCTCTACCACAAACCCAGAACATTGGCTTTCCACCAAGCAATTCAAGCCATGTAAAGGAGAAGCACAGCTAAACCGACCTGGGAACTCTGACTCACGGGGTCGAGCGACCTCCTTGCTGCAGAGGGGAAGTGGTTTGCACCACCCTTTTTCCTGGCACAGCACATTTCCTCCTCTCCTGCTGTGGGATGCAGCCCAGCCTGCTGACCCGTGAGCCCATGGTGTTCTATGTGCTCTGCCCACCCCAGAAAAAGGATAAATCAGTCCACCAACAGCTCCTTGCCATCTCATACAGAACAGCAGTTCCTTGCTCTTCTGTGCAGGCATTCAAAAGGGCTCACAAGAGGGCTTCAAATATTTTTGTAAGTGTTGACATTTTGGGTGATAAATTATTAACATAAAATATAATGTTACTGATCTGACTAATACTTTTGTAAATTTGCTATTAGTTTTTGGCACATTTCCAGCAATTTCAGCATAGTGAGAACTTCCATTGTTCAGTTTATCTCAAATGCACTCTGCTAAGGGTTCAAAAAAAGGTGTAACTACTGATTAAAAGCATTGAATATGGTTGTGGAGTCTGAGAGTGTGGACAAGGCTCCATGCTAGCCTTCCCAAACCTAGCCTTCAGTTCTGGCTTACTGGTCTCCCAACCACTCACAGAAGAAGTTAAATTGAAGGGTACACTCTCAGTTCTGCTGTAATTAGGTTCCAGGAAAAGCATGAATTCAGCTACTGGTGTGCACTGGCCCTTTGCAGCACAGACTTTGCTGTGAGCCCTCCTTCCAGGTCACACAAGCTGTATTCAGGTCTGTAGCAAACCTCTCCTTTGCTCCTAGTTCTGTAAGTTTTGGCACTTGGACTCAATGATCATTATGGGTTCCTTCCAACTCAAGATACTCTATGATTCTAAGTTGGACCTCTACCTCTGCAAATTGCATGCCTCTCTTCTTGTTCTTCTCAAACTTGAAGCACTGGAAAAAATACTGCAGGTACACCCAGATCCTGTGTTTCTCTGGAATACCACTGCCCGTAAAACATAACTGTCCTGCAGTTTCCCAGAAAAAATGCTGCCCCTTCTCCCTCCTCCTTCTGAGAGTCCTGCTCCTTCAGGTGTCCTCCCAAGTGAGATTGAGCTTTCTGCTCTCCTATCTGCTGGTTTAGGTTGTGTAAACTGGGAATAGATCAAATGGTGGTGGTGATCCCCTGCAGCACATACCTACACATTGCCTGTGCACGTTAGAGCTCAACTACAGCAAAATCCAAGCCCCTGACAGACTGAAATTGGTACAAGATGGAAGGCTTCATGAATTGGGATATTTTACTGTGAACCAATGTACTAGTACTGTCTGTTTTTCAACAGCTAGTTGAGGATTATGCTTGGGGATTCAGAAGTGTTGCCTTAGATATGTAAATTTCTAGCTGGCCCATAACTTATATTCATGAGACTGGTATTTTCTCCTGTACTATGCTGCCTCTCTACTGTCACGTTCAAGTGAGAGACTTCAGCTGAAGGATCTCGAGGCAGGGCTCTCTGTGCCTTTGTCATCTGTTTGGAAAGGGATTTCTGAGCATGGCGGAAACTGTCATCGTTGCATCCTTGTATTACGGTTCCTTTCTATCTATGTGTACAAAACAAAAGACTCAACAAACTCTTTTCAATCAATTCTTTCAGTAACATTTCATTGCTGCTATCTTTACAGAGTGTCGGTGTCAATGACAGTCTCCAAAGCTCAGAATTCTTTTCCTGTTTCTGTTGTTTTTCAAGGAGGGGAAAATCTCCTTGAGTTTTAATTTTTTTTTTCCAGCATATTGTAGACAGATGATTAAAATATACCATGGGTATGGCAATGACTTCACAGTTATGCTTCCCAGTTTAAATTGTAAAACTTATGACTGCTCCATAAAAATATCTTGTAAATTTTTCTCTTATGGTGAATTTTCATTATAAACTGCTTTATAAATTCAGCAGGAACATAAAAGGAAAAATTCATGAAAGTTGAGCACACTCTAAGCTGAACTTGGCAGCTGCACTGGGTAATATACATGACAGAAAAATGGAAAGAGAAAAATTAACAAGCAGTGGATATGAATATGAAATATGTCAGAGTTGTTCTAAATCACTAATGTTTAACAAAATATTCATTCTCCAAAGATAATATTTAAATTATTGGATTTCCATCACTTAATAAAAATTATAATTTCTTTGAATATCTTTTGGGAAAAAAAAGGAAGCAGAGCAAGGGAAAATTATCAGATTTACTTTCCTGTTAAGCTTCAGTAATGAAACACCTATCTAGAAATACATTTCTTTCTCAATGTAGGCCAGGGTAGTAAAACTGAACATGATTTCTTTTCTTAATAAAAGATATATAGGACAAAAAAAATTATTATTTAATTAGGAGATTTCAAGGGTGTCTGTCTTTCTGTCTTGAATTGAAGCAGCTTAGTTCAGAATGCCTTTTTTTTTTTTTTTCTCGATTACTCTAAGTAAAACAGTGTCCCCCATCATTAAATGGATACAGTGCACTGGGGGGCCATGGGCACAAGCAGCCTGTCTGGGAAGCGCAAGCTGCTGAGAAGAATGGGATTATGAGTTTCATCTGAGGTACCAAAGGAAGGAGGAGGGCCAAGTTGGTTTCAAATAAATCAAGGGCCTTTACATTTCTCAACTGAAATTTGCTAATTGAAAATTATTAAATCAGTATTTTGGTTTTTTCTTATCATCCATTTTTCAAGAGTAGAATTCTCAGGAACTACAAATTATCAGTTTTAAGAAATACTCCTGGAAAATAAAATACATGGTGGGCCTCTTAAATACATTTTACAGGAACAGCTACCTAAAACCTTCCTCTCATTTAGACTCCAGCTTTACAGGTCATAGGGGCAGAACAGTAATATCTTTCTGAATCACTCATCTGCTAGTGCTGTTTCAGAAGATATTTTTCAGATTTGTGAAAGTTCTGGGTCCTGGGCAGCTGGGCTGGGATTTTGTAAGAACTTATTCTGAGATAAAATGGCAGATCACCTTGCTAAATGGCCCACTACAATTTAGAGAACCTGAATTCCAGTTTTTTCTTCTGAGGCTAGGCTGCTTGCTGGCTTCCTAAGCCTGTAATTCATTTACAGAAAGATAAATTTCATATCTGTGACTGTGGCAGCCAGTGTGCCTTGTCTGTTGGAACAAGCCAGCAGTGCTCTGTATAAAGCAGTTCCCCAAGGGGCCCAGAACATTTAGGATCAGTGCCTGGGCAAAGGAGTGCTCTCATTGCTATGAGCAAAAGAATCCCATCACAATCATTCCTCAGCTCAGAGTATTTTTCTTTGCTTTTTTCACTTTCTTCATTTTCTTCAAAGTCCTCCCAGTTTCTACATTTTCCTGTGCTGGCATAGTCAGGACTCTGTTATTCCAGAGCATTTGCATTTTGGTGTGGGGATAGTGCACGCTTCTTTTCACAGTGAAACAGAGCACAGTCCACAATATGAAATAAGAAAAGCCTTAATAGATATGGGTAAAATCCTGTTCTGAAGAATTTAACTTCTGTGCTGTGTAATACTACCTAGTGAGCTCATGAATCCAAGTTTCATTCATCAGGTATGTTGTTCTGTACATTTGAGGTTAAAATGAACCGTGACATTAGGAACTGGCACAATGTTAGGGCAGAAAAGCTGCCTTTGTTTGCATGTTTGGGGGTGTTATTGGTTGATTGGTTTAATTTTACACTGATTATTTTTGCCATTCTTCTGCTTGGTATTGTTCAGTAGCATTTTATTTTTCAAGTATTTTGGACCTGGTTACTTCATTACTTGAAACTTACAGGTGTTTTATCTGAGCATAATTTGCTACTGACAGATTATTATTCTCAAGCTCACAAAACAAATTCCACTCACTCTCCGTGCTCTCAGTCCCCTTTATTTTTCCCATGTAAAAAGTTACGTGGATTTGAAGAGAACCTCAGAACAAGGGATAATAGAGCACAGGGGAACAGAATAGGAGTTAATCAAACCTTACAGCAGGCAGCTGGGTACTATATATTTTTTTTTTTAATTTTTTTGGTACTAAAATGTGGGAGATTATACCAGTTATTTCAAATATTTCAGACACTGGGACACTTAGGAGCAAACAACTGTGTCCAAGCACTCACTAATTTATGGATTCAGTTAAGTTGTCTCTTCCTCTGATGACTGATACTGCTGAGAGTTAAGTGGATGACAGAACTATTCAAAGTACCAGGAAAAATAAGTGTGAAATCACTCATCACTGGAGAGAGTGCCATTGCTCTTGTCCCATCCTGATAAACCTGAGGCACATTAACTGGAATGCCTGCAGGAAGGGCTCAGCTTAGAGAATTCCAGTGGTCCTCCACTCTGTGTTCATTGCTCTCGACCTGTATTCAGACTTTGCCTCCAACTTGAGTAGTTTGAAGGGCTGCCATCCATGAGAGTATGGGAAATGCAATATTTATGTGACTGCGCAGTTTTAGCTGCACTACACTCTGTGTCCTCACTGCTCTGTGTTACACCGCTGTGGTTGCACTGAACTTAACACACAGCCTTCTCCATGGCAAATTCCAAGTGGGTTTAGAAAGCTTTCTCAGGATTTAGGCGGCTGTGGGTTAAATCTCCCAGCACATGGTGCTGTTTTCTTCTAAAATTGGAAACAGGAATGAAATTGTGATTTTCTCATAAAGCAAAACAGCTTCAGTTAAAAATTTTGGAAATCGCCCACAAGGTCCATGCAGCAGCTGTTGTGAAGCAGGGGGAATGGTAGAGAGCTGGGAGTTGACACCAACAGCTGCAGAATTATTTTTTACAGCTATCTCATGCTCTTTCTCTTGGATATTCATGTTTTGGTTTTCTGGTATTTGAGAACAGTTTCTTATGTCAAGCATAATTTTATGGGTCTGGGGTGGGGTGAGCATCCCTGAATGACAAGAAGGTTTCCTGCTTTGTTGGGATGAGCTGCCTGGAAAGCACTTCCACTGGGTTGAGAGAAGACAGCACATTTTATATGGAAAAGATGTGCAAGAAATAGTCACCAAACTTTCTGAAGAGCCCTTGGTAGGTGATGCTGCTGAGGAAGACTTTGGGGAGATACTCAGTGATGAAGCCCTATGTCCCTTCTGTGTGCCACCTCTAATCTCTTCAAAGTCCAGAGTACCATATTTAATAGGAATGCAATAGTACTTATTGTGGTGGATATTTGAGGAAAGACTTTAAACTGCACCAGGAGAGGTTTAGATTGGATATTAGAAAAAGAAATTTTTCACTGAAAGACTAGTTAGGTATTGGAATAAGTTGCCCAGGGACGTGGCGGGGGCGGTCCCTGTCTCTGGAAGTGTTCAAGAGGCATCTGGATGTGGCACTTGAGGCTGTGGTACAGGGGTGATTATGCTAGTGCTGGGTTGATGGGTGGATGATCTTGAAGGTCTCTTCCAACTTTGATGATTTTGTATTTAATGATGGAGTTAGAACTGTCAGGCAAGAGTTAAAAACTCTGGACTTAAGAAGATCAAATGAAATTACATGATCATGTTGAGATGGAAGGAAAGAGGATCGTGTAAAAAGATCAGGTAGTGTTTTAAGTAGGAATGCTGTAAGATTTAGGAGCACACTCACAGTTTCCTCAGAGAAATAATTCTCTACAGAATTTCTCAATATATATTATTCTTCATACGTAATATTATTAAACAGTCCAATTCCAGCCTTTTGTCATATTTCAGCCCTTCAGTCCTACTTATGTCAAAAAGTGATATTTTTCTAAAGGAGGTGGCTGAAAATTTGTTTACTTATACAAAACTGAAAACTTAGGTTTCTGAGAGCTGACATATGCTTCTGAATTTATCCCTTCTTACACACCTTGTGCTTTTTTTTTGATGTGTTTCTTAGATAAAAGTTACTGCTATGACAAGAGAATTTTTCATCGGTTCTTTGTCATTACTCTGCAGAGAACACATCATTTCAGAAACCTCAGTATAGAAAATTAAACTGCTCCAAGATTACATCATTAAAACACTTTTAGCTCAGTATAAAAGAATATAAGCAGCATTTCAGTTGCCAAAAGTGGTTTACCACTATCCACACCTTTGCCATCTTGAACCAATTTAGAGACTGCATTTGATAAATCATCTAACATACAGAGGCGACTTATAGAAGCTGGAAAGCTTTTAAAAGCCTTTTAGTGATAACATGTATTGTTGGTGAATAAACCTCAGAATATTTTTATATTTTGCTGAAAGAGTTAAACGTATCCTGAAATTCCTAGCCTTTTTTGGAGCATAAATAACAGTGACTAGAAAGTTTTATTACATACCTTTAAAATCAAGAGTTATGTTATGCATGTTGTTATATGTACCATATAATGTCAGCAGTTAGATAGAAGCATATATTCTTGTATTCCTAGTAGAATATCCCCCTTGTAAACTCATATTAACAATACTATGGTAACTATTTAATTCCAGTTATCAAAAGTATCAGAGGCCACTGAGAAAAATATGTCCTTTTTATCAGTCTTTATTTTGTCCTTTAAAAGAAGTAGCTGTTATAATTTTTAAATTACTTTAAACTATTTTTTTTCTTTTGCATTATTAGAGAATGAGTCACCCACTTCATCTTAAATAATCTACTGCCACAATCATGATTTATTTGCTTGGCATACTTTTTATTGCTTGTGGTACAGTCACTTCAGTGTTTTTCTTACCAACAAAAGAGGCTGTTACTTAGCAGAAATTCTGGAATTTGTTTTTATGTTTCCTTTTTCAACATTCTATCCCACTTCAACATGTCTGACAATCCATCATGAAAAACAGGAAAGCTGTTATCTTTTTTGATATGTGCAGAATTCTTCTACAGTGAGCTGGTACCTTTTGTTTTGCAGATGAGTTATTTTAATCTTTAAAGTTATGGCCATCATGTATATAGGTAGATAATTCAATAAATTAGCAATTCACTAGGGCCATAGCCATCCCTAACCCACAATCAATTACTCACATCTTCAGTCCCTGTCCACAGACATTTATCGTATTTGACTCTGTATGGCATTTGAAACAGGTAGGATAGCACAGCCTTTAGAGAAGGCAATTCTAGCTAGAGATCTTGGGAGTCAGCTAGAGCTTTTCTGGAAGATACATAGGGTAACATCTTACACTTAGGGAGCAGCTGAAGTCCTTTCCATATGGAGTTTATGAAGGAATATATGAAATTTGGCGTTCAGGATTTAATTCAGTTACTTGAAAGTCTCTCTGGGAGTGAGTACTCATTGTACTTCTTTTGACTGTTTTGAGTCTTCAGAAAACAGCAGAAATTTCCATTTCAGTTTGTTTTTAGAGGATGTCTGGTCTCTGGAATGCTCATATGATCTTTCTCCTAATACCAGAAGGGTCCCAGCTTGCTTACAGTTCCCTCAAAAAGGCTGTAACTTTTATTTGTTCAGTGTGGTAGTCTGTGGGGATGAAAACATCAGTGACACAGTAAAATCCCCAGTGAGAGACCTTGCTGAAGGTCTCCTTTATTTATAGGATGCTGAGCCTGTTATGAAACTCCTACAAAGCACTAGCAAAACTTCTACTTAAAAAAAAAAAAAAAGAAATTATGGAATCCATATGGGCCAGTTTGTTTCATGTTTCTGCCCTTCCCACAGTTCTCACTAAACATGTGCAATAAAACATGCTAGACTTCAAATAACATGAAGTATTTTCTGCTCATATAGCCCTACATGAAGCCTGAAGCCCTTGAAAGGTTCCTTTTTTTACATGCCATTTCCCTAACTGGGTTACAAATGGGTTACATCACACTTCAATAGCCAATGGCTCAAATACAGTTCCACACCCATGATTTTATGTTTGAAGCTAGTAATTCAGGATAGCCACAGAATAACAGAAAATCATATTTTTCTTAGGTCTTGTGTTTAGATTTTTTTTTAAGATTTCATTTCCTCAGGCAGAACTACAGCCTGAAAAAAGTGATTGGACCTGTTGGTGTTGCCTGGCAAAACTTACAGTTGTAGCATTTGACTGAATGGTTAAACCTTCCCCCTATCCTTTGGAAAAGTGAATGAAAAATATTATCACAGAATCACAGAATCACAGAATTTCAAGACTGGAAGAGACCTATAAGATCATCTAGTCCAGCCGATGTTCTAACTGTTCAGCTAGATCATGGCAGCAAGTGCCACATCCAGTCTTTTTTTGAATTCTTCAAGGGATGATGCCTCTACCACCTCACTGGGTAAATGATTCCAGTTTTTGACCACTCTTTCTGTGAAGTATTTCCTTCTTACTTCTAACTTACATCTGGCTTGACGCAACTTGAGACTGTGTCCTCTTGTTCTATCCATTGTCACCCAGAGAAAGAGGCCGACCCCCAGCTCACCACAGCCACCCTTCAGGAAGTTGAAGAGAGTGATAAGGTCGCCCCTGAGTCTCCTTTTCTCCAGGCTGAACAACCCCAGCTCCCTCAGTCGCTCTTCATATGGCTTGTGCTCCAAGCCCCTTACTAGTCTCGTTGCCCTCCTCTGGACACGCTCAAGTAACTCGATGTCCCTCCTAAAGTGAGGGGCCCAGAACTGGATACAATACTCCAAGTGAGGCCTCACCAGTGCCGAGTACAGGGGAAGAATATGTCCCTTACAATTAAGGATGGAGTGCACCCATGGTGAAAAAGGTTCTTCTGCCAGCAGGGAGTGCTGACCCTTGTGGGATGTCATCAGCCTGCACAGGCTTGAGCACATCAGAATCTGCCCCTCTTTTGACGTTAAACCTTCCTCTGGCTAGCTAAGCCCAGGTAGATACTGGCTAAGTCACAATGTGTTGTTATCAGTGATGTAATTTGGATCAAAATTATGCTCTTTAAGTGATTCTCCTGATTATGCTCACTCACCACACTTTTATTTGCATCACAGAGAGATCTTTGACATGGGTGGATGAGGTCTTCCTAAGGTCCCTAGAAAAGCCCTTCCTTTAGCATGGAAGTACTCCAAACATTTGGTTCCAGCACAGAGTATGCTTCAGGACTGCACTTCATGTGTGCCTGCCACTACTGGGCTGTCAATTCAGGAGAGCAGAGAAAAGCTGAAACATGAATGTCAACACTGGACCATCACCACAGCCCCAGATTGCAGGCTGCAAAGTTGGATTCGCTCCACTGGTGTTGCACAACTTGTTAATGCAGGCATTGCCTTGGCAGAAAAGAACTGAGGAGACTTTTATTTGTTAGAGGTCACAGGGAAATGTCTTCTGGGTGGCAAAGTCCTGTGTTCAGAGCTCATTGTTCTAGTTAGCATGCTTCCTGCATTTGCATAATAGGCTTTGAAAATCAAAAGGAAATTTTGGGCACAGCAAACTGGGAGGACAGTTCTACAGCCTTGAGGTGTCCAAAGGACCAAAGCTGCTTGATTTTGTCTTTAATGAGGCGGTGATTAAGTCATGATGTCTATAGGCACATGATTTCAGACTGGATGCTGGGCACTTGTAAAAGACCTGCAAATTAAAATTTTGTTTTATAAAATAGATCACTGCTGGGGTATATTTGCACCTGCTCATCTTTGCTGTGAATCATTGTCTTCACTTGGAAACTAGAACACAGCTCATCTTCCAGAAATGGGATAAAATCCTACTTTCTGGATTGCAATGTTATCATCAGTAACAGTTTTGCATTTCCTTCCTTGGGCAAGTTTAAAGTAAATAGCTGAGTTCAGTGTCAATCTTGTGTCCTATAGGTTTTGATTTTCCCTTCTGCTATGATTCAGGGTTTTTTTCCTCCATTGCCACAAGGAGCTTCAAAGCCAGGCATGGGCTCCAGGAAAATTGTATCAATGGGGCAGGAATGGGATGGGACACAGGTATTTAAAGAAAATCATAAGTATTTAATAGAAAAACATACTGTCAGCCCCACTGGTATTTAGGCCACCCCTGGTAGAATAAAGGAACAGCTAGATATGTGCAGCAGTTATTTTTGGCTTCTGGAAAAATCAGTTTAGATTAGAGGAAGCTAGGTGCAAATTAAAGAGACCCATAGCTGTCTTAAATTTTCAAGGATTGATGAGTTGTCAGTTAGCCCTAAAAACGGTGAGCAGGAAGATGGAGGATAATCTGTTTTAGCAGAATTTGTGAGCTGCATTGTTGCCAGCATTTGCCCAGAAGAAACATTCGGACACGTCATGTTTACAGCAGCTGCTCTGAAGTCTGAGCAATCAAAACACATTTCTGCCAGCACTCTGAAAACAAAGCAGGCCACGCTGAATCTCCCATGCGCAGATGAGAACTCTCAGCCATTATTTTCTGTTTATTTAGCGCGCCTGTGGAACGGACCGTGACCGCTGATTCCCAGTCCATCCTGCTGGGCCTGCGTGGGCAGAGGCACCACAGCTCTCTCAGGGGTGGGAGGCAGCCAGGCTGCCTGCAAAGGCAATGCTGAATGCAGGGCTGGGACTACTGCTCAGGAGAGCTCATGCTGCCCATGGCAAAAGAGCCAAGACTTCCATCCCCCAGTGCTGAGTGGGATGTTGTTTGCTGTGGCATTCCTTCCCCTGGATGAGTGACAGGGAGGAGATGGAACTTGCAGTGTAATCCTGCTTCTGGTTGTTGGAAACTTTTGAAGAGACTGCAATGGTGATCACTGATGTGCTGGGTGACACACACCTTCTCTCATTTTAAAATGAGAAGCCACCATGTGACAGTGTTCACAGGGGTCAGAGGATGAGGGAAGAGACGAGGATCTGACTCCATGTTTCAGAAGGCTTGATTTATTATTTTATTACATATATTATATTAAAACTATACTAAAAGGATAGAAGAAAGGATTTCATCAGAAGGCTAGCTAAGAATAGAAAAAGAAAGAATGATAATAAAGGTTTGTGTCTCGGACAGAGAGTCCAAGCCCTCTGACTGTGATTGGCCATTAATTAGAAACAACCACATGAGACCAATCACAGCTCCACCTGTTGCATCCACAGCAGCAGATAATCATTGTTTACATTTTGTTCCTGAGGCCTCTCAGCTTCTCAGGAGGAAAAACCCTAAGGAAAGGATTTTTCATAGAAGATGTCTGCGACACCCCTGCTCAGAGACAATGGATGTGAGATCTGCTTGGTTACAGAAGAAGAGGATAGGAGCTCATTTGGACAGAAGTACAAATGAAATCAAGCATTTCAAAACATAATTATGGCAGAGACAGTAAACTGCACCCAAAGGACAAATTCTGCACCAAAATTTCAAACCCTGCCTGTTTATGTGCATTCAGGAACAATTTTACATCAAAGCAAATGTTTTTTTTTTTATGATGGCTGAGTCAGAAGGCACTGGGATTTTCTCTGTAGAGAGCTGCACAGCTTTTTCTTCAGAGAAGCAAGGCCTTGCATGGCTGGCATTGAGTGGAAATCAGGAAAGCTCCATTACTAAGACTCATAAGAAGTGGGATTTCTTCTCCAGATGAGCCTGATTGAGCTAAAGAGTACCAAGAGGCTGTAGCAGAGCAGTGGGTTAATATCCAAATTTCTCCTTTTAGCTTTCACAGGGCTACATCAGGTAGGTCTCACCCTCACAGAGTGAAATTAAAAGGCATATTTCACCCTTCAGGGATGCGAACTAAGCTTGATGAGCTGCATTTTACAAAATCTTCTGTTTCTTTCAGATGTGTGAGTAACTAGGCTGACATCTCCAAGCCATCAAGAGCCCCACTCTGCTCTATGGGTCATGAGTAAGGTCCTTTGCCTTTTGCTGGCAGCTTAGTCTATGTTTCATAAGACTACACAGACACTACAGTTTGAGAAATATTAATATGTTCCTTCCTGGAATAGGAATGTCCACTAGCCAGTCTAGTTTCTTAATAACTGATGACCCTCTTATCTGGATTATTTTCCTAAAACAAACTTTCAAATGCAAACTCATCATTGTTTTTTACTCCTTCTATTGATTCTCTCAGCCCCGGTCACAGGCCTGGAGGGTTATAAACCCTCTCTGATCATATGCTAATGAGTCATTAATACTGACTGCCTGTTAATGTGAATAAATCCCCTCTTCTTAGGCAGCTTTTGTCCAAATAAAGAAGTCTATTCTGATAACAAAAATTTTAAAACCAGCCAAAAATCAGTGAAGTAAAATTAGTACAGCTCTTCCTCAGGGCTGCCTGGAGCAGGGCTCAGCTCACTCTGCCTCAGCCTGGCTGATCCTCTCTACCACTGTCCCTTGTTTTATTTAAGCACTTTGAGTCCAAGATGGTGTAATCAGGTTTCAGTCAGATTTTAAAGTCCTCAGATGGCCAAGAACAAAAGGTCAACGCTGTTAGTCACTGTGTGGCTTTACTGAAGTGTGACTTTTCACCATAAACTCTGCACAAGGTCATTTAAAGATACTTTTTACACTTTTGTTGGCAAAGGGGAATGTTACCCATTCACTTCTGGACAAGGTTAAATAGCTGACAACAGCTACAGGTTAAATATTAAGCTGTTGGTCCTTCCTTTCAAGTAAGAAATTGGAGCTGTCTTCAGAAGCACTTGAAAGTTCAGGCAACATCTTGGAACTTGTACAAGGAAAGGCTACTTCTAATTAGCACAAGGGAACTCTACAGATTTTGAGTCAGACTCTATTGTCTTGCACCTTCATAAATTTTGTAAGATTAATAAAGGCCATAGGTTGGTATTCGAAAAACTCAGCAGATTTTTTTCAAGAGCAGCCAGTGTTTGCTTGTTTTATACTCAGCAGGTCTGAAGGTACAATCAGATGAGATGGCTGAGCTGACTTCACAGCTTGCTATGTCTAAAACATAATTCTCTCTCTCATTTTTTTAATCTCAATTTCTACGACTTTCATGAGCTCAGCTGCCTCCTTGAAAGGTTAGATGGCACCAAGTTACCCCAGGGAAGTGCTGGGGAATCAGTGCAGTAAGAGTAAGAAAGAGGATACTGGTGGCAAAAAGGAGGAGGGAGAAGAACTGCTTCTTTTAGCAGCCCTGGGCTGATGAATCAGTTCAGCCTATTTAGTCTGACTGGACCCTTGGAGTCCTACAACAGATTTGCAATAGCCCAAAGCCTCCAGAGTCCAAGATTTTGGGCACACATTTGATAAAATGTTTAGGCTTGTGATTTTTTTATTCTAGACTGGTAAATTCCTTTTTGATTTGCTTTTCAAAGAGTTTGGTAACAGCTAGGATCTATACCTTATTGTGCTTGGATCTGTGGAATTATGATTGTGGTGATAACTTTGAAAATACAAACTGAGTTCAAGTCACCAGTTTGCTCACAGCTTGCAGTAATAGCTACTGCAGGGGGTAAAAAGCTGTCTTCATTTCAGACAGGGACTGTGTGCTTCCAGAGTGCATGATTTTGGCCTTTTTTCCAAAATGTTACTGAGTTTGGTATTTGTACTCTGAAGTGCACCAGCTCCTTCCGTTTGGCTACTATCCATTTCTCCTTCATTTGCATGGCCAGGATGTGCTGGCAGCTCAATTTTCCTTCCTGGTTTTCCTCACATGGTTTTCCAGGCTGCCTGAATTGTGGCACATGATGTCTGAACTGCTAGACCTTTACCTGAATAAAAGCATACACCCTCATTTACCATCCGGCCACATTACCAGCCCCGGAGCATAGTGTGCACTGGCTTAGCCCCTTGAGGATGTGTCACAGAGCAGCCCCATTTCTAAAGATGGCCACAACCCATGCTCTACATGCTGTGTGGCTTGAATACGTCAGGCAGAAACAGAGGCTAAAAGTTGGCAAGTCTACAGCTGCACAGAAATAAGGATTTATTTTTAATTGCACCACATGTGGAGTTTCCTAATTCACAAGAGTTCAAAGTGAAAGGCATTACCTTATTAAAGTTATGTTTAAAATTGCCTTGAAAAGAGCTGGAAAAAGCTTAAGTGTCCTAGGATGGTCAGGAGGCCATTTAAAAAAGTGAAATGCCCTCAGCTCATTTTTGTTATCCCACAACAAAGGTGGACTGCATGAGTCCTTCTAGTTCACTTTAGTTCAAACTCAAAAAGATGCTTTCCACACACCTACTTAAACCTGCTCTAAGATGAGAAGGGAAGTTCAAAGAGAGGAGATTCCTGGAAAATGGTCACTTAAAAGCTTTTCTTGCCTGCCCCTCAACTGCTAGCTGCTCCTGGCTGGCCAAGCCATACCCAGTTCTGTGCTGAAGTGGCCAGGGCAGCGGTGGGTCAGGCAGTGCCCTGGAAGAAAGGTCTGTGTAAAGTTTGGATGTAGCTGTGTTTCGGTGGTGTTGCAGGCTTTGTGCAGTGGGGGAGAAAACCCACCCCACTATAGCAGTATTTTACGAGCAGTATCTACTGCAGCTTTGCTTTTGATAGTAGGCACTTGGCCATTAATGTGGAGTTTCTGTGAGGCTTCCCTTCTATTGTATTTTATAGATGCCAGTGTAAGTCTGGCTCAGGGTGACAGATGACTGAGGATGCAGTCCTCTTTCCAAATGGTGAGATGTGTCCTGTAACATTTGCTGGCCACATTTGCCTCGGTCTGGGGGTGGTGATCACTGCTATGGGACTGCTTTTTTTTGTAAGTAATACTCTAATTCATTTAATAATGCAAATGTGGTCCCAGCAGTACAGCTTTACTGCATAATGACTAATCTCTGTCACAGCAGGATGCTGAGAATGAGTTTCTCTGGGAGGCTGTGGGTATGCATAATGAACAGCTATCCCTAATAAAGTCTTTTTAATCAGGAGTGTTTCTCAGATCAGCTGAGTTAAATGAGTTTGCTATTTGTAAATACAGGAGTCAAAGTTTCTGACTTGTATAAAACACCACATCTACTGTGAAGTCAGTGAACATTTAAATACATTGGCATCCTGGCCCTAAGAGCCAACCCTTGTGCTCACATGTGTGACAGGAAAGTCCACATCACTCTACACTGCCTCCAGAGTGTGTGACACTGCTTGTTGTGTACTTATTTCACTTTCCCCCAAAGACCTATGAATACCAGTCACAGCCAAGGACTCTCTGTCACTGTATCTCAAGAACTGATGTTTCAGAGATGCAAGTTTCCAGTACATTTGAAGAAAGCAGGTGAGAAAGGAGAGAGATACAACTTTAGGAAAGTTTCATCTGGAATTCATACTTTATTAGGAGCCAGGGAGCCCAGTTTTCCATCAGAGCGTGTCTCTGTTGATTGCACCTGGGCAGGGAGATCCCTCTGAGAGCAAGCAGGACTCCTGAGATCAGGTGTTCACAGGAGTGCCTGTTTAACAGAAACAGCTCTGCTTCCAGTTTGGGATTCATACAAATATGACCACTAGAAAAATATGCCCTGCGAGTCAGGGCCATTGCAGTTGTTCTTATGTTCCTAAAAATTACTTCAGCAACACATTTTTTGTTTGAGAGGCTATATTCCCTCATGGGTTTGCATTTGAATGTCACAGCATCACAATCAGATGTGAGAATCTGTAAGTAAAATGCCAAGTTTGCCCTTGATGGCCATTCTGAGTATCAAGGCCCATAACTTTTTATAAATACCTAAACAACAGCATTATAGGTAACATATAGATATAGCACAAGTCTTACAGGCAGATATTTTAACCACAGGATCACCACCAAGGAAATGAATCTGTGCTTGGCAATATGATCATTGACTTAACAAGATTGTGCAGGCTTACCTCCAATTCAGGTGCATGTTTCCCTTATTGTCTTGTACAGAGAAGGTAAGTCTGTCTTGTGCTCCAGTAAATATGATAATCCAAATTCTCAGGACAGATAGACCCATGAGAGTAAGATACTATTTTTCCTTGACTGTTTCTTTGTTAACTACAGAGTTAAGAGCAGCCAGTCATAGAAATTCAGATATTATTGCGGTTCAGGTGACTTTGTAAAATAGGCTGGAAACATCTCCTTATGCTTTTATGTTTTTTTTTGTTTTTTGGTTTTTTTTTTACTACATATTTAATGAAGCAAGAAAGAGAAGTTCTCTTCAAAGATGCAAATAGATGTGATAGAGTGGTTAATAATTTCTGCCTACTTTCTAACATCTTCTGCAAATATTGTCCCTTGAGACTTTCACACCAAACCAGTTTTGTAAAACTCTAAGCCTCTAAATTTCATCTCTTAAACTTTCTATCACACACAATCTTGCTGTCAGAGAGAAGGCCCATTGCCCACCCAAGGATGTCACACTGACTCTGCAGCTGTACTGTGTAAGCACAGCAGCTACAGCTCTCTCTTAGGGGTGGAAACACTCCAGTCTCCTCATGGAAATCCAGCACAGAAAATCTATTTCTTCTTTTAAAAAAAGGGTTTGCCTTTATTTTCTAGCTATGATAATATGATTCATTTCTCCTCACATACTTGTCCTGTTAAAATTTTAATTATTACAAATCCATGTCTTGCTTCTCTGGTTTTAGAGTTTAACAAAGCAAATCACTTCTAGGATGGGAAAAGCAGCATGATCTATGAAAGACCTGACAAAAACACGTCTATATGTGGTGACACCAAGAGTCATAAAAGAAGAACAAAGGGTTCTGGGTTCCTTTTGCTAATACTTCATGGCAAGTGTAAACCTGTTTGAGAAGGCCAGATTTTTTTTTCTTGAATTTTTAACCAAGTGTTCTGCACCTAAATCTCCTTTCTGACATCCTGTATGAGAGTGTATATGAAAACTACAGCAATGTGTCACCTAATATGATGTCTTCCTCTTCAAGGAAATCTGTGAGGGACTACTAAGTGAGGCTCAGGGAAAAAAAATCATTATAGATTAAAAATCTGGGATATTTTAGCTTGTTGGAAAATGGAATGTGAGATGTTCATGAAAGTAAAAATTAGGTCATGAATAGTATTTGATTTTTTTATTTAAGCACAATCACTATATATTTAAATGTTAACAAAAAAAAAGATGGAAGGAGAGACAAAGAGAAATTATTTCCAGTTCCCCCAGTCAAACCCCTCTCTCACTAAGAAGAGCTGAGATACCTTCAAGGGAAAATGGATTTAAAGCAACTCTTTTGTGAAAGTGGTAATTGATAAACTGGTCTGATTTCACAGCCATTCTCAGGAGCTCTCTGAACACTGTCTGAAAATGAAATTGGGTGTTAAGGATATTTCCTATAAAGGAATTACCTCAATTTTGTCATCAGAGTTATATGGCCTAAATTAATTTGTTTGGCAAAGTGTTAGCTAACATACAGTAATTTGTAATGTTGATATTTTTGTCTTCACAAACCTCCAATCCACATAGTTTAAATTGCCACTGAAGCATAAAGCAAAGACTTTCAGCATCCCTTTCTGAGGATGTATATGAGGTATATGTGTATATGAGGTGTATATGTTAAATGTCAATACTCATGCAGTAGATTGATTAAATTTTATACTAAACAAGATGCAATATGCTTTGGGAAATATACTCTGTCAGTAGTCTGCACAGAGCTTGAAAAATGATATTCCTTATCAATATGTTTAAGGATTGTCACTGTGAGCAAAAAGCCCAGATATATGTTTGAAGGAAATCCTGCCTCTGCTCTTCCCTGTACAGACCAGCCTGTTCACAGCCAGTGTCCCTGAGGTGGCTGATGATCACAGAGTGTCCCTTGCAGGAAACCTGCAGCTGGAGAGGGAAACTTGCCCCACTCTGATTACTACCGGTGAGAGCAAAAAACAGGGTAAACCAAACAGCATTTGCCTGGCTGCTGAGGGATGCTCCTGGCAAGGAGATTCTCAATTCTTATTGATGCTTTCATAAAGCCAATGTCTTTATAAGGCTTCAGGAGTCTCAGAAGTTGTTGGGAAAATTGCCTAGCTTCCACTTTCAGGAAGTGGTGACACAGAATTCCTTGGCTAAAAACATTTTAATTTTTTTTTTTAATCTCCTAGGAACTGAAACAAATGCCCATTTGAGATCCTAGAGAATCCCAACCCTTAACATCTATCATTTCTGTGATAGGAATTTTGGAGACAAGGCTCAGGTAGCGCCAAACAAGAGCAACAAGAGCAGTAAGAAATTGTTCAAATCTGTTCTGTAAGCATCTGGTAAAGCACTGGAAGTTGTTATGAAGTGCCTTGCTGACTGCAGGACTCTGAGCTCTGCCTCTGTGCAACCTGACTGTTGGCTGTCAGTGTAGTTGCTCAATTTTTTCATTTGGGCTTTTTTCTTTTCTCAGTGTGGATTCTTTTCCAGGTTCTCTGAGATAATTTCTTTTACCTAATCTGATCTCTAAAGTAGTCTGAAAAACACTAGCCAAAGGCAGTGTAAAGGAGACAGCTCAAGCACAGTCGTTCTGCCGCTGTTCAGCACCGTGAGACGAGAGAGCTCTCTTGCTGGAGTGTTCCCATCAGTTGAAGAAGTGAAGAAGTGTTCTCAAAGTACCTTAATCTCAAGAGGAATAACATGGCAGTTCCATTTTACCCCTAAGCTACTGTAAACCAGCACCACACCTGACCCACCTTTGTCATGGACCTCTGTAGTACGAACTTTAAAATTGCCACTCCTCAACAAATTGAGCACCAGTCCCAGCTTTAACCAGATCAGAGTAATAGCATATGTTGGCTGGATGCAATATTATTCTAGGTTTTAAATGAAATATACCCCCTGTGGGAGATAACCCATTGCAACAACAGCTTTAGATAGGGGATGGTGTTTCCTTTTGAAATATTCCAGACTTTGTCCAGCTTTTTTAAATCGTGTTGTAAAAGCAAGTAAACATTCACATTTAAAAATACTTGCACTATTTTATTGCCTAATATATTCTCACTGTAGTCTTTTTTATTAGACATGAATTGCATTCCTTGTATAGAAAGCTGTGCTCTTAGGAGAGGAAGCAATTTCCAATTATGTATTCCTCATAACAGAAATATTAGAATGATAATGGTTCCTACATTTAAATTGTGAAATAATTTGCATTTTGAGATTAAAAAATCCTCATAACAATGCCAAAGGCAGAACATTTCCAAAGAAAAATGTTCTCTCTAACAACCTGGCTGTAAAACTGAGGGATGATAACACTTGACAGTTTTCTCAGGCTGGGGTGTAGGGAGCCTTGGTTAACTGTAAGGAATAATGACAAATCTGAACATGTGTACTCTCTTTCCAATTCTCTCCATGTTGCAAAGGGTTGAGTGTTTTTAGTGGGACTGTTTCCCTTTCTAATGTAGTTATATTCAAACTCCTCCAGTCTGGAACATGTAACACATCAGGAACTGTGTTTGCTGTTTGCCTTGTGCAGTGGGCAGTGGTGGTGCTACAGGCTCAATCCCAATCACATCCCACAATGTTTTCTGCTCTCTAGGGAACTGTTTTGGCTGCTTTATTCTTCCATTGAGTGCACTGTGTTGTTTCTTACAAAGATGCAACGTCTCTTTTGGATAATGCTATTTAAAAATGTATGAATAAAACACAGATATTTGGATATTCTACTGGTTTTCCCAGAGTTAATAGTAGCAGATGGTGGAAATAAATTTGCTATTAATTTACTTTCATGTCAAACACTCAATATAATTAAGAGAAGTGTCATCTAAATTCTGATTACTTACTTTCAAATTAAAATCATGTGTTCAACAGACTTCTAATTATCATGCTAATACCTGTGAAATGCTGTTTTCACATTCCAAGCTCCACAGTCTTTTTAGTGTCAGACTTCAAAGTCTCCTGACAGGAATTATGGGTATGAAGGTCAGGACTTAGAGCTAGATTTGTTTAATACTATCCTTCATGTGGGAGCACTCATTTGGGTTAGTAATTCCCTTTGCTGAATTTCACACACTCAACAAAGCATGACTATCGGTGTCATACTTGGGTACCATTTGCTCTAGCTGCACATAAAAAAAAAAGTGTTATTCTTCCTAATACCAATAGAAATTACCTAAGTGGACCTAATAGAAATTACCTAAGTGCTTATATTCAGGAAAAAACTCTATTCGTGTTAGTGTTAATTAAAGCCAAATTAGAAGAACAGAAAAACAAATCTGACTGAGGAAAACATCATCATGCATGCCACTTGCTTTGTAATTGTGCACATACCTAATTACACTTCCACAGAGAAGAAATAGAAAGAACTTTCAAGCCCTTTTGCTTATTATCTGCTTTAGTACAACATTTTTCTTCTACAAGGTATTGCATCCAAACTTGGTTTCAATGTTTCAAGCTACACAATTTTTTTTCTCCTGGGGAAAACTCTGTTCAATTTTTTACAGACTTACCAAGAAAATGTTTACAGATACTCACTCAGCCTTTTTTATTCCTCTGAGTAATCTAATCCTTCCTATGTCTGCTGCTGGATTTCAAAATAGGATTATTATATGTGGTTTACAGCCTGAAAACTAGATGTAGGATTAGGCATTTTAGCCTGATCCTACGTGATAAAGTGTGAAATAGTAATAGGAGAAGAAACCTTTTTCCAAGCAAAAATTTTCCACATAAGAAATGTGTCTTTAGAAATATTGTTGCCTCAAATAACAGGAGAAAATCACAATTGCTGTAAGTGGGAGGGAGGATGATCCATGCAAAAATTCTTTCTCATTAAGGTTTCTTGAAAAGATTTGAAAATCAGCCTCAGCTGAACAACAAGGAAGAAAATCAAGGACTGAGGCAAAGATCAGCAAGGCTATCATCATATTTATTAGCAGAGAGTAAGTGTGCCTTTGTAACACAGCAAAAAACAACCTACAGGCAGAAGCTCTTTTCAACAAGGGAAGAAATAAGAAGATGCCAGGTTTTAAGAAAACTAGCCATAGAGTTTGGCCAGCCTGCCAGTGGTAGGCTGAGGGCAGCCTGTGTAGGTGGCACAGAAGCAGCTCTGGAAAAATTTTCCAGAATGTCTCATACAGTGTTGGGTGATTTGCTTTCATATAAGTGGTCCATGGCAGCCCTACATTCAAAGACAGCAAAAGGACTTAGATTTTGGAGATTAAATAATTTAAGTTTTGCCATTTGCAAAGTTATAACCTCAGTG
This sequence comes from Melospiza melodia melodia, assembly GCF_035770615.1. Taxonomy (NCBI): domain Eukaryota; kingdom Metazoa; phylum Chordata; class Aves; order Passeriformes; family Passerellidae; genus Melospiza; species Melospiza melodia. Next base: position 112,226,625 of record NC_086194.1, on the reverse strand, counting down.
GAGTGTGGTAAAACGCCCTGCTGGAGGCTACCTGGGTCCACCACAACTCTGTATATTCTAGTGCAGCTTATACAGGACACATCAGCAGACAAAGTGCTCAGAGCACATCACATCCAGTCATCTTCTCCTTCCAGGCTCAGCAAATAATAAATGATAAATTCACTATGATGCTCAGCAAACAAAACAAGTTATTTTAAACCAAACTGTACTCAGTCAGAAATAAAACAAAACCTGCAGTTCTTCAGAACCACCAAAATGATTAATGTGAAGAAAACTTTTTTTATTAGAGATATGAACATTAAATATAAAAATATTTGCTGAACTCAGGAATGGAACCAAAATACTTCTCTGTCAAAGCAATAGGCTTCTAGGTAGTGAAGATCCAGTATCACACCTCTCACTTGCCTTTGTGTGGGAGGGCATTTGCACAAATGGACAAAAATGATCACAGGACTCAAAAGTGGAGAGAACACTGGGGTCAAAAGGTATTACCTAAATGATATAGAGTGAAATCAGTGAAATTTGAAAAAGATTTCACTATAGTGTGAAATAATTTGATTTTAACTGAAATCAAATGACATTGAAAAGATGGATATGCTTTTGAGAGCCAGATGTGCAAATTTGTGATAAGTGTGAGAAGCTACATATGCACTGATAGAGGGCCCTGCCAACCTATGAGTGGTTTCAAATTCCTGAACAAGACTGGATGAAAATAAAATAAGTATTCTTTACCTTCACTCTTTGTCAATGAGATGGAAATGGAAACAAATGTATGACATTGTACTTTAATTGAAAACATAACTGTACTGGCCTTGAAGGAACTCTGTTGCTTAGGAAAGCAACAGAGGAATATCACAACTCTCATGATAAAAGATGACAGTTCTATTATGGGCTGCTGGAATGAAAACAGGAAAGAAAAAAAGTCTCTGACAGATAAGAAGCCTCCTGTTTGTGAATATTGTGTTTTGCCTGGTTATTATATTCACTTGTATGGATTAGGCAGATAGATCAAAAAGTTCAGACAAAACTTGTTGCAATAATTTAGGCAATACAAAATGTGCCAACCCGCTCTGCACTTCAGCTGTGAGTAACAGCTCTCTAGTGCAAAGCAAAGCTGGCAGGACAGAAGTGTTGGCTTAGAAATTCTGTGCAAAACTGGACTTCTTAACTGAATTCTGGCTACTGGCATCACATCACCTTCAGTCTTGAGGGTTCATAAATATCCCTGGAGCCACAGTAGGGCTGATTGATGCACTGGGGGAAAGTGGAAGGGAACAAGGAGTTACCTTCCTCTTTCTACAGAAAGGGCATATGGACAACTGGAGCCCCAGAACCTGTAACTACAATTGCCAACCTCAGACTTGCAGGATCATCAACAATTTTCATGCGTTGAAGCATGGTCTTAATCAATATTTACTCAGAGATAAAAAAATTTCATTGTCTGGAATAAATTATTGTCTGTGAAGAAGGAAAAATGTGAAATCTCTTTATAGTAGCATAATAATGTAAATCTCTAAATAGGATAGAAGCAGGGGAAATAATACACCATGGTAAAAAATGGGGATTTTGGAAGAAGAGGGTTTGAAGAAAAGGTCATGGTCCATGGTTTTACTCATGTCTTGCCTTTTAAAACTCTGTATGGAATTTAGAAATATTTATTAGCATACACAGTATTGTTGAAAGGGTTAAAGGAGAAAAGAGGTTTGGGGAAAAACGATTGGCAAGAGAATATGAAGGAATGTGTGATCAGAGAAGATATATCACACGTAACAAGGAGCAGACAGGGCAAGACATGAGGGTTTCAGTGGGATAACATGATGAGTAGGAACAACTCATGTCTTTCTAGCTGAGACTCAGCATCTCTGCAAGGCAGGTCACCTCTGTTTTACGATGCTTAACTTGGATTTGGAGCCCAAAGATATGAAAACTTTAGATTTCTTTAATCTTCCTGTCCTATGATTTAAAGGACACTTTATCAGGTACCTTCATGTCAAATGAGACATAAATCAATGGAACCATCACAAAATGTAAACCCCAAACCAGATTACGTCAGGCTCCAATGCTCAAGAAAATTTTTGGGCTTAAAATATGATTCTAATTTTATGGCTATTATACATATAAATAATAAATTATTGCCATATTATTCAATCTGTTGGTTAATATATATCAAAAGTGTGTATAATATTCAGTTTACCACTAACCTAATTTAGAATTTGGTCTTACTCAGAAAGAAGCACATGACTTAGCAAAATAAACAGCTAACCTATTTACGTCTCTTAGACACAAAAAATATTCTCTAAAGTTTCAAAAGGACAAAATATGTATAGGCTAAAAGCAGAAGGATGTCCATGTACTGAAAATTAAAATATTCATGTAATAATGTGCTTGTAAGTATCAAGTAAGGACCTAAAGTAACTGAGAAAGAAGGAAAGGAAAGGAAAGGAAAGGAAAGGAAAGGAAAGGAAAGGAAAGGAAAGGAAAGGAAAGGAAAGGAAAGGAAAGGAAAGGAAGGAAAGGAAAGGAAAGGAAAGGAAAGGAAAGGAAAGGAAAGGAAAGGAAAGGAAAGGAAAGGAAAGGAAAGGAAAGGAAAGGAACAGGAAAGGAAAGGAAAGGAAAGGAAAGGAAAGGAAAGGAAAGGAACTACTCTATGAGAAAACTGAACAAACAAATAGGCTGTTCATACAAATAGCATCCTTAAAAATGTAGGCTGAGGTTTTCACTTGGAAGTGAACCGTGATGTGGAATAATGGTAAAACCCCTATTAGTCATTCTTTGTTTATCAGAGCTTCTTCAAAAATACTGTCAAATTGCATCTGATGACCTGTTTTGAAAAAAGGTATAGTTCTGGACAAATAGATATAACAAAATGTGGAATAATAGTGATGCAGAATGTAAAAAAAAAAGCCCAAAGATGTATGAAAATGAGTTATTCTTAATATATGGAAAGATTTGGATGCAATTATCTATAATTAAAATAGGGAAGGTACATCCTGTTTCTATGTCATAAAAACAAAACCAAAAAGAAAATAGAAAGGGAAAAATCTGCCTAAGAGGCTGCTGATTCTTTTTTTTTTCCATTTCATGAACACCCACCTAAAATTTATTCAATTTGTTTTTCAACTGCTGCTCTGAAAATGGTAGAATAAATTTCCAACATTCATAAGAGGATTTTATAGTGTACTGGGGCTACAATAAATTTATTCATATCATAGCTTACTGGGCATATTGAACACTTACTAAAGTAAAGAATAAAATGCCACTTTTTTACCACAGTTAAGAAACAAGGCTTCAGAAGATGCAAACAATCAAAGATTTGCTTCAAGAGAAGTATAACAATTTCTACCAGCCTAGGACAACTCCTGTAATGCTTTTTACATCCAGGAGAGATTAGATTTATTCTAGGAGTTCTCTGAATGTCTGGGAGTGTTCAAGGACAAGCTGGATAGGGCTCTGAGCAACTTAATCTAGTGGAAGTCATCCCTGTCCATGGCAGGGAGGTTGTGAACTAGATGATCTTCAAGGTCCCTTCCAGCCCAAACCATTCTATGATAATTATGATTAAATTAAGAAAAATAAAATTTTCCTGCATGTGATGGAAATAGCAAGAAGGAAAATATTCTCTTCACAGATCTAAGAAGAAAAAAAGGCTCATGTAGAAAAAAAAGAGATCATGTTAAAACATTTTCCTAGCATTTTATAGAACATATAGAACATTGGCATCTTTTTACAGTACAAGAAAATCTGTGTTTACTTCCTAAGAGATGCTACATATGGGAAAAAGGGATCATAAAATATTGTTTAGATATAAATTTTTATGCAGAAAGTTACAAATATACAACAGAGAGATCATGACTCTACATATCGTAAAGCTAATAATGACCACGTGCCATAATTTTTTTATTCACATTGAAGCCTTTTATTAGGAATTTGGAAAAGACTGTGATAACAATTCTATTGGTATACAACTGGAAAAATATGAAAGAATTTTTAGAGATTATACAATTCAAATATGACCATAAGAAGTTGGGTCTATAGTTTTAGAGCTCACCTGCTAATTCTTTGGTTGTTTTTATACTGTATTGTAAAATAAGAATGTTGTGCTTATTATAATTTAGTCATTCCTTCTACTAAAAACTCTATAAAGATGACTAATGTTTGATGCAGTTGGCTGCAATAAAGTCCAAGTAAATGACACAATTTTTTTTATTTTCTTGGCTCCAATGTGAAAGCACCTTTTTCAGTTTTCCCCAAGGCTAAAGGTTTATCCTTTTGTTGCCATCCTTATTATGACCCAGGTGTTCAAAGGTAAAACAGTCCTCAGGGTAACACCAGCACTTGCAGACTGTTACAGACTCCCCAGGGCTTGTGCTTTTCCTGCTACTCACCAGAGCATGTCCTGCTGCAGTGACCTTGGGCTCACTGCAGCCTTGGGGAGGGAGGACTCCTTGCTGGAGACCTGTGCTGGAAAAACTTCTCATTAAGAATAAAGTTCTGCCATCTGTCACAAGCCTCACCTGACAGCTAAACCAAAATGCCTTGGCCTCCCAGATCCTGAGCACTTCCAAGTCAGGTAATGACTAGTGACAGTCAGGGAAAAAAAAAAAAAAAAAAAAAAAGTAAAAGGCCATTGAAAACAGAATAATTTAAAGCCAGTCTCACAAAGTGCTCAACAAAAAGCAGAGAAGCGTGCAAGTAGAAGTCATCTCAGCAGCTTCCCTTTATCTTGCTTGCTATTATGATTTTGGGTGACTGGGTAGCATTAGGCACATCAGTAGTGTGGGAGTGACACACAACTCCCCAGCTTGGTGTAGCTGGTGTCTGCTCAAGGCATGTATGCAAGTCTTCAGTGCAGATGTCTCAACTTCTAAAGCATTTTTTTTTTTTAAGGGAGTATGTTACAGCATGAGAAATAGAAAAGTAGTGCAAACACATTGAGATGGGCGACAGAATCTTTCAGTTCCCTGTACCTGGACTTTTATACCATTTCATGAGCATCTCAAAGCCTTTCTATGGCCTGGCTCTCAGGGCTGTGAGGAGGGAAGTGAGCTGATGGTGGGATTAGAGGGCAGGCTTACGCCTGTGGTGAGGAAGAGGCAGAGGAGGTTGTTCTGCACTGGGGAGGGTATGAGGTGTAGGGGAAAGGGACGGAGCAGGGCTTGTTATGGGTATCAACAAGAAAGGTTAGAAAATTAAACAAATTCATAAAATAGCAGGTTTTGTACAATAAGAAGAGGAATATATATATACAAGGAATACATTTTATATTCCTTCAGATGCTGGGCACTCTTGTGCTCATGCAGCATCTGATGGAGACAGATGGATTTCCCCAAGGAATTCCATGCAGACCAGATCCTGTCCATGGAGAGACATTCTCCCATCCTCCCCCTTTTGATTCTTTGAGCTAATATAGGATTTTCTCACAAGAAAACTCTGTTCCTGAAGGATGCTCACAGAGCTTTTTGCTGCATGGTTAGATACAGGCAAGCCACATAGGAGGCAAAGTTTCTGGTATGGTGTGGGAGCTGCCTGGGGACAGCTCTGTGACTGTGACACAGGTGAGGTGACCCTGGAGGCAGGGGACCTGTCCAACCTGGCACAGCCCAAGGACCCTGCTGGGCAGCACCCACCTGTGTCTGCTTGGGATCACAGAGAAATGTGATCACACAGAATATTCTGGGTTGCAAGGGACCAGAAAGACTGAGTCCAACTCTAAAGTGGATGGCCTGTATGGGGATCAAACAGTGATCTTGGTGTTATTAGCATCATGCTCCAACCTACTGAGCTAATCACTCACTCCTCCATGGGCACCTCTCCCAGGCAGGAGAGCTGTGCCCCACCCTCTGATCCACACAAAAGACACCTTTCGCAACAGTTTGTTAATCTGTAAATTACAGATTATCTGAGGGGGCTGTCCAGCTAACAGACAGTCTTCCAACAGCTTGGAATGTTATCTCCATCCCACAGACATCAGTGCAGCTCAGGCTGGTGTGGGGTGGCTCCCACACAGGGCTGCTCACCTTAATGAATGGGCTGCTCCAGCCCTGTGTACAAGGCCCAGGGGAACAGGGATGGTCAGGATTGCCAGCTCCTTGAACACAAGAAGTTGGAAACAGGGAAGTGAATAGGGGAGGGAAAAGGATATGAAAAGGAGAAAAAAGTTTCTAGAAGGTAATGACAGACTAGGAAAAGCATCATAGAATGCCTCAAGTTGGGAGAGACCCATAAGGATCATTGAGTCCAACTCCCTGCTCTTTGCATGACTTACTAAAATTACACCATATAATTAGGGGTATCATCCAGATACTCCTTGAACTCTGACAGGCTTAGTGCCATGATCACTTCCCTGGGGAGCCTGTTCCAGTGACCTACCACCATCACAGTGAAGAATCTGAACTTCCCCTGACACAGTTTCATTCCATTTCCTCATGTCCTATTTCTGGTCACCAGAAAGAGAAGATCAGCACCCCCTCTTCCTCCACTGCCCCCCTGGAAGAGGGTGTAGACTGCAATGAGGCTACACCTCAGCCTTCTCTTCTCAAAACTGAACACACTGAGTGACCTCAGCCACCTCTTGAAGTCTTGCCCTCAAGACCTTTTGTCAACTTGGTTGGCTTCTCTGGACACACTCCAACAGTCTGATATCCTTCTTGCATTGTAGTTCCCAAAACTGCACACAATATTAAAGCTAAGGCTGCACCAGTGCAGAGCAGAGAGGGACAATAATCTCCATCAAGCAGCTGGCAATGCTGTGCCTGACACACCACAGGATGTGATTGGCTCAGGGCACACTGCTGACCCATACTTAAATTGCCATCAATCAATCAATAAATCAATCAAAATTCCCAGATCTCTTTCTCCAACCTGTTTTCACCACAATATTTACGTATAATCAGGAGGATGTAGCTCTTCATGTCTTGGACTATAGGGAAAGCCTGGCAAAAGCAAAGTTTTCCTGCTGCTGATTACATGAGTGATGGACTTTTTGGATGGAAGAAACTGAAGAACTGGGGAAAGAGCTATGAGGCATTTTGCAATTTACGCTGACAATATTCCTTGGTGAAATGACAATTTTTCATGCACGCAAAATGAGGTAAAAGTTTACCCTAGCCTTGTGTAAGTTTGGTTTTGTTGACAGTTAATGCAGCATGAAAGGTAAGGATCTACTCCCTGAGTGCTATTACTGCTGAGTGTGCAGAAGTTTGATTCTCACGGGTGAATTTCAGTGTGCACTGCAGGCTTCTGGTAGATGCCCCTTCTGCCTGGTTCTTTCATGCAAAGCTATTTGCAGAATGTCCTGGAAGGCTCACTGGTGCAGAGACTGCTTTTGCCCTAGTTCTCTAGACATCCATGCTTCAGTATTTTACTTCTTTAAACGGTTCAATTCATGACTGGAAATGTAGACAAAATACTTTGCCTCAAAACACTTTAGCATGTGAGAGTTAAAAATAATGTGCTTGGAAATGCCAGCTTGAGCTGCATGTTGTACATGTTTTTCTCAATGGTTAAAATGATGCAGCTTTTTATATTTTCATGTTTCACATTCTCTCAGCTTCATGGTGTTTTTCCTATGCAAACTCATTTTCATTTTTTCTGTTTTATCCCATGAATCAGTTTTGAGTATCAAAATAATTGCTCAATGTCCAAAGAGTATGTTTTTTAGAATTATTATGCAGAAGAAGGAGGCTGAACTCTAGGTTTAGGTGCAAAGCATATCTCACTACCTTAAATCTGAAGAGATATCACAAGTTCCTGTTCATGACACTGCAATTTCCTAACCTGGTATGCTTTAACTAATTTATGAGTGGGGTTTTTTCCTCATGTTCACTCAATATTTTTCCCTTCTAAATTTCTATACCATCAACCATTATTCAGTCTTATATCTCAGTAGGAAATACTTTTCTTGTTAGCAATGTTTTCTTAATGCTGGTGTGGTATGAAGTCTTCCTCTGAGGCACTTATTTAAGGTCAGCCACATCAAACAGAAGACACATTTCCCTTTGCAAAAGAAAGTGTTTTGTATTTCTCTTCTGTGGCTTGTGGCATCTGACTGGGCTCTGTCCTGCTATGGGTGACAGGGGAAAAGCAACAGAATCACCTATGATGCCAACTCCAACTTAATGGCACAGGGCACTCTGAGGCCCCTGTGGTGGGACAGGTTCAAGCCTTTCTTAATACTTCATCTACAATGTGTAGTAAAGCAGTTCATCAAATTCTCCTAAGATGTTGATGTCTACTACAGAAACTTTGTATACCAATGTACACCAAAAGGGAAAAATACCAAAAAAAGAAGAAACATCCCCCCAGTTTTAAACAAGAATTTTGACATAAGTGAGAGAGTTCTTCATTATCTTTCCTAGGAGAGGAATTTTCACCCAACACAAGGAGGCTGCTGTATGAGCACAGGATATGCTGTGTCATGTTCCTCTCCTCGCTGCAGCTGTGAGACTCAGCAGACATGTGCCTTTGAGAACTCAGCATTGGGAATGGGGATTTCCTCCTACAAACTTATAATGCTGTTTGTACTTCCCCTGAGCTGAAACCCATGACAGCCTCAGACCAGCAGGACCTGACCAGGTTATTAATTTTCCTGCCTGTGATCACCAAGTTGCTGGGAGGGAGTGAGAGGGTTACAAAGAGCAGGGAAGTGTGGCATTATCATACAGATAAAAAAGGTTGTCAGCTCCTATTGTCAGTAACCAGACCTCTGAATCAAAGCCTCATCTAATACTGCGGATCTCTGACTCCTTTGGAAAGCTGAAGGCTGTGGATCAGGCATCTCCTTCTGGAGGTTATGTAACTTGTACAAAACCCTTTCATGATCAAACCCATTTAAAATATATATGCAGTGGATGTGGCTATGTGATAAATGTGTGTGTGTGCAAATAAAATGACCAACTGATATTAACTCAATGTGTTACGTTTGGGTTTTTTAAATGAGCATGAAGAGATGCATCGGGAGATTATTACAAAACTTATTTTTGGGTTTGGGAGATACTATTATGTGGTGTAGAACAATATCCTATACAAGTCCTACAAGAACTGCTGCTAATACAGAATTTAAGTGTAAAATATTACTTTAATTACTGCAGATGGTATTTCCATGTACTTTTTCTTTTGTGTGTGTGTGCATGTGTGTTTGTACACGTACGCTCTCTGGAATGAATGCCCATTATCATGTCTCTTTTTAGAGCTTCTGTTTCAAAAACATAATGCATAATCAGTTTGATTATGTGACAAGCTGTTTCATCCTTTTTCTCTTTTCTTCTTCCCAAGCAATTTTCTAGGTCATGTTTGTGTTAGGTCTTCATTAAAAAAAAAAAAAGAATATCAGAGAGATTTTATGCAAAATTTTCATTCAGCCAGCAATTACAGTCATTGTTTGGAGAACTAATTTTGAATTGTATTTCTGAATAATTAGGTTTTTTTTTTTCTTTAGAAAATCAGAAATCCATTTAGGCAGTGGGGATTTAAGCTATTCATAGAATACTTAAAATACAGCCTTCAAGAAAAATGGGAATAGCTACAGTTAAGATTTGTTCAGTTCAGCTTCGTTCACCAGCATCATTCAACCTTCAGTCTTCAGTGAGATGAATTAAGGGAGAAATTATTTCTAAAAATGTACTCTAAACATTTAAAATTAAATCTATTCAAGTAACAATATCTGCTTTTCTATCTTGAGAAAATTATTTGGAAAGGATGCCCCAGGCTTACATTATACTCAAGATACACTAGAAATCTTAACTTTTATTGAATACAGGACCTACAATTCCAGAATTATTCCAGTGGCATTTAAAAAAACAGTCTGATGCTGAATTTTAATGGACTGAATTAGTAACTTTGAGAATGACACTTCTCCTTGATCATCCCTTCCGGCATCAAATCTGGTAGGTGCATGCTCAAGGGAAGGAAATCCTAGCAAGCCCGCAAATTAGTATTCTCCATGCAGTGGAATGCCTTCCAACACAGACCCCACAGCTGGCAAAAAGAAAGAGGCTGGATCTGTTTTCAAGATGTCAAAGGCAATGGAGTTGCTCCCAGCTGTTGTACACAATATCCCCTGTGAAGCTGGGAAATTATTTGAACTCGTATTTATGGGTTTTGGTCACTATTGTTTAATATTTATTTTCTCAGTGCTTCAGCTCTGATCCCTCAGATGAAACCTTGGCACAGCCTTTAGAAGTGTCCCAGGGCTGGAATCTGATTTACAAGTTTTGAATGCTCTCAATCCAAGCTGGAGGCAAAGGATGCTGTGGGTGGCTTGTCACTCTCCTGAATGTTGTTCTGTGTCTTCCACAATGGGCATTTCACCCCTAAAGACCTATGGTGCTTGAGACATTTCAGGTTGCTCAACCTAGAGAAGTCCCTGGGGACATCTTGGAGCAGCCTTCTTGTACCTAAAGTGGATGGAAAGTACAGAAAATAAGGGAGGGACTATTTACCAAGGAGTGTAGTGATAGGAAGAGGGGGCATGGCTTAAAACTGAAAGAGAGCAGGTTTAGGTTAGGAATTAGGAAGAAATTCTGTACTGTGATAGTGCTGAGGCACTGAAACAGGTAGCCCAGAGAATCTGTGGATGCTCCATCCCTGGAAGTGTTCAAATCCAGGTTGGATGGGGCCCTGAGCTACCTGGTGTAGTGGAAGGTGTCCTTGAGCATGGCAGGAGTTGAGAGTAGATGATTTTTAAGGTCCTTTCCAACCCAAGCCATTCAATGAGTCTGTGATTTTATTATGAATTCTGGTCTAGGCAGAAACTGACCCCAGGAAATGAATATAATAATACTCCTCTGCCTAAGAGTTATCTTATAAAGAAAAATGTAACTCGTAAAGTTTTTCCTGAGACATTCAGGTGCTGTGGCAGTAGAAGGTACAAAACAAAACAAAAACCTGGCTATGGAAAAAGATAATTCTGTGCTGTACAGAAGGGACAACTGTACAACAAATAAGGCCTAGGGCCATGATACAGCTAATGAGGAGACATTAAAATAAATAGCTGTCTCATTCACCAGGCACTACTCATCCAGGCTGCTACTGGAGCAAACAACATAAAGTAAAAATAGCAAACAGTAACTTGTATATGAGGCAATTTCATTAGGGATTACTCCATAAGCATGTATAAAATGAAGACACATAAAGATAGGGTTGAAGACATATAAAGATAGGCTAAGTTCAACAACTTGCATGAACAAGGCCCCCAACCTTTGAATACTGGCTTTGCCTGTTTAACAACTTTTGAACTTTCTTCTGTTGAACTTAACTACATATAGTTAAACTGTAAACCTAACATGTGACTGCTGCTTTTCAGAGTGTCTTGTAGAATGACTCCTCTCTATTAACATATATTCCTATAAATCAAGAAGATTTCACCCAATGAAAGAAAGCATTAAACTTTAACACATTTGCAACGTTATTATATTTTCATCTCCATGTTTAGACATAGATAAGTATATTAAGCACTAAATACAACTTTTTGATTAGTGTTGTATTTTCTCCATCTCCCTCAAAAAGTTGTAGGCATAACTGAGTTGGGTAGGGAGAACATGAAGGGCCCCAAGCCACCTCTGTCTGCAAAACCTCACTTGAAAACATGAATCTACCATCAAAATTACTATTACTATACAAAATTACTGTGTTGCTACTAAATTACTATTGGAACAGAAGTTTTTCCAATGCCTAACTAACTAGAAAAATTATTTCCAGCTCAAGAAAGCTTTTGTTCAAGTAGTATCTCCCTTATCAGAGCTTGTTGATGTACCTCCATTGGCAGAACCACACGGGGACACATAAAAGATATGAACAAAACTGTGGAGTGACTTTTGAAGTCTGCTTAGGCACCATAACAACCATCTCTGACGTTCAATGAACTGAGTTCTTCCTGTGCCTCAAAAGTTACACCAAAGGGAGAAAAAGAGGAAGATTATTTTTACATATATTTCTGAAAAATAAAGAAATTCTTTTCTGGGAATATAAAGTAAAACAAGGACAGATGTGAGGGGAAGGAAGCACAAACTTCTCTGGGCCTCTAAAGGAGATTTTAATTTCATGAGGACATTAGCTATGAAGACTGGCAGCTGGTGACAAGTCTAGAGCATGTCCTTTTCTATCCTTGTAACACCACTAACCATCACTATTACTTCCTTATAAAGTATGTGTTCCTAAAAGGCATACTGGTTCTATAGTAATTATCTGATATTCTAGACTTCTCATACAATATCCTCCAGATATTTCAGTTTCAAGAGAAGATCCTGTAACATTAGAAATCACAAAAAAAACTTTCTTGGGTTTGACCAAATCACAAAAAAAACTTTCTTGGGTTTGACCAAAGGCTCAGAGTCTCATTTGAATGAGGCCTTGGTCAGACAGAGTACTTATGACAAGTAAGAAACTAGGCTCACCTGCACTGATCTGTCTGGGCATAAATCCACCTTCCTGTGCCTCTTTAGCCATGGCACCATGGGGCTGCTGCAGCATTCCTCACGGCACTATTGAGTCCATATTCTGTGTTGATTCATCCCAGTTCTCTCAGTGTTGGACTCTGTTAGGGTGGCACAGGGGTGACAGTGGCAGACCTTTTTTTGGGGAAAAGAGGCAATCACTGTCAACACTTGGCACTAGCAGCCCTCCACAATGGGTCATCTCAAACTGGCTGGGAAAGCACCCCGAGGTGTGCAAGGACCAGCCCCACAAAACCCTGCACTGCCCTGGCACCCTCAGGCAGGACAGAACCCCCAGTCTCTCCAATCCAAGCAGCACTCCAGTAAAACTGTTTGCAGGACAGCAAAAGCAGCAGGTTATCGATCAGTCAGGTTAACTTGTGTCACAGAGGAGTCTCTCACCCAATCCATCTTGGAAAAGCCTGCACTTATGCCTACAATCCCAGCCAGAGCCAGCTTTGTTCCCACAGCAACAGACGCAATTCCTATAACATGAGCCATGATTTTGGCAGTGCCCGACCTCCTTCTGCCAGAGCCCTGACTCCAGCCCTGGCAAGGCCTGCTGAGAAGGGGTTGCTGTGCAACCTGACTGCTGCACAGCCATCCTTGGCAGCTCATGCCAGCACTCCTCAGTCGAGGCATGCTTTGATGACTAGATCCATGCATTTTTCTGCAAGGAGTCATTTGTTTCCCTAGCAGCTAACATTTCTGGCTGTATCTGCTGTGTGATCAGGCACAGCTTCCTTCCTCTCATACCCACTGGAAAACAACTGTGCCTATCTGCAGTGGTTTTGTGTCAGGTTACAGCCAGGACTCCAGAACAAACGGAGAGATAAAGGCCTGGCAGGAAAGATTTAGGCCCAAAATATTCTATGTGCTATGCAGAGTGTTTCCTCTGGATGCCTGCTTGCTTTTCACTGCTTTCTCTTCCTACCCCCACCTCCTGCACAGCCCCATAAAGCCTCCAGCTCTCCCTCCAGCCCAGACTTTTCAGCTTTTCAGTTCACTTTCAGTTATTTCAGGATTATCTTAGGTGTGATTTGGGGACAGGAGGCACATCTCTGTTTCTCTCCCTTTTGATTCTTGCATAGCTGAGCTCTCCATTTATACTTCAACCTGGCTTCTGCTCCACAGCCTTTTTTGTGTTTCATCTTTCAAGAGTGGATGTCTTGAAGGTCCTGCCGAGGCTCCTACTCAGCCTGTGGGGCAGCTGTTTGCAGCTGTGGCTATTGGGGACCAGCAAAGTCCTTGAACTTGTGAAGCCAAGGGGCTGATACAATTTGAGCACATCTATCCAGTGAAATACCCTGCATTGTAACCCTGTTTCTCAAGGCCAGCAACCATGCAAGTAAAATTAGAACACCACTGCAGCATTTTTTTTCTTGATTTGATTTCAATTTTTTGTTCAGGAGGGGCAATAAATATATCAAAGAATGAAAAAACAAAAATGTAACAGATGGAATTTACTAATTGCTCTGTTCTCATTTTTTTTTTTCCTCTGAAAAGCAGAGGTATTCAAACATACTCAGATCAAGCAGTTGAGCCTGGCCATTGCTCAAATGCAAATCCTAGTGCTTTCCATGACAGTAATTTTAGGGACATCATACATGGTTATATTAAATACGTCCCGACGTCAGAAACTTAATTTGAGCATGATTCTTTGTCAGGAGGTGTTACCAACTTTTTCCCAGGTGATGGAAGCAGCCCAGGAATGGGGGTCAGTGACGCCGTCTCTGATACTCAGCTCTCCCACTTGGTGAAGGGCTCATAGGGTAAATCCTACGGGAAATGGCTGAGGGAGCTGGGCTTGTTTCGCCTGTAGAAAAGGAGGCTCAGGGGGAACTTTGTCAATCCCTGTAACTCCCTGAAAACAGATTAAGGTGGGGGTACCTTTATTCTCTCAGCGACAGGATGAAACAGCCCTAAACTGCACCGGGGGACATCTAGGTTGGGCACTAGGACGAATTTCTTCACAGGACCCAGCAAAGAGAAAAGTTTTACACTCTTGAAACCCCTGAGGTCTCGGTAAAAGGTGCAAGTGACGCAGAATCCGCCACCGACCCCGCCACAGCCGGCGGCGCCCTCAGGCCCCGCCCCTCAGCCCCCGCCCCTCAGGCCCCGCCCCGCGCGGGGTCGTTGCCACGGGAGCCGCGCGGGGTCGCGCACGCGGCGGCGGCCAAGATGGCGGCGCCCGTGTCCGTCTGTCACATCGCCTGCTGCGCCAACCGGGCGGGCGGCGGCGTCGTGGCCTGGGGCCGGGGCGGCCTCCTCGCCTTCGGCAGCTGCCATGACGTCATCCTCTACGACCCGGCGGTGAGTTGGTGCGCTCTGGGGGGGCGCCGGGACCAGGACCGGGACTGGGACCGGCACCAGGACCCGGCCCGTTCCCTGACGTTCGGTGCTGTCTGTCTGTCCCGCAGGTGAGGCGAGCGGTTGCCGCCCTCCGCGGCCACGCCGGCAGGGTGAACTGCGTGCGCTGGGTCCGCCGGCGGGACCGCGGTGAGTAGCGAGGCGGTGCCGCGCTGGGCCCGGGGCCGGGGCCGGTTCCCCTCGGGCCGCGGGCGCTGCTGCCCGTGCAGGGCAGAGGAGGCGGGGGAGGCTCGGCTGCAGCGGGGCTGCGCTGTACACTCAGGGAAATGGGGAACTGCGAGCCTTGCAGTGTATCTTTTCGCCTTAAGCCTAGTTTCCAGGAGGGATTTTCACACAGTCAGTTAGTTTGGAAAATGTCTGTAAGATCATCGAGTTCAACCTGTGACCCAACATCACCGTGTCAACTAGACCATGGCACTGAGTGCCACGTCCCTTCTTTCCTTAAATACCTGCAGGGACAGTGATTCCACAACTTTCCTGGGCAGCCCGTTCTTCACACCCTTGCTGTGAAGAAATTTTCCTGGATGTCCGACTTAAACTTCCCATGGTGGAGCTTAAGACTTTGTTCTCTCATCCTGTCACTTGCTAGCTGGGAGAGGAGACCGACCCCCACCTGGCTACTCCCTCCTTTCAGGTGGTTGTAGAGAATGGTAAGGCCTGCCCTGAGCCTCCTCTTCTCCAGGCTAAACATGCCCAGCTCCCTCAGCCACTCATGAAATGTGTGCTCCAGACCCTTATCAGCTCTATTGCCCATCTCTGGACCTGCTCCAGCACTTTAGTGCCCTTCCTGAATTGGGAGGCTCAGAGCTGGATGCAGTACTCGAGGTGTGGCCTCATGTTGACAAACGCCTCTGCAGGAATGTGAGCTGCCAAACCCAGGTGAGCTCCGTGGTGAGGGGATCTCTGCTCCTGCCCCACAGCCAGGGGCACCCCAGGAGGATGCTTGCCTGGGGCTGTGGCAGCTCACACTGGTCGATGGCTTGTGCTGCTTGTTCTTCCACCAGTCTCTTCAGTAAGGTTTGGAGTTTTGCATGTTTTGACTTGTAAACTGATCTGGAATGCCTTTTCAGCAGTCTCTGAGTGTAAAGCTCTGAAGTGGCATAGAGGTTATGTGCTCGAAAAAAAGAGTCTTCAGAAAGATGTTTGAGACATTTATGTCTCAAATGTTTGAGACATTTATGAGACTTTTGCTGGATAGTAATTCCAGGATTTAACATTGCTTAGTGCAGGCAATATATTCTTAGGCAATATATTCATAGGCATATATTCTTGCCCTTAGGCATTTCTCACTGAAGAAGAGAAATGTGACTATTAATTAGACGTTAATGTAATGTGCTGCTTCCTTTTTTTGAGAGGTACTGAGGTGCAAACATTAGTTTTTAATAGTGATATAAACTGCTGTCCTTTCAACGGGTTGCACTGAAACATTATTTTAAAAATTATTAAAAAGAGTTATTTTCAGGGAACTTGGGAATTAAATTTTCTTGTGAAGCTTTGAATTCTGTTTGTTTAAATTCTCTTGCTTTATTCTCCTATCTTCCAAAAAGACCAAACAAAACTCCAAAAGATTAATTTACACTGTTGGATTTGGGAGTCTTCTGGAAAGGTATTTTTACCGCTTTCACACAGAACTTTAAATAGTCCTGAGAATTTTCTCTTTACATTTTCTTAGGGAATATCTTTGCTCTAAACCTGTTCTGCACAGTGCAACTCCTATTAACCATCCTTTATTTTGGTGGAAGCTTTGGTTACCACTGACATTTTGTGAGTGGTAACCAGTAGAACTGCTTATGTTGCTGTTACAAAGTTAAGTGCACACTGAACTAACCAAAACGTATTTTTTAGCTGCTGAAACAGAGTTAATTTCTGGTGGATCTGATAAACAACTTATTCTTTGGGAATGGAAAGACACAGTAACATGGAATAATCAGGTAAGCAGGAATAACCTCTTTTCAAATCTGCCTCTGCAGTAGTATCTCACATCACAAATTATCTGTTTTGTTTGTATTTCTGGTTCATACTATTTGTTTCACTTTGAAATTATTGATACTCCGTCTTGCTATGTATTACTGTAAATGTTGTTTCCTCTTTTCTGTGGTTCATCTTCTTCAAATCAGCATTGGTAAAGAAATTAACGAACCTGTCAGTCATTGAGTGCATTTGTTTAGGTGCCCAAAAGACTCTGTCTGTCTGTTCTTGACTCATCAACTTTCTGATCTGACATGGCAGTTTTCTTAAAACCTTAAAACCTTCAAACCATGAGGACCATTTTGAGCTGGCATTTTCAGTATCCTTCTTCCTTGTTTCCTTATATCCATTTCTAGTGATTTCTGGTTAGTCTGTACAACAGTGTGGGTTTGTATATAGATAGTCTGACCAGGATGATATACAAGTTGGCATAGATGTTTAACAAAAATGAAAATTAAAAAATCTGTGCAACAATTGGCTTTTTTCAGAGAAATGGAGGAAAGTAAGGAGACATGCTAATTTATTATGTCTACTGTAAAATGTAAGGCAAGAGATTCAGTGTTGTGTGAAAGAGCCTTCTAAATGACCTGAAATTTGGATGAAAAAAACACTTTATTGTCTTTTAATAAAAAGCTTTTAATATCTTGCTTATTAAGCACTGGGTTGGGAATAGCTGTGTAGGTAACCCATTTCACCATCTGTCTCAAAGTAGGTTATTAGACTTGGCATTTTAAAAGGCATGAGAATGCATAGTAGGGGGAAATGAACCTATTTTCATGGGGGAAAGTTCTCAGAAATGAGTTATTTCTCATCCTGATCCATTTTAACTGTTCATGCATTTATTTCAGTTAACTTACAGACTTTTTAATAAACTTTTTCTGCTGATGTGGTGTACAGCCATATGGCAATAATTTCAAAAGAATGTGGCTAAATGTGCTCATTTTAATGGGAGTTCTAGACTAGTGTAAATTCTTAAACACAAAGTTCTGTATTCAACCAATGAAAAATTCCCACAGAGGCCTACCAGGCTGTATTTTGGAAAGAGATGTCAAGTCTGTCTATGATAAAAATCTGAATAAATGTTGGATGACTTCTGGTTGCAAAATTAAAAGCCTCTCACTTTGATCTTTGTGTTTATGAGGAACAGATTGCAAATTGAATCACCTGTATTCATTGTCTAAATTTAGCGGTTTTGTTTTTCATGTTGGCATTTTGAAGGAGTAAAAAGCTGTCTTGGTTTGTGAGAACACACTAAACATTGCTGCTAGAGCTGCTGCAGCTGCTGCTAATTGCGTTGTGTTCTCTGCTCTGTCTCCTTCACTAAGGTTCTCCAAACTTCTGTGAGATGTTCCTTAGGGTGAGGGACAAGAGAAGGAGAAAAAGGAAGGAAAACTCTTCCTAACTTTCTGTACTGTTTCCAACTTCCCTCAAGGAAGGGTGAGGTTATAGCATAGTGAGGGTGTAGTGTACACAGGAACATTTAATTCTGTTTAGCTTTAAGCAAAGTCTTACTAAGTTAATATTCATTGCTGCTGTATCCCTTCTCTGGGTTTCCTGAAATATTGGTTTTTTTTCCTAAAGTTGCTTTAAAAGTTTTCTCACCTAAGTTACTGGAATTTAAACTTTGTAAAAATTTTCTCATGTGTTCAGGCTGTGAAAAGCATTCCTCTCAAAGGCCACACAGAAGCTGTTTTTGCTGTGGATGCTGTCTGCCAGTCAGATGAACCTGATTTAAATGTGCTAATAGCTTCTGCAGCCTCTGACTCTACTGTGAGAATCTGGTCTCGGCATGGCTCAGAAGGTAACTTTTTTAATGTTAGGGATAACATACTGGCTAAATAAGAATGATGAATACTTATCCATTAGTTATTAAATACTAACATCTTGTAATGCAATTACATTGATTTGTCTTCTGACTTTAGTACATGAAAGCACTGTATTGCTCTTGGAAAGCCTTGGGTCATATTTGTTCTCCAGAATGATTTATCTTTATATTTGATCAGGGATGTGTGGCTTGAATTTACTTTTTTTTAAAAATATGTATTCATGTTATGACAATCTGAACCATTGTAATATGGAGGCAGACTAGCTGTATGCATGTGTGAAGTAGAATTACATAGTAAAATGATTAATGGTGGTGTTAGAAAGATGAAGTTTAATTAGTCACTTGTTTTTTCTTATTGGCTTGAGTCCAATCAAGTTTGGGATCTTGACATTCTGTTAAACTAGGCTCTTGCATGGAAATACAGGAAAACAGCATTCTAAAATGCATAAGAAATAAATTGGGTAGATAATTGAGATTTAAGGTGTTGTTTGCTGGTTGAAGTTTAGTGACTGCATTTCCTTAGCTACTTTCTTCCTTCTTGGGTGTATTTGAAGATCTCATGTTGCCTTGCCTACCTGAGAGAGATCGAGTTGCCAGTCTAAAGTCCCATGTTCTGGAAGGCATTTTTGGTGCTCCCAAAGAACCCCACAAAGTCTCATCTTTTCCATTTTGTCTTGCTAGTGTGGTTACAGTGATAGGGGGACTAATTCTTCTGCTGTAGACATTTTTTCCTGCTATTTTCTTGTTTATTTACTAGTTTAATGATTACTAGTTTACTAATTTAATGATTTCCAGGGTCTCAGGGATGTTTGCAGGTTTTTGCTAATTTCTCTAGCTGCCGTTGTAGAAAATGGATTCAGTTTTATTTTCCTTTGTTGTGAATTCTGTTGCCACAGGATATATTTTGTAATATTTATTGCCTCTGGTGTGTTACCACAGTGAAGCTATATAGATTTAACACAGTATTATCTTCTAACCCAACCAACTGGATGAATTTTTATGGCCACACAGAAGATGATATTATTGTTGATGCTTTTGAAAAAATGTAGATTTTTTTTCAGCTTCTTAAAATAAAAATGGATGGGAAATTTTAACTTTATAATATAGAAGGAAATGACAGTGTAATTGTAATAGTTACAGTGAATGAGATCAATGCTGTCTGTTCCTGTTTTCCAGCTAAATGCATTGAAATTCTGCAGTTTGGAAATGGATTTGTTATGGATGTCTGCTTATCCTTCTTGCCTGGCAGCGATGGTAAGTAAAGCTGCACATCTTGAATATCAATGCAGGAAGAAAAATCTAAGAAATCCCCCAAACAGATTTTTATTTTGCTAACTCCAGACCTGTGTGCCACAGTTTTTGTTTCCTGTGAAATCTGCTTAAGCTGATTCTTGTATCTAAAGATTTTCTCTGGACTCTTCTCAGTAATTAAAAACAAAGACTGATTACAGTGTCTTCAAAATGGCACTCAGATGGAGTTGCTTAGTTGAACTCCTGCAATAGAAAGCTTTAAACCAGGGTAACAATGCTGTAAATGAATGGGATAGGATGGTGCTGTTAGTTCCACCTGCTCTTTGTGGTGCTGCTGCACATGTTTGTTCTTGTTGTTTGAATTGAAGGGCAAAATTCAGAAAAAATCTGAAGGCCTGCATTGAAAATCATGGGTTCCAAAACAGTGTTTATCATCTGTTTGTTCAGTCTTAAATGTGAAAAATTTGAAATGCTGAACTGCTTAAACCTGTTTAGTATGGTTTACGTAGGTTTCTGCTAACAGAAATATTAGATTTTGTAGGCTGCCACAGACACATTCTTTTTGTGCAAATAGGTAGAAGCTTTTTTTGGTAAAGCAGATGTATCCTCAAGCCAGATAGATGTGTTTAATTAAATTTGGGTTCAAGTATCATTAGAGTCTTTCACCTGGATGGAGGCCTACCAGGCTCCCAACTGAAAAAGTGCTGAATTTTCTTACTGTATTTGGAATTTTCAGCTGTGCTGCATGCATTCCACACTGATGTGTTGTTTTGATGATATGCTTACAAGCATACCTTTTTCTTTGGCTTTGATAATTCTGTGAGCAATGAAAGCTCTATCACAATGTGCTCTCCTATTTGGAAATGCCAGTGTCTGTTTTCAGAGCATGTCTGATACCAAAAGCAGCATCTGTACCATTAAAGAACATTTACACCTCTCTCTTTTCCAGTAAATGCACTAATGTGCTTGTTGAGGTGAAGTTAAAAGGCTTGAGGGTAAATTAAAATCATTACTGCAAGTGTGAATATTCTTTAGAAGTGAAGTGCCTGTGGTGTCTGAGTATAACATTCAGATTGCAAAACAATAGATTATATCTTAATTTAGGATACTGTACAGGTAAGAAAGTCTCACTGTAACACTCTAGAGTAGTGCATCTGTTCAATGTTGAAATAATGTTGTATATAAGAGAAGTAACCATACATTCTAAAACCACCATGAATTAAAATTATCATGTTAGTTCTTAAAACTGTTTCTGAAATTCAAGTTGCATTAAATGTTTGAAGCTTCTTTGAGTGGCAGAATAGCAAAGATTTTGTTTTCCAGAGTCCCCAAAACCAGTGTTGCTTAAAGTTAGATTGAGAGCAGGACAATCTTTTATTATGAACTCTTCCCATCCCAGTTCAGATTAGTTTTCCAAAGCAGTACAGTGCTCATAAACTGGAAAAAGAGTTCTTTATTTTCTCAAGAGCTGAAATTATTTGCAATTTGCATAATTTCAATTTGCACAAAAATTTCATTTTGTGTGGAATTAAAAAAAAAAATTTCTACACATTTGCCTGTTTTGTTCCAGTTCCAATACAGATGACCTCTGCTGATAAAATTGCAAAGGAACAGTTTAGATTTTGAAACATAAATATATAGAAATATTTCCTGTAGAAATCTGTAAAGGAGCTTTTAATAAAGCATAGCTAGTGTTTTCTCCCTAAACCTGGCATAGTAGTCCATATAGATGAGGCGTATGTTAATTCTGAAATCTAAATAAAGTAGCTAAAATATATTATTAAAAAACACTGCTGATCATTTGTCAGAAACATTAATCTCTAATGGCAATTTGGAATTTTAATGATCTTCAGGGAAAAATGATTAGGATAAATTTAGGAGTTGCTCAGAAATCTTTACGAAGGCTAAGTTGTCAGCTGCACAGGGATTCAAAGAAGCTTTTCTCTTGAGAACAATCTGCATTTCTTAAGTCAGGAACTAAATACAGAATTACTTTTCTGACAATCATAAACTACATTTCCTGAAGCATTTACAGCAACCTCTAATTTCAGCAGGAAAGTAAATTTAAGGCTTGCATTGAAAATTGATGCATATGCAATGGATGCGTTAACTTTCAGGTAATGTTCCTGAGCCTAGGATTTTAACTGATTGTCCTTGAAAAAAAATTATTAAAAAAAAAAATTGAACCACTTTTGTCAAGAAGTCAAATAGAGAAATCTGATAGACTGTTCATTAGAACCTGACCAGTCATTTGCAGCTGGAAGGCAACTTAAATACTTCTCTGGCAGCCTCTTTATTAAGGAATTTCTGTACATTTGCTGTTTAGCCTTGTAGAAGAGCTTTTTTGCAGTTTTGGTTGCTTGCTTGCTTTTTGCCTTACAGTCTCTTCACTAATTCTGCCTATAAAATGCTGGCAATAGGATTTATTTTTTACAAATCTTGATCAGCTATTTATCATAGAATCTGACTCTTCCTATGACCTGGATAATTGCCATGATGTAGCATGGCCTCTGACAGTAAATAATTGTCTCCTCAGAAGTGAATTGCAACAGGTGAAAAAAAAAAAGAGCAAGTGAACTGGGAAAAGCTCTGCTTATCCAACTTAATTTTCTTATTTCCTCTGCAGGAATTTTATCTTAATCAGATGCAAATTCTAATATCTCAAAGCATTTATGTGGAAAACTATATACTAGTCTGGATATATAGATATATTTCTTGATAGAACTTTTTGAGTGAAAGTATTTGCATTTGTCTTCAGCAGCAACTAAATCATAATTCTCTCTTTGGTTTTCTTAATTAAAGTTTCGTTCCACTGAGTAAATATGTAATTGCATTAATGGCCCATAAAATGTTTCTCAGGAAAGAGTGGTGATGTCTTCAAGAACATCCATTGTATTGTGTTTTATGGAAGAAAATGGCACGCCTGCCCAATTTCTGTGGGCCTGATGACCAGGTCTTCATTCAAAGCAGCTCATCACCTTTGATGCAAAGCAGTTTTTTAGACCTATTAAAGAGAGGAGGAGATGGAGGTGAATTGTGACTTAGAGGCTTGTTGAAGTGAGGGGAGAACGACCATCCTGTGATGCATCGAACTCGATTTATTGATCGATCAGTCAGCTTAAATAATAGTGTTAACGAACTTCATGCATATTCTGAAATACAGGTTTATGATAGGCTAACAGAGAAAACTCTAACCACACCTTTTGTTTTACTACACCGTTGATTGTTTACACAAAACGAAACCAGTGTTCTCACTGTGTTATGAACGGTTCCCAAAACTTCCACATCTGTTCTCAGGGTGCCATCTTTTCCCAGAGAGAGTGTTACACTTGTTATGGGAAGACTGCCTGAGAACTTTATTGTTTATACAATGATGCCTGAAAGAGTCTAATTGTTTATAGAAGTCAGGCTGGGAACTGCTTTGGAACTGCTTTGCAACTACCTTTTACTTTTCTCTCAATTGCATGGCTTCATGGCCTTTTTCTTTAAGCCATGCCTGAACTAAACTCCCGACATAGGCTGGAGAGAGGAAGCAAGTGATGGAACTATGAGAATATGGAATGTGGCTGAGAGGTGCAAGAGGAACAGTGAATAACTGGGCACAGATTTGGTACAAGTAGAAAGAAGAGATTAGGATAGAGGATAAAGATACTATGAATATTCAAGTTGATTTTTGATCTATCCATAGTAAGGATAAAATTATCTATATGAAGGGATGTCATTGAGGCTTTTTGTTAAAAGAAGTAGTTAATTTTAGTGAAATTTAGTGTTTGGTTTTCTGTGCAGACTTGAGAAATTCAGATGTCTAGCTTTTAACTTATAACTTATTTCTTCATAGTTTTATACTCAATTTATTTGCTTTTACTGTTTCAGTCCCTAGCAGTAACGCTGCCTCTTATGACATATAAAAAAAAGAAGAGTGGAGTAACTGTTAACTATTTTTCCTCATTCTCTTCTGTTGGAGAGAAGAACTAATACACTGCCTAACTTTTCTTTTTTTAACCCCCTCAGACATAACCTTCTCTGGTTTGATTCAATAGACTTACAGGGTTTGTGCACGTTTAAGGTTAGCCGGTGGAAGTCAGCTGCTACTCAAGACTTGAATAGTCTTGAGTGAAAAATTTATTAAAAACTCTAATACTTGAACTTCCTACAGATATACGAGCTTGAGGCAAACTACTCATTTTAGCATCTTAAATATTTATAGATATTATTTGCAGTTCTGTGTTCTTAAGATACTAATTTATTAGACAGCTAATGTAGAAAGCATTAAAAAGTGGTATCACACTTGCCTATCTGTTAGTATTGTTATATTTCGATATATTTCTATATTGATTTTTATATTATTAATATTTTTCCATGTCCTAGAATATTAGATCTTATAAAAAATTGAAGAACTTCTTTTCCTTTCTAGTACCAATACTGGCTTGTGGTGGTGATGACTGCAAAATAAGTTTGTTCATACAGCAGAATGGTCAGGTAATTACTGTTTTTGTCTCTTGCTTAGAGCATTACTGAGTTTTCTGCTTCTTTTCAAATGTGCTGGTGATTTTTGCCAAGTTCTTCAGTAAGTCCTTTCTGTCTCTATGTAGCCATTGCATACAACAACCTTTTTTCAAATAGTTCATCCATTTTTCTAGGTAATGATGAAATACACATGCAGAATATTGAAGTTGAATTCAGTGCACGAAAGTGTTTTTCTTGTTTTTCTTAATTTTTTTCCCCTGTGTGAAGACAGCCTGTTTCTATTCCCACTGATATAAAATAGCTGCAACTCTCCTCCTTTATTAAGTATCCAGGCATTGAGTTATTCATATGGAAATTATGTTACTTTCATTCTATAAATTCTTATAATAAAACTGTTATGACTTCTGAGGAATTTTATGTTTGTTGCTAAGTGTGCCCTTTATGCTTGACTGCTTTTGAACATCCAGAAAAAAAGTATTTTTAGGAGTATCTGATCTTATAAAAGTACGTATTTTTCATGTGCTATTTGGAAGCTGGCAATTTTTAGTTTTTCATACCGATGAATATTCCTTTTGAGCAGTAGAGAAACGTTATGTCCTCTCTTGCATCTGTTCAGAGGTTTTGTTAGATTCTAAAGCATGTGTAATCACTGTTTTTCAAAACAGAGCTCAGTATCACTTCTTTCTTTCTCTCACTGCCTTAAAAAACCCTTCAAATCACAAATGTTCTCCCATTGCACCAGTGAAGCTACCATTTAGAACCCCCCTTTGAAACTGGCATATATAGAACCACTTAGTCTGCTGCAATTGCTCAGACACACTCCCTTTAGGGATTAAAGAATAGATACTCTTTTCTTCTTCTTTTTTTTTTTTTTTGAGACAGAGAGAGATAAAAGCTACTTTATTGATAATTTTGCCTGTTTGTGCTGCCATGTACAGTAAGAAGATTTTTTTGGTTGCTGTTGTTGCCAGTAAGAGAAGTACTTCATCCCCTCCTTCTATGTTTAATGATTTCTTGACCAATGAGAAGAAAAGAAGGGTGCTTGGTTAGATTTTTTTTTTTTTTTTTTGCTGTGTAGCTTGTAAGTTATGTCAGTTTAATGAATTCTCTGGGAATTAGCAATGGCAAAATGCCACTATTGATTCTCAATGTGTTAAAGAAGGACTTTTATCTCAGGGACTGTGTGGTTGGTTTTTCTCCTTCAGGGTTGGAAATTTGTTTTCTTGTATGATTCAGGTTAGCAAATTATATACAATTTGACCGCCAAAAATGTTCAGAGATACATAACTTATTTTGTACATTGTTGGCCAAAATTTCTGGTATAACAGAAATAGTAGTCTGCCATTTTAAAAGGCAGTCAGTCTGTGGAGGGTAAAGGAAGGTACCTTGAATAGACAAGTTCCCTCTTAAGCTTCACAAGCAAGTTTGTGCTGTCTTTTTTTGGAGGTAGGAAACTTGGTTTATGCAAGGGGTGAGCAGTTTTGTTTTGCATGTGTTATTTTTCACAGTTTCAATTTCAGAAAGTATTTTCACCAGCTGTTGTGACAGAGTCGGTGTTCAGAATATCTCTTAAATGAGGTGGGACTTCTTGTTGATGTCTGTCTTAACTTTCCAGACCATCTCTTCTAGCTAAGTGAACTGTGCAGGCCTCAAAGAGCAGAGCCTGTGTTGTGCTTTACAACTATTAACATAATTAGAACATCCTTGCAAGCCTTCTGACATGAATTCTTGCCTAGCTGCTAAATCTCATTCATCAGGTTTTCTCAGATCTACTGACACCTTTTTTATGGCTTCTTAGTAGTATTAAAGGTATTTGAAGGAAGTGTTACTATAGCCTTGCCATTTTTTACTGGAACTTGGCATAGGAGAGTGATTAGAATCTTAGCTCCTGTGCCATTCCCCTACTGGTAAGGGCCTGTAGCTCTGTTCAGTGAATTCAGTGACTCTTGTAAAGCGCTTCCTTTAATTAACATCCTCAGAAAGGTTGTTATGAATGTGAGTATGAATCCAGAGGTAGAACATGCATTCATAACAGGGCATTCTTATGAAACTTAAAGGGCATTCACTGTTAGACTCTGAAGGAGGATGAGACATCTTTATTTAGCTAATTCAGGCTACCATTTGGTAAACTCATTAATTTTGCAGTCAAAATTCATTAAAAGCTGCTTGGTTTTTAGAACTGAAAAGTGGGCACACTTTTCATCTTTTGAGACTCCTTACCCACAGATCCTTTACTGTGTTAAATAGTAGAGAGAAAATGAATTCTTTGCTTTTCTGACTTGTTGGAGGAGGGTATTGATTTATAAAAGTATCCAGGGAAAAATCTTTCAGAAACCATAATATGTCTCCCTGCTAGATATATAACATCTACAGATGTGGCCTGTGGAGGGCAAGTAAATAAACCAGCAGATTAAATTAGAGTTGTAAACCAAAACATTTCTATTTGAGCTTTGTTTTTCTGAAAAGATGCTGCACCATGTGTTTTGGGTTCCACCCAAATAGTTTGGCATAGTTGAGAAGTGGAATAGGGGGATGAATCTAAGATAATTCAGGCTCTTTCTAATCTGTTGAGATTAACAGCCGTATAGAGGAGGGATATCACATCTAGTGTCTGCTGGAGAAAAAATGAGAAGACTTGGACCCCTATTGCCAAATTTACCAAACTACTAGCCAGGCTACTAGCCTGGTCCTGAAAGAGATGTGCCCAAAGTGTGGGCAGGATTAGTTGTGCAGAGTGTGCTGGGCATGTCCACAGCTTCATTAGTTGTGCTGCCTACAGAACAGTTTTATTCTTTGCTTAAAAGGAAAGAGACCAGATTGCTGCTAAGCAACAATGTTCAGAGATTAGGTAAGAGGCATGGGAAAGCCTGTGAAGTAGTCAGACCAGGAGGTTTTGTTGGATTTAACTGTTGATGCTGTAACCTCTTATGTATCCAGTGAGGACCAAGTGGAAACTGAAACAGAGAAGAAATATGAGACTATAAAAACAAAATCTGTAAAAAAAGAGAAGAATGACAGCTCAAAAGACTGGTGTATATAGAACCTAGTCAATAATAGAAACTTTGACTGAATCACCTAAAAGTAATGACCATGTGCATCTGCACGAACCTTCATATTGATTCAACTTTAGAACTGAATACATCTGAAGAAACTGAATATAGGATGCCAAGAGACATAAACTTCAAAGAAAAGGGCAAAAACAATACAAAAAATCCTAGCAAAACAGCATACACTCCTCCTTGCTCAGTTTCAGTCAACAGTTTTTATTTTTATGGGAACCAGTATCTTGAGAACTTTGACTGAATCGTAAAATCTTAGAATATCTCAGGTCTGAGGAGACCCATAAGGACTGCTGGCTCCAACTCCTTGCTCCTCACATAGCACCTAAAATTAAATCATATAACCAAGAATGTTGTGTTCCTCATGCTTCATTTCTGTATGTGGTAATAGCCCTTGTGTTCACCTCTGTTTTCCAGCTACTGTACTGACTGCTCAGATTGGTGAAGAGTGGGGGATGTTGTAATAGGGATGGGAAAGCAGCATGAGTCCATTTAAGGGACTGGGTGCATTTGCAGGGGTTTGGGGTATCTCTCTTCAGCCTCATACACCATCTGGTGCTGGTATTACTGCCATCAGTGAGTATGAGGTAATAAAATTGAGCAGCCTCCGCCTTAAATCATGTGAATAGGTCAGTGGGTCTATTCAATGGAAGCATATAAAAATTAGTACAGACTTCTAGCTGACTATTTAAATATGCTTGTTCTGCAGCACAAAAGAACTGCATGCTTGACTTCAAGCTTAGTGGTGCCTAAAAAACTGTTCAGGAGATGACTTAGAAATCTGGGGTGGTATTAATAATCTCAAAATAATTAGTTTTACTTTTTAAGAGAAAACAAATGTCTGCTTTTCTTAATAGATCTCTTTGATGTAAGATGGGTAATTATAAAAAAACCCACACCACAACACCTTGAAAAGAGAAAATGATTTGATGTGTGTTTAGGTTAATATTAGGGTCAAGTTTCAGGATATGCACACATTATTTTAGTGTTAAAGAAACAATAAAAGAGAAGGATGTTAACAACAGTTCAGCCTAAACAAATCTTTCAGTTAGAAAAAAAGTTACCAACTAACCTTAATGACTGTAAAATACAGAGCATTTTCTCAAAGATCATATACATGAATAAATAAATGTGTTTTATCTATTACCTGATAATAGAAGGTATTTTGTCTGTATAGCCAGAAGCATGTAATCTTCAGAAAAATCTTTAGGTTACTGTTTCATGTCACTTCCTGGACTGTTCCTTGCTGCCTTTACACGTAACCCGTTTGTTTAAGTTAAACATCTCTCTGCAATGCCCTATCTAGAAGTGCCAGTGGTTGCAGAAGTGACCAGCCAAATGAGGCTTAGGTGGCTGTGAGAACACATTCTTAAGACCTAAACTTTCTGGTTTGGAAGTATCTGATCAGCTTAGTCTGATCATGTGTCCTGTTCTGGTCATGTATCTCATATATAGATGGCTCTGTAATTTTAGGGATGTTTTACAAGGGCATGGAGTTACAGGGGTTGGGGCAATGGCTTCAAACTGAAAGAGGGTAGGTTTATAGTAGCTATTAGGAAGAAATTCTTTACTGTGAGACTGGAACAATTGCCCAGAGAAGTTGTGGATGCCCCATTCCTGGAGCAGCTTGAGGCCAGGTTGGATGGGCTTTGAGCAGCCTGGTCTAGTGGAAAGTGTCCCTGCTCATGGCTGGAGAGGGTGGATCTAGATGATCTTTAATGTCTTTTCCAAACGAAACCATTTTATGATTGTGACTGCAAATGTGTGATGAGAAGAGGCAGAGTAACACTGTTTGATGGGAAGATAGTTTTGGGGAATATCAGAAATACTGGATCAAAGAGAGAGGCACCAATTTCTGAGTATGGATTCTTTTTCATACACATTTTTCCTTTTTTCTTTTTCCCTGTCACAGTTTGGAAGAGAGACCTCAGTTGCAGACTTGTACTGATAGCAAAGGCTGTCACTTAGTCATAGTTCTAAGTAGGGCTGGGTAAAGGATTTAGTAGAATATAATGCCAGAAATAATGTGATGAGTTATTCATACTAAACTACACTAGTGTTTTAACGGTAACAGTTACTTCAGACATTGGAATTCAAGGTGGAATACAGAAATGTTGTGGAAATAGGGCTGGTTTTGGGCAAAGAAAAACAGAAATGGGTTAAATTCTAAGTAAGGAGTAAATAGTTGTACTTGAATCAAAATAAACTAGTAATGTTACATATGTTATAAATGTGGATAAATTACTAGTGAAAGTTTTTAAGAGGGAATCCAGACTGTGTTTGCATTCTGGTGTTCCTGAGCCCATGTTCATGTAGAGTTTTCCATCAGCAGTTTTTGATGTATACCTTCCTTAGAAACTTTGTCAATAAATTTAAGAAACATAGAGATTACTTCCAGTGCCATAACTGATTCTTATTATTCATATTCTACTATAAACTAATTCTTGAAAATAATGTCAAAGCATTTGCTTTTCTTTTTGTGCTTGATTTTACCTGTATTCATTTTCTTCATCATCTGCAGTTGTATCCACTTCACACAAATACAAGAAATTGTCACATCAAACCTGCATTATGCTATTCTTTGTGTACCACAGTAAGCCTGATAAACTTTAAAAAAATTTCAACAGTATCATAGAGAGATTGTAGCCTCTTGAAGGTGTGCACCCTAAGTTCACACCCTTTCCTGCTCATATATGTGTTACCTGTGCTTATCCAATGGTGGCAAAACAAAAAGGCTCGTCTCAAATCTGTATGTAAATTACAGTCCTTAGTCATGGTTAATTTTTTTTTCTGTTTCAGATAATAGAAGCTATAAATATAAAGGACTTGAAAAAATAAAGCTTATTGCTAGTAAGTGCATGGTCATTAAGTGCATTTCTGTGATGTAACAGGACTTTTTATTCAGTTTCAGAAAACGTTAGTACTCCCTGGCCATGAAGATTGGATAAGAGGTGTTGAGTGGGCAGTCTGTGGTCAGTATGCAAGATGAATAAAATGCAATAGTGGTTTAATGGCAGTACTAGTGTTTTACCCCTCCAAGAGTTGACCTCGATGCACTGTAGCACCTAAGCTCTTGTGGTTGTGATGTTTGTTTTCCTGAGATGGTGGTAATTAATATTAAAAATCAAGATGAGACTTTGTATCCTTTTAAAACATTTTTTCTTGCTTGTTTCAAGTATGTTTACCTAACTGGTACTTAAATGCAAACAAATTGGTGTTTTAGCAACTTTTCCTTTTCAATATACAAGTGTCTGTATCTGAGTGAGGAAGAGTAGGGGGAAATAGTACCTTGACATTTTCTTTTCTTGCTTCCCCTCCACCCCCTTTTTTTTTTTTAAGTGGGAAATTACAAGGAAAATCTTTTCAGACATTAAGTAATCAAATAGTTATTGCAATGACACACACAAAAAAAAGGGAATTTGAGGATGCTACAAGACTGGAGAAAAAAAGGAGGAAAGGAAATTTTGACAAGTGTTGAGACTGATAGAATTCCAAAAGCAAAGGCCCATAATTAGTAGGAAAGTGTATGTATAACATGTACAGTGTTTACGATATCTTTCACATCTTAAAATCATGGACGTATTCCTAGTGTATTATAAAATAGTAGAGAATTTGAATTGTAGTAAGGAAATTTGAATTTGAATGGTAGGGAAAGTGAATTAATGTTGAAATAAAAATTATTTTTTTAATGATACTGTGTACAATAGGAAAATTTGGGATAATGCTCTTAGGTGCATGTATGGAAAGATGGTAGGTTAGTCATAGCAGTGATTGCAATGAAAATATAGCTCTATTTTTTTCCTTCTTTTTCTGAAAACAAATAGGTGAAGACCTTTTCTTAGCAAGCTGTGCTCAGGACTGTTTGATAAGAATTTGGAAAGTATGTACAAAGTTAAAGCAACTTCCAGAAACTGAAGATGATTCCATAAAACTGAAAGAGAATATTTTTACTGTTAAAGGTAGGTAACAGCTATAAAATTCTCTGGCACTACTTTTCACTTGTGTATCTTTTCATGGTTCTGAGGAAGCTGACAAGGTGTTTGTTTTGTGTTGACTGCATTATTTTTAGCTGTTAAGAAAGCAGAATTACTGTTTTAAAGCCAAAAGTTGATGATATAGTACATGAAATGGTAAAGCAGTGAGAGGGCTTAATACCAACATGGGTCGTTACTGTTATGCATATTCCAAATACAATATGTAGGACACTTATTTGTCTATGGGAGAGAAGCTGTTCTGTAGTTGTCCAGTTTAATAGCTTAGCTTTCATTTTCTTTAGAATTTAATGAATTAAAAGGTGCTGCTATAACTTAAAGATTAGGAAAATACTGCAAGTAACAGATAAGTATGTACAGGCTTACTTTATGGTCATTTAACAAGCATGATAACATCAGATGCTTGCATTGCTGACATTGTAGGGTGAATGGTTTGGCAACCTAGTTAATATAATGAAGGTTTGTGTAAAAAGTGCTTATGATACTTCCTGCAAGTCCTGATTCGCTGTTTGAAGTTTTTAATGTTTGTGTTTGCAGTCATTTGGAGATGCAAATATGCATAAGAGTACGCGTAGTGCCAATTTAGAGTGTTTATTTCAACACTGCTTGAAAGTTCTCCAGGAATTCTCAGATCCCCTTCTGAGACAATGCACTGACCTGTGACCATAAATCTGGTCCTCAGGGCTTTTCCCAAAGTAGGATTTAAAGGAGGTGTTCAGTGTCAGGAAGCTTTTGAGATGTTGGTAGATGTTGAAAGCAGTTGATTGCTTTCACTGAACATGTCAGAAATAACTGATCTTTCTTGGCTTTTAGAAAGAAATATACTTTTTCTCTGATTTGTGGCAGATGCTGACATATCATATGCAGTTTCTTTGGAGTCTGTATTGGCTGGTCATGAAAACTGGGTGTATGCAGTTCACTGGCAACCTTCATTTTCAAAAGGTAAAAAGATATCAAACACCAGTGTTAAGTGTCGTATACAGAGAGTACAGTCATGTGTCTTTGTATTGTGTTTGCACGTTCACTTGTTCCTGTAGAGATGAGTCTTTAAATTCTGCAAATGTTTTATGAGTAGATTCCTGGAGTATCAGTTTTTCTAAAGCATGTAACTTTAAGGCATTAGTGCAGACTCCCATTGAAACAATGTTATTTATTGTTTTAATTTTACATTTTGCTCTAATATTTATGATTCTTTCGAAATCCTTCAGTTCTGACAGCCTTGTTTGCAGTACTGGTTTGCTGTTATGTATCTGCCTGACATAAGGGCAGGAGATTCTTGATTTGACATTGCACAGTCAGAACACCCTTGACTATTTGTACTGGTAAAGGTGTCTTTTTTTCTGTCATATTTTAGAGTTACTGATGGCAGGTGACTTCAGCAGTACAAAGAACAGCTTTGCTAGTGTATACAACACTTGAACAGCAGAGTGCCATTAGAATATCAAAATACACTTAATGAAAGACACAAAACTTGCTTTAAAAATATTGGTTTAGTTATCTGGTCCTTAGCCTTTTCTCTTTTTTTTCTAAATTAGACACCAGTAAAAGGTTTAGCCTTTTACAACAAGGTTTAGGCACAATGTAGGCCTGTCAGCCTTGCACTGCAATCTGAAAACTGTCCTGTTAGACCATGAAGTTTTCCAGGTGCTTCCATATATGTAAAGCTGTTTCTGTTCTGTGGTGTGCCCAGTGCTGGGTTCCCTAAAATAGATTTTCACTAGAGGCAAACTGATCTGAGGAACATATTCTCAGTGCAGAAGGTAAGGTGGGAAGTCTGTTGCTAACATACCACCTCATGAGATGCCTGCCAATATCTCTTATTATCATGAAGAGTTCCTCAGTGGTTTTCCTACAGGTTTCACAACTGGTGATGAAGCAGCTCCCTCTTTCCCATTCTGTGTTGCGCTTTTTTTCTGGAGTGTTTCATTGCATTCTGGGGAGCAGTCCTGAGTTACTGTATGTACTGTAGGGTGCTAGAGTACGCTGAAGTCAGTTGCAAACCTAACAATTTGGGAAAAAACCCCAAATAGTGAATACTGGGCAATTATTTTAAACTGTAAATCACTCAGTAAAACCTTACTTAAGGAATAGAACTGAGAAGTGCTGTGCATTTTCTTTGTGAAACTCTAGCTTTTCCTCCGAATTATATTTAATTCAGTATAAGTTTGGAGTGAGAAAACTGGAATATGGTTGTTCTCATCTATGTGTTTTACTTTTTCTTTGGATGATGATGGCTGGGAATACAATATCTCCTAAAGAATGCCCAGCAAGAATGTAAAGCCTGTAAATTTGACATATAAGAAATGCATTGCATATCTCTGATGCTGAACAATTTTTAAAATGTGTTTATATTTCAGTATTACCTAATTTCTTCAGAACATATGTTCCTTGATTATAGGGTAATAATTTTCCTTGTACTGTAGATGGCAGCATGCAACAACCAATGAGGATATTATCTGCATCAATGGACAAAACCGTGATCATCTGGGAACCTGATAAAGAATCTGGAGTCTGGCTAGAACAGGCAAGTGTCAGTCTTTCTCACAATATGTGCTGTATGCAAGTTGTGTTTCCAGCATCATGTGTGTACTGTAGGGTGCAAAAACTCTAAAATTCTGGCAGAGAAAGGTAAAGTGTTTTCTTGCAAAAATACATTTTCTGATGCTCTGTTGCAAGTAAAACTGTATTTTAAGAAAAGCGATACGATATTATTTTTATTGCTTGTTTATTTTCTTATTGCTGTACTGAGGAGTTTATAAAGGATGTTTGTGCTCAGCTGTCATTCAGAGTGTACAGGGCAGGAGCTGCATAGTAATGCATGCTATGTGTTCCTGGTGAGAGGAGGAGGGAGCCCTCCTGAACTATTTGCAGTTCATCCTTGTGGGAATGTGACCTAAGCAGTTACCACAAAGCAGCTGACATGCAATTCACAAGCCTGGTTTTACTCGCAGTAACTTGATCAATGGCTGTGTCATTAGGTTTTTCTTCCATTTGAGCTGAATGCTCATGTGTCACTCATGTAGTATTCTGAAGGCTGTTCTGATGTGGATCATCCTAAATAAACAAGTGGTACACCAGATTTCTCCAGTGCTTTGATTGATGTCTTTTCAGTTGACCTGCTTTTCCACATTGCAGTAGTTCAGTTGAAGTTGTTTGTGTTGGGTTATGCCAGCCATTGTTTGTGGTCTCTCCTGTCACAAAGAAAGTTCCAATTGTCTCTTGAGTGAAAAAATGGGAATTACACTAGGGTATTTAATTTTTCCTCTGTTTCATTGAAAAATTCTGATGCCTTTGTGTTTGAAGTAGAAATTAGTTCATAAAAGGGCAATCACATAGAGGTGCCATTTGATGTCCCTAGGTGTAACAGGGAGTTGTGGCTACATTCACAAGCTTCTAAAAATGAGTTGTGTAGTAAAGCTTGTTGCAAGTAGTGATTCTTTAATTTTACATTCTCTTTGCATTGGTTTGATCACAAATGTGTAGCTTCAAGTTCAGATCAGACATTTTAACTGCAAAAATCCATTTTGCATCACGAGAGGAAAATCTGAGCAGGAAGCCTGCAGGGAGGAAGGGCACAAGGGGAACATCCCAGTTTCTCTCTTTCATCATGATATGATGAACAAGATGTCTTCAGAAATTCATTCCCCTGCTCAGAGGTGAGACTAGAATTCTGCCTCTAGCATGGCCTGTCAAAGTCACTTCAATATGAGTGGTATTTTTTTTGAATGAGTGCTAGTAAACTGAACTACTAGTGCAGTGCCATTTAAAATGGGACATTGGTTCATTTTGTTTTGTTCTTAAAAGAGGCTGTATAAGAATGGGCGAGTTGAAAGTTTGAAAGAAATTGTGGTCTTATGTCTTGAATAAAGCTTGAAAATGTAACTTTATTAATCTTTTAATAAAGTTTAAAAAGTGGAAGGGCGCTAGAGCAGCCATAAGGCCTGTATGTATACATGCATGCACATATGGGAAGTCATAAGAGAAGCACAAAACAGGGGCCAGAATTTGCCACAGAAAGAGTATGGATGAAATTGCAGCTGTTCATGGAGAAACAGGGAAGTGAAAGTATGCTAGGGAATCTTGGAAATTAGGTAGAAAAAAAAAACAACCTACTTGGGAACTACTGTTTCTTTGGATCATTTTTCTTTATTGTGCAACAGAGCAGTAGCCAGGCAACAGATGATAAGGAACTGTTGCCTCCAACAAGCTGGACTGAAACGCAGAACGTTTGGGTTTGCATCTAATCTATTGCAGTGTTTTCTTTCCCTTAGGGGAATCCTATCTTGAGACGAATATGAAGGGAGGCTCCACTCAGCTGGCACAAAGCTTTAATTCCCATGGCATTTCAGTGCTTATCTTTGCAATTAAAATATTCTTCGAGTGTGTTTGTGTGTGTAATGTGAACTCTTGTCTAGAGGTAGTTTTTAATCTCATGAAGTAAGAATGATTTTGTAGGAACGGAAGGCCATTTTCATGGATATTTCACTTCTGTTCATTAATTTAGGTACGAGTAGGTGAAGTGGGTGGCAATACTCTTGGATTTTTTGACTGCCAGTTTAGTCCAGATGGTTCAATGATCATCGCTCATGCTTTCCATGGAGCACTACACCTTTGGAAACAGGATACAGTTAATAAGGTACATTGGTTTGTTTGTTAGTAGTATTACTTAAAAGAATTGTACTTTTAAGTCATTTGAGGTAAATTTCTGTTATTAAAACTATTATTCTGTTATTCTGTAACAGGATTATTTAAAATTAGTGATTGAAATAGTCCTTTTTTGTAGGAGTGTCATTCCTGCACAGAGGGAAGGTTGAAATCCTCCAGACTCTAAACCTTGTTTCTTACCTGTGGGGTAAGAAGTCAGTTGAATGGCTAGAACTCCTTTGTGGTTGTGCTTTGTTCACAGCTGATCAAATAAGACAAGTTTATTTCAGATGGGAGCAATACATCACTTTTTGTGTCTCTTCAGCCTCTCATGAGTTCTAATAATTTGCTATTTACCAATGTCTTTTTCTTACTTTTTTAATAAGCACATTTATAGTTTTATTTTGCTTAGAATGTGCCAATCAGTCAAATGAAAAACTCCTTACTTCTTTGTGGAACTCTTTTCATAGAAAGAATGGACTCCAGAAGTTGTGATTTCAGGACATTTTAACAGTGTAGAAGATGTGAAGTGGGATCCAGAAGGAGAGTTTGTCATCAGTGTGGGCTTTGATCAAACTACAAGGCTCTTTGCTCCATGGAAAAGGAAGGAAGAAACAGAGGTATGATCTTAAAAGATTTTGTGAGTGTGGTTAAGGGGGCTTGGTCAGTCCTGTGTTGTGTGAATATAACTCAAACCTTCAAGTTCTACAAGCGATGGTCTGTTTAAAACTGCTTGATTTGGTAATGGAGTATGTGCTGTTTTCACTTTAAAAATATTAGTGGCAGAGTTTTTGCAATCACACAGCATGATTGCAGTTCAATCCTGAGTCCATGTCCAGATTTCCTTCAGTTAGTGTTCTCCCAGAAAGCAGGCTCTGCAGTAATTGAGAAGGAGGAATACATGACTGGTACTGATAACCACCTATTGCAGTGTTTAACAATTGGCTACACTGCTGCAGGTAATAATAAAGAAACTAAACTTTGGTCGTGTTTTTTTACATGAACATAATCTAAACAAAGTTCTCACTATATTTTTTTACATTAATTTGTTAATGACTCAGTTTTACTAGAATGATTATCTGAACTACATGAGTGCAGCTGGTGCCTGTCCTGTTTTAACCCCCAGCCAGCAACTAAGGACCACACAGCTGCTTGCTCGCTCCTCCTGCATTGGATTGGGGGAAAGTCTGTTTAGAAGTTCCTGTGTCTTGTTTCTCATGCATTTTTCTCCTCCACAAATACAACCTTTTCTGGTAGTACAGTACCAATATTCCATTCAGGAAACTGCCAGAAGCTAGACTGACTGTAGTCATATAAGACCCTGTGCCATTGGTTGGGGAGGCTATTACAGCTGTCTCATCAAAGCTTCTGTAATGTAGACCAGTACAGGAGGTCTGATATTTCTGAGAGTGAATTTGCCATCAGGTCTTTGGTTTCCTTTTTCCAGGCCACACAGGAGTGGTGGCAGTCCCATTTCAAGAGTCATGTTTTGCCTTGCGTTGTAGGAAGGATATTTCCAGTTTCCTTCCCTGCTTTTTACCCTAATCCCCACTCAGGAGGATACATTAAATATATCAAAACAAAGTTCAGGACTAGCACATGATGTAAGTTGGCAGCATTCAAGGGTTGTCAATGTCACTTTCTCTGTGACCTACTGAAGCACCACTCTTTATTAGTTATGCTGCTTGCTAATTTTTAATCCTGTCTTCTGAAAGAACTGATCTTTATGTGATTTACCTGCACAGCTCACCCTGAAACTTTTGAATCAATCGATTTAGCAGAGTGATTGTAGTCTTCATATCTAAATATGGCATGAACTGAATTCTTGTTCTTTGCCTGTTCTGACGCAGAATAGCCACCGGGCTAATTTGACCAGGTGTAACTCTAAGTAGTTTCAGTATTTGCTGCTGCATGAGATGTAGGAGAGAGCCTTAGAATCCTTTTTGGATGGGTGAAGTGGAGGGCTGGAATAGAAATGGGTCATTTGAAGATGTTTATTCAGTACTTCTGAACCCTGGAAAAGTTTTTAGTTCTGCTGCTCATGAACTTGGATAACACAGGCTTTTATTTTAAAAGCCTTTTTACTTATTTTAAAAGCCTTACTTTTTTGTCATGCTGTTTAGCATTTGAAAAATTACAACAGGTGACATCTGCTGTTTGTCTTAATATGACACAATGGATGGTTCAGATGTTTATGGAAAGTTAGTATTACAGCTCACATTTTTCCCTATAAAAAGGAAACAAAGTGTTGAATGCAAACAAGCATCCTTTCTTAAAGTCTCAGTTCTGATATCAAAATATCAGAAAAGAGGGATAACCATCAGTTTCAATTTTTCATGCAAATATCCATCCTGATTTTTCTGGAAGAAGCTTATTACATGACTTATTTAGCCCTCTCTTTGTTTGGGATTTGAATTTTTTGTGTACTATGCAAAGATGTACCCAGTAAAGGGTAAGAAGGGCTTGTTGCACTGTTTGATTTTATCATTCTTTAAAGAATGCATGCTTTGTTCCTCACTGAAAACTAATCAAGCCCTTGTGAAATCATGAGATTTTGTAGGATGTCTCAAATTCCTGTTCAGGTCCTATCAGAAACTTCAACATTCAAAGCTCAATTGAGTTTCTAGGGTGATGTGTGCAGTTTACAGTCAATATAATGCCTTTGCTTATACTCACATGATATCTGGTCTTGGCTATAGGCATTAGAATACTGAAGTAGTCTAAGTTATTCCAATTGATTCTGGTTCTGCTAGCTCTTAACTCAAAAGTACACACTGGATTTTTCCAACTGAAGTATCTATCATCTGGGTGAAATAGCAAATGACACTTAGAATCTATTATGGTTTTGTCAGCTTTTTGCAAAGCTTCTATTAAATGGTTTCACTTGAATCAAATATTTAAAGAAAAGAGGACAGTAGGAACCTGTAGCCTGCTGACAGCAGTGCTGCTGTTCTTTGTGAAAGAACAGATGAAGGAAGCAGGATAATTATCACTACCTTTCTTAGGTCTTTCAGATGTACAGTCTTGGAAGTAATAGGATAGAAACCTCTTTTTGCTTAGGCAAATTATGTTCTATTCCTGACTGTCTAGCATGAAGTAGTCACAGTAAGTGCCTTAAACACATCTGTGCAGGGACACTGTTTACTAATTACAGGAATGGTTTGGTGGAAAAAGAGGATTCAACTGATGTATGTGAGCACCAGTTTTATGCACATCAGTAGAAGGCTGCTCTAAACTTTGCTTTGTGTTAATAAATTCAGCAAGTAGAGTAGTAGTGCTTTTTTGGAACTTTAAATTGCCCTATTTATCTGTTTAAGAATTGTGTTTTAGCTGTGTGTCTGCTCCCTTGTAGGTGACGTGGCATGAAATTGCCAGGCCTCAAGTGCACGGGTACGACCTGCGCTGTCTGGCGATGATCGGCCGCTTTGAGTTCGTGTCAGGAGCAGATGAAAAAGTGCTTCGGGTTTTCCGTGCCCCCAAGAACTTTATAGAAAACTTCAGTAACATCACTGGGATCCCAATGGAGAAGCTCTGCTCCCGTGTAAGTATGCTAAAGCAATGCTACACAAAGAGAATGCTGTTAGATGTAAAATAAATAATGCTTCAGAAAATGTCAGATTGCACTAAACTTTGTAAAAATTCTTTTAGTTGTACTGAAACTATAACCTTACTTTCCTTACTCTTCTGTTTGCTTCCATGTGTGTTGTCTCATATGTATTTTTATGGTGTTGTTATATGAAATGGGTTCTATCTGAAACCAAACAAGACACTGTGTCAAAAGATTGAAAAGAGTGTGGGTAAATTTTAGGTAACTCAAACCAAAGCAGACTGCTGTGCACACTTGGAGATGAAGCAAACAATAAAGCCTGTTGGTGTATTTTCCCTTAATTTAAGAGTGTAGTAGTCTTGCCTAGTTCTAATCATTGTTGTGTGGTTATGTGTTGGTATTACTTTTTTTTTTTTTTTTTGCAGTTGCATGCTTGAAATAGCATAAAGATTTCAGCACTATTTTTAGTTCTTGCATACAAATATTTATAAATATGTACTTGCTTTATTTCCTGTTGGCATATCAAATTTTCTTTACATTCCAGTTCTTAGTTGTGGGTATGTCAACTGTCTTGTGCTGCTATCCTTTGTTTGCTCCCCATTTGCATTAAGGTCTAATTCTGATTTTGTCTGCATTTGGTGGAGCATACCTCTTTCAAGATAGTTGCCTCTGTACAGTGCCTTGCATGCTTTTTGGGTATCTCACTCAAAAGCAGTGCTTTTTGTGCAGTTTCTCAGAGATGGATTAGCCTTTCCATTTAATTTAACAGTTGAAATATCTGGGATAGAAATAGAATCATTTTCGATAGCAAGAAGTTACATAAGTAGGTGCTTAGTGATTTAATTCCACAAGACTTCGTAAGCATTTGCATAATGACCATTGTACAAATAACATTGTGCTTTTATGAGGGTGGCCGATGTCATTATTTTACTTTATTTAGACTTTTCTTATTGGCTCTTCCTCTGAGTGCTGTTTTTTGATTCATATCATAAAGTGTTTCACATGGGCTTTAGTTAAATAGGGAGGCTTTATGAGCTCTAATTATACAGCTGCTTTTAAATAGCTTTCTTGAAATTGTTTTCTGTGAAAGCTTTTTATCACTGAAGTGGGGAAGCGTTTTCTTAATGTGGCTTAAATGCCTTCCCCAAAAAAGTATCTGAAACCAAAAAACAGTTTTATATTCTAAAAGGGTTGAATAGGATTATATTCAGTTCAAATCCATAGGTTTGTATTATACTTTGGTTTGTAATGAGGAACCATTTTTGTTTTAGAGGCCTTATGCTTGTCTGGGTCTCTGATACATTCTCTCATCTAATTATGAACATTTAAGTACATTTTACGCTGTCACCTAAAATATTGATTTAATTCAGTAAAACGGTCTCTCTTTGAACTTTCCTGATACCATAAGGAAGTGGGTTTACAGCTATTAAATCTTTTTTTATCTCTACACAAAGGTCCCCAAGTTCACTTATCCTTTCTAAACTTTTACTCTTTTCCTGTACTATTATGGAAGTATTTTCTATCTCATGATTTGTCCTTCCCTTGTGCTGCTTTAAACAGACACATATTGCAGCCACATCTCAGTACTATTTACTGAGCTGTGTTTCAAGTTGTGGTCACAGGCAGTCACCCTCTGTTCTCTTTTCCAAAATGCTGCTTTATTATTTCACTTCAGAACAACGATTTCCCAGTTCTATTGTGTTAAAAACTGCAGTGCTCTCAGTTAATAGATTAATTGTCATGTATGTGCTAGAATAAATATAATTGTGGAAGAAAACCTGCAATTAGTGTTGAAGAAAATCCTTGAGCTGGGGCCTTAGAAAAGCACTTTTTTGTTGGTTGTTTTTTTTTTTTTTTCCTTCTCCCCTTCCTGCCAGAGTACTGGTCTTTTTTTGTCCAGGGTATGTTCTAGACAAGAATTTTTCAAAGTGCCCCCTTCACTTCTCTAGGAAACTAACTGTAGAAACTCTCAGGGATTCCTTAAGCTGTGGCCTTTGAAATCCAAGCCTATGTGACAATCTGTGTGTAACCTTTCTTTTTTCTTTAATTCAGCAGTCATCTGATCTTCCAGAAGGTGCAACTGTGCCAGCTTTGGGATTATCCAATAAAGCTGTTTTTGAAGGTATTGCTAGTGAGAAATAATGGTTGTGGTGTTTCATGTGGAAACTTTATTTAAGGGATTGTTTTAGTGTACATATTAGGTCTGTAAGTGTAGTCTTGACTGCAAGTTCAGAATCTAGAAATAAAATCATGCAAAGCGTTTATTTTTTTGCTAGCACCTAAACATGGTGTTTTAAAGTAAAAAACACAAGTAAGAATATTAGTTAGCCAACAGTAGCTAATATCTTGGAGAGGCAGTGGAGATTACATTGTGGGGAAACAGGGAAGGAGGGACAGACATCTCCCTAGAATGATAAAAAGTATTTTCTTGATGCTGGGAATGAGATCAGCGATCTCGTTTTTCATAAAGCCTCTGGTAAAAATGCACTATAGTGGAATGTACAAATTAGGTCAGATCTGTTTTTTTTTCTCTGCCTAAAGCTTTATCAGAAGGTGTGATCTACAAAAGGAAGCATTTTAATAAGCTTCGTCTCTCAGGTCTTCAATGGCAATATGCCAAATTTTCCTAAATAATTTGTAGAGAAATAACAACTTAGTTGTACTTCAAATAACTTGTAAATATATTTTGGCAAACTTTTTTTCCCCCAGCTAACTCATGAGGTCTTCCAGTGAGAGGGGGGAATAAAACCTCCTTCTAGATTGTGGCCAGACA
This sequence comes from Melospiza melodia melodia, assembly GCF_035770615.1. Taxonomy (NCBI): domain Eukaryota; kingdom Metazoa; phylum Chordata; class Aves; order Passeriformes; family Passerellidae; genus Melospiza; species Melospiza melodia. Next base: position 112,184,298 of record NC_086194.1, on the reverse strand, counting down.
CAGAATAACTAATTTCCTTTGACTTCATGTCAAGGAGGCAGCTCAGCAAATAGAACTTCCCTGCATCATCCACCACTGCTCACACAGTGCTGTCAGCATTGGTGGCTGGGAATTAAAACACCACAGATGTGATCTCATTTACTCTGCAGAGGAATCTTCTGGTGATCAGTGGTCTCAGATGAATGGTGCTCATTTCATTTTCAAAGAGAGCAAAGATGGGATGAATGAGAAGATAGTCTTTGCTTTGCTTTTTCTGTACCTTCTTTTTGAAACTGCTGTGCTTGAGAGGTACATTTGGCAAAAAGTTAGATTCTATCTGAGAGGAACTGTTCCCTATCTCTGTAGCTTTTTCTTAATGCCTTCACAATGAAAGTCAGAGTTGAATTTTCACTTACAATTAACTAGTTATGGTTCCCTCTGATACTTTTGCTTAAAGCTAAGGACTGAGCCCTCAGCATTTTTGCTCAAGTTTGCAAGTTATAGCTATACCTGCTCAAATATAGGTTTCCATTTAGTGATCTACCTCAAATTTAGGAACTCATCACTTGTATCAGAGATTTTTGTCTTAAACTTTTCAAGTACAGAAAGAAAGGTTTAACACTGGGGAAACACAGGTTGAACTCTGGTGACTGCTTTGCTCAGTGAAATTCTTTTTAGGAATCTCTGAAAGATTGTGCTGATGGAGAGAGGTCAGTTTCAAAATGAAGGTTAGACTATTATTTTTTTTAAATCTTCTTATTCTCATATGCACTATAATAACCAGCTTCTAGGATTCATATTATTATACTCTGCAAGCAGAGAAACCTAGTTTCAACTACTTGTATAAATATAGATGTTTTTTACTTGTATAATAAATCCTCATATTTTCCCTCCTTTCTAGTATGTTCTCTAGCTAATGAAGTCTTTATTTTAATAGGAGATATGACTATTCAACCAGATGAGGATGAAGAATCATTTAATACCATTTCAAATCAGTATCCAGAGATTTATTTTCAACCCTTGATCCTTACAGGTATGAGAATTATTCCTGTTATACGTAATAGAGAATGAGGTTCATTGAATATAAACTTGAAGCATTATTTAGCTGATTTGAAAAAACCAAATTTGAATAGGCTGTACAAATCTTTTTCAGAACCTCCGCCAGAGGATCACTTGCTGCAGAATACCTTATGGCCTGAAATTCAGAAGTTGTAAGTTTTATTTTTCCTTTTGTTCTTCGTTACAAAATTTCCAGAAAGCTGTTGCAGCATGTTAATGTAGCCTAGTCTTGTAACTCTTCATGTTGTACTATGTTGTTTGACTTTGTGTGTACTGTATTGCTTGTAAAATAAATAAATTATATATATATATATATATATATATATATATATATATATATATATATATATATATATATATAAATTAGGAAACAGTGAAGAAAATGGCAATTAGAACTGATGTGTCACAGTTTTATTTTAGTTGGTTGTTTCTGCTTAAAGCTTTATATATACTGAAGGTCTCTCTGTGTAAGGAGCTTTCTGCTGCTTTCCACTTCATGGCATGGGCTTGCAGATGTGGTGTGGAAGTAGAGGCTGAGGCATCCATGGAGGAGTTTACTACTAACTCCTGTCAGAGTTGTAAGGTGCAGTAGATGGAGCCAGCAGCACTCTAGTGTGTCTAGAGGTAGAGCAAAGTGATAAGTGTTGAGTCAGATGGTTACAAGGCTGGTTTGAGTACTGAATGCTGACAGAGTGATTGTCAGTTGCAAAGATAATGGAGTTACGTGGCCATGATAATTGTTTTGAGGTTGCAGCGTTTTAGAATTCTTCAGCTGTGTTTTCTTCCTTTTCTGAAATTCACAACAATTTTTACTTGATTTGTTAAGGATCCCAGTAACATGAGGATACGCTTTCAAAATCTTTAATGTTTTGGTATTGAAGTATAGCACAAAGAAATTGAATAATCTCAATCTCTTGTGGTTTTATTTATCTGAATCTCCTGAAAGGGGTCTCAGACTGCAACAAGAAGATTGTTGAGCCTTTGCTGATGGTTAAAGTCACCACTTTTGTCAGGAAGGAACATTACAGTTACATTACCAGCTTTGTGAGGAAGGAAATAAAAAGCTTTGAGAAAATGCTCTGCAGCTGGCTTCATTGAACTTCATTGAGAGGGAAGTTCTGTGGGAGTTCATCTTTGCCTTCAATTGGGCTGTAAATCTGATTTGAATGCTTTTAAGCTCTGTTACTATGTTTGTACTCAAGAATGATTTTAGGAGGAAAGCCAGTGGATGTTAGACCATACCTGCACATTTTGTAATTTCTGACTGTTACTTTAACTGTTTCTTCTGTGCATTCTATGGCTGCTAATGCACTCACATAAATAGATTGATAAGGGATGTTTAAGTAGTGAAAAGGAGCCAAGGCCAAAATTCTTCATCATTTGTCTTTGACATTTCACTAAGTGTAGTGGGACATTAATATTTTATACTCTGCTATGGGAGTACTGCTTATCTGCCTTTATATCCTGCATTCATTAAAATAACTCTGTTTTATGACAGTCTTCAGATGACTTTTATCTGAGCAGTTTTTTCTGGTTTTAGAGACACAGCTAATGATATAGATCATTTTATGCAAGAGCAGCAAGATGTAAAGCATTCATAGACTTTCAGATTTTTTGGTCAGAGTAATCTTGAAAGAAGTAACATGAAATCACATAATGTAGATTTCAAGTTGCCATAGCAGCAGAAGAACAGTGTGAGGCACTGACTTGCTAAAAATAGCTTGTTTGTCATTGACATTTGTGTATTCCTAGCTCTAACTTGACACCAAATTTTGAAGGATTAGTGTTGGGTTTTACAAAGTGTTTGCTTGAGGAGGTTTTAGTATGAAGAACTGGCTGAGTTTTTTACATAATATAATAACTTTAAAAATATGGTAAATCTTGTGAGAATATGCTAATCTTTATCCCCTTGGAAAATTATCATGGAGCATGCTGAGATTAAAGCTTGAGTGATGACATAAATATATATGTTTGTATGTACGTACATTTCATGTAATACACTTGGGAGTTGGAAGAGATCCTTTTTGGTACTAGAAAATTACTGTATTAATTTGTCTGGTCACTTGAAAGTCCATTTAGTCTACCTGTGCGTTAAAAAATGCTGTGCATTGTACAATGCTGAGGCAAAATTGCCTGTGGTTGAAAAGATAATTTCATTATTCATTCACGCAGTTACTTCTCTCCATTGTGAACCTTTATTTGATGGTGTACTATATAGTGAAGAGATCAGATTTTATTTATGGGATCAGAGGATGGGACTGTATTGTAGCTCCTATGCTGTCAAGGCTCATATACACTCCTTTAAAACAGCATCTCCTGTTGCCAATAGCTTAATTCTCTTTACTGGAGACAGCGATGGTCTATACAGCTGCTGGTCTGACCTAGGATAGTTCTACTCATGTAATTTTGCAAGAGAAAATATTTTGTGTTTTCTGTTAATTTAGTAAGAATGGTTACATTTTGACATTTCAATTTAGCAAAAGAATCGTTGCATGCAGAAGCTTGAAATCAACTGCTCTTCAAATACTACTTTTAGGAGATTAAAACCTAAACAACTGAGGATTTGTTTCACAGGTTATTTTCCCGTCATTGAATTTCAGGAAATGCATACTTTTGAGACAATAAATATTTTTTAGTTTTAGAAAATTGGCTTGCAGTGGTTTTCACTACAAAACAGTCTCCAGGAATGTGCTTTAAAAAGTAAGCATTATGATTAAACTCCTGCTGGTGGCAAATTAAGAGTAAGACATGCAGTAGTACCTTCGTCATTCTAAATACACTCAAATTCACAACTTAACATTTCAGTTAGGGGTACACACCAGTCCCTCTCCCTGGTAAAATGTCCAGGCACAGTTACATTTCATAAAAGCCAGTGCATTCCCAGTGTTCAGACATGGCTTTGGCAGTCTGTTAAAGGGATATGCCCAGCGATGTTGCTTCGGACTTGGTTCAACAGATTCAGACAGTAATTTGTCATTTAAGGCTGTTGTGGCTGCCAGTGAAATCCCATGAACGTCAGTCCCGTGTAAGAAGTTAACACTGCTGACCAAGGAGTTTATTAAGAGAACTGCCTATCTCTTCATTTCTAGGAGAATCATAGGAAACCACCCCACCCCACTGAGCTGATACTTGTCTACTGGAGGTTACGCCTCCCATTTTACTTTACTTCCAATCTTTTTCGTGACTGATTTTAATTTGTGTTAGTCCATATGGAGTTTCCCCTTATTAGTTAAATACCAGTCTGGATATGTGAGCTTGGATTTCAGCAGAACTCATGTGAAGCCTGATTAAAAAATGTAATTCTGGAGAAGGCTAGAAATTTTGGGGGTTTTACAGAAGTTTTTTTCCTTTTCTGACATTTCCTTTTAGTTCAGAAATCTTCTTGCCATATTTCACAAGAATAGGCATCCTTTGAGTGTGTGTTTGTGACATGTTTCTTAAGTGGTTTTCAAATACGTGGCTTATGATTTTTATCAGTGTGAAAATTGCTTTTTAAGAAAATAGGGATACATTAAATGCTGCTTTAATCTGCTTTGTTAGTCATTAGGGTGGCTTTTGCAGTGCTGGTGCTCTGGGACTATGGAATGGGCTGGGGAGATTTTTCTGTAGCCAGTTTCTAATGGAAAAAATTGTGCAAATGTTTAAACTGAAAGCTGAACAAATTGTTTGGGATGTGATACAGAAACAGTGGTGAGAAGTTCCTGGCAGGTGCCTTTCATTTTTGAAAAGGGATTTAAATTAGTATGACGACTCTGATACATACTGCAAAAATGATTGTGATGTGTTAAATCTGTTTTCACGTGTGTTTCAGATACGGACATGGATATGAAATTTTTTGTGTTGCTTGCAATAATTCAAACACTCTAATTGCCTCAGCGTGTAAGGTAAGAAAAGATTCTAGCACCACCTAGTGAAAAGTGCTGTCCAGTTTCTAGGGTTGAATCCTCTTCTTTCTCACAAAATGTGAAAGATTTTGTGTAAGTGACAGTTGGCTTGCAAAGGTGAGGGTGGATTGCCAATGAGTTATTATTTCTACATTGTGTGTGATTCATTTGAAGATATTAGTAAGATAAATTCTAAGAAATACAGTTCTAAAATGTTTTCTTACTGATATATTGTCAGCATTAGAAGAAAGTAGGGAAACAATGTTGAAACTTCCCAGAGGAAAGCTGAGTCTTACTGGATTGCAAGCCTAAAAACAAGCTAATATCTTACTACTTTGAAATGTGTGACTTTTATACTTGCTCTCATTAATTCATACTGATACTGTTTTCCATCCGTCCAGGCTTCCAAAAAAGAACATGCGGCAATTATTTTGTGGAGCACTACTTCTTGGAAGAAACTGCAGACTTTGTCTTTTCACAATCTGACTGTTACTCAGCTGGCATTTTCTCCTGATGACAGCTTTTTACTGGCTGTTTCTAGAGACAGGAATTGGTCACTGTGGAGGAAACAGGATTCCTCAGAGTCAGGTAAGATGTGAAAAGGATATATGCATTTATAGACTTGGCAGTTTGTTCAGTATTTTTGGCTGCAAAATATTTGAAAGAGAATTGATAAAATATTTGAATGGACATTTTGCTCGAAACTTTGGAGAATTATTAGTGTTGTAGGGTCTTGTGAATTTAAGAAATGCAATTAATATGTGGAAACATAAAAAGGAAATTAAAATGCAGAGAAGAATATAATCAGGCTTTAGATGGTGTTTAATTGATGGATGTAATGAAGTCCTCGTGCCTCCTGCGTGTGATTGTACGTTTGACTTACTGAAATCAAGCACACAAGCTGAACTTCAGATTGGCATTCTGTCAAGGAGAGCCTTCATTGCAGAGTTCTGTGCAGGCATAGCCAGAAGGTTCAGTGCTGCACCCATATCCTGCACAAACTGCCTTGTCCCTGCTTGCATGGCCTGACCCTTTGAGACTCCTGACAGGATTAATCTGTGTCTTTGGTGTGGCTTTCTGATAATCCTACACAATTGATTAATTTGACTAGAACTGGCTATGTCTGGAAAAAGAGCTGATTGTAAGGACTCAGTTGACTTTCTCATTAAGACTTTGAGCCTTGCAAAATCATGAGGAGATTGCTATTGAACACTTTAATAAAATCCTAGAACAGATGCTTGTGCTGAAAGTGATTATCATTGCACTCTTGGCTTAATAGCATATAAACACTGCTGGGCTCTATAGAATGTTCCTAGAGACTTGGCAGTGAGTTTTGGCCCCTTCAGACAGTGTCCAGTTGTATCCTGGCCTGAATTTCTGTTCTATTCAGACTTCTATTCTAAAGCCTGGCATATTGTCTACAGTAGTTACACAATGGTTCAGGATAAGGATCATGAATACTCATAGCAAGTAGAGGAAATCCTCTTTTCATCTGTTCATCAATAACCCTTCTGTCTACAAATAACATCATTATCAATGTAAAGCAAAACTGCTGCTATTGGCATCCCAAGAAGTGGTTATTTAAAGTCTGTGCTCCAAAATGACAACCTTTTCTACTTAGGAAAAGCATTCTCATTTACTGATCTGCTGATCAGATATAGTGCCTGATGGTATACATGCTGAAATATGAGCTTGTCTCTTTGGGAACACATTAATCTTTACAATTGGACCATTATGATTTGACAGTTGGGACTTCACTGGTAAATAGGAGCTTTAGTGAAATTACTGGGGAAATGTGAACACAAGGTAAATGTTGCACTATTCAAAAACTTCTGAAGTCAGTGTTCTTAAAAAAACTTGATAGACATAACCTGAAGGTGTTCTACTTAAATTCTTCTGAAAAAGAAATTTATTTAAAAGATTGAATTGTTCCTACTGCTTTAGGGCTATGAGGTCTTACTGATACGGTCTTGAACAGGTGCTAGTTATCACTGTCGTAAGTGCTGGAAAAAACCTCATATAGTTGTAAGTATTCTCAGTTGCTTTAAAGATGAGTGGAATAATGTCAAAGTATTCTTGCAGTTCTGACATAGAGTTTAGTAAGAGTAACAATCACTTTTAATATGTAAAGCAGTTGAAACAAGGCTTTTTCCTCTTTTTATTCCAGGACCAGTCTTCACTTGCTGTGCATACACAGATAAAAATACAGCTGTTCACAGTCGAATCATTTGGTCCTGTGATTGGACACCAGACAGCAAGTATTTTATTACTGGCAGTCGGGACAAAAAGGTAATTAATGTTAAAGAAATTTAGAAAGCCCAGGGTTATTTTAAACATCTTTTAGAATAACAAACACTGTATTCTAATGAGCCTCTATTTTATATATACACAACAATCTTATTGCATGTATTAGCACAGAAATCAGTGATACTTTCATAAGCTAAATAAAGTGCTTGAATATGTATATACAAGACTGTGGGCTGCCAGTTGGACATTCTCCCTTCTTTTTTCATGCAGTGAGACAAGCATATGTCACATAATTCTATGGGTCTCGAATTTTTCTTTAACTTTCATAACAGAATCTGGTTTTGTTGTCAGTAACTTTCATGAAATCAGACAGACTGCCTACAAAGTTGAATCTTTGTAGGTAGAGGGTGTTTTTACCATTTTTAGGGTCATCCACTGTGCCTTGAAATTATTTTAATGAAGTTATTCCTTATGTTTTTGTATGTGCATTTACAAGAAGATTGAAGTGGAAGTTCACAGATGATGCTTTTTCTTACAGGTCATTATCTGGGGGCAGTGTGATTTGCCAGTGATTACTGAAGGGAATGAGCTGGATGCAATCAAGCCTTGTTCAACAGTGCTGGATGCCGGGGATTCTGTGACTGCTGTTGGTATCAGCCGTGTGCTTACTCCTGATGGAAGGTATTGCTGGTTTTCTGTAATGTCATTTTGTGCTTAATCTGAAATTAGTATTTATCCCTTTAGACAACTAGTTTCCTGTGGCTAAACAGCTCCCTAAATCTACTTGTCAATTGTTTTGACCATTCTTTAACAGAATGACCTCTACTTTTTTTCTTTCCTAGCCACCTTTTCAGGTATATGGTGACTTCTCCAAGCAGTGTAATGAGAAAAATGGAAGTGGGAGAGGGGAGGAAGAGATGCATGGACACATCTGAAACACATTAATTCTTCCAAAAATATTGACTGATCTGATGTTGTGATAGCCTCCTTATTTTTTCCTAACCAAATATATGTAGCAGGTCTCTGCTTTGCTAATTTTTTTGTGAAGCAGCTTGGATGTATTAATTTTTTTCATGGAAAAGTAAATACTGATTTAAAGGGCAAGGTGCAACAACAGTGCTTGAGTGCTATTCTTTCTATCCTGCATTAGAACTGACCTCACTGAGCTGTCTACTGTAATTTCTAATGAAATGAATGTAATTATTCTCTTGATAGATACATTGTTGCAGTAGGCCTAGAGAATGGGAAGATTATTTTGTACACGTGGAAGCAAAGTGGGAAAGAACCAGCACTGGAGGACTGGACCACAGGTGTTGAGATAGATAACAGGTATGTCTTTTGAAGTGAGTTAGGAGCAATGAAGTACTATTCTTCAGACTAACAGTGCTGGAGTTCTGTTCTTATAGTATAAAATATATGAATCTAGTTTATTTCTATATCAAAAATTGTTATCATTTTAGGAAAAGTTTGATTCCTGAAAGTTTAAAGATGTCTTGAAGCAAAACCCAGAAATAAAAATATTATTTATTTAGATGTGTTAAAAAACCTTCCAACAAATATGAACAAAAACCAGAGGGGAGTTAAATCCAAAATACCTCATGCTATGCAAAAGCTTTGAGAAGTATTACCCTTTTTGGCCTACTTAAAAAAAAAAAAGCTTTACCTTTAGTCATAAATATGATGATAAAAAATAGTGATAAGAGAGTGGAAAGGATTGCTGTCTGTGTACATCAGCAAAACACTTAGGAGTGGATGACAGCAAGCTTTGGTGGGCAGCTTCCAGCAGAAACCATTGGAGTGACAAGCTGTATGTGGGGCTGCTGCAGTGACAGCTAGAGAGACTCTGGAGAGACTTGGAATGTTTCACTTGAAGCACTCCCCTGGGTTCTTCTGTCACACACTGGCATTGATAGTAACAGAAATGGAAGTTGATGGTGACTTTGGCCTGTGTGTGCTTGCAGTGAATGGGAAAGAGACACCAGATAACAGGAAATTGCAGGCTGAAAGCCAGAAATCTGTCATATCTAAGTAACTGAGATACTTGACCTCCAGCTTAATGTGGTAAAACTGAAAATCAATAGCTGTTTGAATTATTGATGAGTGAGAGGATAAAATGTCATTAGTGTTAATGACTCTACTTAATAAGAACTTAATACCTGCTGGTTGTCACAAGTCAGTTTTTCCTCAGTTGGTAGTGTTAACTGAAGAGTACTAATTACAGGAGTGTTGATGTTTACACTCACATGCCCAACTGTGTTTAACATTTTGCAGTTACGTATGGATTTCTTTTTGTTGCAGCCAAAGCCATGCTCTTGCTGTGAAGCGCTTGTGCTGGAGACATCACGCAGGCAGAGCTGGACATAATGATGAGAGCAGCAGCAAGTGGTTGCAGCTTGCAAGTTGTGGAGCTGATCACTGTGTTAAAATATTCAATGTCAACAGATTTGCTCTTTAGCAAAGACAGAAGGCCTGTTTGTGCCAAACAGATTCACAGCATTTTATTTCAACTTTTAGCCACTTGGATTATTGAATTTTCTATTTTCTGCTGTGGAAAATAAAGTATCTTACATGTAACTTATTAAAGCAACTTTAGTGGAAGTTTGAAATATCAAATATTTTTCTAATCCTGCAGTTCTGGGGATATGAAGTATGTGTTTTGTTTGGTGAGTATCCTGAAACTGAGGGATGGGAGGTGGGGTAGGGCATGGGAGGATAATGAGAGAGCTTTGTTTGCTGTGAACTCGAAGGGTAAGTGGGAAGCTGCTGACACTTGGGCACTTCTGTGCTTGAGATTTCACTTGGAGTGCTGAATTTTTTTTATCCCCTCTTGCTATTAAAGCTAACTCTTGGTGGGCCCGCCAGTGCTGCCAGTGTGTGTTCAGACATGTGCAGCCAGAGGTCAGGGTTAAACATGGAACTTTCTCTGATTGCCTTTGAATGTGTATTAGAGCTCTGGTCCAAGTCTGAGGCAGCCTGACTCTGGAAGGAGTAGTTTGTATTCAGATGCTTGGGCAGTCCTGCTTGCTTTTACTCCCTTATTCTGCTTTGCAGGGCTGAACTCATACTTCTTGGTCAGGTGGGGCTTAAAGCTGAACTCAGAGACCGCTTAAATCTTCTGGTGTCTCCCCTGTGAGCCCTCTCTGAGCAGAGTGTGATAGAAGAGCCACCTCTGAGACTGTTGGAGGGCTGTCCTCTACAGTTCAGACTGGAAAAGCTTATGGATATCACTAGGCAGGAGCTAAAAGGAGGCAGCCATTCCTTACAATGCCTTTGGGCTCTTCCTGACTTCTGAGGGCTCCTTCTTTACTCTTGTGAAAACAAGTTAACTTGGTTGTCCCATAGTGTAATTTGAGTGCTAAGACACTGAGAGTACTTCAGAAAGACTTCATGTCAGCAGGTCTATATCTGGTTCCAAAGTCTAACTTAGAAATAAGTTAAACTTTGAGAGTGAAGTTGTTATTCCCGAACTGCTTGCTACCTGTAACTGGCAGTGCAGAGGTAACTGGAATTAACTTTCTACTGTTTTGGGTATTTAGATTAAGAGTGTAGCTCTTTCAGAGTGGGCTATACTGTCTTCAGAGTAATTATGGTTTATGCCTTGAAAGGTTTTGTATTTTAGCTCTTTATTTTCAGTTCTGTTTTCAGCCATTAAAAAACCAAACCCATTCTTTAAAATGGGGGCAGGAGAATAATAAAAGACTTATTTAATAAAGATAATTTGCTACATTTTACTTGTGGTACCCAGTGCTTTCCTTACATGAATGCTTTAGCATTCAGGCATTTGAGTATTGTATTTCACTTGTCTGGGAATTTCAAAGCAACTATATCCTGACAAGGGAAGGGCATAACTTATCACTCATGAGGTTTCAAAAAGCTGCCAAAAGTGGGTCTTTATTCTGTGTCACAATTGTAATCTTGTATCTTAAAATTTGATGATAATACTGCACAATTCTTTTCAATAATAGTATATCTTGTTATGTGGCCACTTCTGGGTATAGTTGACAATGAAGTATCATATTGGTTGTCCCTCTCTTTTATTTTGTGAAATACTGTCATTGACTAGCATCAGCTCTTAGAGGATTTAGTAATCCACTCCATTGCCCCTGGGACTTGGGGAACATTCATTCACATTCATTGTTCCAGCTTTAAATGCACCAGATTAGTCTGTTGGTCTCTTAAGTCTAAATGTTTATAATACACACTTTAAATTTTCAATTAAGTTAGAGGTTAGACACCTCAACATATGATTAATATTTTATGTGTGGTACTCCTTTTGCTCACACATCACTTTGCTATGCATTTAGTAGGTGTGGCTTTAATATACACCTTTGTCTTCTCATAAATCCACTCATGTCTTTTCAAAATGTAAATCAGCATGTAAAAAATACTAAGGAATGAGCTGCTGTCAATGTACCTGGTGTTCTGAAATTCTCTGCTTGTTATACAGTGCCACTGAAAATGGAGTTGAGAAAATTGATGGGATAAACTGAAGTTTTGAAAAGAACATTTTGTGACCTTTTGATACATTTGAGGTAAAGCCATCCCATGAAGATTTTAGATACATATTATCAGTATTTACTGGCTTTATGCTAAATTTGAAGAGACTTTGTGGTCAAAGATATGAACAAACTGTTTTATATAATCATGCCTAAAGGAGGAGGATTATTTTGTTTTACACTAGAGGTGCCTGTGACAAAGCAAGCAAGAAATGGCATGGGTCTTGTTTGTAACTAAAAACTATTGAGATTGTCCAAAGCAATCTTAAATCTTTCAGTCCAGGGTGCAGGTGTAGGAATCCTCAAGTCTGTATTGCACCAACAAGCCATGCTAACACTGACATTAGAGGTGAGTATGCTGTGGTGTCTGGTGGATGAGGAGTGCAAAACAAGCTCTTTGTGTAAACTGGGAGGATGTGGGATGCTGACCTTCAGCCCGAGGAATTCCTACCTGGGCTCCACGTGGCAAGCTGCCTAAACACTGCTGCCAAGCTATTGATTGTGTTAATTCCTTCAGTTATGAAATGGCAAAGAAGGAGCAGGTTATGCATCATGCTAAGCCTTAAAAAAGTGCTATCCTGCCGTTTCTCTTGTGGGCTGAGACTTCAGAAGTAACTAGAGGCAGTTGAAAATTTCAAGGAAGTCAATTATTGAACTCTGAGCTATTGAAAGCATCGCTTTGGCAACTCTGACTAATCTCTGTTTTCCAAAATATTTAACGTGAAGAAATGAGAATGCTCCAAGGCTCACTGCCAACTGCAGCTAATGCGGAGATGAGGGAAGAGGAGGAAGCAGCTGTGTCCTCATTTAGACTCAAATCTCACTTTAAAGAAGTGGCTGTTAAAAATAAGGAAACTTTAAAATAACTGAAATGGGAAGCAAAAATATTACTTGCTCTGTTTTAAGGAGCATCTGGAGCTGTACAAAAGATGAGGCAAAATCACTGACGGGACAAAAATCAGAATTTGCCTTTTGTGTGCTGGAAGCTGGTGGAGGTGGGAGTTGTTGAGCACAGTTCAGCAATGCCCCTCTACTGCTCTTTTATCAGCAGTCCTTATCAGGCTCTGCAGTGGTAGTTTTGAGGCAGCTGGGCAGGGCAGCCTGTTTACCCTGTGACACCCTTGACCGTCCAAACATTGCCATTTTTGCCCTGTGCATTGGCACACCCTCAGACAGTTGTGGGATATCCTTTCAGAGACACTTTTCTCCCCCAGCCAGGAACTGCCTTTTTTTCCTATGCCAACCACCGGATTTCCCGCATCCTGCTTCTGTGTTTTTAGGGAGTTGGGTGAGGCTATGGGCTCCCTTTGCCAGCCCCTGGTACTCTTGCTTAAGCACAGCTCTTGCTGCCACCTTGTGTGACAGGCTCTAGTGACTGTGTTCGAGGAGTTTGTGTTCAGTATCCAAACATTGTCATGTCATTTTCTGCAGCAACTCATCCTATGCTGTAATGCAATAATAAAGCTAGAAATGGCCTCTCTTTCTGGAGGGAGTTTAGGGTAGAGCATGTGACAAGTCCCAGTGCTGTACCATAATAACGGGGCTAGCTCCAGCATCCTGGGGTAGCTCTCCCAACCAGACATGCCCTGGTCTTAAAGTCCTCAAGGAGAGCTGCTCCATGTAATTGATGTTTGCAGACTTAGTTGACATTACAGCTGCACAGATGAGGGGAGGTGTTGTGCCCAAGGTAATTGCTGGGTTACAGTGGTGTCACCCTTGTGCAGACTCCAGCAGATCACAGCTGAAATAACAAAGGATGCAGCAAACAGATTTTTTTTACTGCAGAGGATCTTTTCCCTTTGCCTCAAAAGCTTGTGCTCACACTGATCTTGTCCTGCCTCATAGTCCTTTTTTTATAAGGACTTTTCTCTCTTTATTCACCCCCTCTTCTAACAATACAATTTGCCTTCTTGGTCCCTTCTGCATTCCTGTAAGCAATCCTTATTTTCTCAACAGTCTTTTATCTCTTCCTGTTGTTCTTGTAAGATAATCCAATGCTTTCTAATACATGATCCTGGGAGAATTCAAGTGTATCAAGTATAACATCCTCTTGGTATTTTCCATTCAGCCTCCTGTGTCTCTGATTCTTCCTTTGCTAGGTTTTGGGCTTTTGGTGTTTACACAGCCCGTCCAGCAGCATTACCTCCTTTCTCCCTGACAATAAATCACTGGCATACGTGTGAGCAGCGTGCCCTCCTCCCTTGCTGAAGCATAAGCTCTCTAACTGCCAGTGGGGGGAACTTTTCTCCTCTGCAAAAATGAATTGACTGCAGTCTCCCCAAGGGAAGTTTTCCAAGTGCTTTTCAAGATAAAGCAATCGTTCTGTTTGTCTCTCTGTTTCATAATCTTGGAGAGTCTCCTTCCTGCGAGTTATCATATAAAGATGTGCCTCTCTGAGAGAATATCTGTACTCCACAGACACACTTTTTACAGTGTAGGAGCTTCCTGCTGTTCAAGTTTTTTCCTTTGACATGGCAGGCAGTCCTCTATTCAGTTCTCTGGATGCTACAAATTTTCACCACTGTCCACAGAGAGCACCGAGCTGCGACACTTGATTCTCTCTCTGCAGTGCAGGGAAGCTCCTGAGATGCCTGTAGGTTGCCCTGGGTAGTTCTTCAAGGTGGGTCTGTCTGTCTTCAACAGGTGCTAAAATGTGATGTAGAAGCCTCCTGTGGGTGTTCTGGTCGAACTGCTGCTTCTTTGGTGTGTGCACGCAGTCTGTTTATATCAGAGACATTGCTGTGCCTTCAGTAACAGCTCCAGGTCACTAAGTCCATTGGGAATAGTTGAAGTGGGAGCTCCTTTACAGCTGGTGAGCATTGATTCAGGCTGGCAGACCACCCCTGTAGTTACAGGTGCATGGAATGTAGGCCATTAAAGGTAATAAAAAGGTAGAAATGTGGGTTTTGCTTAACTGCTACTAGAAAAATGGCAGCTTCAGCTTTTTCTACCCATCAAAAGGAAAATTGGTGTGTTTTATCAAGGAAAAGGTATTGTCATAGCTCAAAACAGGAGTTATGTCTCTGATGTGAAATTCTGCAATTCCTATGAATTGCTTAAAAGTGCATTTAAGTGCTTAAAAGATTAGTAGTACTGAAAATTGCTAGCTCAAAGCTGTAATAAAAACATTATTTTTCACAGAGCAATAGGATCATGTGATTATTAAAATTGGAAGGGAGCTCAGAAAGTCTCTCTTCCAACCTCCTCCAGGCAGGGTCAACTGTGAAATCACACCAGGCTGCTCAGAACTTCTGCTGGTCTGGTCTTGAAAATCTCAGAAGATGGAGACTGCACAGTTTGCCTGCTGACTGCCTTCAGGGTGAAAACTTTTCTTCTACTTCTCTCAGTTCTGAACCTCTCTTGTTTCATTTTATGCCCTCTCTTACCTTCCTTCATCTCTTTATTGTGGAGAGCTGGGCTCCATCATCTTCACAGCCTCCTTCTTAGCATCAGAAGGCTGCTACCGAGTACCGGCAAAGCCTTTTCTTCCCCAGGCTGAACCTGGCCCGTCCCTCCACCTTCCTCCACAGGGCACCTGATCCAGCTCCCTCTACCTTAGTGGCCCTCTGCTGCACTTGCTGCAGTTTAACATCATCTTTCCTGTGTTGGGAAAACCCCAAACTGGGCAGGTGCCCACGGTCTCTACAATAGATTGCAGTGTCTAAAGTCTGTGGTCCAATTTCCTGTCCTAGTAGTCCAAATCTGTAACTCTCTTTTCTTTACCCTTATCATATATTTTCCTACACTACTTCTTTGCGTGCACTTGCCTGTGTGTGGTGGTGATGTGATCCCAAAGACAGAGGTGCAGATTTCAATGTGTGTTTGCAGAGCTGGGAACTTCCCCATGCCCCCTGTGCAGGGAATTCCAACATCCCCACCAGACAGGAGCTCTGGCCGCATGGCACGCTGCCTCTGGGAACAAAAGGGCTCCTGGCATACCAGTTAAATGTTCATGCTTCCAACACTGGTGAGGTGGAAAGGGTAAAGATGGGTTGGCTCTGGCTGGAACTCCCTCCATCTCCTGCCTCCATTTGGGTATGGGGTGCCTGGCCCCAGAGAGCAAGGCACCCAGCCCAGGCAGGTGTTCAGAGCTGCAATCCATCTCTGGATTTCCATCTGTTTCCCTGTGACTTGGGGTGGCCATTGCAGCCATCTGTTTAGATAATTGAGAGCTGACACAGGCACTGTTATATTGGTTGTAAAACCAAAACAGCCCCTCACCCCTAAAATTATAGATTAAAAAAATTGCTTACCATCTATCTCAGAGGAAAAGAAATGGATGCTATTTTAAGTGCCTGAACTGTGGTCATTTCACTGAAAAATCAGTGAGTTGCTTTTTTCCACATGCCCAGGACCACCAGGTGGCAATATAAGAAAAAGGATAAGTGAGTATTTGCAGCACCAGTTATGTATACCCAAAAATTCAAAATAAATTACAAATATGTTCAAACGCAGGTATTCTATCTCCTCTGAATTGTTTAAATACACTGTTTCAGTGACAAACATTTCTTATGAAACACTGATTTTGAAAGCATTCTTCCATTTTTGTCCTGCAGTTGGGAAACTGTAAACTTCAAAAAGCAGTGAGCACCTCCTAATCACACAGGATCCTCCTGTCTGCTATAGACGTTGTCCCTCACCCCAACAACTCAGTCTGCAGAGGCTGTAAGAAAATCTTAATCTCCTTGCTTTACCTTGTTGAAGTGTAAAATAGGACCTAAATTTCTGTCTATTTTGTTGTCTGTTTTTTTTTTTTTTCATTCTGAAAGGCTGCCTAACCGTGTGGATGCCCTGGGAGTGCTTTAAGCTAATGAAGTCTCACACACATCCTGATAGCAGCTGTGATTTGGATTATAGGGTAGATTAAGATGAAATATTAGGAACAATTTCTTTACTGTGAGCATGATGAGATGCAGGAACAGGTTGCCCAAAGAAGTTTTACACGACCCATTCCTGGAAGTTTACAAGGCAAGGCTGGATGTGGCTTTGGATGTGGGAGTGATGAATTTTAAGGTCCCCTCCAACCCAAACCACTTTATGATTTTATGATTTTTAAGTGATGGATGATCACAGTGGATCATATGATCACACTCCCGGACGCCAGTGACTTATGTTTCAGGAACATCTTCAACCAGAGGAAGAGCCCTGGTGCTTATTAGCTATTGATGAATTTCCTTTTCCTACCGTGAGTTTGTCTAATTGCTTTTTGAGTCCATGCAAACGCATAATTTCCCCTGTGATTTAGTTGGTAATCCTCAGGGTAAGTCTGCGCCAATAAGAAGATGCATCTCTTGTTTGTTTGGAACATTTAATGCCTCCTTGTTATTATAGTAGAAAAGAAAAGGATTAGTTGTTTTTCACTGTCTCCTTGTTAGTCCTGATTTTATAGACCTCTAGCATATTCCCTGCTCATGGATTCTTTTCCAGTTTAAAGGATCCTGCTGTAATTAAATGTCCTTTTTATGGCAGCCGTACTCTTCCTTTCATTGAACTTATTGCCTCTTCCCTAGGGCTACAATATTTCTACCAATGCAGAGGTATTTATTACTGGGTTTGAACTATTTTTATTTATTTATGTGTGTCTGGGAGTGCCTAACAAACCAAACTGTTTTATTTAAAGAGCTGGCAAATAATTTTCTTTCTTTTTTTGTTTTGTTTTGAAACAAGCCAAAACTCTCCTATTTGAAGCATTTAAGGCTTATGACGCTGTCTTTTGGATATTTGTGACAGAGTGTAGTATCTTGTCTCTGGACTCTTTTGTTCTTTCCTAATTTAAGTCATAAATTGATTTTTCTAACATCATTCTGTTCTGCAGTGACAAGTTGCAGAGACCTCAGCATCACAGCCCAGTGTGGAACAATTAGCACTTGGTGCTGAAGGATAAGTCCAGTACTAAAATAACAGGGTAGCTGCAGCCCAAGACAGAAGGTACTGGCGGCATATGCTTGGGATGCCTGCAGCAGCTGATTTTATGCCTCCTGCATCTTTGCAGCTCCATCAAAGTATCAGTCAATCACAGTGGTGAGAATTTCTTTTATCGACTCGGTAAAAACAGAGGAGGCTGGTGAGTGACTCTTGTGATTTGGTGAGAGCCTTTCCAGCCACGTCAGGAGAGGGGCTGTCACTCTGTGTGGAAAGCCTCCCCACAGACGTAGCAGATGCTGGAAACCCTTTCCAGCTGTCCTTGCCCACAAAATCAGCAGAGAGGCAAAAGTCTCCACAGGATTTTACAGATTTAAAAACAAACAAATAATTGATTTTTTTAAAGTCTAGAGGAATGTGCAGCTGCTGTTCAGCTTGTCCTTTTGCATAATGTAGGAGAGGTTATTGTACTCTTTTGAGTTACTGAGCAGTGCACCGACTTGTGGTTAACCAAGTTATCCAGAAAGATCTTTAAAAAAAGCAAAACAAGCTGGAAACATCTCCTTGCTCCTCCACAATTCACTCACTATAATGTGGCTAAGAGGTTCTCCAAAAGCAAGGAAGGGCTTGCAAGGTTGTGCTGTTGGTCTTGGAGTCTTCTGTTACAGTGATAGTGGGGTTGACTGGTCATCTGTAAGACACCAAAATGTGGTCTCTTAACCAATAAGAGAAGTTGTGTGAAAAAAGTAGTACCTGCTATTCTCTCTATGTCGTGAGAAAGCAAATGAAAGTTTGTGTTTGATATGCCTCTAAGAGGAAATGTTAGAAAAATGTTGCCCAGAACTGTCCCTTATCCCCTTTCTTCCCCAGCAGCTGTGTGATTGAGGGTGGGAGCCCAGCCGAAGAGCCAGCCCAAAGCAGGCAGAAATAGTTGGTTTCAGCCTGAGCACAGCTTCAGCATGGGCACAACAGATGAAGACACTGCAGAGTTTTGAGATTTGCCTAGGGACCCCCTGCCCCTCCTGGGAGCAGACTGTGTTCTGCTGTGGCTGTGACAAGGATGTGTGCGTGGAACATGTTCTGCACCTTGTGCTTCTGCGTAGGCGTGGGAGAAAGGTGAACATATGCTTTTGAAGAAGATGTCGTATCTCTGTTTCCTTCTAAAGGTGCCATATGTGCTCTCTGAGTCACCAGGACGTAGTTTACCCTGTGATGGGAGTAGCTTTTGACAGGTGCAGTAGGCTCTGAGGTCAGTGTAGAGGTCAATGTGCTTTTAGATCTGAGATTCATATTCTGCACCATCTCCCCAGCTGGCAGTGGTGACAAGCCCAGTTTTCCTACAGCTGGGCTGCAGCAGCTTGGTGCTGTTCTATGCGGTCTTTTTCTTCCAGACATCTACCCACCTTGTGCTGCTGTGAGGTGGAGACCCTGTTTTAGGCATGTACAATGTTGTGTTGATGTCTGACACTGGCCAGTTATGGCTTTGGCTGTGGTGCCATTCCCGTGTTGCAATCATGGAGCTGTTTGCCATGTCTCGTGGCAATGTGCTGGCAGAGCAACGCACTTTGGTTTCTGAAAGCACACCATGTCCCAGGCAGACGTTCCCTTTTTTGTCATCAGCTCTTGGCTGATATAAACAATATTCACTTCCCAAGTGGCACAGATATGCAAATGAACCTTTCATAGGATAATGGCCATATGAAGCTTTGCTAGCAGGCATTCACGACATGTGGAGGCATGTTGGTGCCAGATGCTTGCAGGCTTTTGGCTGAGCTATTCCCTTTTCCAGTAGGATAGTCAGTACCAGGCTATTTTGGGAGATCCACTGCAGGCCCAGATCAGTGATTGGTGCATCTTTAACAGCTTCAGAAAACAGTGCTCTCCAGGTTGCCACAGGAGTAGCTGCCCCACAGTGTCATTCTGCCTCCTAAAGCCCTTGGCTGTCTGGCTGCTGTGGAGCCTTTTACAAACACCATGCCACTGACATGTTGCAGCATCTCTGAGATGTGCCACTTTTCAGGATACAAACAGAACATCATTCCTAGTGCATCATTCCTAGTGAAATCTTCTGGGCAATCCTGTTGTGATGGGATGAACAAAGCTGTAGCAAAACAATCAGATTCTTCGGGCTTTTCAAACTAGGATAAAACCTTGTATCAGTGTATACAGCCTTCCATACAAACTAAAAACCACTCACTGGAATACACAGAACTAGAGAGTTTTTCCTTCTTTGTCAGGTAAAAAGGCTGCCTGATATATTGAGGTCTGTTGCTTTATCAGAGGAGAACATCAACCTGCTTTCCCTTTTTTCCTTTGAGGATTAAAGATCACCCAAAATAGCTGAATTCAGTATAAATCTTGCCAGCAGAAGCTGTAAAATTGAGATGGTTCAGGGACTGGTGATCAAGCCAAACTCACAGCCTTTGCTTGCATTCAACTCACTTTAAAAAATTGCAAGCTCACACCCTAGCCATGGAAACCCAGCACTTGCACTGCAGGCCAGCAGCTGTGGCAGGACAAGATAACTCATTGCTTTGGAAGGCCAGAAACTGGAACTGGGGTCAAATGCCCACTGCTGAGATGATCTTCCCTTAACGCCCAGTATTGTATGCTGGGAGGGAGAAAGCAGGAGGAGTTTTAATGTCCTGTGGTCCGTATGGACTCCCTCGGGTGGGGGACTCCTCCCAGGACATGTGTGACTTGCAGGAAGTTTGTTGTCAGGAGCACAGGTACAGACAGCCCTTCTCACCAACAGCCTTACTGTTCATGTGACCACAAATGACTTGTCCTGGGTTTCATCTTGGCATCCTGCTCTGAGCAAACAGAATTACAGGAGGCAACAGGGACAGCAGGAGAGCCAAAACCATTGTTGGTGGCACAGTGGTTTTCAGCATCCAAAGCCATCTGGAGACTGGGACTCTATTTCAGTCTGCTCACCACAGAGCTAATGCTTGCAGACTAAGGCTGGCAAATCTTTTTCTTCTCAGAGAAAAGAGCTGTGCTACATCACCCTCCCTCTAGGGAGATTCTTGTCCTAAGCCCTCTGCCCATGAAATTGGAGAACCAGTGCTTTGCCTGGGATTGTTAGGGCAAAGAAGAGCCCTGAGAGGTCTGTCCTCTCCCTGACCCCACTGTGTGTCCTGCAGTTGGGCAGCCAGCCTGCTACAGGATGTCCCATGGTGGGGCCCATCACACATGTTCTGCACAGCTTTTTGTGATTATTGTTACCCATTTGTGGCTCACTGTGCTGCTTTTCCCTAAATAATGTTCGCTCTGTAGATGACTATTTTAAATAAAGCAGAGTTGATGTTAAGTAGGCAGAACATTTGAAGGCCTTTACTTGCATTTCTGACAATGCATGCAATTATTCCAGCACCAGCATGACTGTTTTGTTTGCCAAATGCTGATCTGATTTATCTCTGTACTAGACTGAAAAGCGGTATGGCTAATGACAGTCAGCTCCAACATCTTCTCCTGATTGCCTATTATTGTCTTGAACCGGTTTAATTTTCTATTGTCTTTGTTAAAAATGTAGAAGGGGAAGAAGAGGTTGTTTTAATCCTCTGTATTGGGCTATTGAGAGTAGCCAGAATTTAATGTGCCATCAGGAAGGCAGAGCTACAGCCTTGCTTTTTGGTAGTGACTCACTACATAAATTAAGCGGGATGGTCCCCAAGGCTTATACTTCTCATGCACTCTGCGTCATGTTACAAACATTAAAATATTAACAAACTCTGATCCCAGGGCAGCTGGATGCTCACTCAGATCTGCTTTCAAGCTAGAATGCACTCCCTGTTTGGAGTCTATAGTAAACTTCAGAAAACTTGGCCTGAAAGCCCAGAGCATCATCATTCAGCAGCACCTAAACTCCCTCTTCAATTATTTAAAAACTACTCTGAGAGACTCTTCGGAGTTGTGTTACAGATATTTGTTGATATTACAGTTTTTCTTGAAATGGCACATCTCTGGCCCTCTCCAGTTCTTGTGAATGAGATCATTACTGTTTCTACACAGTAATACCACCACCTCATTCTCCCTAGCACCTTGGAACTATCAATGTGCTGATGTCACAAAGATGAGACCTTGAACATCCTGAAGCTATTCCTAGTTAGCTAGGGCTTCTCACACAGGAAAACCCCTGAGACTGAGTTTCAAGAATCAAAATAGAAGAGGTACTTGAAGGAATATACCATTTTCTTTCCTTGAATATTTCAAGAGGAGTATTAGGTACTGGCCAGCTATCAAAACCTTTTTTCACATGCCCTCCTCCCTTACAGTCCTTCTTCCAGGGACCTTGGTGGTGGCTGCAGTGAAGAAGCACCTGTGTGAGGAAGTCAAATTAAATCCCTGACAGCTCTGCCTCTTGCACTGAGCTGCCAATTCTGTGTTAGTGGTGTTTTCTTCACAGGCTCCTGCAGCTTCCTTGCTGTTGTCTCACCCAGATCTAGAGGGCCCAGGGAAAACTGGCTGCTTGCAATAGCAGCAGTCTTGGAGTTGCTCTTATCTCACAGGTGGGCACTGAAAATCTAGAGAGCAAAGTGAGGGGTATTGGTCTGTGTTCCATTATATTTTTAAATTTTCCCCTTCTCATCCCCCAACTCAAGCCTGATTGAGCTGTGCCTAAAGAAGTTCAGAGCATTTCTGAATTTTTGTTTTGAAGAAGTCTTCTGAAAATTTTCTGCCAGTTAAGGCCGTGTGAAATCACACATCAGAAAGAGCTCGGGTGCTGCAAAATGACATGCCCATCATCTCCACATTTCTCTCTGTGAATGTCTTCCAGCATTTCTCCTTTAAACTTCAGCAACGCCCTCACCCAGTTTTAATTGTTGCTTTACTTTGATCTTTGCACAGCAAGTATTTTTCAGTCGACTTCACCAGAAGAAGCTGAAGTATCACTTAAGGGTGATGGAGATTGGGGAATAAGTGAACATCTGGGACAGGCTCTTTTAGGAGGAAATAGCTACTGCTGGCATTTGGGTGTCCTTGAGTGACCAATAGCTCTGGACTTGTACTCCCTTCTGAGGGGCAGCTATTTTCACTCACTGGGGAGAGTTTCCAGATCATGAGAAAGACATTAAGAAGCCCTTTTCACCATGGACTGACTGTGAATGGAATGAAAATTAAACAATAATCAAAATAGGCAATTCTGAGTCTTTTGCTGTTGTTGGCAATCAGGTTACCAGCAAGTAGCTTTGGTGACCCTGAGATTGAGAGCCACTGAAGCTGGCAAGATAATTAAAGAGGGAAGGACATGCAGAGGGTAACACATGCAGACCTTCGGTAAGCTGAACTGAATACTGATCACAACTTTGCTTTGTCTTTTTTTCCATCAGAAATTTTTGGCATGCCACTAAACTCCTGTTCCACAGTTTCTCTCAGACAATTTCCCTGCTCCTCTGTCAGATTTCTGCTTTGCTAAAAGGACTATCTGAAAACACTTTTAAAATTTATTTTCTACATGATTACAAGATGCTTTATTGAAAAATTATGACTTTTCCTTACTGCTTGTACAGGCTGGATTGTATTCACAAAGGACACCTCTGACCTGTAGAGGTGTCAAACTAAGGAGGAACAAACTAAGTAACAATAATTAAATTACAAACGAGACTTTAGCAGTTAGGCTAAGGCTGCTGAAAGAGTAGAACAGCTTTCTTGCTGGTGAAGCAGCTAGTCTCCATTCAATTCCCAGACATGTGAAAAAGTGTATTTTCAAGCCTGGCTTGGTTTCATTAGTAACTAAGATCTAAACTGATCCTAAAACGACAAGGGATAACATCAGGTTTCTACCATGGGCAGAACAACACTGATGGCAACAAATGCATGAGAACAAAGGGACCTGGCCCAGGCTGGCAGCAGCACACCCACCATAATGTGCTGACAAGGATCCTGGACATGTGAGTGACGCTGGAAAGGGCCAGATGTGTGTGCCTGACGGATGAGTGGCACCAGGAGTGTGGCAGACACGTAAATGCAGCACAGGGGGTCAGGAGCAGGACCAGGCTGTGGGGCAGGACACACATAAAGGAGCTGTGGCTGGAGCCAGCAGTGTCTGCCTGCACTCCTGCCTTGGAGAGCTGGAGCCAGACACAGCTCTGAGGATTCCTGGCTCTGGGGAAAGACAGACCACACAGGAAAGAGAGCAGATGCAGAAGCAGCAAAACCTGATGCGAGGCTGAAATGTGTTCCCTGGGCTCAGATTTTCCCAGAGCTGTCCCCACAGGTCCTCTCTATCTCTGCCCTCTCACTCTCTCTGCTCCCCAGAAGATGGCAAGGTCTGGGGGCTGAGTGCACCTGCTGTGGAAATCCAGCTCTAATTATCCTGCATTTCTGCACAGAGTTGGAATTACCTGGCTGCAGGGTGGCTGTGGAGCTGGTGCTTTTCTGAGGAGGCTCTTGGGGCTGCAGCAGGCAGCTGAAGAGAGGAGAAATTTTGTTTATCCACAGGGTAAAGCTTCCAGAGGGCAGGTAAAATCTGTGTGTTTGTTAGGAGTACAGGATGAGTAGGGTGTTCTTGCTGAATGGTTTTCTGTGCCTGGGCATTGGCTGGAAAGTCACTTGTGCATCTAAGAAATCCAATGCAACCTGCGAAATGGGATTTTGAAAAAAAATTGCAGCAATGCACTAGGACAATTCAATGATTTTGAGCATGGCAAGAGTGGACAGAAGGAATACACCTTGGTACATTGTCATCTTATTTTTTCTGGAATTAGGATAGTTTTTAATTCCAGTTGTTTCTGGAATTAGGATAGTTGTTAGGGAGTTCCTAACATAGAAGGACATACAGCAAAGAGAACAGAAATTTGTATGGCACACATTGACAAATAAAATTAAAATTATTTCATAATAAATACAATACAGTGTACTTTTCTAAAATGTCTTCTATGCAAACAATGGCCCAAACTGCTTTAAAAAAATCAATATAGCTTCAAAATTAAGTGACAAATAAAATTTCCTGCTAGGAGATTATCCTATTTTTGGCTTGAACATTGATGCACCCTGACTGCTGCTGCTGTGTGTGTTCTAGCTGCCCTTCAAAAGCAGGAGATGGAGGATGAAGCAAGGTGGGTGTCAGTCTCTTCTCCCAAGCAAAATGCAACAGGACAAATGTACATAACACTGGGGGAAGTTTAGAGTGCATATTAGTAGGAATTTCTTCACCGAAGGGATTGTCAGACATTGGCACAGGCTGCCAGGGAAGTGGTGGAGTCACCTTCTCTGGAGGTATTTAAAAGACATGTGAATGTAGCACTTAGGGACATGGTTAAGTGATGGAATTGGCAGTGCTGGGTTAATGGTTGGACTCAGTGATCCCAAGCTAATAATTTCATGATTCTAGGAATGAGCATTTCTGGAAACACTGTTAACTAGTTGAGGAAAGGAACTAAATATTGAGGTTATGGAACAGCTGATAATTTCTAGGAAAGTATAAAATTGTTTCCATTTGAAAGATGGAACAAGTTTGACTTTATTTATTTGACTTTAAGAGATCCATTGGGTGCGCACTTTTAAGTCCTGGTAGATAATGTTAGATGTGCAGCTGAAGTCCTGTGCATGCAGGGTGAAATTATCAGCTGCGTTTCCAGGGTGCTCAGGAGAGATCTTTGCTTCTTCCCTTGTGTTTACAGGGAGGAGAAATTGTCCTGCATCCCAATCTGGGAGGGAAGGATGAGGAAACCAAAAGAAAGCTGCCTCTTGCTGGGACAGAGAGGGGAGCAACAGGAGTGGCTGTGCACTGGTGCTCTGAGCAAGGGGGAAGGTCTGGGAGAGGCAGAGGTTAATGCCTGGTGGGGAACTGGCTGTGATCTTCTCTTGAACTCTCCACTTGTGGTGGGCTCAGAGCTGACAGGAATCAGCTCAAAGTGAGGGTTTACAACCAAATCTGACCACAGCAGGCTGGCACAAAGCCAAGCACAAGCTCCCTGTCAGTAGCAGAAGCAGTGTGTTGAGGAATCAGGTCAAGGAACAGTAACCACAGTCCTTACTTTTCAAAGTAAGGGATTTCTGATGAAATTTTGTTCTATGTAATTTAAATCCTTTACCTGAGAGTGGTCTCTCATGGTTTTTGTGGATGTACTAAATTTAGCCATCAGCTGCTCTTAGGTAATGTCTCTGTGCTTCACTGCCTGTACTGCTGCCCAAGCACGCAGTGAAGAAGTGTGGATGCCATGTGGAGCTGTCTGCTGTTAGCAATCCCCCTCTCCTCCTAAGTGCTTCCTGGCAATGAAATTGTCTTGCTCTCTGACAACAAAATCCATCAGCAGGTTCCTCTCAGGTCTCATCACCACCTTCACTACCTTTCTGCTTACACTGCTTAAAACAGTTTTAAATATACTTGCTACTTTATTCTGTTTTGCTGTGTTACATATAGCAATTTCAGAAAAATGAAGAAATAAGGAAGTAAGATGGCTTTACAGATCACCCAGACAGCTACAGGATCTCCTATGAGGCTTCTCTGATGTGCTGTGCCACATTAAAAGTCCTTGGTAATCAGTGTGAAATTGCATCAGGATTATCATCCAGGTGACAAACCTATGACCATTTAGGCAGTAACAAGCATTTTCCTCAAAGATTGTAGAAAGACAGATTAGAATCCTATATGTGAATTACTCTACATCAAATTAATTGCTTTGTTTTTTATTTAAAATTATAGAAAGAACTGAAGTACATGGGAAATATTCCTTCCATAATCTGTAGTCAGGGTTCAGAGCTGGTGGTGGCTTCACTGGGAGAGAATGAGAAACATAGCGGTTAAATTTTATTTGGGTCACTTGTAACATTTAATTTTCACAGCCAGTGTGGTTGGCAGAATATTTTATTATCTTTTTTTTTTTTTTTTTTTTTTTGCATAATGAAACAATGGAAACCCACATCAGTCCTCCTGAATAAAAGACAGTGGGATTATACTGTAGTATATTATAAACATTATATATATGTTTTAAAAATCTGCATGGACATTCCTATAAGATGAGGCTTAGAAAGGGAGGCTTTTTCTCCTGTCAAAGCCAGTGGAGTGGAGTTGTGTCTTTTCAGATGTGTAAGAGCCCTGTGAGGAAGGAGGGAGATGTGAACGGCAGCGACGAGCGGGAGGCAGACACCCGCCCCCGCCCAGCCCGAGTGCCAGTGTGCAAATGTGTGTGAGAGCTGGGCCTGGGAAGCAGGGAGCTGGCAGGATCCACCTCTTCTGTGCTGGAACAAGAATGGATTTACATCTCATCTGTGCCGTCCTCCAGGGCAGGGATCGGAGCTACACTAAAACCTCCCCAGCCTGGGAGAGGGAATCCGTGTGTTTTATGTAACAGCTGAGGTTTACTCCTTGGTACAAGAGGACTTGGCTGCACTGTACCACCAACCCACCTCAGGGCTGGTCCAGGCTCTGCAGTGCCAGGGGAATGCAGGAGGGATGCCTGCGTGCCTTGGCCACTGGAGGCATCTGCCAGGAGCAGCTGAAAGCATCTTTCTTGGCTCTCTGAGCCTTTGGGGTGGGGAAGCAGAAAGCAAGCAGGTTGTATAAATTCTCAGCCAAATGAGTATACTAAAATTGCAGCACTCCCACTTCTTTCTTCTGAGTGTGGGCATTAAAAAATACATTTTCAGTAGGCAGGGAGTGGGTGTGTGAGAGAGCAAAGTGTTTGCACTCCTTTCCCACCATCTCAAAAAAGGGTGGATGTTTCAGGGGAAAGGATCCTGACTGCAGTTCTTATCTCTGATTAGCACATCATAAAGAAGTCACACATTGAATTTCCCAGTCCTAAGTGACTGCAGAAAAGATTATGGAAGGAATAGACAAAATTAATATTACCATATCACCAAGACTGGGAGACATTCACCCAAGTCTTCCAAAGGGGAATGTAAGGATGCAAGAGCCTTACAGTAGCCTTGCAAACCCTTGTCTAAAACCAGCTTGATGTCATAAAGTTGTTAAAAGCACAACACCAGTTTTTAGGAGGGTTTCCAGTGGAGACAGAGATAAATGTAGGCTGCTAAATTTGACACTTGTGCTGGGAAACCTAATAGGAAATATAAAAGTAAGATAATAAGTGACAGGGAGTAAAAATGAGAAACAGAAATATTGGTGTGATTTAGTGCCTGATCCTATCTCATACATGTATCAGAGTGGTGGGTTAGGCTGGACTGCTTGGTACAATCCTCTTGCATTTCTTGAAGACTTGTGAGGACCTGGGTTTCCTGAGAGTGAGGTTGCCATGAACACCTCCACCTCTGGTTGCCTTGAACAGTTTGTAAGAGACTGTGGGGCAGATGTGAGAATGCAGCTGGTAAAGGAGAAGAGAGGGTGCAGAGGTGCAAGTGATGGGTGTGGGTGGAAAGAGGCACTGAGTGGGAATAATCCAGGCAACAGGACAGGGAAGGAGACTAGGGAAAGGAAAACCGATGTGGGGAGGCAGCTCTGTCGTGGCTTTTTTCTTTCTGATTAGAAGAAGGTGAAAATTCAGAGTGTGGAAGGAGAGGCACTGATGGAGGCAGCCAAGAGAGGCTGCCTGGGGGCCGTGGACAGGTGTCACAAGTGAACATAGTCCCTTGCAGCGACTCAAACAAATACCTTGGCACAGCAGGGGCCTTGGCTAGATGTGACCTCTGGAGGTAGGATACTGTAGGATGAGAGGCAACGGGCATGAACTGAAATAGGGAAAATGCCATTTATGTATTGAAAGGATCTTCTTTGCGGTCTAGGGTGATCAAACCTAGCTATCTTTCTGATAGCTTAAAACTCATTTATATAATGCCACTTCTTGCAGGCAGTCTTTCTTCAGCCCCCAGAAAATACATTTTAACTTCCAAGTTTCTAAGTGTAAGATTTTCGTGAGAACCTCTTGGAATAGGACCAGCCCTATTTCTGCTAATAAATACTCAATAGAAGGGCTTTAGTCTTTCTAAAAGCCATTGCTTACCTTATTTCTCCAAATGCACTTGTTTTTCTTGTGTGAATGAGCCTGTCAGTAAAATTATGATTAAACCATGTTTTATGCTATGTATTGATCTTGAGTTCACTTCCTGTTGTTACAAATTGAATACCTCAGAAAATGGTTAAAGTGCTCAAATATTTTAAAGGCCAACTTTCTCTTGAGTTATTTGATGACAGCTACAATTGCCTGTAGTGTTAAAGCTGACACCTCACAGCTCTTTCAACAGAAGAGACCCTGACCTTGGAAATTGTTTTTGTGCTCATCCTCCAGGAACTGCACCTGTGCACCTGAAGGTTTTGGTGCAAAATCTCCTCAGTAAAGAGTGAAGTGGCTGGTGGGTGAGACTTACAGGGTTCATGAATGGTTGATAATCGTTGACATTAGGATACATGTGGTTGTTTGCTTCTTAGATATTTTACCTCTGAGCCCAGACGTTTGGATGAGTGTTTGAATACCTATTTTATAGGTATAGGTGTAGTTTAAAAGTAGACATCTTTGCCAGTAAGCCATTTAGCTGGAAGCTTTCTTCAACTCTGTAGTTAAAGACATCATGTGGTGACTTGCTAGGAAGCCTAAACAAAGTTGATAAGAGCTAAGTAGGCCTGCCAACATCTTTGTATAGAGAGAACTTATTTTCCTAAATTAGAAATCTGTCTAGAGACAGCACATCCTCCCTTTCTTGAGAGGAAGACCTCCTGCCTTAAGATTTCAGAAACTCTGTGATTTTTTTTTAGCTCTGTTTTGCATATCTGATTACAGACTACTTTGAAGGCCAAGTGGTTTTTAAAAGTGAAGTCCCTTAAATACACTTTGGTCAGCCCCCCAGCTGCTTTTTTCACAGCTATTAGTTTTTGTCCTGTACTGAGTAATTAACTTGCTCCAGGTGTGTGCTCTGTCCTTGTTGCTAATTCTGTCTTCAGGGGAATAGTCTACTTATTACCTCAGGTATGAAAAGCACCACAATTATAACAACCCCTGTGATATTGCAAAAGTTAGCCTGCTCCCTCCACAAACCTACACCTCTGAAGGCTCAAGCAACCTGCTTTACAGTCAGCAGTGAAATAACAGTGGAGACACAATCAAATAAAATAATAGCTGTAAGGCCAGGCTGCCTATTCTCTAAAGCTGCCCCTTGCTCTGAGGATCTCCACTGCTGCCAAAGCAGGCTTGTGCATGGAGCTCCAACAGTGCTGTAATTATGGCAAGGAAGTGTTGGCTGTACAGACATCACCCGAGCATCTCCTGCTAGCCAACATTTCTTCATTTGATGGTGGGTCAGGCTGGGGGGAAAGTGTTTTGGAACACAAGGTGTACAAGACACTAATTTATCTCTAAGTCCCTTTCCCACTTGCTCTTTCTCCTTGATTAGTTTCACTGGCTGTTTCTCCTCCTCAGCAAAGCAGCTGGAGCCATTGCACCCTTCACCAGCTACTGCTTTATCCCTTGTGGCTAGAGTTCTTTTAAAATACAACACGAGAAAACATCTGGACTCACATATTCCACATCAAACATGAATGCATGTCTAAGGAAAAACTTTCAGTAATTCATTCAGCTTTCTCTGAGCAGTCAGACTGTTTTGTGAAGTCTGCCATCATGTAGAGCCCTCCCATCTGGCTTATCCGTTTGGTGTAGACTTCTGCTCTCTTCTCTGGATTTGGCCGCTCTAAGTTTCTGTAGTGACAGAACCTAAAACTGGTATTTTTGTGTAATTTAGAAAACTTCCAGCTGCCTGACAGACTGTTAAAGAGGTGAAGATATGTTATAGACCTATAAATATACAGTCCTCTTTGTAATAACAACAAAAAAAGCTATCTTGATTTTCTTCTCCTATTTGGCAAGACTCTAAGCATCTGCTGTCCAAGAATATCAACATTTTGTAGCAAATTGGTATATTGAAACAGAATAGGTCCAATTTTTTTATTCCCTTAGTGATAAAGTACTCCTCCCTCCTCTTCCCCCTGAGAATTGCAACTAGATAACAGAAGGTGATGAGAACTGTGAGGTCAGACTTATGGTCCTTGTAACATACCTCTGGTAATAAGTCAGATATCATAATAGATTTTATTTAAAAATAACAAAAACACCCCTATTCATTTTTCCTCCTTTAAAATAAATGAAAATTGGGCCAGACAAGGAATAGATTGTCAGTCTTGTATTTTGGGCTGTGTTTGTTTGCTGGGTAATCCACACTCACTTGAGAAATTCCTTGTATCTGGTGTTGAGGCTGGAAAGGGCTTGAGCTTTGAGGAAGGGCAGGGTTAAAATTCTTTGGGCACACCTAACCATAGTCATCATGGAATCAGCAGATCTCTGGTCCTGAGGCGAGTTTCTTCTGCTTACGGCTGTCTCTCTAAATTTCCCTGATGTTAGGAATTAAGACAGGGATTGCCTCACACATGAGCAGAGGTCTGCTCTGCAGCCACCAGGGCGCAGGCAGAGACAGCAAAGAGGTGAGGGGCTCCTGGGGCATGCTGTTCTCAGGGACTTACAGCCATTTCTTGGGCTCATTGCAGTGATTTGCCAGAAGGCTGCTGCACTGAAAGGACAACATATCAAGCTTGAAGCTGGCTAGTGGGACAGAGGAGATAAATGGGCAGAAGAACAGAAATTATGCAATTTCTTCGTGTGGCAGCCGCTAAGCGGTTGAGGACAAAGAGCTCCAAACTCATTCCTTAAGCCATGCCTTTTTGGAACTGCAGCTGAGGTTAGTGTTGCAGGTGAACATCAGGCTTCAAATAATAGCAAGAGACATAAATATCACTGATTCCACCAGCACAGATAAGTGTCAGTGTCAGAGGACAGCTGCTGTCTGACCTTGAGTTTAGCAAGATGTCCTGTTAACCTTTCCTTGAGGAAATGATGTGGGAGGCTGTTTGCACCCTTCAGCTGCCACCTCAGGAAGAAATTGTCAGGAGCTGCCAAATCTGTTAACCAGATGGAGGTGAGACTGCTTTTGCAGCCCCATGTGCCCAGCAGCCAGGCTGGGCAGGTGTGTCCTGCAGGCACACAGGGAATTGAAAGGACTTAGAGAGCACAGTTCCCTGTCTCAAGCACTTTTAAGGCCATGGAAGGACTTTGCCATGACATAAGCACAGAAGGGAACAACAGAATGGCACTAACTCCAGGCCTGGCAGACATGAGGTCTGGTTTGTCTGGCTAAACATCCTGGGTAATGCATCAAGACAAAAATTCCCACTGCTGGCAAAGTGTGTGAAGAAGCAACTGCTTGTACACATTATCACAAGACAAGCCAAGATCACCCCGAGGTTTGGATCAGATGGCATCTGTGACTCTCCAGTGCTGGTGCTCAGACACACAGAGGCCCACTAGGGATCTCTCCAGCCACTGGCCTTAAACCCACAGACTACCCAGCAAATTGTCCTGGGATGCCCTGCTCTCCAGGGCCTTTGGCACACAGCAAGAAAGGTGTCTGAGCTGACCTCCATTTGCCACAATCTCTCCAAGAGCTGGTTTTGGGTTCCTGATCCCTCCTGCAGCCAGCTCTCAGACCTCCTGGCCTCTCCACTGTGCAGCCCATCTGGACAGCCCTTCTGGCTGCTGCAAGACCTGGCTGCCAGAACTCTCACCCTGCTCACTGGCCAGTCTCACTCTGTGTTTGCCAGTGATTACACAGCACTCTACACACCCATACATGTCTGCAGGTGTGTTGTTTTCTCCAGTTTCTGACATGCCAGACAAAGGGGTTCTGTCCTTCATGGACTCTTACCCTGATCAGTGGTAGTTGGGCCTCCATGGACACAATGCAGAGAGGTTCTCACCCAGGAAAATAGAAATGGAGTTTAATGAGAATACAGAACAGGCTATTGCAGTTGTGCACAGGGCATGGCCAGATGAATGTGCTAAAAAATGACCTGTTTGCATACAACCAACTGCTTTTATCCTATTTCTTGGAGGATTTCCTGTGCTTATTTCCCTGAAACCTCCTTGATCCCTCGCTGTTCCTCCCTTGAAACCTCTAGTTAGTCTTGTAAAACCCCTCCATGCTCCTCACAGGCATGCCTCGAAGAATTCCACATCCCTTAAGGCAGTAACACTGCCTCAGTCTGTAAGGCTATCCAGAAGGGCTCTCCCACCAAAACTCATCTTGATGATGGGTTTTGTACCAGGACTGAGCCTAGGAATAGCCAGGTCGGGATGCTCTACTCTGATTAGGATATTGGGGTTTGGCTGCTTGTCATCACTCCTCAGCGCTCCTTTGTGTTGGTGGAGATGGGTTTTGATAGCAAAAAAATTAAATCTAAATAAGTCAACTTGCAGAACTCTTGTATGAAGGCTGCACATCCACAGCTGTCCTTGCTGTTAATGGGAGGTGAAGCTAATTAAAATTGCTCAGGGCCATTGCCAACAAAATTACATGGAAGCACTGTATTCATTATTTAGTAGGCTTTGCACTCTAAACTCTACCACATAACCTCACTGTTATAAATCATATTACATTCAAAGAGCAGCTAAAAGGGCTTGGGTTTTGCCATATGCTCATTTCTCATTTGTTTAATTCTTGTCTCATAAAGCTATTTTTGTTTCATACTCCTAAATTAAAACTCAGTTGGCCCAAGGATGTCAATTTGAAGTTAATGATTAAAAACCCCCCAACAATAACGCAGTAAGGAAAATGTAAAAAGGCAGGACAATGAAAGCTATTGGTGAAGTTAGATATAAATTCTGGTATGCTGTGTATTCTTGCTATGCAAGATGGGAAATTGTAACTATTTGCTGCTGTTGTTCACCCCACATTTCTGCTTTACCAAAAGAGCAGCAATTTATAAAAAATGCATAAACCCAGAACATCCTGTCAAAATATTCTTACATGGTAAACCAAAACAATATTTATGCAAAATGTCTTATCAGCTCAAGAATATGGGTAATGGGATATTTAAACTTGCTTATCTTCTGATGGAAACTGAACACAGAGAAGAGGAGGCAGTCTAGGAGGTTCCTGGAGTTTATGAAAGATAAATTCCTGTTGCCGCTGGTAAGTGAGCCTACAGGGATGAGGCCCTGCTGCTTACAAACAGAGGAGGGCTGGTGAGAGATGTGGTGGTCAGAGGTTGTGTTGGGGACAACAACCATGAAATGAGAGAATTTTCAATCCTAGGTTCAGTAAGGAGTGGCCATCAACAAAACCTCTGCCCTGAACTTCCTGAGAGCACATTTTGGACTGTTCAGGACTTGGGAAACAGTCCTTAATAACAAAGGGATCCTTGAAGGCTGAAGCTACTTTTGGAGGGAAATCTTAAAGGTGCAGGAGCAGGCTGTCCCATTGTGCTGAAAGATGAGCCAGTGAAGAAGAAGATCAGCCTGGTTGAACAGGGAGCTTTGCTGCAACTCAGGAAAAAACCCAGAATTAATGACCTTTGGGAGAAGGGGAAGGCAACTCAGGAAGAATACAAGGGTTTCGTTAGAATATGTACAGAGAAAACCCGCTGAAAGCTTAGCAAGAACTCAATCTGGACACTGCTATGGAAGATATTTTTCTTTTTAATAAATGCATTAACAATAAATAAAGAGCCAAGGAAAATCTCCATCATTTATTGGATTCAGGGAGGAACCTTGTCACTAAGGATGAGGAAAAGGCTGAGGTATCTAATGCTTTCTTTGTCTCAGTCTTTAACAGAAAGACTGGTTATCCTCAGGGGAGCCAGCCCCCTGAGCTTCTACACAGAGATAGGTAGCAAAATAGATGACCTGCAATTCATGGGGAAGTAGCTGGTGGCCTGCAGAGCCACTTTGACACTCGTAAGTCGATGGGACCAGGCGACATTCATTGGAGCGTCTGAGGGAGCTGGCAGAACTGCATCAATCATCGGTCCTGGTTAACCAGGGAGATCCCAGACAACTGGAGATGAGCAAATGTGACACCTACCTGCAGGAAGTGTCAGAAGCAGGATCCAGAGAAGTACAGGCCTGGGGAAGGTTGTGGAGAAGACCATCTTGAGTGCAATCACATAGACAAGATAGCCAGGGGATCAGGCCCAGCAAGCACAGGTTTAGAAAAGGCAGTTCCTGCTTGACCAACCTGATCTGCTTATATGAGCCTATGAACCCTGTAGTGGATGAGGGAAAGGCTGTGGATATGTATACCTAGACCTCAGTAAAGCCTTGATTACTGTTTCCCACAGCATTTTTCTCTGAAAGCTGGAAATCCATGGCTGGGATTAGTGCACTCTGCTGGCTGAAAAATTGCCTGGATGGCCAGACCTGGGAGTCATGGTGAATGATGCCACAAGCAGCTGGAGGATGATCACCAATGGGGTTCACCAAGACTCAGTATTTGGGCCAATCCTGTCTAATATCCTGTCTGATCTCCTCATATGGATGGGGAGATCAAGCCAGTGAGTGTAGACAACACCCAGTGTTGATCTGCTGGTGGGCAGGAGGGATCTACAGAGGGATCTGGACAGGCTGGACCAATGGGCCAAGGTTGACAATGTGAGGTTCAACAAGGTGAAGTGCCAGGTCCTGTCCTTGGGTCACAGCAACCCCAGGCAGCACTACAGGCTGGGGGCAGAGTGGCTGGAAAGCTGCTGGTGGAAAAGGATCTGGGAGTGCTGAGTGACAGCGGCTGAACATGAGTCAGTGTGGGCCCAGGTGGTCAAGAAGGTCAATGGTCTCCTGGCCTGTGTTGGATATAGTGTGTCCAGCAGGAGCAGGGCAGTGATTGTCCCCCTGTACTCAACACTTGCGAGGCCACACCTCAAATCCTGTGTCCGGTTCTGGGGCCTTCACTCCAAGAAGGGACAAATTAGGTGCTGGAGTGGGCCCAGAGAAGGGTAACAGGGTGAAGGGTCTGGAGAGTAAAGTCCTATATGGAGTGGCTGAGGGAGCTGGGGTTATGTATGTATATGGAGATAAAGAGGCTCTGGGGAGACCTTATCACTCTTTATACCTCCCTGAAAAGAGGTTGTAGCAAGGTGGGGGCTGATCTCTTCTCCCAAGGGACTAGTGACAGGACAAGAGGAAATGGCCTCAACTTGTGCCAGGGGAGATTCAGGGTGGACATCAGGAAGAATTTCTTCACAAAAAGGGTTGTTAAGCATTGGGAGAACCATCCCAGGGAGGTGGTGGAGTCACCATCCCTGGAGGTGTTCAAGAAACAACTGGACATGGCACTAAGTGACATGGTGTAGTTGAAATGGTGGTGGTCACTCAAAGATTGGACTCAATGATCTTGGATGTCTTCTCAGCCTCAGTGAGCCTATGATTCCATATTAACTTTGCAAACAGGACTTCAATGTTCCAAATTTGGCAGCAGGGAGGTTTAATTCTGCACTGTGAAATCAATGTACTTACAGCTACTCAAATTGTCAATACATCCAGAGAACAGTTTCAAATGCAAAGTTTTGATTGGGAGAATGTGGAAACTTATTCTTCATTGCCTGTCATTTTCTAAATGTCTAATTGGCTTTCTCAAATTGCTTTTAATATATGCATTCATGCATATGTTTTCTCCCTTCTCCAGACTGTTTTGTTTTGCAGTAAACCCTCACCCTGATTTATGGTTTTCCATCTGGGAAACCATATGAAATAACCATGATTCAATATTGAATTGTCTTCTCCCTCTGCTAGTAATGTGTTTTGCCCAGTGACAGGTTTGACCAACATAACCACTGGGGGAGGAGGAGTAGGCAAGTGGTAGAAAACTCCTGTCACTTTTTTTTTTTTTACTTTTGTAGTGCATGTGTGTGTGTGGTGTTTTGTTTGTGTTTGGTTTTGGTTTGTTTTCTTATTTTTGTTTGCTTGTTTCTACATTATTTGAGACATTGCTCAGGTTGATCTGAAAACCACCTGCAAAAATATTTCCTCTCACGGAGAAAGAGTGGGAAAACCATTCTTCTTCCTTCTTCAGGTATTCCAAGTTCTCTTTTTAATTTTTTTAAAATATATTTGATTTCCAGATTCATGCTCATGTCTAAAATTAAAAATTATTAAAAATGATCAGAATAAGGCAACAGTCTGTTCTCCCTTATAGACAAGATGAACTTAGTAAACTAGAGTAAACCTAAGGGGAAGTGGCATAAATATAATGGTGGAAAATAGTGGTGAGTGCTGAGGGAGGAATGGGAAAGTACTTCTCATTGCCAGCCTTTTCCATGGCAATTTCAGGAAGCATTGAATCATTTGGTTTATGTAACTCTTGGGATAAAGACTTTACACAGAAAATACCTTGCATCTCACATGAGCTGGTGAATTCTGTGCTCTCTCTTTCTCTTGTGCTAATTCTGGGAGATGGGAGAAGACCATCAGACACATGGTATTCCAAATGATTCAATGACTTCAGATAAAAAAATTGCACTTTTCCCTTTTTTGTATTATGAAACTTATGTGGGCTTTTGTACACACTTTTCCTGCACCCTTCTGAGCCCTGAGGTGAGCTGTTGGTCACTGAAATTCTTCACCAGGAAGAGTTCAGAAGTGGGAGTGGACTCCCTTCCTCCAGCCCTCTCTTGGCTTGGGGAGGTTATCTCTGTACCTTGCTAGTCTGTTTGGCCAGTCTTTCTTGTTGGCAAGCCAACAACAGTAGTTACACTACAATCACTGTGTTTTCTTTGTCCTTTACCATATACAGTGAAACCTGTCAGCTTCAGGCCAAAGAACAAGTTAAGCAGATGATACCAACTGTTTTGTGATTCTGCAGCCATAGCTAAACCAAGATCAGAGGTGCCAAAATAAAACCCAGTAAGTCCTGCTAGCAGAGTCATCACTCAGAAAATGCAGATAACATGGCCCATATAGCAATAACATCACTGATCTACTGGCTTACATCTTCTTTGAAGAAGTTTTGTTCCTGGTTTTCGTTCTTGCTACTTCACCTGCAAAAGAAGAGCTCAGTCAGCCATCTAGCAAACTATTAGGGGTCCTGATGCACTTGGCAATTGTGAGTGGCATGTTTGGCCACCAAAGAACACAAAAACATTAAACTGAGTAGTTAGAGAAAAGTAGAAGAGACTTTTGTGCATTTGAAGGCAGAAGCCCTCATCAAGAGCACTGAAAAAACATGAGGAGGATGCTACGTAGAGCAAGAAGGAATAATGTAATTTATGGATAGCCAAATGGCTGCCTGACAGGTGCAAAAGCAGTTTAGCAGACTGTGGGATGCTTTTTATGCAGAAAGCTTGTCTTTGGGGAGATGCAGCTCTGCCCACAGCAACTGCATTGGGAACAGTGTCAGAAAGATGGTATGACAGAGGACTGTCATCAGCAGAGGCATCCATTGTATGCTAAGCCAGCGACCAGGGTATTAAATATAAAGAAAACTGCAGTGCATAAAGCAGTGTGTAGCTTGATGGACCAAAAAAATCGAAATCAATCCTTGCCAATTAAATAAACACATAAACACATGCTGAAAAATCATGTGATCTGCCGCTCTACTCTTCTGCAGGGTTAGTTATCTTACAGGGACATACAAGTTACTGGTAGGAAATGTCTCTGCCCCAGAGGCAGGAACAGATGTCTATCTCAAGACTACCACAGTTCACAAGGGACAGCTTACAACCCTGAATGTAGATGGAGAAATAGGCAATTGTATCCTAAAGAGTGGGGTAAGTTCTATGATGAATAAAATCCCCTTGGCCAAGGGAGTCCATCCATTCAGCATGGGGAATCTGAGGGCAATTTCAGTGTCTTTCCATGTCAGCTATGTCAGGAAAGAACAGAGCAGTGTCCTGTGATGTGGAAGATGGATCTCATGATGGGAATCAAATGAGGCAGTGGATTCTGGGGAAAGCACTTTTAAAATATTCAGCTGGTGACCGGGATTAACAATGCTATAAAAAGGCCTAAAGATTTTGGGTGAGGATTACATATGACCACTTAATGCATTGAACTTCTTACACCAGGGAGAGGGTGATGCTTTCCTAAGGGATAGTTCAAGCTGGACTGAACTTTAGGAGGAATGAATGATCTCCATAAATGTTTTTCTCTTTGTTAAGTTGTTAAAGACATGCTCTAACTTCCATGATAAATATGAAGTTCATAGTATAAGTAAAAAATCCAGCAGTTCCTTTCTTCCCTCCACCTTAGTTTTTCTTTCATAAGTACAAAGACTACATTGTAAACACAGATCCCCTGTAGGAATAGCAGAGGGGAGAAATAAGATGAAGAGTCCTGATTTGCATAACTAGTGTAGTACTGATAATGTAACCATAATGAAGGTAATATAACGTCTATTTAGAACAGAGTAAAAGAACTGAACATCAGTAAAAGGAAAGCATTATTCCAGAAGAGAGAGAAATTAATGAGAAACATCTTTTCATCGTTTTCAATACACCTCATTAAATTAATTTGAGCAAGGTTCTCTAGATTCTGATATGTTCATAAATGTTTTTTGCATATTGAGCTGAACTAGGTCCTGAAAGAAAGAAAAATGCCTTCCTAGACTCTTTCTCTATATGAAGCCAAAGCAGCAGGGTATTAATCAAAGCCATAAACAAAGTGCATAACCAGAGATTTAATTCTTGAAATTGCACTTGGTTACAAAACTTCCAAAACCATGTGAAGAAGGCCTTTATGTTGAGTGTCTTACTGTAGCTTTAGAGTATGATGAAGTAAATTAATTCAAGGAAGTTATTACTGCTTGCAGTTTGCCTGTGATGAGAGCTGGGACTGCGTTTTCTTTTTGGAGCTTGGATTTTAATTTATGTTAATATTCACATCAACAGGGTAAGTTAATGAGGCCCAAGCTCATTTTATTATCTTTCATCTGACTGAAGCTCTAAGCTTCTACCCGCACAGCCTGGGATATGCACTCTGCATGCTGGATGAGGAGAAGCAGTTTATTCTTGAGCATTTGTACTGCACAGACACAAGTGCTCTGTGGCTGGTGTTCTCCATATGGAAAAGTTAATTTTATTTCTGTCTTGCTTGAAAACAAACAAACAAAGATCAGCAACATGAAAAAAATAAAAAGGCAAAAACAAGGGGTAAGAAAAGAAGTGCAAGCATGCCTGTGAGCTGGGTGCGCACGTTTTTCATTGTAGAAGACAATGATGGTTGATGATTGCTGACGTACACTGGTAAAAAATAGAGCTTATTTGAAATGAGACTGTATTAAAATAGTCACTTTTTGATTCTTGAAATTATTTTTATCACATTTGGGTCTCCTGAAGCATTTGCTTGTCATGATTTCTTAAGTAAGGACTGACAGCCTTTTCAGAAAGATTTGAACATCTCAGATGTTCTAGCATCAGTAACAACTGCACAAAGAACAATGGAGATGGCAAGTGGAGTAAATCTGGTAAAGTAGATGAAAAGGAAAAAAAAAAAAAGAAAATAAAGATGGAGTGTGAAACTGTGCAGCCTTTCTGGATGTTGCACTGTGGAGAAATGTGGTTTGCAGTGGGTCTGTCTGGCTGCTGAGTGCCCCAGCCACTCTGCCTGCCTGCAGGAGCACAGGGTGCTGGAGCAGAGTTGATCAGATCCAGGAGGATGAAGGAGAATTTTCACGTTCTTAATAGTTTTTAAAAGAATCAGTTAGGAGACATTATTAAAGTCTGGAAGAAGAGATGAGTAGTTAATCTTCCTGCTATAGGATCATATTAGCACAAAAATTCAAAGCAAACTTCTTTTGAGAGGAATGAATGGGCAGCTGACACAATTACTTCTGTCCCATGGCAAAACAGGTAACTTGCTGCTGAGTGGGGGGAGATCACAGAATCACAGAAACATTTAGGTTGGAAAAGATCTCTGAGATTATTGAGTCCAGACTATGACTGAACACCACCATGTCAACCAGACCACAGCAATAAGTGCCACGTCCAGTCTCATTTTGAACACCTCCCTGGGCAGTGTGTTCCAATGCTTAATAACCCTTTCCATGAAGAAATTCCTCCTGATGTCCAACCCGAACCTTCCCTAGCACAGCTTGAGGCTGTGTCATCTTTTCCTGTCACTGGTTGCTTGGGAAATGAGGCTGACCCTCACTTGCTACAAACTCCTTTCAGGTAGTTTCAGCTGCCTTTGGTTTCATCAGTTTGTCACTCCTACTACAGAAATGCTTTGCTACAGACCAATTAGAAGAATGTCTTTACATGTCTTTCCATCCTCATTAAAATTTTTCTTGTCCCTAATAAGAGCAGTTTTATACAAAATGACAGTATCATATAGAGCAAAATGAGATGGAAGGAAGGGCAGGTTAACAGAAGGCATTAAAAGGTCTGTGAAGAATTCTTATGTGCAAGGCTGAATTGCAAAGCTAATTCTTTCACCCTCAAAAAGTTCCATGCCAACTTTTGCAGAGATGAAGGCGGCTTTAATGAGCAGTAAGCAAATGGGCCCCAGTGGGTGGAGCAGGCAGGTTGGATCCCAGGTTGTGGCAAACCAAATTGGTTGCTCCAAGATGACTGAAAGTTGTCCTCTAATTCAAAGGGCCATTAATTCTGGGATGTGCTTATTTAATTTTGTTTTCAAATTATTTGCATTTGTTTCAGTGAGGTATGTCTGAAAGTTTTGAGCTGTAGTAAGTACTTCTCTTATTTGTTTGCATGGACTATGCTGGAACAACTCATGTGTTTATTTCACTTTACTGACCTTCACCCTCACCATAAATTGCTTATTTAAGTTCAAATGTCAGTTAATTCCTAGGTAAATAGATTCTTGGATTTAAAATTAAAATGAGGCAGAAAATACAAAATCTTTTGGGAGAGAAAAGAATAAAAGGTTCTCAAAGAATGGGGACACTTATTAGAGAAATATTCTTTATCACCCAGCAGTACAACAGATGTTCAGTTGTACTTTCAGTTTGGAGAGTTTATAAGCTCAAAATTCTGTGGAGGCCTCTAAAAACAACAAACTATGTGTACATAGGAAGAAAAATGAAATATTTCCTCTCCCCACAACCTGACTAAGGCAGCTTGGGTAAAAAAACTTTCTTTGTCTGTAAGAACCAGTGTCTGTAAAATTTTCATAAGGGTTAGTAATTTGCAAGCTTCACACTCCTGCAGCCTTTCAGTAATAATGAAAGCCTGGAAACAGCCTAGGATATTGAGGTACTGAACTGAATTTCAAACTTTGAGCCTACTAGAATCTGAGGTCAAAATCTGGAGGAAAGCTGCTCCCATTTTAGTTACTAGCAACACTGAGGCAGTTAGTGACGGTGTTGGCTTAGTTTCTGACAATTTTAACAGCTTTATTTGTACAGCCAGCTTTCTGGCAGTGACAGTGACTACTATCTTTTGCTAGGGGTGCTCATATCTGATGCTGACATTGATGTATCTTCCTCAGAAGTGGTTGCAGCTGACTCCCTTGTTCATTTTCATCTTTATGACTCTCCAAGCCATCTTCTTGTACATGTGTGTTGGTTGCTTTGATATTTTTCGCCTTTTCTCATTAATTCTTTTGGATTTCTCAAATAATGTCTCCCAGTGACATTAGTATGAGCCAAGGCAAACTGAAGAGGATTTCTTTCCAGTGTTGAGTCAGGATAAATTGTGGGGCTTATGGAATTCTTAACCTTGTCACTCTCCCTCTGCAACCCCAGAGTGAAGTTACTGTCCTTGCTCCCCTCGTTTTTAGCCTCCTTCACCCACCACTCATCATGAGGAGAGTCAAGGTATTTGGAAATTGGACTGCCTTTAGGATGAGCAATTAACACCTTTCTTCCTTTTACCTTTCTGGACGAGGAGCTGATCCATGCTCAGCAATTTGCTCTTCTCAGCAGGTCTTTCAGAGGCACCTCTATTTGCAGATGATGCTCTCACTCAGGCAGGTGGTCCTGGCACCTTTTCAGGAGATATGGCCTTTGTCTCCTGAACTGCTCAAGGGATGAATTTCACCTCTACTGTCTTGTCTCCATCTCTCTGCTTCAGACACAGCTATAGTAGGGGCAAAAGTGAAGTGTTTCTCAGGCTGGAGGAACGTTTTTTTTCTCTGGAGTAGTAAGAGCTGTCCTTGTGGAGTGTGGTACATGATGTACAACAGTGTACAGTGTACAACAGTGTCCAAAATAAAAAGAACACAAAGCTTCCCAGAGAGGGATGCTTGTGCTCTGGAGAATACTTTGCTCTTACGAAACTCATGCTGGTTTGTATCACCAGTTGACAGCTTGTTTAATCATGTGGACTAGTTTTATGTCACCTAGCTTGTTTGGCAAGGATGTGAGGTTCCTTCCTCCTGTAGAAGAGGTGTATCCATCCCTCTGTGTGCCGGGAGGGATGCCTGGTGTTTGGGATTACTGGAATACCCTTACACAAGGCAGAGTAGGAGTCACTTGGGTAACAGTACAGCAAAGCGCTTTATGAGGACAAAGTCATGTGCATGTTTTCTTCCCTGCTCTTTTCCAGTTTTTAATTTCTGCATCATGCTCCATTTTGCTTTCAAACAGGGAATGTTCAGCTGGAAAGGCTCAGGATTTTGTGGCAGAGTGGGCCAGGACCAAGGAGAATTAATTCTGAGCTAGGGAAGGCTTGTGTATTTGTGTGCTTGGAATGGCTTTTGCTTTTAAATGTTTCCCAGATTCTCAAAGCAGGAGGTAGCATGGGTGTCCCTGCCTTGGCACTCATGGTGTTTTGTAGGCTATTAATGCTTAGCTGCTCATACTTCCTCTGTGTCCTGCCTGTGCTCTCTGCAGCACACACACAAACAAACACAAATGCAAACACAAACACATTCCCTGCTCCACACCTGCCCCCTATTTTCCAGTCAATTTGACTTGCCAGAATGGACAACTTCACATCTGTGAGATGATTTGCTACCAGTGTCAGCTCCTCTGCTCAAGCAGGCATCTTACATTGCTGAGGCAGTGGAAGGTAGGTGGGTAGATAGCTGATGTGGTCCCCGAGGAAGTTGCTGCTGTGGGTCATAAATGTAATTAACAATCTTCTTAACTTCTGTTGCACCCATTGGATGTGGAATAGCATCAGTTCTGGTTAAAGCCTGTATTTGCCAGCTCATGAAGGCGTCTGTCCTTCTCCTGAAGCTCAAGGCCTTGTGAGCTCCTTTTTGCTATGCTCCTTTCTGTTAGTGAGTGAACCCACAGGCAGCTTGCTGCTAGTATCTACAGATCCTGTCTTCAGATCTATTTGACCTCTACTGAATTTATCCTCTAAAGTTCAGGAATTTGTTTAAATCCTTGTATGAGGCTTAGCTTTGATGGGCATCCATCAAAAAAAAAAAGAAAATAACAGCCACTTTCTTTGGGGAAGTAAAGGATTTTCTCAGTGTTTGGAGATGCCTACTTCATCATCAAGGGATGCAGTTTAAACCAGCTGCAGTTTGCAAAGTTGGTGGCTCAAAACGTCTGCAAGTTGTCTGTGGCAATACTGACATGATATCTCTGCCACTCAGGGTCGCCCTTGCCAGCAGCTTGGGCTCTCCATTCCCCACCTCTTCCAGTGCATCTCTAGACCCTCTATTGATCCTCTGCAATGTTGTTGAGTGAGTAGTGACAAGCACAGTAGTGCTCTCAGAGTCCTGATGGACTCAAGAGGCAGAGTGCTCTTGAAAATGCACTCATGAATAATATTCAGGCGTATTAAAGTAATGGCTGTAAGTACTATTCACCTTGTCAAGAGATGGAAAAGGCAGTCAATAACTGAGAACTGAACTCTGATAAAAAATCATGATGCTTAAACCACTGTAATAAATCTGTCAGTCTTTTCAGACAGTGAGCAGAAAATCCCTATT
Organism: Melospiza melodia melodia; assembly: GCF_035770615.1. Classification (NCBI taxonomy): domain Eukaryota; kingdom Metazoa; phylum Chordata; class Aves; order Passeriformes; family Passerellidae; genus Melospiza; species Melospiza melodia. The sequence continues at coordinate 112,140,210 of NC_086194.1, read as the reverse complement.
AAACAAAGCAGTGACAGAGAGAGTCAGCTTGTTGAACAGGGAAACCAGCCCATCCTTTGGACTGCAGTTTGAGAACACAGTAAGCCCTGCTGATATCCATAGGGTGCTGTGGAAGTGCTGGGACAAGCCTTACTGGGCTGGCTTCCAGCGCCTCAGCAATCCTGATTGGAGATCAGCAGAAGCAGTAATCCAGTCTTGGGAAGAACGGGCACATTGTGCTGAGACTTGTAATGAAAAAACAAGTTCTGAAAAGATCAGAAAAGATTTGACTATCAACCTTTAAGGAAAGGTATTATAAGATATTATCTCAAAAAAAAAAAAAAAAAAAAAGACAAAAAACTGCCCAAAACCCCAACAAACCAAGAAGGGGGAAATGCTCTTTCCTTACCTTCCTTGATTTTATTTATTTGAAAGTAGTGCTTCAAAATTAGCAACCTTCCATTAATCAATGGCAACTTTATGATTGTATAGGAATCATATTTCTTGTGGCTGTGGAAACTCAGTTGTTCAAGTAAAGTTGCTCTGCTGACATCTCTCTCTTCTTTTTTTCATGACCCTTTAAAGTAATATTTCACTTTGTTCTGGTTTCCTATTATTCATGAGTAATTTTAAGTTCTTCACATCCTCCCACAATTTCTGGTTGAATATAGGTTTCACATTGAAGTCGTTCTGTACTTTTTTCCTTTCTTGAATGAGCTTTGATGTATCTGTTTGAGTTTCTCCTGCCATCTGCTATTCTGCACTGAGAGCCACGATCCACACTGTTAACTCCTCACTGGTATTTTCTCTTTTTGCATATGTTCAGGGGGACTTCTGAGATGCCTGAGAAATCTGCTGGAAAACCATTTGTGGTGGATCTAATTCCCACATTGGCTTTATCACATTTTGTGCTGGCTTGAGGCTGCTCCCCTGTTGAAAAGCAAACAACTCAAAATGCGCTTTCCACTCACTTTCTCATTGCCTGACATTCCCACCCTCCTCCTGTTCTGCCATGTAGAAGAACCTGCTTTAAGACACAAATCCCACCACATGCACAAACCTAGATGGAGAGGCTTAGTGTTTGCCTTCATGCAGAAATTGGTGTTTATTCTCAGAAATTTCTCATTTGTTGATGCAGAGATATACTATTGAGCTGGAACATTGGCTCAACTTCAATAACTTGTGTGAAATAGTAAAATATTTCTTTTTCTTCTGAATTCACATTCACTGTGGGGCAAGAGAGAACAGTGTGTGGGCTAAGTGTGGTTTGGATAGAAATGTTCAGTACACATTTTGATTATTTTCCCATTTGCAAAAGGTCTCAGACTTCACTCTTGGGTACTGCAGTAATTGTATTTCAGGACAGAGGCTCGTCTACCTGTTATCTCCAAATGCAAACTGTTCTACAACTAGGATGTGTATTTTTATTACATATTACATTTTTATTGAAATGTAGGGTTGTAATAGGATTCCTCTTTTTCCAAGGAGGCTTTTATATACATCTATGTGTATATATATACACACACTCTCTCTCATCAAAAATGATTTTGCAATGGGGGAAGAGGGCATTGAGTCCAAAAAGCTAAGTTTTATATATTTTATTCATAAAAACAGATTTGCAACAATTTATTAAAAATTGATCTCATGCAGTATAAGGTTATACAAGAAATTCTTCATTTACATTTTATTCTGGCAGTTCCAGTCTAGTTTAAAGCATTTGTGCACTAACATCATTGGAAAATGCCATTGGGGCACAGCCTCTTCATAAATTTACAGTACATTTTTGCTGCAGTATAAAAGAACAGAAACATTAAATAGCTATATTCACTTGGTTGGTCTTGTTATCTGCAGTAAAGTAAAAAAAAAAAATGTTATGGGAGAAACTACCGTATCATTGAGACAAAGAATGTACTGCATGGTTTAAACCTAATAAACGTCACACAGTCAGTATTCACGAAGTTACAGACACACACACACACACACACACTCACCTCCAATGGTCCGATACTTCTGAATTATTTTTGTTTTTTCCTGCTAAGTTGGAATAATATTTCTACAGAGATCTTTGTGTATACATTATATACAATATCATAATTTTCTCTTTTTAAAAATTAACATTCCTTTTAAAATAAACCAGGCCCTGATGATATTAATAAAGCAAGAGAATACTGTCAACACACATTGAGTGACGACGTCAGTGTTTAGTGCTTAAACAGAGTAATGAGTTCTAGTTTATTTGTGTTTATACTTACATGTTTTTTTGTTCTAAAAGCTACAGATATTTCCACAACCTCTCTTACTGTATGTGCCAAGTGAAATATTTTGTGATGCTCCTGATTGTAAGATTCAGATACATATTCATGTTGGTTTTGGCCACTATGAGGTGTGTTTTGTTTTTAATGGAGATTTATGCTAGCTTGTCATAGCTGCAGTTAAATCCCTCAGCTAAGGAACCCCTTCAGCTGTGCTTCAGTCATTGCTGATTTATAAACCTTTGTACAAATGCCATTCCAAAGGTTTAGTCTGAGGGGCATAAGTGTTGATTAAAGAAAACTGAGAGCCCAGAGGGTGCTTCATGTGGGTTATTTCCCCCCTACTTTTAGCAAACAGCCCTGGCAGTGGGAGGATACGTTTCCAGTCCCTTGGAAGAAGAAGCTGTATGTGTGTCTCGCCTGTGCCTGAGGGTTTGGCTCCAGAGTTGGTCCAGACGGTACACCACTGTTGTTCCTCCTAATTACTTTGGTTCAGGGAAAGGAGCTAAAGTATAAACTCCACTGTTTTTTCACAGTCCTTTCAGGAGTCAGGTAAAATATTCTACTGGTAGATTTGATTTGTCCCCTCCTATCCACTACAACTGTCACACGTACGCAGGTACGAAGCAAACATAGTGTATATTCACATCTATGTGCCCTGCAGGCTTTGCCTGCAGCAGCAAAGTGCTGTGCCCTAATCCCTCCCCCCCAAGTCCACTCAATGAATTTTATTGTAATTATGTGTGACAAAATTCAAACAAACTAGGAAAAACAATTCATCCTGTGGCATTAAGACTTTACTACCCATCTGTCCTCAGTTTCCTGAGTTATCAGCCCTAGGACTTTTTCAGACAGTTTAGTGTGTTATGGTTAGTGCTGTTTATCATGAAACAAGTGCAGAAACTTTGCTAAAAATGAAGCTGCAGATGGTCAGCAGTCACTATCATTGCCCTGGAGAAGGGTGAAGTGCTCTGCTTGCAATCAGCAGCTCCCCAGCTGGTGGCAACTCAGAGCTGGAGCTTCAGGCTCTGCTTGGGTTACACATACAGCTGCAAGGTAAAGGTGACCCTGCTCACAGCACTGCAGAGTCTCAATGACACCCGAGGAATCATTTCTCACAATTCTTCTTTCCTGCTAAACATCATCCCTGAAATGAAAAAAAGCAAGACTAACCAGTGCAGATTGTTTCCAGCGATTTAACGCAACTCCTGTAAAAATGAGTGTATCTATTCCAACATGGTATAGCTGGACCACTACATTTTCCTTACATGGATACAGTATAGAATTGCATGTTCTCAGCAGCCACGTAAAGCTCAGTGACATTTGAGTGGTTTTTTGTTTTTTTTTTAAATTTTTCCCTAGTGTCTTTTTTGCAAGATCCATATATCCCAGCATCCTTGTTGCTAGTAGAAATTTTGGAAGAAACATTTTTCAGTGACTTCTAGGTGAAGAAATAAAAACTCCATGAATAAGGCTACAGATCAAACTCTTTGTGTCCTCCTTTGCTTTTTCACACGAGTTACGTGGGCACTCCTGTGCCGAGGGCCTCAGCAGAAGTTCCTCTGCGGTAAGAGCCAATGTTACATGTTTGTAGCAGAGTTCCAGGTCGGATGTTTAGTCCAGTCTTTGAGTACTTAAAAGCAGTTCAGGAAGCACTGATCTTGCCCTCCTACAGCCCTGAAACCATCACTCGGAAGGAGGGTGGCACGTGTCTGTGCCGAGGGCTGGCACTGGGGCTGACGCAGGGGCTGGCACAGCTGGCATCCACTCCTCCTATGGACGGCAGGTAGGCGTGATGCAGGATGGGCAGCTGCAAGGACAGCCGGCGCTGTATGCTGCGGGAGACAGGGAGAGGAGCATTACCAGGGGGCAGAGGGAGCACATCACACGGCTGGTGTGTCCCCAGGCTGCTGCCAGCGAGTCCCCTGTGCCTGCCGCTGGCACCGACAGGGTGAACGCCACGAGCATCGCACTGGCCGATGCCGAACTGTGCCACCAGGACGCTGTTTTCCCCTTGGGGAATTTTTCTAACAGGCTGGACATGACAAAGGAAACTTTCTTAGCATCCCACAACCTCCTGAAATTCCCAGCCACATTCAGGTTAATTGTTAGACTGCTGATACCAAGAAAACCTTAAGTTTGCAAAGAGGGTGTATGGCTTGGTGACCCCCCAACCCCTTGCATCCAACAGTCATGCATGAGATCTCCTGCCTGTAGAACCCCAATCCAGCAGACATGCAGGAGGTCACAGACTGAGTTTCAAGCCAGCATGGCATTTCTGCAACTCCAGCTAAAGCAAACACAGGTGCATGCTGGGAGGGATTTGGGACTGATGGCTTTCTCCTCTTTTAAGTAGCTCCTATTTAAAGTGTGGGTCTGTGCTTTTGAGGTGATAGATGCTTTTGAGTGCTATGGGACTGAGGAGTTGGCCCTCTAACAGCAGTCCTGCCCAACACTGATACTAAAATTCAGTGTTCCAGAACCCAACATTCTGTATCTATTTTTCCAAGTGGATTGGCATCATGACAACAGGTATAATTATTTTTTTAAAATGAATACTTAATCATGCTCATGGGTATTGCATCTAAGCCTTTCCTTGGAGAGGATGGTGCCATGAGAAAAGGGCTCTGCTACCCCTGTGCTGTGGATACATTAGCACATTCCACAAAATCAAAATCCTGTTGCGGTTTGCTAGTGTAAAAGATGTTTTCAGTCATTTTATCACCAGGATGGCTTTGTATTTGGAGACATTTCCGCTTGAAACACAGAGGCACTTTCTAAAGAGAAGAGAGATGTCAAGGTGACTGAGCTGAACGGAAGACTGACTTTTGGATTTCAGGACAAAAATGCCCATAGAAAGCATTGTATCAGTATAATAGAGTTTTAAATTTATATTTGCCTGTTATCTGATATAATGTCAGTGTATAGAAAGGCCTTTATAAGAAGTGTTTCTTTGAAAGCTAACCTTTGGACAGCCTTTTTGATTCAAATGACATTTAATTGCTTTTTTGCTCTGTGTTAGGTAGCAAAGACAGATACTAAGGCTTCCATTGCACTGCCTGGGGACCAAGCAGTATAGCTTTTAAATTCAAACAGAAAGAAACATATTGTTCTCCTCATTAGTTTCTTCACTACAAACTTCAGCTTGTTTATACAGAGGTGCAGTAGGAGTAGCTGTTGTCTGCCTACCCAGGACACTCTTTCTCATTGTTTCTCCCCCTCAAACAAACTCCTTTCTAAAGTTTCACACAATGTTAGTCCTCAGTGATGATCACTCTAGTGCTGGCAATGCATTCCTGGAACTAAACAAAATCCATTCATTGTTGTTTTGCTAGGGTGCTCGGCTCTTCCTGGTGCTATCAATGAAGTCATGCCTTGTTCCCAAGGAGTGCTGAGGGGGCATGGCTTGATGTTTCCCTGTGCTGAATCCTTATGAGCCTGATGCTGTGGATTGTCATTCTGTCTCTTGTTGAGGGGTCAAATGCAGAATTGCCTGCACTTATTTTCCCACCAGTGGAAATGCTTACTTTGTTCAACTGTTATAGGCTTCTCATCAAAGGGCTTTTTGAAGCTACTCCAAGAGAATCCAGTTGCATAATCAAGTGAATAGGATTTTTTTCCATCCATTTCAGTGTTAGCCATACCATGGACAAAGCATGTTTATTTAGCTATGCCAACTGTGGCTGCAGTGGGTGGCAAATTTTGCTTTAACTGTACTTAAAAGTTTACTTTCACTTGAAAACTTGGTTCCTGGAATTGGGGCAGAGAACTGTGGCCTGGAGACTTGCATACAATCAAGATTGTAGACAAAACCCCTAGAGTGAAACACAAAACAAAATAAAACGAGTAGCAAAATCCAAACAAACCTGGTATTTTTGCCTGAAGTGAAAGCAAATTTTGTGCCTTGCCTCACTGTTTTTAGGGTTTTTCCCCCCAATATCAGTGATTTTCCCTTCTTCCACTCCTGCCACACTTTGCCAATTTTTTTTTGGCGAGTCCTTGGTATCAAGGAAGGCTGGAGGATGAAGGGATTGAGAGCAGCCCTGCCAAGAGAAAACTGGGGGTGATGGTGATTGAAAAGCTGGACATGGCCCAGCAATGTGCACTTGCAGACCAGAAAGCTAATCATATCCTGGGCTGTGTCAAAAGCAGTGTGGCCAGCAGTGTGAGGGATGTGAAGCTGCCCCTCTGCTTTTCTCTGGCGAGACCCCACCTGGAATACTGCATTCAGCTCTTCTCATAAGAAGAATGTGGACCTGCTGGAGCGAGCCCAAAGGAAGGCCACAGTGGAAATTAGAGGCCTGGGGAATGTCTTCCATGAAAACAGGCTGAGAGAGCTGGTGTTTTTCATCTTGGAGAAGAGAAAGCTCCAGGGAGGCCTTAAAGCTGCCTTAGGGTACCTAAAGGGGCCTTACAAGAAAGCTGGAGAGGGACTTTTTACAAGGGCATGGAGTGAAAGGATGCTGTGGAAGGTTTCAAACAAAAGAGGGTAGATTTAGACTACATAAAAGTAACACATTTTTATGATGAGGGTGGTGAAACACTGCCGCAGGTGGCTCAGACACCCTGTTCCCGGAGACATGCAAGGCCAAACTGGACAAGGATTTGAACAACCTGATCTACATAAAGTTGTCTCTGCTCATTGCAGGGGGATGGGACTGGCTGACCCTTAAACATCCCTTCCAGCCCAAACCATTATATGACTCTAGGAATTTGTTTCAAGTTGTCCACACTATACAGATATGTATGTGAAAGCATAGGTATGGTGAAATATTTTGGAGAGGTAATGGTTGGTAATGGTGGGTCTAGAATCACGGGCAGCCATCTGAAGGAGATGGAAAGCAAAGATGATTCCACACACAGAGCACCCACTCATCAGGTTCTGCGTGAGGGCAAGTGTCCTCAGCTCTGTACAGACATACCATTTATTAGGGAAAAATAAATGCCATTTATTAGGGAAGCATAAAATCAGGTAAAACCTTGACTTCCAGTGTCAATGCAAGAACAAAATGCACTGCACATGGGAATGCACAATACCACAAGGGGGGCCAAGGCATTTGAAATATATTTTGGTTTTGCCATAGAAAACCACTAATAAGATCCATTGGTAAGTGGGGGGACCAAAACAAATTGCTGCAGCAGTCAAACATCTGAAGTTCTGTGGGAGTGTGTAAACTGTGTCTAAGCACTCAGGGATTGTGTCAGTTAATTCTGCAGTACATTAATGTTGATTTTTAGCAAACGCAGGGAAGCTGGAGAAGCTCTAAAACATTACAGTAAAGCAAGATGTTCTACTAGCAAGTAGAACTAACCATTCTAAACCCACCTTATTTTAATGACACATTTGAGTAAGATCATAGATAGACAGATTATAGGTAAACCACTCTCAGTGAAGAATCCAAATAACAAAAGCCTGCTCATGCTGGGGCATATGGCTGCAATGCAATAATCCAGTCTCAACCAACTTTTTTGAATGAGAATTTTTTGTTACTTAAATTAACATAACTGGCTCCAGCTATGCTTTGAAGTTATGCTTTGAAGGCTACAAAAAACCCTGCATATAGAAATAGTCTATTAAGATGGCAAGTTTTAATAACGTCCTGCAGAAATCTGTCATCACGTCTACTTAGAGATCTGGAAGACTGTTATGTAGTGTTGCAGTTAAAATGAGAATAGAATAAATTCTAATGGTGCCAAAAACTGATGACCTGCTGGATGTAGGTCACTGATAAGAAGGGACAACATGCAGGAATGAAGTGCACAGGCAGATGTCTTTAAGGGTCACAGAAGATAAACCATTGAACATGGCCATCATGCAGATAAGCTGACTGATGTGATCTTCAGATAAGCAGGACTGCCCATCAGGAAATATGCACACTTTAATACTCATGAAAGCAGATGACTTTGCCTGAGAGACAGCTCATCCTACTGGGGAAAGAATGATATCTATTTTAAACTGGTTCAGACTGCTCTCTGGACCTGAGATGAGCTGGCACAGTACAGTGTCTATCCACATAGCTAAGCATCCCCCAGGATTGTTGCTGAGCACTACCTGGAGAGAACAAACTGGTACAGCTGTGCTGAGGAGTCTGCTAAAAAATGGGAAATCAAAGGGCAGGGCTTGTGCCTGTGCACTGGCACCACTTTGCCTGCTATAGGAGGTGTTAATTTATATTCTGCAGACAGTGTAAACAGGAAAGAAAGCAGTCAGCACCCACTTTTTGCTCCTCTTATCTGTTGGTCTGACTGGGTATGGAAAATTTTACATGGCAGTATGGAAAATCTTCTGGGTCCTGCCCAGCAGGAACTGCCAAGGGAACTGAGATTCGTCTATATTCATGCTCTAAGTCTATATTAGTATGCTTTACAGTACTATAGACTGCATTTTCCTTAGGTGCAGGGTTCTAAATCTGAGCCAAGCACAAAAAAAAAAAAAAAATTTCTACATTCTGATTGAGGCAGTGTAAACATCACCCCATCAAAAAATGTGAAAACTTCCTGCATTTCTGCCTGAGGTGTGTGTATAATGTTGAGCCTTTGTGCACAACTGTAGAATGAGGGATATTACAATGAGTCAAACGTGGCACTAATGGTGAGAAAGAATGAAAAAAAATCCCAAATCAGCTCCTTTCTGGACTCTATAAGAGCTTTCATACTAGAAGAAGCCAGTTCTCATGAGTACTGACAAACACAGGAAGCTGGAATTATTTTTTTCCCCCCACAGCCATTAAAGAGTTAAAACTTCTGCAGGAAAATAATTGTCTTGACATCCTCCTTTCACAGGTTTATGACCAAGAGGACATCTTTTTCAGACTAATTCTCCCTGAGATTTGTGTTCTTGAATAAGAAATAAGTTTCTCAGACTGTGTGACTACCTATTAGATGTCCTACGTATGAAGTGAAATGAGAAACACAGAAACTACAGCTTGCTTTTAACTCTTTTTTTTTTTGCCCAAAAATTATACATTTAGCAGCCATCAAATGACAGAAGTGCTGCCAGACAAGTAGAAAAACAATCCCAGAGGTGCAGAAGGATACCTTAAAGAGTACAAATTTTGGGAAGAGGCAATATCTTGTCAAAAAGAGGGAAGTCCTGAAGACAGCTATACTTCTCCTCCCTGGCAGATCCACTGTGTCTGGGCAGTGTGGTACCCAAAGTGCCAAATGGTTCTCAGGGGAGAGATTGGCCCTTGGACGTGGCACAGTCACAGCTGTGCAAGTGTTGAATGACACTGTTTAGATTCAGCAGGATTTTATTAATTGCTTTCCATAAATGTCAGAGATTGTTCAGATTTGTACTGAACCACTCTCCAGAACCTTTAGAAAATCTCAGTCTTCTCATCAGTTATCACTAGCCTAGAGGAAGTTCTGTCACCACCAAATATTTTTCTTTGTCTGTATTAAATCTGTATAGAGACAATTGGATTATCTGAGTGTCTGTGTTTTTCTTAGCATCTTCCTTAATGTAAGTGGGCCACATGTGGATGAGGCTGAATTCACATTACATTATTTCTGACAAATGGTGCTGAAAAAAACCCAGGCCTTTAATAGCTATGCATTAAAGCACTCTGCTGACCCCATGAAGTCATGAGAGCTCTCACAGCAAGAAACCTGCTTTTGTGAAATTACAAGATATTTCATCTACTGTGGGATTTCTTTTTGGTGCATATGTGTGTGTGTGAATTACCTTCTTTGCAGATTTGGGTTGGGTTTTTTCTTTGAGTGCAAGGACAGATTTAGACATCCACGTGTTTTCCTGCTCCAGGTAGTACGAGACAGGAGCTACTATCTGCAATCAGGGTTGCTGCTGCTGATGTAACGTGACTCATTCTAGTAATTTGTTTAATTTATTCTGTTTTTAAATAAGCTTTTAAATTGCCCAGGAGTCTGACAGCTATTAGCTCAGACACTGATGAAGTGATGCTGTGTAACCAGGTTGCCGTGGGGAAGCGGCAGATCCGGGCACACACGAGAACGGCGCCTCCCGGAGCTCCTGCCCATGGCAGGTCCTGCCCAGCTCCTGGAGGGCAGGACACGAGTTTATTGTACAGGATCCTAGGGAGAAAAGCTGACACCAGAAGACTCTTTCCACTCTGTAAATCTGGCCAGTGTTTTGTGCCATCCTCTCCTTGTAGCTGCAGCATTGTTTCTAAGGGAAACTACTTAGTGCGGGCTTTCCTGTGCCAAAACTCAGGTCCAGCTGCTATGGCAACGTTGAAAAGCCCTCAGGACATTTTTTATTTCTCATCTAGCTAAAGAAGGTAAAAGAACAAAATGTCTGTGTACACTATGAACCCCTCTGGCTGGTGTGTGGAAGGACTTGGACCTTTGACAAGAGTCATAAGACATTTGTGCACATATGTACACCCTCTTCTCTCCTCCACACACTTTGGGCACAGCTAATCCTGCAACTCTCTACAGAAAATTTGGAAATCATACTATGGATGTTTCTAGCAAGAGAAAAGGAGCATACTGATTTGTTTTTGGGGCACCTTAGGATCTAAAGCCCCTGATATCCTTTAAGTTCCTTTGGGGTGGTGAGCTGGTGGCAGGGAGGCAAGGAGGCACACAACAACATTGGTGCCTACTGGTGCTTCAGGAGGTGCCATTCACATTCCCTAGCTGTAGATGTTTCAGGCTCTCTCTGTAGCCTGGGCTGACTGAAAGGGGGTTACAGTGAATGTCCTTCCATAAAAAATGCATGGAAGGGAAATACAGGCTTTGATGAAATATAATAATTTAAATTAATGTCTTGTCAGTAAGGTAATGATGTATACTTACTGTTCTGGAGAGTTGATGTCTTCTATGGCATCTTTGCTTGTTCTGGAAGGGTCTGATGAACCCCACTGTGCTGGTGGATTTTGATCAAGATGATTTTTCAAAATGGCTTTCTCACCATCTGGATGGACAACACATTCAGTTTTACTTTACTGTGACCAAGTGACCATTTAAACATAGTTTCAGTTTAATTTTTTCCACATATCCATAATGCCACAAAATAAACTCATACTACCTGTATTCCAGCATAGTCTCAAGTTTTGCTGTGAGAATTTGGTACTCCTCTGTTTTGGATGATGTGTTCCTCCATAGGAACCATCACGAAGAAACAGAAAAGTGACAAAAGTGACATCATGCTCTCTCATCAAGTCTTGGGCTATGTGAAAAAAAAAGTAACTATAGTGTTCTGTAGTTAGAAATGGTAACCTTTTCATAAACCCTCCTTCTTAAGACTTTTCCTAAAAAAACTACAATTTCATTGATGTTAAAACCTTGATACTCTTATGATCACACAGGAAAACAAGTGCTGTCATTTGCCTACCTGCTACTGCCATCATTTTCAGCATGGAAACACGATTCATAGCAGCTGCACTGGTCCATAGGCTGTCTGCAGCAAGGACAGCTAATTATGTCATTGGACTTTTTTCCTTTCTGCATAGTGTTAGCAAAACAGATCAGAATTCTTGTTTCCCCTGGGTGTCCTGGGTGTCCCTGGCTAGCTGTGCTGAAGCCCATGGCATCATTCCCCCTGAGAAACACGGGCAAACACAGCCACTTTAAGACCCTTTCTGTTCCTGCCTGCTTTTTCAAAGTGTCTTTCTGCGGTAAGCCGAATAAAATCACAGAGAAAGCATCTGAATAATGAGGGCAGTTCACAGTTTTCATAAATAATTACAGAGAGCTCCAAATCCATCACCAGCAGTTGTTTGCCACACAAACAGAGCAGCAGTGATTGCTGCAGGCATTGAGGCAGCATGGAAGAGGAGTCTGAGGTAAATTCTTGAAGAGGGTACTAGAGGGTTTGAACAGAAAAGTGGGTACGAAGGGGAAAAGCAGGAAAAGAGTGAAGAAAAAAGGAAAATTGCATGAAAAAGCTGGCACATTTTGAAGGGCTACGGCTTTTCTGCTGTACTCCTGTTCAGAAGCCCCAAATAATGCTCAGCTCCCAGCATGCTAGGAATATAGATGCTGTCAACAGGCACTGGGGGGACAAAACAAGCCGCAGAAACACAAACTGAGGAAAGAAGCTGGAAGCATAAATGTTTTGAGGACAAATTCCAACATCTAGAATTGCTCTCCCAGCCAGGTTATCCCTGGCATTATTTGATAGCATTGACTTCCTGCTGTGAAAAACCTAACAAGCAAACAACAGCAGAGTGTGTAGGTGAGGAGGCAGCAATGTGCAGACATGGGGATCACTACAGCTCAGGAGAGGAGACAAGAATTTTCACTGATGTTGCAAGGAAGAGAAGAGTCTGGGTGAGAAAGGAGGTGACCAGAACACATGAAGCTGCTTTGGCTGGGGCAAAAAAATGTCAATAGAAGAGAGCCGAGGAATTCAGTTGTAACAAGAAGTGTATTTAAAATGAAGAGATGGCAGGATTCACTGATGGTTTGGATGTGAAGGAAGTACAGCAAAGAGTCAAATCTGACAGTGGTTAAGATAAGCAGTGAGGTCAATCATCTCAGGGCAGCCTGAAGCTTGCTGCTGTGGCACTTGCTGTCACAAGAGTTCAGTTTTTATTTTCTGTACATTGCATTTCTTTGTATATCAAGTTTGACATTTGCATAAAAGTCTTGTGATGTCTATAAACAGACATGTAGAAAAAACCACTTTTTACTTCCGTGATTAAAACCAACACTCAGTCCTGAGCTGATCTAAGCTGACAATGGAAACTGCTGACTTTTTGATATAGACCAAAGTAAAAATTTGATTAACCCTTGTAATTAGGGATGGAAAAGCTCTAAATTTAATTATTTTAGGGTTCCAACTCCTTTTGCCAAGATAAGTGATTTAACATTTTTTAAAGCCACTAAAGATATAATTCTTCATCAAATGATTGGAAAATGCAAGTGTTGCTGTTTGGGAGTCTCTTATTTAATAGGATAATCTGTGTTGTACACACTAAAGGAGTTTCATGTACTTTCAGCTGTGCTGTGAGAGAGAAAGAGAAGGAGGTGGTCCTTGTCAAAAAGGTGGGGGATTTAGTTTAGAGTAGAGCAGAAATCATGTATTCTCTTCCTACTCACCTCTCAACACCAACTGCCCATATATCACCGTGTGTTATTCTTAATAGACTCTTTTCTACCACTGTTGCAGATGACTTGCCCTTAATACACAGAATAAATTTCTGCACACAAGGCTACCAAATGCAAGTTTTACTGTACATGTATAAAATGTAGACAAAATACAGACACTTTTTCCCCTTTTTTCATTTGTTTCCTTTAATATTAAAAAAAAAAAAAGGTAATTCTTATTTGTTAAACATTTTGGGAGAGAAGTTGTTAAGTTTTTATTTTGCAGCTATGGAAACTAGAATATTTTTCATTTACCTTTCATTTAAATAATGAAGAGCAAGATTCTCACTTAGTCATACGCTTCTGGGAGCATGAGCTTAAAGAAAAAACACTATTGCCATATGTACTTAAAAAACTTAAGAGTTTAGAAAACTAGTTTTATATACATGAACAACTGAAAGTAGCGGTAAACATTTGATTTCCCAGTTTCCCCTGGAAAGTGTTGCAGTGTTTTTGATACTTCCCCATCCTCTCTCCTCCTCTGTCCATTAAGTATGCTGGTTGGAAAATGCCCTTCATCCTCAGGGCACTGTGTGCCGCTGCAGATTCTACCCCAGTAAGTTGCACTGGGATGATGTAACTACTTTTTAAACTGAAATCACATTAGCCAGAAGCACCTTCTAAATAATTTTCACCTCTGTAGACCTCAAACCGGAACTCAGAAGTCTGGATAAGCGATGCCTGAGCGCTTTCCATTCAGAAAGCTGTCGGGAGAAAAGACAATTACATCTCAAGGGCCTCACAGAGCGCTTGGCAATGGGCTCATTATAGAACAAAGCTGGCTGCCAGTGGTTGGTGAGAACCAGAGGGCTCTAGCTTGGGACCTTTGCCTACCTGCAGGAAAAAACCAGCTTCCATTTACAAAGCTCTGAGCTGCAAGAGCACACCTGATGCAGGCCGCCCAGGGGCTCAGAGAGGAGGGCACTGCCCCCAGCCGCTCGCCTCTCCCTCTGCCAGGGGTCACCTGTAATCACTCTGCGGCCTCGTGCTGCCAAAATTACCTGGGCAGGCTCCAATGTGCCATGCATACTAACAACCCTCATTCAGCTGCAGGCAGAGCACACCAGGTGACTGATGATGCTTCAATTTCTTCCAAGAGTTTAGAAAACATATTTTTTTTAACTAGGTGCTTGTTTGGTTGATGTTTGTACACTGCAGCTTTATTGAACATCTTCATCATTATGCTTTAGCGGCAATATTCCTCCAATGGCTTAGAACTGGATGACAGAACTACTCTTCATCCAATATCTTTCAATTCTACTATTGCTTCTCTTTGCTAGAAAACATATATTATGCTCCACAAAGAAGTAAGTGTGGTTTAACAAGGACTTACAGGATCTGGCAGAGATTGCTGATTTACTAAAGAGCTCAGGAAACTTTAAAACTAGAGGCAGATTTTGAAAACCTGCTGTAATTTTTCCCAGTTCTGTTGTTTGGACTGTGAAACATGACTAGCCAGTCTCTGTTTTTCATGTAAATAGGGTGATAAGAAAGTAAACTGAAAGGAAAAATTAAAACGGTCACATTTTCTGCTGGTAATCAGAAAAAAGTTCTCCTGAAGTAAGCACTCTGCACACACAATCTAAATCATAGCTTCTGATAATCGTGTTTTGAAAGATTTTTTAAAAAGAAAAGCCAGCAAGATTATGCTCTGATTTATACTACTTTAAATCAGAAGAAATTCCCTTTACTACAGATTCATTTCTGTGCAAGAAAGGACAGGTACTGAACCACTGATAGGTTGATCTCCCTGTTGAAATAGAAACATGCTCCAATTTCAGGATTGAGTCAATTTGTTAGGCTTCATAGAAACTAGCATACAGATCTCTATAAAGAAAGGAACTACATCCTTGCTTTATAACAGCATCCAGAGTTTCAGAGCTATTTCTGAAAGCCCTTACCTTTGAATCTCTTTTTCAATCTCAACCTTAATGCTTGAATTGCATGAACTTCATAGAAATAATACTTCCCCCATCCATCACAGATGAACTCTGTTTTGCTTTGCATTTGTGAGCAAATGCCTTTGAAATCTGTTATTCTTTGAGCTGCTTTTACATGGGGAAAAACTAACACCAGGAAACATCGGAGTGGGGTGACAAGTGACAGTATGTAGGCATATCTGACATGTAAATGAATGCTCCCAGCCCATTTGCAGCAATGAGTAAAGACTGCTTTCTGGCTTGAAACAGACAAGGTTTTCTGAGCAAGGAAGGGTGCCTGCAGAGAGAGAACCTGCACAAAGGATTTGCTCATAACAGGGGACTGTGGCAAGGCTGTCTCCTGCTTCTTCTGTAAATCCCATAGAATGGATTAATTTCCCTAATTTCCTTAATTTCTCTAACATGCTACTCTGAAATGTACTGGCCAAGGTAGAAATAGAGGGACATTCTTCTGCAGGATTTCATCTAAGCTTTGCTTTATATTAAACTCTTTCAATCCATGATTTTGTGAATTAATGGAAATAACACATGGAAATAACTTCATGTATTAAAATGTCAAAAAGAAGTCAAGTAGAATAAGATAGTAAGATTCTAAGTGTAGCAAAAGTATCTAGTATCCCCTCCCTGCCTTTACACAGCATCATAGTTGAGGCACTTGTCCTCCTTTTTTCCAAATGTCAGCCTGGCAAACACAACCATGCCTCCAAGCCTGACTCTTCTTGCTGAATGACTCTGTCTCTTAAAGAGGTGGCCTGAGCCAAGCACTGGCCTCCCCCAGAGCCCATCCCTGCCTCAAACCCAGGCTGTAATGAATGTGGCTCTGCCACTCCAGCAAGGCCACCAGATCCCACAAATGCCAGGGGAGCAGTTAGTGTCGCTCTGTGCACAGAGCTGAGGTCACTAGCAGGCACAGTGACTCAAAGTCATCCGAGGAATGTAGGAAATGAAGTTAAGGGGATGCCCTTTTAAATCCAGCATCTGAAGTTTCAGAGCCACAGTCCATAGAGCATGCTAAAAACTGCTTGGCCACACAAAGCTATGTAGCAGTGCAGTGAAAAAGCCTGCATTAAAAGAAAGCAATCAAGCCATAAACCACAAATCACATTTTCCTAATTGCTTTTCTTACATAGCCAATTGCTGTGGATGTCTCAGGGACATCATGCATTTGTGAACAAGAGTTGAGTGTCTCAGATAATATCTCTCTTTAAATGAGATGTACTGAAGTGTGCTGTAAAGAAGGAGTCCCTGTGCCAGCAAAGAGCTCTTGGGATACACCAGGAGGTGTTGCTGTTAATAACTAAGCAGGAATCCCAAAGTTATGAAACACTGCCTGAGGTTAGGCAGATATAGGAGTTCACAGCTGTATCTACCTATTTTGGCTAAAGTAATTTAACTTTAGTATCTTAAATCCATATGTTTGATGTAAATGAGGGTGTTGAAGAAGGAAGAGATGAATCAAATAACCTTCTCTGGCACTTGGCTATAAGAATTAGGATTTTTAACTCCGGGCAATTTTTACAGATCAGAAGCCTACTGAAGTGTACGATGACATTAAAGTTTGATTAGGGCTTGTTAGAGCTGCATTGCCTAAATCCCATGTTATGATCTGTTCTGTGAAGAGCAGTGCCCTGAGTTTGTGTAAGCAATAGCAGTGGGGTTACCCTACATGGCATTCTCCCTGTGAGCTCCTCCAGAACAGCAAGGTCTTTTATAAAAACAATTCACATAGAAGTGAACAACAAAGTGAGTGTGGCAAATTATCTGGTATGATTTTTAGCTGCTATTTTGAGCCTCTCTCTTCACTGTCCTATTCCCACTCTCCCAGCTCACATTTTTCACAAGATCAAGGAAGGCACAAACCTCATCATCACCTTTAAATTAATATTGGACTGGCTTCCCCAGCTGCACAGTGGGGATGAGAGAGATGGTCACTCCTAGGTCACGCTAATAGATTATTTACAATTCTGAAGCTTCACTCAAGTACCACCAGGGATGCATAATTTCAAGTTTCTGTACTTTCCTTTACTGAAAGCTCATGAAATGCACAGCTACAGAAAGCATAGTCATGTCATTCGGAGTTAGCTTTCCCGTAGCTGTAAGGGCCAGAATTTTTTTAAGTACCATTTAAGTGCTGTCTGTTTGAATCTGCACAGAATCAGCAGTGACTCAGCAGCATGAATTCTCCAAAGCCTTGTTATTTTGATTGGAACAGCAAATTTATATTAAGCACATAGGTTGACTATTGGGAATGGGTGCAGTGAGAGAAACAGACAGGAGATTCAGATGTAGATAAGGGACAGGAAAATATGGAAAGATAAGAGGCAGAAGAAATGGAATTGGAGGGACAGGAAAAGGCTAGCAAGGGTTGCTTATAACAGTGGCTCAGAGCCTGGAATGATGAATATTTAGTGTCCCTTGTGTCAGAATCAGGGTATACTACAATATGCATGCATGGAGTATTTGCCACCAGGTGAGGGACCAAACTCCAAACACCTTCTGCAAATTGGGATCCAGGCCTTCCTCATTCCCAGGTGAATGGATGCTCTCACCTTTCCATATAAATTTTGACAAGAGAAAGCATCTTTCTCCATCTGTCCCACCTTTTGTGCGGGGCTTTATGTGGTAAGTCCATTGAGAAAACTGTGTGCAGCAACGTCAGTATGCAGAATATCTACCCTGTAAATCCCAATATTACATAGCTCCAAGCTACTCTGGACATTAAGGCTCCATGCCTACACATGATTTTAAATACACACCCCACAGCAGAAATGTAAAAGCTAGGGAGGTGTACTGGGGGAAATTAGGACCAAAGACAATCTTGGATGCTGTTGCTTAAAGCAGCAGTTAGGCATCAATGTCTTTTGTAGACATAGCCACAAGTAAGTGCAGAAAGGTTATATTTTATCCTTGATTTCTTTGCCAGCCTCCTACTGCTAATGGAGTGCATCTTGCTGTTTGAAGCATCCATCCTAAATTTATACCCAGTGTATTCTTGAGAATAATTTTTTGATTCTCATACCCAGACTCAGATGGGCATTTGGCACAATGCAATGTATCTTTTCTGCTTGAAATATTATTCATGATTTATCATTTTTCCTGGAGCATCTGACATGAGAGGAACATTCTATGTGTTCCTTTCAAACTGCCTCATCCCACTCACTGATGTTAGTTCTTGCTCCTGATCTCAGCCCAATAATCACACGCCTCCAGCAGCTATTTACGTTTTCCTTTTCCTCCTTTCCCCTCTTCAGTCTTTTTTTTTTTTTTTTTTTTTTTTTTTTTTTTTTTTTTTACTTTTAAAAAGGACACTGGGAGCACTCCCTTTTTCTTCTTTTTGCCACAAGTTATACAACCCAGTGTACACCCAGGTTAAAACAAAAAGCTCAAGAGAAAGTAACCTTATCCAACAGAAATTTCTATATATTTCAATAACATGTGTGAACTGTTGATGTGATTGTAAAATTTTTCTTCAAATATATTCATAAGAGTAACTTCTGTCCCACATATTCAAGCCTATGGTGTCACATCAGTAAGAAGCCTGAGCCTTGCAGTGTAGCAAACATGCAAATATACAAATTCCAAACACAGAGCAACCAATTTTTCACACACTATAGTAATAGTCAGCTTACAAAGCTATTTGCCAGAAGTCATAAATTAGATCCATTCTAGAGCCAGATATGGAAGGTGGGTGTCCTGGCTTCCACTTTTATTGCACTATGCACCAGATTTTATTGCTTCCCAAAAAGCAAAATGGCTCTAATGGAAGAAATTCTCTTGCATGTATTTCTTCAGGGAGCAATGCAAGACACACAGGAGAAACAACTCAGGAATATTACAGTTGTCATTAAATTCTTTTTTATCAGTTCCTAGGGAAGAACTTTCATACATGAGTGGCTTCAATTCTGCATTTAGAATCCAAACCAGCACTGAAATATTTACATGCTTCTCTTTTATGTGCTTGATAGCAGTGTCCAAAAGCAGGATTTCAGCATCCTAGTCAGGCAAGCACATATTAAACTGGGTTTAAAATTCTGTGGCTTTCCTCTCTCTATGCAGCACAAAAAACTTGGCTTCTGAAAACAAGTACACTTTTTAAATTTTCCCCCTTCATCATGTGTATTACAATAGAATATGCATATACAGAAATAACTAATCAGTGGGTACCATGTAACTTATTATGTGAATCTACATACTCCCAGTAATTCAACCAAAATATTTAAACTGTCTTACCAAGGTTTGAGTGCTCTGAAGCCAATCCAATGCAGAGGTTTGGCATGTTAAGCTACTAATGGGTTTTACTGACGCTCACCTTTGCCATCTGTGAAGTTCCGTATACTAAGAATGTCATTAAGGTCCTGATAGTGGTTCTGCTTAATGTATGTTGTTTTCTCAGGAGTGTCCTGAAGTTGCATTGTGACCTCTTCCAAGTCTTTGTCCAGCTGCAAAACAAAGAGTACAAACCCTTCAAAATTCACGAGTCCTTGCTTCAGGTATCTGCACTGAGGCACAGCTTTCTATAACTAGGCTGGAAGGCAGGTGGTAATGCAATTACTACACTGTGACAAATACAGTTTTCTTATAGCAATACTACACTACCTCTAAAAATAATGCTACAAGTAACAAATGGTGTTCAACTGTGACATTGCACAGAGGGCATAGGAGAGGAATAAGCTTTTGTAGTGGACAGTAGAAACAATTCAGGTGTACTGACAAGTGAGAAAGGTATGGGCATAAGAAAGCCCAGTCTGAAAACCTCTGAACTATTTATTATCTACATGCAAAACTGTGGCATACAAAGCTACAACTATTTCATCCATCAAATTGCAGAACATACCGGAGAATACAAGGGAGCTATGGCATGTGAGTGACTGCAGTCAACTCTACCAGGAACGCACTCTCAGCACTGAGCAGAGCACAATCTATTCTCAGAGGCTGACTTGTACTCAGTTTTCTACAGCCCAAATAGAAAATTACAAGAAACAAACTTCCTAATCCTCTTTGTGAACAGTTGTGCATGCTGTAGTGTCCAGAGTATGTCCCACTCACTACTAGCTTAACAGAATTTTAAAAGTGCTGAATTTAGATTTATGTTTTTCCTTATAGAACTGGGGCACAGCAACTCAAACTAGATGAGCTAGAGATGTAGCTGCTAGCATGTAGGGCATGTTCCAAATCCCCTTGACAATGAAACTGATTTGGACCCACTGGTTCTGGGAATTCAATCTATTTAAGCAAAGTCCAAAAGGAATTGTCAGGGTCCTGCAAGCACTAATGTGGCTGCTCTGATCTGCCTTACCTGTGCTCACCATCATGAGCCTTGTGAAGCACAGGCTTGTGCTAGGAGGTTTAGTAGGAAAAAAACTACAGTAGAGTAAAGGAACAGAAATAGCCAGCAGGCAGCTAGGCCTTCATTAAAAATTTCAAGGCTTTCACATGAAAGGGACCCAGCAAAGCTGAACTAAATTTCTTTAACGAGGCAGAGATAACTTTTACTTTTGGACTCCTTGGTAGCCTGAGTAAATAATTTATAGTTACATAGGCAATTGTCATTAAGATCTGGGCAAAGAAATAACTGTTGCAATAAAATAGTTTTTCTTCAAGGTATAAGAATACAGACTGGCTAAGAACATATTGATTTCTTTATGATATGATCAGTTATGGCTATCTTGTCTCAAAGCTGGGCAGTGTTCAAGACTGGTTTGTCATCATTTCAAGTCTACTGAGCAAGGATGGGCATAACTACAAATGTACATGCTGTAGCTGTTATGTAATTCATGTACTCCACGTAGTCAGCCTTTCCCTCAGTAGGTACTGAAGCAACCATCACCTTTGTGTCAAAAGAGTCAGCTCACGCATTCGTAAAGCTTTCTTTCTACCTTAAGAAAATATGTCATTCTGTTTCATGGACGATGTAAAAATATGTCTAGCAAGTTTTTGAGCAAACTCTCAGAGAGGCTGAGAAATAACAGCAGCAGCAGCCTCAGAACTCAACCACAAACAGGAACAAAGACAGCCCTTAAGTGCCCCTGGGGCTGCGGATCTCTGTTACGCTTGCTTGTAAAGGTTGCACTTCTGGAGCTGTGGAGCTCAGCATGTCCATGTGAAACAGCAGGGTAATTGGCCTGTCACAAATAAATAGGGCAAACTTTAATTCCATTTTGCTAAGGCACATTTTCATTTTATCACACCTGCCACGTATTTGCTGTACTAGTTAGCAATCCTTATAAATTGCCTCTTTCCTATTATTTTGATGGGAAAAGTTAACTTTTTTCTCTAGAATGTAGCCAGCATTTAAGCAGACTGGAGAATTGCAACAAAAAAAAACAATGAAAACTGAAGTGCCTAGGCAGTAAATACAGTAAACAATACCTCTGTAATTTTCATTCTCAAGCGGTGATTCTCTGACTGCAATCCTTCTAGTCGAGATGTGCTGGCCTGATTGACGCTGGTGACTGATGTCGATGTTTTTGAATCTTCTTTCTTTTGATTTTGAGTGAACTGAAACCGTCTGTTCTGTGTGGCTGCATCTGGGTTTGTTCGCAGTGTGATGAGCTGAAAGGTTGAAAAGCCTTAAGAAATCCTGCTTTATTTTTGCAGCTATTTATTTTGTATCTCAAAATACTGAAAGGCAAACCAAGAGCTCCTTTTTGACTTTCAAGTATAAAACTCTGGAAAGTGAGCTCTGCTTGCCATGTGCACTACTTGAGATTATTTCTGAATAACTTTATAGAATAGGTTGAATGAAAATTATTATGAGAAGGGAAGCATTCAAAAACTTAAGAAAAAACTCATTCAAAAGATATTTATCTGGATTTATAATATATTAAAATACATTTTAATATTCTATCACATGTATCTTTCTCCTTCACTGATATGTTTGTACTTTCAAAGGATATATTCCTTTTTCAAGAAAAATACAGTCCACCAAACCCTCCTCTTCCCAAGCACAGTTTCATCTGAAATTTCTCCTTTCCTACTGTTACAAGTAACACTCAAGCAGTGAGAGACATGAAGCAGGAGTATTAACAGAGAGAACTCATGGGAGATTGCACTCTGGAGATAACAGAAACTTAATTAGCTTTTAGCAACCCAAAATAAACCAAATCTGTTCAAAAAAATTAAATAAGCCACTTAGAAAAAGGTTAACCTTAAACATATTTAATTTAAGCAAATATAAGTAAAATTTAACACTCAGTGACAATGTGAAAATATCACCTCGACATGAGGAGAGAAAGCTACTGCTGTTTGGCAGCAGGGACAGAGATTCTCACATTACTCTAGAGAATACAAAATTTATGTTACTTGCCAAGCAGCATACATATATATTTGTATACAGACAAAGCTGAAGGGGCTCCCTGCCCTGAGAGAATAGGCATGGAGTCATAAATCCAAAGGTGTTGAGTTGTCTAAAAAGAGAGAGCGGGCAATCATTTTGCATGCACAGCCCAGCCAGATTTTGTGGTCTAGCTGCATTTTGGAATTGACTCCTCTTATTCTTGAGAGCATGGAACTGCTCTGCAGCTCCAGTGGCACGAAGTAAGGCCCTAACTTCTGATCAACAGAGATCTGACTTCTCAGGCTCTGAAGAGTGTGGTCCCTGGCACGTATTTACAGACCAAGGCTGCAGATCGGGATGATGCTTGCAGATAATACATTTTATTTTTCAGGTGTTAAAGCAGATGGAGAAAGCTAAGGTGCTCTGTGTCTTCTTAACCTTAGTCTTTACTGGTAAAACTTGCCTTCAAAAATTCCAGACCTCTAAAGTAATTAAATACATCAAGTTCAGCCAACTTGACAAGTTGTATGCCTGAGGATTAAGGGAACAGGTCCATGTCATCATGAGACCACTCTCAGTTACTTTTGGAAGATGATGCTGATTTTGAGCAGTTTTTGAGGATTAGGAGAAAGGAAATGTCACAGCTGAGTTCAGGAGATGTGACAGAAGAATTTTGGGAAATGCCTCCTTGCTACCTTCACCTCAGTCTGGGGGGGATGCTGCAGTAAATCCTCTGGGGACCCATTTCCAAACATATTAAGAGCAAGAATGTGATTAGAAGCATTCGTTGTTGATTTATGAAAGAGAAATCCTTCCCGAACAACCTGATTTATAGCTGTCTTCAGTGAGATGTCTGGGCTGGTAGATGAGGGCAGAGAGTTATTTTTCTTGACTTAAGCAAAGATTTAGCACTGTCTCCCAGAGCATCCTCAAAGTTAAACTGATAAAGTGACTGGGCAAGGAACCACTGAAGTGGATGTAAATTGGGCTGAACTGACAGGCTCAGAGGATTGCGGTAGCCAGTCACTAACGCTGCTCCTCAGTCTGGGGCCAACAAGGATCTCCTAAAACTAGGCAAAGGGAAGTACTAAGTCCTGCCCTTAAGGAGAAATAAACCTCAAGCACCTACCCAAAGAGCACAAGGTCTGTTTGACTGGAAAGTACCTTTCCAGTAAGGCAATGGAAATTGTGGTGGAACATGAGCCAGCAGTATCCTGGGCCAACGGAGGTGATCCTTCCTTTCTACTCAGCCTGGGCAAGAGCACACCTGATGAGGCGAAGGCAGACGACCCATCCTTTGATCAGCATCGAACTCCGATTTATTGATCCAACATGCACATTTTATAAACGTGTTAATTAAGTTCATACATATTGCAAAACCCGAGCTCATCGTTGGCTACAGATTACACACCAACCCCTCCTTTTGTTTTCAATACCTGTGGTTTGTTATTGAGACCAAGACTTGTTTTTCTCATCCAGTTATGAACGGTTCTCAAGGCCTCCATGTTTGTCACTCTGCTTTCCCATCACTATCCAAGGACAAGGTATTTACTTGTTATTAAAAAACAACCTGAGAACTCTGCTGTTTACAGAAACGTGCCTGAGAATTTTGTTGTTTACAGGAACAGGCTTGAGAATTTGTTGCTTACAGCTGCCTTTTACTTTTCAATCAGCTGTATATGATTATGGCATGTCTGAACAAAACTCTATAAGCCATGTCTGAGCAAAATTCTCCAACACACACCTGAGGTGTTGTGTCCAGATTTGGGCTGCTCAGAACAAGAGAGAGTTAGGTATGGTAAAGAAAGTCCAGAGAAGGGCCACAGAGATGCTAAAGAAGTCCCAACCCTTATGATACAAATAGAGACTGATTATTTAGCCCTGAGATGGAAGACATTGCAGGGGTATGACATTATTCATGTGTATTCAATATATGATGGAAGAGAGTAAAGAGGATGGAGCCAGACTCTTCTCAATGACCTGCAGTGAAAGGGAGGGAGACACAAGCTGAAAACCCAAAATTTTCACTTAAAGATCAGAAACAACTTTTCTTATTATGAATGCGCTCAAATGCTGGTAGAGATACTCAGAGGAGTGGGAATTATTTATCTGGAAGTAACCAAGGCCCAACTGCTTAAGGCCTGGGTATCTTGCTGTAGCTGAGCCCTCCCAGAGGGAAGTGTCTTCACTCTCATAATTCTTTGTTTCAAATTAGGATGGTTGTAATGACTGTCTAAGTCCTAGACCAAAAACTACATGAAAATGAAGTTAAATGTGAAGAATGGTAATTACAAAGCTTCTTAAAGCAGCAGGCAGAAGTGTTACAAGATAAAAGTTCTGCAGTTTGATGTGGTCTAAGTTCAAACTGAATAAAGATAGAAGTATTGCCATTGAATCATCTTCACCTGAGAGTTTATAGATAAAAATTGGGTGTTTTGCAACAGGGCCATGTTTTAATGAATTGATTCACATCTAGTGAATTCATGGACTAGATTAAAAAGTTCATGGGCAACATTGTTGGCTCATGCTGTACAAAGAATGAGGTTAGATGAGCTTTATTTTTTTTTCCTACCATACAGTCAGTGGAACTTTTATCTTGCTATCTTTTATCTGTGCAGTTTCAGTTTTCACAAAGGGTCAACACTGGATATACACAGAGCCAATTGCAAATAGGCATAAAATGCTACCAACACAGAAAAGGGATGTTTTAATCCCTAGAACTGATTTTGCCTTGCTGCTCTACAGGGAACTGGATCAGAATTAACGTGTTAGTGCCATTGCAGCCAGAAATGATATGCACTTGCTGGGCAACTACAAGTGAGCCCATTGTTCTGTCTCAAAATGGATGGAGTAGAAAAATGGAAGGACATGGAAGCATCATAAACATGAATAAGCCTGTGAGAATTACTTCATGAATAGAGAATGTATATTAGGATTTTTTCTTTTAAGTGAGGAGTATGTTGAAAAGTACTATAGACATCTTGGTCCTTAAAAAGATAATTAGACATTGCAGTCAATTTCTGACAGGAAAAATATACATAACAGATGTTTGAATTCTGCAGATAACTTCTACAAGATACCCTTGAATGCATAAATCTGTAATAGTTTTAAAAGGGTTTGGAAAGCTTTTGGCTGGATAACAAGAATGTGTACAGTTAATGTAAGTACAATGCAGTATAATGTTATCAACACTTGTACCATGAAATGGAGAGGGTAATGAGCATTTTTTCCTCTGATATCTCTTACTTTTCTATGGGATTTTCCTCGTGTTTTTTTCTGAGGCACTTGGTACTGAATAAAATGGCAATGGACGAAGTGGACATTTAACTAGAGAAGGATAGTAATTGCCATGTTATAAGTAAATAAGATTAGTAGAGCTGACAAGAAGGAAGAGAAAATGTCATGTTTCATTCCTTAGTGTGTCTACATTGTTGAGTAGTTGTGTACTTAAAAGGGTTGTGCAGTAAAATTGAATTTCAGCACTGTTGACCCAGGAGACTGCTGAAGATTAGTTAAAAGGAATTTACTTAGTACAGCAGAGAAGTAGTGGCACTCACCTGGCTCAGAACCACATTACTGCCTGCATCTGTCTGGTCAGTTTAACAATGAGAAAGCGCCATCTTACAGGTCTTCATTATCATCCCCTGTGCTTGATGAGGCTTTAGGATTCACCAGAAATATACCTGA
Organism: Melospiza melodia melodia; assembly: GCF_035770615.1. Lineage (NCBI taxonomy): Eukaryota > Metazoa > Chordata > Aves > Passeriformes > Passerellidae > Melospiza > Melospiza melodia. The sequence continues at coordinate 112,114,000 of NC_086194.1, read as the reverse complement.
GTTGCCAAGATTGTACTAATTTACAACAGAATTGCTTGAGGGGAGAGATTTGGTGCCTGTCTCACACTAACATCTTGCCTAGATGTACAAACTAGGTAGTGTTGGATATAATCTGTGGTGTTCACAGGAGTCATTGTGCAACCTGAGCAGGCTGAGGGGAGAGTGCTTGCCAGCTGTGGCACAGCACGACCAGAGGAGATGCAGAACAATATATATGAGTGCTAGAAGAACTCTCCAGCTGTGAAAACACTCCCATGGGCATTGGAAGTGCTGCATTCCAACCCCTGCTTCAACATCTTTTTTTGTACCTTAGCCAGTGATGAATTTTATTGCTAAATAGCTAAGCATTTGGAAACCTGAAAAGAGATGGAAAAAGGTTAGGGACTTCATGCTAGGGGGCTATGGTGCATTTTTGCATTTTGAGTAAAAAAAGAAAAGATGAAAAATGAGGGTGGGGTAATTGGGGTTTAAAAGAAGATCAGAGGAAGGGGTTAAAAAAGAAATCAGAAAAGTAATTTCACAGCCTGTGACAAGAGAAGGATGGGCAAAGGAGCATGAAAGCAATGGGGCAAAGGGCATGGACAGCATTAATAATTCTCTTTGAAGAGAGTTCTGACATTCTTTGGAGGTATTTTTGGCATAAGAGTTTTAATATGCACTTTCATATGGCTTACCCACTTAAATCTTGTTATGTTTCACAGTACACTCTATTGTAATGTTTGTGAATGTTCCCTCAATTTAGAACAAAGCTGTGATTCTTCCCTAAGATACAGAACAAAAATATGACTATACATGTCTGTATGGCTTTTTACTTTGCTGTTTTTTGCAGATCACAAATCAGCTTCTATCTCTACTCTGCACCTTTAATTTCTTTCAGTGGTTGCACTTTGAGATCAGTTTATTAGCTTGTTTTTCTTGCTTCTTTTGCACACATAGTTCTTGGCTGCCAAGTAGATGGGATGCCACTTAGCACCAGAATCTAGTGACTACAATTTGTTCAATACATTGATTGAATGTGGTCCAATAAAGAGCCTCTTATAAAGACTCACTTGAAAAATCCAAAAACAGATTGTAGAGGCAAAAAGACCTACATTTTGCCTTGCAAATTTTTCAGATGTCCAACTGCATATGTATTTAATTTGGGGTAATAAGTTATGTTTACACAAGCCACTTAAAATGAATACAATTGAACATTTTACTTCATAACATGGAATGCATTGCCTAGTACTTTAGGCTTTGCTAAGTAAGCTTACGTAAAAACCAGTTTTCCCTTCATCCAAGATCTGTCATATTCATGTCTAAAGCTTAACTCAGCAAGGGAACTGATCAAGTTCCAGCCCTTTGTAGGTATCTTCTCGATTCTTCCAACAAGGCACAACGAGTCTGTCCTCAAAGCCCAGAAGAGCAAAAGGAAATGAAAGCATGTGTCTCCCAGTCTGTGCCTCACTTAATCCTTTAATATACCCACTAATAAATATAACTTCAGAGTCAGCATTTGCAGCATACATACAGTTTTCCTCTGAGGTACTGACAAAGCCTATTGTACCACCATAAATGAATACTTAGAGGTTTTAACACAATCGATCTCTTATCATGCGAGTGAATGTTAAGATTTTACTATTTTTGTAGGTATAGAAACAGAGATCTTGATTATCTTGTTAAGGGTATGTGAGAATCTTAGAATATCCTGGGAAGGGACCCACTGGGATCACTGAAGTGCTGCTCCTGGCCCTGCACAGGAGCACCCCAAGGATCACACCAACTGCCCAAGAACATTGTTCAAACGCTTCTTGCACTATGTCAGGCTGGTGCTGTTACCACTTCCCCAGATATCCCTTTCCAGTTCCAAATCACCCTCTTGGAAGAACCTTTTCCTAATATCCAACCTATAACTCCCCAGAGTTATAGGGAAGAACCTTTCCAACCTATAACTCCCCAGAGACAGCTTTATGCCATTCCTTTGGTACCTATAACTGGTCACCAAAAAGAAGAGGGAAAAGAAGAAGCATGGCAGAGAAGACAAGACCTGTCTCCCCTGAATCTCCACTTACATCTCCACCCTTTCCAAAAATTTCCTGAAAATTTGAAATGGAGGCTATTCTACTGAAACTACAGAAAACAACTTTTTTTGTTTCTTCAGGCACAATTTCAGTAAAAATATAGATATTATTAGCTCATGTATTCACACTTTCTCCAAAATGTCATGAAGCTTTGTTTTTCCTTCAGGGTCTGGAGAGAAGCATTTATGGATGGGCTTGTTTAAGAATTCATACACAACCCCTGCTCCTGAAAAGGTGATAAATACCTACATATTACAGCATAATTACAAAATAGCAGGAAAAATATCTGGATCTATGCAAAACAAATTCACCTACCTTAGGTACAAACACAAGGCAGAGAGTGATGGTGCTGCAGAATATAATGACTAAAGCAACGATGCAGAACTGCACATTGGGCTGGTCCCGAGTGAGGAATGAAACAGCAGCACCGATAATGCACATTATCCCCACGTTGTACACACTCATTCCGATGTACTTGCTGTCATTCAAAGCAGGAATGCTGACATTTCGTGTCTCCCAGGCGAGGAAACACCCAAATAACTGGAATGGTAAAAGAAGGAAAAATGATGATAGTTTTAAGAGGATTTGCTGTCATCCAGAAAAAGCACTGATTTGAAACAGGTATGTTTTCCAACTTGACAAATATAGGAGATATTACAACTCAGAGGTATACACCCACCTTTCCCTCAATATCTAATTACCTGTGTGATTTGTTTTGCTCACTAGGACAGATTCCTGCTCTAAGAAGAAAAATGTGAAACTTGAAATTATTTCTGATTGGAACAAATTTTTCTAAATGCTATGGTTATCTTTATATTTTAAATAGTTTTTAAATACTATCCTTCCTGTTTCTTTTCAAGGATTCCAGTAAAGATATAATGTGTATTGTTTTTTTAGCTATTTTTAGGAACTGTTCTCAATATACTCTTATCACTCTAGCTATTCATTACATGATTATCACCTACATTAATAAGCAGCAGTGCCAAGATGTGTCCCATGAGGGATAAATATACCATGTGGAAAGTGTCACCCGAGTTGTTCAAATTACAATTATAATGTCTTTTATTATAGTGGGAGTTGGTAATGGCCTTTCAATTGCAGTTGTCTAATGATTTCTGGCATAAAATGTTCTTGTGGCAATTTTTTGTTTGCTTTTTTCCTTTGGTGTATTTTTAAGTTTTAGCCCCTTTGTTATTTGCAATATGCTTTTGCAATTCAGCAGGGGAAAGCCTTTAGTGGAAGGGAGCCATTTCCATCCCTTGAAATTTAATTAGATTTTTCTGCAACATGAACTGCTGCAGACTATTATTTTCTTCCTCTTGCATTCCTCAGAGGAGTTCTGGCAATGCAGTAAAAGGCAAAACGAACTGAAGATGTTGTAAGAAGGTAACCCAGCCTACGGTCTCGGCACAGCCCCATAGGGGTGTAGGGTGCCTTGGGAAGCATGACAGACAGCAGATGGTATTGCATGGAAGGTAAGGACAGAGAGAGGAACTATCACTAAGGTCCAGGACATGGTTTCTATGTTTTCAGGCTTTTTTTCTGATCACGGTACAGGGACAGACAAGAAGGAGAAAGAACAATCGTGCGTTCCCATTGACCTTAGCAGCCTTCCTCCCAGACCGACACATTTGTCCATTGCCATGTCATGGAGATAACATTCTCTTTTATACAACTTCAAATTTATGTACAGTCCAGGAAATTGAAGGTCAATGGTGTTGCCATTTGGGGGATTAATTGCAGTTGTCTAGTATAGTTTACCTTCTATTCTTCTGTTTGTTTTTTTTTCTTTTTCCTATGGCAAATAACCTGGATTGCAAGAACAGTATTTGGTTGCCAGACAAGCAAAAGAGATTAGAGAAATGGTAGATTGATGTTTGCTCTACAAACTTGGGTTTCAACCCAAGTAGTAACACCAGGACACTGGTAATGTAAGTTTCCTTGATTATTTGCCTAGTTTTAATCTCAAATAACAATGGCAACAAAGCCAACCACTCCGCTACTTTGCACTCCCTCAGGCTGCAGCCACCTACCATCCAGGCACTTCCAACCAGGACCTGCTGCTGAGCTCCCAGCCCTGTCCTCCCTGAGCTTCTCTGCTGGTTTATCTCACACTCTTGCCTACAGCACACATGTTACCCTGCCACGTGTGCAGGAGCAGAGCTGGCTGGGAGGCTTTGGCACATTCGGCATCTACTCTCAGCCCACGGAGTGTGGCAGGCTGCAGGGGCTTCCCAGACCAAGCAAGGGATGTGGAACCATTTGCTGCCCCCCTTTCCAGTCACTGCTGCAGTCCCTATCAAGATACATTGCCACTGGCCTTCCCTAAGAATTGCAGGAAGAACAGCAGGGGCTGCTGCAGGCAGAGCATGGGAAGGGGATGCTCTTAAGGGGTCTGTGTACAGCTACCTGGGTCAGCAAGGGATCCCAGCCATTCAGGCAGGGCAGCTGAGATGAGTGAGACCCTTATCAAGCTTCGTGCCAGAGCAACAGCTCATCCTCTGATACATTTCTAAGCCCCTCTGGTAAACAAGGTAATCTCTCCAATAGGGAAGGATGCAGGCAGCACTCCTTTGCTGTTGGGTCTGGCACTGTGCACAGGCAGAGCAGGAATGTACAGACTCCTTTCCAGGCTCTGAGGAAGCAAATTGTCACTGTATTCACCTGGGTGCATGGGGGGACATACTGTAGTGGCACCTTTTGTCAGGGCACAAACCTGTTCCCCCCAAACCTCAGGGGTTGCTTGTTCTCCACTCCCTGCACTCTTGGTGCTGCACTACTCAGTTCTGCTGCAAATCTGCATTTTGCCAGCCCCGAACTGACAAACAGGCTGGTCTGGGCTGAGCTGTTTTGAGGGGTAGAAGGAATCCTTGTCTGTATTTCTACACCACATTTTTAAAGAGATGAGATCCTGATTAACTATGGAGAACATTTCTGTCTTCTCATACTAGGGTTAATTATTAATAAGATTTTTAGGGTTGTAGGTCATCCCTCCCTCTCCTCCACTTCCCCCAGTATGAACAGATTCCATTCCAAAAGGATTATTCTGGGAAAACAGCCAACACACTTACATGAGGCCAGCACTTATTACAAATAATGGGGATGAATTTACAGCTGAGGTGGTTATAAAATGATCTAAAAGATCAATTATAATGGAAAAAAGATTGCTTGAAGAGTGTTGTGGGGGTTATGGTTTAGCCCATTCTCATTTATAATTGAGAACAGCATGGAAAATGGTAAAATGTCTTTTGGGCAAAAGGAAGATATATGTGTATTTATACAACCACTAAAGAAAGGAAGAGGCTCTTGCAGCAAGTGAGTTTCCTCAGAATGAGGCATTATAAATCTGGGAGCATTGTTTTTAATTTTTATTAGCATTTTGGGTAAAATGCTTGCCTCAGGAAGAGAAATCTCCTTTTCTAGAAGTCACAGCTCATCTTTGAGACTCAAACATGGATAAAAGCTGAGAGTTTTCTGCATCCTGCTGCCAGGGCAGTGCTGGTTGCAGAGGTGCTCTTTCTTTGCTGGGCACAGATGTCTGCAGGGCTCTGTGGGGCTGGTAGATTTCTCCTCTGAGATAAAGCCTTCCTGATGGAACTTCATGCTTTGCTCTTCCTTCGCCTGCCCTTCCTATTTTACCCCTTCCCAAGGCTCAGACAATATGCACACATGAAAGATGCAGTTTTATGACTGTAGAAATCCTGTAAATCCCTTGGTAAAATCCTGTAAAATGGCTTGGCTGAGGAATGGGATGCAGACATTGCTAGTGAAAGGTCCAGGTTTCTGTGATCCCTTGACAACTTTGGAATATGAGACTTGGGAGCTACAGTTAAAGATACAGACTCATAGTATCTAGTTCAGCTCCTCTTTACTCCTGGTACTTAAACTTTAAACATTAATCTTCCCAGATAACAAAACTTCGTTTCAAATTATGAAAATTTGAAATGAAGTTTTGTTATCTGGGACCTGGGGGGGACCTGTTTTGTTATCTGTCCTGGGGGGGACCTAATTTTTGAGGCTGCTGTGGAATTTAAGGACTATTTGATATTTTTAGGCTGCCTGATGGAATTTGCAATGCAGCTGTCTCACCTCCTATTGCTCCTAGAGGGCTCAAGCTGGTAAAGGCTTCTCAAGACTGTCTGCTGGCAAAATACACCAACAGCCATCTTCATTCAAGACAATGATGCTGGTGATGACCATAGTGTAGCTTCATGTTTGGAGAACACAGCACAATTCCAAATTTTGCCTGAGATGTGCTCCCTAACCCCAGAGCAGAGTCTGGCTTCAGAGGGAGCTCTCAAACTTCTTTCAGAGCCGCTGGATTTTACGTAATGAGAGAGTGACTGTCTTAATTAATTGGGCACTTGCGTGGGATGTTAGTTCTGATCTCTGCTGAGAATTTTGATTAAACAGTCTTTAGGGAAGGCGTGCATAAATACACATTGGGATGGAGGCAGGCAGCTCCTAGCAGTGCTCTAGTGCTGGATTCAGAGAGGTGGAGGACACATCTGTCCCCACTGCTGTACACCAGTTACAATTCCCATCCCGAGGCTGCTGATGGACCCCACGCATCTCCAAAGGAGTTTGAATAACTCAGGGATACATATTACCCTATAGGAAGCTGTCACCTAAAATTTAAGGACACCTCAGCCTACTGTCAAGCCTAATGGCCTAATTTTAGTCCTTTTTGGATCCCAGCCAATGACACTGAGAATGCAGATATGAAGGGCTGCCTACACTGTTATTCATGAACTTAAAGCCTTCTTCAATTTTGGTGGTCTAATACACACATCTTCTTGATATAGAAAGTGCCATAAGATGTTGGTTTGTATTTTCTCAGAAGATATGGGCAGCTGTACAGGGAGGATTGGTTTGTTCCATCTTCTGTTTGAGGGTAGGCAGCTTCCATTTGACACTGATTTTAAAGTATTGCCTTTGCAGATGTTGGTATGGTAGGTTTAGGCTGTGTTGTCAGTGCACCTAAAAAGGCTACAGTGACAAAGTCTACAGTGAGAAAACCACTGTATAAATTTGGAGAAAACAGTATCTGAAGACAACAGGATTGTATCATCACTGTGATTAAAGACAGATTAAAAGAAATCTGTGTTAAAATGTTAGAGGTGTAACAGGTGTATGGAGAATATTATACTCATGTTTAGATTCAACAGGCAAACTCTAATTTTAAAAAATGTTGTACTGACCAAATTTTGATACCTGGGAATATAATAAAAGTGTTTGTAACGGAAGTATTGGAAAACACTTAACACTGTTTTTTAGAACTCTACCAGCTAGTTAGTTTTAAATCTTGTTCATGAGAATTACTGCTAAACACAATAACAATTGCTTGGATCCACAACATATATCGATGCAACCAAGTGCCTAATTTGCTATTGGATTGCACAGACTGTCACATGACAGGAAAGAAATTATTTATTCACCTCCATTTCCCTGTACTACCCTTAAAAACCATTTTTTAAATGTTTCATTTCAAAGTCATGCCAGCTTAGGTTATGAACAGTATTAGGAAAGAAAGATAGAGAAAATGACGCTAAAGATATATGACAAGAGCAGAGAAATACCAGAGGAAAAATCTCCAGTCTTGTAAGAAGTCATGCTTGCCAGTAACTAGGGGATTTGGTTTTGGGAAGATTATATACTGGACTAGGCTGCAGCTTTGCAGCTGATTGCTGTGTTGTAGTAGCACAGCCCCTGTTCACTTGGGGATTGTAGCCCTACTGTGTGCCACATAAAAGAATAAAAGCAAGCCTTTTCCCCAAAGATTTTACATCTGGAGATTTTTGTTTGCTTTGGTTTTGTTTCTTCTAGCTAGATTACTGTAAGATTTCCCCCCCTGGCCCCCTTAAACCAAGGCAGTCCTGGACTCTGACCTGTAAAGACCTTTCAGCCTGAAGTAACTGTGAACCATGACTTGTGTGTTTTTCTATTCAGGTTCTTTCATTAAATCCAGATCATCACAGGCATAGGCACATTTTTATTTCAGTGAAATGGCTGCAGATATTTTTCAATTAAAAAAAAAAGGAATTTTGGTTTTCATGTTTTCACCGCAGAATTGTGCAGTACAAAATACTGAGCAGCTTTCAGGAATATGCATAGAAAAGTGACTTTTTTTTTTATTACCTGTACAATAGGTAAGGTTAGAAAACTGAAAGACAAACTAATCCTTTGTAGGTCTCTTACCTTCACTGTCAGTACAATCTGATGTTAAACCATTGCTCACTCCCCTGTCTGCCATGAGTCAGCTGTGTATTTAGTTAATTTTCACGGAGCTGCTCTGGGTAGACATAACTAAAGGGAAGCTTAATATTTCTATTGAGCATTAGGACAAGAGCTAAATATTGATTTTAATTGCAAGATATGCATATTCAGCCACTCGGCTGAAGGACTTTCTCTTTAAAGGTCTTGGCAAAACCCTTTATTCCCTGTGCAAGATAGAAAAGCAGCTGCACAAAGCTATGAATACTAACAGGCATCCAGGTTTCACTTTGTACTCCACCCTCCCAAATCAACAGGTCAATAAAATATTTCCCCCTCTTTGCATTCAGAGTACATTTGAATTTTTTTCCATGAAAATTCTGCTTAGTCATGAAACCATTATAGTAACTCAATTGAAACAAATACACAACTGGTCATTAGCAAAGATCCATTCGGAATAGTTTTCTATTGTCTCTGGCATAAGATTACCACAATCACAGCTCTTTAAAGAGGTGAAGCACCTCTGCTAAAAGCCAGTGTGCTACAGTTTAAATCCATTTCTGCTATGCAAAAACTGATGCCAATAGACGTGTAAGGGAATACTGCACTATCTGCAACATTTTTGAATATATTTCCTTATGGTCATATTAGGGAAAAAATTATCCAACAAAACCATATGGAAATGTGGCTTTAGATACTAAAATAGTGTCTGTGTTTTATTGAAGAAATAATAAATATCTGGTACTACTATAAACTACTTTCCCCCACCACAAAGCTTAACTATCTTCCTCTCTAATTACTGTAAGATGAGACAGATGGATCCCACCATATATATGAGTTAGAATCATGCAAGTTAATTAATAAGGAGGTAGGTCCTTCTTCTGAGTTCTCTTTTTGATCATGAAGGGAATTTAAAAGAATGCAAATATACGTGTTAAAAATCAGAGGTACTATCAGAAAGCAATGGGGAATTTTAACATAATCTGAAAACTATTCAATTTTTCTACACATACAATGCATTAATTTTATAAGTAATTAATTAATAATATGGTTGGTATAATTTCATAAGGTAATTGGGACAGACTTGACGAAATTATTTAGTGCAACCTCCTGCTCAAAAAGCAGGCTCAGATGTGAGTTCAGTCCAGGGTGTTCATACTTTTATCCAATCTGGTTGTAGAAATTTTTGAGGACAAAGGCTGATCAAACTGTCTGGGTGAGCTGCTCCACTGCTTTCCTTTCCTTAGTGACAAAAAAATAAATTCTTTACATCCAGCTTTCATTGAGTAAATATAAAATAAGAGTAAAATAATAAAAGGAGGAGCATGTGTTGCACACCACAGCTGTACTGTTCATATCCAGCTCCTGGGCTCAACACACACAGAGGGCTTAAGCACCTGGAGCAGCAGTGAGAAGCTACATCCAACATCCAGCAAGGACAGCCAGACCATCCCAAGTTTTAAAGAGGAAATTCATAATAATGATTATGAATCTAAGATCTAAAATAGAGATAGTGGAAAGGTAAGTTAAATGTATAGTAGCAAATGAATGGCTAGCAGCATTTACAGAATTCATAAGGATTTACAAAAATGGAGAAGTGGAGAATAATGAATCATAATAGAGATTCATTCCTTGGGAAATGACAGATTCAATAGCAATGATGCATGATAAGATAAGCTTAACAAGGGGTTTTGTCCTACATTTACATAGAGATGGAAGAGTCCATTCACATCTTGCCAGAACAGTGAAGTGCAGCTTATTCCAGCACTAAGAGAGAGCTCTTGAAAACTCTGTCAAGACAAGGTGTTGTAATCACAGAGATCCTGTACCTTACATGCAGTAAGTTTTAAGAATTGATTTAGGAGTTGTCTGGACTGCTGGGCATAATTGTTGATATTTATTGGAATTCTGGCAAAGCTCCACTTAAGATACAAAGAGGCCATATGGGAAAAGACAAAGTGGAACACCCCCAGTGATTACAGAGCTATTACCGTAATTTCTATCCTAAGCAAATTAATGAAATGGCTGACACATGAACTCAGCCAATAAGTGGGGGGAAAAAAGGGGATAGCAATATAATTCAAATTGCTATTATTTTTTTAAAATGAGTTTGCAAGACTGAATAAAGGTAATTACATTCATGCAGGGTATGTGGATTTCCCAGTAGTGTTTGTCTTAATACTGCACAGTATCATTATTTAAATACAGAATGCTACAAAATCAATACAACAAATTTAAACTGAAATCTATGTGATGGATCTCAACATATAACTATTAATGAGAAGCTATTAAAAAAAAGAAGATAGTTTTAAAAAAAATTCCAACTTAAGCTGTCCCAGATATGTACATTGACTTGAAGGAGATAATAACACGGCTGAAAATGATGCAGAAGATGCAGAGGGTAAGAATGCTAGACAATGCACAGAAAGTTTTTAGAGAAATCACATAAATATGGCTGAATATAAGGAAATTTACCTAGAAATAAGTACATAGGTCATTTTAGAGCAAGAGGGATAACATATATGCATGACCCACCAAAATTCAAGGATTGGAAGTAAGAGAAATTTAGCTCAGCAATTAGAGAGCCTTAGGAAGCAGAGTATTCTTTCAGACTTTAAATTAAGATTGAACATTACCCCAAGGATCTATTTTAGTTGAATTAATATTTTCTTTAGCTTCTAAATCAATTACAGAGTTGTGTTGAGCAGTATATCAACTATAGTGAAATGTTGGAATATGAATAGCTAGAAGAAAATAAATTTCTTATTCTTAGTGACATTTATCAAGTCCCATGATGAATATGCATTATTTTTTCCTATCTCAGTCATGAAATACTGATATTTTCATTCTTGGCAAGGTTAGCTGAGGACAACACATTAAAAACAGTGTATGAGAAGTGGTCACTATTATTAGTTACAGCTTAAACCCCCCTCAATTAACACAGGGAGAAAATAGGATTTCATACAGAGAGCAACAGTCAAGCTCAAAATATAGTTTTGCTTCAAAAGCCTGATTCTTAGTAACTGAATAACAGGTACCTGTAATAAGATGTCAGGGACACAATGAAACATCCAACATATGTACACCTTGAGTCTAATGTTAACACCAAGCTTTATCAGGAAGAGAGGAATTAAACAGTAGACAAGACTAATGTGTGTGTGATTAATAAGGAAAGCATTCTAGGAGACCAGTCTGGAATTGTTCTGGCTGAATGAGACAGGTAACTCATACCCCTCGGAAAGATGTTAGTGCGCTCTCCAATAATGCACCACCAGCAAGTTTAAGGTAGTGTGTTTTCTGTCATCATTTGGAATATATGTTGTCAATTTTCAATGTTTCTCTTGCTGATTTACGCTTGTTTTATGCTGATTTATGCTGATTTATTGCTGGTTTAGGTTCGGTTTATGCTTGTCGGTTTTCTGTTTCTCCCGGCTAGCTGATTTATGACCGGTTTAGCTCAGGGATGCCACTTGCTCGGTTTCTCGGCTGTTTCAAAGACCTAGAAAGGCCCAGAGTGGCCTTAGACAGCCCGCGCTTCAAAAGACGAAGAGAGACTTCTGATCTTGTTTCGGTCTTGGTGTTTATTAATTGTTTATCTAAAAGATTTTCTTTCAGCCCGACAGAGGTCTGCACAGCAAGTCAGCCATGGGCACACTCCCGCAGCCCCTGGGGTGGTCACTTATCTTTATACCCGAAGTTACATGTACAATATTTATAATTTTTCTCTAATACCTTCTACTCTTATTAACCGGTGCACTTCTAGTAAAGACCAATCCCAAAGTGCCACCATCACCACAGAAGATGGAGGCCAAGAAGAAGAAGAAGAAGGACAAGACACGCCCCAATTCCTCCATCTTACTTCTCTAGACCCCCCTGTACAGAAATCCTAAACTCTGTGTTTTATACTCTAACTAACTTATCCCTTCACCATTCACCCCAGTGAAATCCTCCCAGTCCTCATACAGGTGTCATCTCCTGTGTAAGATCAAAGTCCAGCCACCAGACACTTCCGGCAACATTCCAAGACTCCCGAGCCCCCCAAGGGTGGTCTCAGTCACTCTGAACCTTCACCCTGAAGTGCTGAGATCCCACAATATGTAAGAAAGGTACTTTTCAACTATGTCTGCCTCATCAAAAATCAAAATACTGCAACTGACTCGTTGACATGCTGGAGTTCAGGCACAGGTTGGACTTGATCTCAGAAGCACTTTCAGCCTAATTGATTCTGTAGTTCTGTGATGGTCAACACGTACACATAGAGAGACCTCGAACTTGTATGCAGCCTTTTCGGAGCTGAGCTTGAGATGGGAGAAAACAGGGAATCCTCTAGGTATGGAGGAGCTGGAGAAGACTAATACACTGGTTATTAAGAAGATTAATAAAATGGTAAAGGCAAAATTTAGGATGGCAATTTTCCTGTTATTCTCTAGTCACCTGAGGAATCTAAATCTAATAACTGAGAAGCCTTCATGCAGAGTAAGCATTGCCACACATCCCTTCAGGGGCTGTTGAAGAATTGTGACTCACTTTTAGAGTTTGCTAACTTTAATGAAGAGGGAACCAGTGTATCCTGTTAAATAATGCCTTCCCTTATTTTGCCATTCCTTGCTTTCCCTGCCCTTTCCTGCCCTTCTGTGCTCTGCCCTACCCTGAGTGATTAATTCACTGCATCAGTGCATTTAAGACATCAGAATGGACAGTATTGCTTTTACTTCAAGACAAAAAAGAAAGGAACATTTTTAGGTTAACTCTATTTTTTATATTCCCATTTTGAGGCCAGAGGTCACAGTAAATAATTTTGGCCTCAGTAAAGCAATTTCACCTTGGCATTGTGCTGTAATTAGCAATACTAGCTCTTCAGCATATAGCATGTTAAATTAGATATGTTTTATTATTAAAAACCAAAGACTTTTGTATTTGCTAAATCTTCATAAACAGTAACAGGAGAGGTTCTGTTTTTTTGTTCTGAAGGCAAAGTATGTGTGGTGTACAGAATATCTTTAGTGATGAGATAAAACGCATCAATCCTGTTGTCCTCATATCACTCATTCACTCATCATAGCAATTATTTAAATGATTCAGATGAGTATCTTCCTTTTTAATATGTAGCAATTTGTGTGTTAAGAGGGCACTGGAGTAATAAAAAGTGTGTATTTCATTGGTGGTTATGAAACACCGTGTGTCTGAAATTAGTGAGTAATGGCATATGTAAAATAAATGAGATATTAGTAGCACTTAAGCTGAATATTACAGATATACCACAAGTCAAGAAATTCAATAGTGAATTGAGTATTTTATGTATGCATGTATGCACATATATGCACATATTATTGTCTAATAATGTAATGGCATTTGCAAAATAAGTTTGCAAATGGCATTTACGGATTTAAAGAGTCACGTATCTTGTAGAAAATAGTTTAACAGATGTGCTGACAAAACAATCTAGGGCAAAGGACTACTAAGAATCCAAGCAGTTTGACTGATTCTAATAACACCACTCAAGCTTGAAAGCTCGAAGAAAGTTGCCAGAGAATGTATATTCCTTGATGCTGTGCTACATGCCAAGGCCACCCCGAGCTGACCAACCAGTAAGACATGCTGAGGTGTGGAATCTCTCCTAATTCCTGATCCTTTTTGAGAGATTACATATGTCCTAGCTCTTTATTTCCATCTTGGACATTCTCTGAAAAGGAGGCATCTATACCTAAAGTTGCCTTTTTTAAAAATTTTATTTTTCTTTAAAGGAAGCTGAGAAGGTTTCCTTTTGGCTAGTGGCTTGAGGATCAGAGGTCTCACCTGGAGACACTTGATGCTGGTGCCTCCTTGCATGAAGGCTCACCCCAGCAGAGTGGTCTGACCACAAAACAACTGTTTAGAATTTACAGAAACAAAACTTCTCCTCCCTCCCTGCTGAACCTCATATTGGATATTTAAAGACTTTTCAGCCTGAAAAAAACAGCATGAAAAGCAGCCGGGCTCATCAGAGCAGTCATTCACAGGGGAGAGGGAACCAGGCACCAGCAGCACCCTCTGGGCAGCAGCACCAACCATGCCAAGTGGAAGCAGCTGATCCAATCTTTTCCCAGTGTCCTAATGAACCAGCATGCTCCAAATGCACAGAGCAGATTGACCCCTTCAGGCAGTGTAGCCTGCTGTCTGTCAGGCTTAGGATCCAGATGGGGCTCAACTCTAGATGGGTGTTCTGATGGTCAGTGCTGTCCATATCAGATGTTTTCAAAACCATCAGGCTCAGGAGCTTTTAATCACTAATGGTCACCTATAGAGTTTGGTTTGTTTTTTTTTCAACCATCAAGCCTCAGGGTCCCTGGTTCCTGAAGTCTTTTTCAGTCATTAAATTTTTTTATGGAGAAGGGCCTCAGTGACAAAAGGTTTATTTTGATTCAGGCCCCAGATTAATCTTTCATCTCATGACTATTCCTAAAATACATTAGCAAATAAGAGGCAATCATCTTGGACAACTTTTTTGGAGAATCTTCAGGAATTTGGATGATTTGCCTTTTTTATTTACAAAGTTGTCTCATTTATAGACCCATCTTTTCAGTACTGGATTTCTAAGGATGTGGTATAGCCACAATATTCTGATTAAATGCTACTGATGTCTTATTTATTTTACACATGCATATATCCACAGATTACTGTCTAACGAACACTAGAACAGATCTGATTATAGAACTTGTACTCAAAGCAGTTTTCACTCACTCCCAGCCATCATGAAAGCAGATATAATTCAGTTCATGCCTATCAGCAAATAGCAGCTTGAAGTGCTGTGCAGAAGAAGCTGTGCTTACCATCAGCAGCCCTTTGTAGGCATAGACAATCCCAAGCCAAATGGTCATGTGGGTGTTTTCGCAGTGCTCCAGGATTGGTCGGATGGAGATGTCTCTGCCCGCAGGGTCCGGCTGCAAAAACAAAAGGTGAAATATTTGGACTCAGATTTCCTTTGCTTCACACCTCAGTGGTACTTAGCTCTATTTCAGGAGATTGAGGATGTGTAGGATACAGAGGGGACAATTTAAGAGTAACTTGTGGTGACAGCACCATGAACCTGCAGAGAAATACAGTGAAAAGCAAGGATCTGAGGAAACAGCTGCTAGATAGCTACTACCTGGGCAGGTCACATCTACTGCAAACCTGAAAGAAAATATCTGAAGTCACTCTATATTTAACAGTGTCAGTCATATTTATCAGCTTTAGGACATCTACTTTTTCTATAAGACAAAGAGCTTGAAAGCACAGGGATGAAAAATAATGTATTCAAATGTCTTTTTCTTTTCACCTGCAGTCCTTGTGTCACTGGCAAACGGCTGATAAACAACACATGAAACATTGCTGTGTTTCAGGTGCTTTTTCATTGATAACCATGAGCTAATCAAAAGCTATCTGAACTGTAGCACTAGCTTTGGAGAGATCATAAATCATCACAAAAAACCCCAAAAAACAACCAAAACAACAACCAAAAAAAAAACTCCAAACCCAAAACAACAAAAAAATCCCCACAACAAAACAAACAAAAAACCCCCAATAAAACGTCTTTCAGAGCCAGTGATTGCCCGTGCAAAATGAAATATTGAAAAATGAACCTTTGCAGTTTTCAATTTATTTTGAAAAGGAGATTGTATAATATTGCAGAATCAAGAGGACCTGGAGACTATCAGAAGTGTTTGTATGAAGGAGAAGCAATAACAAAGAGAAATCTGCAAGAACCACCCCTTGACCTTCTCACTTTGTTTTTTTAATGCACAGGGGAAAGAACAGCTGACACACAGAGAAAAGGGTTCCTGGCTACTGTGCTGTATGCAATTAGAATAGATATTGGGGTCTGGTCAAACTGCTAGACTGCTTTTTAATGCTGTACCTTGTTAAAGAACACAAGGATCTTGTATGTGATTCTAAGAGAACTTGTTTTAGTTACATACTGCAGAGCACTCCTGTTGTGAGATGCATGTGCCTACAGTCCGCTGTATTTACAGAAAATGCTGAAACACTGAAAGCTACTTTTTTCTTTTCTACTTTGAAAGAATGGATTTGAGCTTCAGCCAAACTAAGATCAACCCATATGTAATATGTAGCTTTCTGTACCTGGTTGTCCCAGTGGGGTTTTCAATTTTCTTTTTTGTGAATAACACATGTAAAATGTCTCTTGCAGAAGTATAATTAATGACTATTATATAAGGAAAAATAATGTTTTCACTAACTGAAAAGTAGAATTGTACATGGAAAAACTTTGAGGAGCTCTGAATAATTTCCTAAAGGTTATTTTTGCTTCTGATGAAGTATGACTTCTGCTATGTATTTCACTGGTCACAGCAAAAATCTTCAGTTCACTTTCTTCCACTGGTGTTTTTGTATGTGAGACATTTCCCCTGACTTCATGCACTGTAAAAAAAGTGAGAAAACCCAAACAAAATTGTGCTATGATGCACTGCGCAGTGAAACTATTCACAATTTTCTTTGCAAAGCCTCTAGTAGGCAAGACATTAACATTTAAAACCTTTTCCTACCCTTAACTTCTGTAGAAACCCTAAATGGAAAAATACAACTCTGGGAAAAAAAAGGTGTCCTAAAATAAAATAAGACAAAAAACAATGCAGCAATATTAAGTCTCCCAAAGAGCTTATGACTCCATCCTAATGGTTGTTGATGGCAGGCAAACAGCCATTAGCTGAAGAACTGAAATGACTGCGAACATTAAGTGTCATCACAACATTTAAGAAGCTACAAATGTTTGTCTGGGGATCAGTTGAACTACCTCATTCTCCCTGATCAATGACAAAAGCCCAATGCTGAAATTTAGGTGCACTGAAAGCACATTTTCATGTCAAAGTTGCAACCTAATACGTTTAACATCATTTTTTTCTATTATGTAATAAACTTCACAGGACAAATCATTCACACTGAGCTCTGAATGTGTTACTGATGTGTCAGCAGAACTGCACTACAGAGAAATTTTTCTAACCTGCCAGAAGCTCCATCTCTTATAGTCTGGAATTACAGCAGTGGCATAAAATTTAAGGTTTTCATCATCACAGTGTTTTCCTTTTTTTTTTTTCATTCAAACTGGTGAGTCAGCAGAGGACTTTGCTTTCCCAGTTCCACATCCCTCCTGCCAGGTATTTCTTCTGTTTCAGTTTCCCACTTTTCTGAAGCAAGAAAGTTTATAAATAATGAGGACTTTCACCTGGTGTGATGGATGATATCATGTGGTTTGTTCTCCTTGTTCCTGGATTAAAAACTCTAATCACACCTGGACAGAAGGATTCCTCCACTTTTAAGTAACTATAAGTAATTGGAATAATTCCCTGTTTTGGATAATATTAATTAAATGAGAACTACTATTTGGTTTGTGGCAGATTATATGTTTATATATTTTTATACAATTTATATATTCTCTAATTAAAATTTAATTGAAAACTGGAAAGTGTATGTCCATTTATTACTCAAAACTTCTCTTTTAAGATCCAGGCACAAAAATGATGAAGTGGAAAGCCTAATTTATTTTCAAATACTATTAGAGAGTAAGCATTCTTTCCTTAGTAGGAAGATTGTCAGATTTTATGAGGCGTGATAGCTCAAAATTGATGTTAATTAAGTAAAACAGTGTGTTCAGGTTTTCTTTGTGAGATAGGAAAATCTTGTGAAGTGCTCTAGGTAGACCAGGGAAAGAGAGAATATTGATTGCAGCAAAAGTGTACATGGGGCAGCACTTCTTTCGAAAGACTTTTGAGACCTGCAAGGTGGTAAAATTTTTTAAACAAAGATTTGCTGAGGTCCTGTGCATGTGGGGTTAAATGTTGGCAGGTAGCAGCAATTTTAAAGTGAACGGATTTTGCTGATTACTTACCACTACTGCAAAATGACGTTTGTGTTCTACTGCTTTTAATTTGCCATTCTGTTTCTTCACTGATTTTGCATGAATTAACTAATCATAGCAAAAAGCAGGGTTAAAAAAACATATTATATTTTCTGATGTCAAAAGAATTTTTGAAAACTCTACAATTACAGCTGAATGGGGCACTTGACTGACCTCTCTAATCATCCACCATTTGTGCACTTTGTTATTGCTTTAGAGAGGATGACAACATAAATGCTACCAGTGATTATATATGTACTGGAAATTTGCCCTTTCCTTTTATAGAAAACAATCTCAATGCCCTTCAGATGTCATTCTCAAAAGCCTGAAGACCTCCTATCTTGTGATTAGGCTGAAGCTTTCCTACCTCTTCTGAAACCTAATAAGGTTTCTGACATTGACATCAATTTCTGGAGTGCTTTCAGCAGTTGAACATAAATAGTTTAATCTGTTCACTTCATGCAAGAGTTGTGTATCATCACCAGTAAAATGCCTGTTTTACAGGAGATCTGCTAGGTCCAGAAAGCAACCCAAACCAGCAAACAGATTACCCACAGAATGCTGATATCCCCTGAGTGTGAGTGTGTTTAAGCTACTATTAGTCAATTCTGTAGTTCTGTTGCCTTTTCATTTTCTTTGCTCTTCAGTCTTCTGGGAGGGCTGGCAGGTCCTTGTCATAACAGATGAGTGATATCCTAGGTGGGAACTGGCAGAGTGAGAAGTAAAGCTTAAAACTATCAGAGAAATCTGATTATTTTAATCAAAATTTTTAAATTAATTTTTAAATCTATAAGTGCAGTTTCTTAGTGGTTATTATACTAGCCAAAATCTCTCTGGAAAAGGCAGATATTTGTATGATGCCTAATTTATCTTAGACTTATTTTGTGTCTTTATTGCTGTTCCTTTTCTGTAGCTTCACAAAGGTTTTAAAAGGAGGAAGGATCTATGCTCCCTGGGGCAATTTATCCAGCAAATATCTGTGAAGAACAGACTGGGCTAGCACACAGTATCCAAAAGTCCTTGACAGCTTTTCTACACGATCTCCTCCCCAGGTCCCTTGGCCAGTCGAGCAGAGGATTCTGTTTGCAGAGCCGTGGTGCTGCAGTGACAGAGCTCAGCAGGGTCAGCCTCAGCAGCTGGCTCAGGACACGGCAGCAGGGCCCAGGGTGGCTCGGGGCCACTTCTGGAGCCGCCCTCTCACCAGTGAGAAAGGCACAGCATTAGACCTCAGTCCCTTTTCCAAAGGCGGGTATGGAACATAAGGTAAATAGTTGCAGCTTCTGTTTACTATGTTTAAAAGAAACTGTGTGTTTCCCACAGTATAGGAAAATGCAGGATCATAGTCTTCTGTCACACTGTTTAAATGGCCTTCATATACCATCCCACTCTGTTTTATCTTCCCTTTAAATGGCTTCAATTGAACTGGCAGAATGACTGTGTACTACAGCTAGTTTGCAGTGTGAATTAGATATCTCTGGCATCTTTAATTTGGCACATTTAGCAGTCATATGGAGCTCACATGTGATTGCTTGTCTTAAAACTCAGACTTTGCTAAATTAGAAGACCATTCTTACTTCTTAATTTCAATTTTTTTTTTCTTTCCTCCCAAGGATAATTATAGTTGGTTTAAGCTCTGAATTCTGTAAAGGTGCTTCATAAAAGGATTCAAACAGTTTGAGTACGCAGTGTGAAATTGAGAGCCAGGCTCTTAATTACTGATGAAAAGAGAAGGATCAGACACTGTCAACTTTTTGATTACTTAATAATTTGTAGGTATTTTTAGAGCAAAACAGCTGATGTGAACAGTGATATGAAGAAGAGATTTTCCAAGAAATAGGTCCCTTTGTTTCATGTATTTTTTTCCTTTGTGCAGTCATACTTTCCATTAATGCAAAATAGGAATGGCAATACTAAGCTAGGGTAGCTCATTGGGAATGTCTTCCAATTAAAAATTTGGTTGACAACCTAGAATAATAGGCAACCTTGTTTGTCTTTTTTGATACCTGAGCTTAGGTTTGGGTATATTATGGATCCCATCTTACATCACAGAGTATCTCAGCAAAGCACAAAACTATCACTGAATTCTTCTAGTCCAGCCACCAATTTAATTTCCCTCCAATGTCAATTGAGAAGTTTGGACATTTCTGTAACATTCTAATGATTGAAAGATGAGGTATGCAGTGTTTCAGGACACAAGCTTTCTTATACAGATCTGAATACATACCCCTTGCCTCTTTGACATGAACTAAAGGATTTCTTTAGGTTATCCAGTGAGATTAAAGGGTATTTTTTCCTTCATTCATTTTCTTGTTATACTGAAATCCAGTTCCCCACCCCACCTGAGTCAATGGACTGGACTTTAGGCATTGTCTAGTTTCACAAATAATTCCAAATCAAACTATTCCCACAATTCAATATAGCAATATATATGTTTATATTGTAACTCCTAAAAAAATCTTCATTTCAAGTGGTATTTTAGTATGAGATAGTAATTCAGTAATGGTTAGCTTGAAATCATGGCACAACAAAATGACACTTGCTGGAATACCAACATAAATATCTCCTTTTTTTATCCAGTCCGTTTCTCAATTTGGTTTTCTAAAGAAAAAAAATGTACCTACCATGTAAGCCAAGGAAAGTGCACTGATATGTTTGGGGGCTTCAAGGATATTGATGTTGCTATTTTACACCCCTCAGCTTGTTACATGTACAGAATCCACTCCTAAATTTCCAAGTGAATGGGATTAAAGAAAGATAGGAAACCTCCTCTCCTCCCCCAAATGTATTAGAGATAACCACTGTAATTCCTATTATCCCAAAAAACCAAGGTTTGATAATACAGACATAGTGATATCATCCTGCAATTTATTTAAAAGAAAACTTCTTTTAAGGTCCCCATCTGCCTCTTGTACAAATAATTCCGTAAATCAGTCAGCATACATACTGTAAATTAGTCTGATTTAAAGATGATAAAATGCCAGAAGAGCTATTTATAAACTCTTGTATCATGAATTTGTCCATACATTTATTTGCAGAGAAAATCCCCCATCGGCATTATTTATAACATCACTTTACTTAATGAGTTTTATTTCCCTGTTGTGGTGGTTCATTTTTGTTTAAATGAAACTGTTTTTCTGAGAGGCAAAAGGTTCCCAGAGATTTCTTGCTATTTTTATTAATATCATCTCCTAATCCAAGCAGTTTCGTGTATTTGCATTAACATAAAATGCAAAAAATAGTTTAGACTGAGTCAAGAAACCTCTGTGACGCTTGCAAACAATCAAAGCCTAGGAAATAAAAGGGAAAAGGCAAAATTGTCTTGAATCATGGAGAGTTTCAAACAACTGTGACTAAGTCTTCCCACTCTGCACTCAGCCATCGCTTCAGTAGAAATTTTACATCGTATTATTTCCTCAGAGAATGTTGCCCCAGTTGCATATCTAGTGACTGGGTAATGAAATTTTTCTGTGTATGTGCATGGAGACAGAGGGACAAGTGTTCCAAAGACTCAATAAAGCACTCGGCAGCAGAACGTGTGGTTTCCTCTGAGGGGAGGGCAGGGGGCCAAGACACACAAGAGAAGTAGGTCAGGGGAATGAGGAACTCTGCTACTACCCAGACCTCCTGCACTGTACAGATTCTTCCAGAAATGTGCAATTCCTGCTATCAGCTTCACAAGATGAATATTGTCCCCTCCTTTCCGGTGAAGCTGCCCAGAATTGTGGTTCACAACCCAGACTTGTTGTTCCTTCTAGTTTTATTCCTTTCCTAGCCAGATTTCCTGCTATGCTGAAGGCCATGCCAGGCACTCCTTTTGGTGGCTGGAGCAATTCAGTGCCTCCTTGCTTATGGCAATGGAAACTGACAGCATTCTTGGGAAGGACAGCAAAGGCAGAAAGGAGAACAGTGGAGTGAAGCCACAGAGGACAGCCAGGGACAAACTGTTTGGGTGGCCCCAGCTGGAATCAAGTTGGAGGCTGTTTTTGTAATTAATTTCCTAGTGGGTAGGCTTTGAGTTGTAAGTAAGGATATGACTTACTGCCCATTATGTGGCACTCAGAGAAACTGGATTTACACTTTTCCTGTAAACAAGCCTGGCTTGAACCCAACAACCAACAGAATCTATCATCAGTTGCTTCTTCCTATAAGAAAAACCAGGTCCTCAATTGTGCCCAGATATTTGGGTCAAGGAGGACAGCAATCTCACCTCTACAATTGTCTTATATTTTCTGTCTAGTGCTATAATTCCCTTGATTTATGGATTCTAAAAATATTTATCACTATTCTTATTTGCACTGTAGTGACAACAACAACAACAACAACAACAACAATTGGACACTGGCTTAATTTTGATAGTGAAAAATCCATTCCCTAAGAGGATTTAAAAACATATATATCATGTGTGGGAGAATAGGGAAGCATAAAATAGGGTTGTATGACATTTTCAGAGGCAAATATCAGCAGAGACCACTGCCACCTTAGGCAGGCACTGATAAATTAATATTTTCTGGGCTGGGGCAAACAAAAAGAGATTAATTATCAACATTAGGGATTATTTTAATTTTCTCACTTGTTTTTTTATATTCTCCAAAACAATAAGGTGATGGTCCATCAACCTATTGGAGGATTTTGCTCCTATTTTTATGACTGCACTAAGACACAATTGAGGAACTGCTGTAGTAAGGGGAATATTTCCTTTGTTTTCAAAAATTTGAGCAAAATCTTTAATTTTTAAATCCTAAGATTAGTTTAGTATGTATATTTCATAATTTCATCATGATGATTTAAACAGAAACATCTAATTCTTTTCCATAAATCCTGCTAAAATTAGGTAATTCAACTTCCCCAACTCAAAAACTGCTTTCTCTTCAATCAACTCCCAGTTTCTTGTTGACATTCAAACATAAGGTGTATCTCAATGTACAGAAGTACATGAAAATGTTAGTCTTTGATAAAAATTTTGAAGTTTTTGATTTTTTTCTCCCACCTTGCAACACTAGTAATCTCTCAGATATAACATTTTTACATACAATTTTCATGCAAAAAATGAGTGGATGAAAAAGTCAATAAAAGTCAAGTCAACGGAAATGTTTTGATTACTTCAAAAGATTTGATTTTGTTTTGACCTTTCAAAATTGATAACCTTCTTTGATATAGCCTAACTCCATTTTGATAAGAAAGGTCATGCTGAATTCAAAAGAGATGTTCTTTAATTAACAAAGGTCAACAAGAATATTTTAGCACTTTCCTACCACAAATAATTCTGCATGGGAAAACTGACTGAGACTACCTTTTTCATTACAAGTATATGAATCTTATGGCTACTCAATATTTTCTGAGAAACATATCTCAATGCTTAACTTAGGGAATATCATCAGCAATTAACTTGTAAATCTGTGTTCTTGATGGACTACTTCCAAAGATTTATGCTGGCCAGTATAACCAAACCTAAATTAGAGCAGTGAAACCAATGAATGAACCACACATCTTTGCAACTTTTACAGACATAATTATGCCAGCAAAGCTTACAGGTAAAGGCAGATGATTAAAGGTGTAGGAATATGCCTTTATCTTTGGTAGAGTCCTGTTTCAGCAGCGAAAAATGTAGGTGTAAACAAAAATTACACTTGGAATCTTAAATCAATGTCTGTCCTGCTTTAAAGAAAGACTCTGGAATGAGGATAAATAGTACCCAGTTATATTGACATTACAGTTAAATGAGACTGTCTTGCTAGCTGTCTCATCTTCAGTAAAACACAGAATATAGATTTTCATATTCATATTTCAACTCCAGTTTGAAATAAAACATCTCTTTTAGAAAAAAAAAACATCCTGTGACAATAAACTTATGTAGCTCTTGCTCAGCCAATTGTATTGAATGTAGAAAAAATAGCCCTAATTTTGGTTCTGATGTCTAAAATGAAATATCAGGTTCCTTTAGTTCTTACTATGTTTTGTCTAACAAAATTGAAAGGCTGCACAACAAAATTTTGTTGCTCTCATGTTATTAACAGTTTTTGACCCAGTAAACTCTTTATGTAGTCCTTGATATGCTATGTCTTGAGCTCATGTTTCACTGTTGACATATTTTATCCTTCTTTAACATGCCTTATTGGTCTTCATTGGACCATTGTACCAGCACATTTCCTGGAATCTGAAGAGTGGAATGGAGTATGCTCAGCTGTCATAGCTGCCCTACAGACATATCCAGGATTATTACCACCATAACACCCAAGGTCAAGTTAGACCAAAGTGTATAAATGTAACCAAACGTGCTACAAAATCTCTCAGTTTTTCTTTTCTCTATTCTAAATGAATACAGAAATGTGAAGACAGTTTAAAAGCTGTAGAAAAGAAAAAAGATAATCTTGAAATCTTATTCACCAAGTATTTCTCTTGATTTCATAGGAATAGTTGACATGAGTAAAAACATAATAGTTGCAGTAAGTACCTTGAAAGATACATGTCCCCAAAACACAAAAAGAATAGCAGTTACAGGGATTTTTGATTTTTCCATGACATCTTTCTTCTACAAATAGCAGTTTCCGTGTTGCCACTTCTATTGACGTTATTCAGAGCAAAGCAGGTAGTCATAGGAATTTTTTCTTTCTCGCAGTTCAGTAAAACTTTTATGCAACATTTTTCTTAAATAATTTATTTTCTTTCAGCAT
This sequence comes from Melospiza melodia melodia, assembly GCF_035770615.1. Lineage (NCBI taxonomy): Eukaryota > Metazoa > Chordata > Aves > Passeriformes > Passerellidae > Melospiza > Melospiza melodia. The sequence continues at coordinate 112,089,185 of NC_086194.1, read as the reverse complement.
CTGTCAGACCAGATTTCATTTAACACAAGTCTACCAAACACTTTAAATGTTGCAGGTCCTTTGCTCTGGTACACAACAGAAGAATGTTCAGCTGCAAAAGCAAGCTGACGTAGAAAAAAACCTAGCAACCATAAAATCAATTTTATATTTCCATATATTTTTTTTGCATTGTTGAACTTGAAATCATATAGGTTTTTGTTTGGTTGGTTTTGAAGCATATATATGATACATATGTATAAATATATGTAGGTAACACAAACAGATAATTCTGAACCTACTCTGCCTTGCAATTCCCACATATTCTTGATAATATTAGTACATTTGCTTATTTTTAAGGTGATGTTTCTGTGAGTTCTTGCATTAGAAAATCTGGGCAAGACAAAATGTTTATTTTTTCAAGCTAGAGAGTTAGAGCAAGCATTTATCTGATGTGTTTTCCTTTCTTTTCTATAGCTAAATATATAGTGTATATCCATAGCTTTACATTTTTTCTCTTGTCATGACAACTTGAAGTTCTCATCCTGGTAGGTAGAGACAATCTTACCTACAAACATCTTCCCAGTATGTGTGTATCATACTGTGTCAGGTGTCAGCATGTTTCGGGAAGCTGCATTCTTTTAGTACTGGAGTCAAAGCCTGTAATCTTTACTGGACTTGAAGAATTCATTGAAGTAGTTATTTCCATGGTAAAGTGTCTAAATCTATCCATACCTTTTTTAAATAAGGTATAGTTAGAAATTCAATAATTTCTCCTGTTATTTTTTTAGGGATGTCTATTCCATTGTTTTATTTTGACAGGTGAGCATATGTAATTCTTCTAGAACACTTCCAGAACTGACATGAAAGCCATCCAAAAACTCTTTCTCAGCATAGCCCCTGACAGCTTACATTTACACCCAAATTTTCATTTCTGAGATCAAGGCATTAAAGAGAAACAGTAAGGGATTGATGCCTTTGTTCTTGATACTACTTTCCACAGCCCACTGAGAGACCAGCAGAGGATGAGATAAGCACAGGGAGACAGGCATTATCAGCATGAGGGCAGGAAAAGCAGCACATTTCTGAACAGTGAGGGCCGATGTCAGCCTGGTTTGTCTGACTTGGCATTCACCTGCAGCCACCAACCAGCCTGTCACACATTTCAGAACAAACCCTTCTGTCTGAGCTATCTGAGCAATTACTATGCTGTCCCCATCTCCTCTTTAAGGTTGCAGCATGGCAGGACTTTAGGAGAGGTGGGAGGTGTGACCTTCTGGCACTTTGTGCTGGGCTGCATGTGGCAGTGCTGGGGGGCTCCTCGGAGCAGGACCAGCCAAAACAGCTGGGGAAGCAGCAGTGGTGTGGCCCCAGGAAATCTCAGTTTTGCTGATGTGCTTTGAGGGGCTAAGGAAACTGCAGAATGTTCTACAGAGCTATACAGAAAGAGTTTTAGAGAACTATGTTGTGTAAGTGTTTCTACATTCTACAGAAAGAGTTTCTGATGTAAAGTAAATCCATCCCAAGGAACTCTGGAGCACCTGTGGTAAGAGCCAAGTGATCCAGCTCAGCAAGGTGAGATGCCCTAATCCTTTGCTGGAGTAAGCTTTCCTACCATTGAGAAACTAAACTGAAGCTTGAGGCAGTATTCACAGCTCAGCTGAAGCTAGAAAAAGCGTCAGCAGTGACAATTCCTGGTCACTTGAGTTTCTATACAAAGTAGACTTTTGGTAAATTACTGACAAAATTAAGTAAGAATCTCACAAATATATCAAGGATATAGAGACTGAAACATCAGACTATTTTGGCTCAGGAAGACTGTGGGGAAGAAAGTGGTGGTGAACACTTTGCCTGCCAAATTACGAAGAAAGGGAAGAGAGAGCTAATGCAGAAAGTGGATAGGTTCACATGATCCTCCTAAACAGCATTTCCTTCTTTCACCACCAAGAGGGATATGAACTGACTCAGCATTAATCCCATACATAGTTCCCCAGTTAACACATATAAACCAACATATATAAACCAAAAGTAGCAAAGAATTCTTTCTGCAGCCTGGTGAATATTAATTAAAAAAGTATTTGTTAATGAACTTTTGAAAAAGTGATTTTCTTCTTTTTGAAATGTGTTTGTATAAGTAAATCTTTATTTCCATGCAACTAGGCCTGATGTCCCCACAATCGCCTTGACATTACCTTATGAATACAATGGTCATTCAATACAACAAATTAAACAACGGCAATTATTGGTTAGAAGCAGCAAATTACTTAGGAGATGGTTGAAGGCTATGAAATCTACCTCTGTATGAATCAGAAACTTTGTTATAATTATTATAAAAACAGGAACTCTTATAAAGGCAAAATATAAATGTAGTCTTTTGAGCTGATTTAACAAAATCTTAATTGGAAAAATACCTATCCAATATTATCAATGGACAGGGGAAGACATATGAGAGTTTTTCATACACTTGTTTATGAACAGACAAGTATATCCACCACTGAGCAGTGCTAGGATATGTTCAATGGAATGAACAAGTGCAAAACTTTGAGTAGACCAGGATTTAGCTAACCTGTTAAAACACAGGGATTTATATATGTCAGAAAGTGAAAAAGTAGCATGGTTTGTTTGCATACAATCGAGGGATTATAAAATCTACTGTTTATGAAAAATTTTGAAAGCACCATCAAAGTGGACTCATACTATTGTTTTCAGGGAAAAATCCAAATGAATATAATATAACCTTATATTTCAAAATATCACAGTTTTATATTATATGTATAATATAAAATATTATACAGCTGAAAGTTAAATGAACCCATTCTGTACAGACAGATTATGATAGCCTTCCTTAATTAAACAGAATCATCTTCTACAAATAATTCTTTGTAGTAATTTGGACAAATTGAGGAACAATTGGTTAAGCAAAAAGTACCTGAATAACTGCATGTAGTGTTTCAAAATGAGAGAATCCCCATTACTCAACTTGCTTGTTAAATGTTAAATAGTACCTTAGCACTGTATGAGCAAACTCTCACAGTATAGCCCTATGCATTTAAGTTTTTATGGAGACATATTAACTTCTTACTGTTCTTTAAATACCTTTTATCCCCTGAAGACATAAAGTCTGTGGTATCTCAATTCCTATATCTGCTAATTATGACTAAATAAAAGGTTTCAGTTTTCAATGCAGTATTTTTAAATACACTGCTTTCAAGAATTGTATCAAATCTAATAGTCACAATATGCAATTTGGGTTGACTCACACGATCATGAATCTAAACATTGAGATATTAGAGATATTAATTGCTCGTGTGTGAATCAAATCAAACTCTCAGGACCAACATCTCTTGTGACAAGCAATAAGAAGCTTCCTCCATTAATGTCTGATATATATTAGCTGTGCAAATATGTTCTTTTTGATTAAATAGTATGCAGATGTTATAGTTCAATTTCTATTCCCAACATAATTTCACAAGTGTGAGTTCTTGTTCTCTCTTTAATAGGCCCCGTGTTTGCCAAAATAGTCTCCAATGAATCCACTAATGTTTAACTCCATGGTTAAAATCATTTGCCTATGCCATGGGTTACAAAGACACACCATATTGCTTACAGATTGAAATCAAATCCACCAGGTACCATTTGTTGCTTCTGAGGTTTTTTTTTCCAGAATATTTTACTTAGTGGACAATTAATATAAATAAATACCCGAAATTCCCTGAGAGAACCCCTGCCTATATGGACATAAGAATATCTTTACTGGGATCTCCCAGCCTCCTAGGCTTATCTGCACATGTGCATGGCTATCTTCAACCCTTAGCTTTCCATTATTATCTAAATGAAAAAAAAAAAAAAAAAAGAGAAATGAGAGAAAAACACAGATGAAGGACATGACAGGATTTTACCAGTCATGTAATAAATTTTTTTTTTTATTTTTTACCATAATCATGCCAATTTTTAATGAATGATGAACACTCACATCTGTATAAAATAGTGTTTACAATGGGTGTGAAAGACAGGCAGGCCGTGTTAGCAGAGGAATTTACTTTGTGTGCATGGACAATAGCAAACAAACAAGATATGATGTTATTAAACCTATCCATTAAAGTGGCTGTCCAGCAGGGTTAATGTGCCTTTGCTAAAGGGTACAAAAGGGTGTATTTTTCTAGCTCTGCAAAGAAGTGCTGCTCAGAGTATATAATTGTTTTGGATCTAGCAGCCATATCTAAAAATTGATTGCTGTAGTTCATCCCTGTCAGGCAGCTGCCAGGGTGGGAAGAGCATGTACTCTAGTTATAGCCTTCCCTAAAGTGAATGGGAATCTTACTCTTTATTTAGTGCAGTCAAGATTATACCTGTGGGTTTTTCTACATTTTTCAAACTTAACAGGATTCCTCCAACTGCAACTATGAGTTGCCACCTGCAGCACTGCCTGGGCTGGGCACACCTATTCAAACAAAGCCCTGTAGCCTTGTTACCCACCAGTGGATAGAGCACACCAGGCACACTTTTAGAGCACTTCTGATGTAGTTCCACAGAAAAAGTGAAACCAAATCCCACGTGCACATTCCCAAATCAAAATGCTGATACGGGCAGACAGATAGATAGACACAAAGTTCCTTGAGGAGGGAAGCCTTTTCAAAGTCAAGACTTAGATTAAACAGAATAACTTGATTATTAAAGGTGCATGCACCTTTATATGTGTATAGTTTCATGAGACATATCTCTGATAAAGATATCTTTTTTTCCCTTCATAAAGAGGAAATCAACTTTTAAGAAGCTACAATTTGAGGATTCAGAGTTCTTCTTTTAATTTACATTAGAATGCTGAACTATAATTTAACAAGAAGATCAAAACAGAAAACTGAACCACCTTACAGAAGCTGTCTTTCAAGCATGAAGAGAGATTCAGAATGTTTCTGCAAATTGCAGTCTTCAGGCTGATTAGACATTCTCTATGTCAGCATCACCACAGACAGAAACCTGGAGGGGGATTTTTAGCTATACCCTCTCTGTAGATCTGTGTGTTTTAACTTGTGTCAAACAGTGATAGCAAACTACCAAGTGTGGTGAGGCTGATCTGTGAGGGTGGCTCTCATGTGCAGAACACCATCACTCTTGGCAGTGCCTTACAGGCATTGCACCCAGCCATTGCACCTTGGAGTCCTGTGGCATGTGCAGGCACCCCTGTGCATGTGCAGCAAGCCCAGGACTTCCTGAAGGTGATCAGGAGAGAATACACAGTGCCCTGTCATCTCCTTAATACACAGAGCTGACAGAGCCAACAGCCTGAGCACTTAGCAAAAAGCTGAGCATTTCTTCTCTCCCAAGCATTTCTTCTTATGGCCAAAAGAGTGTCTTGTTAGTTAACTGGCAATTTTTTGGAGTATAATGCAAAGTGTGTGCTTTCAAATTCTTAGTCTGCCAAATTCACAGCACATGGAGAATGGGGGTAAAAGGGTGGAATTTACCCAGTGTGCTTTTCTGTCTTTTTAACTACATCTGCTAAAGAACATCTGTACCTCAGTGGACAGAGTGTTGCAAGGACAACAAGATATCAGGCTATTCACACAATTCTAATTTCAGGAAACCATGGAATAGCTGAGGTCAGAAGGCACATTTGGAATTCACCTTGTCCTCTCTGCTTCGCACAGGACAAGCTAGGGCCAACCACAAGGTGTGACTGCCTGTGGTGGTACCCAGCACCTTCCCAGAAAGCACAGGATATTCAGCTTGTTTGCCCAAAGCTGGCCAAGCTGTAGTGCTGCTGCATGAGAAGACAGGGCATTGGTGGCACAATTACCTCAGGCCCACGTTTCAGGCTTGTCCTGAAGTTTGCACAGGAATTCTTTGGTATTCAAGTGTGGATTTTGGTCTGCACTCAACATGAAGTACAGATATGCCAGTGGAATATTCCAAACACAGATCCACAGGAAAAAAAAATCCCATGTTTTACCTTCTGCTTAGTCTTCATGTATATGTCTTTCCCCCTAACATATGTCCCCAATTCCCAAAGTGATGGGTATGTTGAAAATTTATGCATGCTTTACATTTAATTTAAGCATTTCCATAGCAACTCCTACATTTCTGAATGTTTTATCCCAAGCTACAGAATATATTCTTTTCAGAAAAAATTTGCCAGGCTGTATTTAGCCACATTCATATATGACTTTTTACAATTTAATTTTCAATGAAAATTACCCTGTCATCTACCAGAAGCAAAATTTTTAAGAAACAGATTAACTTTTAGGACTTCTTTCATCTTGCTCTGTATTTAAACAATTAGTCCTGCATCAAATGGAGCTGACAAAGCCTGATATCTCAGAATCAGTGTTTTTGATTGATAGATGCAGGTGTTTTATAAGGTCCAACTTTGAAGGAATAGATCAAAGGTGCTTCTCCTTTTTCACTCTTTTTCTCTCTTTCTATCTCCCTGGGTCTTTCACAGTGGTGCTTTCCTGTCAGGAGACTCTAAAGGATGAATATGCTTTCCAGAGGCCTGATATTCAACCAATGTTCACAATAACATGATGATAGAGAAATCAAATATATAGATATTACTGTCTGTTGAAGTCTGGAACAAAATTAGAGGGACTTGAGGTGATGTATGATGCACGTGGTAGTAATGAATTGATGACCTGTACTTCTATATGGGTGAATTTAAACTGCTTTTAAAAACATCTGGAATTCAAGTAGGAATAAAAAACCATCACAGGTAGAACAGGAAATACAAATAAAGGAAAACAGGAGAGGTATGGGAAAGAATATCCTCCTTGCAAATTTTCACTTGTTTTTCATCTGCATTTTGCCTTTGTAAATGTCGCTTCTTGGAAGTGTGGAAAAGGATTCCACAACTGCAGGCTTTGCTGTCACAATAGCAAACTTTCATCACATCTGATTCCTGTTCCAGGACCACAGCTGGTAGAGCACACATCTCTTACACTGGTATGCCTCCCTGAGCAGTCAGCATAAAGCAGAAATCCAATGGAGGGGAGGGGAACGAAGCACTCAGATTTGCTGTCAGGTTATGCTCACATCACCTGCATTTCCTGCAAGCAGGAATGCCTAAGCCAAGGGGTGAACAATCAAGCTTCCCATGTGTCAGGCAGAAACCTGATGCTGTACTTGCCTGCTGTGTCACACAAACCTGAGCTGCTCTGTAAACAGCAACAAATAACTGAAAAGTCAGTGGTGACACACTTAAATTTGTAACTTGCGCATTTCTTCCAGTTCCATCAATTTAATGCCAGGAAGCAAGAGAGGGAGTTAAGAGAGAGATAGTCTCAGTATCCTGGCAAGCTCCAGGACATAACCATCAAATATCAATTAATTTAACCCTAATGCAATTATCTGCTTTAGATGTAGGGTGATTTTAGCTTGCTGGATTCATTTACAAGATCAAAAAATTATCCTAATAAGTTTACACTGTTCTAAATACGATAGCATTCTCAGTGGCCCTAGTACAACTCCAATGGCTTGAGTGGAGCTTCCAGACATAAATTTATTACATAAATGAGAATGCTTTCAGTCAGGCAGCAGTGATTTAATCTCCAATTAAAAAATTAATCTAAAAAAAAAAAGCCTAGCATTACAATTAAACTGCTGTTAAATGTACAGTGAATGTGCACTTGTAGCACTGAAATGATACTCAGTTTGTGGGTAGAAGTTTCAATAACAGATTAAAAACTGAAGCCATTTTCTCTGGTTTCTGTGCCCAATCTGTCGTAAGTCACAATGTTCTTAGGAGGGTAGACTATGTGTAAGGCTCACAAGAACCTAAGATATTAAACCTTACAACCTAAAGATTTACTGTTTATTTTTTTCTAAAAACAGGGTCATGAGGAGGAACAATGTCAGGCAGGGATTAGTAAAAACAGAGAACTTCATTAAAAGCATGTGATATTCTCAGCTCCTGATAATGCAAACAGAAAGACCAAGCTGCTGCTCCAAGAATGTGACCAAAGCCAGTAGAAACACTTTGTAAGCGTGCATCCTGTATTTCCACATGCTGCCAGAGTAAAGAGACTGCTATTAATCTGTTTTGAGTCCTCTAATACAGACAAGACTGCAAAGAGAATATCAGATGGAGGAGTGCACAGCCTGTGAACCCTGGAAGAGTTGGAAGAGCCCCCAGCAGCTCAGAAGCAAAGTTTAGGCAGTTCTGCCCTCAGTGCTGCACTTGGGCATCTGAAAAGTTAAGAGCTGGGATTTCAGAAGCCTGAAAGGAGAAGTGACAGCTAGACCGAGGTTGGGTGAATTTGCACCTAGGTGCCTATGAGACATCAAGGCAATTAAGGATTTAAATAATTTTGGAGTCCTGATCCTGCATTCCCACGTAACTCCTGCAGCGCTTTAGCTATTGCTGGCTTTCTCTGGACAAGGCACCACCATGCAGCAAGTACTGTCAACATGCAACCACTGACTGACATCCCCAGCTCCTTTTCTTCTGTTTGCCTTGTAACCATCGATCTTCTGTTACAAGGAGTTTCCCTGAATAGTTCTGAACATTTTCCATGTGGCCAATTAGTTTAATTCCACGCTGCCCTGACATTTGTGGACACTTCTCTTATTTACGATTTCCTTCCTTTCTGGTGGCAGAGGTAAAAATGAAGCAGCCAGGTTTTCAGGAGGATGAGAAAACCTGGGAAGCACCAGAGAGGCTGCCACATCACCCATGCAGCCCAGGGCAGCTCAGCCCATGGGAGGCTGAGTGACAGGCAATCTTCTACTTGTGGTGAGTGGGAAAGAGAAATAGATGTCTGAGAAAAGGTTGGAATAGTAAAGCTACAGGAACTTGGTAATAATTGCCCGCTGTATCCAGAGCTCTCCAAGCCAAACAGAAGCTATTATGCTTAACTTCTAAACTACATGTATATTCTCTCCATCTGAAAGGCATACTCGGGCAGGTTCAAATTATGGCCTCTAAATCATAAGAATTATTGAACATATAATACTGAAGAAAAGACATGGCAGCTGAAGTTAATAAACTGTTGGCAATGTATTGTTTCAGCTATCCACACATAAACTGGTCAAAAGTCACATTGGGACAAAGTTTAGAGAAGTAATTTCTTTACAAATTAAATGACTGCCTCAAGCAAGACCTAGATTTGAGTGCTGAAAGGAAGGAATGAATCTCAACCAAAAAATTACTTCAGCTAAGATGAATTGGGACATTATTATTCTGAAAATATAAAGCCTACACAGATTACCAGGAGAACAGTCAAAGTTAGTAATTGATTTAATTATTTCAGTTCATGTTTATTTGCATCTCAGTTCTGAGTACCAAGTTGAGAAGCAGAAGTTTTTCTCATCAGTAACTGGAGTTTGACCTTAAACAGTAATTATAACCAGTTTCCTTGAAGGCAAATAGACTAGGAAAGAAAGGAATTCCTATCTACATCTATTATGAAAATTCCAACCCATTTCAAACACAGCCATTAGAAGATGAAAGAAAACACAGGAATAAATAGGCAATTCTTCCAATTGTTAGATGGAAGATGCTTTGTGAGACCATTCTCACTAAGGTCAAAGACAACAAAACAGAACAAATAAGAAGAAGAGAACTACCAGAGATGCTCAAGGACACATTTACCAAGAGGACAGAGATACGTGTTCACCATTTTGATGTCACCAGTACCTGTGGCAGACCAGCTCTGCAGGCAACGCATCCCTGTGAATTTTCAGTTTCCTCTGCAAACATTCCTAGCAGGAACCTCCATTTCAACAGTGAGGTGCATGCACGGCACCTCAGAACATCTGTTCACCTGTAGCTTGTCTTATGAGGAGCCTTACCACAAAATGCTTCCCAACTGACTGACATGTGGGCCTTGATTTTCTGATTCTGCTCTGGCAGTACCTGCCCCTCTGTGAAACACAGCTGGTGGGAAGGGCAGAGAGGCATCCTTTTATTCTTCCCTCCCGCATCCCAACTGCTGTCTGTTGGGATGGAATACAGATGAACCCCAAACGTGCTTCCATGACATCAAATTTGAACCAGCACCTTCCACTTTTGCACACTAACTTACTGAAGCACAGTGGAATTTAAAATCCTGTACTCAAATTGGGGAGAGAAGCATTAGAGAAGCTGCCAGGGACACCTCCTTGTGCCCCTTGATGTACAGCTGTCAGCTGGAGGAGAGGAGATGCTGAAATGAGGCACCTCAAAACCTAATTTGGAGTCAGGAATTCTATTAAGTAGTGCAAGCACTTGAAAATAGACCTAATTCTCTCTGTAGCTGAGCAGCAGTGAAAGAAATAGGTAGAAAGATTAGGAAGGAGGTTGAGAAATTTTGAGGTGATGTACTGGAATACAGAAATCACTGGCCATCAAGTGTCTCTAATCCTTTTCTATTTTTGGTCTAACACTTAATTCTATGGCACAGAATTCCATCCTGCCAGCAGTTTCACTGGTTTTAAGGAACAAAACAATTTCAAAATATGGTAGAAGTCGAGGTAAATGAAGCATTTATTGAAAAATTGCTGTATGACTCAAATAACAAAGAAGGTAATAAAACAAGGAGGTGTCAGGGTCACCAACACCCTGAACTGCCATCAACAGATCTCTTCATACTTTCAAAATAAAATTTTCTGCAGTGCTTCCTTGCACACAGTAAATGTCTAATTTCTCCTGAATGGGAGTAATGCTGTCATACATGCATGTACCAGTCACTTTGAGAAAATATGGTGACAGGGAGATGTTGATGGACTATCTACACTGACTATTGGAAATCATCCATTTAATCAACAGTGCCTTTAATTTGTTTCCTGAGGATGAAGGCAGCTTCTGCAGCTAATCCTGCCCTTAAGACCTTAATATGGTAATCTTTCTCATACATGGACAACACTTAATTAGAGGTAAGCTGCATTTGGTAGAATGTGAAACTGCTCAATTATCTGTGTCACCTTTCAGTCGGCTGGTAAGAAAAGAGAGAAGAAAAACTTTCCTATGTATTCTTTATAGGAGTTTTGTAAGGATGAGAACTATTATCACAAATAAATGTTACTATTTATCTTATTATGAAGCAATAAAAACCTGTATTTTTAACCCTCCTGTAGAGTGAAGAAATGATACCCTGAAATAGGATATTTTATTGAAATTTTCCCACTCCAATCCCAACAGCAAATATGTCCAATGTATCTTAAAGAAAATAAAGATTTTCCCATTTTAGTTGTGGGGAATGATGAGACACTAAATGGATCATTCAAAGCCATGATGGGAATTCTGACTACACTCAAGTGGACTCGATAAAATCCTGAGTAAGTTATCAGACCATTATGCCATTCTCCTACCCTGGTTATCAATAGCTTTGATTGCATTTTGTACTGAGCATCATAAAATCTCATGTATTCCTTGCTGCAAAACACTTCTCCATGGCATAAATAACAATTATGAAGTTAGTATCAAGGACAAACTTAGTAGGAAATGAGCTTCATCCTTACACTTTGATATCCAAAGTGCTTCTGAGAAGTGGGTTGGGAAAAGGAATGACCTACCCAGAAGTGTCATGAAAACATACAAGCAGCATAAACTTCTGCTGTGGTAGCAGAGTTGCTTTTAATAAATAAAAAATTTATTTATTACTGCTAGTAAAGAAAATTCATTTAATTTAAGTAGGTTTTAAATAGAACATAACAGAAAAAGTCACATCTTAATTATTGTTGTCATATAGAAGTACAATTTATATTTCACAGACAGGTGTGAATTTACACTTAAAACCATAATTTGTTTCAGTGTTTTTCCCACTTTTTTAGGGTAACTAATATATCTGCACTGCACCACAGCAAAGACAAAGCAACTGTCACTGTAGTTAAGACTGTAGCACAGTTGCTGGAACCTGACTTCCAGATGTGCTTTGCAAAATGTCCAAGCTTACTAGCTAACCATATTTCTGGGAAAAAGAAAAAAAAATATTCCTCCCAAACTACTGGAATTTTCTCTGAAGGACTAGTAAAACCTTTATGACTTGTATAAAGGTTGTAGATTTTTTTCATCTTCAGTTCTTGCACAACTTACTTCAACAGGTTATTTATGCATAGTGCGCATAAAAACTATGCATAAATATAATGCATAAGTATACACTCTTATCTATTAAAAAGGAATTGATAAAATGAAGACTTTGGCTGACAGTTTGCTGATGGCACATTAGAAGAGTAAATACACTGTTTGGGCTTTTCCACCATTAATTATTTTTTACACTACTATCTTATTAGCTCCTATTTTTTGAATATTTTCTGAGTTTTTAGAAAGCATCTGAACTAAACTCATTTATGATTTTTGTTGTCCTCCTACTATCTGAAATTTCTTTCATCTCTCTGATTTTGCTTCCATATATATTCCACTTTCATCACTGTGTGCCACTGACATCTACCACTCTTATCAGCCATAAAATTGCTCTTCAGAATGGAAACTTTTATATTATGCTTCTCTTTGCTGCATTTTCCTCAATCCTTTAAGTTGTCTCACAACAATTTAAATATAATTGAAGTTAGGACCAGCTGTAAGTTTTGCTATGTAAACATTCATGGCCCCATTTCAACTTGTTAAGTAACTATGATCTTCATACTGATTTTAAGGCATTTCATTGTTGTATCAAATTTATATTTATATTATTTATATCATTTACATTATATTATTTATATTATTTATAATTTTATATTTATTTCTAACCAATGGATTATGAAGGCAGCCTTTTCTGATCTGTTATGTGCTTTTTCAACTAAAATAGCAGATCAATACCACCATCTTCTGACTTTCACTATAAAAATGTAAGGTAACAATACTGTCACACATTTTTTGTAACAGAGTAATGATTGCCCAGATCACTGGTTTAGGTAGTACATACAAGATCTATTATTGTGATATATGTTTGTTTTAGTATCTTGTGGTACTAAAGATAGAACCTGTTAGAAAACATTCGGGAAATGTATCAACTGCTCAAGCCAGGATACTTTCAAATTTTGCTCTTCATCCTTTTACTCTGGTATTTCTGACAATAAAGTATTTCAGTATATTCTTTAAAGCTTTAAGAAACTTTAAAGCTTTAAAGAAAATATAAAGGCCAGGAATTTTTTTGATGTTTTTGCGATGTCTGAAAGGAATGGTAATCTTGTATTCTTTCCAAACACCTAAAAGTTATTTGAGGGCAGGCTATTTCAGCTTCTACTGAGCTTCAAAAGTGAAACTCCAAAGGCATCCTCATTGACTGCACATTTTATTTATTAGGATTACACTGCTCTTTACACTTCATACTTGAAAGTGAGCGGTTTGTCCTACAAAAGTGCTTGGAAGTTTCTACTTTCTTCATATATGACTATTAGAGCATGTCAAATTTATTAAGTTCCTGTTTTCCGCAACTGAATGTAGTGACTCACACTTTGTGGCTGCTCTTTTCATTTTTGAAGCAATTATTCCCCCAAAAGGCTCATATACCCAGCTTGTCAGCTAATTATTTCTTATATGCCTGAAAAAACCAGTCACCTTTGCAGAAATGTACCATTTGTTCATTTGCTGGAGTCTATGGTAGTGTTTGATTTCTTTGAATATTTCAGTTTGGATTTTAATTGTTTTTGCTCATAGGTGCTAAATTAATGAATTAAATCCAGGACTATATTCATCCCTGGCAAAAGCCTAGATTTACTATTTTAAAGCAAGTCTCTGTTTACTAAAAAAACTTCAGCATCAAGAACAAGAAACAACCTTCAATAAGCACTGAAATGAATTTCCCTATACTGTGCAGCTAAAACATACAGAAAAGAGAAGTTATGTTTAGATCTTGCTTCACAGTCACCACAAATAATCTGTATTTTAAATATTCAACTCAACAGTACATGAAATCTGCAGGCACATCTCATGTAGGATTTTATCCCGCTGGCTGGGGAAGAAGGGAGAACTGTGACAGCCACAGCAAATTATTTTGAAGAGCCCTTTCAGACTAAGCAGAAACAATTCCGCTTAACATGAATCTTACATCTAAATAAAATTCAAATAACTACATAAAAGGCTACAGAGCCTTAGAGATTTAGATTCTTTAAGCTAAACTCTTTAAAAAGAATGGCAGAAGTGGAAGCAACCCCTTCTAGTGCATAACCACTGTTACACAAGGGTGATACACTTCATGAGTTCTTCCTGTCAGAATTTCTTATTTTACTTTTTCCTTCCCAATGACAACGTTGCTGTAGACATTTCCATGCCTGTGACAAGGAGAGAAAATAATATTCTCCTGTGGCTTAGGGATCATTATGTGTAATCACAGCAAAGCTGCTTTATCAGAACATATCCAGTTTAGCATGACATTGTTGGAGGTCTCTTGAGATGGCTGAACTTTGGAGGTTTCCTCATGCCACTCCTACTGCGTCAGTATTGTGTTTGTTTCTGACATACTAACAGACAATTTTCCTTTCAAACAATGTATTACAGGTTCACAGGAAAATTCTGAGACACCTCAGGGACCTGTCTGTAATTTAACCCCCTGCTCAAAGCAGGGTCAGAACCAGTGACTCGTCCAGTCCAGTCTCACAATGGTCAGAGACTGCACAACCTCTTTGGGTAACCTAGTTTAATACAGGATTGCATTTTGCCCCCTGCAAAAAAGAGATTCTCATTGTGTCTGGGCCAAGCCTATCTTTTCTGTTTGTGCTCATTGTTTCTCATCCTGCCCCATGCGCTTCTGAGAGGAAGCTCACCTCATCTCCTCAGCAATGTCCTCATAGGTGCTGGAAGGCTGATGTTAAACCAGCCTGAAGCTTTTTCTTCCCAGGGCTGAGCAAGACCTTTTCCCTTAACCTCTCCCCTCAGGTGAAGTGCTCCAGCCCCTATTATGGTGGTGGCCCTATCCTGAACTTGTTCCAGTAATGAGCTCAACAGAGATTTGGGATGTGTTAGGGCTTTGCTTTGACTCCTGGAATAGCACAGGAACCCAAGGAAATGGTATTCCAAATAAAACAGCAATTCTTTCTGAATCATCAGTGATACATTGAAATAGAAATTTTCAAATATAATTTGAATTATTTTCAAAAAATTTATCAAGGATATGGAGTGACAGGAGAGAATCACAGAATATTCTGAGTTAGAAGGTACCCACAAGGATCAAGTTAAAATCTTAAGTGAATAGCCCATATAAACAATTGAAATTTTAATCATATCAACTTAGACATTAACAGCAGTAATTTTAGGGCCACAAACTGGTTCTGTCCTAGATTCTCAATTCATCAGATGTAAGATCACATGTGACCTAGTTCATGAAAGAATGTTAATTTTGCAGTCTCCATTTAATGTGAATTATGGTTTTGACAGGTGGATGTATATGTTTGTAAAATCAGCAATTCTACTTGAATGCTCAGGGCAAGTAGCTGATTCTGTAAAACAGAACTGCAATAAAAGGCTTCCATGTGCAACAAACCAGGTGAAAAGTAGAAAGCAGTAAAGTTTATTCTGAAGCATATGCCACGGTTTGTACTTTATATGAGACAAAGATTTTAAAAGTTGATGTTTGACTTCGTGTTTGCTGGCAAACACAATTGCTTTTCTTCCATTATCTTTACAGTGAAAATAGTTACCAACAAGTTTATACAATAATTAGAAGCATGATGTAAGGGCATTGTGAATGCACCATCATTTTCTTCTTCGAAGATAATAAGATGTGTTATTGAAGAACATTCTAGAAAAAACAGCAGCTCATATACTAAGCAGAGGAACTACAGCCACTATGTTACTCTGGCATTCAAATTAGAAATGCCTTTGACATAAAGTATATTAATATGAGAATATGTTTTTTAAATTAAAGAAAGAAAAATGGGACCAAAAAAATGAAATTAACAATATTTTAAAAACAGAGAAATTTGAAAAGCCTGTGCTGACTTTTGTCCTGCAGGCTGGGTGCTTTGGCTGCACCTCTGAGGCTGAGCATTCCCTGCCAGGGCACTCACTCAGCCCACACCTGAAAGCTCCCGAGACCAGCTAAGAAACAGCTGCAGACAGAAAATGTTCATTATGGTGACTGAGCAGCAATGTCAGAGCAGCCCGAGGAGTGCAGTGTGATCGATCTGAGGATATGGGGGCCCCCTGATGCTGCAGGAAAGCAGGTGTGGGGGTGTTATGCAGACCTACACTGAATTTAGTGCAGGTGAGCTGTAAATAAAGGCATTGGGTGAGATGGGGGCACGAGTGGTACACAGCTCACCCCAACCCTGCAAGAAACATTGAATGCCCTGAAAAGAATATAGATAAGTGGTTTTCCAACCTCTCTTGCAAGATAAGAGCTACTGTCTAGCACACTCAACCCTCTCATAAGAGTTCTGTGCTGCATATTTAATTAATTACATAAAGGCGACAGTTTAAAACAACAGAAAAGAGAATAATTGTACTTGCTATTGTTTCCTGCAGGGAAATAAAACGCCCCAGATATTTCTCAGGCTAAAGGATGCTCAACATTCTGAAAGGAGCTGCTGTTTTCCTGAAATACTGGGAAATTAGAAAAGTCACTGCCTGAATTTCCAACCCTGCCTTTAAACTCTAATGCAAAATATAGGTGGAGCAATTTCTGAATGCCTTTTTAAAACATCAGTGGGAATATGAGTACTGGGTAAAATAAACCACATTTGGAATTAAGGCTGTGAGACTTTTTGTTAGCTGAATCAAATTGTTGGTCTGGATCAAACACCCACATTTATGTGGCTCATATAGATTGTTCCCCCATTTTCTCCTACTGTGAAAAAATAAAAAATCTTTTTCTCTTAGATAAAATATTATTTCTGAACTTGTTAAAAGAACAACGCTAAAGAAAGCCTGGAATTACCAAACAAAAAAGAAAGGATAGGTTTATTCAGCCTTTCAGGGATTTACAGTTTAGGAGCCACAAGGTGAGATGTCTCCTCTTGAGGGGATCTGAATTCCCAGTTCCTACCTCCCTGGGAAGTGCCCTGCTGCCACCATGGGCAGTCTGCTTTGCATTCACCTGTTGAGGAACTTTCTGTGTGTTACTCAGTTGTAATTTGGTTGAACACTGGTGTGTGCTGAACCACAGAATCACAGATTAGTGTGGGTTGGAGGGAGTCCTTTAAATGTCATCTGCTCCAACTCCTGCTACCCCTGTAGTGCACCCCAGAGCATTAATATACTGTCTATCCAGCAAAAGTCCTGGCACATGGCTGCAGAATCAGTCTCAGACAGCTCCCTCTCTTTGTATTTTTCTTGTTTTAATTTCTTTTTGAAGCTATCTCAAAAGGGGAGAGTGAGGAAGCCCTTGTTTAGAACATCTCATGATCTGATTGTTGGCACCTCCTCCTCAGCCCACATCCAACCTTCAGTCTTACGGAGGATGGATTTTATTAGAACTGAATCAAGTCCCCTCCAGCCTTCCACACTGCTCTAAGCCCTGAGACAGCAGGCAGACAGAAAATAATCCCCCTTGTCTAGTTCAAGCATGCATCTGAATGAGGCACCTTTCTTTTTTCCCCCACATGAAATTATTTTGTGAATTTGGTCGGTAAGATATTGTGAATTTTTACTTTGAAGCAATTAACATTTTTTGTTTTTTGCTAAAACACTTTGTCCAGCTATGAAACAGCTCACTAACAGTCAGTCTTGTCCATGAATCCTCTTTGGCACAGAACAACTACAATCGCACAAACACAAAGAGAAAAAGAAAAACAGCAGAAAAACTTAGGAGGCCATGAATACTTTGCAAACAGAGATCCCGAGAATAATAACCAAAGGACAGCGGCAAAGAGAGTTTTGTGGCTCTGTGGATGAGGCTCTGTGGCTGCTGCCAGCCCCCACCAGGTGGCTCTGCACACTGGAGCATCGCAGCTTGGAAAATCCCTTCTCGCAGGAGAAAGGGGCTTGTGCTTATGCAAAAATACTGAGATTTGCTCCTGAATCTGAGAATCCACCTCAGCTGCTGAACAGATGCTCAGTCTAGGAGATAGTTTGAAAGCTTCACACTCAATTCTACTGTTTACTTGAGGCCGTTTTATCTGAATTATTGTTCTGCATCTGGAACGATTATTCCCTGCTTACTCAACGCTGTATCCCTCAGGAAATGCAAGTGGGATGTGTGTCTGAGTGTGCTGGATGTCTGTCTACTGCAAAGAATAATGCAGCAAAAGTCCTGTGCACCACTAAAATCCCAATTAAGAATCATCTAATCCCATCCTTTGAAATGTGATTTTTCTCATTGGCTGGAGCTCCTCTCCCTTTAAATCTTTTCTGTCTCTACCCATGACTGCTTAAATTGTTTCCACAATTTCTCTGAAGATCCCATTCTTTAATAATGAAATATATTGTCACTTTATTATGGTGGCAGGCATTTATAAGACGGTTTTTTCCTCACCACCTCTGCATACCTGAGATAACAATGATTATCAAAGTCATCATGCTAAACTGGGTTGTCATTACTGGGTCAGAGTCTGAAAAGGATGCAGTAGAGAAAATCATCTTTATGCACATCCTGCTTTAATTGAAGGACACAACAGAATGGCTCCTGTTTCACTGACTTTAACTGACCTTGGTCTTCTTTGCCATTTTAGAGGAAGACAAAATCCTAAATTCTGAGGGTTTCATTTTTTCATATCTCACAGCATTTCTCCATCTTCTCCCTTCTGCCTGTTTAATAACCAGGTTTTTAACATTGAGAAAGAAGCAGAGGGCACCGAATTATGTTTGTTTTCTTTCTTATCCTAATTGTTCATTTTGTATTGATTCTCCATAGTGCTGGCACCTGGACAAAGAAAGAGCACTTTGAGCCTAGTGTTTCTTCTTTGTGGTATTAACACATAGTCCTCATTTCAATCTTTACAGAGCAGCTGCTTGTAATGCAAAATGTTATCACCACAGCAAGCTAGCAAAAAGAGATTTGTTTACTGAGAAATCAAAGCTATTCTTACAAAAATAGGAATATTGATGGATATTATGGAAGGTCTGTGAAACAAACTGAAGTGGTGAGTATTTGAAGAGATAATCCCTGTACCAGATCTCAGGTGCTACTCTTTTTCCTCAAAATTCAACCTCAAATCTGATAAACCAGGGAAAATGGACCCTATTCTCTAGGTATAATGTGTTACATAACTATGTATTTAGAGAGAGTATATCTTGATAAATATATATATAGATGTATTTATTTCTTTAAGAAGACTTCCAAATTCAGTGCTGCAATGAGGAGCACAAACTGCCTGCAGCTGAAGAGCAGTTTCTGGTTTGCCCACTTCTGTGGTTAAAGTTTCCCCATCTTGCTGTATTTCACCAGGTATTTCCCCATCTTGCATTTCACCAGGTGCATCACCAAACCCCATCACTCTGCCATGCTGGTGCTGAGCCCAAGGAAGGAGGAAGCACACAGGCAATCTCCTGGGGAGCAGCACCACTGCATTCTTCTCCACTCCAGGATGCTGAGGCAGAATGTGGCCATGGCAACAGCAAAGGGACGGATGGGGCTGCCTCCTAGGAAATGCAGGGAAATCCCTGTGCCAAGTGGTGCATACGCCACAGATGGTGGCAGCATGGGCCACCCAGGGCTGCTTTCTGCCAGCAGCAGGCGAGCTCCCACACACACACCTGAGCACAGCCTATGGAACTGCAAGTGACAGGGCTTTTAAACACAAAAACTACCTCCCAGTGCTCTATTCTACCTCAAGGTGCAAAAGCCATAGCAAAATGTAGCATGTAAAAACTTCACTTATGTCCCTGGTTTGTCTCTACTTTAATTCTAGCGTGTTTATTTGTAAAGTATAAATGGCATAGACTTCACAGGCACTTAAACAAAAGTTTAAATGCACTTAATTCTTTGTTTTATTAGGAGGCTATATATGTCCTAAAGATAATTAAGGAGACAATGAACAAAGCAGCAGTTCACCATTGTTTAAAAGATGCAATGAAGTGCAGATTATATAATAGGAATGACTTCATTTTAAATTTCAAAGATGTGTGACTGTGACAGATATGTTTATCATGAGAAGTGTCCTGTTAAAATTAACAGAACTAACTAACAATTTTGAATAAAGGCAAATTTTTTCAAGAGAGGAGATAAGAAAGTCAGGAAAACCATCAAAACTGTGAAGCTCATGATAATATTATGGAAAATACAAGGCAGTGGGCTGATCTTTCTTTATTTTCTAAAATCCAACTGGACTTACAGATACATACCTTGCCTTTTTAATATAACTAGGTATTATTTCTGCAGCCAGAATATTATTTCTCCACCTTCTACTTTTTTAGTACTTTTGAATTTGGGATATGAGCACCTGACATAGTTTCTGCATTCATTCTTCTTGTTGCTTTGCACTGCCACGAGGAAGAACTGAATTAGAGAAAAACTTTCTGCAATTCCAATTGTTACCAACCCAGCAGCCCATGGGGTTTGTGTTCACAAAAATCTCTGGATGTGGGTCAAGTTCAGGTTTGCCTCTTTTTACCTTGAGGCATTTTTCTGCAAGGCTAATTCTATAGGGCAGAAGCACAGAACATTAGATAGACAGCTATTTTTAGCCATTAAAGACACTATGTTTTAAGAAAAAAAAAAAAAAGAATTGCAACTTCCAGAGTAATTGTGCTATGCAGCAAAGATTACAGAAATACCCCAAATGTGAAGAAATTGCATCTTTTCCATGACAGCACTTATTTTCTGTCCTTGTCAGTGACAGCTTATTTATTTTGTATTGTTTTGTTTTTAGAGATTCTGGAGTGCCTAAAACACAGTTTCACTGTTTTCCATGTAAAACAATTCCAACAGCAGCCCGATGTGAAAATTCTTTTTACAATCAGGTTAAACATAAAGAATGCAATATTTTAGTAGTGGGAAGGGCTAATCATGTAGGAAGCAGTGTTTTGTAGTGTAAGTGCTATTAGGCAGCAAACCTTAAAGGAGGTTGCCACAAAGAATTAACAAAGCTGGGTTTTGAGCACTTATCAAGTGTTTTTTTCCAATCCCTGCTGCTGCTCATTATATCTCTGGGAGATGTTCTGACAAAACGTGGAGCTGGGGAATTTCACATCTCCAGCCAACAGAGGAGTGTCAGAGAGGCTGATAGCTGTCAATAAAACTGGTATTTACAGCAGAGCAGAACATGATGAAAACAAAGATACAGATGTGTGTGAATTACCCTTGGTATCCCAAACAAGGAGGTGGAGTGGAGCCCTCATCATAAACAAGACTTTCCTGCTGACCCAGGAGGATAAGCATTTGAAAAGAGGCTGTCAAGAGCCACTCATGAAAGGTCTCTTCTCCCAAAGTCATTTTCCTTGAGGATACAGGAAATCAAGTGTTCATTGATAATGTTTGCTTTGTAAAGGAGTCGAGTGGGTCAGATTATCAGATCTGCTTCACTTATTTTTCACAGCTCAACCAGTATCAAGGGTCTAAAAATGAGACACATTTGCCAGCTAAGGGTCCTTTCAGCACAAGACAGTTCATTATAATTACAAACAGAGTAGTATCCCACCCTTCCTAGAAAAGGAAACGTGTTGGAAAGGGCTGCAGTTTTCTCGCACTCTGCTTACTTTGGCAAACAGCTCCTTTAGTCCAGTTGCTAATTAGCAGTCTTCTGAGCAGCACTAAATTCTCCCAACACCCTAGCTCATGCAGAACCATCCCCAGAATCAGGAGCCAGGCAGTCTCAGCCATGACCATGGTGAATATGAAAACAAGCCCGTTACAAAAAGTAGTTTTGTTCTATGAAAAAAATAGATATTGTAATTTTATGCTAATTCAGAAAAAATACAAATGTTGAAATATCTTAATTTTTACAGGACAGATTTTCCCCCACAGCCTCAATAGAGATTCACAGCCATGCTTTGCTTAATAAAGCTGTACAATTCTTCCTCTGGAATTACAGAGGTTATATTTTTTTTGTTTGTTTGCATAGACACAAAGTTTGTGTGAGAGTATGTCACACCTGTATGTTAATTACTGATTTTTAAAATATTTTAAATTTGGGAATATGAATTTGTCCCATCCAAGGCTCTGACTTATCGTGTGTTTTGGTCATAATAAATAGTTGACTGGATATCATTCATATATTGTCAGACCTATTGAAAGTAATTTTCAGGCACCTCTGTATTCTTCTAAAAATTATGCTGTCACCAAGAACAATTATGAGTGACTGTTTCTTTTTCCTGTCATTCTGATTATATTCAGTATTTCCCTTCAGTTTTTCTCTCCTTGCTGGATGGAAAGATGAAAATTGCCTATGCTCTCAATTAATTTTCTCACTCTGCAAATTAAACTTCCTGAAAATTGTTCCCTTAAAAATGAATTTATTACTTTTGCAACTGCAATCAGTCTGCGCCCAGATAATCTCATCCTCACTCTCTCTCATATATATCTGCTAGTCCCAGATGGTTCCACTTTATTATGCCCAACCATGGCATGAGAATGGCCATGCAGAAATGGGGGAGTTCAGAATAAGTAGGGTTTTTTTAATTTTTAATCTGACCCCTTCTAGAAAGTAGGAGTGTGGTGTTTGGAACAGACTTTATCACTATGTGGAGTTCCACCATTTATGAGATGCCAAAAGTTTGACTCAGCTTGTTGCTGAGACAGAAAAAGGTAAGTGACATTTGACTAGCAAGATCACTGAACCAAAGAGAGCCTCAGCATTGTAGACATGAAACGTCTGTGTATCATACTAAAAATAACAAAAAAATATTTTGCATTCTTCTACAAAGGATTGGAAAATGCCTAAAACACAATAATGTGTTGGGAAATAGTTCCAGTGGGATTTGCTCCATCACTATCACAGCAATTAAGGTGTGGTAGATTGTCCTGTAGTTCCCTAGACCCTCCTGCTTGCCCTTACTGAACATACCAGTGACCTTTGGTTTTCCAGTCCTCTGAAACCTCCTTCAGTCCCCCCAATTTTCCAAAGATAATCAAGAGTGGCCTCACAATGACACCAGCCAGCTGCTTTAGTCCTCATAGATGCATTCACTTGTGTCCCACAGATGTGTACATGCACTTGGTTTAATATTCTGTAATGTGATCCTCCTGAGTATAAAACTTCATTGCTTTGGCCTTTGTCATGGGTCTCAGGGAGCTGGGATTCCTCAGGACAGATTTTTTCAGTAAGGCTGAGGTGAAGAAGGTACTGGGTACCTCGCCCTTCCCCATGTCCTTTCTCCCCACCCACTCAGTGTTAGGCCCTCATTTTTGCTGATCTGAATTTTGTTGTTGATGGCCTTGTTAAAGTCCTTCATAATCCCCTTCCTGTCCCTTCCAAGATTCAGCTGTAGATGGGCTTTACCCTTCCTAATGCCATTCCTGCACTGCCAGAAAATATCTGTGTTCCTCTTTTTTACCTGTTCCAGCTTTCACCTCTTCTACTATTCCTTTTTAGGTCTGAATTAAGTAAGGAGCTCATCTTCTTAGATCATCAAGTCCAATTGTCAGCTCAGCAGCACCACCATATTCATCACTAAACCATGTCCTCAAGTGCCATATCCACATGCACTTCAAGGGGTAGTGACCCTACCACTTCCCTGGGCAGCCCCTTCTATTGCCTGGCCACCCTTTCCAAAAGAATTTTTTCCCAAAATCCCTTTCTCTCTACAACCTCCACTCAAGCAGCTATAGAGAACAGTAAGCCCCTCAGCCTTGTTTTCTCCAGGCTAAACATCCCCAGGTCCTACAGTTACTCCTTATAAGACATGTGCTCCAGACCCTTCACCAGGTCTGTTGCCCTTCTTGGGACAGGCTCCAGCGCCTCAATGTCCTTCTTGCAGTGAGAGACCCAAAACTGAACAGAGCTGTAGGCCTCCTGCCACTTTGGTTTGATTTCTTCCACACTGGCATGGCTCATTGTTATTCGTCCTGGAAATCAGACAGAGCTCCTCTGCTCTTCTGCTCTTCTGCTCTTCTGCTCTTCTGCTCTTCTGCTCTTCTGCTCTTCTCTCCATGACCATCTCTTATCAGGTAGATCCTTCAAGAGGCCAAAGCCTGCTGTTCTGTAACCCAGAGTCACCCTCCTCTTATCTGTTGCCCAGAATGGGCTCTCCACCACCTCATGGGCAGCCAAGACTGCCCCCAACTTTCAAATCCCCAAGCTTTTATTGTTTGCAAGCATCCAGTCTAATGGAGGGTCAGCCATTGCTGGATCACCAGTCACCCCTGCTGGTCCATCAGTGCAATCCATGGATCAGGATTGCTTTTTTCATGCTGTGTCCAACATTAAACCTTATGAGAAGTGTGGTTTTGAACACGAGGCTTCTTTCCCTTGTCTGAGGACAGCAGCAACCTCTTCCCCACCTGGCAGTCTGTAGCAGATACCTGCCACAACATGGCCTGCCCTCTAATCGTAAGCCATAAACTGTCTAATTGCCTGTCCCAGGGCAAGGCTCCTCTGGTCAAGTCTCTGACAAATGACTGCACAACCTTCCCCCATCTGCTGGTGCTGCGCTGCCTGTGCCCACCCACTGCAGCCCATTGCAGGCTGTGGGAGCTGTTCCACCATGCCTGTGCAAGGTCAAAGACCTGCTCCCTCACACGGGCTTTTGATTCCTCCTGCTGTCTGTGGCACTTCCCTGTCTGCCTTCATGCACTTGAAGTGGGTGTTCTTCACCCTGCTTTGTTGTTCTTAAGCTCTGTCTTGTCTACTGCAGCTTCCTGCCAACACAGCCCACCACACCCCTAATGGACTGTGGGTCACCATCTCTCCTCACCCCCTCATTCCTCGCTTCCAGGTCTCATCAGGAGGCTTTGCTGCCAGCCTGCTGGCAGAGACACTTTTGCCTGAATCCACCTCAGAGCTATTTTCTAGAATCCACCTAAGCACTAATTTCAGACATTTGCATTACTGAGTAGAAATCACACAAAGCTAGACTGAAAGAAATCTCTGAGACAGGATGAAGCACACCCAGCTCAGTCTTGATTACACATTCATCTAATGTGTCCTCAGAAATCTCCAGTGAAGGAGACTGCACAGTTAGCATGTTCCCGCACAATCTGTCCCTACATTTACATTTACATTTACTTAGAATCTAACTTAACTGTCTCTTGGATAAATTCTACTAACTACTTTTGTCCTATACTCAGTGGATAAGAGGGAATTTGAATTTCTCATCATTACAATAATCTTAATATTTCCCAGTTCGTTTTAGGACAAGCTTTCTCATACTTGTTTTGTTCAGAACAAAGAAACCACAACAAATAAGCAAATTCTCAAACCTCCCTCACAAGCCATTTTCTAAACTTCTGATATCTCTTTTGACTCTCCTTTCTACTCTAAGCAATGTTTACCTATTCTGAAAACGAAGCATTTGACATAATGGTCCAGTTAAAATGCCATATGTAAAACAAAATACCTTCTATCTCTCATGCTTTAGATATAAAAAGATATAAAAATTGAAATTTCTCTGCTCCTTTTTTTTTCCTTTTTTTTGCAGTATGAAACTGCAGTTTCAACTGTGATCTATCCCTGCTCCTTTGTACAGTATTATCACCCTTACTTCACATCTTCTGTTTGAGTATTTTATTCTTAATAAATGTAGAAGTTCTTTCATGCGTAATGATTTTCAACCCATGTCTTCAAACTGCCATGACTTTTGAATTTTAATCCTCCAAAATATTCCCATCTTATCAGTGGCTAAAAAAAATCCACTTTTTGATGAGCGTTTTCTGATCATTAATGAAACTGGAACAAAACAGAGGAAAAGTCTGTAAGGAACGTTATATAATACGTCTTCCCAATTTGACAGTGAACTGTCATAACTACTTTTTAGTACATTTCTGCAGCCAGTGGGTGCACCCACCAGATGGCAATTTCATCCAGAGCATTTCTTTGAGTTGCTTATGAGAATGTAACTGGTAGTGTGTCAAAAGCCTTATTAATGTCCAAATATATCACATCTCCTGCTTCCTTTGTATCCACCAGGCCAGTTACACTGTCAACAAGAAACAGAGCCTGATTTGACTTGATTTATTCTTGATAAATTAATGGTGGCTTGTTTTATATCACTTTGCTATTTTATTATCTATGTTCCTATAAACTGATTATTTAACAAAATTATTTTGGTAACTTTTTGACTATTGAAGGCAGGGTGACTGTACTACAATTTGTATTTTGTCATTGGCAATATTTCACAAAATAATGATCCTTTTTATTGTAGTGAGAGTGTTCTTAAATGCTCAAGTCATCTGTTTATAATGTAATTGTAGATATTACATGTTTCTTAAACTAAATTACAAATTTGAAGAAGGGCTTTTATATCTCTGTCTCTATGAATTTGGGTTTTGCCTTTTGTTTCTTCTATTATTGCAACTGTGCATGCTACAAACCTGTTTCTTTACTCTGTAATAAGTTATGAGGACTCCACAGAGATGTTTCTGAATTCCTTCTCTGAATTACCCCACAAACCCTTTCTCCGAATTACCCTACAAACCCCTTCTCTTACACACCTTCAAAGTCCTCCTCTGGAAGGTCTGCATGATTCTCACACAGAATTAGTGAAGCAGAAGTGGTTTACTATGGGTTTGTCTGCAAATTCCTAACAAGAATTAGCAAAACAAAGCCACTGACTGTATGTTTTAGCCTTCCTTCGCTGATTGACATTGCAAATGTTCAGGAATTCAAACCATTTCAATGTTTGGACAGTGAAGCTTGAGGGTACTAAACATGAGATCCAGTAAGATCTATCTACATCAATCTTAGTTATATATCTGCCTTTATCTCCAAAGTTTTCCTTTTTGTGTTCAGCCTGACAAGACAAACACAGAAAAGGAATTTGTAATTTCTAAGAGACAACAGATTTAATTACCTCACAGTA
Organism: Melospiza melodia melodia; assembly: GCF_035770615.1. NCBI lineage: Eukaryota > Metazoa > Chordata > Aves > Passeriformes > Passerellidae > Melospiza > Melospiza melodia. The sequence continues at coordinate 112,062,466 of NC_086194.1, read as the reverse complement.
CAATGCAGCGCACCAAAGGATGGCGAGAAATAATAAAGCAGAAAGCATTTCAGCCTCAAGACAATATTGCTAACAAGTGTTATTCTTAAAAAAGACTGAGTAACAAAACACTTTTAGGTTGCTGTAAGACATCTGGATGCTTTGAATGACATATAAGACAATTATGTTGTGAACTGTTTGGTCTAAGTCATTATTTGGAATGGTGTTCCCTTACTGTTTGTCTCCTAGGATTAGACTGGATGCAGTAAGAAAGATAAGCAGTTTTCTGTTGTACAAGTCCTATAGCTCCATCTTGTCTGGAGGTGCTGAACTGGGGGAATATATTATCCAATACTCACATTAACGTAGCACTCAGGTGGTACACACTTAATCAAGTCAGAGATAACATCACCCCAGTTTACCCTGGCAACTTATTTAAACAGGAGTGACTCCTTTTTGTAAGTCAAGGCCTTCTTTTTTGTTGGCCATGCTCCTCCTGCACTCTTAATGCAGAGACCAGTTCATCTCCATGCTGTTTGCTCTCCACTGCAGGATTTGCCAAAATAAGGTCACTGTAATACAATTTTCAGAGAGAGCTTGCCTGTGATGCCTCAGATGTTGAAACCTGGGTTACATGGAAGGATGAGTAGGAGGTAAGCCCATTACACTACTACCCTCAGCAGCACTGTACTGGCCTTCAGTGAACTCCTGGGTGGAAGTGAAAGGGACAATTTAAGCCTCTAAAGCCCTAAATAGTCTGACAAGGGTACAAATAATAATGGCAAAAATCCACACTGCTGAAATAATTATTCTGCAGTGTAGTCTGCAAGGGTACCAGAGAAGCAGAGTCTCTGCAGAGACGTGACAGGCAGACAGAATTTTGCCCAGAGAAATCTTTGGTTTTGCTCTCCTCACCCATGCCATTGGTCAACTTTCAGCATGCTGGAACAACCAATACTCTTGTATTTCAGAGGAAAAGGCAAGATCAAAGTTTGAGGAGGTGAGAAATAATCAATGTAAGTACACAAGAGAGCACAGGATTATGTATTAAAAATTAACACACAAAGAGCACAGATGTATGTAAGCACCTCTAACTATTCACTCTTGCAGTGAATCCACGTGTTCATGCTTTCTCATCCCAATATCTATGACCTCTAACTATCCAAACTCAGAGATAAAAAAGTGCCAAATTTAATCCAAAACTTATTCAAACGAGTTAAATCACATTAATGCCAGTTCAGAAGCATTTTCTCAGTGATGTTTCTCTCTCTTCAGATCTCAGACAAGTGATAGAAAGACAAGACAGTTGATCAAAGTAAAATTAAACTGCCTGTGGCTGAGATTAGGGAAAAAAAGTAATAATTGCTAAATGAGAGAAGGCACTTCCCTGCTAACAGACACACAGAAACCTTAGGTCTGTATTTGAAATGCTGTGGACTTAACAAGTTTGTGGGGGGGAAAGCTGGCATGACATTAACTGTGTGCTGCTTGGCACCCAAGGGAATAGAAAAACTGCAACAATTAAGTTTTCAAAAGGCTTTCTTGGTAACTCATATTTAAAGTTTCAGTTGCTGTTTTAATCACTCTTGTTAGCAGACAGGAATTCCTATGAACAGACTGCCAGGAAACTGGCTTGTTTTCAACACCCTTTATATTCCCGTCAAAATTGAAGAGGGATAACTTCATTTGTCACTCATTTTGCATTTCTCAGCCTTTTTCTTTCTCTTTCTGCTTCTTTTATTTACCGAAGAGAAAAAGGGAGCCACAAAGAAAGTATTATTTTCTCCTTTAATAGCTGCACACTCCTTCCCACCTGAATCTGCAATTTTGAAATTGATGCAGTTACCACATAGGACAACAGAATCTAATAATTCCTCTAACGTACTGCAACGTGTGTTTACCATGTTTTGATGCTATCCCTTGTGACTCCACAGGGAATTGCAGGCATTCCAATGCAGAACACTCCTGAAGCTGCTTTTGCATGGAAAAGTAGTGTGAGCTCTTTGTGGTCTCTCAGAGCTGTTTAGCACTGATGTCCATTCTCAAAGGAAGAAACAACTTTCAATACCTCTTTCAATCCCCTAAAATCAGCAGGCACGTACTAGCAAGCAGATTTCTTTTCAGAGCCTGAATTAATCTTTTTTTAACATTTTGCATGGATTTTCTGATTTGAAACTAACCAGAATATTGGTTCTGCTGACTGAACATTATAAAATTAATGTCAATAGGCAATTTTTCTGCAGCCTGGTAATGCAATGCATTCATCTGAAACCTCATACACTGAGTCCTTCGGTACTTCCTTATTTTCTAAATTGTGGCCACATAAATAAATTGCAATATTGTCAGGATGGTGCAGCAGGTTACTTCTAGCAAGCATTCATAATTGCTTCATCTTAATTGCTTGCAGCCTATTAACTATGTCTCCCCTTTATAGACAATTGAGAAAATAAAAAGTTTATTACTATGTAGAGCTGTGATATAAAGCAATCACTCCATTTATGGAGCACGTATCTTTTAATTTGATTTGCAGAAAAATTAGCTGTTTTTCTTTGAATAGCTGAGGCATGTCCCTTCAGATGGAAGCTGTACCATATATTACTGTTGTCTGTATGTGCACACAGACACACAACATGGACAAGACAAAATATACCTGTGTATATGAAATTATGTCAAAGCATATGTGAAGAGTATTGCACAATTTTAAGTTAGAACAAAAGTAAATTACCAGTTATTAGTAAATTACCAGTTCAACTGGATTGATAATATCAGAGAGGAGCAATTCTGTAGCCTGATATATAAATGATACCAGATACTACTCAGAACCTGTCCCTGAGTGCTCTGGTGAACCACTGGATGGCATCAACCTGTAACATTATCAGTTTCTGCTGGTTTTGTCTTTATACAACTCTGCTGGTTATTTTACTGTTTGCTACTGCTTTATACACCCTCTAGTGCGCTCTTCATTTAAACTCCCAATCCTATGAGTCCATCCTTTTGGGAAACAAAGTTAACACAGTTAGTTTATTATCCTAAAAGAGATACTAACTGTCACCTTATTGCCATTTCAGCGACTGATTTTAATTATACTGCAATATTCAGCACCAGTTGTGCCATACTGGAAATCTTATTTATGCAGTACATAGAGTCTAATAAACTTGTTAAGGACTCATGATCCTCTTCCTTTTAAATAAAAAGTAACAAACTTTTAAACAAAAAGACAATTTAGAGTATGAAGTCATGTACTGTCACAGATATTTCTTGCCTTACATCTGTCAATATCTGTGGTAAACCAGGATAACTATCTAACTAGTCATATTCTATGAAGAAATAACATGTGTTTCATAATGTGTTTCATAATGTTTCAATATGTGTTTCATAATATCTGAAATTCAAATATGGGAATTTTACTGAATATTCATTTCTAATAGTTGTGAAAAGCTCTGGGTCTCATGTTTAAAAAACTTCCCTCTTGTCAAAGGTATTGATTTCATGAAACATCTGGCTATAAAGTTAATGCTGTCAATGCGAACCTTTGTAAGATGAGTTATTTGCATGCACATCACACTTTGAAGGAATGGAGCCTTTACAGGCTCAATTCTACCTTCAAGTATATCTGAAAAACTACATTTCAAGCCAATGCAAATTAGAAAAAAGAACTGAGTGCTCTTTGTAGAGTTTGGCATCACTGATAGCCTTCTCCTAAGGAGAGGAAAAGTGCTTGGCTGGGACGGCAGCCTGTTATAGATAAATGTTGAAATTCACTGGCTCATCTGCAGTGTGATACTGTTGACTCTGTACATGAGTTTGTACACTCAATTCCAGCTGTGCTATGCACATCTGGCACAGGGCACTTGTGTTGATGGCCACTGTTGAAAAAAAAAGCCCAAACAGCTACCTTGGACTGACAGTGCACCTTATGTACTCCCTATAGAAAATACGGATTTGTCTCTGTCTTTACTGGGTCTACAAGCCAAGATCTGCTGGTAGGAGCCTCACAGCTCTTGTTCATGTTACAATTTGCCATCTCATGCCCATCAGTGTTCATGCCCTCATGCTGTTTCTGCTTCACTTGAAGGCAGGAGTCAGCTTCACTTATCTTTGAAATATTCAACAATGAGCATCCAGTAACAGTCCCTATAATTCATTTTGGGCTGTCTTAATTAACATGAGATTTATTGAAGAGAAAGAATCAAATTAAACCTTAAGCAGAGTAAAAACATAGTCAGATTATTGCCATGATAAATTTAAGTCTCTAGGCCAGATTATTTCGTTTTTAAGGTTGCAATTTATTAAATAGATAAGAAGGTATTTTAAAAAACTCTATTTCATAATAGAGTTTCTACCCAACAGCAATAGGCTCTCAAGGCTGGATCCAATAAGATGATCCAGAAAGCAAGGACAGGGATGGCTATCTTTCAAGCATCTGCCTTCACAGGTTTGGTGGCTGGACTTAGAGAGATATCCTCAAATGTCCTTGGTATGTGGACACAGAGATATATCCTCAAATGGAAACCAGAACAATTTGAATCTCAAGTGGAAAGCTACCTAGAGCTAGGCAATTGGATGGCAAGATAATTAAATCTTGCCTCTTAGGCACATTGTACAGATTCCTCTTCTTTCTTTTTTTCTTTCTCCAACATAAAATCCACACATCAAACATACTTGTGATTTTTTTTTAAACAAAGCTAACAAAATACATGGTTTTCATTTCCACATAGAAATTGTTATCTTAGACAACTGATCAGGAAGAAGGGAACTACTTCCTAGTTCATTGAATAAAATAATAATAATAATAATAAAAGTAACCTTGAGACTAGGGATCAATCATCCACAAAGGCAGTTTGTGTCTCCAATCTGATAATGCAAAATGACAATTTTCCAGGATACAGACAAATGTGCCAGTCAATGCCTGGAACTGGGAGCTTAAACACTGAGCAGTTAATTGAGATGTGTCCCCGTTCTTGGGCAAACAAACTCACCATCATCTCGTGCAATCTGAAGGGTTATGTTTTACAAGAAGGGGAAACTGTCACAGAGGTTTTTGTTTGGTGTTTTTTGAAGTCCACATGTGTCAGAGTGTGTTAAGCCTAAAGATTAAGCTGCTCAATCTTAATAAGAGGAGTGATGCTTCCCTTCCAAGTACTGGTGTAAAAGAATAAGAGTTTAATCCATTCTGCCAAGGCTGAGGCAACTCATCACGTGTGTTACCATTCTGGAGGATTTTAAAGCAATAAATGGAGTGTTACTGGTTTAGGTTACAGCTGCACTAAATGGGATTTAATCACAATATTCTGCTGAAGTTCCAGTTAAGGTTCTTGAACTTTTTCTCTTAATTCCAGTTTTTAATTTGTCTGTTAGCCTCCTATCTGTTTTCTTCATATTGCATGTCTGCTCACCATTGCAAAACTGAGAACAAAGTAAAGAAGTCATTAATATTATTCTGTAGGCTCAAACTTCTCTTCATAGAGCCTCAAGTATTAACCAAAATTTACTCAACCCTTATAAAACTAAGTTTGTGAAGTCAGCTGGGCTGATGTTTATGTACAAATATCTGATCTTAGAAAACATGAAACTAAGCAGTTTAACATTGGCTGATGCAGAAAAAGAGAAAGTGATCTTCCTGGCCCCTGAGATTGCTGGCCTGGAGGGTTGGAGTCTCAGCTTCTCTTTCCTGCTGCTCTATTTCACCACAGCATGGAGAAACCATTGTCACTGCTCTCATTTCTTCAAATAAGATGAAGTAATGCCTGAAAAGATCTCTGATAAATCTGCACCAATAAACTTCTGCAGATAAGTACAGCTGAATGAGTGGCATGCTTTTTGGTTTGAAAGGCAGTCATCTCACAGAAGAAAACTTTTTTTTTTTAATTCTGGTTTGCTATGATAACTGACTCCACGTGATGCAGAAGAGGCGAATACTGATAGTGTGATGCAAAATATCACACTATCAGCTGGTAACATGCTTCTCAGTCCACAATTCCCACTATATCCACTTCTGCAGAGCTGCTCTGGCCAATGGACTGCATATCACCATCCATAACTGGTTTTTTAGTAACAATGTAGTTAAAGACATGCATCTGGCAATGCAATGAATATCAGAGTATATCACTGAGAGGTTTCTGGAAAGTCCTTCTTTGCTTAAAAGTCAGGTTTTTCTATGTACAGTAATCTACAGAGAAAACTCCTCCCTTTCCCTACTGAAGCTACCAGTATGATGACAGACTTACAATAGTCTTAGAAAGTGGCCTCATAATTCAGAAATTTAGGCTGGATTTGAGACCACTGGCCTCGTATTTTAATCTCAACTATACAATCTTATTTTATTTATATTGGGTAAGGGAGCATAAATCAGGACAAGATTTATACAGAATATACAGACACCAGATTAAAACAGTCTGTATGAATATTTTATCTAGTCTGACTCTCTGGAAAGCTCATCTATTTTGGTTTAGTTATATTGAAAAAAAATTACTTTTCCAAGAAAGCACTTTCTCCTTTCCCCCCTTTGACCCTTTCCATCTCTCATGCTGTCAGTTACTTCTGGATTAAATCAATTTTTCTCCTCAAATCCCAGTCCAGTGAGTTCATGCCATTTGCTTGTAAAAATCTGACAGACTTCATCATCCTGTAAGAGGAACTGATTTGAACTCTGATCATTCCTGTGATACAATGTCTGATCAGGTGCTATGTCTGAAGTGGAATAGTTTTTTGTTCCTGGTAGATTAGCCATGTCTTTCATTTCTGCTGACATACATATCTAGCTCTAGTTGTACTTTCCAGTTCCATCAAAATTTAATATTTCAAATGCACCTGTCATGCAACTGGTGTGTTACTCAGTGAAAAGAGGTCAAGGTGCATGGATCTTGGGTGACATTTCAATTATTCTTGCCTGAAGACAAATCATGTGTTTCATCTCTGTATCTTAAAAAAAGGGTCCATAACTTACACTTCTACCAACATTTTCCCTTCCCTTTATAAAATATGAATTATTTATAAATTTTACAGGGTTTAAACTGCCATAGAGTTGAGCAGTTTAATGTAAAATATTCCATTCCAACATTTGCTGAACAAATCTAGATAAATGCTAGCACCCTCTGTCATACCAAAAATAACCTGAAAACAAATAGCAAGCCACTTATCAAAACAACAAAGAAATAGCATTTTCTGATTTATTGCCTATCACTTGAGTACCGTTTGAACTTCCTGCATGGATGATTAATATTTTACAAGAAGGAAAAGAAGTAGTGGACAGTCCCTGTTCTGGAAAGCCAAATTTGCTTTATTAATATGTATTTATTTGCCATAAAGTTCAACATGCTTCTAGATTTGAGAAAAATTTTTCTAAGACTCCTAAACTTAAATCCAGAATAAGTGCCTCACAAATCACAAGAATATATAACCTAGTTTGAGAAGGATTTTCCAGCTGATACAATAGCTAACATCTTATTCTACTTAAAAAAATGTGAACACTATATTACAGAGACCTGGTGAAGGTCTCCATGGTGAGAGAGATGGACAAGAATCTTGTTTGATGATCAGAAGGCTGAATTTATCGATATATGATATATAATACATTATAACTATACTAAAAAGAATACGGAGAGAAGTTGCAGAGCTGCTAAGATAAGAATAGAATAGAAAAGAATCTAAAACAAAGTTCTGTGTCCAGGGATTCTGTCCCAAGCTTGCTCCTGTGATTGGCCCTCAACTATAAACATGGAACATGAACCAATCACAGGTGCCTCCTATTACATTTCACAGCAGCTGATAACAATTGTTTACATTCTTCTTCTGGGGCCTCGGCTTCCCAGAAGATGAACAAGTCCCAAAGAAAGATTTCTATGAAAAAATGTCTGCGACAACAGTATAAATGTCTTTGTAGTAATGGTAGAACTCGAAGGGGAGACAAGATAACAATCAGATTGCCACACACACACAAACTCCAGAAGAGGGAGAAGACTTCAAAAATAAATTAAATAATCCAGACTATTTCTGTATAAACCCTACCCCCACCAACCAAATCAGATGACATTCACAGGGTCACTGAATTTACTATAAGCACATTTTTCTGAATATTAGTCTTTATGCATCCTTTATCCACAGGGACACTCCCATATCTCTCTTGTTCTTGGACTGGGACTGTAATTCAAGGATTTCAAGAGTCTTATCTCAGAGTAATTCAAAACTTGTATTCCATCTACCACTTTGAGTCACCCTGGAAGCACAGCAAGGTGATGGAAAAGAGAGAAAGAAAAGTAGATAATAGGATCCGCAGAGACAAACCATCTTGAATTACTGCCATTTTTAAGAAGAAATAGGTTTAGAATCTCGTCGTAGTTTTTTTTTTTTTTTTTTTTTTTTAATAAGAATGCCAAAGGGCATCTCAGAGAGAGCCAGGAATGTGGCCCCTTATAGCACAAAATGGTATGTTTTCAACTCATTACTCATTTTCCTTCTAGTACTGAGAGGATTGGTCTTTCACCTTACCTGGCAGCCTGGGGATTACTGCCTGTTTAAAACAGTCTGGTGGGTGGCTGCTTACACCTGGCAACTGCAGTGCTCTGCAAGCTATTTCATGCTGAACCTATCAGGGTGAAAAGTTTTCCCTTACCCGGTGGATATGGCCAATATAACATCTGTCAGGATGCAAAATGTCACTTCTCTGGATTGTCTGAGCTTTGAAACATTTTCAGGAGGAGTGGATGGCTGAAGGTCCATATGCCTCCTGTTTGCTTGTGTTGAGGCATGTGTTGAGACCATAAGTTTGAAGGGAGAGAAATATTGACACTGAGACTGCATCCTTTGACCACTCCTGTGTGGAGAAGTGAGACTGTAAATGCTCTCACGCTGCTTTGGACTGGCAGCCAGCTCTGAAGCAGCCTCAGGTGAAACCTTGCAAGTGAAGCAATGCAGGATAATTATTATAATAACATTGTGATGCCAGGATTTCAGCTGATCATATTGATGATATTGACCAGAAATCTTGCTGAAATTGCTCAGGATCCCAGGACAGTCCCAGGAAAGAATGGAACTGAATTCAATATCTGGAAAAAAGTCCTGAGATCCTAATGAGCACAACAAAGCTGATGCCGTGGTCTTGAGCTGAAGATTCATATGGAAAAACTGACTGAGCCATATTGGTCAAATCATCCCATTTTCTCTTGGATTTGTAGGAGGAAGTGACGCAGATAGCAACAGAAAGTTATTCTGTATCTCTGGGACGAAAGTAAGGGTATGTAATTGTCATAAGGGACACTGGTCTACAAAACCTATTTGCAAATGATTTCAGATGTTGGAGAAGAAGAAAATGAAACAGAAAAATGTGGAAAGCAAGAGAAAGAGCTAAACATGCTGCTTTTTCTTAGGAAAAGATGTCCCGTGTCTTTCCTGTTTGCAGGATGGGATGATCACGTGTTAGGATCTCTGTAAGTGATTCATGGATTAAAAAATATTTCCTTTGTCTGATCCTTAAACTGAAGTGTGGGCTTGAAGTCTATGAAAGAATAGATGCTTTGCTTGCACAAAGAACTGACAACCTTTAAGCAACATCTCCCACTAACTAAGATGCTTCAACAGCTTGTACCTATGAGCCATGATGGATCACACCACAACTACAGGGCCGAAAGATCCATGCACAATGATGGGAAAAATGTGTGCACATTTTTTTCATAATTTTCAATACTTCAAAAAGATTTCTTAAAAATATAAGGGAAGTCAGTGTAACTTGGAGCAACATCAGAACAGAACCATCAGAACAGCATAAGGATTGAGACTTTAAATACAGGAAAGTATTCATATTAAAGGTGTAATATCATTGTGATTGACAATGATAATTTCAATTTTGAGACTAGAGAGATGTAATCAACAGAAGTGATAATAAATATCAGGTTTTTCAGTGTTAAGGGGTTCCCAATAAATCTTATTTGTCAACTTGTCAGATTTGTAATAGATTTTCCAAGAAAAACATCAAACATCTCTATTTAACCAAAGCAGGATTCCTGTAAACCAGAAAAATCGTTATGGTAGCCTTTATTCTTCTACACAATTTGGATACACTGAGATGTTGAAAAAGGAGACCTGATAACTGGATTGCTACACTGAAGGCAATTTTAATGGTAACTCTGAATACGTCTTTCCCTGAGATTGAACTCTCTGAGGAAGTTACAGAGCAATTAGAGATGCAATTACAGTAAGTCATCAGGACCAGATGGTATTTCATTCAAGGATTGAAAGAAATAATGTGAAAGAGTGTACTGAAGAGGATATTTATTCTGCAGCTTCCAAAGAGGCAGGTTTCACTCTCAGCAGAATGAACAGCATACTGAAGAGCCCCGGACAGTTGTCCACTGAGTCTCTGGTGACACAACAGCAAGCTCTAGTCTCTGGGTTCTTGCTGCTCCCTGAAGAAAAGAATGAGCCTTACACTCTAACTCTGAAATTCAACACATTTGAACTCTGCAGAAAACGTGACTTTGATATTGAGTGATTTCTATTGAGAAAACGGTTTCAAGAGGTCAAGATGAAACTCTCAAACTTTACAACAATCTCAGACAGCAAAACCAATAGAAATGCAGAAACTATTGTGTTTGTTACTTCTTGAAATAGGTAATCCATACCGTTCAAGCTGGATTGGTTGAATCTATGAAATAAATAAAGAACTCTGGTTACTAAGAGATGTGAGTGCAAAAGGCCAAACTGGGAATTGTGTAATCTGCCAACAGTAAAGAACAACTCTCATGGCAAGGGAATGCCACAGGATTACAGGACCACCCAAGGGAACATTGCCCCATGCCAGAGTAAATTCGGAGCTAAATCCACTTCCTTCCTGTGAATTTTCCCTGAAACTCTCCTTGATTCTGTTAAGTGATAAATGCTGTATTAATGCTCTATTGCTGACCACTCACTCTCGTGTGGTCTGTAAGTTTGGATTGAGCTTTGTGCATTTGCATTTTTTGTCTGCCCAAAGTTTAGCACAAGGTACTTGTCAGCAATGGCAAGGAACAAAACTTTAGGTTAACACTTGGAAAAGAAAAATAAAAATGTAAATGAAGTCTTTTATACATGTTTTAATTTATAGAATTGTCAGAGTGTTGAATGTCTTATCTATCACAAAAATCTGAGAAGGATCTTTAGGGAGGATGGTATTTTAATTGCCATTGTACCAATAGTTAAGAACAAAGCAGCCTTATATTTTTGAGAGCAATGACAAGTGGAACTGAGTCTGTACAGAAAGTATGGCACAATATTGTGGTATTCAATAAAAAAGACTCAAAATGCTTACTGAGTAAAAGATAGAATGTCTGAAAGTGATATTAATATCTGAATATTAATTCAGGTCTTTAAGACTGGTAACAACTACTTCAAAAAGCAGCATACATAGCATTTTACACTGAATGGGCAAATATTTCAACCATGCTATGCTGGCCAATTAGAATTGATTAAATATGGAAGAGTAAATTAATCTCTAACATTTAACAGCTAGAAAACATATTTCCTTTCTTTTATCTGGGCACTTTTGCATACTGAGCTAGCTCTACCACATATCCAGAAAATACTTTGCATAATCCAGTGCAATTAAACCTACTGTTTATGCAAGTTATTCTTAAAATAGCAACTGTTTCTAAAGATAGCAAAGCTGCTCCTAAAAAGACAGTCTTATAATCTACACAGAGAAGCAATTTAAATGAGAGCCAGGGAAACTGTCTGAGAATCTAGTTCAGAAGTTGGTAAAACATTGATAAAATTTGAGGTGATTAAATTTAACATCTGATCTATCAGATAAACAAAAAAAAAAAAAAAACAAACAAACAAAAAAAAAAAACCAAAAACAAAAAACCAAAACAAAACAAAAAAAAATAACCAAAAAAACCACACACAAACTTTGGCACATTTCATCCTTCATCAAGTTTGCCTGTACCTACAACACCTTTCTCTGCAGCAACCCCCAGTAGTCACAACCCAAAAAGCCAATCCCATTCCTGGGTGCCCAAGGCAGAGCAGATTAGTCAATCAAGTAACAACACATGTAGATTTACCTTGGGTTAGAGCATGCAACGGCAGAAAGATGCCATTTTCACACTCTGCAGCAGGGTTAAAGGTTAAAAGGTTCTATCCTACAGAGTTATTATAAGCTATATTTATTTTACATACTCATATGAAGAGAGAACTGGACTGAGCATTACTAAAGTTTGCTGATTGGACTAAATGGTTCCAGACACTAAAAGCCTACAAAGGACTTAAACTACAGCAGGATTTGCACAAACTGGGGGGATTGAAACATCTTGCACCAGATGTTACAGAAATGAGCTCCTTGCCTTCTGAAAGCATAATGACAACATTAACTAAATCCCTGGGAAACTTATTTGAGTTTGGGCTGTGCAGGACTATGAATAAATAAATTTCATGACCTGGACAGAAAACTGAGACGAAAGACTATGAAATGTAATACTGTGCCAGATTTTTGATTCCAGCAGTACCACAGCACCCATCCATATTTTCCAAGAATATTATCCATATCCATATTTTTATAATTTTGAATGAATAGTTGAAACTATAAGATGGAGCTGTGAGACAATGAACATAAGCAAATCTGAACTTCTAAATTTTATTAACAAGACCTAAATCTGTGGCACTCTGGAAAGGAAATTACTTTGGGAAAGACATAGTTCACCAGCCATTTAAAACATGTGTTTGAACAAAAACTTTTATATGGTTTATATTCTATTAAAATCCTTCCCATCCCTTCAGAAAAAAAAATGCTGAATATAGCTGGACAACTGTCAGAGCATCTGGGATGGGGAACCTGTTTGAAAATAACAATGTGTAACCTATTGCATTTAAAATTTTTGCAATTTCCTACAAGATTTGCAAAGGCTGGAGAGATGAGCAGCTGGCATGCTCCTGTGCTTTGATGGTCACTTGTGGTGAATATTTTCCTTTCTCTAGTGTGCAGAGTGGCAATGGCTCTCCCACTGTTCTCAGCGATGTTACAGGCACAGCAGTTTCAAATCCCACCTGATGGAGCCTGACTGTGGATTAGTATATCTGCTCTCTGACCGTCCTTCCTGGTCTCTGTCCATCTCTTTCAATGTTTTTAGCTGGCAGGATGTCCTTCAGTTCACCAGGAGAGCTGGTTTATGGATAGTCTGTTATGCTGTAACCCTAATTCACCTAAAATTCCTCTCACTCCTGGCCTGGAACTGTGTTTCCTCAGTGATTCTCCATACAATCTGTTCAGCTCACCCACTGGATAGGTGAAGTATCCCTGGCAGTCATATAAGAAAGAGATATTTGACGGGCTTGCTACTGAAACAGAAAGTACTGCGGAGAAAAGGTCATGAAATTGCCATCCCAGGAAATGTTTCCTGAAATATTAAAGGAAAGGAAACTAATATTAATATTAAACTAAAGGAAAGACTAATTCTGATATTGTTGACTCACAGTGAGTATTGCAGTTAGATACCTGAAGCTATTATATAACCATGCCTAAGGATGGTTAAACCACATCTGAAGCAGTCCCCAGACAACTGCAGGAAAATATTCCCCCAGATACTATAATTCTTTTCATCTTCTGGGTTGTTAAACATCATGTGTGGTCCAGCCAGCCCTGCTTTGGAAAGGGCAACACCTGGGGCAAGGACTGGAAAAACTGGTAAAGGCAACATGCACTTCTGCCATATCTGTTAACTCACCCTGTGCCAACTCAACTGGATTAAAACAGAAGGGAAGAAAGGTAATCATTGCCCCAACCTGGATGAATAACTACACATGGTTCCTGTGTAGTGTGAATGGGAACGCTTCAGGCTAGCTCATCAGACTGTGAATTGCTATAATCAAAGTAGGTAAACAAAATTTTTGCCAGTTTTCTGCTCCTCCACACAACAGAACATGACTTGTGATCTATTGTGATCAGCATTGTAACAGTCCTGTAAAACCGTCTTCCTTTTAAGATGAAAACTAATATCATGTAATGATGGTCAGCAGAATTTTCTCTTAACATTTATAGTAATATAAATCTCCTCATAAATTAGAAAAAAAATAATACTTTTCTCTCCTACCTCAAACCACATAAAACATTTTAAATGATAAATCTCTAAATGCTTTTGTTAATCTTGGTTCTAGGGTGCTGTGGTTTGGTAGAGGAGGATGTCAATCTGTACCAAACAGTTTAGCCCGGTCCTCATATTAAGTTTCAGGGCCACAGCCAAGCCAGATGCAGAAATACAGCTCACAGTAGTCATGACAGTAAAATTTTAGTTGCAGTAAAATTTCAATGGCTACTGTAAAAGAAACTCTGAGCAATTTCCAGATTTTGGATGTTCCTGCATACCCCTGGCTTAAATAGAAATATTACTGCTGATCTTCCAGGGGTACTGGGAAACAAATAAAATGATTGTCATTCTTCATGATTTTTTTCCCATAAGTCAAAAGTTAATTACTTCACAGATGGCAGAATGGTGAATGAAATGAATGCAGTCAGCTTGCCTAGAAAACTGGATTGCAGAACATATGCAGTGAAATGAGACAGAAAAAAGGGCTGGCAAACAATAAATATCTATTTCCTTTTTGCTTTAAATAGACTAAAAGGTCAAGAGAAATATATGACTGACATTTGTCCAAATAAATAGCAATAAAACTAGTTATATTGGTCCACAAGCAATTTCAGACAGAGGGATGAGCACTAAATTGGCTAGTAAAAGGCATTCTTCCATAACAATATATTTCTTTTATATTTTTAATCACAATAAATTGAGATAAATAGTCCTAAGTTTGCTGCTATTCTGCCATATTGCTAACAGTGATAAAGAGCAACTTTTTATTACACATTTAAGAGATATAAAGGAAATAAAAGAAATATTTCATGTTTTTGAAGTCTATTATATGTAGGAATATTGTAGATAGTAATTTGTAGGATTCATGGTCTGCACACATGGAACATTTAGTACCATAGCAAAAGATTTCCTTTTATTCTTTTCTGCCACAGCTGTTCATCTACCTCACTGATTCAACACTGACACGTATTGGGAAACTAAACAAATAATGAGAGTGGCTACAGGCATCCCAGGACAGGCTGAGCTAGAATATTAGGGAGCCAACATTAGTGACAAGGCTCAAAAGCCACACAAATAATGTGTCAGTTCTGGCTAAATTCATCAGAGAGGTCTACACCAAAAATAACATATGCGAGTGAGTGGTGGTTTTTTCTTAGTCCTAAACTTCATCTGATAAATTTAATTATTTCAAACATTGTATTGCGTGTATTTATGTCATGGCCATCAGAACCTTCCCATGGAAGCCCAACAGCTCCCTTATCCATCACCTGAGATTAGGGAGAGGGATTTTTTAAAATCAGCTGCATTAGAATAGCCAGATGATGTAAACATGAAAGAAACACCTACTCTCCAAATTGCAACACTTAATTGTGAATTTGTTTTCAATTTGTTTGTTATTATGGCAAGAGTTCTTTAACTATGAGCAGTAAGGAGCCTCAGCCCTGATCTGGTATTGTGTGAACTTGGATAGACCAAGTCTTGCAGGGAAAGTTCTGTGATCAGATTTTGTCAATGTACATCAAATATTTGCCATATGTCCCTTTACAAGAGTGACAGCATTTAAATAGCCAGGTCTGGAGCTCCTATGGTACTATAGGAACAGTACAATCCACTGCAGAGAACTTTCATTGTGATGCGACACTTTAGCACCTGAGATGATGTGATTTACACTCATTCCTGATAATACATTTTTCACATGTGTTAAAACATCCATTGGGCTTGGAAGCATATTCTCTGGTTCTGTTGTGTTCAGCAGAACACCAGAATGAAGTGAACTCTCAATGCAATGGCCAAGACCTGCACACACATCAGCAATGTTGACACATCCCTGTTTAGAACTGAACTCTCAGGTACAGCAGCACTTTCTGCACCCTTGAAAACCTAAAGGCGGGACATATCAGGTTGAAGAGCATGGAGATGAAACCAGCATACTCTTGCGGGGATTGGGGTGTTCAGCCCAGGATTCATCCTCTACAATCAATTGCTCTTCAGCAAACACATTTTAGAAGGGCAGACCACAGTTTTCATTTATGTAATGGTCACCACCAGAAAAATAATTTGTACCATAATAATGAAGCCTTTGTCCTGCAGGAATTTCACTGTATAGGTAAGATTGCAGAAGAATTTGAGAAATTCCAGTGCCTCATCCCCTTATCTACCTGCTGGGATTTCAGAGAATATTTTCTCTACATCCCTCAAATATTGTAGTTTAGAAAGAAAAGAGTCTGTTTTGGAAACAGATATCCCTAAAAAATAGTTACAAAAGGGAAACCTTGTTTAAGCACAGCCATGGTTATGTCTGTATTTTAAAAAATTCCAGAGCTTGAAATTGGCATTAAACCATAAGTCCAAATTTGGCAAATGGGCTGAAGTGATAAATTAAGCAGAATGAAAAGAGACCTGAGAGACCAGGCTTGATGACGTGATGTAGTTGGCGTGGATTCTTACTGTTCTTTGACTGTAAATGGAATAGTGACTGTGAGAAAAAGAGTTAATATATGTCATTTTAAAATCCAATTTCATATGGAAGAGGCTACTGCAAAGCTGTGAGGTGATGGGCAAAATAAATGAAACAGTAAGGAACTGCAAAAAGATAAACATGCACCTAACACAAGGGGCTGATTCCAAAAATCAGCTTTAAAAGCTTGGTATAGGGGCTGGAGGTGGGAAGGGTGGGGAGGAGTGGAGAGGGTGTTTGATGGGTTTTTTTAGGGGGTTTTTTCCCCACTATTTCAAAGAGAGATTGATTCAAAGTACCTAAGTATCAAAGTATCCAAGTTAGACATTTAAACTCCCAGGGCAGCCGATGACAGATTTATAGTCTGCAGTCTCTGGGAATTCATGAAGATTCAAGAGGTCACCAATCCGAGCTGTTTCCTTCTGGCACAGGCTACTGCCACCGCAGCCACATGGCAGAATGGATGATATACTTGCTGTGATTCAGTGCTCACACATTAACTTAAAATCACTGCTGACTTTCTTTTAGGTTAATGGCTTAGGTGGCACTCTGTGGCAGCCAAAATGTCATTCTGCCACTTCTGGTAGCAATCTGGAGAGCCCCAATAGATACCAGGCTTGGATGTTTGGTGGCAGTAAATTGCCCAGAGTCCATCTGCCAGAGCGCAGCTGACAGCAACTGAAGTGCTTTTAAAAGGCATTTCAATGTTCTTGCAGAGCAGAAGTTACCCTGGGAGGAGTGCTGAGCTCTGCCTGACCACTGACCTCTCCCAGATGCCTCAGGCTGTGAATGAAGGTTCCATGGCAGGCACTTCAGTCTGCTCAGATCCAGAACTGAGAATCCTCCTCTGCAACTGCCGCCTCTCCTTTCAAACAGGAGAAAGGCTGCATATATGGTAAGAAATATTCGTGAGTAACAGCAAACTGGCCAAAAAAGAGGAGTTCCTGGGATTCCTGTCAACATGGATCTGTCTCCACACAAATGCCAAAGAGAGCAAACACCTAATGCTTAGCTAAAACCAGGATGGAGAGAAATAGCTGGGTTTTGACCCTGTTCCCAGAAGTCTCTCTGCTTTCCATCATATGAATGGGCAATATAAAAACAAAGCATAACAAAACAAAAAAAACCAAAACCATTAATGGATTAAACTAAATAGATGACTCCAACACAATTAACCTATTGCAAATAACGATAAGGAATGCATATGAAAGAGAAGCAGAAAACTGATGCATTCAAATCCAGCCCCTTCAAAGCTAATGAATAGAATGAACAGTGAAAACTAGCACTACTTCATGACTTGAACAGAGACTCTGTGCAGAGCTGTACAAAGAAATAAACCTGGAATACTGGCTAGGACACAATCTTGTTTAGTATCTATGCAACAAAACCTTGGTTACGGTATCAAAACCTGATATTACGCCGTCAGTCTTCATAGAACTCAAACAGATTATCTCTGCAAAGCATTAGCAGAACTGCTCATCCAGCCTTCCAGTTACATAATGAAGTCTATGTAATTTGCTTGTGGTTGCACAGGATCATGCTACATCAGCTTTTCCTCTAACTTCATACACTTATATAGAAAGAAATCCCACAAAATATAGCTTCATGGCACACAGACAGAAAATATGGAAGTATGTTAGGTGTCCTGCTCTTCCACACAGTGGAAGAAGAGCAGTTTTGTTATATTCAGGCTTTTTCAGCATGATTTTAGATCCAAATCTGTAAAAAAAAAAAAAACCCAAAAACAAAACAAACAACAAACCCACTACTTAACCATATGCTTTTCTCTAAGTATGAGTCACCTGTTGACTTCAGTATGAGTACCCATATGCTGAAGGTGTACAACACATTGAAATAGCATCTTGGTATGAAACCAAAACTAGAAACAAGATAGATCCTTCTTCTAGAGACCTGAAATGGTGTGGAGTTCAAATGTGAAAGATTTACAGTTGTGTCAGGATTAAAAAAATTAGAACATGGCTATTAATGTAATTAGGAAGATGAAAAAGAAAGGGATCACAAAAATGGCAAGACAACTTCTTTATTCTGGGATGACTAGAAGGAGATTAATTCACAGTAATACAAAATTGGATCACTATCCCTTTTGCAGTTTGAATGCTACAGAGCACTGATGAATTGAGGGTTGCTAAGAAAGGGGAATTTACTACACAATTAGGATGGCCTTGTGGCTCATTACTGATGTATTCAAAATGTTCCATCTTGCTTCTTAACGTGGGCAGTGATAATTTTGATTGTCACTCAAAAATCATGCTTTTTTGTTTGCCAGATCAAAGGGTTAGGTAACTTGTATCTTTTCTCTCTGCATAGGTATTTCTGAAATTGCCTTAATATTGTATCGGAAAATAAGCAACCCCAATTGCAGTATCTGGCACAAAAATTAGATCAGACTCTAAACAGATCAAAAAATACTCAGTAATGCCAGATAACAGGGCTGTGAATTGTGGGCACTTGGGCATTTTTACATTGCATTTGATACCTTTTCCAAAAGCTATTTATAGCTTGGAGGAATATTCACTGAGCTGTGCAGTCCCAGCTCTCCCACTTACATATGGTAATATTCCTGAACATTCAAACCCCTTAGCATCAGTCAAGGCCTCTTAGTGCTATTGTTCAGGAGTAAGTACGTATCATTCATTTCACTCATGAGGTTACATAAGGATATTTTAGGCAGAGCTGAGCACAAAACACAGAAAAAGCTGGAAACATTTTCCCTTGCTGTGCCACAGAACAATATTCCTAAAATATATGCAATATTAGCGTTGCTCCACCTTCAGTGTTTAATGACATGAAAAACAGGGGTTTAGGAGCAGGTGATTTGTTAGATTGACTGGAAGACTAAGATAAATTTAATTATGAGCTCATCATCAGGTTTGAAATGACAGCAAACACTTCAAAGTAATGCATTACAAAAAAAAGTTCTGAGTTAAACCTAATTTTGTTATGTACTTAAGACAGCTTGAGACAAATGGATAATTAGCACTAATGGCTAAACCAGGTGTTTTTATCACTTTCTTGTTCTTGGATTGTGGAAGGCAAGCCAAGCACCAAATATCTCATGTACTATCACAGCATCATTTATGACTGTACTTCCTGTGAGGTGCTGTGCTATGGTTCTCCTTAGAGCACTAAGGAGTTTTTGTTCCATATATCAGAAAGGTCCAAAAGTGGAAAAACTCTTTTTTATATGTCTCAGGATATAAGGCACATAGATGCAAGATTGACCAAGAAGTAGCTCAAGCATAACTCAAGCATTGCCCGAGTTTGATTGCCTGATGATAATTTGATCACCTGATGATAGCTACTGTAGTCTTTTAAAATTTACTTTATTTATAAGCAAACCTAAACTAGCATTTCTCCTTTGGAGAAGAACACTTCCTCTGTATAATACCTACTGCACTGCAGCCCTGTTCATTAGGATGCTGGAGCCATTCTTGCTTAAAAGACTCACAAAGTGATGTTGGATTCAGCGCTTCTGTCCACCAGCATGGTCTGCATGCTCACTGGAAAGTCAGGGCTGCACAAATTCCTATGAGTGAAAGATCTGTTATCTCCAGAGGAAGTTCCTTCTCCCTTCTGGTTTTAGTGTTTGCAGACCACTGCCAGAGAAAAAATTGCCTTAATCCCAATCTGGAGATATAAAATTTTATTCATCAAAGCTACCAGCTGGTATTCTTTTATAATTCTAAATTTATAGGAAAGAAGGTAATCTTTGGAGAAATCTGTAAATTTGAAAAAACAAAAATCTGGAAAATAATTAATGGTTAATGCATAATGCAGGTCACAACATTAGATAACAGGGAGAGCTGCTCTCAGTACTTTGGGATTGTACACTAGCAAGGACATCATCCTACCCTGCTTTCAGAGCAATATTAAAAAAAGATCAGATTTTCACTACAGCAACTCTACCCTGCCACGTATTGGGAAAACATCCAGCTCTCTGAAGGACTCAAGTCCTGTTTCCAGCCTTCATCTCTGGTCTCCCCAGTAAACTAGATTATTCTACATGGTTATACTGGCAGTACACACTTGACTGCCCTTCTCTCCTCAGTGCAGTCAGGAACCTCAATGAATGCTGAAAATCAGCCTGTTATGAAATTACTTTCACTTTCATGTCTCTTCCTTAATTCCCACTGACATCTTGCTCAGTCTCAGGAAGGATGAATTTGTATATCCAGACCTTCTCAGAAACTGCTAGAAGTACATGTGGGGAAGTAAACTTTCTCCTTCCATAAAAACAGTCCAGAGGATTTCTTTACAACCAAATTGCACTAACAGACAGATTCAGAGCTTGTGAAAACAACAGACCTCATAAAAACAGCTTTGAGAAGACTAATTAACTAGTTTTGTGGTACGAAATTTGTGTTTTCTTAATATATAATCTATTTTAATTAACCATGAAGTAGATTGTTAATTACTGTTGTCATTTCATTTTAGACAGTCACATCAGTTTTAGAATGGACTTCACTGGATGTTATTGAAAACACATTTCAAAATCAAACATGTGTCAAATTAAAGTGTTTTGAATAAGCACCATTCAAATTCAATTCTGCAAGTAGGTGGGAAAATAGTTTGGTCTGCAGCCTAGATGCTGGATATCCTGTCACTGTTAGGAAAAGCCTTTGTGGCAAAGAGATTATCAGACACAGTGCTTTACTTTTCCACACAACCAGAATTTTTACACTAGACACAGATTGCACAGACATAGTCTGGAAGGGCAAAAAGAAGCGGGGCATTTCTAGACAGGAAGCTTCCCTCAAGAATTTAGGAATATTTTCTAGTATTAGCACATGCAGTTTCTTATCTGCACTTTGCAGCTGTCTAGCGGACACTAATGAGAGATTTCACGTTCGTACCAATTACTTGAAATATTTAATGTCCTTCTTAAGGTGCATTTACACATCAAAGAAATGACTCAGTCCAAGCATGCCACAATGCTGCAGAGGAAAAGAAAATGTCCCCACTTTGTGCTGAAAGAGAAATGACTTTGAGTTCTCCTGCAGCTAAGGCTACATCATCAGTTTTATTTTAGATCTTCATTTTCAGAGGTTGATAACCTAGGGCAAAAGTGCTGTATCTGTACAATTCTGGGTAGACAGTATATCAGGTAAACACCAAAGTCATATCCTCCTTAGCCAGTTATGGACATTTTTAGGCAGGCATCTAGACAGGATCCCAAGAAAAACTTGGGCACAACAATAGTGAAAGGTGTTGTGTGTAACTGATAGACAGCTGGATTCTGAACCAAAATAACCCATCCTATCTTATGTAACTTGGATGTTGTAGCCAATTCTCTAAGGTCTGAGAGAAATCACTAAAATTCTCTGTCCATGAACACACCCTTCTGGAAATAAGAAATAGTTTTCTTTTTTTGGTTTTGTCAGAACTAATTCAATAACGTTCACAAAATGCTTCTGTGAAGAACACTGGGTGTTAATTAGCCTTTTATTATTCAAGAGAACAATTACTGAAACAATAACTTTCAACTGGTGAAAAAACTATAAAACATGTAGCTTAGGTTGCTCGTGATGTGTTGCCGTGGTGATGGTCACTAACTTACACAGTGAGCAGTATATTATAAGACTTTTAGTTTGGGGGTTTTATTAACTGCTAGAAAATATATTGAGCCATCTCTACCATCATCTACATGAACCCAAAGAAAGCTGGGCTTGTTAAGTGAAAGGATCCAATTAAATGCATATTGATCTAATTTTCTGTTCTACTATCTTACTGAAAACTTGCAGCTCAGGGTGGTTGGTTGCAGTTCTGTGGGGACTAAGCCACCCCTGCCTGAGCCCATCTACAGCCCCAGTGTTTCTGGTTGGTGAGGAGGGATATGATGCACTCTGAAGGCAGCACATCAGCAGGGTGCTGAGGGGTGAGCTCACAGGGTCTGAGTAAAACACCAGGCACTGACTAGAGCACCCTCCCTTCCCTTGGTGCCACAAGGCAACCTCCATCTTCCCTCTTCCATCCAAAGAAATTGGGGTTATTGCCAGAGACTGCTGCTCACAGAGACATCCTACCCTCAGTACATGAGCATTATCTGAATTTAGCCTCACTTCCTCTAAGCTCTTATTAGATCTGTCTCTGGTAAGGAAACATCTTTAGCTGTTAAATCAAATAACATTTTCCTAGCACATGCATTTAAATGGCTGCAGTTGGTTCTCAGCCTACTGTTTCATGCGATTTGTATTTTAGTTTTTTAAAGAAATGTAAATCAGCATTGAGAATACATTTTTGGCCTTAAAATATCCATAATAATAACTGTAACCATTTTTTCTTTAGAATTCTAATATAAAGAAATACATTCACAGCTATGAAGCATACTTCCCATATGTAGAGAATGTTTATAAATAATATCAAGATTTTAAAATGAGTAATTGCCTCCCATTTTTTTCCACTGCTTAGAGAATTTAAAATCTTTGGCTTTTGAAAATTAAAAATAAAAGTGTAAGTCTTTGATAAACAGTATTGTTTGAGCTAAAACTAAACCAAACCTCCTGCATTTTATTTTTATGGCAGTTAATATTCAAAATATCTAGTGGTCTACACCAAAACTGACAATGGTTTTTTTCAGCAAAACACATAGTCATCATTCCATTAAAAAAAATTAATTGCTGAATTTGAAAGAGTTAGTTTGCTATTATTAGCACAGGCAGTCTTTGATTTGTAGGTTAGAGGAAAAAAATGGTCCCTTAGACACCATTAGCTAAAAATCTGCTTCATGTTTAATCCTTTTCTTCAGTTGGTACTCCCTTTGACCAGGAACTATTAATCTTTGTGGCTTTTTCATTCCTAGGAAAAATTAGCTTTTAGTACTCATCCTCCTTTTAATTTTTTTTTTTTTTTTTGTGGTAGAAGATGGCTGAAATGGTTCAGAGGTACCCTTTAACTTTTGTTACTGTGTGGTCAAGTATGGTTTCATGCAAAGAATGCAGAAGTTCAGTTAATCTCCCAGAAAATATTTGTATTTTCATTCAGAACCCAGCAATTACACTGTCAAAATAACATTTAAATCTCTGCAGAAAATTGTGCAATTTCACAAGTACGTGTGTAGGGTGGTGGGGCGCAGAAGAAGAAAAATCTACTAAAAGGTTACTGAGATGACAAAATCCTGGGAGTTGAAAAGAAGCAGAAACACAGCCATCACTGGTCTCCAGCAAGAAAAGAGAGCTAAACACTTTCAGGTGACCTCTTGCAAGTTCAGCAGGAATGGACACAGGATACTGCAGCCATAAGTCAGGCACAGATTGCTATAGCAAAGGAATAAACCTTCACTATGGGTACACAACAGCTTGATGTGTTTGTTTGTGTGTGTGTGTCAGTGAAAATTTCACACCATCTTCTGAAGTGTGTGGTATTGCCTGTCACAGAAAATTAAAATTGTTTGAATTAATAATGTACTTCTTAATGGTTTTATAGAAAAATTTGTACCAATTTTCTAGGTGATATGAGATTGCGAAGTGTTAGTTTACCCACAAAAGGAAAGCAGACTCAAGGTACTTGCAGAGGATGATTAAGGACATGAAATATAGCAGGATATAAAAGAAAACTATCCTCAGGATACCTGTAATACCAATGCCCATAAAAATTCTGCAGGTCAGAAACTCAATGTTAATAGTAGAACTCTGAAGACAATGAACTGGATAATGAGTGGATAAAGATTTTTAGTGAAATATTAACAAAATCTTCATCCCTCTACTTGTTTTAATGGGGACAATAGACTTCTAGAAGAGTCACAATGGGAACTTCCACATATGGTTCTCCCATTGTGACTCTTCTCTCAGAACCAGAACAGTGGATGAAATAGGAAGTGCAGTGTAACAAGAGAAAGGATGCTAAGATGGACAAGACTGCAGTAATGAATCTAGAAATAAACAATTGGCACAGTTGTATGACATGTGTCCTGAATACTTGCCTGCAAGAATTTAAAAGGAATAAACTTCAAGAAAGTGTGTTTTTAAAATATCTATATTAATAGTATGTCTAAAAGCTGTTTAAAAGTAAACTATAACAAGGGAAGATGCAGACTGCTGAGAGCAGACGCTTTATGAAAAGTGACGCATCTCCAGCTGTGGAGTGGTCTGGGAGGATGTCTGACACTGTGTAGGGGCACCATTGCCATCTCTGACATTGCCAAGGACCAGCATGCAGAGGAAAGCCCAAGCACACTGAGGGAGCAGAGGTGGGAAGGGACAATTAACCATGGCTCAGCAAGAAAACAGCATTTCAGTCAGGGAATTCAGCATCCTGGAGCTCATTGGCTTGTCCAAGTTGCTTGTCCAAGGGCAGCCCAGACCTGCCCTGTCTTTTGCCAGCCCGCCTGATTACTGAGCTGAGGATTGGACACACAGTGCGCAGAAATGGACTGAGCGAAGTCATTTAACATGAAAGTGCATTTCTGCAAGGCCCAATAGATGAAAGAGATGATTTAAGTGCTTTCTGACGGTGGCAGATTAAAAGATTAAAATTAAAATTGTAAAGTTCAATTGTGCAAAAGGATGCAGACACAGTGTGAGACCTGGCATTGTGGTGTCTGACTTTGAAGTGGTTGGCATCTTCTTTTGAAGTGCAATCCACCAAGATGTGTCAGCTGCTTGCACTCTCCTCAGCACTCTTCTGAATGAGATTTAAAGCAGCAGCACACTGAGCAGTGAGCCACTGCTTGAAGTACAAAACTAATAAGGAAGGTATGTCTGAAATCACGCCTTCTTTTGTCTTTGGACTCCTAGAAGGGGAGGAATTATGCTAGATAGTCACACACCAGAGTTTCTCCGGTAGAGAAAACCAGCTTCCTAGCTTCAGGCCAAATCTGTGGAGAGTTTAATCCAATGTTTTTGGACTAGGACACCTGGATAGTGCAGGTCTAGGAACCCCCCAGCTGTCGAATGCATGCCTTGTTGAGGACACAGGGAACTGCGGATGTTGAGATGCTGAAGCACCATTACACCTACAATCCCAGAAACTACAGTTCCACACCTACAGCTGCCGAAACTGCTGTTGGTCCAAACAGAAACCATCTTGGTTGTGCTGGGCTACAAGGAGAAAGGGAAAGATGTCACCCTGATTTTTTAAGATTTTCTAAGCCTTCTGATGTTGACATTCTTGTAGCTAACTTTCTCACACACTTTCTGTAAATAACTCATTGTTTTGCATTCATTTATGGAGGAGAAGAAAGTTGATGGACTGTTGGTTTGTCCAGTGTCATTGGAGAGGTGGCACTGTCACCCTCCAATGCACTGTCACTTTTGGAAAACTATAAATGTTGGAGTCAGAAAATAAACTTCCCATTTTCTTCACCTTGAGAAAAGTGTGTGTGCTTGTGTTCTTTCGTGTCCTATAGCGACAGAAAGGCAGCTCAGTACAAAATGTAGGCTGATGGGGCACACCCAGCTGGAGTGGCTGAACCAAGAACAGTTCCTCTACTTTTTAAACAAGCTATGCTTTCAGATGAACTTACACTGCTTGTATGTATCAGACCTCCTCTTACAACAGGGTACTAGGTCAAATGCCTAAAGAGGGATACATAGGGGATGGCCTGAGACACAGCATGGTGGTGAACATCCACTTACATGGAGTATGCCCAGATGCAGAATTTCAGGTGTGAGGGAACTAACCAGTGAAACCTAAGTGTCTGCAGACCAAGGGGAAGTGATATATAAACAAAATATAAGTACTGCTAAATTTCCCAAGAAAAAGTATGAGTATTTTTCTTCTCAGAAGATGAAACTTGAAAATAGGAAAGGACAGAACAGAAGGAAATACCAAACAAACAATGAGAGATAATTTTGATTTTTTCCTTAAATATCAGAGGTGCAAAATGTGGTGTAATTTAAATGTGAATTAGACAAATATTCTAGCTACACTGGGTATATAGAGGCCATCAGAGCCCTCCCTCAAAGGCTGCAAAGCAAATAATGCAACATTGAAAGAGTATGACAAAACATAGAGTGAAGGCAAAAGCGTACAATAAAGTATTTGCAAAAATACCCCTATTTTGGTTATGGCAGCGCTTCAGAACTCTGGTACAGGATTATTTGCCACTGAGAAAATTCCTGCATGCACTGACAGAATTCTATTACTGCTTTATAACAGATAAGCCTATTAAAAAGCCTAAACCACACACTGAAATATATGTGTTTCACTCAAGGTAAGAAATTGTAAGCTGTAGATGTCTCTCATTCACTTTTTCCAGTTACCATAACCAGGCAGCACCACTGCTGCTCTTCTTTGTCTATATGTTTCCTAGTTCTCACTTCTGTGCTCTCAGCTTCTTTTCTCCTTGTGTGCACCAAAAACGAGAAAGGCACTATCCTTCTCATAATATTCCAGGATTTAACAATAAAATAGAAATAAAAAGATAAGGAAAGGAATTCAGCTTAATGGCAGAATGGCATAGGTGATGTTTTGCAGATTATGTTTTAGTATACAATGCTACTACACACACCTTATGTACAAATCCCCCTGCCCTATAAAAGACCCATAAAGTTGTGAAGTATTTTAAGATAAGACTTTTATCTATGTGAAAGATTACAGGTGGGATTTGGATTCCGACAACAGCTTGACTATTGCAGCAAGCTTGCCATTGACTGGTACACCTTGTTCTTAGTTGAAAAGTCATGATTTAAAATCTAAATCCAAGCACTGCTCAAACCCTCACCACTGAAATCAGGTGGAAGCTTAATGGTGATCAGTTCATACAAACGATGATGCAGAAGACACAAAACCAATACCCCAGTAGAGTAGAGAGCACTATTAACAAAACCACTTACATTTGCAACAGCGAGGGATGGGCCCTGTCCCTTCCAGGTTAGACTTGTAGGTCAGGAACTATTTCTGTCTTTGGTGAGAGGCTTTTCATCTCAGCCCACTGAATGTTGCTGACAAACACTGACCTTGCTTGACCATGGTCATTAACTGTGTTCACCACAACAGATTTAACAGCACTTCTGTTTCGTGCTGCTTTCTCTGACACATTTCTTCCTGGCTTCTCATTCAGACCTGGCTCACAACTTCTCTTTCCCAGAGTGAAGTCTCAGTAACAAATTTTCCCAAATGTGGTTTGATTTTTAAATTTTTCCCCCCCAATCTATGACCTGGCTTGGCTTGCTAAAGGGAAGAAGCTCAGCAGTGTGTCAAGTCTGACAGTTCCCCCCAGCTACAGAGGCAGACATGGCTCTTTCAAAATGCATTAGAGCACCAAGGGGACAATTAAGAACAGGAAAAGAAGGTAAAACAGTCAACTGGGTTCTACTTTCTGAGCATGCAGTATGGGATAAAACAATTCATGTCCTAGGTTTGGATAGGAAAAAAGCAGAAAAGTCAGCTTCTTGTGGGAAAATACAAATTTTAGCTTCTCTTGCATTCATAATTACAGAGCAGAGTCATCCAGGTAATTCAGCTTTTTAACAGTGTGGATTTTCCATGTTTCTCAACTCAATTAAATTATTAGACAATAATTTAATTGTGCAAAATTTTACACTAAAGGGGGTGCAAGTGTTTGCTTGGTACTGTGAAGAGCTAAGTTTGATAAAGGGAAAATGTGCAGCAGTAATAGAGGAAACTTGAGTAAAGGGAAGAAGATAAGCACTATAAAATGTAATACCCTAAAATATCACTTATTCACTATTGTTGGGAGGAGCAGATAACAGTGAGAAGTGGAAATTCTGTATTCCAGGGAAGAAAAACTTATTCTTACCTGTCAGATGTTTGTACTTTAATAGTAAAAACATACATGTTAATGGAAAGAATGGAGCTAAAACTGTCAAAGGTGGTTGACTCTGAAAATGTATTACCTGTGTGTCACCTCCAAAGCTAGAATATTTTTTGGAGAACAAACCACTCTTGATTGCCTCTCAGGAGAGCCTTGCCAGTGAGAAGTCTCAAGTGAATGATGATCTTCTCCCATTCAGCACTGAGGATGAAATCGATAGCCCATTCTTTAACAGTTAATAATAACCTTTATATAACAGCAGTTTTTTTAAAAAAGAGACAAGAATATTTATAAAAAATCTGATTTATCACACATTGAGAATATGCTTTGCCTGCAGAAGCCATCTGTCTACGCACTTCACAGCTCTGTTTTCTGTGGGAGATAGGCTGTCATATGAGACATTTCTTTCTGCTGTTTATTTTGGGATTTTCAGTTTAAAGGACATAAAATATTTTGTATTTTGTTTTTTTTTTTTCAGCACAAGAAGACATATTTGAAGGCTGACACATGAATCAAGGGCTCAGGGAAGGTGTTAAGCTTCTATAAAAGTTTAAGTTGCAGTGACAATTGGGTCCAGACAACTGTCAATGGCTGGAAGAGCTTTCAGGTGAAGTGCCTCAGAGAAGGGTAATGGCAGGGTTTGAATCTGCCTGAACCACTGTACTGAGCAGAGTAGTCTGGAAAACAAGTGCTTTGTTTGCTCCAACACCAAAAAATGCACCTTTGATGCTGTAATTATGGCAAGGGCACCCTTTTATAATTCTCTCTGAACAAGCATTTTTTGCATGATGAACATTGATAGATAGAGTTCTATTAAGAATATGCATTGTTAATTAGCCAAAGATTAATTTATTTTCTTAGCTTTTTATTGCTATTTTATTTTTAAGATTTAAAAATTATGTGAGGAGAGTGACTTCCCAGTAATGGGTGCACATCTTTATGCCTCAGTGTTAACTACATTCAGTTACCCACGGAAGGCAAGTGAAAAAGAAAATAGAGTTACAGAGGCTGATAAAGTCTTGATCAGTATTGGACATAGATATTTCAGCAACAAAACAGGGGATATGTCTTACAGCTTGTTTTTTAGCAATATGATCCACTTCAAAGTTAGGAAGAAACAGTAGCAATGATCCTAATAATTTTTCTGTAGAACCACATTATGGAACACTCAGCTGGGCAAAATTGGTGCATGCAGAGGTACAGTAGCAGAAAGGGAAGTACTCTAGTTAACCAAGAACAGGTGTATCCTCAGCAGAGGAGAGAAAAACAAACACCTTTCCTTGAAAGAGGAAGCTTTGAATGGCAAAGTCTGAGTTAAGAGATGTAGTAGGTTAAAATTGAATGAATAAAGAGGAAAGGAGTAATCTGGAAAGAAGGCAGCTAAAAGAATGAAAAGAGAAAATGAGAGAGAGAGGCACCCAGGGAATGAGGGGGAGGAAAGAAGAACATTTAAATGCTTATTTGGATCAGTTCACAGACACTAATTTCTGCAATATTTTCTCATCAGTTTCAACAGGAATTAGGGAACTCAGGGTTATATTTGAGTTCATATTTATGGTAGACATGCAACTGTGTGCAGCAAAAAAAAAAAAATTGCAGGATCTGGTTTTTACAAAATAAACAGGCACGCTGGGCTGACAGGTCCAGAGGAAAAAAATTCTCCTCACCCAAGCAATAAAATGGTTTATGTGTGTTTCTTGTGGGTTCAGCTGGAAAGTCTGTGCAGATGTGCTGAATATACACCTCACTGCTCCTTTAGTGACTGTATTCTTTTGGAATAGAAGTTCATTTAGGACAAGTTGGATCTGGGAGGGAAGCAGGACATAACAGACAATTCTGGTACAATTTTATCAGATACTTACAATACAAAAGGAGTAGATGTATGTTGAGATGGAAATGTACTCTGTAAGGGTTATGAAGTGAGGAAAGGCTTGGAAACCAGCACCCTTTCAAGACTTATTTACACAAAATCCACATTTCCTTCAGTTTAGTGACAGGTGGTTTTTTTATCCTCATTTTTTCCACTAAGAAGCAAACAAAATCCAGGAAAGAAAGTTTCAGATTTCACCTTCCTTCACGGTCAAATCAAATCATCAACCCAAAAGGCCAAATTACCTTTTCTGAGAAGTTGAAAAGAGACTCACTACATTGGCTCACCAGAGTCCACAACCACAGAGAACCTGACTCAGGAGCAGATGTAGTTCATGGCAACAGCGAGAGAGCCAAACCTTTGATTACATGCCTGAGGAGAAGGTGTTTAGGAGGGAAACAGGGGAGAGAGGGGGGAAGCAGATAGGAGACATCTGATCTGAAAGTTGCCAGGGTGCAGAATAAATTACTGAATGGGTGAATCAAAACAAAACAAAAAAAAACAAAACAAAACAAAACAAAACCCAAACCAAACCAAAACAAAAAAGTGGGAAGAGCACAATCCCAAGATAGACTTCTTACAATAAAAGAGCTTTGTGGAAAATTAGAAAAAAACCAAAAAACTGTAGTATATTTATATCATATGTAAGAAGTCATCTACAAGTAATTTCAAAACACTTTCTCAGGACAGCATCTATTTTGCCCTCAGATGAGCTACAGCACACAGCCTGGGGACTTCTGACAGGAGCAGTGACCAGTTTGAGCTCCTGCACTGAGTGCCATTGCACTTGCTTTACATTACAGGAAGCAATTCAGCAGATACATTGCATTCAGAGGAATTTTGAGGTAAAAATTATGTCAGTATATACCCAGTGTAATTTATGGCTAGGTAATGCAAAATAAACACTAAGCAAAGTTAGCAAAAGTTTATCTGTTAATCATTCCAATGTCCCAGCAAGGAGACCCAAAGGTATTGACATCATGATAAATGAAAAGAAAAAAAAAATTTTATATATATATTTTTTTTCTTGCCAAGACATGGACATGCAAAAAGCTTTTCAAAAATTTAAAAAGACACAATACACAGTAGTTTATTCTTTTTTCCAATTTCCAATATTGCTGGATATTGGGAAGAAGTCCTGATAACAGACAGGTGTTACATGAAAACAACAAGCAAGAGAAGAAAAAGATGGATTTGTAGTTTTCCTAAACAAAACTCTCTGATAATTTCCATTACTCATAGTTTTTTCTTTCAGGAAGTGATATCACTTACTGCTGTAGCCCTTATTCCATCAGAATTACCCATGGGGCACCTCAGGGTTAGCCTGATAAATGGTCATCCCTACAAACTCCGCAAAACTAAGAGAGGAGATCAGAGTGAGTGCAGCTGTTCGGCTGTACCAGCCAAAACACATAAAATAGGTCACATGAGGGGATACTGTTATTCTGCAGTTTGAGGACCTTGGAGCCATTATCTTGAGATAAGTCACTCTTTCTGGTGTTATAAAGTGAATAACTTTAACCCAAATTTCATGTAAGTCCATAAGGAATCAGTAGAATACTGGTTTTCACTGAGTCTATAGTCTGGATTTGATGACCCATATAATTTTCCATTACTGAGGTTCTTAGTGGTTTTTGAGTTCTTGAGATCTTCTTAATACATTTATTAGTCTGCTTGCCAGTTTCCTAATGCTTTTCCTTATAATACATTACCATCTCTCTCATTGGAGTTTTCCCAGTAGTTACTGACTTAATATTTTTGCCTTCTGTAACAGTATTTCATCCTTGGAGCACTGAAGTAACACTTTTTCACCTGGACCCTCTCCACGGAATATTTATTTTCTTTGGTGACAAGAAAAAAAAAAAAAAAACAAACCAAAAAGCCAAACCAAAAAAAAAAAAAAAAAAGGGAGAAAGAAGAGGGGAAAAAGGAAAAAAGAAAATAAAACCCCCACCACCACTCCCTAAATAATCTCCAGAATCTGGTGGTAAAATGAATACTGCATGTGTTCAGAAAAGCCTCAGTTCAGGCAGTGAGCACATGCTGGTAGCTGTGCACAATAGCTTGCAGAGTCAGGGCCTGAATCAGCAGTGTAACTGGTAAGAAAAAAAGGCAGAGACAAAAAAAGTCTATGATATGTGCTGTGATGAGCTGTTTCATGAGACACAGATGACAAAATGACATTCTGTACTCTGGTTGTTAAGAACAGAAAATTCAACCAGTATTTTTGTCTTACTCTTTTTCAAATACTGAATATTAGGTACAGTAAACTTCACTATTTCTGCTATGTTAATGATGTATTTCATTTCACATCACAGTGATTCTTCACTGAGTCTCTAGGATAAATATTTGTGAACAGTGAATACTTTCTTTTTAAAATCTAAGTAAAAAATTACACTGAAATTCACTTGTGTGTAGGATAGCCATCTATGCCTCAGTTACCTTTTAAAACAAGACTTAAATGATGTTACTGGTCTTAATATCCTCTGTGTCCATAATATATTTCAGAAAGCATTAAATGGTGTTACTGTTTAAACGGGATATTAGTAATAAATATAATAGATAAATATAATAGGGAAAAATTAAAGGTATTAAAAAATGATTCTTAATACCAATCCAGAGAGTACTGCATTCAGAGACATACTTTTGTTACTTTTTCAGGTATTCAATGAAGTGAGCAATAATTTCTGTTTTATTTCATATCAATTTATCTTATTCAGCTCCTCATTCCCTTAAGAAACTACTTGTAGGCTTCATTACTTGATTTCTTCTGCTCCTCTGCCTTTGGCTCCATGGAAACCAAGGTAAAATTAGTAGCAGAGTGGAAATCCCAAGCAGCCCTGAGGTAGACTCTTAGGAAATCCACCTTTTTTATTTTAGAGAATCAAAGAATCACAGACTGGCTGTGGTAGCCAGGTATCTCCAGAAGTCACCTTGTTCAACCCACTTGCTCAAGCAGAGCTACCTAGAGCAGGTTTTCCAAGAGAATATCCAGGTGGCTTTTGAATATCTCCAAGGGTGAGAATACTCCTCTGTGTCTCTGGGCAGCCTGTGGCAGTGCTCAGCCAGCCTCAGAGTGAAAATGTGTTTCCAGAATGTTCAGAAAAGCCTCCTGTGTTTCAGGTTGTTCCCACTGCTTCTCGTCCTGTCACTGAGTGCCTTTAAAAAGAGCCTGGCTCCATCCTTTGTCCTCCCACTTCAGGTATTTATTCACATAGCTGTATGTATATCATATGTTACATATCCATATATATGTATATCATATACACTTACACACAGTCCCAGCTCTCTCAGCCTTTCTTCATAGGAGAATGATCCACTTTCTTAATCTTGTGGCCCTTCAAGACCACAAGACTGGACTCTCCTAAGTGTCCCTGTCTCTCTTGTATTGGGGTGCCCAGAACCGGACACAGCAATCCAGGTGTGGCCTCACCAGTGGCAAGCAGAGGGGAAGGGATCCTCCTTTCATCTGCTCTCAGTGCTTTTTCTAATGCAGCCCAGGGTTCCACTGGCCACCTTTATGGCAAGGCCACATTTGTGGTTCACGTTTGATGTGGTGTCTACCAGAAGCCCTGGTCCTTTCCTGCTGAGCTACTTCCACCTGGTCAGCCCCCAGGGCACTCAGGCTTGTTTCTCCCTGCGTGAAGGACTTGGCATTTTTCTTTGTTGAACTGCCTGAGATTCCTGTCAGTCCATTTCTCCACATTTTCAAGGCACCTCTGGATGGCAGCAGATCCAGAGGTGCATTTCCCCTATGCACTGGCCATCCCTCCCAGTAACACACCACCAGGAGCCCTGCTGAGGGTACCCTCTCTGCATCACCCTGATCACCAGGGAAGATGTGGAACAGGCTGGAGCCAGGACTGAGCCCAGGGTACACCACCACTGCCTCCTGGCCTCCAGCTGGGCTTTGTGCTGCTGATCACCACCTCTAATCTCAGCCACTCAGTTTTAAATCCACTGTCTGCTCATCATCAGCTGCAGTTTCTTTATCAGGATAGGGCAGACAGTGTCAAATGCCCTCCTAAAGTTGAGGTAAAGAGATAGTATCCACTGCTCCTACCCTCCTTATTTAAAAGGAGGATGTTTGACTGAATCTATGATTTGACAATGTAACTAGCTCTCTCTCAGCATTTATGTGCAATGAACATTTCTAATACACTTGAGTGTGACAGCCAGCGCTTGGAGAGCCACCAAAACAAGACAAGTATCAGTAGCTACATTGTTGAAAGCACTTGGCCAGAACTCACCTGAAAAACAACAAAATGAAAGAAGCAAAGCTGGAAGAAATACAACTATCACCATATGTACAGGTTAGGATGGAAAATACCATTTAATGAACAAATTTTGAACTTCTCTCTGGTGTATGAAACTACTGTGAAAAGCTCTGTGGTTGTCATGATTTCACTGCCATATAACGAGATAAGGGGAAAACTTTTAAGCATGCAGTTGCAGGGAACAGTCTGAAATTTCTGTCCTTTTCATTATCAGGCCATGAGCTAATTAGTAAGAACAAGCAGGAAAACTTGCCTCATGGCATATTAATTCACAATTCATATTCATGGGGGTTCCTACTCATCCCCTCAAGCTTCCTGGACTGCCTACTGAGAGGCAGCATGGTTTGCCCTCCAGTACTGCCCTGCAGAAAAGTGGGTATAGCACCACTTACTGTGTTTTGAAGTCTAATTAGCTGTTTGCAAAAAGAAGTGAGGTTGGCAGATGAAAAGTGCTTCAGAAATGCAAAATATTATTATTACTATTAATAATAAAAATGAAGCACATGCACCAAATAATTATCACAGCAAAAAAAAATCCCACTGATACCTTTATAGGGCTGAGAAAATACCTTCTTTTCCTTCAGCAAACCCCCTTGAATATCATTATTCTTGTTTTTTAACAGATACTGTTAATGATACACCTGGCATTAAATGTTGTATCTAAGCTAGGTGATTTTTCTAAATGGAGAAAATAATTGAGCTAATGTTTTAAAAACAAGTCCATATTAGGTTAAAAAATACTGAATGTTAATGAGGAGATTTTCCAGATTTTCAAGCACTGAATTGGCTGATCTCTTGAAAAACATGACCTATTTTTAAACACTGATCTTGAAAATGCTCTACTTACAGTCTTATGTTCAAAGTATTAGACTGCAAGGTTTGGAACAATCTAAATAATTGATGACCTCCTAATCAAAAGGGACATACATCAAAGTGAAAAAGCTACAGTTCTGTTCATTGAAGGAGTTAGGAAAACATGGAGGAAAAGAGAAAGGAGTATTGAGACTGAAAATGTGAGCAAACAGTAATCAAATTGCTACCAAAAGATTTTTACAGACCACTCCTATCACAAATCCCACAAATTGTTTATGATGAATAATTCCATTGACAACATTAAGTAAAAACTGGATCCCAAAGAAAACTAAATTTTCACAAGTTATACTGTTTATGTCTGTACACTGATAGATACACCAAATCTAGGTATTCAAACCCCTAAGAGACAGGATTACAATCCTTCAATCTGTACCACCTAGAGTGAATGTTTTCGTGACAGATAACCTGATAGCTTGGAAAGTGGTAGCTTGTCTGCATAACAAACATCACTGGCTTAATTTATAGAAGTTAAAATATGTCAGTTAAAATGATGAAAAAATTGCAGAATTAGAAAAAGGTTACATTAATAACTGTATAGCAGCCAGGGTTCTGATGTGAATGAAATGGCTGTAAATTAGGTCAAAATCAATTTGGAAATGCCACAAAGTATGTCCATCTTAGGATTCACCTTTACTTTAATTTAATTCTCTCAGCTTTGTATGTGAGTCACTTAAATCTTTCAGTAGCAATGGCAGTAAATTTCCTTCTAATGTTACACAAAAGGAAAATTGTCTCTGTGACACCTAGGGGGTCTGAGAAACCTGTCTTGTGAAAGATGTCCATCCTCATGGCAGGGTTTTGGAGCTAGATGATCTTTAAAGCCCCCTCCAACCTCCCCCTCCTCCATTCTAGGATTCTGTGATTTCTAACACAGAAGAATATTGACATCACTTCACCATAGAACATTCTGAATAGATCTTTTAAGGCTACAGTCATCTTTTAATTCATGTTTACAAACTTCAATAAAATAGTCCTAACTTCTAAAACACTCCAAGCCCCACCATTTTAATGGCTATACTTCACTAACCTTTTGAAAATAATCTATTCAGCTACCACTTTTTAGTCTGTGTTTATGGCAATAAAATAATTATCTTGGTATCTTCTTTACAGATGTTTCTTAGTTATGCCCAGGCACATGCATTTTCACTGGTAGACATGTATTTTTTGCCTTGGTTTCTTTCTTTGCTGGCTTCTGGGACTCTGATTCAAAAGAATAATCTTCTTCTCCTCTTACCTTTCTTCTTTGGGTCACCCTCACCTTCACTCCTGTTTCTCATGTTTTTTTTCCAAGCAAGAACAATAGAAAAAGGACATCTCCTTTTCCCATATCACTATTGTTTATAGGCAGTCTTATTATTCATGAAAGATTAAAAGATTCTGAATCATCCTAAAATCAAATTATTTTTAAAATGCCAATATTAGGTTTCAATTTGTTGTAAGTGTTAAATCTAACATTAAAAAAGTAACTGATTTTTATGTCCTTTCTAGAGCTTTTATGCAAAGTTTCAATAAGTGTCTGTGCTCAGGTGCAAACAAATGATGGAGAGTCCATCAGGTGGGTTCTAGGAGTGCAAGCTACCAGAACAGCTATCAGACACCTGGTGAGATAGATCCAAACCAGAGAAAAGGGAGTATTGATGGCACAATTCCTATTCCTACACCCTAAGAAAACCACACCCATAAGTATTAATACAACAACTTGGAAATCAGACTTCTTTTGAGGAAAAAGATTTAAAAAATTAGATTTTGTCCTTTACAGGATACACACACATAATGCTTATTACTATTTTTACACAAAGGAAAAGGTTCCTGCAAGTGTCCTGTACCCACCAAAAATACAAAGAAAACTCTAAGCTAAGTTTTCTCCTAACTCGAATGTTTTACAGGATGAGAAGGAAAAAAACCCCAAAAAACGATTCAGCACATAAACTCACACATTCCCTGATACACACATACATGCTTTTCCCTCTTTATCCCTCTAAATCACTCAAAATAGTAAATGCCCACTTCCTCTAGCTGTCTCCTCTTTCAAAGGTACAGAACAAAGTAAGACAGTACAAAAATAACCATGAGTTACTAAGTTGTTTTAGAATATGAGCTGAATGTCAGATGATAAAATCAGATTTTTATTCCCAGAATTTAAGAAAAGAAAGTTCTTGGGAACAGTTACAGAATTGACAGCCTAATAGCTTGGTATCTCCCATGTCTTGCACCCAAAGAATAAACTAAAAACTCTCTCTGTTAAAGGAAAAGAGTGTAAAGCTACACAAAGATGCCTTTTGTCACATAGCTGGACCTTCACAATAATTTACTGAAGGGAAAGTCAGAGCTACACCCTTTTGACTATTCTCCAAACGGCACATTTCTTTGAGTCTTCTCAAAAGGAATGAGAATTGGATGTCTTAAATGACATCCCAGGGTCATGTTGCCATCTGAAGGCGAATACAGAGGAATCTGCTTAGCTTGTGAAACTCGCTCTCATTTCAGGATGTCAGCATGACACTGCAGTTATCAACGAGGGCTGTTGCAAGTGCAGAAATGCAAGCTGTAAGGGAGTGTGATTGCTTACAACTCAGTCTCTGGGCTTGCAGCTCAATCCTTTCCCATTGGGTACACAATATAGCTCTTTTCTTCTGTACCTGCTCCAAAACATGGAAGATAGCTGCTTTTTAATGAAAACAATTAGCTTAAAAAATAATGCCATTCTCTGTTAATGTATCAGTTATGAGAAGCTGCAGACATATTTGGTGGCCAACATCTGCTGCATTCACCAAGGTACTACTGGTTTGCTTGAAACACAAGACTGCTACCAAGAAACTGAAAATATTTTTTCCTCTAATCCCTTCTCATGCTTCATGCCTGAAGTTGCTGACACAAAGTAGAGTACCCTGCTCCCAGTTGAAAGGTGGCTGCTCCTTTCTGAAGGGCTGGTTCACAACAATGATTAAACACTTTCATCACACATTTGGGAGTACCTTAATTCTGAGTTTAGATGAACATGCCTCTCTTTTGCCAAAGGTTAAACAAAATTTGGAGACCAGTTTGTTGCAACCACTGAAAGAAACATCTGTCACACTTTAAGCCTTGCATTTTTTTGTAATTTGCCTTGTCTAGCTTTTCCTATTAGTTTCTACAATATGCTGTGACAGTTGGATAGATTCAAAGCTCTAGCAGTAAGTGATAGAGCCTTCCTATGTAAAATGAAAATAACTATTTCAATTAGGTTAAATATATTTACACATGCAGAGATATAAAAGAGGTTTTGAGGTTTCCAGATGTGTATTATTCTGTATTGGGCTACTGAAAAGAAGCTGTGATCTAAAAGAGACTTTATTCAGCCATGCTTTATTTCTCTGCATTTAGTACAGTCTTTTACTTTCCTAGTCAGCAGCATGCCACCTGCTCTTTCATTTCCTCAAAGTAGGTCAGCAGTCAGCCATCAATCTTTCATCTTCATTACAGCTAAATCCTAAAGCCTGAGGCAAATGAACCATTTTAAAGGAGATGCAGTGATAGCTGTGGTATTCTCTCCCTTGTGTTAGCCATTTGCAGCTGAAAAAATATCTCAAAATCCAGATGAAGCTAGCCAACCTTTAACTGGAAAATAGCAGGGATGAAAGCAGTTTTCACAAGGTCTTTGTAAAAATCTGGGGACAAATTCCAAAACACAGAAACATGGGGCCAGCCTTCACATCACATAATCTCTTTCATAACATTATTAAACTCTGAAATTCAAGTTATATCATTACCCCCCGCACCCCCAAAAGAAGACAATTCTAGATCTCCAACTAATCTGGTGCCTTAGAAACACAGTCTCACTCCCCCACACAGTGTGTCTTTACTCGTGATCAATTTTTAGCTATATATTTCTAGATGAAGCCAGACTTTTGTCAATGGCATTCAATGAACAAACAAAAGGCACAAATTGAAATGCAGGAAGTACCATTTAAACATGAGGAAAAAAGTGCTTTTTTGATGATAAGGGTGGTTGAGTACTGTAGCATGTTGCCCAGAGAGGTTGTAGAGAGTCCACACTTGAATATATTCAAAATATGATTAGACATGGTCTTGAACAATGCACTATAAGTGACTCTGCTTTGAGCAGAAAATATCCAGAGATCTTCTCCAGTCTCAAAGATTCTATAATTCTATATTTAATTTCTTAACCTCAGTTTCTTTTTCAGGAGTCAGTTTGTATGAATTAAATAAAAATTGGGTAAACACTGAAGATCTCTTCCTCTTTATGACATATT
The DNA here is from genome assembly GCF_035770615.1 of Melospiza melodia melodia. Lineage (NCBI taxonomy): Eukaryota > Metazoa > Chordata > Aves > Passeriformes > Passerellidae > Melospiza > Melospiza melodia. The sequence continues at coordinate 112,022,971 of NC_086194.1, read as the reverse complement.
AGAAGAATATGTTTTCCCATCATAGCACAACTATCAAGTGCTCTAAAAATATGTGACATACTTGGAAAAGAATGCAGGACACCTGGTGTCGAGAATTACATTCTAGACATTCTTCCACCAATGTTCAGAAATGCTGTCTGCAGTTTGTCAGAATTGCTCTCTTTATTCTATGAGAACAATTACAAAGAATAAAAATAAAATTAAATGTAAATAGAACTTAAAAATACATGGGTATCCCCTCTCTCCATAGCTGATGTATATAACAGATGTACTCATAAAAATCTGTCTCAGGTCCTACCAAACCATGCCTCCCTTGGAGAACAATCTGAAAAGGGCCAAGCATATACAAACAACTCTCTAGAATATTCTGTCATCTGTCACACAATGATTTCTTCAGAGTGAGGTCATGTCTGCTTATTTAAGACTGATAGCTTTTTCTTTCATGAGTGTGCTCTGTTGCTATGTTAATCCCATGTAAACTCTTAGGATGGACAACATTCTGCAGAGTAGTGTACCTGCATTATGTGTTGTCTCTTCTTTGAACCTGCCAGTTCCACTTCACACTCCTGAGCTCTTGCATAGGAATAGATTATGTGTGATCACTTTTAATCACATTTTCTAAGCTACTGAAGATTTTATTCTGCCCCGTCATCATCCATCTCTCTTCCAGACTATTCCTTGGATGGGGGCTATTCCAACCATACTTCTTAAACCTCTACAAAGCTCTGGATGTTTTCCATCTCCTGGATGCCAGGAACTGTGCTGGGACTCTACACAGTATAGGTATAACTCCACCCTGGATTTACACACTGGCATATTATTGCTTATATTTTGTCCCCTATTTCTTTTCTTATAATTCCTTACACTTGGTTTGCCTTTTGACTCCTATTGTGCAATAGGATGATATTTTCTTTTTAATGAGTGGTCTTGTATCAAGATCTAACCATCACCTGGCTTTTATTTATATCCAGCTTCACCTATCCTGTCATTTTCCCTTAAAACAGAAATCTTGTTTGGCATTCAATTTATGAAATCATTGTCATAGTGACTTGTAAAATGACTTGTCAAAGTTCATAATTTTAACTCCTTAACTAATTACTTTGGTGATTTCTGATATTGATCTCATTTCATATTAATTAAAATTTTATTAATTTATTTAAAAGAGGCCAAACATTAGAAAAAAGGTTAAAAAATATCTAAGTTGCCCCCACAGTTATCTTTTCCATCTTATTCCAGCCCAATTCCTTTGTAATGCCATGTCTTAAAATATTGTTTGATGGTTTGTCATAACACACATTTCCATCCTGAATGTGTCTCTAGAGTGCTTTAACTGGCTTTTCTTTCTTCTGTATTAATGTATGCAAATGAAAAATATGAAAAACTGAAAAATATTTTGGTTTAAACTGCTCACAGCATTATTGTAAGATTAGATCCTAATGAAAGCATTAAAGATATGTGCCTTCAACCTGCATAGCAAAGCTGAAGAGCATCTCCATTTGGAAGCAAGAAATTTTCATTTTGCTTTCATCTGCTGCACAAAGTTACATGCTGGCTCAATGGTATTATTGCAAACAGAAAATTCCATAGTAAATGGAACTTTTTATCATTATCCCTACAGATCTAGGATGCAGGTGTACTGTTCCACTTTTATTTGCAACTGCCCCACAAAATATGGAAGAACCAATCACAGCAATTAGATTAAAAATTCCCTTTCTGCAGGGAAGTAGCCAGCACACAGAAAGAAATAACAAAGGGAATATCCAGCTTTTGTCAACCAGAATCCAAACCATTGGCTGTTTCAATTATGTCCCTGACCAAATACCAGAACTGAAATATCAACAGTCAAGACACTAAATATATACACATATATATTTGTACATATTAACATACATTCATACATATACATCTACATCTATATGCAACATATTGAAAATAAATATTTAGACAAGCATTTTCTTCACAAATATGTGCCTTTTCAAGTATCTCATTCTGAACAGATTAGAAGAATCTGTAAAAATTACAGATAAAAATTACTGGTAAAAATTACACAATAATTCACTTGTTGATGATAAATGCAGACATAATATTTTTAAAATATAAGCAGGGTATTTCCATAAAATGAGGATTCTAACTTTCTACACTCTAACATTTGATAAATTATCAACTGCTTAGAAAGATTCTCAGCTCTCTAAAACTCTTACTTGAGTCAGAGATGCTTCATGAGAAAGCAACAAAAGTATCTCAAAATCAATGGAAAGCATTGAATAAAATGGGAATTCGAAAGAAATAAGTACACCAATAACAAAAATCCAAAACGTTATTTGAGATAACCAGAAGTCCTTTATAACACAGTCATAATAAGGAAGTTTTATATTCTAGCAGAAATTACATGAGAAAAATTAGAATGGCTAACACAAGTTCTCAAGAACAAGGCAAGTAGGTAAGTTTTTTTTAAAATGTACCCAAAAATCAAAAAAATGGATCCATGACATTGCTTTTAAGGTGAGAAGTAATGATGACATTAAAATGAAAACTCAGAATTTTCTGTTGAAAAGGTTGTTGACTACCACCACCACAAAAAAAAACCAACCCCAAAAATCACAAAAAAACCAAAGCAACACACAGAAAATCCAAACAAAAACAAAACAAACAAAACCCAGCAAAAATAAAAAGAACAAAAATCAACAAGAACAGAGAGGGCTGCCAGACAACTACAGCTGTGGGGGATTGGGTCTCTCCCTTTATAAGGCACCCTCATGCACTGGGAACTTGCTCCACTTCCACACAACTACTTATTGAGCATTTATTTTTGAGTCTTAACTACAAACCATTAAATCAGGTCTTACTGGGAAGCCTTCCACTGACTGTCCAGAAGTATGTGCATACCAACCTGTGCAGCTCGTGGTTGATCCATAACTCTTTCTTTAAAGAAAAACAAATGAATGATTGGATTTGATCAGTCTCAGCATTCCTAACAAAAACAGAAGTGAGTACCTCTCTTGGGAAATTGTCCAGTCTGCATCCATTTATCACTTTTTCTTCTTTTTTCTGACCGATGGTCACCTGCAGTCAGGTCATCACCAGTCTTTAATTGCTGCTCAATAGTGGATAGTGATCTAAAGCTGAGCTGGCCTAAGCCACAGGTTTGCTGTCCTTTGACAGAGTCACTTTTATCAATGACCTGCCCATTATGGGAGTGAAAGTGAGCATGAGGTGAGATTTGTTAAGCATGACAGTTCATGGAGACAGGTAGGAGAAAACATTTTGGGAGCATAGAGAAGCATGGAAGGAAGGAATGCACTGCCCAGAATAGAGCTGCTGAAGGTCTAAGAACAAAGACAGTTTGGAAGGCAGACTTCAAGGTGATTCAGGTCTTTAAAAATCAAGATACCCCCTGTTTTATAACTTAAAAAAATACATATGCAACCAAAGTTGCATATTAGCCCCACCACTAATGTAGTTAACAGCTATTATGTGTTTCTTCTCTTTTATCCAGGGAGAGAAGTCTACACAGGAGGATATTTCAAAATAAAAATGCATAGGCATAAACACATTCTGCTGGATGTTAATGTGGGATACAGCTAATTGAGAAACAATCCTTGCATTTGCGCAGTTGAGCTTTGTGAAAATTTGCAATTTTTATAGAAAAGTTCATGCTAGTGTTTTCCAGAGCCAGAAAAAAGATTTTTCTCACTTTGAAATATACAATGCATATGAAATATACATTAAAATTTTAGAACATGCTTATCAGAGAAGTGTGAGAGTCTGTCTGAATTTTCCCTCATCTGCCTCTCAATCATCATTGAGGACCACTGAAGAGAAAACCCCCCCCATCTTCTCTGCAGGAGAAAGTTACACACGCCACAGGCCCGAGACCTGAGAGCCTTGCTAAGCTCTTGTTTTCACAGGTGTTGTTTGCTGTATGCTACGCTGAGCCCAAAGAAGGGGGCACTGTGCCCTTTTTGCAACAATAGCCTTGGAAGCTGTCCCACCTCTCGGCCTGGCTGGACTTCTCCTGATTTCTGGGTGGTCCCCTGCAGAAGACCCCTCTCACTCGTTTGCAACCACCGTGACAGACAAACTGAAATGTAAGAAGCCTCTCCATCAAGGACTGAGACATGAAACCCCTATGTGAAAAGGCCCCTCTCCTCCTTCCAAGGACTGGGACTGAAACCCCAAACCCGGGGGAGGTGTGTAGGGGGAGGGAAACTGACCAAAGAGAGATGTTTGCCTGCAGATTGTGACCACTGGACCACAAAACCAATGGCTCTCGTTTACTGCTGAGAACATGGGCTACCTGTTACATCTATTCCTTATTGCATCTGAACATGGACTACCTGTTACATCTATTCCTTATTGCATCTGAACATGGGCTACCTGTTACATCTATTCCTTATTGCATCTGTTTCCCCCTGCTCACAATTTTCAATAGAATTATCATAATAAAAACCTCTGAGTTAGCTAGAGATTTTGAGATCTCCCCAACATAACAGGCAGATCCTCGACTGGACTGGACCAAAGGACTTCATCTCTATGTTCGGTAGCCATATCACCCTCTTTCTCTCTCTGTCTTTTTTCTCTTTCTCTCTCTTTTTCTCTCCCTTAATCCCTCTATCGCATTTTGCTGTGGTGTGCTTGTTTTGATTATTACTGCAAACCCCCTGTGCCGTGTCGGTTTTTTCGCACCCTGAGATCAATCCACGAACCATCACAAACCCCGTTTGTAAGGACGGATTGTGACAAGAAGAGAAAAAAACTACCCTCTACAGCAAAACAATTTTACATACCTAAAATGTAATCATATGGATTTGATGGCTTTGATTTACTACCATATGGGAAATTCCAGCAGAGAATGGCCCAAGGCACTGGCAGAAAATGTCCTGTGTTGGTACTAGCACTTTTTTTTAAAAAATAGTTTTCAAAATATGACTGCATTGTTGTGCTAGGGAAGAGTAGAGTCTTCAAGATTTGGGCACAAATACAGTCCACTGCTTAGAGATGCTGCTCTGTCAGAGAGCAAAGTAACAACGAGGGATCCAGGAGAACCAAACACAGAAGCAGAATGACCCGTCCTGCATAGCCATGAAGCGGATGGCTTTGTTCAAGCAAGCTCTTCCTCAGGCCCTCTGCCCACCAGCACAAAGTCTGGGTCAAGTCTGCAGCACTCTGCCATCTGCTATCGCCTGTGTGTGTGTGCCCTGGCTGTCCAGCAGCTCTCCCTGTCTGCCTGGGTGTGCTCACAAACACAAGTGCTCCACCTGGCACTTCACCTCGAAGGGAAAGCACATCAGTTCCTATTAAGTTTGAGCAGCACTGAAGTGGTTTTAGTGCAAAGCCAAGGTGCTCCTTTTTAGTGAGAGAGCATTACTTCATAGTCAACCACTGCAAAAAAATCTTGTGGCAGGCTACTTGTGGCTTGCTTTTCCAAATTGACAATCATTGCCCTTAATCCTTTCCAGTGCAATTTGCTGGCCAGAACTCAGGACATTCTCGACAAATGATACCACCTAAAATTACCTATAATACAAGCTTGAGGCTTGCCTTCTCCTTAAAGTTGCTTAGGATTGAAAGAATAGTTTTAAAGTAGCACTGGGATATCCAAATTGTTTCTTTTCAATATCAGCCTATTTAAACATTTGCAGGAACAAGAGAATATTCTTCCCCCAAAGAAGTATTAATTAAATTAGATAATCTTCTATCCCAAACAGCTATTTTAATGGAGAATTCTCTATTTTCAGAGATGTCTGGTGGAAAGATTTTATTGGTCTCTACTGCAACCTTAGCATATTCATGGAATAATTCATTATGGTTCTTTTTATCCATGTCAGCATCTGGTTTTAGGCATAGGCATTAAAGTCTGTCTTTCTTATACAGTGGTGGTTTCTTCCAGAAAACAAGAGAGGTGCTACAATGCTAGAAAGGGTTGAACATTGAGTACTCAGGATAAAATGCAGCAAGGAAGATTAATCAGTTCCTAGATTGTTTTCAGGAAGTTTTTTCTCATGAGGTTTTGGTGACTGATGGAGAGGAGTTTTCTTGTCTTTCTTCACTTCTGATATTAACAAATCAAATCACTGAAAAAAAGAGAAAAAAAATTCCTGTCTGGCTTAATAAAGCCTGTAAATCTTGACACTCAATATGAAGTTTAAGTGAAAATGTGTCCAGAGATCTCATAGAGACTTATCTCTGAAAGAAGAAGGTAAGCATATGAGGAAAAGTGCTTCTCTGATCTTGCTAATGTGGTAGTGCTTAACAAATGCTGAAATATCCTATAGCCAGCTATGTTTGTATTTGGTAGGCGATTCCTAACTGCCAAAATATCAGTGTTGTCCTATACCAACAATGGAGTCTTATGAAGGAGCATAAAATCAGGGTTAAATTTAGCTCTGGCTTCAGTTTTCAGAGAAATAAATCCGAATGATTGTATCCAATGTATTTGAAGTTTAAAGTGAAGAAGCGCCACTGGGTCTATCATACACTGATCCTCCTCAATGAATCAACAAAACTGTCACAGTGCCTTCTGTGTGAAGCAGCCAGGTATCCCTGACAGATGATGTGTCTGCAGCTTTTAATGATGGCTGGGTGGTGAATCACGCACTGGTTGTCTCACACAGCAACCTCAGCAGGGCTGCTAACGTAAGCGCTAAACGACTGCTCCGGTCCGTGCGTATGTCCTCACTTGTTGGGTTGCATATCTGAAATCTGATTTCCTTTCCTCCAACAGACTAATTCACTGAGGACTAGGGATTATGCCTTAAAATCCCAAAGGGGGAACAATGGTCTGTATTTCCAAAAGCAGTTGAAAGGATGGGTGCTGTTGGGTACCTCTGGTATCAGAACCCTCAGAACTGTAGCAGCTACTGCAAAGTTGCAGTAACAGGCCAGAAATGTGACTACGTAACAGTAGCACAAGTAACAATAATTATATAACAAAACCCCTCCACCATCATGCTTCCACATTCCAGAATAATACTTGCACTCTGTAAGAGATGCAGAACCACATATATGGTTCTGTAAGAACCATAGTTCCATATTAAAATCAGTTTTGCCCAACAGCACAACCATGAAAATACCCAGACAAAAATACTGAGGTTAATTGAGTCTAAAAATGTGAGGAGTGTAGCTGAGTGGGCCATATGATGACAAGTGGAATTTGATTTCAGTTGCTGTAATGGTACTGTAAAAACAGTAGAACTACTTATACATTTTCTCAGAGTCATAATTAGTTCATGGAAATGTTCTGGGAATCGCTTTGACAGTGAAGTCCAAAATTTTGTTCAATGGTGTGCAACAGTGAAAAATAATACACTAAATATATGGAAGAGGATGAATAATAGATAAAACACATTACACAGATCTTCTAAAATATGCAATATTAGTCATCCCAACTAAAAAAGGATGCTTTAGAGCTTCCATGTCACATGAAAAAGAGCTTAATAAGATCGGGACTATCTACCAAAGAGAAAAGAGGAAAATAAGGTTGTAAACACAGATGCATAATAATGATTGGTGTTGCCAAAGGAAATGTGGAAGACTCAAATCTCTTCTTTTTCCCTAAAAGAAAAATAACGTATGTTCAATGAAACTGAAAAGCAACATTTCCAAAACTGAAAAAGGAAGTTCTTCACACCATGTCTAGTTAGCAATTACTCTGATTCGCGCAAAGTTTGCAAGATTCAAAACCCCCTGACATTTAAGAGAACAACAAAAGTGTTCAATTAGTGAGAGTATAAGAACTATGAGTTATACACAACTGCTCATTTCAAGTTACTACTCATTATGAATCACAGCTGAAATTTTCAAGCATGGCAGATGAACTTTCAGATGTGCACTACACATTTCTGGCACCCACCTCTGAAAGTATTTGGGCCAGTCATTGTTTTAAACGAGGTGGTGGACAAGAGGAGTTACAAGTCTGGTCAATGATAGGGTTCCTACATTCCTAAGGTAGGAACTTTATAAGTGCTGTGTTTTTGGGAGGCAGAACTAAAATTGGAATTGTTTATTGAAGAGGAATAAGTACCAGGAAGCCTCATTTGTTAAGTAGCTGTTGTTAAGCGGCAGCCATTCATCCGGCCATTTTAGAACTAACCCTGCCCTATTTCCTTATTTTTGCCAATTTGATACATGTTTCCATGGGAACAGAAGCAGGACTAGCCACCAGCTGAGTCAATCTCAGTTGCTGGCTCCCAGCTCTCACGTTTTGTTCTGTTTCCTTGGAAACTGATGTCAAATGAAAGAGAGAAGTAAACCAGCTTTTACGCTTTAGTATTTACTCTTTCTTTGGACCTGTGCTAGGTCCTCTGGGCCAGTAGAAGGCCTACAGATGACTTTATGGCCATTCAGTTTCCTTCTCTCTGGAGCATGGGCCAGCAAGTAAAGGTTCTCAGTTTCAGCCACTCCTGGCAAGCCACCTGCTGAGAGCTACAGTGGCAGGGTGTGAAAGCAGGCTACAGAATTCAGGAGACATTTGGCTCCAACAGTCTGTAATATTTCAAATTGGAAGGAAAGAAATTAAATTTATTTAAAAAATAGTAGGGGAAACAGATGGGCGTAACGATATACAGAGAACAAATTGACTAACAAGCTCTGACCTGCATTAGGCTGAACACCCGCAGAAACTGCTTCAGCCAATTAAATTTTTCATTTCACATCACACGTTTCACAAAGTTCTCTCTAATCTGGCTGTTAGCTGATTGAACAGCACAACGTAAACAAAACCCCATAAACACATCTGTTTATGCATATATACATATGCAGAAAGAGAAAAGGACATGATCTGATCTTTTTCAAAGAATTTACAAAAATCTGCTTGAGTGCATGAATTTGAACCACATACCTTCACCAATTCCATACCTATATTACTCCCATGTTGTCACGTGAATACCAACACCCCCCACCCCAACTCACCCCACATTCCTTTGTGTATGATTTTGGACCAAAGTTATTTCCAGTTCCTTCAACAGCAGTGTTATTAATGCAAATGGATATTAAAGGAAAATATCTACATCTGTGCAGCCAAATCCAAATTTTCACATAACTTTCATCGAAAAAATGTAGGGAAAAAGCAATTTTAAAAGACAAAATCTTTCCTAAGGAAATGTTTTATACTTGATGACCACAGCTCTTAGTTAACTAGTCCATCAGGGTATAGCACCATGCTCACCTTGGACTTTCACACATAATATATGCACTCCTTCCTGAATGTTCTTTACATCCCAGCTCAGTAATTTTCACACAACTCTCACTTACCATTGACCTTGAATTACTATTGTGAGTAACTTTTAGAATTGTACATCTATATATAGTTAAATTCATGTACAGCCCAAGTAGGAGCTCAGTACTATTAATTTCTTCAGGTTCTTAGAGCAGTCCCACAGAAAAGACAATCAGATACCCAGGAACAATATTTATTCCTCCACTCCTGTTGTACTTACATCCATCTATTGAGGATATACTCAACATACCTGGGTGCTCTGAGAGATGTGTCAAGCCAGCTAACATGATTTTTTTCTGGGTTAGTTATTTAAATGAAAACTTTAGGCAGTTATAATAGTTTTAAGCCAGGCTTTTCTGTCTTATTCAGAAAGATGTAAGATGTACTCAATTTATTTAACCTATTTATGGGTTTCCTCTAGCTGAACTTAAATCTAAAATTCCACCTTCCTCTGCATCAGAAAGAATTTACATCACAAACAAGACAACATTTTTTTTTTACTGCTGCAGCTGCAATAAGGAAAGAACATTTCACTTTATGTTGTTTTGCAATGCCTGTCCCAAATTCTTCACAGTCAGCCTTCATATATATTTTCTGAAATAACTTGATATAACCTCTTCCACTGAACAATGCAGGTACCAGCACAAAGATGGGAACTTGTCCTGAAGGACTCTACTGGCTACATGCCTCCTTACTAGAAAATGAACTTTTATTTATTTCTTAGTTCTGTTTCCTTATTCTAAAGAACTTCATACCGATTTGAGGGCCTCTCTCTCATTCTGCGTCTATTTCCTTTCTGTGAGAGCCTTTGATGAAAGAAATTGATGAGTCCTTTTTGAGACCTAGCTGGCTGTGTCGGCTTCTATTCATGTCTGCTGGCTTCTTCAAAGGACTTCACTAAGTTTTTATGACTTGTTCCTTCACAAGTGTGATGTCGACTACTCCTCAATGCAGCATATCAATTTCTAATCCTACTCCTGATTATCATTTTTATAAGTTGGCCTACTACATTAACTTACAAATTTAAGGATTCTACTCTGTCTTGAAAACATGGCAAGATATTCGCAACATTTTGCTCAGATTTCAAAGCAGTTCTGAGCTAATGATTACATACTGTTGTCTGTAGTTTGATAATTATTCTTTCAAATTTCTATAGAAAACTTGGGAGAATAGAATCTTTTTCCATTGATTAATTTCTGATCAGTTTCCCTATTCCTACCAGCAACTCCAGTCACTCCTCAGTGAGTTTATCAAAAGGATTCTAGCACAGCAACCTCCACAAATCCTTCCACTAAGAACTTTGCTGAAAAAAGCAGCAAAGCAATCATTTAACCATTCCACAAAGCCTTATTTTCTACAAGTAATGATCTTCTACTCTGTTTAAATATTATTCCCAAGATTCTGTGGCAAACTCGCTGCTACCGGTATTTACAGAAAGATTTATTATTCTTTTTTCATTCATTGTAAGCTGCTTTTTAAGACTGCTTTATTTTTTTCTACATTTAACTTACAGACATTATGATTCTGTGTATTTTCCCCATTAGGATATAATTTTATTTTTTTGAAGGGTGTCTTCCTGCTGTTTTGTCAGGCTGAGTCTTTCCTTTTTCAGGTGTTGATGTGTGGCATGAATTTACTCCATGTCTCACATATGAAGTTCTTAATACTCTCTAAACCACCTGATTTAACTCTCTACAGTTTACTCTTTAGCCACTCTTTAAGACACTTAATTTAATGTGCTTCTGCTTTCTGAAGGTGAGTACCACTCTACAGACCTTTTTTGTTTGTTGCTTCTTCAAAGCTATCAAAACTAAGAAGAATTTATTTGTAGCTATGGAAAACTCAGATATCAAGATTTTGGATTGGATTCTGTGTGCTATTCAGAATGAAATCAAGGTTAAGTCTCTGTCTGCGTGTTCTCTAATCTGTTGAATTAAAAATGAGTTAGTTTGAGCAGCACTTTTTTTTTGGTTCTGCAATGTTTTTGAGTCCCTCAACAGTATCAGTCAAAGCTGAACTTCTGGCTTGTTGTGCAGCAATATGTGTCTGGCGGCATTGTTATGCACTTATAATACATAGGAATTCTGGCTCACTCACCGAAATTATTAATTTGGCAACATGAATTGACTTTTCTTTAACATACTGCGCTACTCTGATGTTGGCATGGCCTACTAATCTTTCTTGCATATTGGTATTTTTGTTATTACAACATCCTCATATAAGGTTTCCTCATACTGCTTTCTGCATTTTACATTTATATCAATGCTGGAAGCCCAAACAGGACATGTCTCATTGATCTCTTTTTCTCTTCTGTATCTTCTAAAATGGCATCTTGTTCAGATTTTTTTCTCTATTTCATATTTATTACCATCCCAGGACAGATTAGGGTTAAACCTTAAATACTGGTATTCCAGATACCAGAATGAAGTTTATTTTTAAATATTGATAATGCTATCATAAGAATGCATAAGAGGAAACATCACAGAAATAACTGCTTAATTGGTACTAAGACATCAAGGAATACAAAGGCTGCTGCCTTGGACAAACGTTTTAAAATTTTACATGAAATATTGGCATCCAGTATGCAAGATACTACTTTCATTGAATCTAACACTAATGTAAGATATTTTTACCTTGGGAATTATAAAAGGCAGTCCATTTCCCCTACAAGTTATTATTTATTAAACATTATCACTGTCTACCTTCCAAGGCCACAGAGATCCAATCTGTTTCATAGACATTTGTGTTGGGAGAAGATAAGCCAGTCAGAGGCTTTCAAGCTGAACTCGAGAGTAAAAGAGTTACTACACCATAGAATCACAGAATATTCTGAGTTGGAAGGGACCCACAAGGATCACTGAGTCCAGCTCTTAAGTGAATGGACCATAGAGGGACTGAACACATGGCCTTGGCATTATCAGAGCCACGCTCTGACTAGCTGAGCTAATTGTGAGCAGGAGGTGAGGGTGAGTGCATGTGTACACACAGACCCTTTCAACTGCACTAAGTACATGACTGAATTATGATATGGCTGTTGCACAGACTGCACTTTCTAAAGGATTTTGCTATTTCAGACTGTGGTTTCATTCCAACACAGCAGAGCAACTGAAATTAGAGGGAGCTGGTTTCCTAAGTGTTCTTTTCTTGTGGCTAGATTCTCTTCAGCTAAGAGTGAAGCTCCCCTGTAGCAAGTCAATTAAAATATCTGTTTTAGACTAAGGGATAAACTCATTCTGTGACCCTTCTCTTACAGGAGACACTACCAGAACCTCTCCTCCACACAGCTGGCTGTACACAGCTGGCTGTTTCCAGCAAGTCTGACGTGGTCCTATGTCCTTAAGAGCTGTATCTGCTCAAATTTGTCAGATTTGACTGAAACAGGCAAAGTTTAGGTAGTAGGAAAAGAAAAAAAATCACACAGAGCACCCTAGCACATAAACATTGCCTTCTTAAGAAAGCAGGTCAAAAAGAAAACAATGGTAGAGCCTTGCAAATCTCTTCTAGAGCAGCATCCAGAGAAGCACCCTAGTTCCTCAGGGGCAGCCCAGCCGGTGAGAGAGCGAAGGAAGGATGCACTCCAGTTCACATGACTGGGAGAAAGTCTGGCAGGAACCTGGCTCAGATCAGAGTATAATAATTTTGATTATGACAAAAAAGGTGAATCATGATGAAAAAAGCAAATTCCTAGTTCAGCCTAGGAAGAAATTAGTGAGGAAAAAAAGTGATTGGTCTCTCCACTGGTCTGAAAAATTAGCAAAAGGAGAAATGTTACAGGCAGGGAAACTAGCAAAACAGATAAATAGAGGTAACATCATGGATTAATTCCCTTTTTTTTTTTTTTTTTTACACTGCTGCTTGAAGATTAGAAGCCCTTTGTGTCATCAAAAGCTTTTGCATTATCAGAAAATCAAGCCTACAGCACTCTTAGGAAAAGTACATAGGAGCACCGCTATGGTTCTTACAGACCACTGTACAGTTAGAGAAGTTTTAACATTGTCCCTGCCTTGGCCTTTAACCTCTTTTCTTTTACCAACAACTTTATTGTCCATGTACTATAAACTACTTCCCCTGCTGATGACTGGAGGATCTGGATGCTTTATGGTTCAGTCATTAAAACTTTTAATGTGGTGTCTTATGGTAGCCACAGATGTGCTTTTCCTAAAGAAACCATACCTGTAGGGTCAGGATGCCAGAAATTGGTCTCAAAACTGACAGATCCAACATTCCATAAGATTTCTGCCTTCTGTAATAGCCAGAAAGTTTCTAAAAATGCCTTCGCTTCCCTTTGTATTTTTAGATTTAGACTGCCTATCCTCAGCTTATAAGGCATGGGTTGCTTGGACTTTGCAAACAACTCCAGAAAAGGAACCTTGATTTAAAAGTTCTGGGTTTAAGAACTCTTTTAAAAAGTTCTTGATAATTTACTTCTGTTGCTTCATTAAAATAAACTATTTTGTGAATAATAGCAAACAGCAGAGGACAGTACCAGTCTTTAGGCTTCTTGTCTTGGTTCCCTTGATTCATGTGCTTATGAAGACACAACTACCAGAGGATCATCTGACAGAAGACAAATGCAGAACTATCACACAGGAAGCTGATGAGTATTCATAAACAGAGCTGAAATGGTTCATTAGCTAGAATGACTGATTGCATTCATAACTTTGGAGCCTTCATTTAGTTTAATTTTTACCACTTGGATTATCATTAACTGACAGAAATAATCCCTTTAAAATTGCTTCACAGAATCAAGTGGGACAAGAAATATCTACTACAAAATAATCCTGAAATAAAAGAGAAACTTGCCACCAGTAGTGTTTACTACGTGGCAAGTATTTTTCAAACACAGAAAAGATAACACGTGCTCCATCAAACTCAACTAAAGAATTCACCATTACACTTTAGCAACCTAAAAATTAAAAACATAACAACAACAAGAAGAATAATTATAGCAGAAAAGACGACTGTCATTTACTTTTACACAAGATTTTTTGAGACCCGAAGAGGTGTACTTCAGGAAAGTAAATTGCAGTTCACCTCACTGCTTTTATAGTAACATATTTTATGCACATACAATAGTTTAATGACCACATTTGCTAGCATGATACTTTCATTTCCTTCCCACTCCAAATCCATTAGCTTAAAAAATATTCTGCGCAACTTACAGTAATAGCTAAGAGCTCTAACAGTAAGTTCAAGTCAATTCTATGCTGAGGGATCAAAATATCAAACATTGTCATGTGTGCATTCAGTGAGTGTCACTTTGCATGGGCTTATATAATTCCAGGAGAATTTCAGCTCTTATGCAAAGTTCAGGCAACTGGTGTGCAGCCCTGTGGTCTGGAAAGCCCCAAATGTGGAAAAAACACACAAGGTTTTTAGCATTATATATTTGATGATCAAAGAACATACACTGAAAAGCTCAGATGGAAATTGCAACCATTTAAAATTACAGTAAACATTGTTTTTTAAATATATGTTACTTATAGTTTAACTTCACAGTTACTGCTGCTGTCTATGGACATTATACTTAAGTGAATCTAATTACACTAGATATCAGGTTCTTTAGTTTAAACTAAAGTAAAAAGTAAAATTCCTTCTATCTGAGATTATTTTAATTGGATTTTATGACTGTTTTTCATAATGTGTTTGGGTTCAGATAAGCAGAGAAAATGTTAATAATACTGACAACTGAAATATCACTAACAATACAATTGGAGCAAAATGAAATAAACAAGGTTCTCAACAAGCTGCTATGGCTTCAAGCTATACACACATAGACCAGAAGTGTCTCCAGCAGACAAATTTCAGCTACATTTCCTATTTTTTATTGACAACTGTATTAGCTGGGAAGTCTTTCAAACTCTAGGGAATGACTGAGACAAATCTTTTCAGATTCTTAAATTATTTTTTCAAAGAAATTTCCTTGCAATTTAAGAGGCATTGTTCTAGGGTATCTTCTACAAATTATACTAACAAAGTGAAATCTTCTCCTAATAAAATTCCAGAGCTACACTGCAAAGTAAGAACAAAGTAAAAGCAGTGGAGTGAAATGGTATATATTTTCTTGCAAATGTGGACATCACAACAGAAAACAATTGTTCTTTTTCTTACTGATTGCTGAGTGTAGGAGAAGAGACTGACATTTCTAGATTGTCCTTATATAATCTAGCTTTCAGATATCACCAGTTTCCATGTTGGAGGCAATAAACTCTCAAACAATGCACATCTACATACAGACAGATGGCTTTTTCCTAGGCATAAATTGTTGCTGCCATGTTTCTTGCTGTCAGCTTGTCCAGAAAGCTCTACTTCAGCTCCACTTCTAGAAACCAACCAGAGTTTTGGAACGTGTGTACAGCTGGCATTAAGCTATTACCTCCTGCCTATCAAAACTGCTCGTGTGACCTTTCTGGGAATGCCATTAAGAGAGAAACAATCAGTATGGGTGCATGCGCATAAAATTACTGCAAATAAATACAGCAGTAGGTAACATAATTCCTGAGCATCTCCACAAAGAATGCAGTCTAAGCAGTGACCTCTTCTGCACTTATCTTGAATGAGCTCTTACTGAAATTCACTAATGGGTTCTGATAATCTATTATTTATTGCAACAGACTCTAATAGAGAGTCTTAGCAGAGGACTCTCCTGTGTTTACAACTCTTGCAAATAAAATGTTTCACAAGTGACAGAAATGTGGCACTTGCAACTGCATACACAATTTCTTTTGGCTGCAGTTGTTTCTTTTCTATTTGGTTTTGAAAACCAGAACCCTTCCTCCCCCAAAATACACAGCTTGACTTGCTTTCATTTTACCTAATGCATCTTTAGCTTATCTTGTTGAAAGCTGTAGACACTGATATGCAACCATTAGTATTACTTGGGCTTGAGGACATACCTCCATGTTATACTTTTCCACTGTCCTCCTCAAAGGATCCACAACCTGCCAGCAAATCAGGATGCAAAGATCAATCAGTAGCATCCCTCCAACTATCCCCAGTAGCTTCTGGTCTTTAATGATCTGGAGAGACAGAAAAAAAAAAAAAAAGAAGAAAAAAGAAGTAGGGAGATTCCCATGAGCCACAGATAGACCCTATACAGCTTTATTCCTATATAGGGAGAAAGACACAGGTTGCTAATAGCAAATGTTTTTAACAATGAACAAAGAAAAGGAATATAGAAAGATGAAAGCAAGACAAATTATTTTAGTTCATTTCACGGTTATTAGTAGTATCTGAAGTGTTTTCTCATTTCCAAAAAGACTTTGGGAAGACTCTTGAAAATTTATACTGAAATCCAGGTTTAATATTAACTCCTGGAAAATGAGAAAAATATATTCTAGGGAGCCACTGCTGTGTTTATGCATGCAAATGTGGAAAAATTTTCATCAGCCTCTCAGAGTAGAAGGCATTGAGGTAGTTTTCACTAAGATTTAGTGCTCACCCTTTCATAACCTTCTTGGATGTGGAAAATGCAGAAGTTATGAAAAGTTTATTTTGGAGGTTTTTTGTGTCCATGTGTTTAATATTTGCCTCTGTTACCCAGGGAGCAAGAAGGAATGATATATTTTTTCTGTGTTACAAAGGTCAGAGGCTTTAATGTACATCTAGTGTAAAACATGCTTTTAATTTTGCTTGGGGTTCAGGTTCCAAACAGAAAAACAAGAGTTGCTGATAAAAATAAAAATCCAAACCATGTATTAGAGTCTTTTATAACTGCATGCAATCCCTATGTAATTTCTACTGTTGTACACATAGCAGCACAGAAAAAATATACTGCAATTGCATTATTTCAGTTGCAAAGTTGTAATCACGTTGAAATATCAGGCCTAAATTAATTTTATTTCCGTGTTCTTGAGTCCATGGTCATGGTTTCTTAATTAATATCTACCTCTATTATTAAGAACACTCATCCAATAGTCAAAAGTTATTGCCAAATTGCTTTCACATGGACAAATACACATCTTTTTTTTCCAAGTTTACATTCTGGGAAACAGTTGGCTTAATCCAAATGAAATATTCAAAAATATTAAGCCTGAGAAGCTTAAGAAAGTTGTGATTATTTCAGTTCAATTTGATGAAATTATTAGGATTTCAAAAATGCATTAAAAAGCCAGAAGTGTCAGCTAATCTTAATAGAGGCAAGGTTAGTATTCCTGCATAGAATAAATTGTATTTGCACGACATTCTTATCAAGCTGAAGGAAATGATGAAAATGACCAAAATTTGAAATAATGTATAAAGAACTTTAGAAAGTCTGGTTTTCATACTGCTTGGTGTGATATCTTTTCTGTTTTGAAAGATGTTTCAGCAACATTGTGCACCACTTTTTGTTAATCTGCTGGTTTATTTTATAGATAATTTGGAATAAACTAAGAGTAATCTAAAGGCTAGAAGTCAGAATGAGCTAAAGGACTCAATACAATATTTTCATTTCCTGATACCAGTTATGGAAATCCAAAATGTGCAAAACCACAGCCATAAAGCACTGGAAAGTGATGCTTTCCCCATGTTTATGGCAGCAAGGAAGGAGTACACCCATCTCAGAATTCTGAGACAGCACAGGCATGTCTGGAGAGGACAGGTGAAAGGGGAGGGTGCAGCTTTCATGGTGCTATGTCTTGCTGCTGGATGATTTGGCAAGGAGAAAAGGAGAACTTTGCAAGGCAAAGGTGCCTTAGTGTGCTGTGCAAGGGAGGAAGGCTGCTGAAATGTGTTTCTTCATAAAGCTAAAATGAAAGCAGGTATTAAGCAAAGGTTCTCAGACACAGCTTGATCCCTTTTCTTCTTTTGGGAAAACAGAACTATATCTGACCTTTTAGCTGTTTATCAAGTGGCAATCAGAGCTGAAAAGGAACAGGTTTGCCTTTTTTAATCTCTTTTGTAATGCCTTCAAACAGACCTTGACCAAAACCTACCTAGTACTGCTCCTAGTATGAGGGGAGACATGGAAGAGAAAACAATGGGGAGTCAAGTCCATAGAGAATTTGGATTTAGATGAAATATTGACAGTTTAACTCAAATTTCTTTTCCTCCCTCTTAAATGGCTAGGGAATTTATTGTATTGGTATGTCTTGGTTGGTCTTCCTTTTTAACTGATGTAGTTTATTTTACTGAAGTTGGCTGTTGAACTATTACATGTTTAACCTTTCTCAATAGCCAGTGGGCAGGGACAAAAGCCTTTAAAAGACAATTCATCCCACCTATCCTGGGAAACATTTAGGGTCAGAAAAATTAGTGTTCTGAAACATGTCCCTCTCTTCCTCACTCTCTGCCCCCCAAGAGGAGGTGAAGACAATTAAGTTCAGCTAAAAATATACATTTGACAAACTAAAAGCTATGTGAAAGCATCTTGACAGGAATGTCTCCCTCTGTTCTTCTAAGCCAAAAATGTTCCTTGGGAAAAAAAAAAAAACCTCAAAATATCTTATCTTTCAAGTGGAAATAGCGCTCATTTTACCTAGGATAGGTAAGCAGCCCAATGTCTTCCATATTTGTATGAACTATCTTCATAATGAAAGTAAGGTTGCATTGGATTCAGATTTGTCAACCTCTGGTAATATTAGTCAATCTGGTACAGCAATGCCAGAAGTAAAAGAGGAAAAGGATATTATTAAAAGTAGTAATACTGATAATCCACTCACAGAATCAAAATAAATAACTTCCTATTCATGATCACATTGCTAATGTCATCACATCACTTCTCCTTGCTCCTGTACATCTTTCATTTGTACCTTGCACTACTGCAGATCAGTATTTTAGTTTGGTAACCTTTTTTTGGACAAGTAGTTATTAGAAAAAGATAGGAGTAGAGATACAGCAAACAGTTGAGCTCTTCCTTGGATACCTCTCGGAGTAATTTTTCCTGCATTACTCTGCCCTTTTCCTGCATTACTCTGCCCTTTTCCTGGACAGAAGGGGAGTTGTATAACAGCAGCTGTCACTGGCAGCAGGTATTATTCATCCCTTACTCCTGCCAGACAGCCAGGACGAAGGCAAGCACAAGAAAGCCCATAAGATAACCTAAGTGACCTAGACCAGCGTGATGAGCTCTGCAAAACACAGCGGTGCTGGTGCTGCTGCAGGGTGAGAGGGCTGAATGCAGGGCACCTGGAACTGCCTCCCACACCCATCACAGCGCTGCCCTGTCCTTGGCAAAACCGCTGCTGGAATACAGCTCTGAAGCAGAACTCTCCACCAGAATGTTAGCTTTCAGAACAAAACACCAAGGTCCAATTATTTTTCATTTCTGCCAGTTATTAGCAGCTCGTCCTAAAAGAGATTTGCCCTGAGAAATGCCACTGGTATATCACTAACAGCACTTCTGAAAGGCTTGCTGCTCTCCCCTTCCACATGCAGGAAGCCCAGCTTTCCCAGCCCTCATTCCCACCCACTAGAACTCCTTAAATTCAGTACATTCACTCCTCGGGAATCACCAGATGCACTGAAGGAGTCTTGACTCAGATCTTGCAAATCCAACAAATTCTCTGTCTGACAAAAGAAAGTAATGAGCTAGTGAGGCTCCTCACAATCAAAAATGTCATTTTCCTTTAAGCGGAAAGTTCTCATTTTTTTTCTCTTTTCATTTTCCTTCTAGCAAACAGTAAATCAGCCTTTGGAGAAATACATGGTAGCTAATAAAATCCATTTATGCAAGTGCTCCTGAATCCTTGCTGAAGCCAAGCTCTCACACAGCAGCATCTGTGAGTCATATTTTCTACCATCTGTGATTGGATAGGTGAATCTGTCTCATCCTGGCAGATCTGCACACTGTTATAAATGCCATTGCCACCAGTCTGGACTATATATCTGGATATGAAGTGATCTATCCTCAAAATAAACTCACTCAGAACAAAAGCTCGTGGACCATTTTCTTCTCAGCAACATCACTGTATGGGCAAATCAAAATTATTCTGAAAACTCACGACCATGAAGACAGATCATAGTCCTTACTCTCCACAGACTTGCCATCTGATCACAGGAGATATAAAATCTGCCTAAAACTCTGGGATAAAGTTTCTGCTCGTGGAAACTCCTGAGGATTTTCTAGAACTATCACAGGCTGTACCACCTGCCACAGTAACTTCAACTGTTCATTTGGTTATTATTGCATAAACCTTTTGTTGGGCTTTTTTCATTTGCTTTCTAAAGCATATCCATTGTGTCCTGGATGACCCTATCATCCACCAGTTTGTGGGATCACCCGGAAATTTGGCAATCAACAGTAATGGAACATTAGGTTTGTTTTTTATAGTTACGGCTAGGGAAAACTTTCTGTTATTTCTTATCTTACTGGAAACCAATTCTGAAAATGTTTATGACACAGACCTGAAAGCTGTACTCCATTCTAAACCATGAAGAAAAAGGCTAACATATGAAGACTTACATCTCCAGGATGCAACATTAGTTTTGCACTCTCTGATTGCCGCAAACAGCTTTCCAGCATGACTGAAGAGTTAATTTATTCCTGTCTTTTCTTCAAAGTTAGTTTCCTTATTACCAGATCACATCCATTTGTCAGAATAAAATATCTTCAAATTTAAAGCTATATTAGCTAAATTTTGCAGTTAGTTTGTTTATTGGGTTTTTAATTGAATTCATAGAAACATAGAAAGTCTGGAAGTGCTTTTGCATTTATTAATAGGTTTTGATATAAATATATATATTTTTTCTTTTCCATTTAAAATGTAGGATCTTTTTTGCTTAAGGAGGAAATTCTGGTTTCTCTTGTGTAGATCAACCCTGTCTAGTCTAGCTGACAGAGTAGTCCTTGCCTTCTGGCACTAGCTGGATAAACACTTAATGCTATTAATTAACTTTTTTTTTTCAGTTGTCTCTTCCCCAGACTCCTGGGATGGAATCTGTAGAGAGAAACTCTCTTTAAAGGACCCCTCTGTGAAGATTCCTAGACCTTATTCAATTAAATGAATATCGCTGACATCAATTACAAAAGTTCTCAGAAATCTGAAACCAAATAATCTTCTCCCTGATAGATACAGAAATCCTGCTGATCAGAGTCCCCACTCTGAACTGGAGGGGAAAGAAAATAAAATAGAGTTTGCAGGGAAAAAAATTGTAAAGTCTGTGAGCTTGCAAAAGGGACCATAAAACCACTCATGAACTTGCCTTCAGGATACTCTCTGCACTGCAAAAACAAACCTTTCATTTCTCTCAGCGCAGTTCAGGGACACCTTGGGCTTGCTCCCCTACATTAAGTAGGTTGGTACAAGTGGGATGGTGCCAGGAGGCTGGGGATGCAAAGTCAGTGGTGGGAGGGTGAACTTTACCCCACGTGGGCTGAGGGAGATTCTATCTTAGAGTTATTAAAGCCATTAATATTGTAGTGAACTATACTGTAATACATTCTTAATTTCTATAGTGTAATGGAATGAGGAAAAAGGACTATTGAAAACACATTATGCATTGTTCCCAGTAACTCCACAATGCTTTTTTCAACAGCTATTATGAGTACTTCCTATAATAGATTGTATGATTAGTATTGGCAATGCCTCAAGCTGCAATTACATTCGTTTTAATGAGTGAATGCTAACTTTTTAAAAAACGTGTTGCAGTATTAAGGATTTTGACCAGTAAGTCAATGGGAGTAAAAAGCTAAGTTTTAGTCTCTTAGAGGTATTTTGACTGATTTGTTAGAAGACTTGTATATCTACTTATAAATTAAAAAAAAAACCAAAAAAAAAACAAAACAAAAAAAAAAACCCAAACAAAACAAAAAAAAAACAAGAAAAAAAAACCAAAACAACAACAACAAAAAAAACTAACAAAACAAAACAAAACAAAAAAAACAAAAACAAAAAACCCCCGAAAACTCAATATTTCTGTTTCCAGAATGGATCTGCTGCAACAGCTGTAGTCTAAGAACTTGGTGACTACCTGTCAGCATAGTGGAGTATGTGGTACTCCTGACAATAATGGACATTGGATATGATCAAAAAGCTTGGCTTTGAGAATTAAATAGCTACAGTCACTAGCCTGCTGAAGCACATATTACTAAAATGTCTCTTCTTTGGTGACTCCTGTTTAGGATAATTGCATCATTGGGCAGAGTCACTCTCCCATTAATGCTATTGCAAATGTGGATGTGTTGACTCTATGCCCCGTTGCCAGGAGAAGAAATCGATTGGAAGATACCTTTGCTCTTTTCCAACTCATATTAAAAAAAAAAAAAAAAAAGTAGGAATATCCTAGTGGAGATGCTCCCTAGGGGAAGCAGAAAATAGAAACTTTTCAGAGGTTAGAGACGGAGAGAGATTGAGTGATGGGTTAAAAAAAGTGATAAAAATACTCGTTTTTGAAAGCCTGAGCCTCAGTTATGACTACAATCCACTAGAGAATTGGAGAGGTGATTGTTTCCCTAACATTGGTAATCCAACCATAACGAGCACACAATTTGTTTTTCAATATAAATCTATATTGAAATGACTATTTTTCACAAAACTATTTTGAAAGGACAAAAATAAGAAACATGTTAGTCTGAAAATGGTGCTAAGAAATCCAACTTGACAGCATTAGAATTAACCATTCTTGCTGGTGTTCTGGAGAACTCTTAGAAAAAACCTGCAACATTGTGTTAACTTCAGCTCACAACCATAAGTAAAGCAAGATGTGCTGCCTTGAGAAACCTGCATATCCCACCAACACAGCAGGTCAAATTCACCTTTGAGAGAAATGCACTTGTTGAGCTCAAGAACACATGGAATAAATGTAAAGGACTTTCTATGGAGGTGTGAATTCCCATTTTTGGAGTTGAAAGGAACCCAAACCTTCATGAAAAAAAAAAAGTGCATGAAAGATTTGAATGTTCAGGAAGAAATATTCTGATTTTGTTTGATATTACAATAAAGTACCTAGACTTTAATATTTTCCTTAATGAAAAATTCTTTGGAAAAGCATACTTCATCATTACCAAATAGTTGGGAACATCAATGCACTTGATTACATTTACAATCCAATTTCAAGCTATTCAGGAATAAATTGCCTCATACTGTATAGCAACATGTTCTTTATTTCTCTGTCATCCAATAGTCTCATAATACATAGAAATTATGGTTGTAGCACCATTTATGAGCACTTACATTTCACATAGAGTTTTCGTTGGTTTTGTCACTACTGAGGTTTACCCTTATCAAGCTGTACCATGCAGAAATTTCCATACATAAATTACTTCAAAAGCAGATTTTTCTTCTAGATGTACAGTTCATTAGCTCAGCTTCTTTCTGTGACATGAGCTTGAGATTTAGCTTCACATTCCATATTTATATGAATGTAAATTTTAGAAATATGATTCCTGTTGTTCCTTGATTGGCATTTTGGCTGATCAGCTCTTATGAAAACCACAATGCTTATTTTACATCTAAGTTTGGATTCTAAGATTACACTGACTATTTTTAAAGCTTTGGACTTAAAATTTATAGTTGTAGCTATTTGGGGAAAAAAAAAATCAAAATAATTTAGTTTCCACTTATATCACTTTAGGAAATACTGTATCTGTTTGTTAATAAACCATAAGCCATACTGAATAATTTACGCTGCCCTGTAAGTATCAGAGATTACTTGGTCCAGTGGTAAATATTCATAATAAAAAAAAATCCTAAACATAAGCAAATTTCAAACTGTCTTCTTTCTTACTCTCAAAGACTGAACAATAACACTGAACATTTCTTTAGGTATCCATATGCTGGTTCATTTTCAGCAGATGGTCCCTAATAGATTGTTGTACTGTTGGTATGGTTACCCAAAGCAAATTTTTGGATCTTGACACATCTCCTCTCCAGACTTATGATCTCTCATATATATTTAGTAGAATACAAGTGTATCCTAGGGGAAATCCATCATATAACTTCTTGTTATATACACAAAAAGCTCTAGCAAGATTTAAAAAAAAATCCTGGAAAAAATATAAACATTCACAGTCTGAAAACTGACCTGGAAAAATATTTTATAACAGAATTTTCAGAAAGAACGGATTAGATAACACAAACTACATTTATGCTAATTCAGAACTACATCTACATAGGATTTAAGTGAATAAATGAGATGTGGCCTATGAGGTTCTGACCTAAACCCTATGTCAACATAATCTGGAGAATTTTGCTTCATCTATTTTTAAAAGATTAAGATAATGGGCAACTTTTTTAAAACCTCTTCAGAACTTCAGTGAGGAAAAACATAGATTGTAATAAATTCTGAATTCCGTAAGTGGCTTGAAGAACTTATGGGAAAGTTTACAGCCAGAGATGACATTCATTCTGTAAACTTCCTCACAGAGGTTTCCAAGTGAGGGATGGGGATAGCAATCAACAGACACAAGCTGAGAAGAGAAGGCAGCAGCACATAAACCCATAACTGTGTAGCCTCCAGCTGCTTTCTCCCCTCGATTTCCCCCTTCCCCAGGGATGCTGTGCAATCACAGCAGCTGGCAGCATCCCTGCAGCTGGCACCGTGCAGGGTAGGAGCACACAGCCACTGCTGCCCACCCCGACCTGGGAGATGAGGACCCTGATCCCCAGAAAGAGCCTGGATCATTTCTTACCGCTCCCACTTTTCTATACACCTATTTTTGAACCTTTTAATTTACAAGATATTCAGGTGGGGTGGCCAGATTTGTTAAGAAAAACGGAGTGTGAAGGCAACAAGCTAAAATGTCTGAGAATTCCTGCACTGCTTCATTCAGGTAATAGATTTGCTTCTCAGAAACAAAGAAACAGAAGAATAATTTCTGAAAAAAATATGTTCAGAGAGATTTCTACAGCATAACAAATAATTCTGGAAAGTCGTTATTTTTCTTCATTTGGCACTTAACTGTCTTATATATCCAACCACCTTTCTCAAAACTCCTACTGCCTTTTTCATTATGCATATTTTCTGGTTTAAAGAAAAGAATGAAAAGATGGTAACATAAAACTCTCTCTTTTACTGCACAGTCCTATTGCATGCCCAGAGCAGACTCACTACGTTTGCTCCATGACAGTGGCATTCTGTAGGAAGCCAAGGCTTCACTGGTGTCCTAATAATCCACATAGGGGAAGGAATGTAGATTGTAGAGATCTTAGCAAGCTGTAGTTTTTCAATTATTGACTTTTCAGCCACAACATTAAACTTTTAGTGTTTTCATGAGCCAATTCTTCATAAAGAAAATGGAAAGAGGATTCAATTATAGAGAGAGCTGCATGCATCAGCAAGAGGGGCCTTTACATCTTTGCACACCTCATCAGCTTGAGCTAAAGGAGTCACTAGAAGCTATCAGGATCTGCACAACTGCATAACAGGAAGACAAGGCACATATTTTGCCAGTAGGTTTTACAGATACACATTAATAGAAAGAAGAACAGTAAAATTAAAAAATCCCTTGTTCAAATTTTATGCTCTGCCCACACTTCTTGTGAAATCATTTTGGTCAGTCCTAATTTCAAGTTTTTTCTTGTCTCTTTCTCCATTCTCATTCCTGCTTTGCTTTCCTAGACTACATCCCTACTTTTCAGGTGTCCCATTCTGCCTCTAAATTTCAATCTTAATCTAATTTTAAACCAGACCTAGTTCTTCAATTACAGTTTGCCATTTAAATACCATACTCAGGCTCTGCATTCCATCATGCTCAGCTTCCTTGATCACTTTTTTACCGACCTTCCTGCCTTTGCTGGCTTTGAAATTTAGTTTCCAAAGGAATTTTAATCCAAATTCAGTCTTCCTCTTCAATATCTTTCCCAGTATATAATCCAAAGATTTTCCTATTTTTTTTTCATCTGGACAGGTTTTCTGTCTTGAAGTAATTGGCAGGAAATTTGATTTCTCCTCTTCAGTCTCTTTCCTACTCCCAGTCTCTTGGCCCTGAAGTTCCCTTGCACTGCCAGCCTCCCTTCCCCATCCTACTGTCAAAAACATAATCTGTGCAATCTCCTTCCCATCTTCGCAAGGCATGAAGACCTCAGCTCTCTTCAGTACTCTTACAAGGACCTAGCAGCCCAAATGGATGACAATAAATTTGCCAGATGGCAGCCTGACAGGCATAGCTGAGTCAGGTTAGACTGATAAGTAATTTTTTCTGTTGTGATTATTTGTAGCTTTCTTTCCCTTTGATATTACCAACACAGAGAAAAGCTTATGTGAAGGAGTAGAATAATGTTGGTAAAACTATAGCAGCACAAGCCTAAAGAAAAGAGGCTGCTCTACACCCCTTTTCTCATTATATTCTGTATTTATCTTGTAACAACTTTGTCAACATAAAGACATATGCCACCAGAAATCTACAGCAGTAGTAATAACTGAGTACAATGATAATATTTTCAGTGAAAATTGAAGATAAAACATTCCTGCTCTGATGCCACAATTGAAGAATTAAGTCTAAATAGGCAAAGCCAGAGTGTACGCTGTTATGGGTAAGACAAGCTTATCGTGGCAGCATCAACTGAGATGTATTGTACTTTCAAATATAACAAATGCAACAAGGCAACACTGTGACCTTGATCATCTTCATGCTTTAGTGCAGCCATCTACAAATGGCTAAATGCTTGTCTTTGTAGGAGCAGAATTTATAACATTTATGGAGGCTTTAAATATTACTACATTGAATTTCTGACTATTCGGGGTTTTATTTGGCATTCAGCAGTTGTGCAGGAGCAGTCACTGTGCAGGAGTGCTTCAACACCCCCAAAAACCCAAGGCAGTGCAGATCCTACCAAAACAGACAGCTTCTCATCGTTCTAAATTTTCGTTCTCTAAATGGTTCAGCCAGCTAAAGCTTCCCCAGGACACCACATGCTCTCCTGCCACTGATATTCTCCTCTCTCTCCTCTTATCTACTGCCAGCCCTCCTGCTGCCAAGGAAAACAATAAACCAGTCCCCACCTCTCTCAGAGCAGAAGACATTCTGCAGCCCAAAACAACAGAAAGGAGATGCATGAAAACCAGAGCTGCACCTCAATTATAACTGTTACAGTTATTTTTATTACTAATTCTATTTCACTTTCCATTATCTCCGCTAACCTCTTCAAAACTCAAAAATAATTTATTTCCCCCTACTGATTTTGTCATTTCCATTCGACAAAAAATTGATCCCCTTGCACCCCTCTGTTTCCAGCTAAAACTAATGCATTTTTAATTTGCTTCCTTTGAGCCCTAGCAAGATCAAAGATGGTGACAGAGCTCTGGGAATTTTGCAAAATTTAACCTTAGTGGTTTGATAACAGAATGAGTATATTCTGAATTTTATTGTTTATTAATTTCCAGTAACAGAAGAGTGGATATATAAAAGGGTGAAAATAAAATAGACTTTTGAAAGCTTTATAAACAGCAGTTAATGAGAACCTTCAACTAATTCAAGACACTCTAACTCATTAAGTTTCACTTTCCACTGCAGTAATATGGAGTGTATTATTATTATTATTATTTAAATTTCTATATATTCCTCACATTGAGATAGATATCCACTAATCCCTTCAAAAAGCCACATTGTACACCAAAGTATACAATAAATGTACAGAAGCTTGCCCTATCTAATGAAGATAAACAGATTTACTCATCATATTCTCTCCTTTACTTAACACCCACTTTCTAGAAATGAATTAACCAGTGTTTTCAACAGCCACACAGGGATTCTTTCACTCTCTGAAGAAATATTACTGTTGGCAAATATTTTCCTGAAGAAAATATTGAGGATGACAGGCAAAGGTTCTACGCCTAAAGATCATACAGATTTTACTGTCATACTTTTTACAGGTAGTAACTGAAGTGATCACAAATGAATAAGATCCACACTACTTAAACAATTTTGGAACTTTGTACTTCTCTGAATGCAATGCCAGTCTGCTCTGTCATGCCACAACTAATTTAGAAACATTAATGTGCTTCTTTCGTGTGGCACTACCTTTGTGTATTTGTCAGTTTAGATATGGTTTGCAAAAATTTCTACTTTCTGTGCATCCATAGAAAGAAAATACTTTGGCTGTAAACTACATCTGCAGAAAATGGAAATGTCATTCTTGCAAGACATAAGTAAAGAATGCCATGTTTTTCAGTCGACTCCTAAAAACACTTTTATCTATCCTGGCAAATCAGAGACAGAAAATATATGACTAGTAAACATTTATCTGGATAGCTGATTTGTTTTACATAAAGAAAACTGTCGCACTTCATGATTCATACTTATGATTTGGAGTGAGATATCTAGATAAAGAATTCTTTAAAGTTTACAGAACAACATGTGTTATTGACTTAATTCCAGAATACTGAGGAAGGTAGCCTAACAGCCTTGATGTTTCCAGTATCACTCAGAGCAAAGCAGCTCATTGGTCATCATCCAGATGTCTGAAAGTTTATCTCCCTTATACTGGTCAGTATCTTTTTAACTGATCTTAAATGATTTTAACATCCAGCTATGCACAATCAATTGCAATTTGCAGTTGGCGATGAGCCCCTTGAAGAATAGAGGCAATAAAGAATTTGAGGATTATGTTTAATTAACAGACAGTGAAATTTATTATTGAGTAGCAACTTGCAGATCTAAAATGCAATGTTTAAAAAAAAAGAAAGCAAAAGCTCAGTGACAGTCCATTGCAGTACCTGCTCACTCCTATCTGAAATAGTATGTGTTGGAGGAATTATAAAATTCTAAGGATAATAAAGGTCATGAAGTAAATGCTTTTATTTGTTAGACTGTAGCATCTTGTGTAACTTCACTAACTTAAAAAGACTTGTACCAATAGGTAAAAAATATTCGCAATGTAAAATTTCATTTCTCAGGAAGGTAAAAACCTGGCTTATCTTTGTTAAAAAAACTTTAATATAGGAAGTGTGAGATCCTAGAAAAAAATGAAGAAAAAAAAAATATATAAAAGAGTCCGGTAGTATAAACTCATATGTTAGAGTGAGCTCTTTGCACACATGCAAAAAGGGAGGTTTCCATTTCAGTCCACCCAGAGCATCCTGGTTTTGGTATAGAAATTTTTTATAATTTTAGTTAGTTTTAAGATATTTTGTATTTATTCATCTTTTTTTTTTTTTTTTTAAAGAATGATAATGAAGTGGAGCAAACCTGACATGGCCAAATAGGAGGGGCAAGTACTAATTGGATGTGTTGTGGTGCCAGAGTAATAGATCCAGTTCCAGACACAGCATGTAATTCCTTAATAACCTCAGACATAAATCTTCTTAGAAACTGAGTTAACTCTCTCCCTGTCTAACTAAAGTCCATTCCTTCTAAGGGAATGATGTATCCTATTGTGACAGACTCCCTACAAATTGCAATTGTGGAAAAATAACATGGTGCGAACAAAATAAAAATTAACAACAGAGATCTTTTACGACCACACATAACAAAAAAAAAAAAAAAGAGTAATCTGAAAAGTTTTTGGAATATTCTTCTACTTAATTTGGTTATATATAACTCTTTATTGGTTATTAGAATAAAACTGTTCAGGAGCACATAGGAACTGCATTTGGCACTTCTGCTCATTCTATAAAAATATTAATTTTGTTTTTCTGTTTCATGAACATTTCTCTTAATGTCTTTACCAGCAAAATGTTTTCTACTCAGTGTTTTTCCAATTTATTAATAAAATCATCTGATAAAAAGTACTTCATGTATGAAAAGAAGCTTAATGGGAAAAATATCATGAAGAGCTGCACTACTCCTAAACTGAGCCTAAAGCTTTACAGAAGATGTGCTGTACCAAAAATGACAGAGACAACTATTGTGGTTCAATTCTGACCAATCTTAGAGTAAACTTATGCAATTTGAACATTAATTAGAAATGGGAAACTATAAGCAGCACTTTCTCTTGCTTTCTCCTACCAATCAATGAGAAATCCTCAGGTAATGCCCATGTCTTAGACAGATATAATCAGAAAACATTAATAAGCAAATCTACCAGAAGGAGACATCTGGATGCTGAAGCAACATACTAAGAGGGAGCAGAGATCCAAATTCACATTTAAATTTTACAGCCAACTCCACTGTAGACCTTTTATTATAAAGACTGGAGGGTTGATGCTTGACTCCAACTCTGAGAGACTAAAAAAGAAACCAAAAAGCCTTAATATCAAATTATTCAGGATCTTTGGATGTGACACATGAACAGTCAGCACTGCTATGGCCATCCAGGAAAGGCATGAAAACAATTAGAAAATTGTATTAGCAGGGCAACAAAAAAGAGTCTATTTCTCTCACCTTTTTCTTCATTTTTACATTTTTGAAGATCGCATGGACTCTCCACGTTTTTGCAAACATTGCTCCAAATGCAGTTGTGTATCCCACTGTAAGAATCCATGTTCGGACCTAAAAACGTATATACATTAAAAAAAAAGAAAAAGTTACTTAGATAACTTAGAAAAGGTACTTAGATAACTTTAGACAACATTTTTATCAAGACCCTGAGGAAAAAATCTGAAGAACTTGAAAAAACTTGATATTTAGTAATTTCTCATTCATTGCTTACTTGCTTTTTTACTCATCCATCCATTCCCTCCATAAATGAAACAAATCTAGATGCTGAATTAACTATCTCTTTCATATATAAACCCATAAATCTCTTAAAATATTCTGCTTTTTTACTTTTATTGTGTTCTTTGGAGATAGAGGAAAAAATCAGTGGAGAAACTCAAGAGACAGACTATAAAAAGCACTCAGGGAGCTAATATTAATAACAACATTTTGAACAGAAATGATCAGAGAAATAGAGATGTAATTCAGACCAAATAAGAAAAGATTGTACTATATGAGATACGCATCACTCAATGAAAAACCCAAGCATTCTGGAAAGATAAGAACAACAGATTTTAAATTATCCTATGAGAGAAAATGGCAAAACAGGAACATAGTTTTGATTGGCAAGCCTCAGGAACAATGCCCAAGTCAATGACAATACCTGCAAATGTGGCCTAAGAAAAAGGAGGCGGTGAGCTTGCACAGAGCAATGGTGTAAGGTTTTGGGTCGTTTGTTCCTTTTTCTTTTAAATAGAAAACTTCAAATTGACCAAGAACTACAGAACACAGATTAAAAAAGTTTTTTATGCAATTCCTCCACTGCCCATAGCAACTTGTACATAGGCCCTCACTTTTGGACTTGCTTTGAGCCAGGACAGTGATATTCAGAGTTGCAGAAAGCTCTGCACTGCCCTCTCTAATTCCTAGGAAGTTTCTGTTTCCAGGTTTGGCTGTTCGAAAGCTTTTTTTTTCCTGAACAGGTTATTTTCTTCCCAAAGATGGATCAGAGACTGCAAAGCATAGCAGGTAGAAGACCATGAAAGAGGCACAGCACGGAGCTGGAAGCCAATAGTTGAATCTGAGAGCCTGAGAAATCACAAGGAGGAGGAACAATCTCATGCTCCTTTAAGAGACTCCACACTCAACCCATAAAAAGGGAGTACCAACCCATAAAACTGCACAAAATTGAACAAAGAAGTAAAAAACCAAAGTACTCTACCTTGCAGATGAAAAAAACCAGGGGAGAGACAATGGCTAAACACAGGGAAAGGAAAGCTACAAAGAAAGCTACAGAAAAAGGGAAAGCCAACCTTCTTTTGGCCATGTTGACTATGCATGCTTGGCCAGCAGGGATGTTTTGTGATAAAAAAACCAATCTGATTTAGAGAAACTAGGATGTTCTAAGAAAGCATTTGGGAAATATTATTTAGAGAACCTAAAGGCAATGTTTTTCATTAGAAACCAGCCTAGTTTCACATCTAACTTCTGGAGAGTTTGGGATTTCTAATTTGTAGTTTCAGGATATGCATATTGATGAGAAACTAGACATTCTAGTAAGATTCAAAGCTTGACATCTAAGATAATCCTGATGAATAGCCTAAATGTTTCATATCTAAAAACATGCTATTTTTTGCCTTTTCAAACTTCTCCAGAATTTAAGTTTTTGTATTCAAAATGTGATCTTTCTACATAAAATTTTCTGCTGAAAACAAATTCTGACTTTTAATAGTGTTTAGAGACTAGGTGTGAAGGCAGGGAAAAGAAAAAAAAATATACTAATTCAAAAACTATTGATAAAGCAATAGAATTACTGCAGTTAATAAATAAATAAGACACCCATGGTCCAAAATAATGAATTAGTAAGAGAAAAGTGGTTCTTCACTATGAGAGTTGTGAGGCACTAGAATGGGTTGCCCAAAGTTGTGGATGCTCTGTCTCTGGAAATGTTTAAGGCCAGGTTAGATTTGGCTTTGAGCAGCCTGGTGTCATGGGTGGCATCCTTGCCCACAGCCGTGGAATTGGAACTGGATGATATTTAATGTACCTTCTGACCCAAGCCATTCTAGGGTTCTATAAAAAGTACACACAGCACCATGAGTCTTAACATTAGAAAATGTTGTGATTGTGCGTAGAAGACTGTTTGGATATTTATATGTATATATTAATGACTTAGTGGCATCTAATGTTGTGGTTTATCTGTTGCATTGTTGATAATGACCTTGAATGTAGAGTTGACTTATTCCTGGGTAATCTTGCTATTCATAAAACAATTGTGATTAAATTCAACAGGAGTTTTGCCACTTTGTGACATTCTTGATATGGAAAATGAAATCCCTAAACAAACAACAACAACAACAAAAAAAAAAATAGAAAAAAAATATAGATATTTAGGCCAGCAAAGCATTATTTTTAACTTCATTATTTTTCAAGTCTTTGCTGATTAGCCACTACCCTGCATCATACTTCAGTAAAACCAGTTAGATCAACTCTGATGGATTTAAAAAATACATTTCATATCATTGTGTTCATACTAGCCAGTTACATTTTTTTTGACTTTACATCATTAACCATACTTAGCATTCAATCCTTTTGCTGCTATTAATAAGTATTCAGCTCTTTTGTGTAGAGCTTAGTGGTATATTTGGCAAACAGATACATGGTATTTTCATGTCTCTAATAAGACCCTGTTTTGTTCTCACTGAAACAGTAATTGTCTCTTGGGAATACTAATAAATTCAATTATGCTCATAATATGTTTCTAACTCAATATTCAGAAAAATGTTATTTCTAGCATGTTTGATTAAAAAAACTTTATGTATCCCTGATTAGGATTGTGCATATTAGAATAACATTACTGTCTGTATGGGAAACGTGTTAGTTTAAATATACCAGGATTTTGTCAAAATGAGATCATTGTTGCTAAGAAGGAGATGGTAAGTTTCAGATGAAAATTAATTTTTAATTTTGAAGAAAATGACCTCAAATTTGTCTGCTATAATTCATTAATGCAGCTGGCAAAATGAAAAATTTAGGAAACAGCAGAAGTCTTTGAAATTCTTATATCTGCTAATTTATATTCTTAAATGTGTTATACCTCCATATCCTACTCATTTGAAAAAAGTGATAAAAATATCAGTAATTGAAGAGCATGACCATGATGTTGTACAATTGATCAGCAATTCTCCCATGCTGGAAGTTTCTAACGTTGTGTTTGCCCGGAAGCTGAAGAA
Organism: Melospiza melodia melodia; assembly: GCF_035770615.1. NCBI lineage: Eukaryota > Metazoa > Chordata > Aves > Passeriformes > Passerellidae > Melospiza > Melospiza melodia. Next base: position 111,989,307 of record NC_086194.1, on the reverse strand, counting down.
AACCACCCTTCCCTCAGAACCCACCAAACAACCAGGAAAATCTCTCTTCAGTAGACAAGAACCTGCATTCAAATGCCTGCTCCTAAATAGACACAAAACCTGAAAAAATTCTTTCTTTTTTCTTAAATGGTTAGTTCATTACATAATTCTTGATGCCTTCAATTATTTCAGGGTATACATTCAATTACCCACTTATATGTCTTGGTTCCCTTTTTTATGAGTAAGATGAGTTGATTATTTGAATATGTCCTAAAAATATTTTGTTTTCTATAATTCAAATACAACATGCAAGTGTCAAATGAAATCCTATCATTTGGTATACAACAATTAAGTATTCCAACACAGATAGTAAAATGGAGTTTTCTATGTCTGTTCTCTTTTTAGGTGATACACTATTTTGGTTTAGGGTCTATTTTTAAAAACATGATTCAGGAATTTTTTCTTTTTATAAATTACCTGATCAAAGCTCTTACAGGTGCATTAACTGTGATAACTAAAAAATCCCTAGAAAACATTTATCTGGTGGATTGCACAGCTGATAAACAGTAAACAGTGAAAGTATCTCCACAAAGAAAGAGATCTTGACTTGCAGACTGTGATTAAAAAAATCACAGTGATTAAAAAAAAAAAAAAGTCTACCTTCATCAAATATTAAACTTTAAACAAATATTGTAAGTTTCAGCTTAAGAGTCCCTGCATCTATGAAGAAGATGTTACTTACATCTCATAGGAGCATTACTTTTTACTTTCCTTTGGCAGTAAAATCCCTCTGTTTTTTACTTATCCATAAGGTGCTAAACACCTTTTAGTCTTTCAAGGACGACAATTCTTCTGCCAGATAATAAGCACAGATAGGTTAACAATCTTATGTAATATTACTTTGAATTCAATCCTATTTCCTCTCAACCTTGAGCTTTTGCTGGGTAGTCTATATTTGCTGTTATTTGATATCTTTACGCAAATCTATCTGAGTCTTTCCTATCATCTCATTATGGGAATGGTGAAGTGGTTACTAATTATGAATCTGTGTAACAGACATAAAAGTTACCTGATATACCACTCATTATTAACAAAAGAAGCCATCTTATTGTGAACAATGAGTTAGTAAGGGGAAATTAGCAAGTGGTGAAAGTACCAGAAACACTCTGAATAAAGAAGTAAAAGCCTCTGTTTATACATTCTAAGAATGAAACTTAGAAATAAACCAAACATTTTAGGTGTTGCTAACTTTCAGGTAAACAATATTATTGTAATTAATTTTAAATATTTTGTTTAAATATAATTACAATTCTATATAAAATCATAAGGTTATCTTGGAAAAATAACTGAATTAATGAAAAGTTAAAACTTTAATTTTTCAAGAAGTTCCATTATTTTCCTTTATTTGACCACCAGTTCCTATGCATTCAGACGACCACACAGTGACAATCCAGCAAGGAATGCCTGGGAAGGTCTTACAAGCGGATCAAGCAAGTGATGCATTTTGCTGTTTTGTTAAAATGAAAGAAAAAAATATAACCACCTGAACTGAATACACCAAGCACTCTGGTTTTTCACGTTGCAGCTTTGTTAATGCTAATTTAATCCAGTTTGCCACTCTCAAGTGAAAAAAGAAGATGGGATTAAAGACTCAGAGTGATGAATAAAAACCCCCGAGTTTCAGCACAAAGAATCTTCATGTGTTAAAGGCTTCAAACTTCTCATCACTTCTCTAGGTGACTTTTTTGTTTTAAATTTTGGTTTTTGTTTTTGTTTGAACAATGGCATAGTGAAACTGCTTGGTTAAGAACTCCCTCCGTTAGTAAAACATTTAAACTATTCTTCTGCAGAGGAATCACTCAGGTTTAAGATTCTTGCAAACATACTTTTCCCCACCTCAAGATGTTAATTTTTTTAAAATAAAAATTGCAAATATTTCTTTTGTAGGACTTGACACTCTTCTCTCCAGCTTTGTTTATGAGACTTGGACTGATTCACTTAAGGAATATCAATAATGAAGCAGTTCTACACACACCCTGGGAAGCAGCTGCAGTGCCCACAGGGTTAGGATGCAGCTGAACATCATTGCTGAGCAGCTTGGTGGTATCTCAGTACTAGATTTAGGTATTAAACAAATGTGAAAATAAACCGTGCTGTGCATTTAGACCTGGAGAGCACAATTGTCTTTAAGTGGACAATTGCATTGATTTCTGTGGAGTATGCAGGAGTTGGAAATTAAGCACCTTCTATTTTTCTTGGAAAACTGGGGACATAATGGATAATTATGATGAATAAAAATGTGTCATCTCAACAAGTTTTCATTGGGTTATGGCTCTGCTTTTATTAATGATGGCAAAATTGATTGTGTGAACACAAGCAGACCCCAAAGAATGAGTTCATCCCTTTGAATTATACTTTTCTCATTTATATCAGACATTTTTAACAATTTTTGACTTTTAGCTCTTTTTTTTAGAATTTGTGTGGCACTAGCACAGATTCCTGTAAAAATAAGTGGCAATAATGTTAGAGAATTGAATCCTGCTGTTTTCACATAAATTAAATACAGAGGTTCATTGCATGCTGTGAGATCTCCTGTAGTGATTTCTTAATATCCTTTAGATCATTTTTCAGAGTTAATCTATGGGTAGTGTAAAAGATGTTATCATTTCTCCTGTTTCTATAAGGAGGCTTTAAAAAATGTCTGCTGTTTCTACTGAAGAAGAGGAAAACATTCTAAAAATATTACCTTAATAAATCTCTGGCAAGGTTGAGGTGTATTTGCTTCAGTATATGACATAACTTTTTCTAGGATCTATTCAGCCTTATAACTTTTGTCTGTACTCTTTTTTCTTTACCCTCAAGAAAATGTCATTTACTAAAATAGAAGCTGATCAGGCTCATGTTAAACTCAGTAAGAGAACTGCTGTTGAATTAAATAGGAGTGAGATCAGTCTCAGACTGAACGACAGTGAGAACAATTATGGAAGTGATTATACAGAAAAGGAAGATTAAAATTAACAGCTAAACAATTAAGTAGGAAATAAACTGAAGAGTACACACAAAATTAAAAAGGCCAGATGAAAAACACAAACAAAGGCTCTGGTTTCCAGAGACAAAGAAATAGATTAGAGGTCTAAATCTTTTTGCAGTTCAATAGAAGTTGAGTGTCTGTCTGTTGGATTTTCTTTTAAATTCCTGGCCAAAACTAAACCATTTGAGGAAAAGGATTAGGCAAATATAAAGTTTAAAGACAGGAAACATCCTCTCCCAGAAAAAAATAATAATCCTACAGCAAACCAAGACAAAAGCTGGAATTTTGGGGAATGCCTGAAGAGCGTAAAGGGCATGAATAAGACCATATCATCAGCTACTATCCAAATATCAAGGCCACATGCTATTTGGTAGTACAGGGTCTAGTCCAAGAGCCTCTTGCCCAGAGAGAAAACCACAGCTTTATTGGTGGTGCTGTCTACATGTTTTCCTTTCAGTCTGTTGCCTCAGAATTGATTAAACAGAGGAAATGCAAAGCGACAAGCGAAGACAAAGCAGAAATAAATAAAAAGACAGAAGGCTCATACATCTTCTCCCTCTCTCTGCTTTAATACTAGAGACAAGTCCCTCCTTTTAGACCTGCACTCAGCCAGCTTTTGGAATTTTAGTAAATTGCCCACCATCTCCCTCGCCCTGCAGACTGCTTCCATCCCTAGGAACCCAATCCACAACAGCTCACAAGGGTCTTTTCCTTCCTGTTCCTCATGACAGACTATAAGTCTCTGTTTGATGAGTTTTTCAGGATGTCTCTCCACTCTTACATAACATGGCAATGCCCATCCTACAGAGGTTCAGGGTTTCCCTAGAAAGGGTGAAATGCATGGAGTTCCACCTTGCCTAGCTGTTCTCTCAGCATGGCAGATATAAGAATATTAAATAAGAAACAGTAAAAAAAGAAAAAAACCTGCCTTTCACAGTGTTGCAAGGCACAGAGTCAAAACTGTTCATGACCCATAATTAAGAATAGTACTGGTTGAAAATACAAAGTGCATCTGAATATCTGGATACATTTAAAGGTCACCTTTTAAAATGCACCTTTGAGAAGATATAAGGTTTATAACATCTATAGTTGCCATAAATGCACATGTCCTCAAGATATTTTTCTGAGAAAAACACAATATCTGGGTAGTCACACACACACTTAGTAGTGAGCTGGACTTTGTCATTGGTCTGTACTCTCTCCTTCTCTCTCTCCATCCCACCCACTGCTTGTTTTTTTCTTTCCGTGCAAAGAGTGTTTCCAAATGTCCACACCATGGCTGAGAGCAACCAACTGAAATCTAAGACCCTAAGCACACCCTGCAGTATGCAAAAACCTTCATGTTTTTTTTTTCTTTACCCAAGCCAAAACACTGACCAGGCTCAGTGAGATCACCTGAAATCACAGAACCTCTGTCTAGCTTTGGCAATTCATATAAACGATGCTAACAAGTGAGATGAACAAGACAGAGCATGCTTTATTTTAGTGCCTATGCAAATTACAAGACTTAAATCCTCTTATATTTTATGTGAGACCCTTGCAGAATACTTTGGATTGTAAAGGATATTGAAAGGCAATTTCTATCTGCAGAATAGGTATTTCCTATCAAACATGAACCCTATATTCAATTATTCAATACAGATCATTTGTCCCTTCCCAAGCCCTGCAATGATCCAATGCAGCACACTCCCCAGGAGAAAGTCCTGCTGCACATCAGACTACCAAGACTGAGGAGAAGAGCTGTTTACTCTACTACTACCTAATGAAGGAGGCCTTTTTTCTCACTATGGGTGAGAACAACGTAGAGTACTTTAAACATCTTCAGCCCCAACTTAATAATTAGATTTACTTATTTGAGGAAGATGCATAACAGAGAAGACAGCGGTTGTCCTCAGGACCTAGTAGTTTTTATTCAATAGCAGTACCAACTTGGAAAGACATTACTCATCTTAAATGTAAATCATGAAATTCTCAGTGGAGTGTATTACAGAAGTCTAAACGTTATGATCTTATCTAATATTCTCGCTACTTTAAGTATCTCTATTTAGTATGTCACTTTAAACTCTATTCATAGGATATGTCACTAGCATTGCTAATTTTGAGTCTCTCTCTTCCATATAATGACTGCTTTCAAATATGCTTCCACTTGCTTGCATTTTTCCAGTTGGCATCACATCTCATTTCACATCCTTACTTCTAACTTTTTTTTTTTTTTTTTGCTATGATACCATAGTGGTTCTGAGATTAAAAACAAAGACAAATCACTCTCCTTCTCTCTCTCTCTCAAATACTTTGTACTTTGGCATACATATGGACGTAATAAAATATTGTATTTCTTTTTCTGTGCAACCAATAAAGTTGCTATTAAGTAAGACACTGTCTAATGGTTCAGTAAAACACTGACCACTTTCTCAGAACTCACTTCTCTGGATCATTCTAATTTCATGTAATTTGACTTATAAAGTATGATACCTAATCTTTAATTCTGACATGGAACTAAATTATGTTACATTTGCTATTATGAGTTTTTACTGTGAAAACACAGAATTATTATGTATTTAATTTTACTTGATTACCTTTCCATAGAAAATAGGCATACCAAGATAAAAATGAGAGTGTTTAGGAACCAATTATCCACTCTATCACTTTGTCACAGGGTCCACATTTTATAATTTTAAAGACTAATATAATACCCTTATTCAGCAAATTATTTTACTATATGTTTAAAGTGCTTACTGACTCTCAACTACATGTAACACTTGTTTCTATGTTTCAGCATAATAACTTATAGACCATCTCCTCCTACACCCAGTGCCTTACAGAGTGGAAAGTGGTAGTGCAATTTAGCAAATAAATCCTCTGAACCTTTCAGGTTTTACTGGTGTAATTTTGGGTCATGTGTCAGTGTCCTTGGAATATTACAGCATTAGGCTTATGCCACATATAGGCATCAATTGTTGAGAAGTAAAAAAAGAGCTGATGGAGCAAAGCATTTCACCCTCCAAACAGCACTACAAATAACATGCTCTAAAGGAAACAAATCCAACAGAGTTGGATGTAATACCTACAACCTGGAAACCATGCTTCCTGAGTTTGTGAGGACAGAATGATAGAATGGCCTGGATCGGAAAATACCTTAAAGATCACCTATTTGCAATCCCCTTGCTGTGGTAGGAACACCTTTGTAAACACAGAAGTTTTAAGAACCTTCTATAAGTTTGCCAAAATTTGTCACAATATTAAACAGAGACCATATGTAACATTTCCAATTAAGACACTGGCTATTGTGTATATACTGCTACTCTGGTGAGACCTCATCACTTCTGAAACACAGATGACAATGAGGGTGATTACTTGGTTGAGACAGGGGATAACACTAACAACAGCTTCATAGCTTTGCATGTGTTTATAAAACTTGAATGAAAACTTTTACTTCCCTTCCAATATCTCCTTTCATTGACATATGGTTCTTCTCTGTGTCTGAGATACAGTTGTTACACCCTTATGACTTGCCTCAATGGCTTTTTATGATTGTTCTCAATTGTAACTGCTTTTTTTAGAGATTTAGCCACAGTCTGAAATAAAATGGGAATTTTAAACTAATCCCTCGTGGCTAGAATGAGTAAAAAAATCATGCATTTCAAGGGAGATGGATGATGAAGAGAGATTTGTCCTGGCCTGATCCTATAAGCACTTGTGAGTATAAGCAGACCTTATGAAACCACTAAGCATATTGCCCACTCAGGAATAGGGATGTTCATGGAGCCAAATGTATACTCTGTGGCCAGCACTTGGTGGATGTTTTGAGGAGAGGAGTAGAGAGAGACAAGAGTTATTCAACAGGTTAGTGTGTTCGCCTCCTGCCTCCCATAATTATGAATTTCCCAGCACTAATTCAGAGTTTTCTAGATACAATAAATGTGCATTGCCACAGTGAATGGTAGCTATGTAGAGATGATATCTAAGACGAGCATAAGCTATCCCAATTACAAGAATATAATTGGATGAAAAAATTAAAAGCAATTGTTTTAATGAGTAGGATGTTGAAAAAATCTTCCTACTGGGTGGCTACTGAAGGATTTGTTGCATCTATGATAGTAGTATTAATTGCTGACAGAGCTGGGGTTCATAGGATACATCAGTAGCCATGCACAGGAAAACACAATCAGAAATGCTTCTGTACTGGACTAAAAACCTGGAAAGCCAAGACTGAGAAGAAATCTCAGACTCTGCTCTGTTTATATAGCATTTAACTATGTAAAAAAAAAATCATTTAATCTCTGCTTAAGGCATGAGGTGATATTTCTTAATCAAAGTTTGCCTTTAGGACACAGCATTCTCCCCCACCCCTTTCTTTTACTGGTCATCTAAGTCAAGTAAGTGTTTTACTCAAGGGAAAATCTACCCCTCTATGGCAGACATACAGACCTAATATAATGCTACAGATACAAATTGGAATACAAGGAAGAGATACATAGGATTTGACAAAATAAGCAGCCCACAGTTAAATTTTGTTGCATTTAGAAAATGAGACCAGCGATTACATTTTGAGAGGCAGATTAGAGAAAAATCGGAAGAAATGTTCTAGCTCAGAGGCACAGGATTTTGGACATTGGTTCATTTTTCAGAGTTAAAGCTGAGCTGTTTCACATGTAAAACAGGACTCAAATTTAGTCTTATTTAGTCTTATATAGCTACATGTGGTTGGAAATCTGTTTCCTAGAACAGCTAGATGCTGATAAGTACCTCTGGTTCCCACTTTCCTTCTGTTCAGCAGTGCATGGCCGCTTCCAGAGAAGGGTTGTAGCCCAGTCATACAATGGTCTGCAGCCTGGCATGGAACTCAGGAGCTCTGGGTACAAGCCCCTCAAGATTGAGCAGACATCAAGACTAAAAAATTGCATCCCATGCCACTAGATCCTTCTGCAATGGAGGATGAGAAAAGAATGGGGATTGACAACAACAATGAATTCCTAATGACACTTCTGCTCCATCAGCAGCTATTTCATGAAAAAGGACGTAATTCCTGGATAAAAAATGGATTATGTCATCTTCCACTTTCTATTGGCCCCATTGTATTCACAAAATTGTAAGTAGTTTGTGAGAGGTGAAGAGGATCATCCTTTTTTAATCTTTAAAGCATCTCTTTCTACTATCTGTACTGAGAATGAGAACGCTAGTTGTAGGAAGACTGGATATTTTTTCCTTCTCCTTTCCTAAAGTTTTCCTAAAGTCTCCTTTGCTAAAGCTCCTAAAGTTTAAGTGTTTGAAATACACTTGTGTCCAGGCCCAGCTAAGGAAGGTAAGACTGTCCTTGTACATTCACCCATAGTATGTCTTCTAGTCCATCTTGGCATGTATTATGGAATCTCCAGTGCTTTGAAATGGTCTAACTAAAAAGATCACATGGTGTTTCACTTCTATAAGGATTCTAATCAGTATGGACGGCTTCAGGTGACATATTGGGATGTATTTGCATCAACTAGCTTTAGGTACCCAACTTTCATGTTTTGAATTTTCCTCTTGAAATAAAATTCCTCTCTTGCTAGCCACGACGTCAGAAATTCAGACTCTTAAAAACAACAGGTGCTGTGAATTGCAGCTTTCTAGAGATGTGAAGAAGAATCAAAATGATAGTGAAGGTAACTCCTGAGTAAGTGTGATAATTTTAGGCAATGGGTCAAGCAGAGTCTTAGAATTTTTTGAGAAGATATTGGATAAATTTAAATGCTGTTTTGTACTGCTTCTGGAAGGAGTATCCCATCCCTTTCTTTGAAAAGACATCTGTAAGTCAGAATAACTGCATATTACATCAAACAATTATGACAAGTTTCTAGGTGGACATATTTGATTTTGTTTCAGAGTTGCTTGTTTTGATTTAACTAGAATGTATTCTATATGGATCTAGGCTTGCAAGAATTTATAGTATAGCATGAAAATAGCAGTAGAAATCTTTGGAGAACCAGCCAAAGAGACTGACTAAAGAGATCTAGAGAAGCAGCAGCCATGTAGTTTAAAATAATAGGAAATGTATAAAGAAGTAGCTTTACAGGTATTACAAGTTGTCCGGCCACAAACCCAAAAATCTTCTTTAGTAAATCATCTTTCTAGATATGATTTCAAAACAAGAATATACATCTACCCTTTCAGTCTGAGGTTAAATCCCAATGCATTTGAAATTTTGTATAAAAAAAACAATAACAATAAGGACAACAGCAATAAGAACAACAACAACCACCACCACCATAATGAAGCTTTGTACATGTCTTAGAATTTGGTCACAGATAATATCCCAGGAAAGAGCTACAAGAATCAGTGATTTAATGGAATGACACATCCAACTACTGAACTTTTCCATTTGTATTTTCTGTTTCCTGTAAGACTGAATTCAACAAGAATTGAACTAGAATATATGGAATTACTTACTGTGCAAAGTGTCTCAAATGTCTTTTCGGAGACGAAGGATCCATCAAGACCAAAAAGAAAAATAGATGCATAAGAAAGCATCCCTCCAAGGATAATAAGGTTGTTCATGTAGGGACTGGACATCTTTATTAGTCTATGGACAAAAGGTGATAGTGCATTAAAGAGGAAAATGTTACTGCTAGGCTACCACAGCAATAAAGAAGAGCTTTTTGTAACCAGGCAAAGAGACAACTCTTCTAGAATTCCATGAAATCTAAAGGCATGCACAGTATTTGCTGTTTTATATAATTTAGCATTGTTTCAGGTTTTTGAATGCTTAGTAAAAAGACCTCCTCTTTTACTGATGGATTAATTAGCTAAGGTTAATGTTATTAGCAGTCAGTCAAACATTAAATAGTAAATTACACTTTTCAGAAAGTATAAAAGAATTTAAATACAGTCTATTTCAATGTGAGTATATTACCCAGTGATTTTAATTAAATAGTTCTAAAATACCACCTTTCCACAGTTTCACATTTTCCTTACATGTATATGTAGATAGATATATTTACATGACTGGTTCTACAAACACGGCATTAAATACGAAGGAATTTGTGATAGAAGTAACATGAATGTCTTACTTCTGATTTCTGTTTTTGATGTTAAAGAACAAGAAAGCACTGGCCATGATCATTCCCAGGATGGTGAGGGCAGAGAGGATGCTGTAGAGAGGCAGGGAGATTTTGCGCAGCTCCTCTTGTATAATTGTTTTGTCCTTCGGAGGCTCGACTCCTAGAATTGCATGAAGAAAAAAAAGGCTAAAGTTCAACCAGGTGTAGAATTCCTGCAAGAAACTTTTCCTCACCTAAGTACTATACCTTGAATTAGCACACTTAGCAACTGTGAACCACATCAGTAGCTGATGAAATCATTGACTTTGACAGACATATGTTAGTCACATTGATTGACATGAAGATTTGCATTTCTGGGGCAGGCAAATATCCTCTTTGGAAGAAGAGACACAACCATACCCCAGTGCAGAACCCCATACATGATAACTAGCCTCATTTTAAAGTAAATAAACACTAAAATGCATACTTTGAGTGTAAATTATAACAGGAGGTTATGCTTTTCTGAAGCAATTGACAGAGCAATGAGTAGAAAACAGAAAGTTTCATTTCTGTGCCCACTGTTGTTGCCAGAGCAAATTCTAACAGCCTGTCTGGAGATAAGCCTTAGTGTAGCGTCACTTGGACAGGGATTGATGGCTTTGGGGCTAAAATGTGGTCCTGGGCTGTGGGCATGGTGGGGGAAGCTCTGGGAGGAGGGAAGGGAGAGTTGTTGGTGCCCTCAGGATTCTATAGAAGGGAGCAATATGGAAAAATGGATAGCAAAAGTTTTATAGGGACAGATCCACTTTGCAGATGTGGATTTTAATGTCTGAACTTAAAAACTATGTTTAAAGCTGTGTACTTCATTGACAGTCAGCTCCAACTAATTAAAGGCTTCTTGGTTTAATGAGGAGAATCACTTTCCGACAACTGCAATAAAGCTCTGCATCTCTGACTTCCCACACTCCATTTCACCTGCTTACTAATTTTTTCCTTGGTGCAGGAGATTGGCAAAAGGCCTTTTGCATCACTGTCTTCCTTCAGAAACAGATTTGTGTGCTCTACAGTTCCTGAGCCTCTTCTTTTGCATCAGATCTCCGAAGGGGCTGCAAGGGCCACAGGGCTGAGCAGCTCCTCTCACAGCACGGCTGCAGAAGTGGAACTGCGAGTACCTGACTAGCAGCTGCCATGGCTAAACTTTACATCCACTCTTCTGCCTTGCACCTAAAAGAATATTTGAGGATTTACACAATAAAATAGCTTTACCTTTAAGCGTTAAGTTGAAAGGATTCAGGCCATGGAAACTGGCTATCCTTTGGCCTTTATGCCCAACTTTTCAGAAAAAAAATCCTTTAGATGCTCACAAAAAAAGTGACAGTGAAGGGTCCATTTGTTGATTTAATATTGGAGAAAAGTACCTGAGATTTTCCTCTTTCCTTCCACAAATTTTATGAATTTCCATGTATTTACAGTCCATGGAAATTCATAAAATTAGACAATTAGCAAGCCAAAAAAACAATAAAATACATACCTGATTTAAGAACTAACACTAAAAAATAAAGCTTCACCCTACTGCTTCTACACTCTACAGAGTACATTGATGGTTTGTATTTATTAAATATAAACACACAGTGAGTCAACAAAATTTATTTACTTGTTTGTGCACTAGCCATTCAATCCTGTTGGTGTGGAATTTTGTCCAATGGTTTAAACAGGAACATTTTTACGACTCTCTGTTTTAAATACTTAAAGCTACTAGGTTTCCACTGACTGGAAGTCAGTGTCTTCCACATTGAATATCCAGCTGTCTCAATGAACAGCTAAGATGAGTCAAAGGAAAAGATTCACTGTGAGTCACATAATACATCTGAAGAATACCATAAGACAGGTTATGGGTGGAAAGACCACCTTCAGAAGTGGTCAGAAAAAGACTTAGCAGTCTTGTCCTGAAAAAAGACTGTACAGAGACTTTTTCCCATCATGTACTGTCTGTGAAGGCAAAAAGTTATGAACAAATGCTCTCTCCTGTAACTTGATTCATACTACATATATTCTCTGGAAATTAATAGACTGAATCAATATTAAACCACATCATTAGTTCCTCCTTGCGGCAAAAATAATCTGCTGCTTCCAGACTTTGGCAGGGGGGACAAATTCTGCACTCTTCATTTCCAAAGCCTCATTCCCCAGAGATGTGAGAGAAGTTTGTGTATCTGTGCTCTTTTGAGTCCAGCAAGGGAGATCAAAAGGAAGGATGGACAGCTCCAGCAGATGGACAAGTAGCCATGAATTATATCACTGCAGTGAAACTCCACCCGTGCTCATGCAAACCTTGGGTGTTGGGGCATTGGAGAAAGGTGTAGTAGAGTACAATAGTACAACAGCTTGATGATCATCCACCTCACCAATCCCAGGGGAAAACCACACAGAAGTCACAAACCCAACTTCACTTCCTCTCACTTAACTGTACCATAGCAGAGCTCAAGATTAAATCTTAAAATTTAGCTTTGAAAAGAATGTATATGCCTATATTCATCAGGAGGCACCCTTAAAACTCATTTCAGCTCACACCTGGCTGCTATGACCGCGGGTTCTTAAAACCATGGGTATGCTTGCACTCCATCTGTTTGAGGGCCGGGAAAGTCCCCATGTTATATTGGAGCAGCATGGGATAAAAAATAGCAGGGAGATACAGCAAGAAATGCTATATGCCTGCTGTGGAGCTTCAGAGTGCTGCTGGTCTGAAAACCCTCTCTGGCCCTGTTTCCCATGGGCCATGTTAAAGCCAGCCTTGGTAATTTGAAAACCTATTTTCTAGCTACCTAACAGGCACCTCCCAAAGAAAAACAACTACCTCCTCCTCACATCTGTAAACACAGAACATGACAGCAGCCCTCAGGTGAGATGAGCTGTGGGAGTGGGAAATGGGGATGAAATAGAACATCATTTATTGGTGAAGAACCTGCTTCTTGAAATATCAAAGATCATTTGTGCACACATACAAATTTGATTTTGCCCTATCATTGAGATTAAAACCAAGTATACAATATCAAAATACTGCAATTTTCTGTTCAGAATTCTATTTTTAAGTATTTTTTTCTCTTTTACTTTCTACAGTGTCACAAATTTGATATTAAAAATTCTAAAACAGTTTTTTAAGTGCACATAGTCTTACAAGCTACATACAGCTATCTGTATCACTCCTGTACCTCTTTCCAGTTTTGTTTCCTACCTTGGAACCTGATGCTGTTGTTGATTATTACCAATGTGTCATCCACAGCATTGTATTCTCCCACCTTTACTTCTTTTTGTTCTGCAGAGAAACAAACAAGAGTGATTGTTTACGGTAGTTCACATGTTCTCAACTATTTAACTGATTTTTTTCTTTTTTGACAGTGTGTCAAAAGGAAAAGAAATATGAAAGAATAAGGCATGAATAATTAAATCAGAATGCCAGACAGCTAACATCATTAAAGTAAACATTTCTGGTACTTGAAAGAAATGTAAAGCATTTTTAAGAACTCATTTACATAATCAGGAAATTTCTATTGGACACAGTCATCTCCAGCTTAAAGATCATAGGGTTTCTTACTGGCTCACACTATGCAGGACATTTTTACTGGGAGAACACACACAGCTAAGTCACACATTCCCCTCCCATTTAAACAACTAGGACATCTTTCTCTGTGAAGTATTTCCCAGGAGAGTCATGGTGGCAGGCTCCAGCCAGTATGGAGCAGGCTGGCCAGTTAGCAGATATGCTGGGAATCAAATCTCTTACTCTGAGTGAGAATTAGCAACTCATTAGTGCCCTGACTGCAAAACACACTCTTATATAATTAAAGCAAACATGCACTTGAGTTATAATTTTACAGTTAGCCTTATCTGGTATTTTGGGACTGCAATCACATCCATGGCCTTCTTGTACCTGACAGAACAGAGTATGCAGATAGAGGAATTTGTTTGCTTGCTGCCTTGGCCACTCTACCGGGATCTCTGGCATGCATTTATCCCACACTTTTGATAACATCTGGCATCAATTATTTTCTGTTCTTTTTGTTGAGCTTTTGGTATGGTTTTCAAGTGCAAGAGCTTACTGAATTATCATTTTTACACTAAAACTTTTACATTTTGATGAGACTTACAAACCCCAGGCTAAAGATTTAACCACTGGCTAAAGATTTCTTTGAAAAGCTGGCTCAGCAGAGACAAAAATTTCCTTTCAGGCCTTTCTGTCTGGGCATGCACAACCCAATTTACATTTAAATTCCGAGCTCATGACCCTATTTGTGACACTGATTTTGGGAGCTGATGATCTTGAGCTAGATGGCAAATTTGGAAAGACTATTTCACCCAACAGCTCCACATTAACCTTTTCTCCTTCCTCACTCAAAGTGATTTTGCCTGTTCAGCTCTGCTGAATAGAGCATCTAGTTCCATGTTAGTAAAATCTACAGTCTGACTAACACAATTATCTGAGAGCTCACAGGAGGCAAAATTTCTTTAACACAAACTACTATTTTTACTGTTATGTTGTTATATCTATTGTTATATTTTTTAAATTATCTACAAGAAGTTGTAGACCGGGCTGCAAATCTCACAGAGGGTTCTAGGCTTTTCTGCACACCCATCAAGAGCTGAAGTTTGCAGTTCTGAAGACTTATTTGCCTTTCCCATGACTATGATCCACTTGGATGGACCTAAAACTAGTTTGGAGTAAAAGCAAAATCCCCTGGTGTCCAGCAGCAGTTGGACAAAGCCCATCCACATGGCATCACATACTTTAGAAGTGAAGATAAATTTATAATTTCTGTCACAGACTAAACATTCACTGTGAAATAGATAAACTAATCAATTATTGACAAATAAAATATTCCCAGTAGTCATCTAAAAGCTAAAATGGTTAATGCGAAAACCAGAACCAATCTACTTCCATTTGTATTGTAGCATGACAGCTGTTACCTGTAGATCTAAAACATCAAAACACAACCTAGAGAGAAGAGAGAAAAACATCAGGATGCATATTGAAAAATGGTGGGAATATTAGATACCAGATAGTCCACAGCATGTCCTGACAGCAAAAGGGGATGACACACACCTTGGTGTTGGTCTAGCCCCAGCTTCACAGCAACAGGCTGAAGCCTCATAGCTCTGATGAGAAGGGAAATGAGTAATTGCACGGCAACCATTTGTGTATGGAGAATTTACTGGGGCTAGATGAGATGTAGGAAGTACATAACAGGTGGAGAAAAATGCACAAAACCCATGTCTGATTACAGTACTGAAATTAACGAAGTTTTTCTGTGATTATTTCATGTGACAGATGACGCCATTTCTTTTCAACATTTATAAATTCTTATATGGTTTCCTTCACAGGTGAAGTAACGCTGAGAATGTGCCTGTCCTATAACTAGCTAGCCTGGGTACCAGGAGCCAACCCTTGTAGGAATGGACCTCAGTATTTAGAGAAACAACCTTCCACAGCAGCCTGAAGGGCACGATTTGTGGACTTAGAAACCCAAGAATGAGTTTAAAAACCCCAATATTTACTACCAGGAAACCCAATATTTACTACCAGGAAACCACATGATCAATACCTTGTCCCGTACCAACAGGAAAGGACAGTTCACAGAGGACATGCCACACTTTATTGAAGTCAAGAAGAGCCATAAAGATATTTGATATCCTAAAGCAGTGACAACTGTGAAAATTAGTCTGTGAGAGAAATAAAATGTACTTTTATTGAGAGGAAGGATATACTATCTGTTTTATGGTGTGATTACAGGGGTGCTGAGGGGAAGACACAAAAAGGCTTCTTGTGATCCTTTTTCTCCCAGCAAGGACAACTACAGCTGCTGGCTTTTCAGATCCTCAAGCAAACGTGCTGGTCAATGACAAAGCCACTTCCAAATATTAATTAAAGGAAGCAAGAAGGCAGGACTGTGGTTCTCTTCTCTCTTGCACAAGTCAATACAGCTAAGGATGGGACTGCAGGCTCACTTTCCATGCGCCATTCCCTTCAGTTGCCTTTGGAAATTCTGAATTATTGAATTTAGTATAGTATTTGTATAATGTAGCTCATATCTGTCATACCTCTGAGTCTTAACAACAAAAGGACAGGAGAGAGTAGAACTCCTTCAAAGAAACACCAACAAAGTGCTTTTCAGAATATTCAGAATATGATGTTGGCTTCCTTCTCTAGTGCTTCTATTATTTTTAACTAGATCTTTCTGTAATCCTAATAGAGATATTGTATTGAAGTTCACAGTAGAATGCAGAAAAAAAATATGAGGGAAAATGTACTGTGGTTGTGAGATAATGTTAGTCAGTACCATGACAGAAGCGGAGAAATTTCAGAACTTTTATCTGAAGCTGTTCTTTCACAGAGGGACAGGAAAGTATAAAAACTAACCAAACCAGATAAAATTGGCCCAGAAAAATGTGACTGTAAATTATGCCTATAATTCTCATGGAATTATAAACAACTCTTATTGTTAATTAATTGCCACAGAATAGATTACTTAAATGGTCAAGATGAAAGCCTTCTGCCAACAAAGAATGAGATACTCTTACAGGTATATTGAAATGTTTTTCTCTACATATTTTATTACAGAATTTTATAGCCCGCTTTAAGCAACTCCACACAAATTGACTCACTATCACTTAATTAATTAGCTCACATTTCACAAAGTTAGTACAGAGGATTTTCAAGAGCATATCAGGTAGTTACATGTTCTTGGTGAATAAAAGCAAAAAAAAAATCCTGCAACTGATGTCAGCTGAATGAAACAAATTTACCAAAATGCACAGCAGTATTATGATTGTCAGTTTGACTGTTATCCACTTACACTGAGAATTTCCAGATGAGACTATTCTTAGTTTCAGTTCCTTTCACTATATGTCATAATTTCTATTTTCACCACATTTTGGTAAGTGTACTTATTCACACCTCATGAAGACAGTTTCTACTGAAAGTGTTTAAGGATGAGAGAAATGCATTTGCAATGCATAAGAAATGGGACAGATGGATTTCCTTTATTTTCCTCTATGTAGACAATGCTGTCTAGCTTTCAATGACACTGCATCTAATAACACCCTCATTGTTAAGCTAATAGCTTAGTTAACTAATAACTAAGCTAATAGCATCCTCAGTTATGTCAGTCTGACTGCAAATAACTCTCAGGGTGATGCAGTTAAGCCGACACAAAAATGTTTATATCAGTATAAGCGCCAGTACACTTTATGCTTATAAAGGCCCCTCTGAAAAACCACCATATCCTTAAAAGTTTCAAAAATATGTATGTTGATGTTCATATCCATTCATTAACTTCCGTACGTCTGCTTGGATATACTCAAGCAAAAACTATGTCTGTGCTACAATGAAGCCAAATTACATGTTTGTCCTAACATCATTGCAGTGCCTAAACCACATGGCTCCAAATGAAGATTAAGGATTTCAAAGCTCATCATAGCTTACCATAGCTTGACACAACTAAGAACACTTTTATATTACTGCAGCTCTTTATAAGCTCAGAATTCCATGCAAACCACAAAGAGAAATATGAGCGAGTGATGAGTATTCAATTTCCAACAAATATGAAGTAAATTTTAAAGTAAATTTAATAAACTTAGCATGGACTATTCTCCAGAAAACTAAGGGTCACAGAAGTTTCTCATCTAGAGGACACAGGCTGTTCTTGATTTAAAAGCAGCAGAAAAATGATATTACATATAGCTGGAAGCTATATCTAATATTACTTTCCTGTTCCTTCTAAAGTACTGCTGCTACTAAAAAGTGCCTAGTTCTTAGTTTATTCTGAAAAACCATGCCTGAAAAAGGTGCTGCCCCGATGACTCCTCCTCGAAAAGCTTTTCAAATATTTTTTATATAACCTCTCCTACTCATCCACACAGTTAATGATCACTGTACTCCCTTAAACTTTTCTGTTCAACAATCCCTTCTCCCACTGTCTTCCAGATGCCCCTTTTGCTTAACCATCCTAATTCAGTGGGAGTGATTAGATGCTTAGCCTTTTAGAAAATCTTGCTGCATAATCAGCACTCAGCAGCCTGTCTCAGGAACCAATATTATTAAACCTTGTTCTACAACAGAACCATTTCGTTTCTGAGCATTACTCCTTATTCATGCATCACAGCTCAACAGGACTGCTGGCAGCTATAGGGAATACTTAGTCATCAGATCTCAGAAGAATTTTGGAAGAATTTGCCAACAGGTGAAACTAAGCATGGTCCATATGCACCTGAAATACCTGAAGAGGATGACTCTAAAATTTGGAAAGATTTTCTGGTGATTTCAGCAGGGGTAAAGTTAATTTTCTTCACAGTGGCTAATACAGGGCTGTGTTCTGGATTTCTGCTGGACACAGAGTTGATAATACAGAGATGGTTTTGTTCTTGCTGAGCAGAGCTTATACAGAGTCAAGACCTTTCTGTTTTTCATACTGACACCTGGCAAGGGGCTGAAGGTACATGGGAGGTTGGGTGAAACACAGCTGGGAGAGGTGATCTCAACTGACCAAAGGGATATTCCAGGCCATATGGCCTCATGCTCAGGATAGAAAGTGGGGGAAGAAGGAAGAAGGAGAGGATGAAATGACAGCATGTGTCTTCCCAAGTAAACTTTACATGTGATGGGGTTGTGCTCTCCTGGAAACGGCTGAGCAGCTGCCTACCCACTGGAAGTAGTGAATGAATTCCTTGCTCTGCTTTGCTTGTGTGCATGGCTTCTGCTTTTCCTACTAAAGTGTCTCGTCTTTGTGTCAACCCCTGAGTTCTATGCTTTTATTCTGCCCATTCTCTCCCCAGTCCTGCTGGTGGACAAGTGACCAAGTGGCTCTGTAGGGTTTGGCTGCTGACTGGGGTTAAACCACTACAGATTTTAATCTCAAATTTCAAATCAGTCTCCTAGATATGAATGAAAAATCATCCACTGCACAAGTACTCACACTTTCAAAGAAACACCTGACTTGTCTTAAAGCTCACCATTAGCAAGCTACTGGCAACTCGCTGATATGTTTAGGGCGGCGAGTGAAGGGTGCTCTGACACATTACATTATGGTGTCCTGAGGCTTGTCTCTCTCCAATTTAGCTTCTGCTCACACTCTCTTTTAAAGAGTGAATGCTTTCCTTTAACACTTTACACTGCCAGTCACCTAGCAATCACTTGTCACTGACGGGTCTTAGGTCTTCTTTCTCATTCCCTCCATGGCCTCCTGGGAAGGCTCCTGAAGAGATGATGTGCTGCACTGAGTGACAGCAATCCTGTGGCCAAGAGTGTTCAGAGAGAAAGTCATGGGGAAAGAAGACTGGTCAAACACAAACAGAGAAAACCTTAAGCTGGAGGCCGAAAACTGATGCCAAAGCTGAGAACGCTTCCCATATTTCATTAAATCCTGCGCAAATTGCCTGCAAAGTCTCTTCTAACCTGCCCTACCTGTCTCACTGGTTTTGAAAGCTGTTTCATGAAATAACAATCTAGCAAATAACTGGAAATGCTGTCTCAAATGCCTTTACAATAATGAATGAAGCTAACAGTCAGGAAAGCTAATTTCCTTCAGAATAAATACTGAAACATTTCATGTTGTGGATCATGTAGAAAGTCTTAGCAAATTAATGCAATCTTAACTTTCATAATGTATCCTTGTTAGACAGGACTGAGAAGCTTTTCAGTTATCCTTATCACATATCAGCAATAACCAACACCAGTTGAAAGTTTCCAATTAAAAAAAAAGAATCACAATAGAAGCTTATAAATAATGAATGAGCAAAACCTTTTTCATTCACTCGCAGGCAACCATTTCTTTGTTTAAAGACAAAAATGCTGAGATTAAGAATCACAGTTCAAATAAGGAAGAAAATGTCAGGTCAGATAGAAGATTATTTTTCAGCAGAAGCTGCCAGAAAAGAAAGACTCAAGGAAGAAAAACATGTTACCTTTGCAAGGATTTGAATTGTGACAGTTTTTACCCTTGTGATTAGAGTTTTAAAATTTGTTTTGCCCTAAGAAATGCTGCTTCCACCTTTAACTGCAGCATAGCTATTTCCTTAATCTGTTTATGTATTTTATTTATGAAATCCTAAATTTCATTGCTTTGGAAACATATAGACACAGCATACAGGAAATCTTGAGTTATGAAAGCAGTATATATAACAAGTGATAATAACTCCTCACAGCCAGTTCTCTGGCTATAAATCTTTCAGTCACCCATAAAGCAAAACAGACAGAAAGGTCAGACCACACAAAGGCCAATCAGGGCATCCTTAGAGTCAGGATAAAAGCTAAGGAGTCTTAACCTTGGGTGTATTTCACTGTGTTAGTAATAGTATTTTGTCAAAAGGACAAAGCAAGTAAGTAGTACATAAAATATAATTAAATAACCTGAGTTCATAAAAGGATCTAGTAATTTTGCTGTCCAAGAAGATTCATCTATAAAAATTTCAAGAATTTGCATTTTTATGAGCTTTCAAAAATTATTTTTACTGATTCTTTTTAAACTTTGTTTTCACCTTCCTTATTATAATTCTGTCTCTTACTTGGTTTGTTAGACTGACTTCTAGCTCTGAATAGAAATTTAGTAGTATAGTTCATATGGATTTAACACCTACAGATATTAGATATTTATATATTAAGTATCAAAGAAAGAGCTATATAATGAAATAAAAAATAAAGACTATGTTTAAAACAATTATTTCTTTAAATGTGAATTATTAACACCATCATTATAGCTTTCATTCAGGAAACTGAGAAAGGTATGAACAAATATAAAGAAATGAAAGCAGATCATCCATGAAGCATAACAACAGTTGTGCTGAAGCAAATGAACAGAGCTTACATTAATTCTTCTGAATAGAAGTTCCTGTTTCTTAGGATGCTTAATGAAGTCCTTGGTAGTTTGAAATGAGGTTGCTGCACATGAGATCACACTTTTTCTTGGATTTAATAATTGTAGCATAAAATCTTCACTGATAACACAGTGTATAATCTGAAATGTATGTCAGTAATTTGAATAAACTCTAGTAAGTAAATTAAAAGATAAAAATATATATTCAAGTGGATATGGTATGATTATATTCTAGGATACATGGATATTCAAAAGCTGCAATATATTAGTCTAGCCAAGGGTTGTTCTGTTCTACTGTTCATTGTCTTTTATTTATTTTATTAAATTTTCAGAGAATGCAAATCCTCATCATTCTGGGAGTTTATTTGCCAAAATAAATTATTCTTTAAAATCAAATGGTGTAATTATACATGTCTTATTTAATATTAATATTTATCTAAATGCAGCCTGGTCTACAAAAATTGATATTTATACCATTTATCATCCTGAGTTACTTTCTGGCAGAGTCCAAACCCAGCAGGCTTTTCTTGACCCAGAATTTACAGTGGGAAATAACACTGTACATATAAAACTACAGGCTGCAGTCATGAGAAGACATTTGCTCTATTAATAAATGATAACTCAATTTCATTACTTGTTGTGTCATACACTGGTCCGTTTTCTGCAGGGGCGTGTGAGCGAATCAGCCTGTGCAAGCCTGGGCTGACTTCCCAGGAGAACTCCCAGGAGCTTCCCAGGTTGGAAAGGCCATCCAGGCAGTGACAGGCGTGGACATGGATACCACCGATGTGCAGAGAACCCCCCTGGCAGCAGCCCAGGGCCCAGCAGCAGCTCCATCTGTCAGAATCTCTCTGGGAGAGGGAGAACTGAAGGCAGGACCGTGCAGGGTGTGGAGGTGGCAGTGAGAGAGGCGGTGGCCACGTCCTCTTGCCTCCTGAGCTTGATTTCAGAGCACTGAAATGTCAGAGGCTGTGAGGCAGAATTCAAAATACACCATGACACTGCACTCATTCAAAGGTAAGGGACAGCAAACCACAGGAGTGCAGTGCTGCACCCATTTCAAAATCTCTGGTGTTTCCAAAGAAACCCAAGATGACAGAGCATTAGTGTATCTTTTATCCAAGGGGAATAAATGCAATTATTATGTCCCTGGTGTCTTGAAAACTCAGTCTGAATAGGCACAGTGTGCACTATCAGGATAGTCTGGCAGAAGAAAGATTTGAATCATTATGAAATTACCAGATTTCTTTTTTTTTCAGTTATGCCAAAAGTTACTCATGAATTTAAATCAAATCCACCAAGCAGTGTCATTTAGGGAAGAAAAAACTGGGATAGCACTGCTGTCAGTCTTTTCTGACTTACCAGGGTAAAGTACACATGCAGCTTAAAAATCGAGACACCCAAGACAGTGACCTAAGCCCAGTTTTCCATCTGCTAGCTCAGCACTTAAGCTTTCCATATGAACATGAGAGATGATGTGATAGAAGACATCCTGACAGGAAAGACAGGGTCCCCAGGGACCTGGATGACCCTGACTCCAGCCCAGCTACATACTCTGATTGAATGAGAAAGGACATCAAGGTGACCTTTTCCTCCTCTGGTATGCTTGATATTCTAGCATTTCATTTGATTTTCTTGTGCATGCCCAAAAGAAATGTTTTGCTACAACTACCTAAGCCTATTACTTACGTAACTAAAATTCTAAATTCAATGCGCAATATCAATTATTTTTTGCAGTAGAAAAAACAAATTTAAAAATCCACATCAGTTACTTAAAAGCCTGATGTGGTTACCTTTTCCCAGAGAGGCCTTTGTTGTCAGTGTGGTGATGCACAGCACAACAGTTTGACAGCAGCCCTGGTCTGTGGACAGCTTCAGCTGCCCTGCACATGGCTGCTAAGTCTCTGCCACTGTTTTTAGTGGCTGCTCAGACATACAGGAGGAGCTGCATGATGCACTTCTCCTTGTGAGGCCTGGTTAGCCCTTGCTAACTTACATGATAACCAAACTGAAGTGCACAACATGACAGAAATAAAAATGTCTCCCAGAGCAGAAGATGTGTGCTTGACCAAAGGATGGCACCACAATCACACCCCCCAGCAAGGCTGTTTTCCCTTCACTTAGCAAGGCATGCCTGCTTTCTGGTGATCCCACACCATGCAGGGAAGAAACATAAACTCCATTTTGGCCCATTTGGATGCATACCTATGATTATATAATTGGAGCCTTCCCTCACCTTGGGTCAGGGCTGTGTTCCCCTCCCCTGGCAAAGGGAGGCCCAGCACAGGCTGAGCAGCCTCCCATAGGCTGTGCCTGCTCTGCTCCAGCTGAGAGGCCCAAAACCAAGATGCTCTGCCTTCTTGCTTATGTACTGCATCCTTAAAGTTTTACAGAGTTAAGAGGGTGTTATTTAAAGGTTGTAGTTTCACAGTTACCAAGCCTGAAAACGCAGGAGAGCAGCAGCTGCTGTGCATATTATGTGTGTTAGATCTCAGCTACTCATTATGTCCTTGAATAACCATTCTTGCCATTACACCAGGTGGCCTGTGAAAACACTGCAGCTCATGAAGAGCTTCATGATTCAGGGTCAAACCCAAAGGCAGAATTCCCACTGTCCTCATCCTAAGATAGAAAATAAGGGAGTTGAGGCAGTGCTGAATGCATTCATACAAAACTGCAAATTCTATGCTCTTTCCTGTCTTATGATTTGTACAGTAGCTGCCAAAGTTTTTATCCTGTACAAGAAATGCAGTTTTGAGTTATCCAGGCTGGTTTATTCCAAATACTTTACTCAGGACTTGTAGGGGAATAATTCAGGAAAAACTTTAGAGCAACAAAAAGCCCACTTGTGCTGTAACCTGCAACTACAAGTGATCACTTACTGAGATATAGGGGAGCCTACAAAGGCCCCCAAGTAGCAATATCCCCCCTAGATCACTGTTTCAGTTTCTGCTGCAGAGATGAACAAGACAGCTGCCACTCAAAGAGCCATCAAAAGCCAGACTTTGAGATTTTCCAGCTCTAGCCTTCCCCTGACAGTCAGCTCCCCATGCAAAAGTCTCATGGGATCACAGATTGGATTTCCCTGTCCTCAGGGAGGCACGCTCTGTTCCCATAAGGGACAGGCTTGTCACTGCTACAATTAGGGACTGCACTCTAGGGAGTCAGAGAACAAGCAGTGTTACACAATGCCAGGATGCCTGTCTAACCCAAGAACTGCATGATTCTATGAGTGAGGAAAGTGTGTGTGCCTGGCTGCAAATTTCAGTGTTTTAGAATCATAGGAAGGGTCCTTAAAGATCATCTAGTTCCAGACCCCTGCCATGGGTAAAGATGCATTTTACAAGTAGTCGTGGCTGCTGGGAAATTCCTCTTCAAAATCTCTCTTTCTTGTCTGCCCCCATGAGGCCACCTGAGAAGTTTGGAAAGTTTGGGTTACTCACCAGGAGGAGGGATGCTGTAAGAGTGTAAAGATGTGTGAGAGACCCAGAGCCTGGGGCACTGCCTGAGGGGTGCAGATGGTGAGGCTGTGAAGCCCCATGACCTCAAGCACTGGAAGAGGAGAAAACATGACCATGTCCCACTCAGTTCTCACAGGCTCTAAGAGACAGATCCAGAAGATGGAACCCACTCACGAGAGGCTGCTGTCTAAAACAGGAGTGGTGGGGTTTCAAACAACAGCATTTGAAATGTTTTGTGCAGCAGCCCTGCCCAACAGACCCCTACAAGGATATTTCTCACTCTATTAATTTCCATTTTATGCTTTTTCATTCTTTTATGTAAATATAGGTGAATTGTACATGAGCATGAGACCAAAGCAGTTTTGAAACATAATGACCAATTCAGAATTTAGCCGACCCTGATCCACACATTTCATATTGATAGAGTTGTTTGACTTCCACCGTATCCCACAAGTACATTTTAGTAGGATGAAATCTAGTCTTGAATTACAAAATTTATCACCACTACTATTTCATTATTTTTCATTTTAAAATCTAAAGATGCTAAAAGTTACACAGGGGAAAACCCTTCAAAAATAATAATCTTTGCAAAGAAAACTCATTAAGAAATCTATTTTGGTTTGGTCAGATTTGGGTTTTTTTTTACCTGTGAGCTGATCCTATGCTCAAGACAAAGAAACCACTCCAACTGGAACTGGTTAAAAGTCAAAGTTCCAGAGGAATAACTCCTTTTTTCTGCTGCTTCAGCAAAACTCCATTTGTTTTAACCTGTTTTGAGTAATCTTTGTACTAATCCACTGGAAAAAAAAATAAAAAAGAGGAGAAAGGTCCAACAGTGATTTCCTTTGAGCACTAATTAGGAACAACATTTTACTACAAGCAGAGAAATTGCTGTAGAAGACTGTCTAAGACACAAAGAACAGTTTTAAAGTGAAACCCATTGATTTTATCTTTAATGACTGCTTTGAAAATTTTCTTAAAATATGGTATACGTCATCATTGTGTGGTTTCATTTTAAATTTGGATTTATTTTTCCTTTTATTTCTTCATCTGGAGTTTGAATAGCTACAGGAAGTAGACTAGCATTAAGAGAAAAAGCCTGCAATGGAAAGCTACAGCCATTAAACTATAATTACTTCAAATAATAATGGATTTAATAACTAATATAGAGCAGTTATATAACACACCTGACAGACAGCTCTGGAATAAAGTTTTGTGGCAAAGCTCAGCCAGAGCACAAAAGTGTTTATGCATAAGCACAGCATTGTATTTGTGCATAACATGAAATACACTTCTCTAAAAGTTTCCAGAATTAAAACTGATACTTCAGGTACTAAGAGAAAATTTGACAAAAGACTCCTAGTTTCAGAGAATCTATTCTGCTCAGAAAATTGATAGCATACAGCAACACTGTGTTGTTAGGACAGGATTTATGCCTGTAGGAGTGAAACACAATATAAGGCAAAAATCCTTGCAAAGCTGATTAAAAACAGAAAAGCAGAAGTATGCATTTTTTTCTCATGTATGAATATTGCAGTATGAGAATAAAGAATTGTAGAAATTTTTAAATTTTTTGGGCATAAAATATTATATTAAATAACCCCCATAGGATGCACAAAACTTTGGAAAGCTGTTGTATTAAATGGATGTAATGGGTTTTTCATTGCAAGCGGAATCAAAAGTAAAAAAATTGTAGTGCTTTAAATGAGAGAGATTGGTGTCTAACTGTTCTAATATAATTTTTTGTCTTTTGCCTAAGACAATGTTAAAACATTGTTTTAAAAACAATGTTAGGTGAAGAAAGCTGAAGCTAGTTTGGAGTATGAGAGGAAGCAGAATTCTGGGAGAAGGTAAGGCTAAAAGCAGTTTAAAAACATTTTTAAAAGCTTTTCCCTGAAACTGATAGCAGAGTTGTAATGTAACTTACAAAAGTCGGTTGTCCCATTAACTTAATTTCTGACAAGTCTGAAAGTCAAAACCACAGCGATTAAAGTATGAGAAGGGATTTTAAATTTTATCTGAAGTGAGTGAGTGAGTACAATCTCAGTGCATATGCATCTGAGTAACTGCTACCAGCCCCTTGATATTTACAGCATTTGATGGAAATTTAAGTTATAAAATGCATCCCGAAGGAAAAAAAAAAAGAAACAAAAAGACTGGGACAAAATGATAATCTCTCGGTAATCTATACAGTTACATACTTGACAATAAATCTTTAACTACCCAAATTTTGAGAATCTCAGTACGAAACTGTACTAAAAAAGTACTTCGGCACAAGTTTTGTCTATTCACTGTCTTATAAACAATTCCTTCTTCTGCAATAGGATGTACAGATTCTTGGGAGCTCTCAATGCAAGTCAAGTGCTGTTAATTCTTTTCAGTAAAAGATGTGAAAATGTTCTCTTGCTTCCCTGTGTTTTGGGTAGGTACAGAAAAATCTGTTACAAATCTCTTGTTTCTAGTTTTAATTAACTTTGATTTAAACAAGAGCCATGGGACGTATGACAATAAAGGTCAAAACTCATGAGCAAGCAGGAGCCGCAAACATATGAAACACATCTGAGATGAGAAATCACACTTCTTGTGTGAGACCAGTCCCTGGATCTGCACTTGTGTATTTGGAAATCTGGCACCTTCAAATTCCAGCTACAATCTTTTCCTCATTCCTGATGCCCTCCTCACCTCAATGATGTTACCATCTGGCTTTCTAGAAGGAACAGAGATGTAGAGATGTCCTGGCCACGGTTTTAGTAGAACCAGTACCAGGAAGATGAAGAGACATCAGAGGCTCAGGATTTATGGCTCATATTGCAGAGCTTTAGTTAAGGTTTGCCTTGGGTTTAAGCCCACCCTGCTTAAATCACTTTTCACTTAACCAGATCATGTTATTTCTCACTGCAGCAGTACCACAAGTGAACATGGGAGAAAACACAGCTGCTGAACAGAACAGGGCTTGTGTTGCATCTCCCTCTGCACTGGCCTAGCTGCAAGAGGAGTCGCTGGCTCCTTTTCAATCACACCATTGATGGGGAGAGCACTGCTCTTGGCAGCACCTCTGTTTTCCATGTGCAGCACCAACTTGCTTTGCCTTTGCTCTGCTGAATTATTTCTGGCACACTCCTGTGGATATATTATTGAAAGTGGAAGTTTCTTAGTTAAATGAAAAAGATTCTATAACCCATGTATCCTATTCGTGGACTGTTTCCGCAGGTGCTTTTCAACCCTGAGCTGTAAAGGATCGGATTATTACAATTCATAGGGAAAGTAATTCTCACTTCTGGTATTGAGGCCAGAAGTCTCAATGGTATTGAGACCATGACAACCTGCTGCATCACTTGAGTTGTTGCATTCCTGTGCACAATGCCCCCATTCTTGCAGATTTTGAAGCTGCTGTTTCATTCAAAGGTAGCACATCATGGGTTTTCTGGTATTTCTTGTGTGTGTATGTGGGAGGCACAGTGGAGCGACTATAAAAACTTCATGGACTCTTCTGGACTAGCCATTGAATGACAGTCTTTTCCTGCTCGTGTTCCTACCCTGAAAATACTGAATCCTTTCACAGCTTTGACACGTGACCACCTCACCCCTTCAACATACCAAAACCACTTTGCAAGACTGGGATATCTGACAAGAGAGAGATCAGAGAGCAGGCTGACACAGGTACAGCTGTAGGACACACAGCTCAGTGGCCAGGTCAGGCAACCATGCTGAGCCTGGTGAACAGCAGCAAAGGTGGTGGGAGGCACAGAGAAAGCATGGGAGGGCACAGACACAGCCTTGTCATGCTTTATTGCCAAAGGTCACAGCAGGCAATGCTGGAGAGATGAGTGCCCTGAGAGACAGCTGTGTTTATCCTTAATGCCTGCATACCTACAAAAGAAATATTACATACAGACCCTTTCACCTACTTGTAAAGTCCCTCATGTAATATCTAAATTTCTTAAAACAAAACAACTATTTTACCCTTTACCTTTTACCAAAACAACCATTCTCTACCATTCTGAAGCTTTTCAGAAGAGTTGCAAAGAGAGTTACAGGTATCATTCAGCCGGGTCCAGTTCAAAAGTGGCAATTCATCAACACAACAGCAATAACTGCTCAGATTGAGACTTTTGTTTATAAAACTGTACTTCTGAGTTTCCTGATTTTGCATATGAAAATGAAGTAATGAACAAACAGAAAATATACACTCATACTGCATTTTTGATAATGTATAATTTTATTCTTTTTTTTAGCTTGGGACATGATGTTCTCAGATTGTTTTTATTTCCTGAAATGGGTCTTTCCATATCTTAGGAGATTTTTACAGGACATGCTGAAAAACCTCTGTGGATGAAAGATAATTGCATTCAAATGAAAACAAATGCTAAATGTATCATGATCTAGCTTGTGCATTGTCTGTTTCCTTCAATAGCTGATACTGGTTTTGTGAAAACCTACTCACTGACTTCAGTAAGAGAAATTGGGTAAATCTGTTCTAAAGAGGTCCAATTTCCTGCTCTTCTTTTCTTAATAAAAACCTCCTTTACACCCCATACAAACCTTTTGTTGAGCTTAAACATAAAATTACCTGCTCTCTGATACCCAGTAATATGCTTCTAAATCATCTAATTCCCATCCACTTGAAAATAAAAATTATTCTATACCTTGACCCAGCCTAGAGTGTAATTTAACAATCAAGAAAGAACTATACACATAATTTGAAGTGGTGAAAAACCATCTGAATTTCTCTGCTTCTTACAGGAGACATTTTCTTAGAGGAACTGTGTATGACTAATTTAGTTCTACATCAGAAAGAAAACAGGCCTCTTGAAAATAAAGTTGAACAGAATTATCACAATAAATTTGTGTAAGAGCATGCCAGATAAAAGAATATTTTTCTAAAATTATATTACTATAGATTTATAGAAATCATAAACAAAAGAAAGTTTTTAAAGCCAGTTTAAAAAAAAACTGTCTCCAAATTAAATTACGATTTTTGGTGGATTTAATTTTTGGTGGAAACAAAGAAAGAATGAAATCAACTTATAGGTTTAAATACTGCATAAATGATTTTTTCTTACTACAAATAAATTTATCTTGCAATTTCATTTGATTGCCAAGCAAAACTAACAAATGCAAAATATAAATTCTGAAATATTTAATTACTTTCCCAGAGGTTAAACAGGATTACTACATATAGCAAAATTCAGTAAGTGTTACTAAATATTTCTTAAAAAGAAAAATTTAAAATGATATCATCAAACAGCATTTGGGTTTTGGTTCTTTCTGGTTGGTTGGTTGGTTGGTTGGTTGATTTCTCTAGAGAAGTGGTTGTTAAAATATTCTGTATTGGTAACAAATGCATTAAGAGGGAGAGACACAGCAATCTCTGCTGAGGTGACCAGGTACCAAACTGGCTTTCTGCAGGGAACAGGCAAAGTGGACACAGTCAGCCACAGCAATTAGTGAGGTGCCTCAGGGAGCCCACAAAGTGTCCAAAACCCAGGTACAGCACTAGCAATTTCTGTGCTTGTAAAATTCACTCCAAAACTACCCATTAGCCTGAGGTGACACATTCCACAGGACTGCTGAAGACATAAGGCACCACACACAAGAAAGTCGCAGCTTTTCACAGGATGTTGGGTCACCAACTCAGCTACCTTGGTTCAGCCATCATAAATACACAAATTATCAGACCATTATCTATTTTAAAAGCTAATTTGCTCAATTTTTGGAAGCAAATTGTTATTCCTAACTGGCCTTAAAGTCAACCTAACAGGAGAAAAATTTGGATTAATATTTCCATTCACATTTCACCATACAGAGGATAAGAGGTACAACGGAGCCTGGTGTTGAAAACCTCACTGAGAGCTTCCTGCTTTCTGGATGGGGTACTGCTGGCCATTCACCATGATCTGCATTTTCTACAAGAGAGTTTCTACAAGAAAACTTTATGCACCAAGGCAGTATAAATTAGGATGGTAAAGTCTCCTTTTCCCCCTTGTCATACTACAATAAGTCATTCATGGTGATATACCTACCAATTCTAGGAACTGGTCTTCAGATTTGCTGTGCTGTCCAAATTGTTGTGCTAGGGAGGAATCTAAAATTAATTTAATCTCAATTTGCATTACTAAAAAACACAATTTGGGCTTTTTCAGCTTTCTTAGCAAGGATTCTCATATTTTCAGATCTAATTTTGTTTGATTTATTCTTCAGCAGTACCAAATTATTTTTTTGAGAGCTAAAGCTAGTAAAAAATAAGTGTCTGAACTTGGTTATTTAAACACTATTATATGGGAAGTGATTGATGCCTTTAAACCTACAGAAGAAGCAACTGGGTAGGGCTTCATTTAACTTATTTCCATTTAACTTAAATTCCTCCTTTTTAGAGCCACTACAGTATTCATTAGTTAGAAGATTATTTGGTGGGATTCCACTGTCCAAATTTCAGTGGGTATGGTGTATATCACAGCTACCTTGTCTGGGGTTTCTGTCAAGAAGCTGAGAAGACAGGCACTTCTTATAGAGTATGATTTGTTTGATTTCCTATAGACACATGCCAAAGGATAAGATTTAGTTTCATTCTGGAACTTTCTTCATCTTTCTTTAACGTGGTTCACGACAACTCACCCAGATGCAAATATCTGGGTAAGTTGTTTGAATTTTTCATGGATATCACACATGACACAGGTTTCATCTCCTGAGATGACCTCCTTACAAATAAAAGGTGAAGGAAAACAAACACTGAACTAATAAATTATTCCCTTCTTACACAATGATTTATCACATGCAGCAGCATAGCTTTGAAGAGAGTTGAAGGACAGATGTTTGAAAGAAAGGTTTTCATAGAGGCCACTAAAGAAAACAATACCTGCTCACAAAAAATAATCCTGCTGTCATTACACCTCTACAAACAGAGTGCAGCACACAGACAACAAAAACTGAGATCAGCCAGACATGACTCCTGTTGCACTGATATATTTGGGCTTAAGACTTTTCTTGACATTTCCTACCATTTAACTAGTTTAAGCTAATTATGTACCTTTTCCTGTTAATAAAGTAATTCAGAGGTCTATGACTGTTCAAATGTAAGTTAAATAATTTCCATTTCTTTCCATTTGTGTTAGCCAGGAGATTCAATGACCTAGACACCAATGACAAAAACAAATATGGGCATAATTAACAGTGCAGATATATTCTAGATCTGACCCAATACTTTTTTGTGACAAGAAAGAGGAATTTCCCCTAGCCCCACTCAGCATCCTAGATCAGTAACAGGAACATTCCTGTTACATCAAATAAGTGTTTAAGTTCTCTCTCAGAAGAATCTGGATGAGGGATCCAAAATCAGTTATCCCTCAGTTTAGATAAATGCCCCAGCTTCTGGACTCTCATTTTGCTCTTTCTTTGTGGTAAATTAATATTTATATATCTATACATAGCAAAAAAGAATAAGTATGTAAGACTTGGAAATTCACCTCAAATATATCTCAGGAGCAGTTCAGTACCTTCAGAATTAAGGAGGTTTTGATGTAAATTCTTTTTCTACAGCGAGTGGAGGTTGGAACTACATCTGAATTATGCACTTTTTATGTGGGAGGTCTGTCTGCTGTGTATCAGGGAGCATCCTGAGCAATGTTGCATTTTGTCAGAAAACAATTTGTCCTGAGGTATTAGGGCTTAGACGCGGCTTAGATGTGCCACATTTTAGTGTAAGTCTGGTGAAGATAAATGCTGGTGTAAATATGGGCATACAGGGAAATAAAGACCAAGCAAACATCTGAGGAACAGCCTGAGGATCTACATTCTTACCATTTAATTTGTAAAATAACTAAAATAGCTTTCAATTAAATCCATAATATTCAGTTATCAAATAAAACAAATATATGTTCTTGGCAAGTAGAGTCAATTTGTAAATTTTTCAAAACCAAAAAAAAAACCCCCAAAAAAACAGTGCACAAAAAACCCCATTCAAAATGACACACAATTAACTGTTTAGACTTTAGCAAGAAATAAATTCTATGTACACCTATTTCATTTGTAGTCCTAGAAGAAGGCATTGTAGCAGGCTATCACACACCTGGTATAACTTCAGTTCTTGCAGAAATAAAGTTTTGCATTTCCTATGCCTCAAGAAAATAATTTCTATATTTTGGGTATTTAACATTGGTTCAGATTATATACTATGAGATCAAGGTAGCCTGCGGATCAATACTTTAAAAATTTAAAAGGTGCTACAGTCAAAGATGAGTATTTAATCCATGTGCAAAACGAGGTCTCTTGTGTTGTCTGTCGTATTACAGGTTTGACTGTGTGAGAGGCTGAAGGCCCTGAATGCCCATCAATTTAACATTTCAGGATGGATTCAGAACATTGCTGTATCAGTCTCAGAGTTCAGTGTTACAACTACACTATCTTCATAAAGCACTGTTTAATTACAGCACATACATGGCAGTAATTCATCATACCATAAGCTAGTGCTGATTAAAAGCTGTAAGCTGGTTTTAAAACCTTGTGCACTCATTATAATCAACAGTAGGGAATGATTCCTAAAGGCCTGACCCATTTCCAATGGGATTTGACCCAATTTAGTGTGACGCAGCTTCATTTATATTTTATCTGTTGTTTGGGTTTTATCCACCTAACAGATCAGCTATTGATTTCTATGTAACAGCACAATTTATGGAACCGTTCCAGATCAAAAACAAAAACAGCTATTCAATTTTGTTTGTCCTTGGGTATTCCATTGGGATTAATTATCCACCATCATCTAGCTAGTTTGTTTTGAAAGATGAAATATGTATGGCATAACTGTCCTGGCAGCTTCTTCTACTACTTGACCATTACATAGAGTTCCCTGAATATTTGGCCAATACATAATCTGAATAGTCCCCTTAGTCCTTCTCTACCCTCATAATTATGGATCACAGGCAAAGTTCCCATCATTGAGAATGGCTGTTACATTGTAGTATAGGATGGAAACCTATCATGTGTATAAGCTAAGAAGCTCTCCTCCTGCTTCAGACATTTACAAGGCACCCAAATCTTTCAGTTTGGGAAATTTGTGGCAATTTCTTGAACAGCAATTAACAAATCTCAGATGAGGTCAATTCCCAGAAAACTCATACCATCTGAGAAAAGGGAATACACAGGAGGATATTCTAGTCAAAGCACAAAGGAGTTTACCACTGTGGCAGGGACTGATTGCTACTGGCCTTCTAAAGGAGTGCAACACACACATGGTGGTGACAGAGAACATTATATGATGCTTATGCCAAAACTGAGATACTAGTATGTGCATATCGCTATTTTTTATACAAAATTTAACCAATTGCAAAATTGCTAGCATTTTTACCACGGCAAGAATTAAACCTAGTTTTCAAGGTCGAGTTTTTTAACAGTTCTCTGCTCTACAAAGATATCAACAAAGATTAATAAAAAAAAAAAAGATTGACAAAGGGAAAATTCAGAGAACCCTGAAGACTGTATTTCCTTTCTGTGCATCTTAGGCAGCTTTCCCATTTCTGTTTTAGTCAACAAACTATTTTGAATGCTAAGTGGCACAAAATTTTACTGAACTAGAGTAACATTATGAAATATTTCAACTCTGTGTTTCCATCCCCATCCTGAGTAATATAAAACAGGGACAGAATTTCATTTTCTTAATGTAAAGTGACTAAAAGCCACGGACTAAAGGACTCCATGACCTAATCTCTCACACAGTTAAAATCAGGTCTGCCAGGACAGACTATTCCAGTGTTCTTATCTGGCCCTTGAACGGAGTTTACCTTGGCTGCTTGAAACTTTTTCATTAATAGAGATTTTCAACATTAGTAATTTTATACTTCAGAATGGAGGGAAAAACTATTTGTGAGTTTTTACCTTTGATCCTGTAATTTCTGACTTTTGAGTACTTGGATTATGACATGCAAATGTAACATTTCACTCCCTTACTCCTGTCTCCCCACTTTTTGCTTGTTTTTAATTACAATGTCAAGATGAAAGGAAAGCTAAGAGGAATATATGTAGTCTTAAAAAAAGCATAAATATTTCATCCTAAATTTATTCAAAATGATGAGAATGTTAATGTCACCTGGAATGAGTGCCTCTTGAATGAATGTAAATTACAGTCATGAGACAATTAATTATATTGTAATGAAGATTATGATGAGCCACTTTTACACCTGTTTTTTTTAGTCTATGTATTAGTGAGCTGGTGAAAGCTCAAAGCAACAGATGCTGCAAAGGCTTAGAGATCATCTCTTGTCTCCATCCTTTGCATCTGAAGTTTGCAGTTATCTGAAGTTTAGGAGAAGCACTGCTACATCTGGGGTTCCAACAGGCATAACTTTAATGCCTGTCCAGAGTCCACAGCTGTCATCAGCCCAAAAGCTGGAGTGCACTTTACCCTCATTAACTGTTCCTGGCCATGGCTGTGCTGTTTGAGGCAAGAAGGCTGCTCAGAATGACAAAAAATCACAGAATCATTTAGGTCGGAAAACATCTCCAAGATCACGGAGTCCAGCCTTTGACTGATCTCCGCCTTGTCAAACTTGACCATGGCACAAGTGACAGGTCCAGTCATTTCTTGAATTCCTCAAATCTGTCACAAAAGAGGCAGTACACATTTCTGTAGGATCTGCTGCCCAGCACCAGGAGGTATGCAGGCAGACTGTGAAGGCCCAAAGCCACTCTCCCAGTACATCTGTCCATGGCCCTGTGGGACAGAAAGCCCTGCCAGGGATGCTAGTTGGACAGCTTTGCATGGGCGCATCTTTAGACAGCAAAAAGAGCCTTTCCTTCCAAGCACTCTGCCCATGCAAGAGCAGCCAAGGTTTTGCTAAATGGAAGAGCTCCAGGCCAATTAATGTGAATAAATTGAACCTGACAGATCATTTAAGATAAACTTTTATTCCTTTTAGGATCTCATGCTAAGTAAATGTCTACGTTAAATTTCACAAGGCAGAGCTGAGGAACTTTGCAATGCTCCTACCTAGACTGTTATTCTCTATTTATTATTCAGTAAAAGAGAAAAAAAATTTTCATTATTTTAGCCAGAACTCTTTTGTCAATCATAACAAAGGTCTAAGGGGGGGGAAAGCTGGGGAAAATGCCTACATGCTCAAATCTCCAGTTATGAAGCCAAGGGAGATTCATTTTTCTGGCTACTACATCTTTAAAAAGTTAGGGTTCAGCTTTGCTCTGTTTGGGATGGGGCATGTCTAGGTTGTCTTGGCTGCCAGCTAGCTTTACAGAATGACAGGATATCCTGAGTTGGAAGGGACCCACATGGATCATTGAGTCCAACTCTTAAGTGAATGACCCATGTGGGGATCAAACCCACGTCCTTGGGATCAACAGCACCATGCTCTGACCAACTGAGCTAATCTTCGGAAAAATCCACTTTAGGTGGCATTTTCAAAATTATTGAGTGACTTAAAAATTAAAAAGCATAACTCAGTTGTCTTTTCCCCAAATATTTTATCTTTTGTATTCCTTTCATTTAGTCTGCCTCTTCCATTCAAGTAGATAGATTATAGAGAGCTAAAAAAGTAAATTGAATTTTCATTTAAAAAAGATAATTGAAGCATGTATTAACAAGGGAAACAGAAGCAAAAGTCCAGCTCAAGACCAGGCAAGGGATGAAATATTTAGCTTACACAATAGTCCATGGCATCAGTAGGGCATTCTATATTCAAAGGACACCTATCTACATATTTATGGCTTGCGAGCCCACGGTCTTTTCCAGAAGTAATGTTTCTGTAAACCCCACTCTCTCCAGAGTCAGTTTACAATTGGAGTTATGTGCACCACTGATTTTATCTAGCACAATAAATCAGATAGACTAAAGCTACTTGAGTCTTTCAGGGATTAAAGTAGCTCTAAAGTGCTGAAAAATGAACCTGTAACACACAGGAAATAATCTAGCATTTGGCTACAGGTTATCACTTAGGTTGTCAGCTGAATTTATCAAACCCAGATATGAGCAGTTAAAAAGCTTTTGATGATTTATAGCTTCTGTACACAACTGCAGCCTTAAATCCTACTTAACATTTTCTGGGTGTGAAAATTCACAAATTGTTTTGTTAAAAATCTGTTCTCTTCTCTGAATTCAACAAGGCCTTTGTGCATCTACTGACCTTTGGGATTCACACTTCAGAGACTTTTCAAAGTCTTTTCCTCTGGAGAGGGGAAGCACAGACTAAATACGTGAGTAAGTCCCTCATTTTATCAGGCTGTCTGCCATTTACTAGCACAGCACAACGCAACATTTGCCTGCTGTCACATCAGACTGCCACAGCCATGCTCCAAATGTCACATTAGCAGAGGCAGGTTAAAATCACTTTGTGTTACAACACTTTCTGCAATGACCTTTTGCAGGGCCAGAATGAGAGGAAAGCTTAACTCCCCTTGCTCTGTGCAGGGAGCCTCTCCTTATTTTTCTCCTAAATGTGAGAAACACTTTTCATTTTCAAAGGGGAGTTGTCAGCTTTTGTGAACATGCGACATTCCTGCAATCCACCGAGCTTTCTGTTGTTCCATCCTATAGCCTGTGAGGTACAAACAGCATTCTAAAACAGTAAAATTGGTTACCTGAGGATTCAGGTCTCTGTGTATGTCCTGATGTACTCAACTTTCCATTTTGACACAGGTCAGAGCAGTATGCAGGGCAATTTGCCCTACCAGGCCTATAAATAACTCAGCTTTAAAAATGGCCCAAGCAGGGTATGTGTATTACTAATTTGGATCCCATATCACACTTTTAATAGAAGCAAGGATCCATCATGACTATGTTATAGATGGGAATATAAGTTTCCCAGGGAAGAGCTATCCAGCCTGCAAAAGCAGAAGAACTGGAACAGACTGGAGTGGACTGCCCAGGGAGATGGAGAAGTCGCTATCCCTGGAAGTGTTCAAGAAATGACTGGACCTAGCACTTAGTGCCAGGCTCTATTTGACAAGGTGGTCATCAGTCAGAGGTTGGGCTTCATGATCTTGGAGGTCTTTTCCAGTGTAAAAGATTCTATGAGTTTAGGGGATACATTTTCAGTGAGGTGTTGCTCCTTTCCTCATCCTTCAAGCTAGTCTTTATTGGTATATCCCAGATTATTTGCAGTGGCCAAGCCACTGACAGGGAGACTGTTCCCGTGCTTCCCATGTCATGTGGGGCTTCTGAGACCACCTAGTGAGTCCAGTCAAGTCCCAAATCTGGTAAAATAAAAGTAAATTGATAATTATACACAAGGAATTAACCAGTAAAGACTGTACAGTCTGTCAAGGTCAAGCGTGGCCTGGAGAGCTCTGAATTGGATATGCAGAAAGCATCTTTCCTCAAGGAGGAAAAATGTGTCTATGGCATAAAGGTTAAACAAAAAGGGGAGGAAAAAAGGGAGAACACAGCAAGCTATCAAACAGCTTCGTGTCAGTAGCTGGGGATCACATAAAATAGCACTTAGATTTAAGTACAAATGACAGTTCCCTATATCTCTGCCTGACCCTGTTCCTTACACGAAGAGTATTAATTCAAAACATTTTTCATCCTGGCAGTAGTTTGAACTAAATCACTGCTAAATCATCTGTGGTGGAATCACTTTGTTGCAGGTAGATGTACTAGATCAATTTAATGAAATAATTTGCTTATGAGGAATTCATCCCTTGTCCTCTATAATCACTTAAGGAAAAAATTATACATGTGCTCCAGTTGAAAATAACAAATACCAAGATGGATGGAATTTTAAACAAACATTTTTGTCAACAGTCCACACTCATGTTCTCCCTTTGGTTTCAATTTTTGAAATAGTAACTCAAGAGTAAGAAAAGTATAACACAGTCCTTTCATTGCAGGGGCAAGGGGACATTAGGGTTCATAGTAAGCTTTTAAAAAACATTTTGCCTAAGTCCAAAAAGTACAGGGTGTGGTTGTTGTGGGGCTTTTTGAAACCAGACTCTATAAAAGAAAACTCTTAAACTCTGAAAAATGAGCTTCTTCAAAATATGAGATTACAAAGGGTCTTTAGTGACTCTTGGAATAGAGAAATAAAAAGCTATTATTTGCTGAACTGGCCTCCCCACTTCATTTCTTTCCAAAAGGAAGGTGAGAAATTCCCATTGGAGCAAATCATCAAAATACACTGAAAATAAACAGAGATGTTTATCACAGATGTGTAACAGATTCAATATAGTTATATTAAATAGCATGATTCAAACCATAAAATAACACCTGTGCCATTGTAAAATACAACCAAAATTCAGACATTAAGACAAAATTCTAAAGATTTCTCCTAAATCTATTAATTACAAGTGATCGTTTTCTTTTACATGTTTACAGAATTCTTTAATTTCTCAGCCAGGGTCCAGTGATGCTATGTCAAAATAGATTATTTTTTCAAAAACTAAAATATCAGCTTAGAGAAATAGGTGCCAATACAATGACAACATGATCTTCCATGATTTGAAATTAAATAAGTATTTTTAATGGCAGAAAAAACCAAAACTATTATTAGGATGAAAAAAGGGACCAGTAAATTTGAAAATTAATTTAGCCTTTCTGTACCCTTAATAAGGAGCTAATACCTTGACTTAAACTGCTTCTGTGCTCTCAAAGTTTTAGAACAAATGCCTATATGAATTCTGCAGTATACAAATCACAACTGCCTTTAGTTACCTACACAGTGAATAAATCAATCTTCACTCTTTAAAAAAAAAAAAAATCCATTTTCATCTCCCTTATCTGTAATAGATCAGACTTGTTTTCTCATAACACCATGATGATACTGTCACCATCCCTGAAGTAGTTCTGTGAAGGAAATTTTTGTCAAATGTACTTAGTTATATTATTCCATTGATTCAGAGATATTTTAGACTTTACATGATTATCTTCCTATCTGTAGCCTACGACTACACAAACCTTAGCATGCTAGCTTGGTGTGCTACTCAATAATTCTCTGCTTTGTCTGTTCAAATGGTAATGTCAAATAAAAAATCTATGTCCTTTCAGTGACCTAGATAAACTTCATTTTCTTCTTTTCTATTCATTCAGAATTAAAGTTATTCTATTTCACAGTTCTGCATACCTTGAGGAAATATTTGAACTACATGTTAGGGATGATGTCATTGCAGTAGACTGAATTCTCTATTAATTACACCAAATTAAATATCTTCCTGTAATATATACCAGAATTTCATGGGTTTCTTGCAAGTCTTCTGATTCTTTTTATCCCCTTACCTTTTTTATCTTTTTATGTATTACAAATTCTTCCAAGAAAAAGCATATCTCAGAAACGCCATGGAGAGAGATGTGCCAGCACACAGCTCTGCAGAGAGCAGCAGCTCATGGTGGCCCCATAGCCCTCAAGAAAACCTCTGTCTCTCTTCAAAAGACAGGGAGGACTGGGTGGTGACAGGGAGGGACAGCACTGTCCATCACCTGAAATGGAACATCTGAACAAGTTAACTCTAAAAAAAGTTTAAATTACAGTGAAAGTCAGAGAGCTCTGAAAGAAAAATTGAATAATTCTTTCAGGTTCTTCTTAGACATAATTTCTTTAGTGGGTTACTAATTTCTGTTAACTTTTTGGAGCTGGATACTTCAGTCTATGTTAAAAATTATTAACTGTAAAATTATTTTCCATTGTTTTTCAACATTTTTTCTTTGCTGTTGCATTTGAAAGTTGCATTTTTTTGTCAGTAATTAAGACATGTCCTAAGACATTTTTTGCACAACATAATGACAGAGGCTTATCAGATCCTGTGAAACATTTTTCCTCAGAGTGCACTGAATGAACTGAAGTGGAATCCTATGGAAATCACAGCTTCTTCTGCAGTGCACAGGCTTGTCCTGGTAATAATTATTTGCACAGTTCAAACCACCTCTCAAGGGATGAACCTCTCTGTACAGCACGGGCACAGAACCCCAGGGATAAACAGGTTTCTCCTGCTCCTCACATGCACCTGGGGGAAACAATGAATGCGGCTCTTCCCAGCAATCCGTCATGCCCACTGCAACTTTGGGTGGCACAGAAGTACCCAGCTAGCCTGAAATTAGTTGGCTTGAATGCTGATAGCTGCAAAGCTGTGGCCTCCCATAGCTGCGCTCCCAATGGAAAGGTTACCTACCAAACCACTGATCTTGCCCCTGGGCAGATTTCCAACTTCCAGTCTGCTCCATGTTATTGTTGACACACAGCTTGCAGCTCCGCAGTTGGCCTGTTTAAAGCCAGCTCAGGTAAAACAAAACAAAACAGAACAAAATAGAACAAAAGAAAACAAAACAGAACAAAACAAAACAAAAGGAGCTGCCATGACGACCAGCAGCTGCACATCAGTGTCCCCTTCCAGCGTGTCCTCCCTGGCCTCGCAGTTTATATCCACACAATGGAGTTTGCTCAAAATGAGGTGACTCAAGTAACTCCCCACGCTTAATTGCATTAATCTGTCTTTGTAAATAATTCCCTAAGACCTCAAACAATTTCCATATCCCTTATCTCTCCTTTCTTCAGTTTGACAAGTACACAACCCGGGAACCTGAATTTTAATGCACTTTTCTGTGTTTATAAAACAAATCAAATGAATACAAACCCCAACTCCTAATAACCAATGCCAACAGATTACAAGAGAAGCACTGGCACAGGGGAAACATTGTTTCTGGTACATATGGAATATAACAAAAACTGAACAGGAAATGTCTCAAAAAATGTGACAGTAAAAATCTGACAGCTATAAACATATTAAATATAATTTCGTGTATAGCTTCATCAATATCTAACAGAGAACTTCTACAAAGGTGAGTGAAATAGTGATAATAAAATTACAGGTGATGTTCAGTGCTAGTGAGGTACAGCATAATGTACAAGAGAAAATGAATATCAAGTATACAAATGCAGCTGTTGGTTCTAAGTAATTAAGAGCATCCAGGATGAGGCCCTGGACTTAACTGTGGCTGACTCTTTGAAAACATCTGTGCTGTGCTCACCAGTGGCCAAAGAGGCAAAAAGAGGATGAATGTGACAAGACAGAATATTGTGAAAAAAGTTAAAATAATGCAAAGGTCATTCAGAAATATGAGTTATGAAGGTGGGCATTTCAGAGCTGTGTGTGGCTCTCATTAAGCTCTCACAAGAGAGAATATCAAGAATATAAAAAAAAGAATATCAAGAAACGTAGAGGCTTATTAGAATTATAGAGCAGTTTTTACATGATGAAGAAACCAAATGGATGACAGGGACTTGCATTTCTAAAGAGACTCATTGATAAGAGAGATCTGTAAATCATGAACAATGTGTAAAAAGTAAGACACAGTTATTCACTGCTTATCACATCACAAGAAGCAGGGTATGCCCAGTGAAATTCTAAGACAGATTTAAACATCTTGATTTAGAACAAACAGATGGAAGGCCTTTAATCATTACATGCATCATCATTTTGTGAAACTCATTGCCAGTAGATGTGTTGAAGGCCGAAAGTATAAATGGATTCATGAAAGACATGACAAATTGATAGACAATAAATCCACATGCAATGATTAAACCTTATGGTCCAAAGACACCCTCCAGCTCAAACAGGCATGGAAACATTGCCTTTTGGATCTCAGAGTGCAAACCACACACCTGTTCCGATACAGATACCCACTCATAACACAGATTTATCATCTGCTTGGGAAATCCCAGCTTCAATTCACTTTCTGTCTGAGAAGAACTTTAGTTTTTACCTCTTTGTATTTATACATACATCTGGGTAATGATTTTCATTTTTTGTCCTGCTAAATCCTTGTACAACATAGAAAAAATATCCAGACTGATAGACCAGAAGACAAAGGGTAAGTGGCCCTGACACCTATTAACAGTTTTGGCTGAGGGATCAAAAGATTTATGTTCAAATGAATTGGATTTAAAGGAAAAAAGAAAACAACAAAACACAGAATTGATGCTGGAAGAGCAATTAAATTTCATTTTTCCTCCCTAAAAATAATCTAATCACAATTCTAGGGTTTCATGCTTACCCTATGTATCTTACTAGAAACAACACAGAGACGTACAACAAGTGGTGTTAGTAGCATAACATGGACAAGTAGTTGTAAATAAAGTGCCAGAATCACATTATGGACACTGCAGAGGAGCAACAGCTCCAGAAGAAATACAGCTGGAGTTGTAGGGAACTCAAGATGTAATAAAAGTCATCTGTCTGTCTCAAGGCACAATGAATACGTCTACAGCATGTCATGTGTCTGTTTAGCTTGCTTTTCAAAACTTCCAAAGACAGCAATTTTATACACTTTGCAGAGTTTAAATATCCTTTTCATTAAGAAGTTTTTCCTAACATTGGCTCAAATCTTCACTCCTATTCAAATCTCTTAATTTTCAGTCAGATGATGAGCACAAGGACAAGAAACTGTTTTATCAGCAGCTGTCATGCATTTTGACCATGTTCTCTAAGCTTAGATATTTTGGTTTTTGTATTAAGGTATGATCCTAATCTTCTGTTTTCTCTGCACATTTTTCTTAAATCAGCACTGGACAGAGCAGTTAGCTATAGCCTTTTGGCATGAGGGAGATTAAAAGGATGCTATTATTTTTACATCCCAGTGCAGCAATTTTCTTTTTTACCTTTTCATGTTTTTGCTTATTCATGTTCATTCATCTACTGTAATCTTTAGTCCTTTTTATGCATAACTATGGACTGGTGAATTGCTCTCCATTTTGTATTTGTCCAAAAGTTTGCTCCCAATGTAGGACCAGACATTTAAACTAAAAAAATCAGCATTCTTTTTCTCTTGGTTACTTCTTCCAATTATTAATATTTGTTTGAATCCTTGTCTAGTCCCCCTTGTACTTGGTGAGTCTCCCAGAGATCATTGTACGTTGTGATAATTATCTATTCTAGTAAATCTTCTTATCAGTAATGTCAATATTCAGTGACTCCACATTTAAGGCACACCCTTTCAGAGTTCTTTTTGGTATAATTCTCCATATTGAAATGGGACTTCAAACCAGTTTTGTAAATACTTTTATATTCATATAGATCACGGGCTAGTGGAAGGTGCATGGTATGGGGGTTGTAGCTAGATGATCTTTAGGGTCCCTTTTAACCCAAACCATTTTATGATTCTGTGAATTCATCACTGAGCTAAAAAAAA
Organism: Melospiza melodia melodia; assembly: GCF_035770615.1. Taxonomy (NCBI): domain Eukaryota; kingdom Metazoa; phylum Chordata; class Aves; order Passeriformes; family Passerellidae; genus Melospiza; species Melospiza melodia. The sequence goes on along the minus strand of NC_086194.1, from coordinate 111,945,841 downwards.
CCCACTGGTTACTAAGGTATGGAAAGGTGCAATAAAATTACACTACTCATATGGAGATAGAAATGGACTGGATATGGTACAGCAAGAAATCTACAAATCACACATTCATGTGATTACAGTCAAGACTTCCCATTGGGACGTGTCAGAAGTAAACATTCTGACGTCTTCAGTAATTCTCTTTTTTGCTTGAAAAATTATAGATTTTTATGATATGGTGATCTTTACCAGAAGGGTCCAGCTCAGAATCCTCTGCCCACGATAGACAGTCCACAGTTTAATTTATGTCTTTATTATTCATTACATGACACTAGTAATTACTGATCATTACTAAAAAATTGCTCAAATAACAGAATTCTGAATTTCTTTATAGACATTTTTTCTAAATTAATATCTAGATATTTGAAGGTATTCGTTAATCTTAAATATCTTAATATTTATAAGGAAATTGTATGCTGACTTTTAAAGTTTTTGCAGAAGCAGTGAAATATGAATCGACTGATTCTGGATATTTGGCACCACAATTTCGATATATATATGTTTGAATTTTCAGAGTTCTTGCTAAATATTTTCTATTCATTGGACTGCATTCCTTCAACATTATCACAGAAAAAAAAATCCACAGACTGGTTCTTTGGGTTATTATATTGGACAGATGCTAAATATTAAAAAAAATATTCTAAGGCAATTAGTCTTATTATTTATATGAGGCTTTGTGGAAGCAAGAACCAACAGTAGTTAAGAGTATACTGGAATGTATTTATAATAATAGAAGGAAACTTTTCCAGGGCTGGATTGATGGCCCTAGAGAAGAAGTTATAGATGAACTGAGGATGCAGGAAAGCAATCCTGGGTATTTGCTCACCCTCCTATTCACTGTAGAGCAAACATTTGTTTGTCCACTTTTGATTAAACTTAGAGAAGAATATCTGGGGCTCTTACTGCAGAAGTTCATTAAGGCTTTTTCTGAGAAGACCAAAGGTTTTACACTTGACAAGTCCCGCTCTCCCTCTTGCTTGGTGCACAGATCAGCTTTCAACACTAACAAATGGCACACCACATTACCTGGCTAAATGAGTTGAAACACTTGAACTCTGAATTCTTTCCAGAAAGACACAGCAGGTGATCACTCACTTCCTTAAAGTTTTTTCCAATATGCAGTACCACAGACTTTCGTTCTTATCTACACAAAGCACAATTTCTGCACATTTCATTTGTATTTATGTAAAATTCTTTCACTTTCCTTTTTAAATTATTCAAACACAGATGTCTCTTAGGTTTTGTTTAATGCCTGACAGAAATAGGAGTCCGACTGAAAGCAAGGTGCCTTCTAGCCTCCAATCAGATTAATCAGAAAGGATCTGCCAAAGTGAAACATTTTGAAGGACAGTTCTCCTCTTGAAGTCTCCCATATCAGAGCAATCTACAATCTCGCCTTTGTTACTGCCCTCCTTGCTCCCTGATACGTCCACAAAAGTTGTCAGGACTCTTTTTCAGCTCTCACTAGACAAAAGGTTTTGACCATCTACTTCAACAATGCATCTGACTATGAAAAGAGTTCTTAAATTGCACCCATGGAAAAATTGCCATTCATTCAGAAGGATGTCAACTTCAAACATCAATTGGATATCTCAGCTAAACTAACACTCTGCTCTTTATTTACCAGAAAGGTAGGAGGAGAAAATGCTATTGCATGTGCTTTGTATTCTCTGTTGCATACTAAATAATTCCTGGGAGGTATTCATGATCTATACAGCAGCAAGCAGTTTGGTCACAGCTATCTCTGGCACCATCTGTTTGACCATTTGCAAAAGTAACAGACTGCACAGAAGCTGAAAAAGAGGCATGACTAGCATGAGTTTGGGAAAAACTGTATCTAGATCCAAAATTAAACCAGCTATTCAGAATTTCATCACACTGTGTCAGCTCTACTGCAGTTACCCCTTGAACCCTCACAGGCTGGTTTTCCCTTGCCTCTGGCAGATGTGCTTGTCTGCTTTTTCCATAGCCAAAATGTTTCCAGATAGTCTCATTAAAACAAAACTTTCCAGCAAAGAACAGAAAATTTCGCTCCTGAGACTGCCCTGCTGATTTTTCTACCCAAGCAAATGAGGAACAGAGGTTTTGGCCAAATTCTGATACATGATTACCTATTTATCTGCTTTATTTTTCTGCATTAAATTATTTCAACTGTGACCAACTGACAACTTTAATTTAAATTGTTAAAGAAATTATAAAGCTGCGTAGATGAAAAATTGATTCTTGAAGTATGGAACACCAACACTGAATATTCCTAATTATTATGTTTGGATAATAACCTACTAATACTTTTCATATAAGCTATATTCATAATTACAACTAATCTTACAAAAGCATTTAAAAGACATCTTTGATGTGGTCTTTTTTCCTTGAAATCATCATGATTTCTATTGTTTTCTTAAAAAAAACCCTTTAACCAATGACTTGTATATCTGTCTCATGCTTGATCACTCCTAATAGCTATAACTACAAAGGAAAACCCCATTTACCATTTTAAGCACTGGACTTAATTAACTTCTTTAGATTACTAAGAACTTTCCCAATAGTCCAAGAATTATTAAATGTTAATGAGAATGTTATAGAAAGTTTCCTAACCAATAAAGGATTCTTTTGAACAAATTAATAATGTCTACAATTATACCACAAGTATTGAATATAAAAGCTTTGAAAAAAACTAATACCAATAAAAGAAGAACAGAAAAATCCTTGATAATATTTAGACTATCATTTGTAGTTAAAAAAAGGAAAGCTTTCATCTGTATTGTTATACTGTTCCTTATTTCAATTTCTCAAACATTTTTGCACATTCTCTTTAATTCCAAACTGGGTGAGAAACTAAACAAAACTTGAGATGAGCCTTAAGATGTGCTGACCACTATTGCTTGCATGGTAGAAATCCAGCCCTTCTCTGGCATTTCTCCACAGGATGCCTGAGGGGTTTTTTTCTGTAGGTTAATTGGAAACCTTTATCTGATGATCAAAATACTGAGTATGTGCCTGAATCACTTCTGAAATTGTAATTTTGAAATTGCAAGGGATTTTAAAGGGGTGGCTCTCTCCTCTGTTTTTACTGATCTAACAATATTTCCGCTGACGATAAAACCATTGGTGTTAAATAGTATCTGATATGAAACTGAAAATATTGTAAAGAACCTCAGTTTGAATGGTTGGAGATAAAAATCAATATAAAATCAGCTATTCTGGACTTCTACTGCTCTTCTGGATTAGTTCAGATGATATATATTGCACCTCCCCATGATCTGAAATCACATCCGTAATGTGCGGAGGGAACATGCCAAACTTCCTCCTTGCTCAGGTGTTCTAGAGGGTGCATGTAGCTACCTTAGGCAAAATGCATTAGAGCTCCTCCAGACTCCTGAGGAATAAACACCTCTTGTAAAAATTTTCTCTTGATTCTTTCATGTGGCTGCAAACACCACTATTATGGAAAAAAATGGGGGCAGGAGGGAGGAAGAAGAGGAATCGGTCAATATTCATCATTAGTATTGAGCAAGAATTCCTAAATTACATTATTGTGTCTGCAAAGTTTTGGTGGGTTGAAATGCTTCCGGGAGCATGAGTTAATAGCATCACTTACTGCTGTGAAGGCAAGAGCAATTCTGAAGATTGCTTCAGTAATTCAGAATGAGTAACAACAGAACCCCTTGAGTGCATTGCTGTTCATTAATAATAATGTCCATACATCAGACAATTTCTGTTTAAAGAATGAGCCTTTGTAACTTGGTCAGCAGGATTATGTTTAAAGAGCTCTCCTGAAAACAAAGGGAGAGCAAGTTTCTCCCTCATCCATTGTATGAAAAGAATTTGCCAGCTTACGACTACCCTCACGAGACCATCCAAATGCAATCATCTCCTGTTTTATCTCAGCCTTAGCCTGGGAAAAAAAAAAAACCACATGAATTATGAATTGCATTCTATAAACTGCAGAAACAAGTACAACACGAATCACCATTTCTGCAGAAAACTCTCCCAGCAAGTGCCTCATCCTGGCTGCAAATGGTCCCTGACAAATCCCTGCGGCTCCATTTGCGGTCCCTGCTGCTGAGACCATTCCCTGCAGGAGCGGCTCAGGCTGAGAGGATGCAGCAGGCTTGGTGAGTTGTGCTGTGGAGCATGTTGCCTCCAAGGGATGGGGTCAGCAGTTTGTGTCCTCTGCACTCTGAGGGACTGACTCCTGAAGCAACTTTTAGCAAGCAGTTGCAGAATGTCAAAAGTGAGTCTTCAGAGAGTGCAAAGACTAACTTGAAAGAGCCTAACAACAAAAATCCTCTTTAAATTCCACTTCACATTGGTTTTAAGGAAAAAACTGTATTAAGAAGTGGATGCTTATCTGACCAGCAGGATTTTTTAAATAGGTACAGTTTGCTATAGATCAGTACTTTCTATAAATATGGGGATTGTAATTGAGAAAAATTCCTGGAAATACCTCACAGCATTCAAGGTTCAGAACACCACATTTCAAACAGGTAATAAACACTTATTAGGTTCCTTTTTGCAGCTTCCAAGCAGTTCCTTTTCAAACTAATTGTACATATTTAAAACATCCTGTAACAAATGCAATTGACATAAAAGTTTGAAACAGCATACATAATACAATGAAAATTGCTTGCAACTTACCTTGGAATTGCGTAAATTTGATGGTTCCCATCCTCTCTCCATTTTTGAAAACAACATCACCCTAAATGAAATAAATAAACACCTTAAAAGTTTTATAAATCTCTCATAATACAGCTTAACATTAACATTTTAATTTTCCATTGACTATTAAAATTACCAAAGCAATGTTTAAAATCTGAAGAGGGAAGATTCAAACAGATTCAAAATAATTCAAGAACACGTCCTTAAAGCCTTCACTTCTACAGATTTCAAGTGGCCTTTGAAAGTTGCCCAGTGTTACCACCCACTTTTCATTTCAAGGACATGGAAGCACAATAAAGCCAGTAGCTTCCTGAATTTCAGATAATAAGATATAGGCAAACAACTGATTTTCACTGTTTGCTTTATGAAGGAGATGCAAAAACCTTCAAAGATCACACAAGAAAATAGTTTTCCCCTTCATTCACCCACCATACAGTTCTCCAAATGGCTCTAGAAGCTTTTTATCTTGTCTTATATACTTATCCTACTAGATTATGGATACCAGTAGCTCCTATGGCTTAGTTTTGTACTATACCAATGTGTGTCCTAGTATTCATTTCAATTGTAATTTCTTTAAGTTGGTACTAACATTTGTGGTGCTATACTTCTCAATATAATGGTCATGTAATGCTAAAACCTTCTTACATATCCCTAGGAAATTACTCCCATCTTGTATCCCATTTTCTGGATTAAATTAAGAAAAGATATTGGTAAATTTCCTCCTTAGTTCAGCTATGTAGTCAAGTGACTACAAAAGAAGAGGGTTTCATTCATTTATAGCAAGTATTTTTAATATTTTGAACCTGTAGTGGAGAGCTGAATGTTGTCAAGATAGATTGCTGTTCTACTTCATCCCTGGTTTGGCTTATTAACACCATCTCCATAAATCTTTGCTTTGGCAGACATCAGAGTAAAAGAAACCAAATGGTAAACCTGTGAGGCCACAGTACATTTCTCTGTACCAGACTATTACTTTTTTGGATGACCCTTTCTGGTCACTGAAGGGATGCACTGAAGGCCCCTGAAGTACTGAAGTCAGCTCCCTGCAGGAACAGTGCAACAATTTTGTAGTACAGCACACTCAACTCCCCACCATTTTCTGCAAGCCACAGAATACCATTTCCTTTTGATAAACAGAAGAAACCTTAAACAAGTGCAAGCCATATTGTACTAAACTTTAAGAAGCAAAACCCCCAATCTTCTGGCTATTTTATTTTAAAAAAGATAATTACGTGTGAAGCAACAGTGATATAAATAGAAAATAAAATGTTGAATCAAATTTTATAAACTATAGTAAGAAATAAGCCAACCAGTGTTTCAGAAACCTGTCTTTAGGAATTACGTGCTGATTTATGGCGTGAGAAATGAACTATAATCTGATGATGTTCTAGAGCTCACATCAAGCCATTTCTTTGTTACTGAGATAACACACCATAAGATTTAGCTGGAGAGTTGTCATCTTTACACTTGAGATTCATAAATTACTAAAAGTATTTTTTTTTATTTAAAGTGGCGGATGTTTGAATAATAGATATTACTAATACACACATTAAGATGTGACGTTCCAAAAGCCAGTCTTAGCACTATTTTGTCCTTTCTTTTTACCTCACTACACACTTCAGCACATATGCCAGTACAAACTGCAGTTTATAGTGTGACCACCACAAAACCTAAATCTTATGAAATCCACGTGAACATAGCAACACACAAAATCCTCTTTTACCTCCCATTGTGTTTTTGTGACATTAAACAGGCATATTTAGATATGATTAGCAAAAGGATCAGGGACTGTATAGAATTAAAGAAAATAATTGAAGCAATGTTGATACTAGCTTCTTCAGAACACGATCAGAATATTAAAAAAATATTTCTTGATCAAGTAAAATTTTTATTTCAAGAGATGGACAAAAAAGACCTCAGTCCTGAACAAGGATTTCAATTAACTGCACAAGTGAACAACTTGCACTTAAAACAAACCCCACATTTTACTATAAATTAAATAATAAATTAGCAAAACTTTCCTCTTCCATTACACACAGGTCATCCCAATGGAGGCCAACAGAAACCACACTGGTGTCTTGGTGCCTATTTAATTTTCTTCAATCTACCCTCTACATTTTTTTTTCTTTACTAGTTGTAAAAATGAATGCCAGAGTAAATAGAATCTGCCCAGCTGATCTGCAGAACAATGAGCTGTGGACAGGCATCTTCACCCTAGCAATGACCCTTGAAAAGTTGATGGGAAGGAAATAGAAAGTTTGTGGCTTGGAGTCCAACAGACAGAGACGTGAGCAGAGGGTGGAAAAGGAGCGGAATGAGCTCAGTCTGGCACAGTCTGCCTGCCCTGGATATTGCTGCTGCTGTGTACAACCACCACAGCACACAGAATTTCAGTTTTTTTGGCCCAAATACATCCCTGTATTTGGGATTCACTGCAGCTGCATAACTCATCATACAACCTTGTACAGGTGTACTTTATTTAGTTTTCTTAAATGTACTACCACCCATAAGTATAAACCATACTAGTCTCACAGTACAAGTTAGGTAACTTGAACAACAAGTGTTGTTGGTTTTTTTAAGGTTTTTTTTGTTTGCTTTTTGATACATCTCTGACCTGCTTCCCTTGTAATTGTCTTTTTTTTTCTTTTTTTTTCTTTTTTTTTTTTTCCTTTTTTTTTTCCTTCCCTTAAAACACTTGAATGTCCTCTACAAATCATGAAAACCAGACTGGATCAAACATTTCAAGAGCATCAGTCTCACCCTTGCCAAATACAAGGACATCATCTCCCTATTTCTTGTGAGTACCATCATCTTTTTGTGCTCCGTTTCACAAACCCTAATATTGATTTGTGTACTTTGTTATACAGAGAAACTGTTTCACCCCCTTAATAAAAAGACATTTTTCCCCTCCTTGGATATAGTCTTTCCCTTTTATCTTAAGTCATTAGTCCCTTATTTGTGGTCAGAATAAGAAATCCACATCATCCATTCACACTTACAAATTATTAGCCAACACATCATTGGCTTTATTATTTGATTTATTTCTGACACATGGGACTTCCCCTGTCTTTCCAGCAGTCATTTGTCTCCACTTGGAAGGAACTGCACATAATGCTCCTTTATTTTTTTCTGGTGGTTAAAAAGCAGGGCTCTTTGCTATGTTATGAACATGTCATCAGCTCTTTTTGAGCTACTGAGCACTAGTATTTATTGCAATTTTCTTTGCATTATCTTTGACAGTATTATTATTCAGCTCTGGACAGAGGCCCATGCCAAAGTTAGAATTCTTTTATTCTTCATACACTGAAATCCACAGCCAGCATATTTTTTCATTCATATCTTTAGTTGTCTTTGTCTTCTTCAATCAAACCAGAGTTCATAAGTTTCTTAACTGCTCTCTCAGTCAGGGCCAGGTCTGCATTTTGACCATCATTTAATTTACTGTGTACTTTCTTCTGCAAACTATCTCAAATTTAGTAAACAGAGAAATAAGTGTATAGTATTTACTTAATAATTTTTAGTACTATCCCTAGAGGAAATGCCTGCTTTAGACCATGTTTACTTCCTCCTTCAGCAGTCTTCCACCACATTGCATCTAACAACATTTATTCAACTGTTTATCATTTACCCAGCCTATACTTGTTATCTTATTGCTGGTTTGAAATGTCATAAATATACATTCAAGCTAAATTAACTGCACAATTTCTCCTCCATCAGAGGAAAGACCATGACAGCGTTGACAGAAATACCACAGTTAGATGCAAGACAGACAAATACCACAGGACTTCTGTGCCCTGAGTGCTTTCTGATGGGCCAATACATTTCAGGACACTGCTTCAGCTCCACTTCACTCAGTCCAGAAATCTGGGCTACTCTGCCCTATAGACAAGTCATCTCCTCATATAACAGTATTTAAAGCCAGTGGCTTTTCATGAAACATCTGAGACTACACCACTCTAAAACTGACCATCAGTATTTTCCCAAAAAAAAGTTAGCTTATTCACTTTTGGGGTACTTGAGTGAGATATTTGATAACAAGTAAACAATCTAAATAAATGCATGCAGAAAGACCTGAAAAGCAGCAAGATAACTATGACAACTGAAATAATATTTTACATAATTTCATATATTTTTATATATTTATATAATATATAAAATTAGATCTGTCTCTTGAAGTTCTGTGACATCTGCTGAAATCAAGGTGTACTTCTGAACTTGTAGTTTCCTTTTTGATCTATGTCCAACAAAAGTACCAGTCAAGGATGGTGAAGCATCCCAGGATAGGAAACCTAAGAGTTTGACAGCACTCAGAGGGCAGCTTACTGGCCTCTCACATGGCTCCTAGCTCTACACCTACCTGGTGGTAGCTCAGTATTCATCAGGCCCCTGTGTGAGCTGTAGTGGCCTGCTAAACCAGCAAAATACATTCAGTGGTTTTGTTTTTTTGGGTTTTGTTTTGTTTTTTGGGGTTTTGTTTGTTTGGTTGGTTGGGTGGGTTTTTTTTTTTGTTTTTTTTATTGCTTTGATAAGTGGGCAATATGTTGTTTCTGAATTACTGAACCAGAGCCAGCGCAAAGGAGCCCAGAAATGATGCAGGTACTAGCAGAAGGAGGTAGGAGGAAGGGAGCAAGCCACTCTCTGTTAGCCCAGATCCTTTTATAAGTATTTCTGTTTTCATGCAATCCACACAGCCTGTTACTCATGTGCTGCACTCAATTTACTCATTCAGGACTCCTTAGCTACTGACACACCTTCCCTGACACACACAAAGCAGCAAGCTGGGATTCTCTGGCTCTTGGTTCTGCAACCTGTGGGCAATGAAGAGCTACACACTGGAATTCTTAGCCTCTTCCACCCTCCAAACTTCATGTCCAAGACAGCGGTGTTTATAGAGAAAGGGAGTATCATTTATTCTACCTAATAGGCTTTTAGCTCTGCAAGTATAACCTCACTTCTGAAACAAAACAGCAAGCTTCCAGCTGAGGGCAGCTCGTGCTCTTCTCTTCTGGTTTCAACCTAGTTACATCACTCATTCAGCTGCAGACAAAGAGCTAAGCACAGGAGAGGTAAGCAGAGTGCAGGAGAGGGTACCAGGGAGACAGCAGTGAAGGTGTAATTCCCTGTGGGATAAAGAGATAACCATCATCTTTGGATAAATGAGAGGAGAGCAGAAGGCAGAGGGTGACTAAAATTAAAATTCTCCATCAAATCAACAATGCTTCTCAGTCCATGGTTTTATATCTTTAGACTGTTGTGGATAAAATGTTTCTAGAACATTTGATCAAAGCAGACTCAGTAACTGCTGCTTTTCAGGCCTTGAGTCTATTTTCAGAAAAGGTGTTTCCTTCAAAATTTTCAAGATTAAGGGCTAAAATCTGAAACAGTTTACAGTCCATTGGGATGTCTCTTCCTTTCTGTTTTCTGCCTTTTGAAATTTTCCAAAAGCTTTGGGTAACTGAACCCTGTTGTCTGGAGAGCAGCAGAGCAGTTCAAAGAGCAGGGTGAAGCATAGCTAAAAACCTGGTCTTGGCTAACATTTTCTAAATGAAGCAGTACCACCATTCTTATCTAAACAGGAACTTTTGTTCTAGCCATGGCAGAGCAGGCATGAAATAGCAGAAAAAAAAAAAACAGGAACAGGCTTAATTCCATACATTGAGTATCAATCTGCACCACAGCAATGCTATGCATATGTTTAAAAAACATACCCACAAAGAAAGTAGTTTCCCTCACACGAAACCACTGGTTTTGGAGAAAAACAGTGTGGAAGAAGGAAGATAAATTGTTGGAAGAGAATTGCTTAGAAAAAAAATCCGGTAATCATGACAGTGATGGAAAAGAAGAATGAAGAATTGCCATTTATCAAATCCCTAAATACTGGAACTAGGAGGCATTCATATATTAGGACTTTGGTCTAACACAGAAAAATCAGTGATGTTCTCCACACTATTCCTTTGCACAGCAGGTAGTGACCTGAAGGTTGCATTGAGTGAGGATTACTTATATTTTTTTTTCAGTTAGAAACAGACGACCGGGATGTGACCCACTCTACAAATCTCATGTGACACTTCATATATTCTTATGTAGCTGCTGTGAGCTATTGGAAGTGAGACAGGTAAATGGAAAATTATATCTCAGAGATAGGTCAGAGATCAGGAAATATTAATGATTTTTAAGTAGGTTACAGAAACTGCACTCATACGAATGAAGTATGTGATAAGCAGATGTACAGATTCACATCAGAGGCAATTTGGAAACAAAAAACCCAGAAGAGAGACATCTAAGTTCCTTTTTTTTCCTTCCCCATGGCAAAACCTGTTCTGGACAAAAATATACGGCAATTTTAATATAAAAGGTGGGCTTTGTGTCTCATATTTGCCAAGATCTTTGTTAGCATTAGCTAATTCAAGTAGTCTGTGGCAATGCCCACTGTGTTCTTCTTTGGTATTTGTCTACTTTAAATGCCTACAAAATAAGTAATAGGGTTTCTCAAAATTAAAAAAAAAATCCTGATACATAAAAAAATTTCTTTAGACTATCTTGAATTAAAATAATTTCCCAAAACCAAGTTTTCGAAAAAAAAAAAAAAAAAAAAAGCCACAGTCATCTCCTAATATCATGACAGCAATGAGTCCTGTTCCACAGCTGGGCTGGAAGAAATGGGAACTGAAGATCAACAGCTACAGTTTCAAATTAAGTATAGCATCTTTATGTCTCTATCATTCACATAAATCCTCAGTCTAGGATTGTGTGGAAATACAAAGTACTGGAAGCCTTACCAAAATGGTTTCATCATGCTGCCACTACACTCCCTTCTAAATTATGAGTTTCAGCCCATTCAGGGTCTTCTTCCAAGGAGAGGGGATTTTTTTTTTTTATTTTGTCTCTCTCTCCTCTCTAAGCCCCTGTTACAATTTTATTTATTTCCTGACAAAGGCATAACTGAAACACAGATGTTCTTGCTGTGCAGAAGGGTGCCTCTATTTCTAACTAATATTTTGCTAGCTGATCTTTACCATATATTAGGCAGAACTTCAACTCTTTTTTTTTTGGCTTTTTCTTCAGGTAAGTGAAGGAACCAGAAGAGGAACAGACAATTTCTTTCCTCCATCTCATCAGAATCCTGTATCATCAGTTGTCAATGAATAAAAGGGTGCTGTTGGCAGCACAATGACATAAGCCCAGACTAAGCTGCTCCATTAGATTAGCATTGAGATGCATCTAAACAATTTTACACAGCTATGCTGAAATGAGACAGCACAATCACAGCATTTCTTTCAGCACAGCAAGCAAAGGCATCATTTACGAACATCTGAGCACTCCGTTTACACACAGAAGCAAGACTGAGGGAATAATGGCCCTGACAAGGTACCAGCAATTCATAAGCAGCTAAAAGCGGGGAGAAAAGGATGCTAGCCAGGAAATCATGCATCAAACAGTACCACACCTGCTGGCCATTGCAGGTGAAGAAAGACAAAACCTTTATGCTTTGTTACTCATTAATGTGCTTTTACATATTCAGCTGGGCTTATGGCCAGGAAAAGGCAAAGCAGTTAGATGCTCTTTTATTCTTTATGGCCATATGATTTTTACCCAGTGACAGGGTTTTTTGTGAGTCATTTCTGTCAGTGATCAGGCAAACTCTGTGTTGGACATCATTAGTGGCCTTAGGTTTAAAAGCATGGCAGGAAAGACATAGAAATGAAACATATATATTTGAGAAGCTATTTTGCAAGGTTTTTTTTCTGAGTACTTCAGAAACAAAATGACAGGCCCTGGAACAGTGTGCAAAAAATGCTTTCAAGTCTGGTGATATATATGATATATAACAGCGCTGACTGTTGGTATTTAGCCAATTTCCTGATCTATGGCTGGCCTCTGAAGCATGAGAAATGTAATTCCTTTTCTCTTCACTCAATCTCTTCCAGAAGTGTATAAAATCATTGATGTAAACAACCTGTCTTTCAAGGTGGCAAGAGAAAAGGAAACAGTCTGAAGCACTGGGACTAGGAACTCAAGCCCTTCCCACTGTGTATAAAAGAGTAAATAAGAACTGCTGAGGTGGTGTTCAGGATTGTTCTTATGAGGTTGAGTCCCTGATGATTTCAGTTTCTAGCTTTCTGTGTCTGTAGAAACAGGGTAATAGCATATTATCTTCCACCACCATGGGGTTTTTTCCCTCTGCTTTTGCAAGAATGATTCATAAAAGATGGCAAAAAGCCTTTTAAGGACACTGCATTAAGCAGCAGTTCCATCTCTTCAACAGTGCAATTTCATATGATGTTCTGAAGTAATTTCTTCCATTTTCTTTAAACTACATTAATCTCAGAAGAGAGCAGAACCGCACAGGCTGTATTTCATTTGTTCTGATGAAGACCCAAATGACTGCAGGACCCTTTGCCTCATCTCTGTGCACCTCCTGCCCAGGCTCTGTCACATTGGCCGGACACAGAAGATTACTTTGTTTAATCTGTTTTTTCTAAAAAGCAGGTAGCCTCTGTTACTAACAAGGGCTTCTTGTCCAAAACAGACCACACTGGCATTACCCATGTGCAAGTGCTGAGCACAGTATCTTCAGACTATTATCTTTCTAAATGAGCAACTTTAATTCAAAATTGCCTTAACAGGAAAGGGGAATTAAAAATTTTCCATATACCAGACAGCTTAACAAATCTCTTTCTAAGTATGTACACCTGTCAGTTGTGGATGATTCTCCCTACTGGGTAGAGAAAAGACTGTGATAGCAGACTCATTCCCAGCGTTACACAGCTTCTTTACATCCGAAAATTCCCCTGCAGGCAGAATGTAAACTGATGCTGACCAGGGAAGACTGGCTAAGCTAAAAAATGTGGTTTTTTGTACTGAGCAGCTATCCAGGTCTAGAACACTAACACTGATTTTCTCTCTTTTTACACAGTACAAGTTCTTACATAGGAACTCATATTCTTACATAAGAACTGTTTAATTCGATATTCATAAAATGTTTCTGGTGATTAGAGTATTTTAAACTTCTCTTTGGCAAATCAAGACAGTTCAAAGCCCATGAGAACTGGCTGTCCAGGACACTGACTTTTTAATACATTTCCCAATAACCATCGCTGAAATGGGCCCATTTTTCATTACAGAATGAAACAACAATTTACAGCAAGCTTCTAACAACCTTTTAATTTAGCCCAGTTGTAGTTTTGGCTTTACTTGGCAATTGCCAGTATCGTTATGACATTTAAGATGTCTATTTCTGTAAAGCCAGAAAGCCTAGCCTAAGTTTTTTCCAATCCTAGGACTCTCAGATTTACTTTTCTTTAAAATTTCAGATTATGTCTATATTGCTATCAGAAAGGACTCCTGAAGAGAGCTATGTTTGATGATAATGAAGTAGAAGTTTCATCCTCTTCCCTTTCTTCAGCACTGCATTGCTCCAGGTGATGCTTTCATCAGCATCAAATTCTGACTGAAATCTGCAGAGAAGAGCATTAGCATTGCTGAGCACAGAGATTTGAACAGGCTTGGCAGTGGCATGAAGGATATCTAACCAGCATATTCTTAATAAAATCAAATTCAGCCCTTTTCATTGTCCTTTTTAATCCTTCAGGCTATTCTAACCTGTGCCAACAACCTACAGAGAGTCAGTAAGATATGATTGGCATAGTTTTGACACTTAAAAGATTCTCTGTTCTTTAAGGATTCTCTATATCTCTGCATGTAGCAGTTTTGGTGAGGAAAGATGGGAGGTTCTTTGTAAAACACTCAGGTCTGAAGATGCTGAAGAGGCTTGGTTTGGTTTCTGAGTGATCTGTGCCATGTACCATCAGATCCTAGACAACATAGCAGCTTTCCAGCTGGCACAGGTCACAGATCCCAAAGGTTCAGCTCTCTTCAGACTCCATTTTATGAAATACTTTGTTGTTTTAAATGCATTCTCTACCTAAAATTAAAATCAATGCCATATTGAAACTCTGAGACATACCTGGTCACTTCCTAGATAAAGTGTATTTTTCAATATGCACTTTAAATATATGACTGGAAAACTCTTCAGGATTCCCTATGGATATGGTGGAGATGAAAATAAGACAACGGATGATATCCTCTTGTTACCCCTTACGTCACACCAGCTAATTTGTGGAAATTAGTATAAAAGCAAGTTAATGAAAAGTAAGTCCTGTTTTTGGCTTTCTTCTAACTCAAGGTAGTGTTTAAAGTCCAGATAGTGCTATGAAATATCTACAAACTAGGCATCTTCTTCCTACTCGTGCTCCCACAGCATTTCCACAGCCCGGATGTTATCTATACCATGCCATGCAGACTGATTCAGATGCATTCAGGTAAGCAAACTGATAAATCTGCATAGGAAAACAAGATTGGTGTCAGTCTAAAAGTACAAGCAGATTCCCAGACTAGCAAGCTTAGTCTAGGGAATTTCCTTTCTCAGCTCAGACACCACTAAGCCATTCCTGGACAAAAAAAACCCCACAAACCATCCAACAGAAACAGACAAACAAACAAACAAACCAACCAAAACAAAACCCCACCAAAAACAAACAAACAAACAAACAAACAAACAAAAAAACCACAATAAACCCCACAAACAAAAAAACAGAAAAACAAAACAAAAAACTAAAAAAACCCCCACCAAAACAAAACCAAACTAAAAACCAACCAAACAACCAAACAACCCCCTAAACCCCCAAAAACCAAGTACAAAACCAAAAAATCCTCTACCCTCACCAAAACCAAACCAAACAAATACAAAAGAGAATACCCCCTAAAATACCCCCTAAAAATAAAGAAAATGAAAAAAGATTTGCACTTATTTTAAAGGTACTGCTCTCAGTTCTTGCTTCAAGAGAAGTGCAGGCAGAATCACAGAGAGTGAATTTGGAACTGGAAGGGAATTATTACCCATCAATGTATTTCATGGGGCTATATTCCTATCTAAGTTCCTGGAGTTATAAAACTCTGTATGGGGAGCCTTTTTTACTTCCAATACTTCCATCAAAGACTGCTTCTGAACCTGAATCTTCTTATCATTTTAAGCTTCCCTCTTGCTTTCAGGTTCCAATTATTGGCCATATGCTTACTTTTTGGCTCGCAGTATTATTTGAAGGAGATTCCCCTGTTCTTTATTTAAACTATATTTGTGCAGAGAACAAGTAGTTCTCCTCTCAGCAGACTAGGTATTCTCAGAGCTGCAAAAGGGAGAGGAAGGAAAAACAGCTGAGTTATCTTTGCACCACAAAAGTTGGTTTTATATAGGAGGAAGATTTTTACCTGGCCAGTCTGAATTGTCTCCCTCACGCACAAAGTGTATTGGAACTTCCTGTTCCAGAATGGAGGCAGGGATTGAATTTCAGTGTCCTAAGAGTGAAACTGGAGAGAAACCATTCTGGGTGCTGTTCTCTGAGCCTCCAACACCTATGCCCACCTATGCTCCCTTTAAATGCCTCTGGTATTCCTGAAGTAGACAGATTATTGCTCTCCTCTGATAATTCGGCAGAATAACACAATTCATTTACTTAATACATAAGAGAATTTGAAATTTGTATGTCCATTACTTAGTTGCAATGAAAAGAAAAAAAGAATAAATTTTCAAGGCATACAAAGAAGGCTGGAAAATAAGAAAAAACCTGCATATATTTTTCCCATGGAAAAAGGGCTAATCTCAGTTTTTAGACTTTAAAAATATTTTACTTGAGAGGAAAATAATTTTTTTTCTTTTGAAACTGTAAAAACAATTTTCTAAATATTGAAAATACAGATATTTAAATTTTGGTTAAGAAAATGTGTGTGTGCCTATCAAAAGTCTGAGGGTGGCAGAATATCACTCAAAAGAGGAGATAATCTTTACTAACTCATAACTGCACACTTTAGACAATAACAAACCTACACAAACCTACACTAATTCCCCAAATTTACATTCTGAAAGGACAGGACTCATTTGAATACAGGGTGAGCTTTCATTTCCCTCTGTCCCTTCCCAGCCCCACACCCCTGAATCATACTCAGCTGGGCTGAACTGCTGTTTGAGCTCCAGCAGCGCAAGAGCAACTGAGCAAGCTGGTGCCAGGGTAAATCCACTGAGAATGCTGTTGGCAGCACCTCAGCTTGTGCTGAAGGGAGGCCTGAAACTGTTCTGCAGGGCTGCTGAACTGATTTTAAGCTTAGATTTTTCAAGGCAAACACAGAGGCCCAGACATTGGTTTGCCTGTTTTTCTATTCCCAGGGAAAGAAAAGGTTGCCTCATACTCAAAAGCCTTCTTATCAGTTGAAGAGATCAAACCTTCAAGATCTAGGAAGCCTTAAACTTGGAAGAGATCTCACTGGAAAACAAAGAAACCATTGCTTAAAGATGCAGTACTCTTCACTTTCCTACAAAAGATCCAGCTCTACAAGTTCCAAATAAGCACTGTGAGTTGAAGCTCATGCTGACACCTCTGTAATTAAAGCATTCCAGCATCAGATGCTTGGTTGCTTGGAGAGACAGCAATAATATCTAAACAGCCCGAAGGAAGACAAATGACAGATTCCATTATTTTCTCTGGCTATCTCCAGTATCATAACCTTTTCCTTATCTTGGTCAACACACTCACACTGAATGGAATGGGACTAAATTTCTTTTTAATACTCTGACAAAGTGCATTGCTCTGTAGAATAGCAGCAAACCCTGTACTCACAGCTGCCCTTAGAAATCAGCTACTTCTATTTTTGAATTCTTGTCATCAATCATCTATGCTAATTGGCCAAGTGTATGGCATGCCTATAGAGTATTAAATGTCCCAAAATAACTAATGAGAAGCCTTTTATTTCATCTATCTTAAATGAAAGTGGTATTAGAATAAGAAAGTATTTCCTTCTCTGCCACTGGCATTCAATGAATATTTATGATGTTTTTCACTATATTGCAGTGATATGACAATGTTGAATCCCAGCTAGAATGAGGATATAGCACTTAAAAGGAGATTCTACTCTCTTTCTATCACTCATAAAAGGAATTAATAAATGCAAAACAGCTAACAATTGCTTCTCAAATTAGACCATATTTATCTTCATATTCTAAGCTGGATAAGGAATCTCTTAATTTGTAGCAATAACTATCTTTAAAAACACTAATATTGTGAACCCATTTATTAAATATTTGTAAAGCTATTTTATGCACAGCACTAATGCCGACTGATCAAAGCATACGTAATTAATGGACAAGAAAGCAATCATTGCAATAATGGAAACCTTATTAGCATACAAATTATGTTGTTTTCAAAAACTCAGAATACTTATATAAGGAACATACCACTTATTCCAGACTATTTTTCTGAAGCCTATAAGCCAAGTCAACTTCCTTGGAAGGGCCATATTGCTGTGTCTCATGGTATTGGAAAAAACTTTACCCTCTGTAGAAGTACTCATAGGAAATGACTGGGAAGTTTCAATGCAGATCTGGGTATCAGGTGGTACTGCTGGACTGTGTTACTGTCCCCATTAGATAAAGGAATTTATGCAGCATTGTTTTTCAATCTTATTTCTCTCTCTTCTATTCCCATCTGCCAGATAAGGTGCATTGGTAACCCCTAGAGACAGGGAGGGCTTCATCTATCTCACTCTTCTCCTTTTTCTCATCAGAAATCTTCCCTCTGCAATGTGGCAGGGGGGATATACAGGAGCAGAAGAGGTGAGATGCTTACTGCTGCTGATGTGACTTTTTTGACTCAATGTGTTCAGAAAAGGGATTTTGCTTACTAACCCCTGACAGTAATTTTTGTGGCTGGAAGCCAGGAAAAATTTCCAGCACTCTCTGACTTATCTCCCGGGGTGGACACAGTCTGTCTGACAGACAAAGACACAGTGTCCGTACTCTTTTCTGCCAGGCTATGTTCATACTCTTGAAAAGAGACATGGTGTTCGTACTCGTACATCTCAAAGACTGAACTTCATTTTGCTCCCCATGTAGTGCACACAGGGAGTAGTGGATCCAGAGATAAAGTTGCTCCTAGTTGCAAACCTTTTTATATCTAACCCACAGAGGACTATCAATATCCTATTTAAAGGTGGTGTCTGGAGAGAAAATTCATGTCTCCAGTTGTTCTAACCAGTATTTGATCAACAGCATCATAGAAAATATCTGAAGTCTTCTACTGACATCAGTGAAATATAATTAATACAAATTTCTGTCTCAAGAAAGCATTCATCTTTTTTTTCCTTGTCAAAATGTATCCAAATGATGATTATTTTTATCCAGAACATGTACTACTTTATTAATAAAGACCATAATTTAGAGATTTTCTGAGCCTCTGAACGTCTTTAAGATTTATTCCTAGAAGTTGAGTCACTTCTCACTCCACCAAGTTTTTATTAATGGAATTTCCCCATTGAAAATGATGGACTAAATATTCTTGATGACAGCTAAGCAAAATAAACTTTCCTACTAACTGAAGTGAGAAGGATAAGACTTTCTACTTTGCATGTGGATATCAGAGGCCATTGTAACCTTTTTGCCCAAACATCATGCATTTCACATGGGGCTAATATTCCCACTGCAATTTAAGCATAAGGCAGCTTCTGTCTTTATTCAATGTGCTTAATTTATACAATTTACTGCAGACATGTATACAATATACTGTATACAACTTATTATTACATGCTGAAGAGCACCATGATAAATCTTTGTCTCCTCATGAGTGAAAAGGATGGTCAGGTGAGTATAAAATATTCCCTATTTTAAAAATTGTAAGATAAAATGTATGAAAACCAATTTGCCACATATCACAGATATACTGAATATTACTTACAGGTGCAGAATAGGGAAATGGCAGACAAAGTATTTTCCATGTTGATTGTTTATATTTAATGAAATAATTGCAAATTCCATGTTGTGATAGTCTAGTAGCGCAGCACTTCAAATATGTTCTAGGAACTATTATGCTCTTTCAGTATTACAGGATTTTTCTCTAAAATTTTCATTTTATCAGAAATGGTTTCCTTAAAGAATAACTCCAATTGTAGCTTGAGATGAACCATCTTTAGTTTCAAATTTATCTACAGAAGTAATGGTAGGAAAAACAAGTATTCTTCAAATGCAAACCCTCTTATTGGAGTTTTATTTTTAAATTTTCAGTATATCAAATGCTGCAAACTTTCTCCTAATTCTCTTCTTCCCAACAGGTATTAGTTACATTAAAATTGTCCTTTTTGTTTCTATGTGAATTAGGTAAAATCATGATTGTTTGGGCACTGTATGCAGTCAAACAAATTTGGTATATCTCAGCATGATGCTTATCAGGGAGATATGTTAGGGTTCCATAATTTTAGCCTTCCCTGTAATGAACTAAGGATGCTGTTGTAGGAAGCCCTTCCCAATTTGCATTTTGTTTCCTTCTTATCTCTTTTACCTGATGATGTAAACAGAAAATCAACTGAATAAAAATACTGTTGCTCAACATTTGAAATAAACAACAGATTTCCTCAGAGCAAAGTACATTCAACAGAGCTACAGTCTTGTGTTAGCTCTCCTTTTCCCATTTAACCCACAAACACTGCAAAACTTCAGCAAGCACCAGATCCAGAAAAAGCTCTCACGTTTTGCCAAACCTGGCTGTTCATTTCAGTGTGCAGCAAACAGGAATTTTTCACTCGGACACACTGCATGAAACACCACTCATTGAAAAGGAAGACCATGCAGATAGCAGTTATAAGAATATGCACTCAGTAAGAAAATGCATTCAAATTCAAATGTGCTGGCTACACTTCAAACACGCTCCACAACAGAGCTCTGATTGCTGTGCCTGACCTTCACACAGAGCCCTCTCACCACGCAGCAGCTACTGTTAGAGGCCATCACAGGGTCTGTCTTCAGATAAAGTGGGAATTGGTGCCCGCTCTGGAGCAGGCTTGACTCAAGTGCTACAGTACCCTGGGTCACACAAACCAGCCCAAGCCCACTGCTCCTGGGTTGCTCCAGCTCTACACCAAGAAAGAGCCCTATGAGTGGCAGGGCAGAAGTTACTCTCAACTCCCAGTTCCCATTAGAGCTCAGTTTGCTGCCCAGCATGGTGGGTTAGCTGGTATTACAGAATCAAAAAGGAAACAGCATGACAAAATGGGGGACAGCTGAAAAGCAGCCCTGAAATAAGAGCATGACACCATTTTTTAGGATGAATCATCTTTTCTTCTACCATATCGTGGACGGCTAATCTGAAGAGAGTTATGACCGCTTCTGCTGAAGTGAAGAGCACCATCTGGTTTTCATTTTTCTTGTTTTCACCTTTTTTAGCAGGATGGGGATATGTGGCCTTCAAAAATTGGTGGCTTACAAATGATGTCATCTTTAAACTTCACTTAACCTTTCTCTACAGTGAAATAAGGTCAGGTTTTTTCAAACAGATCATGAAAACAGTGTTTGTCAACAACTTCCTAGATGCAGCATTCAATGTTTTTTCAGCTTTTCTACATAACTGGTAGGAACAAGCTTCCACCCTTCTCCTGTTGCCTTATAACCCCTGATAACCTCTTCTGTGGTTTGGAGAGATTTTACAAGTGGTTTCCACTTCATCCACACTTAAAAAAAAAACCCAAAGCAAATATCCAGTTTCCTTATGCAGGCATATGCAGAACTTTAAAATGTGAAAAAAAATTCTAGTTTTGGGGAGAATTTTGAAACATCCAACTTTTAAAGAAATATTTCATATTTTTAGTGTTAAAAGCCTGCCATCAGTGAGTACAAATGCATGCTAATTACTGTGTATTTTAGAAGCACTATACAGCAAATATGAGAATCACTTGAAAGTCTTGCCTTTTTAAATATTATAGACCAACAAACTGGAAATACTCTGTAAAGGCATCCTTGTTACCTGCAAAGAGACTGCACCAAGGAAGGCTGGGAAAGGGGCCAGCTGTACTCACCTGCATCAGTACCACCCTCCTGCAGTTAATTACAAGATTAAGGTGGAAACAACATGCAGGTTTCAGGAATGTGGAAATTAGGACAGGAAAATAGCCAGTGTTTACCACATGGTAAGGTAGATCTGAACAAACTAATCTTCAAACTAAAGGCAAAGACGGAAAATAGTGAGAAAGAAAAGAAAAACTGCCCCATCTGTCTGGAGTAAGCTCTGGAAAAACTTACATTGAGAAAGCTCCTATCACACACAAACACTGCCACTACAGAAAGATGTGAATTAATGAAGGAAAATTCAGAAAGCCACAACACAAAAGCATCTTTTGCCAACATCATACATGTCAAATACTATTTCCTCTCTCAGGTCACAGTATTTAAATCAATGGCCTGCTCACTGCCACATAACTTCTTAACATATGCAATGGTGGAGGAATTTAAATCAAATTAAGTACATAGGGATTAATTTCCTGGAGAGGATTAAGACCTTGCCAACTATACGGAACGGCTGAATAACAAGTAAAAGGAGATATTGTCACAAATGTTTGAAGGAGGCAATCGACAGACAAAAAAGCTTTTTCATTTAGGACCTGCAAAGGTAAAGAAGAACTGTAGCAGGAGTTGCAGATTAAATCACAGCACAAAGGCTATGAGGGAGAAATATATTTTTAATAAAGATTTCAAGTTTTGGTCATGACCAGCAGGATGTTTTTTACAACTACAGACATGAGAGCAAAAGATAGTGCCATCTTGGAGTGGAGGAGAAATTGTAGAGAAGTAGCAAGGTGAATATCCTGGGAGGGGGATGGCTTCAAGGCTGTGCACCACAGCATCTGCAGAGCCAAGCATCACATTTGATAAGTACAACCAGTGTCTAAGTCAGGCAGTGATGTCTGATTTCTGAATGTATTTATTTTGGCTGCCACTGAACAAAAGGTAAAGGGACATGAACCTAAAGTTGCATTTTCCTAAAAGATTGTGGTTTTTCAAAGTAAGTTTTCTCATTGTTATAAGTGAAATAACATTGAAACAACAAATAAATCTTATGAATGTAATAGTGCCTAAATATCATTATCATGATGAAATAATAATTTTTTAAAATTTCAAAAATAATAATAATACTTTGACAGAGAAAGATAGCCATCCCTCTTTTCCTTTCTTAAAAATCTTATTCAAACACAAAGGAATTGCTGTGTTTCAGAATTTTTTTCACTTGCTCCCTTTCTTATATGAGATTGGCTGCTGAATGAGATTATACTAGGAACACACAGGGCATTTGCAGCAAGTTCTTTCTTGGCTTCTCTCACCTATGGACTGCCAGGAGCTGCCAAGCTTTGTGGAAATGCAGTTGGTATGAAAGACACAGGAGAAAATAAGTCTGCTGTGGTGCACTGGGACTGCATCACACACAGCTGCATTTTGTGACTGACTGAGAGGAGTCCAAGGTTTGCAGACCTCAAAGAACAAAGCCAACCTAAAATCAAAACACTAACTTCATTTTTACTATCTCCATTTGAATTCAGGATATTCTATGAGTCTGATATAACTTAAGATCATAAAATACATGCAGTCTGCAGAAGCCTTAGCACGTTATATTTTGTAGGTAGCACTGCCTCGCCTGTCACTCAGAGAAGTGAAAAGCATGTCACAGACTAGATTTTCAGCCATGACAAGCCCCCAGGCGATGGCATGCCTTTGTTGAAAAACCTAAGCCTGACATGCCTTTAATTTCACTGAGATGCACATTAAAACTTGTATAATATTCACATTTTGTATAACAAAGTTTAGTCGCTCTCACAGCTAACATTTGCATTACTAAACATTAACTCTATAAGGGAAATGTTTCTCTGCAAAACAAGGAACGCACTCTTTAAAGACTTGATTCAATACAGCCCTTCACCAGCCCATTTGGAATATTCATTCCTAATACTCAGTGTGTTTTTAATCACCTTGCTTAATCAGAGCTTAACAGACAGACCAGTATGAGCAGTTTGAAAGCCTCAGGAAAAATAATTTTCAGAAAGAAAATATGAAAGACTGCTATTCTGCACCTGATATTTTAAAGTATAAGTAGAGAAAGTATATTCGCAATTTTTAAACATTTGGCTTCACTTTACATTTTCCTTCAACTTACAGCAGAGAGATATGAAGTTTGATATTTGTAAGTGAGCAACACTTAAGATATTCCAGGTTTATTTTCTAATTATTATGGAGTTCTTTTTAATATAATTTTTTTATCACTCATCACTAGGTGAGCCTTTGACCGGCTTACCAATTGATCAAAATCCTTATCTAAAACACACTATAAATGTATAAGATGCATAACATAATTATCAGGATATACATAAATTTTGTCATCCACTTTTCTTAATACTCCATAGATGTAGTTCAATCAGAAACACAATAAAATCAATATTCTCAGTCCTTAGCTGCATCTTTAGTTGCCTGAACATTTTAACAGCTGACATTTACTCACTGGTGCAACATAAAAATCCAGGAAACTAAAGTGCCCAGATCTTAAAACCCCAAATGCCCAAACGTAGAACACAAACATGAAAAGGAATAATTGGCAAGGTAGTTACATTTTCCTTCCTTCCTTCCATCCATGTACATGCTGTTTGCAGGAATAGCTACAGAAATTCATGAGCCCAATGAGTCAGATGCCACTACTTAGGTTTTAAGGGAAAGTACGCTTAATATTCATGATTCATAACAACTACTTATCCAAATGTTTTCTGAACCACATCTACAGGGATTTTGGTTCCCTCTGTCACAGCTTCTTCCTTAGCCCAGGAGCAGCTGAGATGCTTTTTAGAAGTGCTCTGGAGCAGGATTCCTCCCCTCTCTCACAGGCTAAGGGTTGACTCAAATTGGGGAAATGGCCCCTGCTGTGTCCTTTGGGACTTAACAGCTGTGCTATGGAAAATAGACTGAAAGCAGAGAGAAAGCTTGCTTTTCTGTACACTGTTTAGGAAATAACCACTAAAAGATGTCTTTCTTCCCATAAGCTTTCCCCTTACTTTTTGCAAGAGGGAGAAATTGACACTAACACGCATAGGTCTGGAATATTAGGCCGAAAGCTGAGCGTTGAATCTTTTCTAGAATACTAATTGTGGCTCTTTGGCCTCTATAATATAACTTTAATCTTCAAAATGTAAGCTAGCAGAAAATACCATCTAGATGCAAAGAGATCCAAATTTCCAGAGTGCCACAGTCTTTGCATTTAAAGAGTAGGCTATAGAATAAATCTCATTAAAATTAATAGCTTTAAAATCACACACAAAAAATCACGAATCAATTAACAATTCCAGAATTTACAATGGAAAGGTCCTTGCAAAGCATTTGTGACGCTGCTGAGGTCTACTCACAGCAATCAGTGTGTGACCCGGTGTTTAATGCTGTGTCGGTTTGTTGTGCACTCATCCAAAGGGACCAGCAAACAATTATCCCTCAGCTGTATGTGTAGCTTGACTGATTTATTTCTAGATGGAATTTAACTGATGTACGCGTTCTTACCTCAGGCAATTTATACTTTTAATCCCCGATCAAATTTTGTAGTGTCATAATTGCTTTTCTTATATGTTTGCCTTGCTCCTATATCAATGAAACTGTCGTAATGGAGACAAAATTGTGTAGCCTGACACTGAGAAAAGACTGTAATTTAAAAAAAAAAGGAAATTAAATGACAAGCTTGATATTTTGTTTCAAATGCCAGTCTTCAATGTCATTCATAATGAAAGCACCAATAATAAAATTTATGAGATTTAACTATGATCTTATAAAACTTAGTGTAAAGAATATCTAACAGAGAATGTCAGTGAAGTCTCTCTTGGACAAGCTCACATGCTTCTCTGGTCTGAAGCAAACATCTGAGTTCAGCAGAACAAGAACCTCCAGACTACAGAAGTTTACCTCTGTCTCACAGAATTCACGTTCAGCTGAGGCACGCACTTCTGACCACTGGAACTTCCTCTCCCCTCTGTAACTCCTGAAGAACATTTTAACCAAAGCAGCTCAACATAAGCTGTAGCCCCACCACGCCTGGTTGTCACCAGGCAAATGCAGCTACACCTCAGTGTATCAGAAAGCAAATCAAACAGCAGCATGCAGGACAAGGAAGCCATCTGAGGGAAGATCTTCAGTGCTTGAGACTCCACAAAAAAAATCAACAAGCTACTTCCTTCACTGCATTGAGCAGGACCCTGTCCTTCACTGCGGGTGGCTAGGGGAGGGAGGGAAAATTGCCAGGCTCTGCTGCTGTCTCTCACTGTGGGACAGTATTCTTTGCAGTCCCTAGGTGTGGCTTTTAGCTCTGGCTACTCTGCAGCACTCATAATGATGGCTGCTTATGCACAACATCATCCTAACTACACGGTCAAAAACGAGTGAACGGCTGTCTAATTCAGCAGCCAGGATGAATGAGGCAGAACTGAAATTGCACAGGCAGAAGAATTTCACCAGAAGTTTTAGAGGCACAATTTATGAGGTAGAAAAAGTGTAGAATTTACAAACTATAAAATAGTACCTTGATTTTTCAAAGAGTTCCAGTTCAAATCTTGGCTCTTATATAGCTAATTTATGCAGACAAAACCTCCTATGCCAATCCATCACAGATGGAAAACCATGCTGATTTTTAAATATGCTATTGTGGAACCACTCTTCCCTCAAATAATTCTCTATAATCTCATGATTTGTGTTGAGTTGCTCTTGAAAGTTCTTCAGTTTTTCAGTATTACAGTCATATTTCCATGTCACCAAGTAGCTCATAGAGTATCCTCTGCAGCGATGATGAAACATCAGCCCTGGACAGCTTTATTTATACAATCTATGATACTGTTTGACAGTGAATTCACTCTTTGTATTGAAATTATATAGTTTTGGTTAGAGTTGGGTTGTTTTAATCTAATTATCAATTATAATACCTACTGATATTAAATAAGTGGCACTGCACAGAGACTCTGCAGGTTATGCTCAGGATGAAGGGTCACTCAGCCAAAAAAGTTTGATGATACGTAAGTGAGAGAGCTAGGCACAGCTCTCCTTCTCTTAGCGACATACACGAGAGTTAACATCAAAGCAGTTCAAGAAGTTCTTGGATGAAAGGCAGAAAGATTTTTTAGGAGAGACAATAAGGTTTAATGAAGCTTTGGCTAGATGTTGGAGGCTGATATTTAAAAATATAGATGCTGTTAAAAGTAACAACAGCAGAGTGATGTGTGAACTTCTTTATAGACCATGCTCTAAAAGGATAATCTGATTTCTGACAGGTTAGTAGGAGGCATGGTTATAAGTTTTGGTGCATCTGAGGTCAATATGAATTACAAAACTGGAAAAATTACTGTCACACTGAAAGGTTCCACAAGTGAAGCACAACAGGTCACAGACTTGATTAATACTATTCAAAAAAATGAGAGAAGAATCTGATTCCTGTCCAGTGCTTTGGGTCCACATGCCAACAACCTCAGCTGTCACTATGGACCAGATATAAAGTTGGTGATAATGTAGAAATCAGAATCCTAGGACTATTTTTCTAAAACATGTAAAATAGAATTACCTACAAATTGCTCAAATGAGGTGGTTGGGGATAAAAAAATCCCAACAAACTAAAAGGCAGCCTACTTTAGTTTTCCAAGTGCTGCCTTTGGTCTCATCCTGCTTTGTCATGGCAGGACTGAAGCTGGGATGTGGCCCAAGTGGAGAATGTTGTCCTGTACTGAAGAGGCTCCATCAAGGGCCCTGCTGCACTTTCTGCTTCATCACCTTCCAAACGTTTATGCTAAGATGTCCAAGGAGGAAATCCTACCACGCCATTTACTCTACTGAAGATCTCTTTTGTTTTATGAAATCCTAAAAAATAACTATCTTTATGTGGCTCTAGCAGAGGCTAGAATATGCCAAACTCATCCTCAGCAGCAGATGAGAAAACCTATGAGAAGATGGTGGGGAGAAGAGCAGAAAGTAGCAAATACAGAAGTTCTAAAAGCTGACTCCAAAAATACTAGAAAACTGCTTGAAAATGTACTGTGCATTTAGCTGCAATAAATGCCATTGTAATACTTTAACTTTCCTGTGTTTCACTAAAATGCTTGCAGGCTCCAAGAATCCTATTTGCAACTGGAGCACCTCTCCAAGGAAGAGAACTAGTTCACAGAAATCATGACTGCCAGAAAAGACGAGCAGTGATGTATGAAAATATAATCCACTGAACATCAGACCTGACAACCTCAGAGCATTTCCAGGCTAAGTCAGCTAATAACAGCACTCTCAACACTGCTGCAGGTGGATTCACACTCAGCAGAATTCTATATTCAAGTTAAGAAATATTTTTGCCTAGAGCTGCTGTAAAGATTAACAACAGTGGAGAATATGTTAATTTGTGAAGCTAAAAACTCAGAGGTTCTGCAGTGTGAACAGAGAATTAAAATAAATACAGTTTTAAAAGTTAAGAGTTTTTTTACCGGCCATAAAGTAAAAATGTCACATTGCAAAATATTCCCCAATGGAAAATTTTGCTTTTAGGTGCATACAAAAATTCCCATCATGCTAAATTCTAATTCTTGTAACATCAAGTGGGTCACTATCACTGAAGACAAAAAAGGCTCATTTTAAAAAAAGCTTTTTAAAATTGTGATGGGGTAGCCTAGATGAAAGCAGAACATAAATTAAAGTTTGCCAAGCAACTATTCAACAATGGAGAGAAGTACAATTAACCTAAATCAATAGATCTTTGTAAATGGGGTACAAAAACTGTCATATAAAATGTATCCATTTTATTTCTTTTCTTAGAGTATCCAAAACAGTGCTGTAGAGGATAAATAGAAGCAGGTTAGAACTAATTTTATACTTCAGAATGTATTTACTAAATGAACCTGCTTTCATATCTAAGCACATTTAGAATTGTATTTATCATTTATGAGCTTCACTCAGTCTCTAAATGCTCAAGAAAAGCAGATGTTGAGAAGATTTTGGAGTAGTATGATGAAAACTCTTCAAAAGATGGTAGAAAACACATTCTTGAGATTTCAACAAACTGGCTTATGAATATTCTTCCTATTGCTTCAGCCTTCAGAATATTATTTGTATGCTTCAAGGTTTTTAATTTATCTTTTTTCCATGTTTCATTTTCCCGGCCATCTGATACCCAATGAAGAATTACACTGTTGATCCGAAAGAATATACACGATGAGCACAACTGATCACCAAAACATTCAATGTTTACACGATCTGTACTTAAAGTCACAGGCTCTTATAGTCATCACTAGACATTATTTTTAAATTGCTAAACTCCACCCCATTATTTTAATCACTCACATTTATTTGACATCTGAGCTGTGTAATTCCATATAGTACACTCAACACATTCTCCAAATGCACTTGAACAAGCTCTTGAGCCTAATCATTCATTACTAACTTGCAGCAATACACCTGATCAGCACTCTTAAAATACCTCCTCTAATTCCAGACAGCATCTCAAAAGAAGTTTCTCCTACATTTTCTGTGAGCAAAAAGGATTTTATATTAGGGATTTGAGTTATATTTTCAAATTGTTTATTAGAGCACTTTGTTAGGTAAGAACTGCCTCCTGCTCACAATGAAGCTAAAAGGGATTTGTCCCTGATTGAAACAAGAAGAGGCTCAAACAACAAAATCTTATTATATTTTGCCTTTACAGTGAAGTAATAATAAAATGAAAGTCTACTTAGAGAAGGGAGAACAGTAATACTAAAATTTTGCATCTTTATGGCATTTATTGTCCCAGAGGAGTCCTGGTGAAAACCTAGTAAATAATAACTTCCTCATCCATCTGAAACCTCAGTGAGAGTTTTAGGTACACAGAACAGAATTACCAGAGCTGGAACAATCCCAAGGCAGCAGGGCTAACATCTGTTCCTGTGGAAAATAAAAGAAGAACTGCAATTCCCTCAAGCACTCAGGAATTCAGTTTTATACTGTTTCTAAAATATGTTAACTCTAAAATAATAGTGTTCTTTAACTCTAGAATCATGACAGAAGACCATTCACATCCCAAATATTAAGCTAAACCAGGTACTTCTCTAGAGCTCTCTTCTAGGAGGGAAGGGATATAAATCAGATGTAGCCCTGAGGAAAGAGTTTACAGACTGAGGCTGATGCAGGATACCTAATCTTGCTGCTCTGACCACTGTGCCCACTGAGAGAATATGCTGCACTTCAAGGCTCTGTTTGGTGGTTTTCATCCCCAAACCACTGGGCACCTGAGAGCTTGGAAATATCCATATAAGGCATCTTTGCTTGTAATTTCAAATGGAGACATATCAGACTGAAATGTTAATATCCCTTAATTTGCCATACACTTTTTTTACTTCTTAAGGACGCCAAATGCAGGAACACTGAAAAACAATGTTGCCCTGGAATGCCCATAACCCTTTTTTTTTTTTTTTTTTAAGCTTCACTGGATCATCTGCAAATACACACCTGGCAGTATGGTGGTTGAGCTGTGCCTGTACCAGCCTGCACCTGTACGAGTCACACACCATCTGCCAGGTAACCATAAAAGAGCCTAGCTGGCTCTTCAAGACCATCAAGCTGCATCTAGTACATACTTATATGGCCCAGCTACTAAACACGTGGTCCATGCACACCTGGCTTATCTGGACATAATTCTGTGGAACTGACATAATCTGTTGCTGATCTGCTCTTCAACAAAGACAGTAAAATCAATTTCAGGAAACGCATAGTCAGGTAAGATGTTCATTAAACTCTGAGCACTAATAAAGAAATCAGAACTAGAACAAGAGACACTAGAGATTGGAAACTCAGAACTGTTCAGTGATGCAGATGAGAAAAGAGCCTTCCAGGAAATCTTTTTCCTTCCCATTATGTTCTCCGAAGTACACATTCTCCTGCAGTCTTCCTTTCCAGAATCATTGTTCTTAAAAAAGCATGCGTGCGGGTTGGGGACATAGCTATGGATATAATTCCTCTCCAGGGCCTCTCCGCCCAGAACTCAGACCCTGCTGATACTTCATCTGTTCCCTCTGCACTCAAGTTATTTCTCTCTTGGGGAAGGAGCAGTCCTCCTTTACAGACATTACTTGAAAGGGGCTGGAAATAATTTTAACCTGTGCTACGTAATCACAGCTCTCAAGACAGCTGTTTGCTGGGCTGCTGTACTGACTGACACACTGTGTGCTACAACTGCTACCGAGAACTGCAACAGGTCCCAGCGCAGCTAAAGCACTTCAGACTTTCCCTTCTTCATCACACTCCGCTTTCCTTCTGCATCTCCCTTTACAGCAATGTGTCAGTCCTTCCTAGGGGTGTTGTACCTGCCAGTCAGTGACAGAAATGGAGAAACTCCAAACAGAAATTTAGAAATTTGCAACACTGTCAACACCACATGCCTCTCACCACATTTTCATTTTGGATAATTATTGCAGGGGAGACTCTGTCAAAGCAGTTCTTACAGCATATATTGCAAACCCTGAATTGTTTTTATGGACTTGTACATGATGAAGAGAGGTGCTGATATTTTCTTGCTGATACAGGATCATCACCAGAGATCCACACTGATTTGATGTGTCATCTGCCACTGATCACAAGATACTGACATGGTTTGAAGTCACAGTACAGGTGAATGGAGCTACTCCAGATTTTCTATAATTTTAGGAGATGACATTTCAATGGTACACTTGTTGCAAGGACATTTCTCCATAAGTGTCTGTAGAATTTTATCCTATCACCCTTTTTCAGTAGGCACACAAGACTTTCTCTCATATAAAAAAATCCCAACTTGTTGCAGCAGGATACAGGGCTTTAATGCAGTGATGGAAGGCACATAACATTTTTCCTTCTTTTTTCTGATAGATGGTGAAGCGGTGGCAAAGGAATCTATCTAGCAGTACTTCTGACTAAGCAGAAGACAAAAGGCTATCTAATCATCAAGAAAAACAATGTCCTGCTTATTCAACAGACATCAGAACCTATAGTTCCATGTTGCCTGTCCAACTCATACATACTGCCCACTCTTACAGTATCTTGATATTTTCAAAGAGCCCTCTGTAAGGATTTCAGACAAACCCAAGTGGCAAAGGAATAAACTGTCTTGAAAAGTTGCATTAAAACTATCAATGCCCTCTCCCAGATTAACTGCTGATCTAGAGCAGGTCAGAGCTTTCATAGATTTAACTTTTTTCTTTAGTCTTTTCATCCTTCAAATTCAAGGAATACAGAAGAAAAACAAAACAAAAGAGAAAAAAAAAAGGCAATCCCAACATATAAGCAAAAGGTTGATTAGAAACATGTAGCTAAAAAACAAATCACACTTCAGAAAAAACCCCAAGGTTGTGGTACTACAAAACGCACTTGCTTTCTTTAGAAGCTTGAAGAGAGCTATCCTGTGAAGTACAAACCTGCACCACCACTCAGACAGTGCAACAGCCTTCCCTTGAGCTTTTTTTCTTTATTATTTGTAGGGACTTCCACGCTTTATACAAAAAGCAGCAACAAAGCAACTTCTAGGGCATACTAAGCATTATGTTAAATACTGTCTAGATAGAGACAAAATTAAATACAAAGCAGAGGAAGCTAAGAGATATCAGCCAGGAGATGTTTCACTAGCTTTTCTATAAATGTATGTTGTTCATTTATTTTCATCAAATATCCAGCTATTAAAATGACAGATGCTGCAGTAAGTGTTCTACAACTTCAGACAAAAGCCTTTTTTATTTGACACCTACTACAACTATTAAATCGTCAACTGCTGATTAGCTTGAGGGCTAATCTTTGAAATGTCACAGTTAATTTCAGATCTCATTTCTAAAAGTTAGTATTTCCTTTTGTATGCAGTTTTACACTGTTGGCAGATGAAAACATTTGCAATGAATTTTCCTAATGAGCAAACATTGTTTATGACCTTATGCAAACTTGCTGACGGCTTAGTTTAGCAGCTCTCTCTTTTGAGGAGTCTCCTAAATGAACTGGCCACAAAGACTGCAAATCAGTTCACCAACCCACTGTACTGCTCTCACTTGCTCATGGGAGTTGGATAATTTACTGGAAGTCAGGAGGGAGTAATGAAGTAAGAGATTCACCATATTTATCTCTTCTGAGACAAATGGAGATTCAAGGTCCAGAAAGCTCTGTAGGGGATCTTGCACACATCTAGATCCCAAGTGCTTTTCTTTTTTGTGCTACACAAGAAATGCCCTAACAGGAATCAAGTTCTGAAAAATGGAAAGGCATTAAATTCAGAACAGGTCACACTCACAGGGTCAGGTGTAGGAAAAACCTGAGATTTGCCAAGAGTTGGTGCGGTTGTGAGTGTGTGCATTTGTGTGCATACATTTATAGATTTTCCTGACTATGTGTTTTGCTAGCTTTTTGTATTCCCTCAAATCAGCCAATTATGGTTAATGTCCAACAAGAAATTTTCAAATGCTCAAAATTAAGTCGAATTTAATTGAACATTCAAAAGCATTTCTCAGTAACAGATGTCTTTATAGTGTTAAGTATTCCACTGCACACTAATCCTCTACCCCCCGCCCCTTTTATAGAATTAAATGTTCATTGAAACCTCTATTCTATATTAACAAGAAATTGTTTGATTGAAATTTCTGCCCTCCCCACAATACTTTTACTATACACCCTACCTCAGCCATGCCAACAAAGAGAATTTAACTGCAGGTATAAATAGCTCTTGAGGAATAATTCAGAACCATTCAAGCAAAATTAGCCCCACTGATCAATGCTATGAACAGAAATATTTGTTATACTCCCATGTTAAGAATAAATTAATCCTGCTGAGGTCCATGCTAATTTTATCCGATTCTCTGCCAAAGACTGACACATTTTTTTAATTTAAGCATCTTGGGTATGTTATTTTTCCAGGATGACATGAAATAAATACTTTCTCCTGTTCCTATTCCATTGCTAACACATCCTGTATTCCTGTACAGCACACTGGCTTCTGAAGCCTGGAAATTGGAGGCAAGCTGCTAAGATAAATCTTCAGAAATAATCAGCATCAAAATACAAAGCAAACTTCATATAAATAAGCATTTTTCCAGTTATGAAATGTGACTAGATTCATTCAAATGCAGGATGCCGGGGACAGACTTGAAAGCTATTTCATGGCTGTGGTTTCAATTGTGCAGCAACTACTGTGATGGAATTTTATCCTACTGTGCTAGTCTCTGGCTGACATAAAAGGAAAAGACAACACTGAATTTAATTTTCTCACTCCTCCACTGCAATTCTTTTTCCATTACACAGAAATAATAGAAGGTCATAAGGATGAGAAATAAATTAACAATTTTGAAACTTGATTTACAGTAACAGATAATAGCAATAAATGCAAGAAGCAGAACACCCTGCTGAAACAGTTCAGGCACAAATCAGCGAGAATGGTAACATTCATAACTACACATCAGTGACAAAGGTTTAGCAAATAAAAAAATTACAGAAAAACATTTTTTAAAATAGTGTCATGTTTTGAATAAAAAAGGAATTAAAAAAAAACTCTGACATGCACTGCATTTTTCCCAATATTTGGCTCCCCCATGGAACCAGAAGAAACTTCTAATATCCTGAGAACAAATGTGATATTTAGTAGGGAAGCCTTGCAGTGCCTAAAGGGAATCAACGAGAAAACTGCAGAGTGACTATTTACAAGGGGATGTAGTGATGGGATAACAGTAAATGGATTCCAACAGAAAGAGGACAGATTTAAATTAGATATTAGGAAGAAATTCTTTACTGTGAAGGTGCTGAGAAACTGGAACAGGTCGCCCAAAGAAATCATGGATGCCCCATCCCTCAAAGTGTTCAAGGCCAGGTCGGATGGGGCTCTGAGAGGGGTTGGAACTAGGTGGCCTTTGAGGTCCCTTCCAACATAAACCATTCTATGACATCTTTCCAAGTATAACCAACATTTTTTTGCTAACAAATATAAATATTGCTGCAACTGTAAGTTACTGTGTAGTCGTCCGTAGTCTCTACAAAGAGAAGAAAAAAGGGAAAAACAAACTAAAACAAAATCCATCTATTCTCTAGACAGATTTTGATTTGGTATACAATAAATATGATTTGGTATCCTGAGAAGACAGCACTAATTCTTCTCTAATTATAAAGCCTCCAAGCTATATTGTGGTAGCATTTTACAAAATAAAGTTTGACTTTTCTTCCCTTTTTTTTTTTTTTTTTTATCCTTTAGACAAACCCTCTTGCTTTAGGAGAATAATCCTGACTCTGTGGAAAATTCTCCTCAGCTTTCACACATACATGATGAACATGTTATAGGTGGAATGCTGAAAAAAGCTATAGAATTGAAATGCATATATATACATTTCCCAGACATATATTTTTTCCCATCACTTTATCACTCTGTACTGATTCAAAGCAGTAACAGTTCAGCAGAGACTTCAGCTGATCCTGCAAATCTAAATTACTTCCAGTGCCTCTACCAACTACATCAGGGATCTCCTCAGACATCAAAACTGTCTCAAAAAAAAACCTGTGTAAACACCTCTTTTCTTCCATTTTCTGACACTCAAGTTATCAGAAAGAATGTGTAGTATTTGAGAAGAGGATAATATTTAGCAAGGAGACAGGACCTGGCACTTTATAAATCACAAGGGTAGTGTTGCACTCAGTTTCTAAAAATTTCTCTATCTGGATTAAGAAAAGTGGGAACAAAAAGTTCAGAATCCTTTATTTTTTTTTTAGTTTTAGCAACTTTTTCGTTTATTACCAATCAAGAGCTCTGATAACTAAGGAAATTAGAAAAATGCACGCCACGAAAGCCAAGCCAGCCCCAAATCAGAAGCACTCCTGAAAGCTGTTCATTGCAGAGGGGCCATTCCAACCATGAAGTGCCTCATTCAATTGGAAAAGGGCCAACACCAGTGAATCTGAATGTCCTCCAGAGTTAGGACATTCAGATTAACAAAACTGTAGGAAGATCCCTGCAGGTCTTTTGTTTTGCATTTCTCATCACAAAATCCTTTTCCACCTGTAAAACAGTATCCAGTTTATCTTTTAAAAAGTGTAGCAGATAGCCGGATTACTCTTTTCTGATGAAACACCAAATTTATGTTTTCCTGCTCTGTATTCAGAATACACAAGAAATTTATATGGTAATCAACATGATTACAAGTCTGATAAGTATGAAGGCAAAATAACAGAAGAAATCAATTTGCTAAGAAAAAAAATCCAGAAAGAGAGCAGAACCCTCAGGAATATTTAAGGACTATCCGTAATTTCCCTTCCACTAGATTTCTGACAGCAGAATTAGAATAAATAACATTTTGTACTGAGTTTCTGACGCATAAAAATAGGATTTGTCATGTCAAGTCTCTGGGCAATAGTCTTATTTATTTTCTAAATGCTGTCTCCTTGAAAATTTTTAAAATTTAAAAAATTAAAAAACCCCAGAAAGTTGAAAGAATTATATTTCATATAATTAGGAACCAGAACACTTCATCCTAAGTCTTTTCCAAATTGTTTAAAAAATTCCACAACCCCCTCCCCACTCAATAGTGTTGTCTTCTATAAATAATTTCAAAGAAAATGAAAACTGGGTAAAGGGATTTATTATTTATGACATGACAGTGTTTCTGATATCATATTCACAGAAAGCATAGAGAAAGCTACTTAGTAGATTTTCCAGTTTTAGATTCTTGTCTACAGCTTCTTGTTTATCTTTTCTAATCTAACAAATAACAACATAGTTTATTATTGGATGAGTCTTTGAATATGGATAAGATTTAGCCTCCCTTTTGTTTCTTCTTTTTTTTTTTCCCCAAAATTCACTTTATATTTGGCACAGATAATCTTGAATAAAGGAATGTTCTTTTCCTGTTTAGAAAAAGGTTTTAAAAATTAGACTGTAAAACAATTTTTATTAAAAGAAATATTCTGTGAAAAAAATGAAATTAGATTTAGCACTCCTAGACTTAAAAATCATATTCCAGTGAAAGTTTTAAATTGGGTTACAAATGACAGCAATTTATTAGGCTGAAGAATAAAAAGCTTTAAAGTATTTCTGGTAAAAATCAATCTGCTCCTTCAGCTTCAACTTTCTTAACACTACAATGCAAAATAATGAATATTCTTCTAAAACTCTTTTTTCTTCATGCTGTCTGGAAACGCCTGAACATTGTGTGTTGTAATTATGCCCTAAGAAAGCATAGTTGCTATAGACTTTCTTCTCTCCATATCTCTCTCACTAAAATGTTTTTGTGGATTACAGGTACAGGAAGCATGATCCTTGCAATTACCAGATTTGGGCTTTGCATTGTCATTACGATTTGGTTGAACAATGACAAAGAGAAATATTTTACCAAGCACCTCAGACAGGTACTAAATACAGTGAATAATCGTGCAGTAATTTCTCTGAAAACCATTATACATGAGACAATAAAGTAAGTAAACATAGCTGAATGTGGCTGTTGAAGCTTTGATTCATTCCCTCCCTAAAGGGATGCTTGTGAGATTTTGCTGGTGTCTCTGAAACTAGTAAAAAAGAGCTTTCTTTCAATTTTAGATTTTTTGGGTTTGATTTTGTTAGGTTTTTTTTGTTGTTGTTGTTGGAGAGGAAGCAGTGAAGAGTAATTAAGCAATGCTAATGAAAACTATCAATTTCACCATAACTGTCTGCAAAACTAAACAGAAGGCAAAAAGGATAAGAAAAAATCAAACCAAAAACAAACCAAAAAGGAACTACACAGCAATATTCAACGTCAAGCCTATTGATAGATATCATACATGGAATAATGCAGGGCAACTATAGCTGAGTCCCTGCAGAGTCTGGTTCATAGCTGCTACTGTCGGAAAGCTTCATCAAAGATCCAGTCCTACTCTGGATACGACGGAATAACAAATTCTTTTGCTGAAACTTTCAGTCTAATTCAGTGTAAAAGAAAGCAAAATTCATATTGTGCAAGCAACTAGATACAAGTATTTTCTTGCCATATGGTTGGCTCTTACTTAGAAATTTTGAATTAGTTTCAACTGTGTGTACCACATCGCAGAAAGCTTTTTCAGCAATTAACAAGGACACCAAAAGGTTGAGCCTTTATACCTTACTGATGCATTTGTGCAGGCATTTCCTCCTTGAACCAGTTTCTGACACGTATGACAACCTTAATTCTGGTACTTCAATGAGTTTAGATGTTAACTGATATCCAAGGCAGTTTGTTCTAATATGGGGACAGGATTTTACCAGCTCCCTCCAACCTTCTCCATGCTTTTGATGCAAGGAGATGCCCCTCTGTGCACCACTGAAACACACTTTTCTTCAAACACTGTTTTCCTTATCTAGCCATATTGCAGACCAGGCACAACAAAGCATGTTCCAGTAGGTTTCTTGTTGCAGCTATTGCAAAGCTACTCCAAAGACCATTTGTCCTGAAATGGAGTCGGCTCATCTCTCTCCTGAACACATATGCACCACTAACTTCCAACTGATGTTGCCTCAGATACAATTAAGCAACAAAGAAGCCTTAAGGCCACATTCCTATCACCTGTTTTACTCTGCTAAAAAGCAGAAGAAAGTAAATAAATTCTAAAAAAAACCCAAAAAACCAAAAAACTAGGGGTTTGCAATTGTACAATTGAAATCAGAGTGAAGATACTATTGTAAATGAGCAATTATTAAGTCAATGTGAGCATGCTTTGTACTTAACTGTGAAAAAATACAAATGATAAATAAATTTAAATCACAACTGAAGCATGTTGTAAGAATATCTAGGATGTACAGCACTGGAGTTAGACACAGTGTACTATAGCCTATTTCCAAACCTAATTGATGGAGAGAAATGTATATTCTCAGATCACATTCCAGCTACTCCTTAACTGCTAAAAAAATTTGCTTAAAAGGTCACTGCAGCTTGTAAAACTTGTGGTTCCCTTGAGATCACTCTGATTTGTTAATTCAGATGACATTCATGCTTAAAAATCTGATAACTGAGGAATTGTACAGTGTCATCCCTTGGCATCTGAAGACAGGTAATGAGCAAGACTGTCAAGGCATTAATTTTTAATATAAAGTAGAACTGGAAGCTCTGAAATAGAAGAAATAAATAACTCTGTTTCTTTTTCAAGAGTACTTAATATTTAATACTTGTTTCAATTACTGACACAAAATCACAAGCCTCCTGCATCCCACAATTATCTGATGAGGACTTACCGTTACTCCAAAGAACCTGGTTTCATTCATAGCGTTCAGAAAAATGTTGCCGAGCTTTTGATTTGAGTAGTTAAAATCTTCAATTTTTTGGTGCTTGTTGGTGGCATTCAGGTAATTCATTGCCCTCTGTAGAGTCCTGGCAATCACCCATATTCCATCATAGGCATAACCATGAAATTTGCTGGATTGCCCATCACCACGTCTAGCGTTGTATTCCTTTTCATACTGCTGTGGAGTCTGCAGAGGAGAGAAAATTCAGTTTTACCTCAATACTTAACTTTTTACAGAGTTGAATCTAAATCAAGACCTCAAACTTCACCCTTCAATTTAGAGATGTGCCTGACTAATACAGAAAAGGCCTCCAAAATAAAAATTATGAAAGAAAATAAAAATCAAGAAACATGTATTGCCTGGTTTAAAAACTGCTGGTGAGATTAGGAAGCAAAACTAAGAGACAGAGATAGTGAAAGCAGTTGTACTGCCTCACTGTATAAATGACAACTTGCTTTATTTTACTTTTTTACAAAAGGCTCCAGTTCAACCAAAACTGTACACTGGTGAGCCATAATACTGGAACAGGGAATAAGTCTCTATCCCTGCAAATTAGTGGTCTGATTACACTTTACAGGATAACACAAATCAAATAACCTTTACTTGAGCAACCGTTTGCTCAGTATGAAATTTTGAGTGGCAATTTTACAAGTTCACTATGCTCTGGATGGTGTGCCATCATATGATGAGCTACCCTTCAGTAAAGTTGCCTTTCATGCTCACTCAGCAAGGCATGAAAGGCAGATGAAAAAAAAAAGAAGAAAAGCAGCAAAATCAAGCATGTTTATTCACTGGTCAGAGTTAGTATGGATTTGTTCTATGATAAAATTTTATGTGCTTTATGGAAACACCATATATTTTTATATTTAAAACAAGCCTCACCTCCTGCCCCCTAGTTCTGAGAGACATAAATCACCATTCAAATTGGCCATTTGCAGAATAGGTTTAAATATAAGAGTTTCCTGTTTCTGTGCTTAACTATTTAACTTGAAGTGACACGGCACATGATACTAAAGACTGTAATTTAAACCTTAATGTACATTAAACTATAATATTCAGACAGGGGAAAGAGGGCAGATTTGAAGCAAGTGACTTCATTGCTTTCTTACCCTGTAAAGAATTAGATTTGATTTTGAAATATTTTAAAACTGCTAACTAGTGGAAAGAAGTGAAACTAACTGTGATGACTTCCAGGTCACTTGGTGGAAGAGCCCTTTAGCTTCACCTCCTTCCTTGGTGCTTTACTGTGCCAGCCCAGCAGTGAGACAATTGATGGTACAGTAAATTAGATAGAAGAAAAATACTAACCCTTCCTGATATAGTCTTATTCGTTTTTGAGCTGAGAGGCTCAAAATCCACTCCAATATAACCTTCCATGGCTGCAAGAAGATTTTTGCTGAGACACTGCGAAGAATTAATCCAGGCTTCCCACCAAAGATTTTCATACCACCCTGGAATAATCCACTGATATTTGCTGCCATACATCTCTTCATCATAAGCCTGCAAAAAAAAAGAAAAACAGAAAATATAATGGACTTTTTAATAGAGTTATTGAACATAAAACCAATTGCTTTTGGTTAACTTTTTTTTCATTATTAATGATGTGACGGCGTAATTGGAGTACACAACTATTTTAAACAATTTCAAATAATTATTTGCTAATAATGAAGACTTTTTTTGAAGACTCCTGACTTTAGAATTCAGGAAATGAGAATTTACTAAACCCTGTTTTTCTTTCAGGGGATCATTTCCTAAAAAACAGAAAAATGAAACTGTATTCTAGAACTGAGGGAGTTAAAGAACAACACAAACAGAAGGCACAGCTTTCCCCAGAAAGTTCTTTATAACAGAATTATTACATGAGTGACAGAACTACCATGCTACCACTAATTTAAATTAAGTAATTATCACCCTTAAATCAATCTAAGGACTAGATTACCAAGGAAACTTGGATCATAGGCAGCATCGAATCACAAGTGGCAAATATGAATTAGGTGACTGCTAAAATCAGACCACAGTAAAATTAAATTAGCAGTTCCTTCTGAGGAGCATGAGTGAATAGTGAATTGATAGAGCAAAATCTTAATGATTTTTATTTTTCTCAGCAAGAACTTTCTTCATGTGAAATTCTGTATTTTTGTAATACTGAATACAACCAACTGTAGTCCAAGGAACTGAGATTATAGTTAGCTCCTTTCAATACTTAGCAGATACATACTTACTTAGAAGATACAGGACACAGAAATACTTTCTTAGTCAGGCACATATGCTGTTGTACCTAAAAGCTGATGTATTCTCAAATATTCTCTTTGATTGGGAAGAGTGTTTTAGGATAAAATTAGCAAATTTTATCTCAGATGTTTCTCTCACTGTCTTGCAACTAGATATTTTTCTTCTGACATTTCAGTCATACTCCATTTCAAAACTGCAGGTTTCATGCTTCTTTGGCTCCTAACACAAGCAACACTTGAGACAGAAAGCCTAAGATAAAAATTCTAATTTTTAGAAATACATAGTGCAAGCTTAGAGCTCTTAACAGGAAAATTGCTTCTTTTTCACAAAAAATATTACGGAAGGAGGAAATTATAAGAATGCAAACAGGACATATTAGTCATTCTGAAATAACTGTTTTGAAAAGTATCCCAAAGATCATACAAAAAGCCTATCAGAGAAATAAAGATCAATAACAGAATATATGAAATAGGAAAACGTCCTAAATATGTTAATACCCAAATTAAAAATGGGCTTCAAATCTGTGCAGTCTATTATAATGGTGCCAACTCAGTTCATAACAGCATTGTGCACAAAGCAGATTTATTTGGCCCCTGGTTGCTGAAGCTTTTGTTCAGACAAAATCAAATTTCATGCCTTTGTATACAAAGCTGCCTGAAAGTCCTGTCTGAAACCTGGTGTCTCGCATCTCATATATTACTTATTCCACAATCCACATAAATAGTTTGTCTTTTCTCTTGCTTGTTGATTTGCCCTTCCAAAATCATATCTGCTTCTGTCCTCCTACCCACCTGCACAGCTACAGCGACCCTGAATTCCAGGGCTACCTGTGGGGGAAACGGCAATTCCATCCTGCAGTACTCCCTTCTGAAAGAGTTTGCATTATACAGTTCGGTCATTCAAGACCTTTCAGTCACTCAGTGTTTTTTATCTGAGAGTTTTCGAATCATGAGGATGCAAACTGACACAGAATAGTGCTTTTAGGGAAGGACAGTCTTATGTAGCTTCCCCTGCTCTATAGAGATTAAAGTATCAAATTGTGTGTTGCCAGAAAGTATTGGCTGTGAGCTATTCTGAAATTAGAGCTGCTGGAAATTTTCTGTTCGCATAAGCACTTGTACTGTTTCCTGTATAATCTGTGAATGCCCTGGAAAATGAGCTGAAAATTCAAAGTTTCAAAATAGCCAGAAATTTCATCCTAGAAACAAGGGATCATTCCCAACATGGTTGCCTGAAAGACTGGTTACACTTTCACATTTCTGCAACAATCTGGTTTAACAAAAGGCAAAACAAACACTTTTTTAGAGCTGTCAGCTCTTCCTTTGAGACATGGTGGAATGACAGGGCTTGAAGGGTAGTCTGGGAAAGGCAAAAGTAGGAAGAAAATCAGATCCTCTGAGGCTCAGCACCATGATCATGCAGTGATTTTTCTAGTGACAGCACAGCTGACAGTATTCAGACATTTCAGTGTTTGTGTCCCAGAAGACTTATTGCAAAATAATGCTTTTTTTTGCCACCATTTTCTCCCTGTTGATTCTGCTAAATGGAGATGATTTTGATGCTTAAAAGATGCAAGTACTTGAAACACATGGATCTTTCTTATTTGAGTGCTCATCGACCAATACTTACAATTTTCAGTTTCTAAAGGGAAGATTTTTTGGCAAACGAGCAAGCTGAAGAAGGTTTGCACATGCTTTGTACCACCAGAACAGCATAAAGTAGTCATACATTTTCCTTAATCTTTCTCCCATGCCCTATGTAAAATGCAAAGCCCTGAGTTGCTGTCAAGCAGCCAGGAAACTGTCATGGACATTTTTGCCCTTGTGAAACTGAATT
This sequence comes from Melospiza melodia melodia, assembly GCF_035770615.1. Taxonomy (NCBI): domain Eukaryota; kingdom Metazoa; phylum Chordata; class Aves; order Passeriformes; family Passerellidae; genus Melospiza; species Melospiza melodia. The sequence goes on along the minus strand of NC_086194.1, from coordinate 111,902,978 downwards.
TTTATTTTTTTCTTTTAAAGCATTTCATTCTTGTTTTAATCCATAAATAAATGCTTATTTACAACAAAGAGATTCATACAATAGAGATTTCTTATGTGTAGCAAACAAATACTGGCAATATGTTGATTGTTGAAGTACTAAGTTTTGACCAAAAGGCTCTAATTTCTATTCCAAGAAAACATCACATTCATCCCACAGAGGTGAAAATGAATTATAAAGCTAAGATTTCCCATAGAACTAAAACTGCTCACTGTTTTTGACACTGGTGATAAATGAACAGCTAAACTTATTTAAATCCTTGCAGGAAAGACCTGCCAAAGACTCACTTTGGCTTGAACCAGTCCTGTCCTGTTTTTAAAGTTTGCTACTGAATTTTACTATCTTTTAGTCCAATTTCTTGGTGTGGGTGTGGGTGTTGGTCTCTTCTTCCAAACAACAAGGAATAGGAAAAGAGGAAATGATCTGAAGTTGCAATAGAGGTGATTTAGATTTGATATTAAGAAAGACTTCTTCACTGAAAGGATTATCAGGGACCAGGGAAGAGGTTGAGTCACCATCACAGGAGGCATTCAAAGGATGTGCAGATGAGGCACTTAGGGACATTACTTAGTGGTGGACCCAGCAGTGCTGGATTAATGGCTGGACTTGACCATCTTAAAGATCTTTTACAACCTAAATGGTTCTATGATCTTCTATAAACTCCTATGGATGTCCTGAAGAAACCTCACAGAATAAGACTGCTGAATCCAGGCAGAAAAGAGAGGCAAACTTTAAAGGTTTTACCACCTGCATAGTCATTACCAAATTATATTTAGGATAAAACCACAATCAGGAAAAAAAATAAATATTGCATTAGGGAAAAAGCATCTTCCTTTAACAAACTCAAAGCCTTTTTCTGACTTTTTATAACAAGGAATCACAAGTGAAATCTGTCTGAAGATACACCTGAAAAAGAAGAGTTAAAGAACTTGTAAAATATAAATTACTGTGCTCTTAGACATATATCTGTAGGAGTGCATGAGTCAACAATATATTTTATGAATAATAACAAGCTTTATGACATATTGTAGCGCATTAATATATAAATGACCTACTTTGAACTGCCCTCTCCTGCATTCAGTCTCCTTCTGAAAATCTCACATAAATACATTTAAACAAGCCTAAATACATGATATTTCAGATTTCTCCAGGGTCCAGAAAAAATCCACCTTATTATTTTTGACACTAATGTACTTTAGAAGCAGCCATCATGCTTTGAACCGCTGAGAGTTACACACATTTCCCACGTTCACACCAAACTGTGGCCAGCGCTTTGTGACAGAGACATCCTCTCCCTGGAACCCTTCATTTGACAGTGATGCACACTACAGGACAGCCTGCCCCTCTAAGGAATTCTAAGAATTTCTTCAGTGGCTTCACATGAACATGGATTTGGAAGAGAATTCTAGAGAAATGCAACTAGAAGTTAAGGGCAACTAGAAATGAGGTCAATCTCTTGCTAATGTTGGATTGGAAGATAATTCTGACCAGGACCCCTCTGTTGGGGAAATGCAGCCCAACCCAAAGAGATCTGAGGAGGATCTGGGCTGCAGAAGTACCATTCTTTCTTCCAAGAATGAAAAAATAGGAGATTATCTCTGTCAATCCAATTTAAATGGCAGTACAAAAAGATCTCTAAATAAAGACCTATAAGAGATGAGAAGAATGAAAAATAAAATAATGCATTCCATTTCCTTTTGGATGAAAACAGATTTTGTTCCTTCCAAATATATTCTACAATCTCCTTTCCAAATTTTGCCACCAACTGGGACAGCTGCTGAGTAAGAGCCAAAATGCATCTGAGACACATGTAGCAGTCAGATTTTGAACTTCTGCCTTCGCTTTCCTTCCAAGGATAGGTAACTGTCTCACTAAGTGAACGCTAAAAAAAACCCCTTGGAAATTTAGACACTGTCTTTATTGCTTTTCCATTATATTTACTGTGTTTTGTGATTAATCTAACTATTTAGACTGAGAACTCAATACTTAGGCCACTAAAATCTTTCTCTTTTGGATTTTTTTCAGGTTGGTGCAAGTATAGATCCACATTTTCGTCCTGCTACTTTTAATTGCCACAACAGTGGATAAGTTTGCAGCACATTCACATAAACAAATGGTGAGGATAGGGAATATTATGTTTGCTAGTCTTACTGTTATGGTTAAAAAAACTTTATTTTTTATCAACTAATATTTGCTTTCATGTAATACAAGCAAAATTTACAGCAGTCAGATGGGAAGGACAACTGTACAATTAGCAACATTTTCAGCAGCAGAAATTATTAGTGTTGCTGAGTTAGGATGTATAGGAACTGGCTTGAATTTCTTATTCTTTAAAAGCAAAACATGGCAAGCCCATACACACAGACATTATCTCCAGAACACAGCTCTTGGACAAGACTGAAATCCTGCAGTTCTCTCTCTATCTGCTGCAGCATATGCAAGTATTTCCCTGGATCTGATGTGAAGAGAAATGCTCAAGTTTGATTTAGCACTTAATTCCACTACAGGAAAGTAATAAGAAGAAGCTAACCATGCAGTCTATGCCTAAATTTCACTGAAGACGAAGTACTTTATTGAAAGAGAAATGGAACTGCAGATGTGTAACCTCTCTTTAGGATATAAACCTTCACAGAGCAGAACTCCATGAAGAAATGTTTATGCTCAAGTTACTTTTTCAACAAACGCAGCACATTCTTTATTCTGATATGCAATTAAATGTATTTACTTACACAGCAGAAAACTTTCACAGCCATTTCCTCATTAAACTGGCCAAGGATTATCCGAACGTCATTGCCCTGCAGATGGAATAAAACATGGGGCAGTTAAACACAGTCACAGCTTCCAGATACCACTTTAATTGGCCATTCAGATCATGCAGGGAGTTAGCACAGATTACAGCTGCAGACAGAATTAATACAAAACTATTTCATCTTCTATAAGTCCAAGAACTTGAAGAACTGCATAAGAAAACCAAAAAGCTGAGGTGTAGAAAATTTTATTAGTCTATAGTAGTAATGAGAGTAAAACTGATATTACAGTCAAATATTAGTATTCAATAACACTAAAATATCAAATACTCTTTTGCTTCTTTGCAATATTTCTTCTACAATTTTGCGTATTAGAACCAGTTGAAGACATGAACTTATCACTGACTGCGTGAAATAAAACTGTAAAATTAAAAAATGAGATTTTTGAGATCAAATGCCTTGATATTTCACCTGCTTTAGTAATTTTTAAAAGCTTTACACATACAATACCTTCTCTACAGTAACTACAACCCATTGTCAACTCCCTCTCTACTCCCTCCCACCTCCACACATTAAAAAAAATCATTACAGTTTAAGAACCTATGACTGAAGTCCAAAGACAATTTTACTTTCATACTTAGAAACATATTAAGAGAGTCTTCCTAAATATAGGAACACATGCAGGAAAATGTTACTCCAGGAACAGGACTAACCTCTCCCTAACATGAAAAATTACTTCTAATATCCATAAAACACACTTTTATGGCTTCACATTACTTTTTCTTTCACACAATGGCAGGGTTCTCTGTAAAAGCTCGAGCAAATCAAATTTTTCATTTCTTTCATATAAGACCTGTTTAGAATTACTAATAACTCTTTCCCTCTCCAAGGAAAAAAGAAACATATGTTTCAGCATGATTTTCAGTGGCAAAAACATTTCAGTTTTAATTAAATCAATTTGTCAAAGATTTTTAGCTCAGATAATTTCACTGTTTATTTCTTGTTCAGCAGAAAAAATTATGATGGACAGTGCAGTAAGATATTAGAATGCCTCTGTAATTAAATGCATGAAAACAGTATCACTCTTAGCACGGTTTAAATCAGAAATAATGTGATGTGCTTTGCTCATTCTGAACCTGTGCATTTTCAGTAAGCCTGCTCCTCTTCATTTTTATATTTAGCTGCAGACTGATAAAGTAATGTAAATCTTTTTCAAGTGGATTAGATTCTTTATAAACAAATCTAACAAGGTTACATGAAACTAAACAAACAAATTATACAAATTACAGCAACAGTATTACAGTTTTTGTAAGGTCAATAAATAGATTTAGGAATTATGCACAAAAAAACCCCTCACCTCATCTACTATTTCTTTTTTTCACATTTTAAAAATAATTTAGTTATTCTTGGAACCTCAGCTCTGAGTCACTTGACTGCTCTGAACATAAAAATGCAGACTTAATATTTGAAAAAAAGAGAAGCAGAGTTTGATTAAAAATAAATGGCACAGCACCTAATAATTAAACTTAAAATTGAAGAAATTCCTTTCCATTTTATAACATGATGAGAACCAATTAAAAGAGCAAACAAACAAACAAAATATGTAAACCGTGTGGCTTCATAAATAATAATCCCAGAGTGCACATGCAGCAATGCTGCCCACTGGCTGTGTGACAACACTCAGACTGAAGTCATAGTGCCTGGGCTGTGTGGTTTCACACCTTAAGACATTGCTTCCACCTGGTTATCACATAATCTGGTATGCAATCATTAATTTTGTGTCAGAACACATATAATTTAGGAGCTAATTTAGGAAAGTCTGTACAACAGCTCTTCCTCTTTCATGCATAGCATCTTCCTCTGTGCACACACTCCTCAGCCTGCCTCTTCCTCCTGAACTCCACTTTCTGCATTCCCTTCCACATTTTCCCCAAATTTTTTTCACAAAGAATGGCATTCAATATTGCAAATCAGCCTGGATCCATGGGATGCCAGGCTTGGGTCTGCTGACTCCATCTCACATAAGAGACACTGAAGCTTCAAATTCATGCAACTGCACATAGCTCACGCCCCTTGCAGAGGTTTTATCTGCACGGACAATGAAGTCGGCACCAAAGTGTGTCAGAGCTGGGTTCATGTCAGTGCTCATGGGTCAAAGTCCACATTACAGACTCATGCTAAGACATACATCAGATGCCTGCTGGGCATGACTTCTTTACCCCTTCATTCATACTGTTAACTGACTACAAGCCAGCATGATTTCCTTGCAAGGATATACTATTCCTTTACTCAAGCCCTTGCAGAATGATGCAAGTTAACACAGTGGAACTTCCTCATAGGGATCAAAGAAATCATCCACTGGATCCCAGCAAGTGCCAAGACTCTTATTCAGAGAGCTGTAAATTGCTTGCATGGAGCTAAAGCATATTTGACAGAAGAGGTTTTAATTCATGGAACTAGGCAGGTGATCTACAAGATGATTAAAAACATCCCAGGGGGAAGGCAACTCCCAAAACTGCACTTACATAAAAAGACCAATGTTTAGACTGTTTGCCAGATGGTGAGCTGTCATATTTACTCTTCCTAGAGATTACAGTAGCAATATCAACATTTAAGCTTTGCCCCTCAGTATGAAATACATATGTTCCCATATGGACTGAAGTTCAAACAAGAAAATGAAGAACAGTTACATTTCATTTACCCACAGTTGTGGCAAACATTGCATAAAAACATGTTTTAATATATTTTATAAATTAAGACTATAGCACAGCCTCAAAAATAATGTCCTTCCTTCCTTCCTGGTGAGGATATTATTTGGCTAATAATTTACAAATGCCTTGGTAGCACCAGGAGCTAAGTATTATAAACCCTGAAGAGAGTGAGGATCAACACACCTAAGATGCTCTGCTGAGGGATGAAGAACAACTTATCTCCTTCAGTGCCATTTCTAACAGCCTCAGACACGAGACACCCTTTAGCCTTTTCAGAGTTTTTGAGTGATGCACATTATGCTGAAATAGGCAGCTTTTTTTTTTTCAGCCTTCAGAGCTTCCCTTCTTTGATCAGATTTTAATCTGCCTCATTTCTAATGAATAACACCACAATGTTGTATTATACAGCTTTTCAGAGAAGGATTGCTACAATATCTCATCTGCCAGGAAAAGTCAATGCCTTGGCAGGCTCTTTATGAGATACCTAAATTGAATAGCTCAGACACTCTGTCTTATCCTTTACCACATATCTGACAGTCAAGAGGTTATCAATAAATCTACAAATCCTGAGTAACTTTGACAAAAGAGGTGGCCACTCTTTCTGCCTTCTAAATGCTTGGATGTCCACTTGAAGAGCTAGAGATAAGCCTCTGACCTTAGCTACGGAATCACTGATGGTGAAGGTGAACCAGAGGACACCAATTCCCACCATACCATGATGCTAATTCTTCTGTCCTACATGCAAGACACAAAAAAGTTGGAAGTAGAAATATTATTGCTCTTGCAACTTGTCTGTGCATTCTTAGAATTTTCAAGCATTTGCATGGATGTACAAATCCATCCCTTTCTCTGAACACAAAAATTAGTTTTAAAGATATCCTTAATCTTAAATTTACCTTTTAACTGTGCAGTCAATACAGTAGAAACTAAGCTGTTACCAAGATAAATATAAAATATAAAGGTATATTTCTTCAAATCCTGCCAGATTTTACTATTTTCCATTCCATAATCATAAATTTCATTAATTTAAATGTGTTTGCAAAAATAAAATGTATTTCAGGTAAGCAGATACCAGTTTACTTTAGATATGAGGTTTGCATGTTGAAGAAAGGAATTAACATGATTAGAATTGTTTAGCTAAATTTTGTTTCAAAGATGCACCTAAGGACAACTAACCTTATCTTTCTGTCAAGAGCAAGCAATATTCTGGATAATTGCTTATTTATTATTTTATTAACTTGTTTTGAAGAAGAAATCAAGAGATAACAAATATACTGTAAGTTCAGTCATCTGGAATTCCCTGCAAAACAACACAGCATGTTGTTGATGCAGAGGAAAGCTAGGATTCCATTGCTTCTTCTGACTTCCAGCCTAAAGATGCATGCTTAATATGCATTTTTTTTCCTTGTTATTACACCATTCCTAGTCAAAAATACAGACTTTACTGTAACACCTATTGGAGTCTCTTCAACCCAGACAGGTTTCCAGACAGAAAAAGCAAATTCTCTTAGACTGGACAGACACAAATGGCTTTCCACAAACACAAACTGTACTTATTAATACTTTAAATGCTCAGGCTTACCTCTCTAGATTGTGAAAATAATAAAGTCCACTTAGCTTATCATGCTCCAGAACCTTTCCAGCTTTAGTAGTGGTCTAGCCTTACACAGTTCAATATTGCTTTAATGTCATTTCTAAAATAGATTTAGTTTATTAAGGTTTTTTTGTAACCTGTTTTACACTATTTAAGCATTTGCCGGGTTGTGGTTTTGGTTGCGTGTCATATGCACTTGATGCCAGAAACAATTTGATCTTCGCCATTTAAAAGTGCTTTCTCCTGCTGTTCAATCATTTTTTTCATGTTCCTGCGCAGTTTAATATTCATCTCTCCTGTGTCTAGTTTATTGCTGGTTGTACTGCATGGTAAGGCTAAAATATAGTTTTAATTTTATGAGATGCCAGAAGTCTAATAAATCAGTATAATAAGAGAAGGATGGGAAATGATTCTGCTACCAATTTTTTTTTCTTCTTTTTTCCTTATGATTCATTTGAAATCATGCAGATGATGTAAGCAAAGAATTCAATTTAAAATGCATAATGAAGCTAATGGAAAGAGGCTCAATATTCTTTCTACATGATAATTTACCTTAAAAGGGTTCTGGTTCCAAACCTCAAAAGTTTTCACATGTATACATCATATGTATACATCAACTATGACTAGGGCTTTAACTGCAAATATTAAGTCAGCAACAACTTCCTTTGTTTAGTATCACTATCAGGAACTATTAAAAATATTTACTATACACATAGACCTTCATTAACTTAAGAAGGACTTAGGCCCTCACAATGCCATTTTTTGATAATATTATGCAACAGAATGCAGTAATACATGATTCTAACACAAATTTCATTTCCTTACACAAATTTCATTCCTTCATAGAAAAAAACCCATTATCACTTTCTCTTTTTCATCAAACAGCAACACATACCTTAAGCTTCTTTACACTTGTGCAGGGATCATCGGAAAAACTCTCAGTATCTGAAATCTCGATGTCTTTGCCATCAAGGACGCCAGTCAGATTATTCCTCACCTGTCACAAGTTGAGAAAAAGGCAAACTAGTGAACCGAGAGCCAGTGAGAAGGAAGCAGATGGACTGCATTTATACCTGTAATGACAAGCAATGATCTTGACAATGATATATGCACCCACACAGTTTTTCCATTTCACCTAAAGGATCAAGGAGCTATTCCCCTATGACCACAATCTGCTGTCAATGGCTGCACCACGTAAAGGACTTTACTATGAGTGGCAAAAAAAGTTCACACACAGTCCCACAAACTGAGCTCCCACTTTGTGTCATTGGGTGGACAATTCTTTTGTGTTTCCAGGGCTGTTAGGACCAAAAACTGTGTTGTAGCCAAAGTGATGCATGAGAGAGTATAAAGGGAAAAGGCCCATCAAGGGAACTCCTATACATTCTCAAGTCCTTATTTCAGCTGGTCCTAGCATGAATCAGCAGAGCTAGGCTTACATCACTTAGGGGCTGATAAGGCCTAATGAACTTCTCTGTGGCCTACCCCTCTCTTAGACCACTCATCACACCATGGAGCAGCAAGAGGTATAGTTGGCTTGAAGGTGGCACATGCCACTAGGTATTAGCAGATTTTTTCACCTGTATAATAGTGGCAAGACTGTCCTCTTTGAGCTGTCTAATATCACAAAGAAGCCAGAAAACATTCAAAGTAATCTAGCTTTCCAATTATGTTTTTTTGCCATATAACTACTTCAAGGTTTTCTGTCTTAATTGCTGCTGGTTTTCCTCCAGCCCACGACTCCAAAACCAGTTTCACATTACTATTCCTAATAGATAAGCAAGAATAATTTTAGTCTGTAACATGATTAAGGACTGAAATGAAGAGAGTGGCACACCAATTTTAAGTTATTAGAATTATGATCACATCAATTGCAGTGATTGTCTATTTAATTTGTTTGTAATAGCAGAAATAGGAGAAGCAAATCCGTGTAAAACAGGTATCCCACATGCAAACACAGAAGAAAGAGGATGGAAACTACGTGATATTACAGGAGAATTTAGAAGCCTGTGTATCATATGCAGATACTTTCTGATGACCCTCGTATGGGTCATTTCCTGACAATCATCATTACACCAGCTGCCTTAATTACTTCTTTCATGGCCTTTATGTCATCTTATCCCCTTTAGTCATGATTTAAAATTACTAAGACACATTTTTTTACTTTATAACCTTTTTCAATGATTAGAGCAAATGGACATATAAGTAACTTTTTATTAAAAATTGTTTTATCAAGCAAGGCAGAATGGTCAGCCTTCCAAGATTTGTTACATCCTTTATCCTTCTGTGATGTTATCAGTTTTTAAACTCATTCTGTGAAAATGTGTTCACAGAAAGTGATGAGTAGTGACTTCTTTTTCTGCTTCTATACTAGTAAAACGGAATTATTGTTATTTTTCAGTGATGCCATTAACTGCCCCTTACAACTCAGGGGTTTTTGATACAAAGAAAAAATTGTTTTTTTAAAAAAAAACAACAAAACATCAGTGATAACAAAAGAAAACAGACCTCTCTTGATCATAGTTTAGCTAATGTCCAAAATCCTTCTACCTACTGTAAGAAAACACTAGAACTACCATTTGCTACTGACAAAAAGTAGCATTTTCCTTACTTAGCATCAATGTCATTTCCAAAGGAATACAACTTGTCTTGTCAATATGCTTCTATGCAATACTGTCCGACTTTCTCCTGTATGGGAACAATTTTTTAGTTTCACACTTGCTTTTCTGATATTTTCTGACCAATTCTAGTCAGTCTTTTAATCAAAGAAAGACTAGATTAAGATGATTTAGCTAAACTGATCGGAAAACAGCTGGTTTACCAAATACTGTCTAGTCAAATTAAACCATTATTAACATAAGAACAATGACAAAAACAACATATTAAATATTATTAGTACTTATGGATAGGCTTCAGTGGTGGGCATAAGGCTGATGATTATAAAAATTATACTTCAGGCTGCATACGGACTTGTTGGGATTCCAGCCCTTTAGAACTTTGCACTTGAGGAATTAAATTGTCTATGTTTGTGGTTATTTCTGAGCAGTGCTTATTTAAATTCAGCCATTGAGAAATTTCTTTGACATCTCCCCTGGCTCATCTGCTAGAAACAAAGTATCTGTGGCTTTCAGAGCTCCTAGGCTTTTCATGTATCTACTGATTAATCTCCCAAAAACACACCTTACTAGATTTTGTGACAAAGAAGGTAAAAACCTTTTCCCTTTACTGCTTCAAGCAGATATTTGCTGTTTTCCAGATGCATCTGTTGTGGAGATTTTGCCAAAAGAAATTCTTTCCCATTATCCAATCAAGACAGCAGCTTTGCAGAATTTACAAGTTAGCAGCTTTGTAAGAATTTACAAGTTTTTTCTAAAAATGATGTTTCCCTTTCAATGCTCTGACCTATGTCTGACACGTCATCTTCTGTCCCTGGTCTGGGAGTATTTTTACCATATTTTTCAGTTTTTACTTCCTATTTCCATACTTTTTTTCCCACCAACCCAGTGTTCTTTTCTTCCCTTACAAATACTTTAAATACATAACGGAATGGAAACTTGTGGTTTTCTTTCTACAGAGGTGCTTGACTTCTTTGAGATAAATTTAACTACAGAATCTTCTGATTTGGATTTAGGTCCAAAGTCAGTCACCTCCATTTCTAGAGCTGCCAATCCTGATGCAAACATTCCTATTTTGGATGAAATTTGTGAAACTGAGGATACAAAATGCTGCATGTTTTGTTTTAGCAGATGCTTGCAATCCTGGAAAGCATATCACCAGCAGTTTCAGTTCAAGCAGTTTCAGCACTCAGCAGCAATCGTTCATTCCACCAACCCCAAGTAAGGAGAAGTGTAAACTACTGTACTTCTGGTTTTTGTTGTGTAAATAGGATAATTTCCACTTTCAGAAACTGCTGTAAGAAAGTGGTAACAAAACTGCATTAATTTTTTATGGGGATCCACAGTTGCTAAGGAAATTTTGCACCAACTAAAACACAGAAGCTATCTAATTCCATGGGGTTTTAGACTCTTGTTAACAATTTAATGAAGGCTGTACCTCTATGTCTGTTTATATCGACTTTAAATACTTTAAAGACAGCAATATTTCATTTTCCCAAAACAGGAACTACCAGCCCTGGTCACTGATAAACCTGAAAATTTTCACAAACCAGTGAAAGACACTTTTGCACTGTTGTGCCTACAAAGCTAGATGAAAGCAGTATTTCACCATACTACATATTTAATCTGTGTGATCAACTGCAAAAATTACTGGGGTAAAAATATGTTTATCCAGGGGCAAGTTCCAAAAAATGAAGGGTTTGTAAGGGATGCTTTTGCAGGAAGAAAAGGATGTCCCTTTTGCTTTAGGCACAAGTGAAGATGGGATGCAAGAGATGGTTTTTTTCTCTCTCATTCTGCCAGAGCTGCCCTTTGATTCAGCTCCCATGACTGAAATAAAGGTTTTAAAGTTTGCTACCAAGTCAGGCTGTATAATTTCTTGTGAAGTGGATGGCAGCAATACTTGCCTACCTCATAGCTCTTGTATCAAATTTAGTGATGTTTGAGAGGTGAACAACAAAGTCCCTCACCCTGCACCTGTGAAAGAAGAAATACAGGGATTTTGAGGAATAATGAACTTGCACTGCAAAGGCAGAAATTTTAAATTCTTTAATCTTTATCAAACTGAGAGATAGAAAAAATAACTGGGATGTAAAACATGGTGAGTCTAGAAGAAATGAAATTTCAACATACTTGTGGTCTGTACCAGAAAGAATGGATGTAGCTTTAAGAAAAGGAGGAAAACGTTGGGGAGCATCATGGTCTGGCAGTCCAAGGAAGTGGGGCAGAACTGTAGAGTCCCTGGACCAGGGACCTCACCAGCCAGCAACCCAGCAAGGCGAGCAGGACAGTCTTGGAGGGAACAGCCACTTTCAGCCAGGAGGTGACACCTCCATGCAAGTCCATGGGAATAAGGCAGGTCCAGTGCAAAGACGAGAAGCTGATCCTCAAGTCTGGAGCAGGTTTGGTAAAGATAACCAGGGTCAGACAGAACCCATGGCTGCTGGGCAGGTCCATAGCAAAATGACAAGACTGGGAAGAAGCTTACAGGGTCCCTGCCAGGCATAGCTGTGATGGAGAGAATGAGAAACCAGCACCCCACAGCATCACGGGGGCATGGACTGATGGCACTGAGTTCAGCTGAAATGGGGCCAGGGATGGGAAAGGGTCGGGGGAGCACAGCCCTCCAGGGCTACTCAGGGCCAGAAAGAGTTTTTGGCGCTCTCAGAGGCCCAACACTGAAGTTTGGTTGTTTTTTACTTCCTACATGAACTCTGTGTGATGATTCTCTGCGTACAATACATAAATGACCTTGTCCCTCACAAGGATACGAATGTTGTACATAAAGTGATTTTATTTCAGGTGAGATGAGATTGCTCACTTCAGAGACATTATGAGTGCAAGCACCTTGTGACCTGTAGTAAATAGTTAGCATCCATTTGACCACAGTATTTCATTTTTTTGCAAGCCAATTTTATCTGTTTTTTCTGAGGAAAACAGTAAAGAAAGGTGATATTTCTCATGAACTGTCAATCTAGTTATGCTAGTGTGCATTTAGGGGTCTCCACTGACCAACATTTCAAACTGTTTCAAATTATACATTTAAAGGCACAGTTCACTCAGTTAATCCTAACTCTACCAGTAACAAAATTAATTTAATGATTTTTAGATTAATCATACTACTTTGCTTTTAACAGATATTTTCAATGACCTTTTGGTTCACTAAAGCTGCATGTAAGTACAGCAAGCTAAATCCTTGTCGTTCAGGGCAGTCTAATCCCACCAGATGTTGATCATAAGAGATGCCTAACAAATGAGAACTGGTCAGACCAGATGGATTACACAGTCAGATATTTTACTAAGATTTCCTGCTGTCCAGAATATACAGTTCACTACAAAATGTTATTCTGTAGGAATTTCAGTACAGACATATTTTTATATATGTACAAAACAAATGCTTGAATTATAAGAAAAAGTTTCCTCATTACATGGACAAAATGTAAATTATGAGTAATTGCATAGGACAGATTACAATTTTTGGGATTAGTATAGATAGAGGTCTCACTATACAATGTGTTACAAGCAAACATAATTATCCCTATTTCCATTCCAATGGAACACATTACTCACATTTAGAGGCTTAGTAGCATTACATGAAAACTTACATGCAAGAAACAGAAACTGCAGAGATACTCTTTCATTGATATACACATCATCTGAGACTACAAAAATGAAACACGTGGTAGAACCTTATTTGAAGCAGAGAGACAATGCAAAAAATAAAAGATGAAGCGAAAATACACCAAAAGGAAACAGTAAAATATTGTTTTGGCTAATAGGAAAGAGTTTCATTTAGAGGAAAATTAAAAAACTAAATATGTTCTATTGTGTAAAGGAGAAACAAAATCAGAACTGCATTGGATTTCCTTTTCTGTTCAAAAGAAATCAGGTATTTTATAAAAGTACCATGTTTATGGTTTTCATTGTGACAGGAAGGGAAGAAGGAACCCCAGAATATTGGATTTTTATTTGGGCAAGCTGCCACAGTACAGGTTTTCACAAAAATATTACTCTTTTCATTGAAGTAGGATGTTAGTAGCTGGGTCTAACCTGAAAACTAATGCAGTCAATATTAGTCTTGCCTACAAGAAGCAACCATGTGTTTCACGCTGGAGTAAGAATAACACTGCTAATGATATTTTTGTTGTATTTGTACTATAATTACACATTCCAGTTAAAAATGGTAACTATCCTCCTCTCTGCCTGGAATGGCAGTATGGTAAATGTGGTTTCACATAAAACCTACATATGTGTGACTATCACACATATGATAGTCATATGTGTGATAGTCACACATATGTAGGTTTTATGTGAAACAGATCATACCTATTTAAAAACAAACCTCTATGAAGTCACCTACTCCTGCTCTAATTTCCTCCCAAATTCTCTAAAGGAAGAAAGAAATTTCCTTACTTTACCCTTCTTGTGTTGTTTGATCACAGAAGTTAAACATAATCAGGAACTCTGATGTTAAACCTACCAGTTGTGTCTAAGAAGAATTGATGGGCATGTAGGGTTCTTGTGGTAGGGGGGAAGTTAATTAGGGGGCTTTAGGGTGACCTACAGACAGTCCAAGTTAGAGGATGATTTCTCTCCAAGGGAGAAAAAAAAATCGATTCATCTTATCAAGATGTGGATCACTTACTGTGAGGTATTTGAAGAAACCTGCATATTACAGTGAAATAAAAATTTAGTTAGGAAAAGTTCAAGGATCTGCACCATGACAAAGTAGGAAAAGGTTAAGTTCCACTTAATCTACAAGCATGTTAAGAACATGCACATAATGTTCAGCAGGACTTTGAGCAGTCTGAAAAAACAAACTCTCCTCACTAAGACTGGACACTATGACAAGTTAAGACACAACTCAGTAGTACAGCAGAGAGAGGAAAGGAATTCCTTACAGGAAAAATATACATAAGGCATTGCCAAGCCAGAAAGGATCTCTAAGAGAGTAGGCAAGGACTGAAAGTAATGATGTAGTCTTTAAGAAATAACATCTGTTCACATGAGGAGTTAAGGAGCACCAATGAACAAAATTGAAAAAAAAATGCATCAAAAATACACTTCTGGTTCCTTTACTGTGAGATATCATCTACAAAACTGAGGATAATATGATTTCTGATGGCTTCCAGGGAAATAGGATGACCATCCTTCTACAAGTTTATCAGATGTGACTTGTAGAGAAAGCAGGAAAAAATTAAAGGGTCTGGAGGCTGCAATATTATACAACAGTAATTTTCATGTCTGACATTATGAAAGTAAATAGGGGCCATATTGAGAATAGATTACTTAATAATTCATAAACCAATGCCAGAAGTGCAAGTAATTAAGTGAGACTTTAGAAATGCTTATTTATTACAGCAGGGGAATGCAATAGGACTACTGAAATTGGTGCAAGCATTCAGGTAACTGAGAGTGTTAAAATACTCAATATTTATTCTTGGAGGGAATGTGGAGGCAGACAAGTAAAGGCACTCTATATTATTATGTGTGAAGTGCATTCAGAACATCAAATGAAGAATATAGAGTACACCTGCATGTTTTTCTGGGAAATTAAATTTCACAGAGTTTATACAGGAATTTAAAGAAAAAAATGTTTAAAGAATTTTTTTTTTAAACTAAAATAAATTTAAACCCCATAGAATACATATTAAGGCTACTTTACATTGGTGGATTCATTCAAGCCTAAGAAATAAGAATAGAACAAGATGGAAAGTCTCATGGCACCACATAACTAAAGAATAAATTAAAGCTTAGTAGAAGATAATTAATATCTTTTGAAGGACACAGTGTACCACCACCCTCAAACCCACTTGTGTAATAGTCCACATGTAGCAGAGACTGTTCGACTACTGAACCAAAAATTAGGGACTCAAGATCTGCCTATATTATCAGAGGTGGACAATGTATAGTAGTTAATAATTCTTACATACATATACATTTCAAACACATTTACTACACTCAGGAAGAGCCTGTTTACTAAAAAAATTCTGAACAGAATTCATTGAGGGGGATAATTCAAACAAACATGAATGATAATGAAATATTGCTTAAGAAAATGCTATCAGCACTAAAAGAGCTTTGATTTATAATTACATAAAGAAGCACCTTATGTAAAATCCTCCTTGATTAGTCAGAATGAAAGCAACCTACCATTTATACATTTGAAGTCTCTTAATCCGTGACAGATAAAATATTTTTTATTCCAACACTAACTAGGAAGGGCGCTACATGTATATTGCTAAAGTTAAGATAAATGAGCATTTCCAAGGAATGAGTCATCTCATCAATAAATAGATGTCTAAAACAGGTGAGATGAATTGCACCCCGGGAGAACCTCTCTCCTTTCTCCATTAACTATAAATGGAGCTAGATGACTCTCAGATACAGACAGATGAACTCTAGCTGAATTCCAGGTCTAAAATCTAACCCTGCCTGAAAATGGTGTTCCAGTAGCACTCCCATCCACTGAAACTTAGAAGCCCCAAAGATCCCTTACCTTAATAAAAGGTTCTCAGGGCAAGGTCAGAGGAGTGAGCTGCCTTCCTGCATCACTCCTCAATCTGTCCATCCAATGGCTGAGGGAGAACACACAGGGTCTTATTCCACCTCTTGGATGGCAGAGGACGTTTGCGAAAAACTTTAAAGTCCTTATGTATTGGGATTTTTTTTCTTTCAGGGAACCTGGACCAAGGTGGAAGTTTTGCCATGCACTCAGTCACTCTTCCAAAGCTACAGCTCCTCACTAATGGTTTAATTGCATCTGACTGAGGGGACTATGCCAACATTTATAAAACCCTCTGTATCCAGGAGTAAGTCTTGTTATCAACTGAAAACTATGAATACAAGCCTTGGTGGAAAACTAAAAAAGGAAGAAACATTTCCCTAATATAAAAATTGGATGACATTTTGATGAAAGGAAGGTTATGGAACCTGTGAGGATAGAGATCACAAGGAATTAGCACATTATTTCAAAAGCCCTCTAAAAAAGCAATCCATATTCCTCCGACTTCCTAAATGTGGAAAGGTCAGCAACATCAAGCTCAGATTTACTTCTGTTCTATGTCTGAACAATGGGAGTACTTGCCCTCCTGGCAACACACTAGGGTACTAGGGCGTGAGGCTTTTTAGAAGTACAGGGATGGGTTTGCTTAAAATTTGAGAACAGTTTAATAAAGCTTTTCATTAACCTATTTTCCACCGTTCCAAACACCTTTGTTTAGATCAACTTTGTAAAAAAACTCTGCAGCTTAAACATCATAAGTCTCTATTTCTTCCTTTAAGATGAAAAGCAGAAAAGAGACTCCATTTCAGGGATCCAAGGTCACCACATTACAATGATAATGCTATTATAATAAACAAGAAAATTTTACCATATGAACCATGTTTCAGCCCCATGTTTCTTCTTTCTGGAAAAATATATGAGAAGTTACCTTCCATCTCTTCTGACTCAGAAGGGTTCTGCTACATTAGAGAATTAAATTGGATACTAACTGGAGTGATATTACTGGGCAGAGAGAAGCAATAAGGAGATTTTAAAAATAGATATCTCTCTTTCTCTCCACTGTGTATCATTTACACTCAAAGAACTTTTTTCACTTGCACATGTATATTAAATTGAGCCATACTTCTCTGTTTTCTTAACACTGATATTTTGTAGCACATTGTACTAAGGACTGTAACTTTAGTCCATTTGGAAATCAAAGTCAGAAGAAGATAAGCTGAAGATACATGACACTAAAGTACTAATGCATTTTTTAGTTTTATGTATTGAAATTTCATACTACTGGGGTTTTTTTCAAAAATAACTTTTTAGAGTCTTTGAAGCGGAAACAATTGCTCACTTATTAATTTTTTGCTGCCTCAGATGGTCACAAATATCATTCCTTGATCGCTGGTATTATTATCTGAGGAAACAATGGGTTTGCAAACACAAATGGCCACCTTCTGTCAAAATGTTTCAGCATTGCCTTGCTGTGAAGACACCGTATAAGCTTTATTTATAATTTATATTTATTTATAATTCAGAATACCAAACTAGTTTCACAAGTATTTGTGAAGCAAAACTTTAAAATTCTTTTTGCGTTGTCTCTCTGTGGTATGCAGAAAATCATCAGCAACGCAGATTCAAAGAAGGATTGTGAATCTGGCTATAATAGTTGGCATCAAGAGTCTGCACTCACCCACCTGTACTGGAGGAACTGTGGTGTTATGAAACCTTGAATGACTAAGATACTGTCAGCACTACAGGAAAATCTCTTTTCTCTCTTCTTTCAAGCCCACAAGCCTCAAGAAGGCTGAAATTTACAATCTTAATTGTGGCAGTTTTCAAAATGGGAGCAACATCCTTCCCTTTGGATCTCCTTGAAATACTTCATATTTCAAAAAAATAGACATACTATCTCACAGGCTAGCTGAAAGGCTACATAACTTTTGGGAAAAGATCATGCCCAAATACCAATCATGCTTTCATTTACAGACAGGACTTCTGTAAATTCTATCTGTAAATCCCAACTGATTTCCAAATCTGTTAACTTAGCTGTCTCTACATTCCGATCTACATATCTTACATGACTTTGTAGAGTGAGCTAAACAGTTTGATAAGAATACTTGATAAGTTCAATGTAATTGTCATTGGATGCTGCAAGAAGGTTCAAATGGCCAAAGAGAATTAATATTTTTCTGTTTGGAAAACTTATTATTTAGTGCAGTAAACCTCTTACAAAGTGGTTACACACTACACCTGTAAGAGGAAGCAGCAGTCCTGAAAGAGCTGTATGATGGCTTTGGTCTTAATTGTTGTAGAAAACCCTGCTTGAGTCTACCCATCAGTAAACATTTCCTGAAGAAATGTCTTGATTTTACTGTTCTGTTTCCAAACAAAAAACTAAACAGAAAAAAAAAAAAAGAGGAGTGATCCTGGAAAACGTCAGAAATGCATATGAAGTGGCTCACATTCAAAATTAATGGTATCTAAAATTTAGTTGCATTTAGATTACCCATGAGCTCAGGAACAAAGGATAAACGTAAAAGTAAAGGTTGAACATTCAAAACTAATAAAAGACAAGGCATACAATTTCAACTACTTAAGTGTATTTTGAAAAGGTGACATGTACTTGACACAATAGCCAACTGTGATTTCTAGGAACCACACAAAGTTGACCCTGACTCTTATATGCAGCAGCAAGCTGAAGTTCAAAGCTCCTTCAGGGAGTGTGACAGAATGTTGCTAAAAGTTCACAACATAAAAAATAATGGTGTTTAAATTACACTCTCTGGCAAAAGGGGAGTTACAGTAGCTCATATCACCTGGGGAGAAGAAAGTTACAGACTAAACGACTATTTCTCCTAATCTCTCTGCTTCCCACCTCTTTCCCCTAAAAAGTGATAATGGCACTATCATCTACTACATCAGTAATTTTCCCAAATTCATCACGAGAGACAAGATTGTCCTCTGCTAAAGGCTTAGGAGAGCAACCACCCCTGTTAAAAAAACCAAACAAGTTGAAAATTGATAGAATCCATAATCACATTCCTCTTTGGAAAGTTCAAATTTTGATAAGCAAGGTAGTTAATAGCTGTTAACTCATTCCAGTTAATGTAATCAATTCACATGTGCTAAGTGAATTAAATTCACTTTTTAAACAATGTTAAATTCAGGGAAAGCAATAAAAAGTACTGTTGCTATTGAAGCATGTTCATCTAATTTTCTAGAACTACTAGATGATTAAACTTTATTTTGGAATTTGAGGATTATACATTGGTTCTCCAAGAGTAAAGAAAATTCAGTAACTATATTAGTATCTTTTTTCATATTGAAGAAAACCTTGCAGCAACATTTCCTGCAATGGCGTATGACTGTTATTTCACACTTTATTTACTCCAGAATCCTCAGAAGGACACCATATGGTGGTGATAATTTACTGTACTTGAGCGTCTCAGTTTGATTCACATACTTCCTCCACTGAGATTTCAATTGTTGGCTGAAGCTGGACTGCAGTTACCTGTGAAAAGTCTTTCTAGAAAAAAGATTTTCCTCTGGCTCTTGTACATATATTTTTGAACCCTTCAATGCCTTTGTTAATTGCTCTTTCTCTTCTTTGATAGACTTCTATGTTCTGAGATTTTTCCTTGTCGTCTCTTTTCCTGAAACTTCCTAAATGAAAATAATTTCTTGTACGTCTCATATCAAGTTCTTTCTAAATAAGTCCTGCACATTACTTTATATTATTCCCAATGGGATTTTGAATAGGTCTTGTGCTGCATCTTGGCAGATTGCCTTAAGTAGCCCTTTGGTGTTTGCATTCGTTCTTACAGCAATGTAGTTTAAAAGGTGGTGCTATCTTTTAATTTCATTGGCTTCACATTTTCTTTTCCTGTAGAATCCTCCAGAATCACATTAATACAAGCTGTGTGGTTTAAGAATGTAAAGCCAATTATATCCATGACTGGAAAATCATACAAAAATGTAAGCAGTCTATCTCTGTCTGAGAGGAAGTCCTTATTTCAGTGTGAAAACCAGAAGACACAATCTTCTAGGTAAGAATTCCAGGTTGAGAATTACTTAAAGTTCTTTGTGATGAAAATTAAGGAATCAGTTTCAATCAGTGTCTTTGGGCCACTTGGTGGTTGGGCCACTTGTTGGCAGCTTCAAGTGGTAAAAATTACATCTGTTTGTATGGACTGGTGGTCCTCTCCTTGGCCATACGTCCTAACTCCTTTTACTATTGCTAACCTTTTCTTTTCAACCTTATGGAATTCAAAGAACAGCTGGATCAGACTTCTATATCCCCACAAGACCTAGTAACAAGCTGGAATGAAAAAATGTTTGGTACCTTCATAAGCACGCAAAATGCTTTGTAATATCCCTCTTAGGAAGGGGAGTATACATCTACTATCATTGTGGGTTACACATTTGAACCAATAGAATTGAATAATCACCCTCAAAATAACTTCTATCTATTTATGAGTTTTAAATACATTTGATGCCATTTCTTATGTGTTTTGAATTGGTTTGAAGGATAATGCCCATTTAACATTAAAAACCCAAACCCAAACTGTAACATTAATTGCCTGCAAAATTAATCTACCTCCTTTAAAGAAGACACTTAGAAGCCCAGGGAATAGTCCCACAGTCCATACAAGCAAACTCTGTTCTGGCAAGAAGAAGCTGTACTACACCGGGAGTTAGGAGAGACATTAATTTTGTTTAAATCATGTCCTCTTTCTTTACATAACATTTCTGCTAAAGTTCTGCAGACATGTTTGACTATACATTTGTGGATCCTGCAATCTGAATAATTCTTTAAATTTCCATCTATTTATTTATTTCGATGCCAGAAAAAATTGGTGAATATTATCTAGGAATGTGGGTGTTATTAGAGTATTTAGGAAACTGACCATTCATTACTGATTTGTGTGAATAAATATTTAAATAACAATCTATTGACATGAAACTATATTTTCCTCCACATTACATGAACACATCAAAGTAAGGGGAGTATCAGCTGCTACTGCTATTTGGGTCTAAAAACATATATTAGAGAAGGAAGGACAGGAATCCTCCCTCTTTCTCTTCCTGCCCTGATTCCCTATGGTTACCAGATAACGTGATACTCTTAAGTATGGTCCTAAAGGAGAGGAGAAATGGAGGAATAACATGATGCATCCCTTAGTGTTCAATAATTTCTCCAAACTGCTATTTAATAGATTCTAATAGACTAAGTTTCAGCTTTATAAGGTCTTTTTAACATAAGATTAACCACATTAGTAGCAGTACAGGGCTTCAGCTTAGGACTTCTTTGCTGCAAGAGCTTGCCAATGACTGACACAGCAAAGGTATTTTGCACATGATCCTAGCTCTGCAACCCTCTGGAATACACTTTTTTTGTACCAGCTGCTCCATTAGTGGTTACACTTACACGGTTTTTCCGTAAAGCATGACTCTTACTAATACTGCTGAGAATGTACCTTCTGCACTACATATTTCCTTCAATGGCTCACATAGAAGTACTTCTTTATCTGTTCCATTTTTGAAATAGAACCCAACAAGATATCTGAGATAGTTTAGAAATATCTG
This sequence comes from Melospiza melodia melodia, assembly GCF_035770615.1. Classification (NCBI taxonomy): domain Eukaryota; kingdom Metazoa; phylum Chordata; class Aves; order Passeriformes; family Passerellidae; genus Melospiza; species Melospiza melodia. Next base: position 111,881,193 of record NC_086194.1, on the reverse strand, counting down.
TATTTTCAGATGCTCCCAACATCCTACACTGTGTGATTTTTTTTAATATCTGTTTCTTCAACTCTTTGGCAATTCTTCAGCTCTTCTGTCCATTTTAAAACAGTATTTTCTGACAAATGGACTTTGTCACCCTCTTGTTCTCCATCCATTATTTCAGCCGTTTTCACTGGAGTAACAAAAGAAAAAATGTTGCCCCAAAAATATGGGTGTTTTTGTATTTTCCTAACAAGTCAGAAAATTCAGAATTTTCTTTCAAACATTTATCACTATGTTTAGCTATGCAAAGTACTGGACAGACTATCACATGACTTTACACATCACTGGATTTTAAATTTTAAATTTCTTCCTAATCTCAATGGCTTCATTTACTGTCAATAGCAAATGTCTCAAGGCACAATATACTTTTATAGCAAGGTTTACTTACTTTACAGGTTTACTGTTGCTAATAAGCAACAGGAGCTATAATGGTCTTGGTAACATGTTTGGGTTTTTTTGTTTTTTTGTTTTTTTTTTTTTTTTTTTTTTTTACTTCACTTTTTTTTGGATCTGCTTGGCTCATCATAGTTGTTATCCATAATGTGAGTGATGAAGAGCTCATACTAGCAGGAGGAGAAATGTCAGCTCTGTCATTTTCTTCGTGTTCACTTCTACTGGCATTATCAGCATTATCTTCAATCTGCAGTTGCTCTGCAGGAATCTTTTTAAGCTCCTTGTCCATTTGGTAGTTTAGGGAAAACTACATAATATAATCCATAAATCCACTTAACTGGACACAGGTAAACAGTAATACATGGAATAAGCTGAAAGTGAGTGAATGAGTGAGGACGCCACTCTCAACTTCCCAGTGTTGGGAAGTAGCCCCTCTCCCCTCAGGACACTTCAGGAACCCTATGGACTATCTGACACATGGATTGGCTAAATCCACAAGTGTCAGTTGGTATACTAAATATTAGTAAAGCTTAATTTCTTCCTTATTTTTTAAGATAAAAATAGATATAAATGGAAATGTGACAATTATCATTCTGCACCCCAACAGACCATCTTACACAAAAATTGGTCTGCAGACATCCCTTCTGGAGACCTTAGCCCTATTCACTCTTTAGCTGGGTACATTTCAGAGTTGGCCAGCCTATATCCGGACTGCAGCATGGATTGAAGGCAATCCCTGGCCACTTGCAAAAAGATGTGCACTTCAAGACATATGTCTAGCAAAAAAAAGTGCCATATGCTTCAAGTGCCTACAGTACCACGACAGTACCTGCATTCTTCTCCCAAACCTAAAGATAACCAATTTCATCCAGTTTTTCCACTAAAGGCTATGCCAAGATAGAGCTCAAACTTCAGAGGAAAACCGTAAGATTGATTTGCAGTTTGGAAATAGACTGTACAGCAAGAGACTAAATGAGCTCTAAGAAGGATTAAGACAAACTGGATCTTGATGATAGTCTGTACATGATAAATTACCTACTTAAGGAGATTTTCTAACTTCAATCTCCACTCTAGCAGACAAAAATACATAAAATATGGTGACTGGAAGTTAAAGATTAAATAAGACACATTTTTTAATGTGTATCACTAACCACTAAGACAGTGACAAAGATGGTAGTGAATTTCCCAGCCTTCTGGTGTTCTTGAGCATGAATGCATATGAAACAACAGAATTATGCACCTATTAATTAGATTCTGTAGCATTTTCCCTTAGCAAACCAAGAAAAATCTACATTTTGACGAGATAAAACCAAACTTTCCTATTTTGAACTTTTCACTGGATCCAGTCTAACTCCCATCCCTCATTTATCTGTACTTTATTTGTACTAAATGTCCACATTTTTAAAATTATAATAAATCCCTGTACATAATAAAAATGGCAAATTCTTTGAGGACAGCAGGAAATAGTTATTTTTAACTGTTTAAGATCTACTGATTAAAAATACTGATGACTTTCATTCTCTGGCAGCAACCTGAGCAAAAAGGAATAACAGGATGTACTGATTCTGGCTGGAAAGAAGTTATCAACACAGCTTTGTTCACAGCAGCCTGTGCATGGCTGTGCTCTGCTCGGGTGGCTAAAACAGCACTGATAACCCACCAGGGTTTTGGCTATTGCTAAATCATGCTTGCACAGAGTTAAGGATTTCTCCCTGCCTCCTGTCCCCCAGAATCAGTAAACTTGGAATAGGTAAGATGTTGGGAGGGGACCCAGTCAGGACAGCTGATCCAAACAGGCTAAAAGGATGTTGCCCACCATCTGATGTCATAGTCAGCAACAGAACCTCAGGGGAAAATTGTTACACCATACCACATAACACTGTATTAAGATCTGGATTGTGACAGACTTTTTAAGGAAAAATAAAAATACTTTCATGCCAAAAGGAAATTCATCAGTTGGAATTCTTGCAAAATAGAGGGCACAATGCTTTAGTCAGAAAGCACTGCATCAAAACCATGTGATGGACACTGACAGAATCTTAGCCTTAATAAATAAAATTCTTTTTGGAAGTTCTTTCTGTCTTGGAGACAGGTAAGAACTTTTATTTTTTTGGTGCAGACATATTCTTAAGATCTGCAATCTCAGGTCCCATAGAGTTCAGCATTTGCTTATCAAGTAATTCTATTTAGCTTTCTTCTTTCACAGATAAAAGTTTGCAGCTAAGCCTAGCAACAGCTGAGACTGCTTTTCTTTCGTTGCATCGCTGACTGAAATTCAAACACACGTACTGTGTACATCCAAAAAGACATGCAGTATCTTTCCCTCCCCATCTTTCATTCTTATTTAAAGTTTTACAGGAAAGAGGTCTTTCTTTCTAATAATTGAAAACTAATGCGCATTCAGTTCTTGGCTACAGTTTTATTTTAAATTGGCATAGAATTTCCATCACAGATTCAAAGGATCTGGAAGCCTTGCTTAAGGTTGCTTTTTAGTAAATGCAAATCACTTACTTCATCAAGAATTACACAGACTGCTTAATATTCATCCAGCAGAAGTGACGTTTCCATAAGAGAAATGAAAATCAATTTAGTTTCAATTAACTATTTTTTTCTGATGCAAATATGCGAAGCCTGTATTCAAACGTATGTTCCATATTTCATGCTGCCTGATTACTTTCACCAAACTCTGATCAATAGCTGCCACAACACAGCAGTGCTCTTCTGCATTTTCCCGTAAGGGACTCTAGACATTTGAGCCAGGTGTCCCTTCACCTTGCACCCTGTGCTCTTGACACCCCCACCCATCATCTCAGCTACTGATCATCACCTCCCTCTCCTGTGGTTAACACTACACAAAATGAATCCCAAACACAGAGCAATTCCTTTGAGCAAAGGGAGCATTCTGGCCCTGAGGCATCAGCTATGCAGGCATGTCCTCAGTCATCTGAAAAATTGAAACTTTATATGGATTACACCCTGTTAGTACAGTAAATATTTAAGAGGACCAATCCTGAATCTACTTGTCTGTTTTATCAAGACCATTCAGAATTAATCTTTACCTTTTTTTGAGTCAAAAATTTGCCCAAGGGTGTTGGTCAACAAAAGAAAGGAATCTTGCCAGAGGAAGAAAGTCTCAATCAGAGGTAAATTTAAGGAAGCATTTTATATGGACAGAATGAAACAAGTTATGTAAAGCGTTTTAAGGACACAAAATTTAAGCTAAACAAGGCAGTCAAGGTAGGGGTATTTCATTCGTTTTGTATTTGTAGAGCTGCACAAATTATAAGTAACTTTAACAGAAGGGAAAAGCTCAAAACAGCTAGCTTCCAGTTTGTTGAGAACTTCTTGCTTTTTGCCTTTGCATTCATCCTGAAGTGCCCAATATTCATATAAACAAAAGCATCTATGAAACCATTGGTGATGATATCCACCACAGAAAACCATGGTTTTCATTTCACCATGCTGGACAAAGCAAAGATGGTCTGGGGGAAAACCTCAGGACCAATTGCAGAAGACTGACAAGGGTAACATAGAGCACTTGTCTGTTCCACCAGTGCAAGAGCAAATATTTTTGCAGTTATTAGACTTGACAGAGGCAAAATAGGAGGTTTTTTATTAGGCTGTAGGCAAATTGGTTTGCTAGTGCATCAGAATATCATACAACCTGGAATTAAATAAATAAAGCTAAAGCTAAAATTAAGAAAATTACTGGAAAACAAAATAAGAGCTAAAGGGTACAGTGCAGTGTACCATAATGAAAAGGTAAGTCTCATATTTCCCTCCTCCTCTTCTCCAGGGAATATAATTTCAGTGTGATGCCAGTAGCCCTGCAATCTTTGGTACTGTGAGGAATATAACTTTTCAGTACAAAGATATCAGAGCTAGGAACTTTACAAGCAATAGACTGCATGAGGATGGCAATTTGGATCCATTCTGGCCCAAGAGTCTCTGAACTCCTATGAATTCCTACATGATTATCAGGACTGGATGAAAACCATATAGTGAAAATCAAAATTTATATAATTTTTTGCATTTTGAAACAGATTCCACCCTCTTATACCTTCAAGATAGTGATTTTAGTGATGACATAAATTGAAGTTTTACAGTCTTAGAGAAGACGTCTTGAAAAGACAAGTGGACAATTCTTGATGGAGCTGGGCAGCGACGAAAATGACTTGAAGAAAATGAAAGGCTACACTTTTCATTGATAAAGATGATGCAGCTGGATTCTCAGCACTCAGTATAAAATTAGTATCTCATTTGCAAAATCAGACAGATGAAGGGTATAGTGGAGCACACCTCTGCTACATGCAACCTCAGGAGGCAGAAGGATCACAGAAGGGAAATTTTCGAGCTAGAGACATGACAAGATTCAAAAGAGTTCAGCACAAAGCAAGGGAGGAAAGTGAGCCAAGTAAGGTCTATGAAAAACATTCCTGCTTCCTTCGTGGTGACTGCAAACAAGCACTTTGTTGTGTCCATGCTTGAAGGCAAGAGGAACTATGGGGGTGTATGGCTCTACATTGAATGGGAAGGACATTTGCTTTATGGATGGATTTCTGCTTCTATAGGAAGCCATGGTTTCAGCAATCACCATGCAAAGCACTGCTCCTGATAACTGCAAAGTCAAAGCATCTTGTTTCCCACATGCACACTTTGGCTGATGCATTTTTCTAAATGCTACTGTTTATTTACTTATTAGGAAAAGTAACTGCATCCTGGGTATGCAATTGGGATGGCTTAACAGATTACCCCAGTCCTTCACACCTGTTTGTCCTGTGTGGAAAGCTGCACTTGATCACAGAGCAGTATTAAAGAGGCTTTGGTGTGCCTGTTAAGACCTGCTAATGCCATATATTGTCTGTCATGGTGAAGTTTTCATTTCTCTTAGCAACCCCTATATAGACTGGGGTGTAAAACATGTGAGAACAAATCTCCATTATGTCTCTGCATGGCAAACAAAGACACAGCAAAGGCACTCCTGCTCATGCTGCATTACTAACTCTGCATATCTGAGGAATGACTAGAACAGTCTCTGCAGAAGGAAGACCAACATCTGCTCATTTCTTATCATCCAAACAGTGCCAGCTCAATGTCCATATACAGGCTGAACTTCAAAAGAAGTTTTGTAAGAGACACGTTCTGTACAACACTGTCTAATTCTGTTCTGTACTCCTCCTCCCTTTAGTAGATGTGTAATTTGCAGAATGAAGTACAGGAATTCACCACCCACCTTCCTCCCTCAGAGCAGTGCAGAGCAAACACAAGCATTTCTTGTTATGTATCTGTTTAAGAGTACCTGGACATATTCCTCATTTTCCACCTACGCTCTATCCTTCTGGAATGGGTTATACTCCCATTTATTACAGTAGCAAAAGTACTTGGAGTTACTGCCAAAAAAGTTAGCAGATGTCTGCCACTCTGATGATTAGATCCCCATCCAGGCAGTGGGCTGATGTGAGTTTGAATTCATTTCAGAGGATTCAAAGAGAAGGGAACGGAAAAGAGAATTTCCACTTCCTTGGCATGTTCTTGAATGAGAAACTAAAGCAAAAATATCATCTGTAGAACTAGTTTTCTGAGAGAAAGCACTGACCTCCATTCAGCCTTTGAAGTACAGACAATAGCACTCTGGAGTCCAGAAATTTATCTGGGGATGCAAATTCTGCACGTGCGGAAGTTCATCCCTGTAGCCCCAGAGGAAGGCTTTAACTTCCTAGAAAAATGGCAGCATTTATAATACACAGAAATCTCAGTGCTGACTCTTGCTTACCTTTGCTAGTTCATTGGTCTGTGTGCTGTCATCTCTGCCTCTGATTGTGGAAATGCACTCAAAAATTATTTATCCACTAGCCCATCAAATGTGTCAGGAGGAAGAACAACTAAACTCCACAGGTTTTGAAGCCTATGTACTTTTTACAGACCTAGGTTATGAACCTCTTGAAAGCTCCTTCACAGCAATTACAAAGAGCTCTGGAGAAGAAGCCAAGACAGCCACTGCAACAGTTTTAGTGAATATAACTCCTATTTAACATGTATGTCATTTAACTTTTGACATTTACAGAAAGGGTTGATCTCAAGTTCCTTCTTACAGTATTGATTGCAGTCAAAGTTTAGAAATCTGTGTGCTGGAAGTCCTCATGCATTCATTCAGCCAGATAATACTAATACAATGCACTAGTAGCTGTCTGAGCTAGACTAAAAAAAGAGGTATTTGGCAAAAATTAAAACACTTTCAAGTGTATCTTAAGTATCATAACAGTACAATTATTAGAATAAAATTTTCAAAAATCACAGTTTGATTAATTCTGTATTTTCTAACAATCAGAAAAAAAAATCTATATTTCTTAAGTCAGTTCTCCATAAGGTGTTGTAACACTGATTAGAGAAATCAAAAATTTTCACTTGCAGAAGGAACTTACAGTTCAGATTGATTGAACCTAAGAAAGAACAAAGAAAGGAGGTTCTTGTTAAGAATGGGGTGCGTTTAAAATCCACAAGAATTTATCACTGAAAGGGACCGCCTGGTACAACCACAGAGTTGATACATGGATTTAAAATATCCACACATGGGAAGTCTCTTCATATGCTGCAGGCTGTAAAACATTTTACAGAACTAAAATTTAAATCTGCAATAAAATATTTAAGGCTACAGCTATAATGATCCAAAGGAAGAGAGTTTAAAAGAGAGTATTTGAAACCATCCTCAATGTCTTACCTGCATCAGCTGGAATCTGTTTAATTAAAATCCAGTAGTATCTGGAAACCTTACCACATGTAAAGCCTACCACACTTCCTTTTCTGATTCCTTTTAACAAGATCATACAGAAAAACCCTTGTGATGATCAGTTTCTTTTTTGTAATGGGAATTTCTTTATTCCCTGTGTCATCTACAACTTTCACAAGTTTGGAAGTTGCTCTCCCTAAAGTAATGAATTAATACAGTGGAAAAAATCCATCCCAGGGCTATTCATTTAAAAAGAGAAAGTCACTATCAACTTCTTTATTCTAAAAGTACTGCTGTTTGCTGGAGCCTTCCCTCTGGCTGTGCTTCTGAACTGACTTAGAACTCCCTGCACTCATCCGATCTTCCCTGTTCTGCCCAGGTCCTGCAGGGCACTGTATCAACCAAAATAAAATTCAGCCAAGCATTAAAATCCACTCTAATAGTTCTAAGAAATCAATTAGCTTACCATCTCTGACATAAAATTCCTTCAATAAAACTATGTTGTGATTTATTTTTCCTGGCCTCTGCCTCTCTTTTTATGATCTCCATGCAGACTTTGCTTTTCATGAGCCCCAAACAGACACGGCAGTCTGTGCAGCAGTCCATGGTCTTTGCCTTGTGAACCTCTGGGCATAAGGTCCAGGACAATGAGAGAACTCAGAAATCCTCTGAGAAACTTGAAGGTGCCTGCTACTGCCAGGCAAGGATGAGCTAAGGAGAGCCATGCCAGCATGGCCCCAAAATGCTCTAGCAAATTCTAATGAACGTGCCCAGGTGCCCTTGACCCAAGGTGCTTAGAGCCCTCTTGCAGCCACCAATTACAGAGGGTCAAGAATCCTTCCAGCTGGTGCTCAGGAGAAGCCTCTTCAAGAGCCAAGCTTAGAATACAGCTCCTAGGGATAGCCAAGCAGAGAGACTTGTGTAGAAGAGCACAAAAAGGAAGAACTAGGAGGTGGAAGAGAGAAAGAGGCAGATGACTGTGTTCAAATCAGCACAAACACAAATGTGGTATTGACACAGAGGTTGCACAACAGCAGGAAAGACGAGAGACAGACAGACACACAGACTTCTCAGACAAATTACAGTTTCAGTATCTCTGGACCCCAAGATGCAGTAGAGATTCAGGCTGCCCATGCCAAGTCAGTGATTTGTAGTACCAAAAGAAAAACTCCTGACTCACATAAAGGTCTACAAAAGTGACAGATTCACTACCCTCCCAGCAGTGTAGTGAATCCTGAAGATAACTGAAATGTGCTTTCAAGCAAAGTATCCGGGTTCCCTAAACCTAACCTTAAATCATGCAAGACTACCAGGAAGAAGAAACAAGAAATAGTAATGGGTGGCTCCTTGCTGTGGAGAGCAGAAGAACTTATCTGAGGACCTGACATATGATCAGGGAGGTTTACTGTTTTCTGGGTACCTGGATCCAGGATAATATTTAGAGAGTGCCAAAGTTTTTCTGACACTTACTATTACTCTGTGTTGCTCTTCTATGTAGGCACCAATAATGCTGCCTGGAGAGTATCAAAAGTGACTTCAAGTTCTACAGGCAATGGCCAGGGGCATAAGGGCTCACATGGTGTTTTCCTTACTCCTGCTGGAGGGGAAAGGTTGTGGGGAGCAGGCAGCTGGCAATACATATCCACAACTAGTTGTGGAACTAGTTGTGGTGAGAGGGTTTTGATTTCTACAGCTATAGAACCTTGTTTGTGGGTCAACATTTGCTTGGGAGAGACGGGATCCCTTTCACCGAGTGAGACAAAGTTATCTTTGCCAGCAGAATGGCTGACCTGTTAAAGAGGCATTTTAAACTAAGAATGACAGGGGAGAGAGTTATCAGAAGTGCTAAGAGACAGTGAAGAGCAGAGAGGGTTTATAAGTAAAGGGCCTGGAGTGACATGACCAAAAGGGATCCCAAAATCAACAAAACAAAGCTTAAGCAGCCTAAGCAGGGTCACCTCCAAAATGTAAGCAAGGATGTGCCTACAAGGCACTATTATGGAGAAATCTTCAATTGTTTTGGGAAATCAGCATGTGGGGTTGCCCTCTGCAGTGCTCATACACTAAATCACTCAGTTTGGAGAATAAACACGGTGACTTAGACATCACTGAGCTCCTGTGGGGCTAACATTTTATGGGGCTCACAGATAAGGTGGGATGGATCATGTAATTTGACTGATGCAATGGGATACAGGCTCCTTTGGAAGAAGGGGAGGAAAATGAGGAGGCCGGGTTGCCCTTTATGAGGCAGAACAGCTGGAATATTTGGAGATTTTCCTAGGGATGGATAATGAGGCCAATGAGATCTTGTGGGCAAACAGTTACTGAGCACACCAATGTAGGTGATAGTGTATTGTACCAATAACCAAACAATCATTGTGACTGAGGTGACTGGGAGAAGTGCCTGAAGACTGGAGGAAAGGAAAAGTCAGGGAACCACAGGCCAGTCCACCCCACATCAGTCCTTGAGAAGGTGATATAGAATATTGCCTACCTAGACTTCAGCAAGACTCCTGACATTGTCCCGCAAGATTCTCATAGAGTTAACAGAGTATGAGCTGGACAAACGGACAGTGAGGTACACTGAAAACTGGCCCAAAAGGCTGCACCCCATGGCATGAGGTCAAGGCAGAGCCCAGAAGGTAACAGTGTAGCAGTGTATCTCAGGGGTCAGTACTAGCTCCAGTCCTGTTCCACATCTTCATTAATGACTGGGACAATGGGGCAGAGGGTGCCCTCAGCAAGGTTGTCAGCTGATGACACAGAACTGGGATGAGAGACTGATACACAGCAGGGTTACACTAGCATGGGCTGGCAGGAGCCTCATGTTCAACAAGGGGAAGTGCAAAGTCCAGGGCTGGGGAGGAGCAACAGCCTGCAGCAATATATGCTGGATCTGCCCAATGGAAAGCTCTTGGTGGAGATGGTCCTAGTAGACCCCAGGTTGAAGATGAGCCAGCAGACAGGCCCTTGTGGCAAATAAAGCTAATAATATTCTGGGCTGCATGAAGGAGTGTTGTCACAGTGTGTCAGAAGAAGTAATTCTTCTCCTCTGCTTAGCACTGCCGAACTTATACATGGAGTGGCAGGTTCAGTTCTTGGCTTCTCAATACAAGAGACATGGACACACTGGAGGGAGACCAGAGAAGGACCGTGAAGGTGAAGAGGATGAAGAAAGGCTTCTTTCAGTGATGCCCAGTGACAAGATCAAAGGGCATAAATTGAAACCTAGGAAGTACCATCTGGACATCAGGAAATGCTTTGCAACAGAGAGGATCACCAACCACTCACACAAGTTTCCCAGGGAGGCTGTGTAGTCTTCATCTGCAAAGGTACTAAAAGGCTGCCTGTATATAGTCACTTCTATCTACTATTTACAATTCTCACCTAAAATGACCCCCTATTTTGCAGCTGACTCTACACAGATGATTTTCTATGAAGAGGGACAAACCTGGGCTAAGGTTCTACCTCTGTGATTTATCCCCATTTCCCATATCATAGTCTTATGACCTTGCCATAATCTCACAGCTTCTAAATATTTACCAGGACCCAGAAGAATCATACTAGATCTAGTACTTCAGTTTTCCTTTAATTAGTAAAATTTCAGAGACTGCCTTTCTGTGAAGATCTTAATGTATCAACTTGAATTATCGGAAAGCATAGTTACAAGACAGAAGAATAGAGAAATTCATTCTTTTGCAAGGTCAAGAAAACTTGAAATAAATTGTTCCTCAGATTTTGCTACAGAAATCTGCCAGGAATTTGGAATGAGGTAATATGAAAGAAGACCTCAGGTACATGAAACTTTGAAAAAAAAGCAAGCATTAAGAAAAGACATTTTTAAGAGTTTTATAGTTAAAGAATTACATTTATAATGTCTCAGTTTTCCTGCTTTCACTATCTTCTCTTCATGTTTTTTCACATACTTTCCTTTTACTGCCTTGTGTGTCTATCTAATCTTCTGCCTTTCCTTTTTCCTGATCAAATTTGAAGGCAGAACACTCCTTCTAGGATGAAATTGCTGTGTACTATTCAGAGCTCACAGATTAAACATTTATGTTTTTTGGTATATTTGAGGCTTCCAAGCTCATTCATGGAAAAAAAAGTAATGTTTTTCTTGCTGCCCTAAAACCTCTTGGCAATTGTGATGGAGAGTAGAAAGCTCTGCTCCTGTTTTTGATCCTCAGAAGCCAAACCTAAGTCAAAAAGCATAATCACATCTTGAGAGCTACATGATGTATACATACGGTCATACAAAACTGCTGTCTCAAGCTTGTTTTCTTAGTGAAATTTGAAAGGTCAAAGGTCAGCTAGCTCATTTATTTTCCCCAAGTCCTCTTAGAATACAAAATCTTTCTCATTGCCTCTGCTTATCAATGAATTCTTATCAGAACTGACCACTAACTCAGATGCAAGTCTGCTGACTGAACAGTGACAAAGCAAGGCTGCAATAAATAAAACTCTAGATTAATAATACCTCTACACTGCGTTCTCCACAGCAACAGACATATACTATGTTGAGAAGACTTTTTGTTAGCTGCTTTTCTTGGGAACAATTTTATTTTATCCAGTATTTTCTGGGATGAGATTTGGAATTTAGAGTTCCTAAATTCTTTAAATTTAGGTAAGATGGACCCTGACGGCCTGCTGATTTTCATAGAAGTTGAATTGTCAGTGTACAAAATGCAACATAATCTAAAGAAATCCTTAGTGTTCATCATGTCCCCCAGAAAAAAAATGCCTTTTTGTCCACTTACAAGGTTTGTTTTTCTTAAGTTTTTGTCACTGACATATTTTGAAGTTATTGAACTCAATGAAGACTGTGACAGAGTCACAGGAGAGAATACTTTATCTTGATATCGTTAATTGATATCATTATCATACTGCACACTTCTCATTTCTTCTGCCTTTTTGAAATGCCACCTACATTTATAAAATTACATTACAAGTTCTCAATATTTCCATGAAGAAGCAGAGAAATCACATAAAGAGATGTCTATTAAGAAGTAGGGAAAAACAAAGACTCACTTGAGATGAACAGAATTTAACTTATTTTAAAAAGAATCCCGGACAAGGCATTAAGTGGGAGGAAAATGTATATATATTTTTTTAAATCTAGAAATATCATGAATATTCAATCAAATGCTAAGTTAATATGCAGTTTCAACGAATTTCAACATGAGATGATTGCAAAAAGAAGTAATTTAAGCCAGTCTATATCACAAAATAAGGAAGCCCTCTTAGTGTACTATTGCAATCAAGTGTCAGCTTCCAATTTGAAACATATTATAAATAAAAAGGTCGATAAATAAAATGAAAAATATCCAGGAAATAACAGAAAAATACTGAAGAAAGGTATTACTAGAATTACTAATAAGCAAATAAAGCATTATCTGAAAACCAGTACGTGAGTATACATTTTTCTCTTTCCCAGTAATATTCTGTAGCCTTTACATCTTCTTCAATACTGGTGACATGTAAAACTTTTGACTTAGTGATAGTTAAGCATGGCTTTATTTCCATGACTCTTCCCACTGAAGCATGAAGGACAACAAACCACAGGAATATTGCTTGGTTTGCCTAATTCAAAATACAATCCCAAGCAGGCAGCAGTAAAATTTGAGGCACCAACCACTGCATAAGTTTCAGCCAGCTGAAAGCTCATCCGTGAATCAGAAACAGGACATAGTCAGGCCTTTTCCAAAAACTGTGTGTGTGCAACAGTCTTGTGGTTCAGGAATGTCATTCTCCAATTCAGTGCTCCCAGTGAAACCAGGAGCCTCTTGCTCACACCCTCTTCGCCCTCCCCTGTGGTGGGATGGAGAGTAAGATGCACAAAAGGTGAAGATCATGGGATGAGATAACAACGATTTACTGGAAATAGCAATGAGATAAGAAAAGGAAATGTAACAGCAGCAATATTAATGACAGAGGGCACAAGAAAGACGTGAACAATTCATATGGAAACAAAAATTCCTGATTGCTCTCTCCACCACACTATGCAGAGCTGGAAGGGACCCCTTCTCCCTGGAAGAGACTCCCTTCCCCCAAATCCCAGCAATGAGGCGAGGTGGTAGAGAATAACTTCTGGGTCCTGGAGATGTCCCCTCCTGGATACTGCAAAAACTAACCCTTCCTGCCCAGAACCAGGACAAACAGCTATAACTCATCAGGGTTATGAAACACTAAAGCTAGACTAGCTTTGAGCAGCAGGTTGGACAAGAGACCTCCCAAGATCTCTTCCAACCTAAATTACCCTACAGTTATATATCACAGCACACACTTTGAGCTGAAAATCCTGAAATATTTTGCAACCTCATTTATAAATCTTTGCCCCAGAATTAACTTTTGAAACAGTCTTCTCCCAGAGGATGAAAACAGGGCAGCAATCCATAAAATCTAGGACACAGAAGCACAGTAGTATGAATTTGTCCTAGTTAAGTAACAGAACTGATGAAGTGTGTACATTATTCTTATACCAAGTCAACTTACACAACTGAAATATTAACCCAATGGAAAGGATATTTATGGAGACCTGAAGAACTCACAAAGGATGCTAACAGTGAGCTCACATATTGGCAGCCATAAAATCAGCCACAGGTCACTTGAAATGTCATAATCCTTGAATCCAAATAATGCCAAGAAAGGGAGTCTCAAGCGGCAATAGCAGTATAAGATGTATAGGTATCACCCGTGTGTTCCAAGAACTGAAAGCAAAGCGGCATAAAGTTCTCCATTCTCTCTACCTACCTTTAATCTCTCTTTTTGACCTGGAGAACAAGGAAGATATAACATTTTTTAATAAGGAAGAGAAGTTTTTTCACCAAGTAAAAGGGAATGGGTGATAACCCAAAGCCCTGATGGAAAGGATTCCCAAAGGAAACAACTGAAATAGATCCTCTGTGATCTTGGCCTCCAGAGATATACTGGAGTGAGACAGATAAACTGAGTAATTTGGACAACTGCCTCATTATTACAAGGCAAAGTAAACCAAAAAGACAGCTTGGTGACTTTAAGGGGCAGCTAACCTGCAGACAAGTTAGGTGAGCTTTAATTATTCAGGTGATAAGATCAAAGTACAAATTGCAGAGGGACAAGAGACAGTGATCTAGCTAAGGAAAAAAGTCATCAGCCCAAAAATCCCTAAACGTAGATGGCAGGTAAAGATTTGCAGTCAGGATTCCTGTTGACTAAACTACATGGGTAGGAAGTCGCTATGAAAGAACATGCATCTAATTCCCCATGTGTTTAGGTGGAAGGATCGCTGGAGGAAATTTAGATAGATATCCAAACTGCTGTAGATTAAAAAAAGAGAGAGATCTGTCAAACTGATGCAGTTTGGGAGATGGGATATGGAAAAATGAGAGAACTGCTCTGTCTCACTGTAAAGAGTAAAACCACCTGAGCTACTTCACAGTCTTCTCCAAAGATCCCATTCATTAGTTTCTGCTTATTTTATTTTGTATAAGAGTAAGAGAAGATATTCAGTTACTTCTGATCTAATGGCATGTAATGCATTTTCATTATAGATAAGACCATTCACATCCCAAGCTGATTGGCGTTTTACAACAGAGACAGTTTAGATCCTATTTGACTATTTTGTCACTTTCAAAAAAAGTCAAGAAGAATATTTTTGCCTGATGTTCCTTTAGAGGGAAAATTATAGTTTCAGTTGACCAGCAGCTGAGGGTCACTAACAGGCCTTGATGGTCCTTCCTCTTGGAGCTCTATCCAGCCTTTAGCCCTGTGCCTTCAGTCTCTGCCATAGACCTATCCAGCAGACACCAGACCCAGCCCTGACTTGTGGATTGATTTGCCAGCTTGGCCTTGGACCTGCTTCACTGCCATGGACTTACTTGCCTGATGATCTGCACACTTGGCCAGTCCTGGCCTCAATCCCTGGCTCTGCACTCCTGTCTTGCAGCAGGACTGAGCTCTGCCCAGCCGTCACATGCTCTTCTGCTCTACTGCTCATGACTCCCATTCCTCACTGCTCCCAGACAGCAATTTAATTAGTTCCTGCAGTTTTTCCTGTGCTTTCACTGTCTGTATGGGGAAGGGGAAAAACTCTACATGGAGCTGAAAAAGGAAGAATAGAGCTCTAATCATGTCCAGAAGACATGCTGTATAAAAATCACTGCAATTCAAGGAAGCTTTAACTGAATCTTGCACTACTTGAAAGCTATAATGAATCACAGAAAATTGGGTTTGCAGACACAGAAAGTTGTTGCTTACCTTTCAGGAGAAATGGAGAGACTTTGAACTCAAGTGCAGCACTCTTGCAAACCCTTGAAAGATGCAGTTTTAGAACTTCTTAAGTGACCCTGACAGACACAAAGTCCCTCTGGCTGTCCCAGAGGAAGACCAAGAATCCCTGTGTTGTGTTTGTTTCGTTTTATCCTAAAAAACCCTATACAACAGAAAGAAGTTCAATAATCTACCCTTTCTATTTGACTTTTTTTCACTTCTAATCTTTATCATTAAACGTTTCCAAGTGACTCAATGTTTTTTACAGATTTCTCTGATCTACTTCCCTCTTGAAAATGATATTAGACCTGATGTACCAACTTCCACCTAATGATCACTGAGTTATAATTTACTTTGTGTGTCTTAAGTGTTAATATTGCATTACATTTGGATGGTGCAACAAGAGCTCTTTGCTTCCTTTCTACTTTTTACACTAAATCAAGGAGTCTAAACGTCCTGCCTGTTATTCAATTTGCGGTTTGTTGTAGTGCTTGACATATCTTTCTCTGGAGATCTGCAGCCTACATAGCCATTTTGCACTTTTTCACTTAAATATTTTTTTTATTAAAACCTTTATCAATTTGCTAGTTTTGGCTGGGGTAGAGTTAGTTTTCTTCACAGTGTCCAGTATGGGTCTGTGTTGTGGTGTCGGAACCCAGGAAATTCATCTGGCTGCCCTGGAGGACTCCAGACCCTGCCCGGGGGTTTAGAGACCTTGGCACAGAGCCCAAGACCCCTGTGCCTTTGATCTTGACCCATGGAAACAATTGCAAACCTTTATATGAAGAATTACAAGTCAAGAAAGTTTAAGTAGAATGATAGTGAATTTATCACAGGGTGAAAAACAGATTTTTGAGGTATTTAGAATGGGGGCTCAGGGTCCTAAGATGGAGAAATTTGGGCATGCCTTGTCGTTTTTCCTTCTTCCTAGCCTCCATCTTCTGGGTGATGTTGGCACTTTTAGATTGGTTTAGAGTAGAAACTCACTGTCTAACATAGGTGATAGGTATTGGGAAGTTATGGTAAATAATGTACACATAGTTTTTAATATAAAAAAATAACACCGCCCCAAGAACGGGCAGTGTGCCTCAACCTGACCTGCCAGACAGACCTGTGGTGGGTCAGAAAAAGAATGTTATAGATAAGAAATAATAAAAAACCTTGAGAATGAGAAAAAACAATCCTGACTCCTTCTTCGGCTGCCCGGCTGGGAAAAAGAAGCTTGTACGTATCTCAGAGTCACTCTGACCAGCAGTGATTCTGAGAATTTGGATTTGTGCTGAGCACAGGGTTGATAATATAGAGATGTTTTTGTTATTCCTGACTAGGGCTTGCACAGAGTGAAGGCCTTTCTGCTTTCCTTACTGCATCGCTGGCAAAGGACTGGGGTTGTGTGGAGGGCTGGGAGGAGACACAGGTGGGACAGGAGGGATATTCCAGACCATATGATGTCATACTCAATATATAAAGTGGGGGAAGAAGGAGGAAGGGGAGGACATTTGGAGTGATGTGTTTATCTTCCTAAGCAACTGTTATATGTGATGGAGCCCTGCTCTCCTGGATATGGCTGAACATTGTTCAAAACAATGAACTAATTCCTTGTTTGGCTTTGCTTGTGCACATGGCTTTTGCTTTCCCTACGAGTCTGTCTTTATCTCAGCCCCTGAGTTTTCTGGCTTTTGCCCTTCAGAGTCTGTGCCCAAACCTGCTCACAGGGGAATGACCAAGCTGCTGTGTGGTGCTTTGCTGCTGCCTGGAGTCAAGCCAGTATCAATATCATCCTGCAAATCAATCCTGTCCTCAACAAAGTACTTGCAGCTTTTCCCAAGTAGGTATCAAATGCAATTTAATAAACATTTTCTCTATCATACTATCTGGAGAAAACCTTATCTTTTTCTAGAGAATACCATTTGACAGAATCTCATCCTTCTTGTTTGACAGTATACCACTGATAACTACTCTCTGAAATTATTTCCAAGACAGAGAAGGGTAAAGCATACCATACTTTTTGGTGACTTTTTGCTTCAGAATTTGTTTTGAAAACAAATATTCTACTGACCTGATGTCAATTAACATCTGCTGCAGAAATATTGGTTAGAGACAGGACTGCTCTTACAGTATCTTCACCAAAATTAAGTTTCCCCTACTTTTCTTTAGGAGCATTTTTAACATTTTATAAGTCATGAAATATTGCACATCACCTATCACACCTCCTTGAGACTTGCTACCTTGTAGCAGAGGGAAATCAGATTGCTTTACATGATTTATTCTTGACAAATCCATTTTCACCATTGTTTAGCATCTTTTTATCTCCTGTGTGATTCCAAACAGATTATTTGCTCAAGTGTCTTTCTAGGAATCAAATTTAACCTGACTGGCCTACAATTCCCAGGGCCTTTGTGTGTTTTCTGGAAAGACAGACACAAATGTTTCTTCCCTCCCCCTATAATTCATTTACTTTTTATCCTTTAATTCTCAAAGCTCATAAGGGAAGAGCCTAAGATTTCTTAAGTATTCCATAGTGAATTAATTGTGCCAGACAATTTGAAAATATCTGACTCATCCAAGATGACTCTAACCTGTTTTTATCCCTCTTCCCCAGTTTTAATTACGCTAGTCTTCAGAGCACAGTCAGCCTTTTATAAAATCAATGCTGAGGAAGAAAAAACTTCCAACAACCAATCAGGCATGTGTCTCTGCTAGTTTTACCTCTCTATTAATTTATGGGGCAAATCTTTTCCTTGTCTTGCTCTGATTCATTACATATATTTTCTTTCATTCAGTTGTTGAAACCTTGATTAATGGCATTTAGTCCATACTTTATTGCAATTTCTATGACCAAACTGTTGCTCAGGGTGAAACTTGAAAAATCTGTGGGGTGCATGGTATGTGATCTTATTAGTTCTGGGGGCTTCAGACATTTTTGTCTCAGTAATCTCCTCCAATATTTTCAGCCACAGACTTACCAGATTTTGTTCCTCAGTGCTCAGATTGATGCTTGTAATAAATCAGAGCACAAAAGGAACATGGTGAATTTGATTTATTTTCCTTTTTAAGGGAACCAGAGTCAGAATACAAGCCTCCCTCAAAAGCACATGTTTTTGCAAAACAAAGAGTATAAAGGAACCTTTGCACTGGAGTGCAATGATCTTGTGTGTGAAAAACAGACAAACATGCAAAAGAATGGGTAGCTTTCATTACAGACGCTCAAATAAACCCCAGAAGGGAATTAAGCTTATTCAGTACAGCAAATGTGACCTACCAAGAGAAATCCAAACAGGACTGAAACAGTGGGACTTTTTTCTTTTTCCTGAATTGCTATTAATAAAGGAACTAACTCCTTAGAAATCTGATATTAGTATCTCTCTGTGTGTTCTATAAATTATCCAAATCTTACCTCAGAGAACCTTTGTACATCCTGGGTTAAAGTTCCTACTCTTTTCCAGTGATAATGTTTGAGTAACTTCAAAATTGCTGGATTCACTGCATTATCAGATGGCACTGTCCGGAAGAAGTAAGGATATTTTTTCTTATCAGCCAACTCTGGAGTTGTTGCTGCAAATGAAAGCTGGAAAAGAATCAAAGGACAAAAAAAAATGAAAGTCACCATAAGTCATCTAGCAGTCAGTAAAAAATCTTTGCTTTTCTCAGTGAAACAAGACACAGTCTGCGCATTGCTGTCATGTGGAGAAATTTCATCTTTATAGATCTTGAATGTCCTACAACTACCATTTACTTTTAAAGAGATTTTTTAAATATTTTAGCTCTATAAACCACCTGCTGAAAAATTAAACTAGGAAATCTTAAAAGTCAGTGATGTAAAATCCTCTGTTTACAATAATGCATCTTGTATATTACACAGAGCAATAAGGCCTAAGGAAATAAATCTCTGTGATGAATTCCCCATCAATTTCTCTTCATAAAAGTTGAGAATCTCTCCAAGAGAATATTATTTTTTCAAATTCTTATATATCTTAAATTAATGGATAAATCTCCAGTAGTACTTCCTGTCTTCATGTACCAAAACAGCTAGAGGTAACAGAAAAACAGAAAATCATTATTTTAGCCAAGGCTGAAACTCAGAAGTTTACTCGGGTCTCAGCTTCCTTCACTGAAGCAGGCCCCCTGTGGTTTGTGCTATGAAAGAGGATTCAATAGCTAAAACACTGAAATTTGTTCATGGTGAGAGAATGCATATTACAAAAGAAAAGAGGAAACCTTTTAAAACATACAAAACCAAACAGAAAACTTCATTGAATTCTTCTGCCCAAGTTAAAGGCAGCGTGTTTTTGTGAATGTTTTTCAGACCGCATTTTGAAGAGAATGCCTGCACATTCACTTTTTGAAAACTCTCCTATTCCAAAGATACTTCTGGTCATTCCCTCCGGTTCTTTTTAGGCTTCTAGGAATGTACTTCTCAAGCATTTTTTCAGCCAGGATTTTTGGTTGAGGTTTCTTAAAGTACTGTTTAAATTGGTTTGACTGACACAAAATAAGCTTCCTGATACAATTATTTAAAGACTTTCAAAATCAATAGATAGTCAGAAAATGTAGGTGAATTCAAGACTATATATCAACCATAGCTTTAAGTTTTCACTTTCCAAATCAAGCATTCAATACATTTCAGTTAGACAACCTTTTCTGAAATTCAGAGTAGACAAGTTTAATCCAAAAAACCAGTTCAAGTCCTTTCTTCAAAAAGAAGAAAAACATTTTCTTTCTCATATTCTTATATTATCTATTTCTTTCTTATAAAAATCTAGATTTAGACTATCAGAAACAGGACATTCTCTGTTTGATCTTAGACTCACAAAGAAAATATTGCATTTTTATAATGGCCTGAATGTAGTTTGTTTTCCTAATTAAAACAAATCTAAACAATTTAAAGTGTGCATAATCTGGATAGTTTACAGTATACAATTCAAAATAGAAGACCCTTTCTCTTCACTGGTCAGGAGATAATGAATAATGTAATTGTCACATAATTCTGAGGTGAAACGATTTAATATAGCAACTGGACTTTCACTAGATTTCATGAAAAAAGTGCAATATGAGGTGCTATGATATATTGTCATCTTGATTTTGCAAAACCATTCCCATAAGGAAAGAAGAATGAATATCTGCCAGGTAGACCTAGTCAGCTTTTCTATTTAGCCTGGTAGGCTTGAACATCATGCACTCACTGCTCAATGAAAGTGGAAATAAGGACCAGTACTGATGACTGAAAAAGAGAGAAAATTTGACATTAGAAATCCAACATGAAGAGGAATACCTCTCAGCAGCCCACCAGCCTGCTCACTGCAAAGAACCTGCTCTTCAAGTTATTATGGGTTTGGATCAAACATAATTGGATTGATCTTAAGAAAAAGAAGTGAAGAGCAACACTGAAAGAACAGTAGTGGCAAGAAACATCAGCAAGGTTCACCTAGCTCATATTATTAAATTGAATGGATTTTTTTTCTGATCAGTAGTACAAAGATCCATAGTAATGAGAAGCATCTCTATATGTATGAGCTTGCTTTAGGGTGAAGATCCATGATATAGGCAAGACAATTCAAAACCATCCTTTGTGATTTTTTAGTGACTTAAAGGGCCTAAACTAGTATCCGAATTGCTCAATTTTCCTTGGAAGAAAAGAAGCAAAACATTACCTCTCTTCATTGCTTACAGAAAGATGAAGTCTCCTAAGAGATTTCTCAGCCATGTGAAGTGAGATGAGACAAATCCAGATATAAGTGCAAAACTAATGACATCCAAACTACAAAAAAAAAATATTCCTCTTCATTTTCTTTTTAAATAAAGGTTTCATTAAAATAAAAAATGGGAAAATTTAATGTTCAAATAATTCTTCTATTGTAGGATGTATTCAAAGTCCTTTCAAACATCACTTATATCATGGTTAGTCTCATTCAGCACCACTTTGACAATTAATAAGACCCTTGTAAGAGATGGACAAATAGCCTGAAAAAGTTAAGTCGTTAAAAATATTTAACTTTTCCTAAAATTATCTCTGTAAGAGTTTGGGACATGTAATGAACTTAACCCCAAAATCACCAGCACTCAATATTCTGCTTTGAGAGGGTCAAGGATGAAAAATGGAATAAAACCTCGTTTTGTTCTAAGAAGTGGTTATAAAAGATAATGTTAAGAAATGAACTGATATTTTTGAAAAAGTATGCGAGATAGCACAGCCATATGGAAATATAAAGAAAAGACTCATAAAACCCCCCTTATTTAATGTGAGAAAGCAAGTAAGATCACAACACACTCCGCCCACATATGCATTAAGATTGTACACTCCTTTTTAACTGAGCATTTTTCCTCTGTATTTTAGGGCCAAAGTTGTTTATTCACAGCTGATTTGAAACTTGCATATTGAAAGACTTTTAATAGTTTCTTAACTTTATTCTACAGGATTGAAAGCCACCCTGCTTTTTGTTACAAGAATTTATTTTGATATCTTAGTTAGTTAGCAAAGGCAATCATATTGTTCATACAATTCCTTGCAAACTACAAAAGTTCTATTTTTCACATTATTGCATTTTCAAAGCATACATATTCATGCACTGCTCTATAATTTTTTTACAGGTGTTTACATTTGTCTCTCCATGTTCAGGAGGAGTGAGAGATAATCATTTATGTGCAGGATTATAAGTCAGCAATAAATACCTGTGGGATGTATGATGTCATTCATTCACAGAAAATTACTTTACAGAACTGCTAAAAGGTGATGGCCAAAAGTCAAACTTCAAGAAAGGATGAATGAAAAGAAAAAAACATTTTTTAAAGATGTTATAAAGCAGAAGACACAGTGGACAGCTACTGGGTGATACATCATAACTCTGTGTGTGGTGTTTGTGTGTGTGCATACATAAATAGGTTCTGTGCATATATGTATGTAGACCTAGATTTTAAAAAAGCTTATATATATTATATAACTATCTATCTGTTTGAATGCTGTCAGAAAACCCTACATCTACTTCCTAGATTATCTCTGAGAAATCTTTCTTTAGAATATATTTAGAATATCTGCTTCCAATTTGTGAGCAACTGGATCTGAACTTAAAATGAGAGTATGTAGGGAAACATAATGCATGACTCAGATGGGAATATCTGAAATGAAGCAGTATAAAACTTTGAAATAGAAAATAAGATAATATTTACCATTCAAGTAAGAGCTATAAAATATTAACTATAATACAACATGAGAACTAAATAGACCAGGGTATTGGATAGACTTTGGTGGACTGCTGAAAAACTGAAAAAGATACAGAAAGATTTTATTATGGAAGTTTTTGGGGTCAGGCATATGTGTTGATAAATTACATTTTTCCAAGAAAGATAATATTTTTTGAAAATATTAATATAGTTGAAAATCCACACATTTTCATAGAAACTTTGTCATTAATACTGGATAGTGATGTGAAAGAAAAAGGACGCTAAAACAAAATGTGGAAAGGAACAGTTCTGCAGAAGGGGAGCAAAAGATAGCTTCAAACCCCTATATTAAGTTTAAAGAGGGTATGGTAGATTACATGAGAAACATCAGTCTGAAGTGCTGTCAAATTCTTCTGTGTAAGGAAGGAATGATGCATTCAACTTAAAGTCAGTACAGAAGCAGGTATGATAGATAATAAGCTCTTCTGTTCATTTAAAAAAATGGGATGCAGCACTAATGAAATCAATGGGGAAGACTAAGAATTATGTAAAAAAGGATTAATATTATTAGAAATCTAAAATGAAATTAGAAAAGGAAACAACACTATATATCCCATGTGTATATCCCATATATGAGTCCAAAAGCTGGAAGGCTGAATGAAGCCACACTGCTGTCTCATGTACTGCAGAGAGAAAGGAAGGCACCAGGAATGGCAAGTAATCTTCTTCTGTTCACTTGTTTTACTATCTCTAGGAAGTATTTGTTTAATTTTTGTCACTGTAGTATGGTACAGAAGTCTAGGAAAAATAAAAGAGCAGAATTATCCCTGGGTAAACAGTTCCCCGCATGTAAGGCAGCAGGTCTATTAATGAGTCATATTTAAATGGACTGTATCAGCTAAAATAATCCAGTAACAGTAATCCTTTGCAAAATTATTGTAGACCCAAATGTGTAGATCTTAGCTGAGTCTGACCCAAGCTGAAAGGAGCCAAGGGGCCTGGACAGAGCAGTCAAAGGTGGCAACACCAGTGCCAGCCGTAGCTGTGCGGAATCGAGTCCAGCCTCCAAAGCGGCAGTGTGGCTCAATGTGTACAATCTTGCTTTTGGGGGTTGTCCATTGTTTTCCTGTTCCCAGCCAGGGACAAGGAGAGTGCTGGGGGGAGCACCTGCCACCCTGTCTTTGTCTGGGGAAACCATGTGGTGCTGTGTGTGGAAGCGGCCGCCGTCTTGTCTTTGTCCCAGCAGCCACGCAGAACTATGTCAAGGTGGTGAACACCTTTTTGTGTGTAAAGCACCTCCTCCTGTTGTATACTTTTGTTATTAATATTGTTGCTGTTACTGGGCATTTCTCAGTCCATTGCTGTTTGCTTTCAGTAAATTGTTATCTCAACCCATGGTCTCTGCCTTTGTCCCTCTCCTACTGGAGAGGGTGGAAGGGAAAGGAAGTGGCTATTTGGAGTTTAATTTCAACACCCTGTGTTCATGGAGTATTATATAAGGGGTGGAAAAAGGAAAGGAAATTAAAGTGCTTTCAGGTAACAGGGTAACATCCCTTGAATAAAATGTCATCTGCTAAGAGAACTGATTCATGCTTGCAAATGGGGAAATCAGCTTACTGAGCACCAGAGATTAGCTTAGTTTTCCTAGGTTTTTGCACTAAGCTTGTACAAGTACTTTACTAATGATTGATAGAAACTATAATGTGCCCTGTTGTTGCAAAGCCAGTCCTGATAGAGAGGGCTCATATATGGCAGCTGTCACCTTTATTTCTTGCTCATTTTCTAGAAAGTTAAATTATGCTGATTAATCAGCATTGCTAAACAGGATATAAACTGCTGATTCAACTGACTGATGCTAACATTTATCATGATAACTAGAGATTGCATGTCATGTATGCTTAGATAGAAAGCAGTATTTTCTGCAAAAAAAAAAAGAAAATGCAAATAATTTTTTCCAAGTAAAGGGCAGAACACCAGAAAGCTCCACAGAAAATATTCAGAACCTTGTAGTACAAAAATAACAAGAACAAAACTCAGGAAGATGATGATTTGCAGCAATGTGTACTTGTGACACCACACACCACTCCTTTGTGTGCCTTGCCAGCTCTAATGCTTTGACAAGCCTGGGCCAACAATAATGATACTCAAGTTCAAGCATGCGATGACTTGATGGTCCCAGGAGCTAGAAGAACCAGAATGGAAACTAATGAAGAGTTAAAAGATTTGCCTGCTGCCGCTCTTGAGCATTAGATGATGTCACATAACAAATGGAACAATACACTCTTAACTGAGAGCCAGAGAACAGATTGAAGCATAACAAACTGCATTTTTAACAGAATGGTAATTATAAAATATAAGTATTTAGGTTAAATGCTAATTCATGGTAACCTTACTATACAAGCCAACTTATCCAGATGTGCAGTCAAACTGCCACTGAACTTGATCTTGCCTCTAGCGAAGTTATGAATAAATTTTAATCCCATAACAGTACTTGAAATAAGAACAAAAAAAATTATTCTAGAAGAATATTAAAGTGAACCTTAAATACTTGATAGCTTGTATAATAAGAAAAGGGATAGATTAGAATGCCTTTTCCCACCTCAATGCACAAAATGTATCGCCTAATCAGCTTTGATGGATGACTTGGAGGAAAAACATGTGGAAGTAACATTGCAAAAATGGTTACAAGCACCTATATATTTGGGAAATATGTCAATAGAAAAAGGTAAGTGCAGCAATTTCATTGACAGTTGCCTGCATAGATATTCAAAGCAGGGGAAAGCAAAACACAGTAATAAAGTTCAAAAAACAAAGATACTGTTTCTTGACAATTTACCAGTACAGCTGCTGGTGAGGAGTGGCTAGATACAGGCAGCAAGGAGGTAGGTTTGAGCTGGACCTAGAAATCACAGTGGCAATCTCCCTCCCAGCTATGCCCTAATCCTCATCCCCAAACAGCACAGGTGATAAATTGACATAAAGAAGGTATAAGTTGACTAAAGAAGAAAATAGTAAAAATAAATTATTCTTTTTCAGCAGTGGTAGATAGTTACATTTTTACCTGTCATATAATACCCTTACATAATTACTTGAATGAAAGCTCTGGAGATTCCATCATTCTGAAGACTTTATGGGACTCGACAAACTTCATTGTTACAACAAATAGAACTCAAAATTAAAAAATGAGTAAGGCCTTTCTTTATGACAGCTGCAAGAGCAAAACAAAAGTCTGGGAGAATATCTGTGATGTCTCACTAGGTGGTACATGGGCAGGATGCCTCATCCAGATGGGAATATGAAGATACACATTGTATTAAACTCATTGGACAAGAATCGATCTCATGGATGAGCATCCCTTTCATAATCCATAACATATTACCCATGTGATTAAAGATAATGTTCCTTTTGAAATCAGATGTTTTGTCAAACACTGCTGCCCAATATCATCAGCTGTTACCTTCATTAATTCTGTGCCTGAAATTGCTTTCACTGACTGCCTGTTGGCACCTGGGAGTTTACAGAAAAAGCACTTCCAGCTGGTCTCAAGGTTGGAAGGCACCTGTCTCAATGCTGATGGCATTCCAGTGAATTAATCTAATCACAACAAGACTGATATTCAGCTGCATTTTGCTCTGGAGACATTTTAGGAAGCAGTCCTGGCTGTTAAACTAATCAATATTTTTAAGGACAGAATATAATTTCGATAAAATCCATATGAGAAGCACTTCAGCTGGAAGATGTGTGCCTACAGGTTGATGGAAAAGGAGCATTCAGTCCTGTTTCCTTCTTGGGCACCCCAAAATACTCACAACATAATTTGTTGTAGATGTCTGAATCCAAGAAGTCAGACCAGAGTATAAAGTTTGATCATTTGATGTTAAACATCTTTAATCCCAAAAAGTCTGTAGGTTAGGATGGTGATTTAGGAACAGTGATTGAAGCTCTGGGGCCCCCAGTGTAAGAAGAATGTGGCCTGCTGTGTGAGTCCAGAGGAGGACCACTAACATGATCAGGGGGCTGGAGCACCTCTCCCAAGAAGACAAGGCTAGGAGAATTGGGGTTGCTTAGCCTGGAGAAAGAAAGGCTCTGGAATGACCTTGTAGCATTTTCCAGTGTCTAAAAGAGACTATAAGAGGAGAGGGACTTTTTTAAGGACATGAAATGATTGGACAAGGGGAAATGGCTTTAAATTGAAAGGGATTAGGTATTAGGAAGACTTTTTTTTTTTACTGTGAGGGTGGTAAGGCACTGGAAATTATTTACTAGAAGATGTCCCTAGCCATGGCAGGTGGGTTTGAAACTAGATGATCTTTAAGGCCCCTTCCAACTCAAGCCATTCTATGATTCTATGAATCCATTCTCAGCTGACAGATGCTTTTTTGTCTTCAAGTCATGGAAAGGATAAGCAGTAGCTGAAAATTGTAGCAGATCCGCTAAAAAAAAAAAAAAACAACAAAACTATAAAAGGGAAGGAAACAACCTAGACATTAGCACTACTGCTTCATCTGTCTCTCAACATAGAATATTAACTACACCAGCAAGAGCCTTCATTTATGAACTCTACAGAAAAAAAAATATAAGTTAAAAGAATTCTTAGAACAACATTTTTGGTGAACAGGAAATAGTTATTAGTGTCGAGAGCAAAATATAGTTACATATCAAATTCACTCCAAGTAATGGGGATCCATTTTAAGTTCTAATAAATTCTGCCTCACAAACCTATGACATTAACCTTACATACAGGATAATGAAGTATATGATAAAGTTATGGAAAATGTCCTTTAATTCAGTGATCAACAGGGCAATCAGTAAAGTTAATAGAAACTTTAGGGTTCAGAGTTTCAGAAGGTAGTCAGGGGAACATGAGGCAGAATCATCTCCAACAGATGACCCCATTTAAAAATGGGGTCAAAAATAAAAATTAAAGATTTATAATTAGGCTTAACTTGATTCTTTCACTGTTAATGGAAAATAAACAATTGCCATCCTCTTTTAATTGCATATTTTTTCTGACCATTCATTTGAAAAGATCTGTTAGAGCCTAAAAAATCGTAAATTCATTTTTCTACACTCCAGAAATTACTTTCAGATCTCGATTAAACACAAATAACTTGCACCTAACACGTGTTCTGCTTATTGCTACAGGTTGAACAAAACGTTGAAATTAAATGTCAGATCTACTGAAGCTGCTGCAAATTTTGTTTCAATTTCCAAACAGAACAAGAGACAAAATCTTTTGAACATTTTCAAAAATGGAACTACATAGCAAAAGAGGGCTGTGTATTTTTGTCTGCCACACTCAGTTGCTTAGTGTTTGGCCACTGGCCTAGATTATACCAGAATTCAGCTTCAAATCCCTGTTCTCCCTCAGTCACAGCATTATTGTTTATCCCAAACCAAGTAAAGTTCCTATGCTCATACTCTTGGTACCCAATTTCCTTTTTTCTTGTCTATAAAGATTATCCTCAAAATCTAGTGGAAACCAACAACTGCACAAAACACTTCACCTTTGATAAAACAGGCTATATTGCCAAATTTCATTTAAAAAAAAAAATCTTTCCAGACCTATTTACCACAGCGTGTTCCTGGCTGGCTGCCCAAAACTATTATCATTCTATTAGTATTGTTTGTTTATCAGATTTCATCCAGCTAACACATGCTAAAACTACAGCTGTTCTGTCTACATTTGGTCTTTAAATTTCTGGTTCATTATTTTTTCTTCTGCCTATAAATGATGAAAAGAGGGAAAAAAAATCTCACCAGTATAAAGGTACCTTAAACATGCAATATTGGTTTTGGGAGAATATGAACCCTTCACTCTAGTGGAAATAGGGAGCAGGGTTGTTGGTGAGCTTTAGGATGAAGGTTTCCCAGTTCTTCTGTGGAGTGGACACTCCATTGCAATCCCAATTAAGTTCTTTCCATCTTTTATTTCTTTTACTGGAATACAACATCATGTTAGCTCAAGATTTACAGAAATCTTTACAAAAATAGTTTTGTTCACAGTTCTAAGCTACGAATTAATGATTTATTTCTTCATTCTCTGGTTTCAAACCTAAGCAAGAAAGCTCAGATTTTTCAGGCTGAAACAGGTGTCAGGCTCACTATGCAAAGTAGTAATACACAAAGACATTGTTTATTCTACATGGAACAGCATAGCTCAGAGATGACTGATCAGGTCCTGGGAGCAATATCTCCTCACTAATTCTGTACTCAGCCTGGGCTAATTTGCCTTTTCTTTAATCTCTAACTTTTCTGATATCTCAGCACTGCATGCTGCAGTTACATCCCCAGAAGTGCTTAGAGAGTAGTCTGACATCAGTCACCTGGAACTGCATCCTTAACAGTGGATAAGAAGGGCTATGGTACAGAAATCAAGGGCTTGCTGGAGGGGAGACGTTGAGAAAAAAATGGGTAAAAAATCAGGGAAATTTTTGCCAGCAGACGTTGCCAGCAAAATAAATTCTGCTTGCCCAGCAGCAAGGGTAACTTGGGTTACATTGCCACTAAAAACCTTCAGCAGAAATGTCAATCACAATTATGATTATAATATATTTGGCATTAAAATGTCAAATGTGACGTTGATCTTCCTCTAAGAAATAACCAAGATCATGCATATTTTATGCATGTTTTCTTAATGTGCGGTCAGCACAGATTTTAACAAGATGCTCCGGATGGGAATCTACATGTACAAAACCTTTCAGCAACATATGCAGCTAGGAAATGCTCATGAAGATATATTCAGACAACCTAAATCACAAAACTGTCAACTTAAAGCTGCATTCTGTGTTTTTTAATCTGTAAGAGGTTATTAAAAAAAACCCTAATGAGGCATTTTAATCTAGTTTTATGAAATAAAAGATGTCAAACAGTCTTGGTTCAAGTACAGTTACAAAACAAAAACCCCTCTCGAATGTTACTGAGGAAGTGGAAGAAGCCATGAATGTTTCCTTCCAGTGCTGATGGCTGCAGGAAATAACCTAATTGTTGCTCAAGGAACCCTCAAAGTGTTTTTCTCAATACCTATGCCTTGCAGGTCACTTCAGCAGTTACTATTAATTTAATAAGTGTTTCTTTATGCTTGCATTTGATTTTAAGTACAGTACTTGCCCCTGGTCTTTGAACGCATGCTGGGTACAAAGCATTAAGATTATCTACACCATTTAAGATTATGCACACTTCAATTAGATCTCTCAGCCATTTTCCTAAGTTGCTGCCATCGCCCTAGTTCCTGCAGGCTGAAAGCTGAATGTTTTCTCTAGACCTCATTATCTTTTTTGTCACTTACTCCATAAAACTGTTCACTACGATCCCATCAATTCCTGAAAACAGTCCTTATCAACCTGCTCTTCTTACAATATTTTCCATAGCTTACATCCCTCCAGGAGAGATAGAAACAGAATTAAATCACTCCAGATCCATATGCAGTACTAAAGCCAATGGAGCCTTAATTTTTCACATGCAAGGAATATCTTTGTGCTCCATCTTTGTCACTGAGCCACAAAAGTGCTTGAGAATATAGTTTAATTTTAAATATTTCAGTAGCTTTATTGATTTGTGAGGAGGAACTCGTATATGAAAAGTCAGGCATGCATTAGACTTCAGTACTGCTTATTAGTTTTGGAAGCTGCTTTAAGTATCATCTCTCCTAATTCAATATCATGTATTTCATTATTTATTACTCACTTCTATGTGCAGTGAATAAGTTGTGATTTTTGAAGTCACTTGCCTCTTCTCAGCTCTCTTATTTGTGACACAGTGTTTTCTGAATTGCTATTTACTTTTAAACAACATTTCTGACCAAGTTGTTAATATTTGTGTGGGTAGGTTTCTTTATTTTGTTGGGCTTTTTACCACATATCTTATGGCTTTGTCAACTTAGTCTCAGCAGACTGACTTGGGCTTTTGTTATTTTGGGTAGTATTGAGTTATTTCTGGTCTTTTTCAAACACTGGTCTTGGACATATTCCTGAAAAATGTGAACTTGTCTGCTATTTTTACTGACTCTGAATGGGACAAACTCATGATGGTACAGACAGCAGGGAAAATGAAAAGCATCTGTGACAGGTGACCAGAGCAATTCCACTTCATATTCACCTGGCGATTCAGAAATTAAATTGGTGATCTGTATTGCTTTTCCTGAGGAATTATACTTCATTTCATACTAATATAGTTTCACTATGATTTTTAAGTACCTCCTGCAGTTAAAAGAATGTCAGCTTTAGCAAATATATATATCTATCAAGAGATGCACTAACAACCAATGCACTGTGCATCTGGGTGAAAAACAAAATAAGATTTGTTATATTCAGTCTTTCTTACAAGCAGGCTATTCAGAAATTCTCTGAAGTTGAACAGCTAAGTTTCTTAAATTAACATCAAATTTAGTTTTCACCCCTTTAAATATAACTACTAAAGAGAACTACACCTTTGAGACAACTCCTATTATATCTTTACACTTATCCAATAAGAAAAGAGAAGGTAAACCACAAGTGACAGACTACCTCTGGCAGAGCTATAGTAAAAATGAAGATACTTTTCCTAATATGCATATGGTGCTTTTGCAGATAGTTCACCATTAGAAACCATTAGAAATGAATAAGGCATTCTTTTCTTTTTTTTCTTTTCTTAATTTGCTTAGTAGCAGATTCATCCAGTTTAGCAGCAGATTCATCCACTACTATTCATCAGTGGTTTTGACAGCTTTTGTTTCTACATCCCAATAGTTTACCTAATTTCCAGCTTCCTGGACTCCTGATTTTCCCCTTATAGAGAAATTCATGTTACTCTGAACAGAAAAGTATGTCCCAGAGCTCAGATAAGGAGTGATCAGAAGGCAGTCAGCTTGAATACAACCTCTTGACCCATTCCAAAACAAAACTCTGCAGATAAAAAGCAGGGAGGAAACCCTGTGAGGAAATTACCAACAACAAGGACTGCATGAGACACCATGAGAGAGATGGACAAGAGAATACAGGAGAGATGCTGTTCACTGCACAGAAACACACATTGTAGTGGGAAAAAAAAAAAAAAAACAATGAAAAACAATCAAACAAAGGAAAAGATCAACAGTTATAACATGCACAGACAGCATGGACAAATAAAGTGAAGAAAAGTAATTTTGGCCTAATTTTTATAATATGCTAAAGGTTGGCTTTGTGTCTACTTGGGCTGATATATGCAAACACAAGCATGTAGCCACACATGGGTTACATGTCCAGGTGTTCAATGAATGCATTTCAGAGATCTTCAACCACTAAAAAACGTGTCACATGGACATCACAGACTGAGAGTAGAGGATAGCATACGTTTTCCAAGACTTAAGTTTATGTGAGAAATTTTATGTCCCAGTATATTTTAAAAAGTGTAAAACTTCGAATTTGATGTGATTTATATTGGTATGTCATAACATATATTGACTTGCCTAGGGTAAACCTTAAGATGAGATGAATCACTCTCTAGAAGCATCTGCTACTAACTACTGTAGGCACCAGTGGGAGACTACAGTCACTGTATCAGATGCAGCCACCTACACTGCACTTGGTCAAATGAATCCCACAAAAATTATCAGACCTATATAGATATTAAAGCATGTGAGAAGCAGTGAGCCACCTAGAAGACACTTTGGCCTCCTAACCCCTGAAGATTTTAAGGTATTTGATCTCTTTAAAAGGTTAAACTAAATGGTTAGCAAATCTGACAGTGCCTTAATTCTTCAGAAATCATAGTAAAAGAAAATACAGATATCACAGAATTTTCAAGTGGTTCCATGTCTTCACTGTAAATGTCTTACCATATTGCTAAGTCTTTAGATAACTGAATTTTCACTGCAATTTTTCTCAACCTTAAATGCACTTGAGATTCAAGTCAGGTGTTTCAAAACAGTCTTAACCTTGTTCTTAGCACATATTTCATCATAGCATAATACTTCCATTTGTACATAAAGTATCCAAAGCAACTGATGGGGAAGCTGTTTACTTTGTCAAGTAAGAGCTGCCATTTGAGCCAGTGATTTTTTGAAGTGCCATTAAGCATGTAATGCCATCACATGCCACACCAATATAACCTCCCTCTATGACCAACAATGTCATTTACCTTAAACCTCAAGCAACAGCCATACAAAACAATGCCCACATAATTTCAACTGCTCCTTTGGGGATTTTGTACATCCATCCACACAACCAAGGCTGCAGTTGGACCAAGACCCTGCTATATCCTCACTACTGCATGGCACTTGAGCTCTCACAGTCATGAGGTAAAGCACTCACTCTCTGCTGTTCATTCTCTGCAAGTCCTGCTTGACCAAAGATAAGTGCAACACAGCTGAAATACAACAAGAAATATATTTTAAATTACTAAATCAAGGAGAAGAGGCAACAACTTTTACCTAACCCTTTCTTCGTTAAGCTGCAAGGCTTTGCAGAAGCAGTGGGGTGAAATTGTGAGGAAAAGGACACTGGACAGACACTGCACTCAAATCTGGTGATTTTTGGTTTGGTGATTCAGAAACCATTATCTCCACTGACAACCAGCTAAATATGCAAGAGAGGCAGATAGGTAGAAGGCTTTCTCACTATTCTTTGCACAAAATGGTGCACCAGTGCTATGAAGGTTGACCTCTCCCTTTTCTCCTGCAGTACACAATATTGGCCTCCAACTTGAGATTTGCAATACAAAGGCACAAAATAGCCATTCCTCTTCTGTGGCATGACCTCAACTCACCTCCTTCTCTTCTGCTCAGAAGAGGCAAGAACCAGAAGCTCAACCAGAAGCTCTTCCCTGGAGAAGATGGGATACAAAGGCTGGGTTCTCAGTAGAACAAACAGCCCAACAACTCAAAGGGCTGGAGAAAGTGGTGCCTGCTCTGGTTGATCTGTTCCTTGCCTCCCTCTGCAGCAATCCCTCTTTCCCCAGTCCCCATCTCACCACTGATCAGAGAAGGAGCAGACAGCTGCAGGACATATGTCCCTGTGTTTTGAGAGTGAAGGCAGGCATCTCTGCCCTCATGGCTGACACCCAAACCTGGTGTTAACGGAGGCTCAAGCTGCTGCTGCAGGGCACAACTGGGATTTGTCATGAGAGCCTGTCGAGAGTGTGTGAGCCACAACTTCTAGGCATTCTTGGGAAGATTCTGAGTCTTCTCTTCTTCAGGCTAAATAATCACAACTCTCTCAAGGTCTCCTCATATGATAGATGCCCAAGTACCTTCATCTTTGCAGAGGCTTTTCTAGACTTGCTCCAATATGTCCATGTTTCCCTTGTTTAGGGAAGCCCACTGTGGACAGACCACTGCAGATGTGCTCCAGTCAGGGCTGACCAGTCAAGAAGACTCACTCACCTCCCCTGATCTGGTGGTAATGCTTTCCCTGGTGCAATCTGGCCTCCCCTGGCTGCCTACATTCCAAAGGTACTTTGCTGGGTCACGTTCCACTAGGTGTTCACCAGGATCCCCCGGACCTTTACTGGAATGTGGCTTTCCACCACCTAGCCTGTACAGGTGAGTACCTGGGGTTTCTTCCTCCCCAAGGGCAGGACTTGGCTCTTGCCTTTGCTTGGCTTTAGGAGAGTCTTCCTGGACAAGATCTCCAGCCTTCTGACATGCCATGGAATGGCAGCAAAACCCAATGGTACATATGGTTTATCAACAATTCATCCTGGTTTTTTCATACCTGCAAATCTGATGAGGGTCTACCCTACTCCATCATCCAAGTGATTACTAAAGATGCTACAGTTATTTGGCCCACCATCAACCTCTGTGGTCTAAATACAAAATAATATATTTTAAATGCTTACTTGTCATATTCTCAAAATACTCTTGATTAAAAAATTAAAACTGAAAAATGCCACCACCAGTGAAATAAAACAGTCATAAAGATGCCTTTCAAGAATGACTAAGGTGCAGTTGCAAGTTAAACCTCTAAGACAGAAAATGTAAGGTATATGCCTCTATTTTCTTCTCTGACAACCAACAGATAGTAGAGGGAATATTATTCCATCAGAATGATGCCCCCCATACTATTCACACAGTTATACAAAAGATATCTTCACTTAATCCAAACTAACCATGTGCAACCTCATCCTTTGCATTGTTTCTGTATATGCAGTTACTGTGCAGTATTCCAGGTTCAGATAGCCATCTTACTGTCTCATTATTTCAATGTCTGTCATTAAAAAACAGTGTTACTTGAGCCACATAATTCAAACACATGATTTCACAAATGCAAATTCACAAATCCTACAAACTGCAGCTCTCTCATTGCTTCTGCACTCAGAAGCTGCCATGCATCTAAGGGCTGCAGATAAGAGAGTAGCTTTAGATTTCACTTAAGATAATCAGCCATAAATTTATTATCACTTCACGAAGGCTTGAGAGCTGACAGTCTGAGGAGATGAATGGGAAGAATCCACACAGCATTCAAATTTGTTCATTCAAATTAATTCAATCAAGTTATTCTCAAAGGAAGGCAAACACCTATGCAGGGATCCACTTTGCCCATGATACACGCTCCAGTTTGAAAAAGCTCAGCATGTTGGAGAAATGGCCATACCAGGTCAAAGCAAAGATGCACTGTTGCTTCCTTCACCTCTGGGTCTGCTCTCTCCTAGGTCTCTGTGCTCTTAAATATCTGCTCTCAGTCACTGCTAGAGATATTTGCAAAGGAAATTTCCAACCTCCAGAAATTTGCATCTCAGTAATTTATTTGGATATTTCTGTTGCCTTTGGATTTAATATTCGTCACACCTTTTATTTTTCCCTTCCATGAATTTATTGAGTTCAACTACTTTTTGAAGGCAGCAATATTTGGCCCACATAATAATCCACAGCAGAGATGAACAGATTAAGCTCAGGTTGAGGAATGAGGTCTTCCATTTGATTTCGAATTTGTTGCTTTCATGTTTCATTTTATGCTGCCTAGTTTTTACTTAGAAAACAAAGTGAATAAATTACTGTCTTAGTAAAAGTTCACAGGAGCTCATGACAAGTACCATTTTAACTGCCTAAGCAATACAGAGTACTTGTTATCTTATTCTGTGTATTTGATAAGAAGGTCAGGATTGCAAGATCTGAGTACAGCTGCTTAGCAGCCCAAAGATTAGTAACACAATTTTGGCAGACAGTGGAAATATTCCTTCTACTAACAAAAAGGTAGATGTTCATGGGTAAATACTGGGTTTTAAACTGTTACAATCTTAGATTAATTATTAATTTTATGTAACCCACTGGCAATGTTAGAGGTGTTTTAATTACTGGAGATAGTTTAGTGGTGAACCTGGAGGTGCTGGGATAACAGCTGACTTGATGAAGAGGTCTTTTCCAACCTTCACAATTCTATGATTCTATGATACAAGTGCCTTAGGACACCTGTGTAGCAGCATGACACGTAAAATACTGTAGGACAACTGGCCTATCCACTGACCTTTTATATGCATACAAATTCAGGTCTTTAAAGGCTTATGATTCATTACCAGTTCTTCCTATTCTCATGGCAGCTTCCCAAAGAGAGCACAAACAAAGGGTGCAACTTGCTGGCACAGTGAGACAACTCTGGCAATTTTTAGTTGAAGCTAAATCTCTAGTCTTTAGGCAGCTTTCAATTATGAGATAGGAAATAGCATGGAATTGCTCCCAGGATAGGAATTTTATAACTGGTTCTGTAGAAGTCCATCCCCACCCTCTGGCAATAAATAAAGAACATGGCCATGTTCAGAATCCAGCCCCCTTCCTTCTTGAAAATGCAAGGACACCTCTAAACTATATTAAAAATAAATAAATAAATTCTCACAGGGAAGCTTATCAGCAAAAATAACTATTTGGACATTTTAAAACTCCTCAGGTTTCATCTTGGCAATTAGATTTCACCAGAGCCAAGCAGAAATGGACAAAAGAGAAGATGCTGTGACTCCTGCATTTCAGGATGTGTGGCTGTTACATTTATTGCTGGGAAGCCAGCAATGCTCCCAGCCCTCAGGAGCCCTGCTGTTCAGCATTCCTGGCTCTTACAAGCTCTGTCAGGCATCTGGCAATGCTTGCAGCTGACATTAATCACCAGCTTTGGGGTTCACAGCTGTAACAAGCAGTTCCAGAAACTTGGTGGTGCTAGTAAGAATTTATTTCACTTAGCAACAAACGTTGGCATATGGGTGTTGCTTGTAATTTGTAAGGAGCTTTTGCCAATGCTATCAGCTTCCACAGTCAGCTAGGGTTATAGTAATGGGAGACTTAAGAACTTTTAGGACCATTTCTTTGTTGTGCCTAACAACAAAGAGTACTTTTGGCTGCAGTCACTGTGCATACAAACATTCCCAACATGTTGGCAAATTTCCTAATAATAACCAAGTGCCTGATACTACCTACAGCTGTGGAAGCATTTGTCGGAACTTCAAAATGCCACTGCTATGTCAACAACATGTACAGAGTTTAACAAGTCGTTCTTACAATGCCAGGAGATATTCTGCCAGAGCTCTGTGCTGCAGCTAAGGCCCCCAGCAGGGTATGTTAGCTCAAGCTCAGCACCACGTGAATAAAGTCACACAGATTTTAAGCAATGTGAAAATATTGAAAGCTACACAGCAGTGAATGCAGGACGCTGAGGACACAGCAGCTCTGCTTCTGAATGCTGGAAAATACATTTAATGCAGCAGAGAGACTGAGTAGAACATTTTAGTTCTGACAATTGTCGTTAGTTATGAAGATATCTGTTTTGGGTTGTTTATTTTTAAATCTAAATTAAAAATAAAAAGTAAAATGCTCTAAGCCTTATAAACATGTTGTAGATTTGCTTCATGATGACTCAATAAAGAGATGTCCAAGGAAATACTACAGTGACATAATTTTCAAAAGTAATGTAATATGAAAAATACAGTGCAATTCAATCCCTGAATCCTGTTATATAGAAGTATATTAACCCTATAATATAGAAGCATATTTAAACATTATTCTACTACTGATCAAGAGAAGAGCCTGCCAAATCTTTCCTTAACTTCAAATTTCATTGTATCTGCTAATTCCATGGGGGAAATTTTGAAATTTTTTTATGTTTTGCATTGGCAGAAGGCAAATTTCTCTCTAAAGAAATTAAGTGAAATTATTTACTTTAACCCTTCTTAATATAAAAAAATGTATTACATGTAATTTCCTCATTTCATTTGGAAAATGGTTAAGAATTTTCTTCTACAAGCCTTTGTTTAGCTTGGTTTGGATTTTATATATTATACACCTCTAGATATATGACATTAACACTAGTGCTTTGAGATATCTTATAAAAAGCATGGCTAAAGTCAATTTTGATTTCCAAAAATTTAGATGTTGAAGGACACAATTTTAGTGCATAACTGACTGTTTTCAATTTATTTGTCTTCATGCTTCACTGCTGACTTCATCATAAACATAAAGGGCAAATCATGCTAAACCAGTCAGATCATCCTTTTTGATAGAAAACAATCTTTGTATCTGAAGAAAAAGCAAGGAGGGTGGCATATCTTGTTTTTAACAAGGTTTTTTGACACCACTTTACGATATTTTGTAAGCAGGCTAACAAACATCCTAAGCAGACTGAACCACTATCCAGTTGTTAAAAAAACAGTAGGAAAGTGCAAAAGAAAATTTGCTATGAAAATTTCATATGACATCATATGGTTTATGCTGCTTACATACAGTCTTTTCCAGCTGTGCTATCTTATGGACTGAATGATGAAACAACATGTAAACTATTACACTTGCAGATAACAGATAAGAGGGGATCTAAGATACACAAATGCAGTTGAATAATTCAGAACAATGGTAAAAGCGAAAATTACTCTGCAGAAAAGAGGATGAAATTTACTAAGATGAAATTAAAAAACCTTTATACATTTCAGAACAATGAAACCCACCAAATTAAATAATAACAAAAAAACCCAGTAAAACCCCAATTTGTTAGTCTTGCATGGGGAAATTAAAATATCTGAGCATATAATAGTTCACAGAGTTGAATGTGAGTCAAGAATGGAGTTCTGCAGGATGAAGGTCATGCTGCTTCGTATGAATGGGAGTGTTCTCTGTACTCCAGCAGGAGAGAAGTTTGTCCTCTACTGCTGATGTATGGCAATACAAGAGCCAAGTCTAGGAACATTTTTTGTTATGAATACCAAGAGAAGAAAGGGTCAACCATTTCTTTTCTGCTGCTTTCCAGAGCTCATGCACAAGATCAACACAAAAAGTTCAAGCAATCCAACTACTTAGACAAAACACTTCCAGGTTGTGGTGTGTAGTCAGTATAATCTGCCCACTGCCATATAAAATTAGACTTTGTTCATCAAGCCCCATTCCAGCAATTGCAGGATACCACACAGTAAGAAGAATCTAGAGAACACGTGCTCCAATGAACCAAATCCACAGACTGTTCCCTACACACTTCATTAAGCTGAAAACTTGTGGTAAAACCCCTTTTGACTCAGCAATGATGTACCACAAAATAAGGGCATAGGAAGATAAAAAACGCTGCCAATGCCCTTGACCTACACAGAAACAGGGGATTTATCCTGTGAAATTCCTAATGACCTTTATTAGAGCTGTTGAATCTGGTGGCCCAGCAGAGGACAGGCTGCCCCAGCTCTGTGCCCCAGGTCCAGCCAGTAGCAAGGCTAGACAGGTATTCCATATACAGGGAATACACACATTATACATATATTTGTGCACATGCAGACTTGTTTTCCCTATATAAACACAGTTACAGAGCCTGCACACAGCCAATAAGTATTCCCCATCTCTCTGCCCTCACAACCTCCCTCGATGTAGGTCATCTCAGAGCTTCGCTCTTTGCATGTGTAGAAACTTTTTAAAACCTTAAAATCTAAATGCTCCATGAATACTGTACATGCATTTGGTCTTTG
This sequence comes from Melospiza melodia melodia, assembly GCF_035770615.1. Lineage (NCBI taxonomy): Eukaryota > Metazoa > Chordata > Aves > Passeriformes > Passerellidae > Melospiza > Melospiza melodia. The sequence goes on along the minus strand of NC_086194.1, from coordinate 111,841,760 downwards.
AACAGAAAAATAACGAGCATCAAAGCTAGCTGGAAAATACTCATGTACTTTCTCATCATCATTTCACTAAACAAGTTATAACGTTTTCCCCTCAGGAATTCCTCATTCATCTCCTTGGGCTGTTCCTGTTTGAATGGTGTGAACATTTTGGCCAGATTTTTGCAGAATGTTCTAATTATTTAATAAGGTATTACCCATATCTTGTACCATGGTACTTGATCCAATCAAGAACCCCTTGCCATGACTAAACTTAATTGTGTTTGCATACACATCATCCTGGTGTTTTATAGTCACAGGTGACTCAAGCCCTATGTCTATGGCAGAAATTTTTGTTACCAGTTCTGAAACACACAATTCTCCACAATGAATCCTTCCTGCACAACTGCTCCTTTCCAAAGTACTTTTTGCCTCTGTAATTCAGCAAGAAAGCCCTTTTCAGTAATACAATATGTGTGAACAGAGGGGAGGTGGAATATTGATATTCATTGCTATTATGGAGGACTAAATTTATAGGGATGGTCTAAGTAATAGTTTATTTTGGGGGTATTCTGATGTAAATCAGAATAATTATCTTTGCTATTTATTAATGGCCATAAATACAGCAATGGACCGTTACAAACGATGTGCCCTTTTTAATTTTTATTTATATAAGTTATACAAATTTCTATAATATATATTATACTTATATTTCATAAGTTTAACTTCGTTAATATGCACTTAATCATGGTTGTAGGTAAGATTTCTTGACTTTACCTGACTTAAAAAAAAAGGCCTATTTTATCCCTCAACTTAACTGGAACACTGGGATTTTACAGAAATACTAAAAAAAAAATGTTACTTGTGGAGCCATTTGGGGTTTTAATTCCCAAATATTTTCATTTTACTTTTTATACATCTTTCTAATTTTGTAGAATAACCTTGTTTGGAAGGAACTATAAAAATCTGGTTCCAGCCCACACTCCCACAGCCAGAGATGCCACCCACTAGACCATGTTGCTCAAAGCCCCACCCAGTCTGGCCTTGAACACTCCCAGAGATAGAGCTCCTGTGGGCAACCCACTCTAGTGCTTTACCATCTTCAGAGCGAATATTTTCTTCCTAACATCTAATCCAATCTTTTCCCTTTTAGTCTAAAACTGTTATCTCTGTGTGCCCATGTAAAAAGTCACTCTCCTCCCCCTTGTGCTTCATGTCTGGTAGACTGCAAAGACATCTCAACTGGATCTCAGATTCTCCAGGCTATACTCTTTCAGCCTGTGTTCACAGGAGAGCTGTTCCAGCCTCCTGATCATCTTTATGGCCCTCTTCTGGACCTGCTCCCACAGGTCCACAATTTGCCTGCTAATAATTTCCTTCGGCTGTGTAACCACAAGCAGTAGTCATTGAAGACTACAGAAGATACAACACAGAAAAAAATAAATGATTTTTTATACTAATTAATTACAAGTGACCAATTAGAGGATCCATCAATTTCATTTTGTGGCACCAAATCAAATGGCCCATGTGTAAAATGAGAAGAGTGCTTCTTGCGGGGGCAGATATAGAACTAGGCCATTAGGGTATAATCTGTCCATGCACAAGTTCTAGTGAGGATAAAGAGAAATCTGTCTAGCATTCAGTAGCAAAATCTGTCCTAAATTTGCCTAATTGCTTCATAAGTGCTATTGAGACAGGAAATGTAGCTGCTACTGCAGTTGTAAAACGAAAGGCAGAGAAGGAAGATGGTTATTGAGTCTATTTTTAAGTATGAAAAAGGCACTCGCGTAGTACAATGATTCAGACACACCAGAATGGAAATGCGAATAGTGCAGCGAAAGAACTGGCTTGTGCTACATTTTAAGATGATGAAAGCCACCCCAGCCCTATGGATTATAATAACACAATGGATAAATAGGTAATAAGGTTTAAAGGCTAGTAGAAGCACCCCACAGATAATATTTAATGTGTAAAATATGCTTTTGAGAATTTTATATTACATTGCAGTTTTAGAACCAGAGGGCTACAGTCCTGTGTGTTCACATACCTTAAAGACTACCAGTACCTTCCTGAGGTCCTATTAGCTGGAGAAACAACTGAATGTACTGACAGTGGCCATTCTAAATAAAAACTATACGCTCTTTTATGTCCTATTACAGTGACAGAATTTTTTAAAGGTAATCCTTCAAGAGCCACATAGCCTCAGAAGAGAAAATTTATCTTTTTTCTTTAGTCCCATCAGGAGAAAAATCACTGTAAGGTATATCAGGATCTGGCAAATCACTGGTATAATGGTAGTTCTGAACTCATAGAAACATTAAGGTTGGAAAAGACCTCAAAGGTCATCAATTCCACCTGTTAACCTAGCAAGATCACCATGTTCACCACTAAACCATGTCCGCAAGGGACGTATCCACACATCTCTTGACCAGTTCCAGAGATGGTGATTCCATTACTTCCCTGGACAGTCAGTTCCAGTGCCTGACCACCCTTTCAGTGAAGAAATTTTTCCAATATCCAATTAAAGCTTCTCTGTCACAACCTGACACTATTTCCTTGTGTGCTGTTGCTTGTTACCTGGAGAAGGGACAGGCCCCCACCTGGCCACCACCTCCTCTCAGGTAGTTGTAGAGACTGATAAGATGCCACCTCACTGTCTTTTCCCGCAGGTTAAACAGCCCCAGCTCCCTCAGCCACTCCTCATGAGACTTGTTCTCCAGATCCTTCACCACCTCCACTGCCCTTCTCTGGACACGTTTCAGCATCCCAATGTCTTTGTTGTTGTGAGGGGCCCAAATTGAACAGGATTTGAGGTGCAGCTTCCGCAGTGCTGAATACAGAGGGACAAGAAAATTAATAATGATGCTGAGGGAGATAAAGATTAAAATAGGGAGTTCAAAAGTGAGCAAGTTGCAACTGAATCTGCAGAGGGCCTACCAGTTTCCCTCAAAAAAATTTGAAGAGTAGCACTTGGCAGTTTTATATTAAAATGTTATATTCACAATAACAGATGACTAAAAGAAGACATGTTAATGAACACACATTTCCATCTCTTTTTACTTTTCTTCATGACGTTTAATGTTTATATGATGTTAATAACTGGAAAACAAGTTTTTCAAAAAGCAGAGGAACAGATTAAAAGGTCACACATCCTCCTCTCACACTGATAAAAAGCTTGTATCAATCATTATTAGCTGAAATTGTGACCCAATTAGTCTAGTACAAATCATGCCAAGCTATGATGGCAGAAGTGACTGATGAACTTTGCCACAGAGCCAATCCCCCCCAAAATGGATGGATGGGCATGGCACTGATGCAATGCCAGTGAAGTGTGTCCAACTGCAATTTAGAGGGACATTTAAACAAAGAGAAACTATCTCTAAAGACAGGCTACAGTCTCTCTGTGGCTATAGCAAAATCCTTCCCATGATTTACAAGAGATGAATCTTGAGTGGCATTAAAAAAGCTGAGTATTTATCTTTAAAAGAAGTATTGCCTAAAAGAAGTCATTTTAGCAGGTGACCTATTGTAAATTGTCTACCACTGCAGATGAGAGGTAAACAAATAATGTTTATCAATAATAAATCATCAGTAATTTTTATAGTACTACCAATATCAAGCATCAAAAAAACCCACTTCTTCAATTAAAATAACACTAAAAATCAAACAGAAAGACATATATTTTTTCACTTGTTCTATAAGGCTCATAGTTTAACTTGACCTACTTATTTAAGAGGAAAAAAAAATCCCAAGAATTTATTTCTGCAGGGAGGATGGATATTCATTTTATAACAACAACAATGCAGGAATCATGGTGTTAAGTAAAACTCCCAATATCACAAATGTCACAACTAAATCCTGAGGATTGACAGCTCAGTCCATGCCTCCAGGGCCAGTAGTAGCTAACAATGAGGGGTTGAAAATGAGGGAGTTTGGGTACAAATGAGGATATGATGGCATGTACCCACCAACCAGCTTGTGGGTGATGACTCAACTAAGTTTGTTAATCACTTACTAATAATAAGTGCCTAATTAACAAGCTACTGTGAATGTGAATTCTGGCTTCTCACCAGTCACCAAATTACAAACCTAATGTCTATGTTTCAATAATTTTAAAAAATTTAAAGTGTGTTGAGTTTCTTTCCTCTTAGCTAAATAATAAAATTTAATTGCAAGTTAATGCCTATCTTTTAAATAATTTACCTAGATTTCAGAGAGGTATCTTACCGAAATAAAAGAACATCCCTCCACAAACAGTATCCTGTTTGTGAGCTCACCGAACCAATAGGTTGAATCCTGCAGGGTTGGCAGCTGAGAGAGTCTGCTTTCTTCACACCTCCCCCAAAGCCTGCATCAGTGGCTCTTTCAGATCCAACCACAAATTATTGTCATTTCAAAGCAATTCTAAGTCCTGCAGAATATGTTGAGGTTGCAAGAAATCACAGCAAAATGGAAGATCCTCAGTCAGGAACAATTCTGTTTTTCCTCCTTTGCAGTGTTTTCAGAAATGCTTTTGGGAGACCCAGGAAAAACAGAAATGGATGCCTTCAGACTAGCAGTTGGTAATCCTGTTGTGCCAGTACGTGGCACAGAACACATAAATGGCCTTTGGCTTTCAGCAGGCAGCATGTGAGAAGAGTCAGGCACCTCAGGGAGCCGATTTGTTTAACTGTCAGTAGCCAGAGGGGAATGACAAGCAGGAAAAGCAGGTATGCAACTTTGCCCTCCTGCCCAGATTATAGCTATCCCCTGTAAGGACAGCCTAGAACTCAGAATTCCCAGGATGTACAACCCTCTTTAATACCAAGCATTCTCCTCTTCCCCTCACGCCATCTGGGCTATCACTGTAATGAGAAGACCACAACTACATTATTGTAAATGCAGGTCCACTGACAAGTGGAGAAAATTACTCCATGTTCTCAGAAGGCTAATTTATTACTTTATTATACCATATTATTTTAAAGAATACTATACTATACTAAAAAATACAGAAAATATACTTACTGAATGCTAAAAAGATAATATTGAAAACTTGTGACTCTTTCCAGAGTCCTGACACTGCTTGGCCCCAATTGGCCAGTGAGTCAAATCACACTGGAGTCCAATGAAGCAAACACCTTTGGGTAAACAATCTCCAAACACATTCCACACGAGCACAACACAGGAGAAGCAAATGAGATCAGAACTGTTTTCATTTTCTCTGAGGCTTCTCTCGCTACCTTTCAGCTTCCCAGGAGAAAAACTCTGGGTGAAGGAATTTTTTCAGAGAATGTGAATGCCACACTACATCAAGGAAGGGTGCACTGCAGCAAAAAAGGTCATCACAAGCCAAGCAAGGCTTCATACCTCCCTTTCTTTGCCCACTCTGCTCCTTCTTTTGTATCTTGGAAGAAATTTTGGAAGCCACAATTAGATGACACACTGATGGACATCAGTGGTGGACACTTTCACAGCTTCACAACTTCTAGTCACAGCTGTCGGGACATTTATGCCAAAAGTCAGGTTTAAGCAGGAGCCACATGTGACAACTCTCAGGTCACAGAGGTCCAGGCCTGTGTACAAGCAGAAGCACTGGTGCCAGAAATAAGTAGGGACACACCAACCAACTGCATATAGAGAGCCTTTGAAAATTCAGCTTCTAAAGCTTTTGTTTTAGGTGCTCAAAGCCTTCCTATATCCAACATGAGAAGCACATGCTATGCCATGTTTGAATTATCCCACAAAATTGTTATAACACGTTGTTTCATATCATCATTGTGTTTCTGCTGCCTTGGAGAGTCTATCAGTTCCCTGGTTATGTCCAGGAGAGAGGTTTGGCTGCTAGCTCGCCACTTGTTTTGCAATGAGCCTTCTGCAGCAGCCAGCTGTGATCTTGAAACTAGAACCATGAATTCATGTGGTGATTAAGAAGACTGAGGAAAATCGCAACATTATACTCAGCAGAACATACACTAATACATCTTCCACAGGAGGTTTCAGTCATGACTACCATCCTCTCCTTTGGCTGAGAGAAGTTGGGGAGGAAAACAGAGAACAACACTTGCTTGGAAAAAAAAATTACCTGACATTTCTAATATCACTAGAATTAAGTTTAAGCTTCTTCTTGTCACCTTATTTCTTAGGTACTACTAGAAAAACCCCTAGAGAGTCTAACTTAATAGACTTAGAACAGATCCATATAGATATGTGTACTGTCAGTACAAAAGCTACAGACAACACCACCTGAAAAATATGTCTAGAAGAAAGCTGAAATTTTCCACCTACTGAAGGAATGAGACAATAAATGAGACACAGGAGGAAGAAATTAAATGATAACTCAGAACCAGGATAGTATAAGAAAAATACTAGCTGGTTTAACAAATTCTGTGCAAGAGTGAAGATGGAGTAAAGAACCTGTTGTTTTGCTGAGAGGGATTTGTTTGTATTTCCTTGATGTGAATGGAACTTCATACAGCACACAAAGCCGAAATTGTTTGGGAGATAATCAGAAAAATTAATTCCTGGAGAATATAAAACAGTGATTGAAGACTTCCTGTTAAATGAGGCCAGAGGTTTAAAAAAGTATTTTTCCATGATGGAAAAGAATAAAATCGTTATGTATATGCATCTACAAAAGGAAAAGAAGCTCAGAAAGAGACTTTAAATGTGAAGGAATAAGAAGGAATGAATTCAGGTACTGGAGAACAGTGTAAGAGAAGCAAGTCAGAGAATCTTACACTGGGCTGGAAGGGATGTCAGCTCTCCTGGCAGACAAACTGCTTTATCTCCTTAGACAGTCTGACAAATCATAAAGTTGGCAAGTTATTCCCTCCTCACTGCAGTGGAGGAAAGATCCTGCTTCTGCTCTTCCTCCTGACAGTCAGTTCCTTCATGCTTGAAGCCTCTCTGCCTTCCTCCTTCTGACTCTTCCTTGAACAGCTTCAGGTCTTAAGACCTTTCTTTGAAGGTCAACCTTTCTGGACCAAAAATTATTCTCATCTCTCACCTCTGCATACGAAACCTTTGAGTGTCATGCTCAGTTGTGGACTCAGATCATGCAGGATTGAGCGCCTATCCTATTACCACATTTCCCCTTGTACTTTTGCTGTTGGTCAGAGAGCTGAGCTAATTCTCTGGGATTTATGATGTTGTTTCCTTTACAAGGGTAATGACAGGGTCAAAATTAAAACATTTCTTGGTGGTTCAAGCTGTACTAATTAGCTGAACACAGAATAAGAGAGCTGAAAGTGGTCACGAACTTATTATGTTTCTGGACCCCTCGAGGATATTCTTGCACATTTCTTCAAAAGCCAGCATGTTTCTTGATGCTTATTGGCATTTTTGTTTCCAGTTTTAAGTGCTTCACATTCCAGAATTGCCTTTCATGGCAGAGAAATTGGCAAACCAGACTTCTCAGTGGCCTCTTCTCAATAAGCAAAGCTAATTCAGAGGGACAGGGAGTGGAATTCTGGAATTCTGTCTTTGTCTGAGTATAGGATTATCACTTAAACTATTCCATAGCCTTTGAACACAGATCATACACATTAAATCAACAGAGAGCACTAGGTAAAGATGGCTGGTAAGCAATTAAACCTCAAAATTAGAACTAATAAGCAAAATCTCAACAAAATGAAGCAGTAGCTTGCAACTAAATCAGGAATTCAATTGAAAAATAGGCAAGCTATCAAATTGTCAGGCAAAAATAATCACTTGCGCAAACATAAAACAGGAAATTAATATTTTGGCTGAAAAACACATTGGTTCAGCTTAGGGAATAACACTTTAATGAAGCTGTGGACCAAAGACTGTGTGTCCAGAGATGAGTACGAGAAAGGACCAGAGGTCCAAAAAAAAAACTTTAACAAAAAATTGGGCTTTAATCTTGCTGGAAATAGGGATCTAATAGGAGTGTTTAATATAAAAGCCTCCTTTCATAAAGGCTACAAGAATAATCTTAACTCTTTTTCAAAAACAAGGCAATAAGTAGTTTAGCTTGCAACAAGAAAGATTCTGGTTAGACATGATGAAAAAAACCTGGTAGTCAAGCACTGGAGAAGGCAGGTTGCACAATCACCATTTCAGAAAGCTTTAAAATCACATTAGTAGAACTTCTCCAATAATAATGCAGATAGAATTTCTTTAACTTAAAGTCTTTTCCAGCTAGGATTGCTATGGTGACAAGATAATGATTACTGATTTTTTTTTCCTCTATTATGATTATAAGGTTACAGAAACAAAATTAAATTTTATTAAAGAGTGAATATTCCACTGGTATATAATCCCAGCATATTGAAAAATTAATCAGAAACTGAATTGCCCAGACACCATAAAAATCTTGGAATTTTATGATGAAGTGAATCCTGTAACTACCTCTTTGAGACCTATGCCTCTAAGTTCAGGTTGATCACTAACCCAGTCTGAAAATATTGTTACATATCTATACTCTAATTAATGTCCCATACAGACTACCATAAGCCCTTCCTTAGAGCTAAGAAGCAAACATTTTACTATCTTTAGGAAGAAAAGAAATGGAAAAAGTGTCAAATTATTAGAAACAACCATACTATGTATGCATAGGAAGTCGAATAAAATCATTTCAACTGATTGCACTCTATGCATGATGTAAAGTAGAAAGAGCACCAACAAACCCCCCTCAATTGCCTACTTTTCCACTTCAGTATATCATCAGAAGTCCAGAGGAATCCATCTCTTAAAAATCATCTCTTAAAATTTAAATGCCAGATAAACAAAGATTTATATTTTCATCACTTCTATTTCTAATGATAATAATTTTGACAGCATAGGAAGCAAGATAGAAGTTTATAAGTTCAATTACTTTCTATAAACATATATATATTCTGTTTCCTCAGCAGTGGATGCCCACACTGAATACAGTTTACAATCTATCTTTGGCAGTGCTTTGGCATCATTCAACTAATTATGTGTTATCTATATTTTATTTCCGTATCACGTGGTAAGCCAAACTGCTTCTAAAGGAACTGAATCTTTACAAAAACACAGAAAATATAAACTAAAAAAAAAGTTGTTTATGATGAATAGGAACAGAAAAGTCTGAAAAATTGTTTTAATCTGCAAGTGGCAAAATCATGGTATGGCAGATGACAGCTACCTGATTTTATAGAAGCACTTCTGCATCTTAGCAAAGTAAAGGCACATTCTCTTGGGACAGAAGCAGAACAGCAGATTTCGATTTGTGGTTTGTTTGGAGTTTTGTTTAGTTGGTTGGTTTGATTTTTTTTTTAACTTATTTTTTGCATTTTTTTTGGTTTTATGATTTTAAAAAGTTAGTTGCCAATCCCAACTGAAACATGACACAAGGATGATATTAAGGTCAGACATGCTGTCATCAGTTTAAAGTATCTTGTGAGCAGTAACTGGTTAGGCTTTAATTGAATATACAAAATAGGTTAGAAAAAGAAAAGATTGTGCCAAATATTTTCTTCAGCTTTCATGTTTTTGAATCTGAATTTCTTTTTAAGCAAGAGGAATAATAAAGAAGATTGCTACCAATATGGCTTTGATGTGATTGGTAGTCACCGCAGATACACTCAACAAAATGTCCTAATTGCTGCATATTTGTTCAAATACATTACTCGACATAATTGGTCTTACAGAACATATTTATCCAAATGTGGAAAAAGACAGATTTTCTTTAATATGTTTTCATCTGATGCTGTGAGGGAAGTTATTTTTTTAAGTGGTTTGGAAATAACATGCATGTTTTACTTTCCCATCTGCCTGCGGGAGTGAGTTGGCATTTGCTCTGCTGGGGAGTCTGTGGTAGCCTACTGAGCTGCCATCAGGACTGCATGGGATGCTGTGTCACGTCAGGCCAATAGGAAAGGCAAATAGATTTTTAATTAAAAATAGCAAACCCAAAGATGATACTTGTATAAATGTGTGCAAAATTAATAAACACATACACAAAGAAATAATCCATTGAGGTACAGTCAGGACTTTTTTGGTGTTCCTGAAAAGGGAAGGATAGGACTTTTTACTTTCCCTATCCACCTATTTGCCCATGTTTGTTTTTTAAGTAAATTTTCACTAAAACTAGCAGATAAAAGTAATGTTGCCTGTCAATTAAGGCTGAGGAAGTACAGTGTCCATAAACCCCAAAATGCATTTAGCCCCCTTAGGGGGAAGTATTTTGTGATTCAATTTCATTAATGCCTGTAATGTGCTTGTTATTTTCAACAAGCAATAGCAAAATATATGTTGCTTCACAACATGCTACATTTCACAAGACCTCCTATTCCTTGCCATAAAACTCTCTAACTCAACTGTTATATTTAACTTTCAGGCATCTTAGGATTTGGGAATTTTTTCTGCCAAAAATGACTGCCAAAGTAACGCTAAAGGCTTTGCTTTAGCCTGCAAGCTTCATGCATATGGGACGCATATTGCTTTTGATGCTTGTCTAAGACAGATCCTTCTGTGTGTTGTCATTAGCTACTGCTGAAGCAAAATAAATGTCTGCAGAAGCTATGTATAGATATATAGACATAACACACACACAGAGTCCAACACAGCAATCGGTAAACACCAATCCCTGATCATTAAAGTGCAAGACTGAGCACTGAAGGTCACCATATGCCAGCACTTTGTGCTACATCATGACTACTACGCCATGCACACTCAGTGTGCTGATGGAGTCTGTGCCTCCTGTGATACCTGTCCCTGGTAAGACTGAAGAAAAAAATTATTGTGTGCTATTTTTCCTGTAAATTTCTACTCATATTATGTATCCTTCATAATTTAAACAAGGGCGTTACCGGTGACTTCAAAAACTAAATGGACAAAATGTGATCTTGTAAACTTGATTTTACAGTAAAATAATGCAATATTCACTTATCTCTATGGTATTAAAGTTCTAATGGATTTCTATTGAAATTACATTTACACACAATCAATCATGACAGACAAATATCTTTACACAAGACTGAAAATTTAAATAAGCAATATGCAGACTGAGGCAGAGTATCTGTCTCCGGAAGTCTCGCCTTTTCACTGCAGCAGATTTCAAGACAATTTCAGAAAGACTGAAAGACCTTGACTGAAGATTAATGATAAGTAGCACTAACAGAGCAGCTGCTTCTGCTGCCTTCTGCTTCTGTGATGAGAACAAAAGAGATTAGAAAACCATTACGACGTGATTTCCCTGACAAGTGCACCCCTGTACCTGTATACACTGTGACCTTTGATAAAGAAACAATTAATTCATTGGAGTCATCCAGAACGTTCCCCAGACATCCAAGTTGTTGAATTCTGTATCTGGACAAGAGCTCTTCCCCCAGGTTGAAGAAGCAGAGGGCAGACCCTCTCCCACAGTGATAGGGGTACAGGGCATACAGTGCTGCTTCCAGAACACCACTGGACAAATCTGCGTCATGTCCTCTTGGAGGAAGTGCTTTTAGTAAGAACTCAAAAGAAGGAGCAGCAAAAGCTACACAACCCTCATCAGAAGTTGGGAAGGTGTGTGAAAAAGGTGAGCTGTTACTACAACACTTCAGACTCTGAAGTAATATTCTGTTCAACATTTAATTACTATCTTATTAACTGGGTGTAGAGCAGTAATTTCAGAGGCATATAATCACAGAATGGTTTAGATTAGAAGGCACCTAAAAGATCATCTAGTCCCAACCCCTCTGCCATGCATACATGTAATGGTTCAGGAAAGGTTTTCTCCAATTTAGTACTCCCACTAAAAAGACCACAAGCTGCTTACTTCCCTGCCCATCCAACTGAAAGCACAAAAGGTAGAGAGCTAAGAACAATTTACTGGAAACAACAATGAAATAAGAAAACAATTTAATAACAAAAGCTGCAAAACATAATAAAAGATAAACGTAAAATAAAACAACACTGGACTATTTCGCCCACAAGGTTTTCTCCCTCTGAAAGGACCACACTTCTTTCTCCCTGGAAGCCAAAGAGCAGAGTGTCCCTTTTGTCTGCCCCTGGCAATGACATGAGGTAGTATCCAATACCCCTCATGTATTGGCCATGACCCCTCTCAGCTACTGGAAAATATTAACCCTGTCCTTGGGTAAAACCAGGACACTAGGGACACCTTCCATTAGATCAGTTTACTCAGTGCCCTCATGGCCTTAAACTCTTCCAGGGATGGGGCATCCACAATTGCCCCAGGCAATCTATCCCAACGCCTCACCACCCTCACAGTACAGAATTTCTTCCTGATATCTAATCTAAACCACCTACTTTCAACCTTTGGAGGTTTATTTATTCCTTTCCTAAATATTTTTATCTCAAGATTATCCTAATTCAGTGTATGCATTTTCTCATTTCCTATAAACATTTTGAAAGCTGATTGATTAAGCAACAATGATTTTAACTCCTTTTTAATCATAAACATTATACTTGTCATTTAATGACAACCTGTTTCACTTGTGGTAAAGACCTTGCTGGAAGGATCTTATTTTCCCCTATTCCTTCTCCCACTCAAGCTGTTTCTTTACAATACCCCCTCCTTGTTTTCCAAGGCCAGCCATGATTAGGTTTTGCTTACTGTAGCAGATTTTGATTAGTCAACAGAGAAACAATGAGGGCATTTCTATGCCCTGTTGCTATTCACGTGTTGTTTTTGAAGGGCCTGAATCAATCTAGCCTGTTAAGGACTTTAAAGCACTATTCCTAAGCTCATCTTAGTGCTTAATTCAGAATCTTTATTTCAATGCAACCAAGCCTGTAGAGATAGAAACTAAAATAAAGATTAAATATATTCACTTATCTGAATTTTCTTCTGTGTAGATACTGAAATATAGTATCTCTACTCATTTTTGATGCTGTCAAAAATGGCTATGTGCTCAAAAATATTTTACTACTATACCATTGCAAATACGTCCTACAAACTTAAATACTCATGGTGCAACTTGCAGCCTTTCTATCTTGGAGGCATTTGTACTTCATTCTCAGCAGATAATATCTAGATCTTTATGAATAAATAATTCAAGATTTCTAACCAGTTATACAGTATTTCTCTGTTCTTTGAAAACAATCATACCCTTGCAGAAAAGACAGCTGAATGTATCCTGAGCTGAATAGGTTTTTTTTTCAAGCATTTGTATCTAATTTTTATTTTGTTAAATTTACTTTCCAGACAATGTGTACTTGTATTTCTCTTTATACTTTAAAGGGCCTAACTTAACATCTTTCTTTGTATGCACTTATAAGGCAACAGATTAATTATCTCTTAATAGGTACACTGATAAAGCAAGTACTTTATTGTACTTTACACTACTTTACTCCTACAGAAGGTCACAGGAAAAATATACAGGATTTTTAAACTGACTTAAAGAATACATGACAGTCTTGGTCATAATATCATTGAGTAGAGGACAAGACAAACTCTCCAGCTTCAGAAACCAAAATCTTTTTAGTTTCCTTTGAATTATTTTCTGAAGCAGCATAAAGATTTTTCAACTGTTAAAAATTCTTTATTCAGCATGAAAGGAAATTTCTTAATTCACATTCTCTTTTCCTGAAGTACTGCACATCACTGAGAAGTGCATACTCAAGAAAATCACCTGATAAGTTTAGACAAGAATACTAGGAATAGACATGCAAACAGATATCTGTCTTCCTGCTTCTAAATTATTTTTGGGATTTTTAGGCAGGAAAAATATCATATATATGCTGCAAAAAGAACAGTTCTGGTAATTCCCTAGGATGTGACAAAACTCAGCATTTTCACATCACAAAGACAAAGAAATATCTGGTTTTTACTAGGAGCAATGGCTGTCCAAAGACCACTGAGGCAATTTTCTGGAAGCCACCTCAGAAAATGGTGAAGTCTGAAGAGCATACTTTTGCTAAAGCACAATTCATACTTTCTTTGTATCAAATGGCTTGTGATAAGCAGAGTACTTGCGTTTCAAAGCAAGACCAGCAAAACCCAAAATTCCTACTTGCTTTTACTTCACTGCGATGAAAATGTTATTTATAAGAAGCAACTGTCATGAGGAGTTAGATATATTCATTATTGGAAGGTTTGGGGAGATGAGGTGAGGAAGGAGAACAATTCTGGCCCATTTAGAGATACCTTCTATCAAAAGAAGAAGCAAGGCAAAACATTGCATTAGTTACCTTTACGCAACTGAAAGGTTTTATATTTGCCTAGCATTTGTTTGATGATATATATATGCATGTACACACACACACATATAGATATGTATGCAGCATGGTAGCGTTATCAGATATAAAGACACAAACACTTATAAATGGCCAAAGTTTCTCATTCCGTGTTCCACTGCAGATGCTCAAAAATCTCCCAAAATTGATATATGTCAAAGGTTGCCAAATCTTTTTTCTGCCTAAGCAGACTATTTTAAACCTTCTACTGAAAAATTTAAGTCTCCATTAAACACCCTCCTTGCTGTTAGAACACTTAAGAGATGCAAGTACATGGACTGTAAAAAAATATACAGCTTTTTCATAGCTTTTGCATTGCAGTATTACACCCATGACTTTGAAACAGAAGTATATTTCAATTTTAAGTAAGATATAATGGAATTGCTGTGATGCTAAAGTGAAAATTAAGTGTGGAAAGAGATAGCAGAATATAATGGGATTGGATTGAAAAAAAAAAAAAACTGAGCAAGGACTTATATTTACACTACCATTGGTAAGGCAGATTTAAATCTGATTCATGTGCATGTTTGTGTGGAATATCCCCTCACAGATGCACAAAACCATGAGCTGTACCCTAACAGACATAACCCATTACCCTAGGTATGGGCAGCATGCACAAGAGTACAGAACCAAGAACTGTTGGCTCAGTTCCTGCTCAGGTCCCCAGCATATTGAAACACTCCTGGTGCAACACTGAGCTCATTTTTGAGCTGCTTCTCAATAGGAAATAATTTGTGGGAGAAGCTGCATGATGACATTCAGCAAATGAGCAGCTCTGCTACTCCCTGCTCTAGAATGAACTTTGTCAGTATATTCCTAGGACTTTCAGACCTCCAAGATGGCAAGGCTAAAGAGAATCTTGAAAAGAAGGTGGAGGAATCAAGGTGCAGAAGGATATCACAAAGTTTTCTAACCTCTTTTTGTCCTTCCATGAAGGAAGAACAGAACAGGCAAGCTTACAAGACATTAAAATAAAATGCAACTAACCCAACAAAACAAAACAGACAGAGCAGATACTGTGGCTCAGTAGAATCCATGGTTGGGAAAATCTTACTGACAGAAAGATGAGCTGCCAGGACACAGCTGGTGTGGAGAGAAAACAGCTTTGGAAGGGCAGGTCTCCAGGGGAATATCCACAGGGAACTTTATGCAACATGGAGTTACAGTCTTCTGGATGAATTGTCTGTAATATCTCAGGGGACAAAACCAGCAGTCATAAAGTATCCCTCCAGTCTACTGGTGAATTTACTATTATGCCATTTTTTATTAGCTGATTTTACTTCTCTCTTTAATACTTCATTTAGGCAAATCCATATTCTTTGTTTTCTTTAGCCATCTCTGCTAAAGGGTAGCTAATGATGAAAGCATTACTCTGTTCTATTCCTCTGGGTTGGAGTCATACTGCAATTACGTTTGTCTTTCTTTCTCTGAGCTAAAGTATTTCTGCAAAATACAGTCATCAAAAGTGTTGTTGATGTAAAATGAAATTGTTTAATTATTAAGGATACTTTTAAGCAATTCAGCATCTATTATCATTGATACAACATTTTTATCCCTTGCTTTCAGTCATGGATTACAGATCCACGGAGCTTTTAGATACAAAGCCTCAAGTAGTTTAACACCTTTTCACCTGCCAGCAATTTTAGACATTTCATGTAGGCTGCAGGGATGCACAGAAAAGTTATGCACTTTTCTGAGAAGATAATTTTGCTGCAAATATACTTTCCATTCAGGGAGACTTCCAAGTCCAAACCTGAGTGGTTTCCATTGCTCTGGAAGGACCAGGCTGAGTTGGTTGGGCTGGATGACTGCAAGTCAGGCAGCAGTTCTAAGTGTAGTCATTACTTGAATAAACAGAAAAGACTACTATGCACCTACCCCTTAAGCTAAAACAGCATCTGAAACCTGTTTCTATTTTATTTTAAGTCACTACTAATAGTATGGTACTCTTGACAGCTGATGAGAACAAATCACTCTCTAGGACACCGTCAGCAAGGTTGTAAATAAAAGCAAACACCAGACATATTAATAAGTGTCATCCTAACTCTATTAACTGAAAGAAGGAAGTTTCTGGAAGTGACAGTAACAAAGTAGTGTTAAAGAGATCATCTCTCAAATTTTTCTACACTGATAAGAGGAAACCCACTGCAAATTGTACTTCAACATTCCATCTGCTTCACATGGAGTTTTCTGTGCTCAAGGTCAAAATTAAAGTTTTATTCAATTTCTAAACTGAGGACATGGCATGAGATAAATAATGATTCATTTTAAGTTCTTATGACTACTCCATGTTCAAAAATCACCTCCCAATTAACAACATTTCTTGTTAATGTGTCAGATTTTATTCGATATTTAATTTGAGAAAAACCCCAAATTTCCTAAATATTATTTTCCTTTCAGAAAGGAAAGCTTTATTCCTCTCTGAAGCATTTAAAATTTATATTCATGTTTCAAATAAATATTCTTTTTAAAAAAAACTTCGAGTGATTGCTCGTATTTGTATTTTGAATCAATTAATTGTTTCCAGCATTAAATACAAATAAAAAACTTAAAGCTGCAGGAATAGGCACTGGACCTAGGCAGCAATACCCAACTATGTAACAAGGGGGAATCAGGTTGGGGGTTTGGAGGGAGGTGGCTGCTGGTGGGGTTATGGGTGCTGTTTTCTAGCTCACAGTTTAAAAGACTGTGAGGGGTTCTGAAAAAGTTCTTCAGTTAAGAGGCTGGTATTTTGTGATAAAATCAAGCACTGTTGCCTTGTCTTATACAGGACAGTTGTTTTCTTTCAGTTGACATTAATTGGCGGAGTTGTCCAATTTCTTTGTTTCCAGCAAATAAAAGACACCTTGAGTTTCAAGCCTGGATGGCTGTGGCTTGGTTGACCATAGGACTCCAATTTTAAGAGCAATATTTTCCATTTTACTTGATGTTTGTTTGCAGAATTGTAGAAAGGAAACTTCAACTTTATGCATCGGTTGGGATGAAAGGAATTCTAGTACAGACTGTAAAATTGTGTTTACAATAAGGAAAATGTAATCTGAAAGAGGACTCAATAGAACATGCCACTTAAATGTCAAACAAGAGAGTGAAAATAAATGAAAATTTCTGAAGAAACTGGGCTGCAGGAAAGGTGGACTTTAGAGAATAAGTGCAACAAAGGAAAACAAAAACGAGGGGAACATCTCTCCTACAATGAAAGGCTGACAGAACTGGGACTGTTCAACCTGGAAGATAGAAGGCTAGGGGAGGAACTTTTGACTCTGTAGAAATACCTGATGAAAAGGAATGAAGAAAGAAGAAGAAGCTGACTGTTCCCAGTGGTGCCCAGTGTCAGCACAAGAGCCAATCTACACAAATGGAAACACAGCAGGGGCCATGTGAACACCAAGAAACACTTCTCTTTCTTTACTATGGGGATGGATGTCCAAAAGCTGTCAGGACGTGGTCCTGGATGACCAGCTCTGTGTGACCCTGCCTGAGCAGATGGATTGAACTGGACAATCTACAGAGGTGCCTTTCAGCCTCGGCTACTCTGTGAATCCCACGAAAGTGATTGGAGTGACATGATAACTACAGCAACAAGTCAGGAACTTACCAGCCCATACCAAAGGGAAGGCTAATTAATGAACTGGTCTCAATTTTTAAATCAGTAGATGCATTCTTAAAACAGAAGCTATAGATGTTTTCAAAGCATTACTGGATTAAACAGCTTGTGTTACACAGTAGGCAAGTCTAAATGATGATTAACTATCATGATTCTACTGAAATGCATGATTTTTTTTTTTTTTTTGCCTATAAAAATCTTCTGGGCAATGTTTTACCTTAATTTACTCTTACTGAACCTTTTACTGAACCTTTATTTTCAAAGAAATTAATTTGTTCAAAGACAGATAATACAGAAAATATCATCTAACACATGTGGCTAAAATTCTGGAGTTCTAAGCAGCTTTTAAGTTCTCACTTCACTGAGTTCTTAACCCTCAGAAGCTCCTGTGACTCTGGAGGTTGCTTGATCCCAGAAACAACAACCATACCACTAGTGCATCCTTTATGTTTACAAGGTAAAGGTAGAAGTCTTAACACTGATATAAAACAAAGTCTTACCAATAAAGGGAGATCAACCATCACTTATTTTTTTTCTAGAACAGAAGTCAAAACAATTTAACTGCTCCATGACTTATATCTTAAAACAAAAGGTGCTGCAGCCTCACAGGAAACATTTGCAATGAAAAAATATATTGAAATTGATACTAGAATGCTGCTTGGAGTTGTTAATAAGAAAGTGAGAAGTATGGCATATGCCAAGGTGCATGCAAGAGACAAATGTTGATAACATAGTGAGAAGATAGTTTTCTTCTACTTAATTTGCCAGGACAATACAGTTCCTGTGACTATCACTGTTCAAAAGACATTAAGAAATCCTACACCTGCCTGACAGGCCAAACACTCCCTTAAGATATCATCCAAATTACTAGCTTTGGTGACCTAAATTCAGAAAAAAAAAAAAAAATCACACTTTGCTAGTCTTGAAACATGTCCTGTTGGCTGGGATTTTGAATGATTTTCCAAGTGCTATTGCAGTTGCAGTGATTTAAATTCTCATTTAACTGACTCGGTTCTCCAGTGCTATTTTTATCTTCTTCTAATTGAAGGTGGCAGAATATTCAGTCTCTGCCTCACAGCTGCACAGGTGATAGTATAATAACATGCAATAATTACATTTTACTGTCTCAGTTGTTATTAGCACTTGTATTCAAAGTTACACGTATCTTTGAGCTGTCAGCTTGCAACAGGTGAGAACTTCTGTGCTAGTAACTGCCTATGAGCAGCAGAGATCTACAACAGCTTTGGCGTTTTTTTGCCACCTTATTTGCTAACAAATTTAAAATGCAGTATTTAATGTAATATCATAAACTAAATTTCAAATGCTTTCATATCTGTTTTTCCAGATCTCTCAAGCATTTATGAAATTGATAAATAATCCCTGCAAACTTCTCTGTCCATGTAAGACAACAAATGGTGCCATAAATATTTTATGTTAATGTGGGCTATTTAAGTTCAGCTTACCAGTACATCAATAATATTTGTGCATGGGAAGCTATCTCCATGTAGGAAAACCAAACAAACCCTGCAGCTCTAATTAGATGTGTAAAATTTTTCACTCTAAAACATTAATCGTTAAATGGCTATGACAGGTAAACTTCTGCAGATGTCACGTTAGTGTTTAAGGGTAGTCAAACATTTCAATGGAGTATTAAGAATTTCTAGAAAGATCCTAGCATAAAACAGAGGACATCCTTATGACAATTTATTTATCTTCATTATGTCACCTCAGATGGAATACTGTCTCCAATTCTCTTTTGCATACTCCAAAAATGAAATAGTAGAAACAAAGTAGGTACAGCAAAAATATGTGAAAAATGATCAAAATCACAGCATGATTCCCACAATGTGACAATGAAGACACCAATGAGAGATGCAAATTATTTTGCAAAGGATCTATGAAAACAAAAGTGATAGTGGAGAAGGTGGTTATAAAGAAAGTGGAGGGCAGGAAAAAAACAAGAGGACAATAGTTCCCTAAATTCTCAAGATGAAGTACATATTTAGAGACCTGATCACAGAATGGGTACTGTTGGAAGGGACTACAGTGGATCATTTGATCCAACCTTCCCGTTCAAGTAGGATCGTCCTACAGTACACTGCACAGAATTGAAACCAGATAGCTCTTGAGTTTCTCCATTTAGGGAGATTCCACAACCTCTCTGTCCAACCTGTTCCAGTGCTCAGTCACCCACAAAGCAGTTTGTCCTCATATTCAGATGGAACTTCATGTGCATCAGTTTCTGCATGTTGCTCTTTGCCCTGTTGCTCAACACCACTGAGAAAAAAAAATTCCCCTCTCAGTTGTCTCTTCTCAAGCCTCAACAGATCCAGCTCTCAGTCTTTCCTTGTAAGAAAGATGCTCCAGTCCCTCAATCGTCTTTGTATCTCTCTGCTGGACCTGCTCCAGGAGCTCCATCTCTCTCTTGTACTAAGGAGCTCAGAATGGGACACAACACTCCAGACGTGGCCTCACCAGGGCTGAGCAGAGGAGCAGGATCACGTCCCTCAGTCTGCTGGTGTTCCTAATGCACCACAGGATACCACTGGCCCTCTTGGCCACCAGGGCACTGGTGCCTCATGGACAGCTTGTTGTTCACCAGGACCTCCAGGTCCTTCTCCATAGTGCTGCTTTACAGGAGGACAGCCCCCAGCCTGTGCTGGTGCCTAGAGTAATTCCTCCCCAGGTGCAGGACCCTGCATTTGCCTTTGTTGAATTTCAGACTGTTCTCTGCCCATCTCTCCACCCTGTTGAGGTCCCTCTGAAGGGCTGCACAGATATCAATCACTCCTCCCTCTTTGGTGTCATCAGGGAACTTTCTGAGGAGGCCTCTGCCCCTTCATCTGAGTCATTGAGAAACAAGTTAAACAACGTGGGGTCCAGCATTGAACCTTGGGGGACACCACTAGACAGGCATTGATTACAAACCATCTGGGATCTGCCTTTTAAGCAGTTCTCACTGTCCCCTCACACATCCACTGGTCCTTCAAGGGTGCAATTGAAAAAGGCAGACAAAAAAGACCATTGCTTATATGACCAATGCTTTACATTTCCACAAAGGAAGAAATATATATATAGTCCAGCATCAAGCAGGTAAAGTAAAATCTCAGCAGATTTGATGTTCCACTTTGTTCTTTTTACCAGTACAGCATCTTACAGTACACGACACCACTGTACCTGTGAGCTACAGCCCCTCAACACAGAGCAAAGAAAACTGGAGAGAGAAGTTTCCAGAAGACAACAGTGCTCCTATCTTTTAGCCATACCCTTGTGCTTATTTAATTTTATACCAGAAGCACCCTGTAGCTTGGGCCTCCCACTCCCAGTTCCTGTACAAAGGCCTAATCCAAAGCCAAGTGATGCCCTTCCATTGTTCTAAGTAGATCAGCTCCTTTGAACCCAGAAGTGACTACCACCACTTATTACAGCCTTTTCATGGGAACCAAGTGTTGTGTTAACATTCTGCAGAATTTCAAATGAAGGGCAAGTTCTCATTAAAGAAATGTTGAGTAAAATAAGCACAGTTCATACAACAATTTGCTTCCTCTGCTGTGAAAGACATTCTCATACCATTCAAATTAAGGTTTCTCCATTAGAGTTTGCTCATCTCTTCTCTTTCAATTCTATAAAAAGAGAAATCACTAAGGAGCAGCTGCCTGTTCATCAACAGCAAAAACCTGCAACATAATCTAAATTCTGTTTTTCTTGCTACGTAAGCATTTTCATTTCTTGACTTGCATTTCATACTCATTTAGCAGTAAACAGACATTAAAAAAGAAACCAAACATGTTACGTTTTCCACACAAACAATCATGGTAAGTGGCTTAACACTGGAAAAGGACAAAATGCTTTTGCTATCTAAAAGCTAACTGACCTCAAACTACCACACTCTGATGAGACTTGGTAGATATCTGTCTTTATCTACTTATCCCTGTCTTTATCTACTTATTTTTGTCAATAATTTTTAAGGCTATCCCTGCTAAGACATCCTAGAGTAAATATTTGTGAGTAGTGCAATTCTCATGCAGATTCATTGCAAAGCCCAAGTAGTGCAGATTGCTTTATTTCTAAAGCTCCTGCAATGCAGAAAAGTGCAAACCTCTCTAAACAAACCAAGGCAGAGGATGTGTTATACTTATCATGGAGCTTTTCACTGCTGAAAAGGGTTTCTTGAATATCAGAAATGAGTGGTATAGATTAAATGGGGTTTTCTCTTCAACTTTTCAGTGTGATTCAAGTTACAAAGGGTCACAGATTCACTGTTGCTATTACAAATTCTTTTATTTTTTCTTTTCTTTTATTCTTCTTAAAATGATGATTATTTTAAAGTAAAAATGAATCTGTCTTTTTCTGCCTTTGCTAGATCAGCAGAAACATTTGTGCACCTCCACAGGCTTACTTGCAGCAACAAATTTTCTTCTGATTGACATTTTCCCCATCTTAAAGCTCTGTAGCTCTTACACAGCAAACATCTTTAATCAGAAAATTCTTATTAGTAGCTATAAACACAAACACATTTTTTTTCATAATTAAAGATTGCATAAGGAGTTGGGAGACAGTCCTTGTTTTCCTTTGTCCCGTACAGTGTTCAACTGTATCACATATTTCCTTTTCTTCTCATAAAAGTTGAATAACCCTGATTCTTTTAATTGTTTATGTTTGTGGTTTGTAATATTTTCTCTTTTTTTCTTGGAGATGTTATTTAACTACTCCTGTTTTATATATATGTATCTACTGTTGTAGAGTTATTTATTTCATATCATTCCAAAAAAGATAATTAATTTATTCCTTTAAAATCAGAGTGCAAACACTACCAACAGATTAAAAGCCTGAAGACTGTAAAATTAGGATCCATGAGTTATGCATTTAAAAAAGCTAATGATCTGCATCAACTATGAATGCATCACTGAAATCAAAAAGCTCTATTTCTATTTTTACCACAAAGTCATTGACAGAATAAAGAGTCTAAAAGTAGTGCAATATTCATGAATGATTTAGCATGAGGAAAAGATGCCGATTGCATCAAGATTCAGACATCAGCATTTGCCAGCCAAATGGGACAGAAAGCTCCTTATAAATGAATCCTTCAGAACAATTGAAATAGAAAATGGAATTGCTATCAATGTTTTTTATTCATTATCTATAGACAACTGAAAAGTCTGGTATGTTGTTCTTGTGTCTCATAATATATTTTCTTCTGTTTGATGTATCTTATCCTGTAAGACACAGAAGGATCTGTCTAATGTGAAAAGAGTAATCCTCATCTGAAAAAAATGCATAGTTTAAACATCCTCTACCTCTGCATTCTTATTCACTATAGAATCATAGACAAAAATAAACACACAAATCATATTAAACTCCTCTTCTGTAGAAATCTGAGCATGTCTCCCCGTTGTGTTTCAATAGAACAGCCTGGACTATACAGAAGGTTACAGTTATATAGCACATTTCATAACTTTTTCAGAAATTTCATAATTTCTGACATCTGGTTCAAGATATTTTAATGTGTCCTAGATAACATGAAGTAGTTCTTTTTGGGCTTCCTTTCTGGCAATTTTTTTTCTGTTTGCTTTCCATTTGAAAATGGGAATTAGAATTACATATTATATTCTAAAAAACATTTTGAAATTAATTACTTGGCAGCTATAAAATATCAAAATTAAGCTGCTGATGCAAGTAATATGCATGAAACAGTATGTACTGATGAAAATTATCACACAGGGCCTAATTATACTCCACTGAGGTGTGCCTTCAAAATAATCAAACCTATCTGGATGTAACAAACAAATTTAGGAATAAAAATACACAAAACCCAAAGAAAATCTGTTGCAGAAAAATCTGTGAATAGAAAAAGTTCAGCAAAGCCATACAAACAAAAGCAGTTCAAAATGCAGTATCAGTGATACTAGGACAAAACTAATTCTATGCCCAGAAAAGGGGAAAGGCAAACATCTGAAATTTCTTGAGGGAGGAAGCAAGGGGAATTTCATCAAAATAGTAAGAAAAAAATGTGACATGGCATACTTGACCCGTTAAGTAATAAGAAAATTGATTTTTTTAAAAGTATTACAATAAAATAATTTTAAAAAAACCACCAAAACCAAAAACCATTTCTACTTTTTATTTAGAGGCAAAGGAGAAAAAGATTGCATTATACCATCACTATGAAATTCTTGAATTAAAGTAATTTTTCCTAATACCTTCATCTACATCAAGATTTAGGAGATTAAAATGGAAAGGCTTGAAGAGGGTTTGTAAAGAAACCCATACTAAAAGCTAAAAATGTGCTGTAGAGTAACAATAAACTAGAGAAACATACAGACACTTTTGGATACATCTAAATGTAATATCAAACCTTGTCTCAACTCTGGCAATGCAACACTGGGCAATAATCTTCAGATTCAGTGAGTTTTATGAATTACTTAAATCTAACGAGACCTTTCTCTAAGTTCATGGTTCGTATCACAGGGACCAATAGTTCTGTCTCATCATGACAGATGCCAGTTATCTCCTAAAATGAAAGAAATCTCTAAAGCGAATATCTATAACTTGATATCCTTTACTGAACCATCAGTTTGAAGATGAAATTATTTCACTTCATAAGCTTCAGTCGAGGTTTTAAAATAGAATTCCTTTTGCTCCCTGCAGTCATTAAGGTCAGTGAATAACTTTCCAGCAGCTGGCCAAAGGGATGTTACTTGTCAGTCCGACTGCACTGTGATTAACACCAAGACAAAGTCCATTTTTTAACTACAATCATTTGTGTTGCATGCTAATTACACAGTGACAGAAATAGAGCACTTCAAAATAGAGTACTTCCATTTCCATCTTTCAGCCCAAAGACACTATCTTCTTACCTTCCAGTTCTTTTCTAAGATAAATGAGATGACATCCTCTTACCCCCTCACAAGAAATGTGACAGGTCTCCATTTAATATCAGTGAGTTGACAGAAAACAACTACACATACAGCAGCAGAATTTGTAGGGTGTAAAACCTCGAGCTAATTCTGGATAACTCCAAAGTAACAAAATGTGCAACTACATATAAATTCTTATTTCAGGCTAGCTGAAAAGTGCTGTTAAACTTCCACTTTTTATATTTAGTTTTTATATAATAAAAGAATGAAAACAAAAATAGTTTCAAAATGACAGTGAACTTTCTTATTTATAATATCTTTAGGTTGCTAAAACTCCTACAACGTTCTTCCATTTTCATTTAATGTCAGCACAACTGCTTGTTCCAACAACAAAAGTTTCCCTGAACTACTCTCCAAAAAGTGCTGGCTTGTTTTAAACTTCTGAGTGACTCATTCAACATTTGGAAGCTCATAGCAGGAAACAATCCACTTTTATTTATGCGAAATCAGCTGTACCATAAGGCACCTCAGTTATAGTAAGTAACTAAGTAATGCAGCTAAATCACAGCAATGCAGATTAACTGGGAATGAAATTTATTTATGGCAAAATTGAATCTGAATATAGCGAGGTTAAATAATAAACTTGACATGGGAGGAAAAGTGTGGGCTTAAAAGGTACATAAAAATAAAGCTGTATGAGAAGAACCAAAACATTCATAAGTAAAATTGCAGTATGCCAGAGAATTACAAACAAAAACAACAACAAAAAAAACCCAACAAACAACAACAACAAAAAAAACCCCACAAACAAGCATAGGCAAAAACCCCTCCTGATTGAAGGCAGAAAAAACAAATTGCAGTTCTTCAAAGTCACTTTTCAACCAGAAATCCCAGCATTTTTCAGCTGCAAAGTAGTACTGAATACCAAAGAGAAAAGACAAAGATGACAAAAAGGACTCTGATGTTGAAATACATATTTTCTTCGGTTTTTCAATTAAAAAAAATTGTAAATAGTAGGTTCTGAGATGAGA
Source organism: Melospiza melodia melodia (assembly GCF_035770615.1). NCBI lineage: Eukaryota > Metazoa > Chordata > Aves > Passeriformes > Passerellidae > Melospiza > Melospiza melodia. Next base: position 111,816,141 of record NC_086194.1, on the reverse strand, counting down.
AATAAACAAACCAGAAATTCTAAATATATATAGCGGCACACTTGCCTTAGTAAGGGAAAGCTCTTAACTAATCATCATGGTACAAAGAATAAAACTCTGTACCTTGTATTAAAAAAAAAATAAGTGAATCATGAGAAAAAAAATTCCATTATTCAAAGCAAAAACTCATAAGATAAACACCAGCAGATATCATATATATTTCTACAGAAAAAATGAAAGCAAGTATGTAAACTCTAGTTATGTTCTATTATGAATACACCATACCTAGCTTATTGTAGAAAATTTAAGTATTATGCGCAAGCAATGGCTGATCTTTAATGAAATACCGAGCACTGATCTATAGGGGAGGTGTTCCACATGTGTGCCAAAAAGGTTTCATCTTCTGTGGCATTTTCAGGGGTTGTTTTATATTAAATGCTACCAACTGGGTGTGCAAACTACAAAGAGTGCCAAGCTCCTTGCAAGTTCCTCTTAAAATGAGCAACATGCAGTGAGAGGCTATGTAGCATTTTACTGCCTCCCTGCAAATGATCTCTACAGACTTCTCATAAAGAAATTTGGAAACAGATTTCAGTGATATTCCCATATTAACTGAGACACTTGTGGAGCAGATATTTTGACTAGAAGCTTAAAAAAGAAAAGAAGGGATGAAAAGGTTGTACAGATGGAAGGTGAATTTATATCACAGAAGAATCTCCAACATGTTGATATAATTAAGCCCCTCTAATGAGTTCGAAATCCAGACTAGTCACAGAAGCTATTTTAGTTTCTCTAGCCTTCTTCTGCAGTCGATGGGGAAAGACTCATCCTGAAGGCAATGCCTGGCTCGAGGGCTGATTGTGTTCCCTAGAGGGCAGGCTCTTGCTCTCTCTTCCTGACTCACTACATAAAGAAATTAGACAGATCAGAGATTAAAAGCATCCCTTTATTAATAAACTCTTTCCATACTAAATTGGTGTGTGGAAAGATTGGTAAGAGTAATTATTTTGAGGAATTATATATTGTCCGAGGTATAAATCTTTAGTGAAATGTTTCAAAGAAGCCAGAATATCTGTTAATGCAGCATTAGCATCAGGTTGGAAGGCTTCTTTCATGGTGATTGAACAGTGACATGTTTTGTTAAACAGCAACTAAAGTAAAGTGAAACTATATTCTTACACAGAAATAAATAAAAACGCTTGTCTTTATGCTTAACAAATATAATTTGAAAATTATTGAAGGCAAACCAAATTAACCATTAGAAATCACTTTATAGAAATTCTAGTGTGATGGTTTGTTAAGATCTGTTTAGGTTTTATAAATCGATGCAAACTTGCAGAAATAATCATAAGAACAAAACACTGTGCCAGTAAAAAATTACTATTGCAGACACGTTTCAATGGTACTCTTTAAAACTAAATTAAGAAAGTGTGGGAAGGAAATTTGTGACTCACATATCATCCTGTTGTAGAAAAAACTATATATGTATAAATTATGAAAAATTCCAATGGGAAACACTTCAGGACCACTGATCCTGAAATGTATGCAGATTACAGTGAGAGAGAACAGTTTAATTCAAGCTGTAACTAGCTTCTGGACTAAAACCCAGAGCTAAACCTACAGGAGATTACTCACAAACTGGTCTGAGCAAACAAGAAACAATGTTAGGTGTCAAAGAGTGTTTGGCAACTTGCTGAAATAGCAGCCTGTGCTAAGCTTGTCTATCCTCCTTTGCTGCACCAATAAAGGACAACTAAAAAATCTCCAGGCAATAAACTGACTTTGCATTTTTGACAGAATGCTGTAGGCAAAAATAACTTGTGCCATCTCCTTCAGTGAGGAAGGGACTAAAGCAAAGGGGCAAAAGGCAAAAAAAAAAGACATAGGACCAATCCATCAAATGTAAGAACTCATCTCAGAAGTTCACTAGGGAAACTTATCTAATCTGCCAGTAAGAAGCAATGGAAAGAGCAAATTACATGCAGTGTAGAGCTTCGGTAAGGCTGGTCTATGCCTGCGTGCTGGCCAGCACTGAAAATTAGCATCAGTAGTCAGGGGAAGGAGGGAAACTGTAAAAAAGTTATGCCATCATCTCTGAAACACATACTTTTTAAATCCTAGTACTGACAGCATTTTTTCTGAGGAAGAGGAGTATGTGTGTGTTTTATTTACATGAATGTATATAAAAGTAAATAGATAATAATATTTTACCAACACTTTAACAACAACTGTGTCTTAAAGCTTTAAAAATAATTTTGTGGTACTACAGCTGCAAAACCCTACAGAAATTGAGGCAGCTTAATTAGGAAGGCCAGAGGTGAAAAAAAATAAAAGCTTATTGCCTGGGGGAAAGTCACCTTCCTTCATATCCACCATGCTGGCTAAATAATAGGAAAGTGATTTTATTGATGTTTTATTACCTTTTAAGAGCAAGCACCAGGACTCTGCTCTCTCCCCAATGTCCTGTGTTACATAGGAGCAAAAATAGAAATTCTTGATCCATAGGAAGCTCGTCATAAGTATGGATGAATTAGTCAACAACGTAAGGTCTGGTTAATGTCTTTTGCTCTGATGAAGGCTTTAATAGTTATCTTTACTTGTTCACCCCCAAAATCTGACAGGTAGAATCTGCCAAAACCTCTCATTTCTTCCATTTAATTCTTCCTCAGCAAAAGGCAAACGTCCTTATCCCCTGAAGGCAGAAAACAGCGACATCATCACCAGCACGGACATTATGGTCCCAATTATACACTGCTCTGCTATGCCTGGCAGAACCTGGGAGCTGTTTTATGTTCTTTTGTCTTCCTGAGTTGGCAGAAAATAAAAGTCTGAAACATGAATTTCCCTACCCTCAGTTAATCTAATTGGGTTGTTCACTCATTCTAAGTGCCAGCATTAACTGTTCAATGATCCTATTTTGGAAAGCAGTTGAGAGAGGAAATGGAACTGAAGCACAGGAGGATCAGCTGGGAGTTCTCAAAAGCAATAAAACACAGAAGGGAAAAGTAAATGAGAAGCAGAGGATGAACTGGAAAGAAAATGCTAAGAATGCCAGGAAAAAGACAATAAAGAGCAGCTCAAAAATTGACTATCCAGTTCTTGGTGACATTCAGTCTCACTGAGACATTTATTGTGGATACTGGTACTACATTTAGATATTATTGTTTATTTTAGCTTTTTAATAATTTTCTATTGGCTTTACTGGGAAATCTGTTATTGGTCAGAACTGGACAGTTCCCAGACTATGTACAAAGGTAGAAGTGGCCTTCCTTTGAGAATGTGTTCAATACCAACTTCTAATGCAGAAGGCCATTTTAATTTTTTTTACGTGCAAAAAAATTACAAAAATTTACAGTGCTCTGGGCATCTAGTCAAGTAACACATGCTCTTCTGAAAAAACACCCCAAACTTTCTTGTCTGGAACCTACAAGTGCAGAAAAGGCTTAATAAGCTCTTGGCTTTCAGGAGCAACTTGAGATAACTGTGAGAAAGAAGACACTTATCCTTGATGAGACAACATGCAGGAGAGAAAGTAGGAAACTTTATTACTTGTAATGAAAAATACAAAAGGACAGGTGTGGGTTTGCTGAACCTGTGGCAAAATCCTGCTTACTGGGACATGTTACCAGTACAACAATAGGAAGACTCTATAATGTTGGCTATAAGATTTATTTTTAACTCACAGCACCAGTCAGAAATTAATCAACATTGCCTACTAAAAAAGACAACTGTTCAGTAAGCAAAGGTGGAGAAACTGAGCAAAGTATTTCACATGAATGAGCAGCTGGCCTCTTTCAGATGCATTGTGTTACCATGAGGAAAGCTGTGGCATTACAGGCACATTTTGATCCTAATGTGCCAAAGGACTGAATGACAGACACTGAAAAAGAAATTCTTTTATTTTAAATAAATAAAAGGAGTAAATATAAATCAAAGGCGTTCCAGCAAGTAAACCTTAACTAAGTTCTGCAGAGGAACTAGGAAAATGTCCTCATTTGACATTCAGCTAAAAATTTTCTTGACTTCAAAGTTCTTCAAAGTTATTAAAAGGAATGCAGAAAAACCAGGGCTCATCTTGTTTGTAAAGAAAGTGTTGATTGTCAAGGGAGTATCTTTTGGTACCTTTGATATGAGAAATGGAAACTTTATGCTTTAAGTATTAAGATACAGCACTGAAAACAAATAAGGTGTTTGAATCAAGGTGACATACATAACCTGTCACCTGAAAGCATGGCTGAGGGAAAAAGACAAATGTACTTTCTCAAAGTAAAAAACTTATTAGTGTTAGAAAAAGAGAAAAAAAAATGCTCAATAATTTCATATATGAAAATTGTATGAGATTTTAAGCTTACAGAGTTTTTTTACTTAATTTAGTATTTGCATGACACTTTTTTGGAAACAGGTATGACTAAAATCTTTTTAAATTCTTTGAGTTAGACAAAGGCAGTCAGAATTAGCTGTTTATAAAATATATGTTATTATTTTCATTGATTCTTTACTAATTACTTAAAATCAAATAATTTTAACAGCATTAAAAATGCAAGAGTGTATTAAACTTTGTGGGACTACAGAGAAAGATCTAATTTTTCTGAGGACTTTTTAAATAGTCTTAATCTACAAACCAAAGTAGGTGTACCATGTTTTGCTTTCTTGAACAAGAAGAAAAATAACTAAATACTCAAAAACTCTCAAACATACACATCAATAAAGATTTTCTCTTTTACTGGGATTTTACTATAACTTGGCTCTTTGCTTTCAAGCATCACCTCAGCTAAATCTGTAGTTGCAAACGGTAAGTACATTTCTGGTAAAATTAATGAAATTAATTAAGATTCCCATAAACAAATACTGAAAACAGGAAGTAGGGGGAAAAAAAGGAAAATTAATTAATAGGCAGTCTTTCCAGTCACTTTCTCAGAGGAGATTCAAATGTCAAAACAGATAAAGTATTTCTCTGTTCAGAACAACAGACACATGTTGATAACCCACAGGATTTCTTTAGCCTGCTCTGCAAAAACATCAAAAAAGCAAAAAGGAAAATACCTTATTGAAACACATGCTGCCTTGTTTTCAAGAAAAAATTATGAATCTAAGCAATTGAAACTAACATGAGAAAACAAAACCAACACAAAAAGGATAAAGTTGCTTGCTTTAAATTAATGAGAAGCTGGCAAAGCCTATTGATCAGAATTTCATTGTATAAAATATATTTACTCTACAGAGACAAAAAAAGTTGGTAGGAGATTTTTGAGTGTTTTTATGAATGCATTAATTATTTACATGTGCAGCAGATTTTTCACTAAGAAAAACATGTCATCTAAATTCCTTTAAATGAAAAATATTTTAAAACTTATTGAAAGAAATTACATAGTTTTCTGCAGATTTTCTGTAAGCCTCAAAACCATTGTACTGGTTATTCTAAATATACTACTCATAAAGCAAATGAAAAATAAAAGTGATGAATATTCTTGGCTACCCAAGCTGTCAGCTTTCCTTCTTGATTTTACTTGCAGTAATGGTATATGTCATGAATAAACTTACTGAGAAGCACTTCAAACTCTTTGAGAGTAAATCCATTATATTTCCTGGTGTTTTCCTAGCAAGTTGCTTTTCATCTTTTTTAGCCTTTTTCTTGCTAACAAAACCCTTTTTGTGTTCTGTTTTCACAGCAAAAAGAGCAGCAATACCTGCCCAGCCTTTGTGTAATAGTTACCAAGCAGCTTTTTTAATGGCAGATGCTGAAGCTGACAGAGGAAGTGAGGCACTTTTAAATCTCTGTCTTACAGAGTACATAATTCACTGTTTGTGAAGCCCTTGTCTGCAAGACAGCTAAAAGGTCTAGACAGTTTTTTTCTTCATCTCTAGCCATTGGAAAGTGATAGAGAAGAATCACTGTAACTTGGATTTAAAAAGCCCCTAACACTGTCAACAGGGATCACAACTCTACTGCTTTTCCCAATACAACTGGGGGAGAAAAGGCATAGGGAAGAGACAAGCAAACAGAAATATCTCTTTATAGCATCGAGCTTTCCCCTTAATGCATCAGCAGCATGGTGGCAAAGAGTTAACACAGAGGACACGCAGGGAGTGAGGCCTGGGGGAGCACCAAAGGTCCCCACACCCAGCTCCCCACGTGAGATGGACAAGAGAAGGTTGTTCAACAGTCGCCACACCAACCCCCAACCTCCTGGGATTCACTTGGATCAAACCATTCAGAAAACTTCCAGTCACAGCAAACCTCACACAGCTCTCAGGAAACTGCAGCTGGCCCTTGCATAGAAAGAAAATATCTCCCCATATATACATTTGAATTTTTGTAGCTGACAAGGGATCACATTAAGTGTTGTCTGCCAAGTCAGAGAAGGTCAGTAACATTGTAAATCAACGCCTTGCATACAAATCAAGTTCTCTAAATCTTTATTCGATCTCTGAGAAACTAGATTGAAGAAAGCACATGGAAAAAAAATTGCCAAAATGTTTCCAGACAGATACAGAACCATTTTCATAAATTTTAATTTAAAGGTCTTCTAATACATATATTTCAGTCCTCAAACTATTATGCTACAAGGTACTACAGATTCATGCTGCAAGGTACTACAGATAATCCAGTAGTTCTACTTGTCCTGGACTCAAAAGTAAACCCATCGTATTTATTTTGTTTCTTCCATTTGCTTCATTAAAACCAGGCAATCATGTGTTCAGTTCATCCACCAAGACTGCCCAAATGACTTCAAAGTCACTTTTATTCCAAAATAAGCATTGTATTGCATCAGTAAAAGCCTATTTCTTTTCCATTAAAGTATTTTAGACCCCAGAATTCCAAACATATATGTGGGTGATATTCAAGCCAAATTAGACTTGAAGAAACCTACCGCAACAGAGAATGGGAAGGGCATTGACATCAAAAGCTATAAAAAAACTTGAAAATTTTTGAAAAGTGCAAAAAGGAACATTGCAAAGAACACCAAAAGCATGAGAATATACTTTTATATATTGCTAGAGAATATACTTTTAGCCTTCAGTATGAAAAGTGGTATTCATGTTTTATTCACAAGGATTTCCTTTCACAATTGTCTTCTATCACAGAATGATGCAATAGAATTTCCTCTTACATCAAAAAATTAAGTTCCATAATGTTGGACTATAGCTCAGCAGCTACCTAATTCCTCTCCCTCTTGTAATCACACACTAAAACCCACAGGCAACAAGGAAGCTAAATAGCAATGAAGAGACTAAATTTGTAGCAAAAGTTGGTATGTGTGCTCTGCATATATTTGCCAAAATGACAGCTCTGAATGGTGCCTTTTCTTACCTTTTCCCATTGGTATCATGTTGACTTGGTAATTTCTGATTTCACTATTTGGCCAGCATGTAGGCTTGGGTGGGACCTCACATCAGAATCTAGTCCCTTGGTATTACAAGGGTCTTCATAAAAGGTAGGTCCAAAGCACCTGAAAACCTTCCAATTTTCAGCATACATACATGAAAAATGTCATGTAAGCTTAATTTTTTTTTTCCTGTTTGCAGCTGACTCTTGGAAGATTTCCTCATTGAGCACTTTAGACTACAATGTGTGGCTCAACAAGCTGGAAAGCAAACACTCGTGTTAGGCTTGCAGAGGGAACAGAAAGAGCTGGAAATGTTGGTCAGCAGTGTCAGCCACACAACTTAAGCTATTTGTTCCAGAGATCCTTACACTGCTTGCTGCACCACAGACTTGGGGCTACTTAATGAACAGGGCAGCAGTAAAGACTTGTCCAGATGAGGAAGAAAAGCTGATCTAACAGCCTTCAAGCTTAGCCTCTCCTCTGGCACATGGGGAAAAACAGGTTCAGACAAGGACTGTAGGTGATGTGGCCATATGACGGTGAGAACACATGAAAACATTTGTTGATAATATTAATCCAATATAACATTTTTTGAGCATTTTCAGCTATGAGTCATATTTTGTATCTTTGCAAGGGACTTAAGTGAGAAAAAATAAGTATATTGCTTTGCAATAAAAGAAATTGATATTGCTATGGAATTTACTGGGTGCTACTGGAAAATACATCTCCTATCAGAGAATTTGATGCCATTGTGTAGCAGAATACAGATCAGCTGCATTTTAGACCATGTATATTTAGAACTTCAGTTCATAAATTGCTTGAAAAACCTTCAAATCACACATTTGCATTACCATACTCTGACCAATTTATTCATGAGCAGACATCATCATTCAAATGAAAGTAATTTCTAGTCAAAAACCTGGAGGATCACTCTGTGTAAAACCAAAACTCCCTTCCTCTCCATGTACACAGAATTGTGTACAACCAACATAAAAAGACTCTCCTGCTTCTCTTTTTATGATGCCCCAAACATATTCAGACAAATCGAATGAAAGAAAAAAAAAAAAAACGAAAACAAACCCCCACAACAATAACAAAGCAAACATACTCTCTCCTCCAAAAAATAGAAAAAAAAAATCCGTCAGCATATAGCAAACACATTAGAAATTTCTAGGCATTGTGACTTTTTGATATCTTTTTCATTTTGGACTACTACAAGGCAATATTAAACTCTCTTTCAGAAAAGAATCATCACTGGGTTTTTTCCATATAGAAATAAGCAAATATTATGCAAAAGAAGGATGCTAATTACATTGATAAAAATGTAAAAGGAAAAGAGATATAAATACTGGCTTAGTTTTACCCATAGTGATCATGAGAAGATTATGGGAGAAATGGAGGAAGAAAAAACAGGGGTTTAACAATAACTAACTGAAACAGAATCATAATTGCCCATGGACAGAAAGCACAAAGAAAAAGAGGTCATGGAATTAATAGAGTTGAACCCTATTGGGGATTTCAATAAACATATTTGATCGAATACTGTGATTGTATGACCTCACACTGTCATGAGGGAGTTGAAAATTCTTGAAAATACGTTTACTGGAAGTTCATAACTACTGAAGTTTTTGATCTTGCTGAAACAAGCAATCAAACCAAGGAGCCAACTCACCAGACATATTGTTAATGATCAGTAGCACTGAAATGCATTTATATTCCTAATGACGACAATGACTCTTGCTATTCAATAATTTTGAATTAACTTATGTGTACCTACTGAATGCTACTAGATCCAGTAGTGCATAAAAAGTTAAGCATGTAGTAATTCTGTTCACTGAATCAGCACATTACATAACAAGTTTATTTTTATCAGGTGCATTTCAAAGTGTACAATCTTCAAGACAACTCTGAATTTGAATGCTGACAGCCTGGCTTCCCTGACTTAAAAAATTCTAGACTTCATGGCTTATTGATAGAAAAATTACAAAGATAGGTATGTTCACGGTTTGATTAAATGGAATTAATTAGGTAATAGAATAACACTTCTTTAAATTTTGTGTCACAATACACTGTGCTAGAATGAGAGATTCACTTTTCTCTTAGCTATTAATTTGCATTGGTTGTACACTGACTTGTCTGCTACAGGCAATATTTTGCATAGAAAACTGGGAGATAAACTTCAAGTCAATAAAAATGAGTTCTGTTTCATTATTTTTGGATTTTTTCTTTGTAATTATCAATAAATGCAAATTCCATGCCTCAATTTACTTATTACCTGAAAAAGTTTTAATTACTTTTTAGGCATCACAGTCTACCCAAATATGACTGATTGTCACAAGATAAAATTGATATTTAGTAATGGGCAATATGGAACACTGGTAGTTTACGGTTGCATGTCAACAAAGCTGCCAATTTAGATCACCAGTTTAATAAAGTACTGTTTCCCATGCTGCACGTGCATAGCTGATGTGGCTAAACAAGGACCTGCTGTCTGTTTTGTCTTTCCTTTTTGCCTGAGGAAATGAAGCTTAGTTGATCCAGCCATATGTTTAGGGGGTTGTTCTCCAAACCTCAAAGACATTACTTTTCAACACACTTCACACAAGTTCTCCACCAGGTCAAGGAGGAAGCTCTTGTAAACCTCCATCAAAGATGGAAAGGCTGAAACACTCACGTAGCCCCACGTGTGGTGTTACTGCAGACTTCAAGACAGAAGGGACCCCTGAGGATCCAAGAGTCAACTCCTGCTTTCAGCAGGGCCTTCTAGATGAGGTAGCCTGGAGTTGTGTATAGCTAAATTTTGAGCATCATCTTGGACAAAGATTCAAAAACCTCTGTAAACCTGCTTGATCATGGTTAAAAATTAAATACATCTCTTTATATCTAACCATGTTGCAATTTACATCCATTTCCTCTTGTCCTACTATCGTACACCTTAGACTGGAAAACTTGGCTCGACCATCTCTGCACTTCCATTAGGTTTTTCTCATCTTATCATTTGGGGAAAACCCACGTTTTTTGTAGTAGCTATAATAGGAACAGCTTTCTTAAACTAAACTAATTAAAAAAAATTAAAATAAGCATGTTGTATCTCTCTGAAAATGATGATGTATGAAGTAACAAAAATGAAAGCTATATCAGTTTTACTTCATTTCAACTCATGGCCATGGTTTGGTAAAAAAGTTCTCTCCATCTCTTGAAAGTTCAGTATAACTATACTAGATAGAAAAAAATTCTTATTCCCTTGAAATTGGAAATAATTGAAAACAAAGAAATGCTTGAAATTTTGGGTTCTTTTATTTTAAATTATTTTGAAAATGTGTGTCACTTTTATAGAACTGTTTTCCCAAGGGCAACAAAGTGTCAGTTTGTAAGTACCTATGTATTAAAAGATTTTTCCATGGCAAGCAGCTTCTTGACAGACAAAGGCATAAAGATAAATGACTGGAGACTGTAGCTAAGCAAAGTCTGACTGGAAATATTTTCAGAGTGAGTGCAATTAATCAATGGAACACCTCACTTAAGGGCATGCTGGATTCTCTGCAGAACATTTTAAATCAAAAATGGATGTCTTTTATAAAGATTCAGTCTAGCTTAGCCATAAATTACTAGGCTGTACAAAGATAGATGAAAAGTAGTTGAAAAATTTTGTCCAGAGTTTTAATTGCATGTCAAACTATACGTTGTAGTTGCCCATTTTGCTCTGAAGATTTTGGACTCTGCAAATAAATTAGTTTCAGCTTCTAGAAAACAGAAGTTTCAGTAAACGTTTTTAAGGCCCAGAGTAAGAATGTGGAAAGCTTTGGATACACAATGGGATAAGCTCTATCAGTGAGATAACTCCACTCATAGGGTCTCTGTCTTAGCTGTGTGAATATTCAGAATCCTGGTTGCAAGAGAACTCTTTTGGCTTCAGCAGCAAAACATAGAGAAACCCAACAGCTATTCAGGAACAGTATTGTTCCAGGCACAGATGATGGCAGAAGGCGTCATCCTTTCATCATTCCAACACCCAGTCTGGCAGGAGCCAAAGCATGGAAAGTGGGGACAATAGTAGGATGCACTTCCAAGCCATACCCCAGATCTAAAGTAAAATGCTCCTGTAGGTATTGTCTTAGATTCCTGGCCAGCTGGGCCCAGATGCAGACAAAAAGCACAAGGGCAATTTTCCTTAAAGGGTACCTCTACATCTTCACATCTGCAGAAGAATCTGTTACATGTCTGATGCCTTAGGGCATAGAGACAAGCTTTCCTTCACAATACAAAAGCTAAATATTTTTTAATGATGGAAACAGAGCCTATCTTTTTATGTGATTTAAGGAAATGGTATTCAAATATTTAATAAGATTATTTTAGCTTTAATTTAAGAACAAAGTAAAAAGTACATTTATATGTTTCCTTCATCTGCCTGCAAAGTATCATGATTGAAAATATTTCCTTCCCATCTTTACTCAGAAAACATCTTTACATGAACACATTTTCCAGTTGCAAATAAAAAACATTCTTTTGTTGAAAAAGTGATTTTTTTTTCCTTACTGGGAGACATTTGCCTGCCTTTAAGACTGCACCCAAAAATGAGGACAGTAATTAGATTTCTTCACTGTGCTTTCTGACAAAAAAAATATCAAATTATTAAAATATCTGAGCAAAGAATTTATTAATCGTGATTGTTCTTTTTTTTCTTTTGCAATTATTTTATATTGTGTACAATAAACTGTTAATAGCCACCACAATGTAAACTTCATGCAATTTCCAGAAGAATAATTTCCTTCTAATACTTTTTCGTCAATTTAAGCCAATAAGTAGCTTTCTCCATTATCCAAGGCTTTCTGATTTCTTTGTAAAATGTAATTTTCCATGTTTTCAAACTATAAATGATAACAGGAACACTTCTGTGTTCCTGTAAGAATATCTGTGTTCAGATAACTTGTAGATGACACTGGAGTGAATAATTTTGAGGATCTGGAGCGGCCTCATATGTGTGACTTGCTGAAGTACAGCCTTGGATTACATTTCCTTTAACTTACAGTTTAGTTTTAGAAAAATATTTTCGTTTGACCTCCTAGCAAGGTAGAATTGAATGAAGGCTTCTGTAAATTGTTATATTAAATATATCTGCTGTTAAAAATGTATATCTTATTTCTAGCCTTATTTCCACTGATTTCAAAGCTTCCACTTAAAATTATTCCTGATATGGAAGTGGCCAAAAGTTTTTATATAGTTCAGATGAAAAAAATATCACTATCATATGTGTGAGAGTTTTAACAAAATTCTTGGAATATTTCATTATTAGGAGTCTTTTTTACTGCATTTTAGCTATATGCATAGCTGTTCTGTGAAAATTTTGGATATGGCTACCAGGGCTAGACAGAATTCCTCCTAAAAGTGCCCCTATTTGTCTGCCTATCCATCCAGGAATCTTGTTATTAATCCAATTATCTACCAAGATTGTTTTGTTTGTTTCCTTTTTTTTTTTAAGGAACACTGCTTTCTGGAAGAGAAATGCTGCAGAAGAGAAGAATTTAAAATCTATGCAGACATGCTGTTCTCTCGCTAATCGAGATCACTCTCTGCTAGTGATTTGGTTTTGTTACTTGTAATTCCCTCACCTCTGCAAGGCAAATATCTATTCTATTCTTTGGAAACTAACTCAATTTATAAATATATGGGTTTTTTAACTCAACAGAAACTGTAAATTCCAAGCAAGAGGAGTTTGGCAGGAGGTAATTCTTCATAAATCCACATGAGTAATTTTTCTCCTTCCTCTGTCTGCTCAATATAAGTCAAAAATCTACATAATATGTTTCATTTTGTGGGACTGACTTTAACCTGTATCAATTCAAACTACCCTTTACAGTATTTTAACAGAGAGTGCACTGTGAGCTCCTTTCTATTTCCTTTGAAGTTATTTAGTGGTCCAAAATGATAACATTCATGACAAACACTCACAAGGTTCTTTGATCAGTTTGTCAGAAAATTTAAATTGAGATCAATTTAAAGCAACTTGTTCTTAATACCTAACCATCATTCTCACAAGTTACTGCAGAAAAACTTATAGCATTTTTGTTGTCACCTATTTTACCAAAACAGAAGGTACAAGAATATTAAAGAAACACTTCTTCTGTTGACACATTGTTATGGAAAATACTATTTCCTTATAACATTTAACCGATATAATTGGCAGATTTCTTTAGTTTCTGATTTACCTAAACATGTCTTATTGCTCTTCTCCTTTGTCTTCCTGGATTATCAGAGTATTTTTGGTGGGGGAGAGGCTTCCAGAGGTTGCCTAGAACAAACCTTTGCCCAGAGTAGGTCTAATAACATCAGACTGCTAAAGATCTTGTTATTTATGTTCCAAATGTTCCTACCCTCTGGTTTCCATCAATTGTTATCTCTTGCTCCTTTTTAGCTTTCTTTTCATTAAATTTCATCTAGTATACTCATTAGCTTTCCATTTGTTTGGGTTTTACAATCATGACAATCTGTAGGTGTCTGGATATGGAGCAATATTGCTAACTCAGATTATAAACTGTGCTAATTTAAACATAAGCCTCTACGTTCAAGTTCCTTTTCTTTGTTGTTGTTGTTGGGAAGTTGCTATTTCTACCATATTTAATCCACACTGAAGTCCTCTATCATGTATCTTTATTTGCCCCTATATGTATATAGTAGCTATATCCTGAGTTCTGCATTTGTTTTCTACCGTGATCTGATAGTTTTCTGCAAACATCAGGTAGTAACTCCATACTGATTACATGGTTCATACTTCTCTAATCTGACAGTAATCCCTCAAATACTTATTTTCTTTCAAGAGGTCATTGACATTGCAAAAAGAAATGCTATTTGAGTGCTCCCTCTTGAGTGTTGCCCACTTAATCTTTCTTAAAAAGGCTATGACTGTAGAATTTAGCACTCCAATCATGTCAATCTTTCCAGCAGGATTAACTAACTTATAAAATTTATGATTACAGATCAGGAATTATAGCTCATTTTGTCTGAAACTCAAGTGAAACCAAGTAAAGAATGTTTTGGCCGCCGTGCAAAATAAAATTTTGTATTAAGATAGATATGCTTACTCTCTTCCCTATACACCTCTTCTATTTTCAGTGCAGTGATCTTTTGACCATTTTTGATGTAACTCCCCTTGACTTCCCGTTCTTGTTTTGGTGGGGAGGAAGCCATACAATTTATTCAGTCTCTGCTCAGGACAGAAAGCAGATGTTGTTCCAGTACACTATTCCTGTACATTTTTGCCTGTTCTCTTCTTTTGCTTTTGGGCTTGACAAGATTTCTTGAAAGGTCTTTTAAATTTTACTGAGTGTCATATTTTTTGATTGTTGCAGCTGCTTGGTAAATTACAAATAGGCCCAGGAACTTTGCCTTTAAAGCAGTAGCTTTAACACTTTACTAACCACTGGACATGATTATGGCAAGACAGAGCACCTTGCAAAGAACTATTCTATTATCTAGAAATACACAAAGTTAAAATCAAGTTTATATACTCTGGCAATTGCCAAGAATGCTAGCACTTTCAGAATTATAACTTGTGAGAGACAACCCATCTTTAGTCTTTTAAACCTAATAAGAACCACCATGGTTCAGCAATTTCAGAATTACAGAAAAATAAATAGTCCAACTTCCTGCTCAAAGAAGGGTCAATGAAAGTTGTTTGTGCTTTTAAGAATTTGGCGCTTTAGAAATGCATATTTATGCATCAAGTCATATTTAATTCAATGTTCAGCGGGTAGAGCACTCTGTTTCATTGTTATTGCTTTAAAAGCCTGAGGGAGGATTTGGTGGGGGAAAAAAAACCCCAAAAAATTCCAAAAACAAACCAGTAACAATAAGTGCATACTGAATTAAACAGGATTAAAGTAATCTCATCCTTTTTAGTTGATAAGGGAATCTATAGAGATTTCAATCTGCCAGTGGAATTTCACTGCATTACTTCAGGTTTTTTAGTCTACAGTAAAAAAAAAAAAAAAAACCAAAATAAAGACTGTGAGTTACATTCACAAAATCACAGAGTAGCTGAGGTAGGAAGGCAACATGGGTCTTAGTCTGGTCTGACCCCCCTGCTCAAACCAAGGTGTACTTGTGCATGTCACTCAAGGCCCTGTCCAGTCACATGCATGACTGCCTCCAGGAATGCACGTTCTACAATTTCTTCAGGTTTGGTCACCTCTACAATGACATGGAATTTCCTGCATTTCAGTTTGTGCCCATTTCCTCCTGTCCTGTCACTGGGCACCACTGAGAAAAGTCCAGCTCTGCCTTCATCACTTCCTCCATCAGGTACTTATATGCATTGGCATGATTCTCCCACACCTTCTCCTCTCCAGGCTAAGGAGTCTGAGCTTCCTCAGCCTCCCTCCATATGGCAGACACCCCAATCCATTAACCTTCTTTATGAGCCTCTCACAGATTCATACCAACATGCCCATGTCTCTCTGGCACCAAGGAGCCCAGATCTGGATACCATTCTAGATGTGTCTAGGAGAGGGGAAGGACCAGCTCCCTCAGACTCAGCCTGCTGGTTACAGTCTGCCCAAAGCAGTGAGACCAAGGGTACCAAGTATCTCCAAGGATGGAGACTCCACACCATCCCTGGGTAACCTGCTTAAGTGTTTGACCACCCTCACATTAAACAAAACTTCTCTGCCTCACTACTCAGAAGATCCCGTGCTCTAATGTTAAAGCATTCCAACAAGGAAACAAGTTTATGCAAAAAACAGAGAATGTACCTAAATGGGATCTCATTTTTGCACTGCAAGTAGAGGTTCCATTTTTATGGGTCTGGGTAACTCAAGTATATTTCTAAAGAAAAATTAAACTTAGGATCAAACAGAGTTAAGACATCAGTGTATAACGTTTGTAACCTCCAACAGTACTAAGGTATGTCGCCCTGCTAGCAAAACATCTCAAAACTGGTTTATGGAGAAAATTATTAAGAACTTAAATTGTCATCCAAGGAAAAGTTATATAGACTAATAAAATGATAGAATTATAAATACTGACCGATGTGAGATTTTCATTTTGAGCAATGTAATCAAATCATGCCTATTCTAATGAGAACTTCAGTATTCTCAGCTCTGACCTGCATGTTCTATCATACTTTTATAGTGCAGAATTTTATACATTTTACGATCAAAATAAAAATAGAAATACTGCCATAGGAAAAAAATCTGTAGGTTCATAATTATTTAGGCATAATTAAAGTAAGATTGAGGAATCACCATACATAGACAAGTCTCTTCAAAATGAAAATATTTAATCTTTCAATTTGCTTGAAGAAAGATTAGAAAATATTAAAATGAAATTAATTTTTATTAACGCCTGTGTTTTGAAAGAAATATAAAGCATGTATTTCTAGATTGGATACAGAATCAAAAGAGACAGAATATCCCTTTAGAAAAAAAATTGTATCTCTATAGTACTTTCATGTATTATGTTGTGATTTCCAATTCTCTTAGGCTCAGATTTTGGTAAAATAAGGAAGATGTCATCTGTGTGTTAAAGTGGTGGAGAACCACTACAGTGATTCTTGGGATCTGTTCTGGAAAAACTTGCTATAAATTCAAAAATTTAGTGCAATCAATATCTAAATTGTATCATATTCTTCCTCTCTAAGGACATTTCAAAAGTTATCCAACAGTTAAAAGAAAAACTGAAGATTTCTCATATCACCTGAAAAACCCATTCCAGTAATGTTTTCCTGTAAGACAGACAATTTGAGTGCCATATCCTGAACTGACTCCAAAGAACAGACAGTATTCTACATGGACATAAGCTCAGACATACCAAATGTCACATTCTATATTTCATAAAAATTAAAGCTGACAAGATCAGTCATACACTCTTTAAGCAGGAACAGAGATGGATTGTTCCTCTATACATATCTAGAATGTTTGAAAATGACCCTTAAGCTACAATCAATAAGCCAGCTATTTTTTGTTCCTGTCTTCACTGCATGTTTGTGTTGTATAAGGTAACTTCAGGTAGCACAGTGAATACAAACTCAGTTATAGGTGAAATTAATTTTCCCAGTACATATGAGATAAATACTGCAGAACTCAACTGTGGGAGCTGGGTCCCAGAAGAGCACCTTGAACTCTGTGCATATTTATCTTTCTTATAACATAAACTGGAAACTGTGGTGGTGCAGAAAACAAGTAATACATAAACAGGGCATATTTAGCACATTTGGAATGCTTGGGGTAATGGGGAGTACCAAATCCTTGCTCTGCAAAGACCAGCCACATTATTCAAGGTAGCAGATCCCTACACCCATCCATGCAGGCTGAAGAAGAGCACTGATACTTGTCCTGCCAAAGCAGCAGGCTATAGTTCATTATTTTTATCTAGACACATTGGCTGCCAGAATGTAGGAGCGCTCATACATTTAAGTCAGTGTCTTTTACAGAAGGAAGGAAATGTTGATCACAGAACCACAGAATAAGTTGAGTTGGAAGGGACCCACAAGGATCATCGAGTCCAACTCTTGGTCCTGCACAGCACCATCCCCAAGAGTCACATCACATGTCTGAGAATCTTGTCCAAGTCATCCTCAGGTTGATGCACTGATAGTGGTTTTATCAACACCCTAAGTTCAGGGTGCCAACTACACCTTCTCCTACCTCATGTCATTGGTGCCCCACTGCACAGCAGATCCTTGAAAAGTTTCTGTGACCAGAAAAACAGAGCATGTGAGGGACAGTGGCTCCATAGCCTACTGGTTATGGCACTCTGAGGTGATTTTGACTGTCTTAGGAGAGAAATGCAAATCTCCAAATTTCTTGGAAACTATTCTGGTTGTTTTATTTTCACAGTAAAACACCAGTCTTTGTTATCTTATCTGCTGGAAACATCTTAAAAGAAAACCAGAAAATTTTATTAAGGCCTATTTCTATTTCTGCAACTAAGTGACAATAACCTGCATTGACTAGAGCAAGCCTAAATAAAATGCACAGAAGCAAATTTGTACATATCCAGCACCTGGAGCCATCTGAGAAAAAAAAGGGGAACTGCCTTATACATTTAGGCATTCCTAAAATCAGGCAAAATCTCCATGAAAGTTGGTTTTTGTTTTTTTGTAATTGGTGTATTGGCCTTCAATATATATTACTGGCTTAAAACCTCAGTAGAGGCATACAGCTTCCTCTCTACTAAGCCCATAAAGTTGTTATTACAACTCTGAGGAGATTTCTCCAGATGACAATTAGACTGCAGAGCAGGAAAAAGGATTTGGTTAATAACTTTTCATTTTGCTCATTACAGCCACTTCCACAGAAGTCAATTGTGATGTTAAAATTAGAACTGCAGTTTTATATACGGTGATTCAACACAGTGAGCAGTTGCAGTATGATGAAAGACAGACATGGCTTCAGAAATACCTGGCAAACACATACTTTGGGAACATCAGTGCTTTTTCAGAGTAATAGAATACAAAGTTAGGCTCTTAGGCTCACAGTACAGCACACAGGGAGAGTTAAGTGCCTCAGGATGTGATTCAAACATATCAGGCATGCTAGGCATGGGGGTGCTTAGAGCTAGAGCAATGAGCCATTCCAAGTTGAGCATCTGAAATCCCACCCTCTGCAGGGCTTAAGCTGCAGGTTTCATAACTCCATGCTCTTGGGACCAAATCATGCCCTGAAAATGTGTACACTTCATTCTTTTATACTCTTCCATTTTCAGGTAAATTTGAAAGGTGGGTATTGAAAGACATATTATTCCATACAAATATTGTTTAGAGCACCCAAAGATAAGTGGAAATCCATCTGTTCTTTTCAGTGACCCAGGTACTCACAGAGAGCTTGTCTTTGCATCGCCAAAGAAGAAGGTGAGACAGTACCACTTCCAATTCCTAGAAATTTATTTCACTAGTGTAAGCACTGAGCCATGACCATCTGAGACACCTCACTGCCCTTTTGATGTTTTGTGGCAAGACAAAACTGCCTTCCTCAAAGGCCAAAAGCAAAGGAGATAAGAAACCAGAAATTAAACATTGGCCACAATAATCTTGATGACAATTCAGAGTGGCATTTGTTTTGATCCCTCTCCTGGGTTTTTGTTTCTTGGGTTTTTTTTTTCATAGTAACTGTAGAAATTGCAGTCAAGACTCCTGGGAAACTCATAAGCAATATCACCTGGGATGGGACCCCTCCTGACAGAACCCAGCATGGCATGGGGGTGGCTGACTACTAAGCAGAGATGCAGAATGAGAGACATTTATTCTCTGAAGCAGTGCAGGATCAAGGGCAAATCTGATGGTAAGTTTATGAGATACTGGGCCTCAAGGTGTCCTCGTATAGAGGGGCTACCAAAACCCATTTCATACATGGACAAGTCTGAAGCTCTATAGAATTCAAGTGATGCACATTTCATTATTCATCCAGGGAGCTGAGGCAATAATATTATCCTTGCTTTCTGAAAGCATACCTCTTATAAATGGAGCTTTTTGGGAGAACATTCAGGTAGGATTTATGTAGTCTCTGGACAGGCAGCTAAGACTTCCAAAGTAGCACTTTCAATCACTTACTCTCAGTAAACATTATTTCTAAGATTTACTGCCCAGCAACCTCTTCCCTTTACAACTATGCTAAGAATGTCATATTCTGTGTGAATTCATTTGTGACCGGAGGCACAAGCTGTCTTTCCAAGGTGATTATAACAGTATAATAATCTGCCTGTAAAACAGTAGAGTACTGGGCAACAACATTTAAGGTTTAATTTTCCTGCTCACATCACCAGTTAGACCATAGAACTAACTACAAGACTCCCCTCTGTTGGTTCATCTGCATTAATAAACATGGACTTCTGGACATAAAAATGAATGCCTGCTACTCAAAAGAGCAGTGTTCAAGCCATGACTAATTGGCAAAGTGCTGCCTTTAAGCCCTCCTAGCACTGCTTGTGGCAATGGAAAACAGAAAAGGTAAGAATGAGGCTAACAGAAAGAGCAAAGCAAAGAATTATTTTTAAAAAAATTTTACTCAGTTTTGTTGTCTTCTGTTTCAATTCTTTAATTAAAAAATAAAACAAAAACAAACCAGCAGCTTACCTGCATACCTTTTCTTAAAGCAACATTAAGTGGAAGAATTCTAGATCTCTTATTGTGATCTAACAATTGGATAGTGAACAGGAGACAAGGCAGGCCAGTGCAAGCACACCTGTTGTGAGGAAGATTTGTTATAAATGAAGATATGCCTCCTGCCACCTTGAGTACAGTCCTTGTATAAGAGGACTCTATGATTACTATGGTTGCAAAAACTTGAGGTCTCAATCAATAAAGGTGAGCACTCAGGCAGTGAAACTCAGGGCCCCATAGTTCCATAATTCTGCCCTTTGCTCTAATAAATGAAAAAGATAAGAAACACTCATCTGCATTTGCTCGCTTCCTCCCAAGCTAAAACCAGCATCAAGACAGGATTTTATCACGCTGTCATACAGACTTCCAAAAGCAAGGACAAAATCACATCAGTCACAAGAGTTGTCACAATGACAACTCAAAGAACTCATAATCAACCTTCATGTTAACTTCCTATGCATTAGCAGATTTCACAGCTGCAACTTTACTAAATTTTAATAGTCAAGACACAAAAATTTGAAGAGATGGAATGAAATTTGCTAGGTAAAAACTAATTCTTAAACTTCTGTCTCTATAGACAAATTTCTTCCAGGCTGGACTGATTACAGTCCCTAATCTGGAAAATTCTGGATTCCTACATCAAGATCCAGAAATAACATTCAGGATTTTCCTATAAAAGTAAACTCCTTGTTCTGGCCCTTCCTTCAATTTTAGATTTGCAAATCAGATATTTTTTAACTTCTCACAAGCAAGCAGAACAAAACAAAACAGGTAAAGGACTGGAGAACAGAAAATCACAGGAAGAAAATTTCAAAGCAGGCTGCTTATGAAGCATCCACTTAAACACGTCACCAATAATTCTGAATGAGAATGCATCCTGATGCAATGTAAGAGAATGCACTTACCTGAAACATGCCAGTGCCCACAAGCAATAGACTGAGCCATAAAAGAGACTGAGGACAGTTTTGGATAATTCTAAAAGGATATGTATGTGTATGCATACATATACAGGTAGGTATACTACCTCTTATTTCATTTTCATAGTCAGTAAGAGCTAAACATAATACTGATCCTCTCTACTGCTTGCTCAGTCACTCTGCTTTTCTCAGTAGCATTCTGAGCTTTGAAAAAAGAAGCAGCTCAAATTTGCTTGCCAAACAAATTTTTGGAGTTATTGTTTAAATTAATTGAGAGACACAAAGAAAATGATCACTTTAGCAGAAGTGTGTCTTTATAGCAAAAAGCCCCATTATTAGCAAGGATACATGTGTATGACACTTTCCCAGGAGTGATCTTTTACTTGCAGCTACAGATACTCTCAAACAGATTAGTGGATCCAGTTTGCGAGTTTGTTTGCAATCACAGAACAGTTTAGTCTGGAACGGACCCTAAGGATCACCTAGCTCCAAACCCACTGTCATGGACAGGGATACCTTCTACAGGACCAGGTTGTTCAGAGACCACTCCAACCTGGCCTTGAACACTTCAAGGTATGGGGCATCCAAGAGTTCTCTGAGCAACCTGCTCCACTGTCTCACCACCTTCACAGTAAAGAATTTATTCCCGATAATCAATCTAAACCTATCTGCTTTCAGTCTAAAGCTGTTATCCCTTGTCTTATCTCTCCATGCCCCTGTAAAATGTCCCTCTCAAGCTTTCTTGTAACCTCCCTTTAGGTACTGGAAGGCTTTTATGAGGCCCTGGAGCCATCCTTTCTCCAGGCTGAACAGCCCCAGATCTCTCAGCCCGTCATCACAGGAGAGATCCTCCAGACCCCTGACCCTCCACTGGAAAAATGCAGGAAAGCATCCAGCTTTTGATTGGCACTTGTAAACTATTTCAGATCCAGAATGTCATCGCTCTTCTACAAGCTTTTCAAAGGAGCTATGCAGAAGAACTTTCTTGCCTTTCTTTTAAAAGAACAAATTAACTCTTGATTTATGTCAGGAAGACAGTTGCTTAAAAGGAATACAAAATTGTAGCTCCCAAGTACTTCAAGCAATATTTTAGACTGCTGGAGACCTGCCACTCCCCAGTCACATGCATCCTTATTCCCTTATCTGAATACTGAAGGACTTAAACAAACCTTCCAGAAGCTGTGCCACTAATCTTCTTACTTTCAGAAAGCAAACCAACATAATGAATCCACATCCTGATACACACTGTGCCCTCACAGTAGCTTAATTATAAATAATTATAGAATTTTCCTAGCTTAGTGTTGCATCATAACACAAACAAAGCTCGTAGTGGTTATATTGCCAATCCTGCTGTAGTTTATTAATCAGATTGTGATGGGCTCTCTTCTGGATAACATGGAACTTTGTAAGGTAAGGGAACACGGAGACTGCACTTCACTGCAGAAATGTCTTCCTTTACTTTGAGAATTAGGAGAATAAAGTGTTATGGCTTAACACAGAGTTCAGAAATTTCTAGCTACACATCTCCTAAAAATGAATGAAATCAAGGTAAAACAAGAAATCAAAGTAAACCTGGATTTGCAACTGCAGTTTGGAATTAAAATTCAGACAGCCAAGAAGAGGTTCTGAAAGACTGGAAACCTGCAACTGTGGAACTATTTTCTAGTGCAAAACTAAGTTTAGACTCAGTTACTTCAGTTATCTACAGCTGTAAGTTTTAAATGTGATGAGAGGACAGGGAAATTACATCAAAAGTCAATTCTTAAGAGCTGTGGAATACATTCCTCTTTTCAGTGTATTGTTTTTCAGTCAAAATTGTCTCAGTCACAATTTTGTATGCAAAACTCTTTTTCCAAGAGTCTAGAGGTTCTTAAGCTATGTTGGTAATTTCTATTGTCTCTGACACTGAGGTTTCAGTTTTTCTATGTGTGACAACTAAGGCTAAAGAAAGTAAATGTGCTTCCAAATCACTTCATGTTTAATTAAAACATAACTATCACTTGCTCAATTTGCCTGATCTTTTCCAGTTGTTTCAAAACTTAACTGATGCC
Source organism: Melospiza melodia melodia (assembly GCF_035770615.1). Taxonomy (NCBI): domain Eukaryota; kingdom Metazoa; phylum Chordata; class Aves; order Passeriformes; family Passerellidae; genus Melospiza; species Melospiza melodia. The sequence goes on along the minus strand of NC_086194.1, from coordinate 111,792,773 downwards.
TGGAGAAAGCATGTAGCAAGACCTGTAAGGCCCCAGGAACTGCTCCAGGTGCACCAAGTACTGGGAATACCAAAATTGAAACAGATGTCATCCATATAGGTTTCAATCCTAGATGAATCACATACCAAGAACCCTACAGAGAATTTTAGAATCATGCCCTTAGAACAGCTTCTATTATGTGAGAATTTGTACTTAGCATTTGCTTTTCTATAAACACATCTCCATTGAATTACTTCTTTAATGGACCACAATTAAACTTTTTCTGTTTTTGAAGGACAATAAATATTTTACTTAAATTTCGAAATTTCATGGCAATGATTATTCTTTTTCCAATTTCTTGGTGTATTAGTTTGTTCTTCAATTTATGCCCAGGTGCTGTTGATGCCAAATTTGTATGAATTAAGCTATTCCTCAAAATATGTAACTAAGTAACAGCTGCCAAACAACATTCAGGGGAAAAACAGGTTAATTTACAGCATGAAAATGCTTTCCTTGTTCTGTAATAGAACACTGACATGAAGAAAAACATTCAAATGAGAGACAATGAAAGGAAGTAGTGAATTTAAGGCTGTGGGAGCCACAGTATGAAAGAACAAAATTTATCATATCAATTTTGCCTTGACTTAGCTGTCAAGTTGTATTTGTTAGTTGTTAGTTATTATTAGTTGTTGTTGTTGTCGTATTTTCCTTCTGACTGTGGACAGGTTTGTGTGTTTCCAAGGAGAACAGCAGCTATGGCAGAGGGTGCCACTCCACATGAGGCCACTCAAGCCAGGCTGGCCAAAGGGACTGGAGAGAAAACAGCCCCAGGCAGGGCTTTCCAGGCAGGCTCCTGAGAAACAGGCCAGCAAGCTGGTTTTGTAGAGCACACTCAGTGCTGCTTGTTTAAGAGACAAATCACAGAAGTCACTCGGACAAGCAGCACACCAAAATAACCAATTCAAGCTTTGCAGAAATCTTAGGTGTAGTGAAAATAACCAGAAGAACCACATTTGGTGATTTGGTGGCAAAAGAATCTTGAAACTGATGTCCTAGAATATTTTAAATATTGAAATAGTCAGAAAAATACAATATTATTGTCTGACCATTTTGGAATAAATTAATAATGATTGCCAAAAACGACCCAAAAAGAGATAAGTGATTTTCAGTAAAATAAGATAGCTTTAAATCAATATAACCTTTAAAGCAGAAAAACCATATCCAGATGGACAGCTAATTAGCCTCTGATCTCCCTGAGAGAGGTTGCAATGAGAGAGAAACAAGATTCGTAGAGTCAGGCAGAGGGGAAAATGCAAGAGCCAGCTCAAAATTCAGTGCTGTAATTCCTGAGAAACTCTAAAAATGCTCCCACTGAGCAAAGGGAGATTCTAGACAAGTTTTTGGGTTACAGAGTAATGAAACCAATGGGATTAATGAATTAAAACATGATTCTTTGGGCTGGCTTAACTGTGAATAAATCAAATATTGTCATTAATGGGGCATTAGTGTCTCATACAAATTGTATGAGATTTCACAGAAGAAGTCAAGTGAAAACACAATGCTACACCAAAATTTAGCAACACTTTTGTCCAATGGGTTGAACGATAAAAAAAACCTCAGACATCTGACAAAGTACTAGAAAATGTGTCATAAAAATAATCTCAAATCTGAAAAAGAAATAGGTGCATATCACATATAAGTCATCCTTATTCAGCATAAAGATGCTGAACTACAAGCGATTTTACAAAGAAGCAAATCTTAAGTCTGCCTATCATGTCAGGGACAGGGAAGTTGAGAGAAGGAAGAGCTGGGAACCAAAGTTGCCTCTCTACCTCCCCGCCTATGACCCCTCCAGAAAAGGCAGCAGCACACAGCAGCCTGAGGGAGCACTCAGGGATCCCTTTGTAGCAGGGAGGGAAGCTCTGCAATAGCTGCAAGGTGCAATGCTTTAACATTTTGGTAAGTAAGATTCTACCTGGCAAGGCTATCCTAGCCTGGGGCTGCAAAAGCCACATGAGAAAAGACTTCGGGCCTGTTTAATAGAAATTAACACAATGGGAAAGAAAAAAGAACAACTGAAAAAAAATCCAGCAATACAAGCAGTGCAACAATAAAAAAATTACATAGAGGGAAAAAAATCCCCAAATACCAAAGTTCACAGCCATTATTTATTCTAATTATAAATTAACCTGGACATTTTAAACACCTCACAATAATGTGTGTTAGCATTATAAGACAAGGCTTTGTATTTGAAAAAAAAAAAAAAACCATCAATGCTTATGCATTACACTGTATGTTTGGGATATTTTTAATGTATTTTATTTTTGTTCAAGAGACCATTCAGATTCAGACAGAGGGAATATCTGATTTGTTCAGAATTAAATGTTTTCCCAAGCATAAATTATATTGCAAGGCAAAGTGACACCCAGGCCTTTTCAGTGTGTTTCAGTTTCTGAGGCCATCATTCATTCATTTAATATTATTGATCCAACACTAAACAAAAGTGATTTAATGAATATGTCCAAACAGCTAAGAAGAAGAAAAATAAGAAAAAAATGGAGGGTTTTTTTTAACCCCATTTTTGAATTTGCATGCTAGAACATGCAAATCGCGTTAGAATAAATATACAGGTTCAGTCTTGAACTGCTTTGACCTAACTCTAGAGCTGCATTAAAATACTTTTATTCACACTTTATGTAATGAACTGAACCTTAGACACTAGATCAAAGGCAAAAACTAGACTATAAATTGTAGTTTTGATGTTTTCTGCAGGACAAACAAGATGAAAAAGAGCAGCTCATCATATTTAAATAAAAGTGAACACTGGACAGAAGGCAGTTTCAAATTGATGCAAAGACAGGTTCAGCCATAGAATCAATGTCATATATTTAGGCAGAAGGTGAAAAGAGGAGAAAAAGAAGAGGAGAACAGGAGAAGAGGAGAACAGGAGAAAAGAAGGTCCTTCTATATCTTGCAGTGCATTTGAAATTTAGGACATGCACTTCTTGCCATACCTCAGTCTGGAAATTTTCTGAACTTCGCAATTTAAATTTTGTGGATCACGTTTAAATTTTGTGGATCTCTTAACAGCAAAGTGATGCAAATCTCTCCCCCAGGCTACAACTTCAATAACACACTGGGACTCAGCATCCCTGTGAAAGGACCTAAAGTAACTGAAGTCACTAAAGTAATTATTTTGCCCTAGGCCAGTCTTGCCTGCTGTACTGCCACATCCATTTCTCTCAGCTGAAAGGTGAACATACAACTGCTTCCAGGTCTGCCCTACCTTGTGCACGCAGGCATCCATCCCCACACTGAGACACACAGCCTAATTAGCAGCTATGGCACTGATCATCTGTTTCAGCTCCCCATGCACCCTCTTCTCCAGCAGCAGCTGCAAATCTTCAGGAGGGTTCATTGATAATGGCAGGGCTCCTGCTGGCAGCTTGCACCAGGGGGAGGATTTGCAGAACTAAAAGGTCTGTCTCCCTCCACATTCACCACATCTTCTCTCAAATGAGGAGAAACTTCACAGGAAATTCTGCCTGAAGGTCAGACCTACTCTGCTTTTCTCCTGCTCCTGGGCATTCCTACAGAGAAGTGAGCAAAACTTCCTCATGTGCTCAGCTAACTCCTGAAAGCAGGACCAGAATGTCCTCGGGTTTGCACCTTATATAATAAGGCCTCAAGAGGTGTCTTTCCCTCATGCACTTTGTCTATTAAAAGCACAACACAAATACAGAAAATCTATAAAATCCCTCCAATCACAGGAGAAAAAAAAAATAGGAAAAAGAAGAAGAAGAAAAAAAGAAGATTACAATAGCGAATTACGGGCCAAAAAGACAAAGATTTTAGTTTCTTGGTGCATCAGGTCGTATTCCAGTGGGAAAAAGGACTCTTCAAGAGGGACTGCCTGCATCACATAGATAGAAGTAGCTAATCTTCTTAGCCAAAGACTAGTTTAAATGCCTTTTTCATTACTCAGACTAATAATACATGAAAATTGTGCAGTGAAGGCAAAAGTAGCACAAACTCACTGTACTGGAGAAAACATGATGAAAAAGGCTAAAAAGAAAATAAAACACCACACTCTTTTATCAAATATTTTATGTGTCCATGCTGGAGCTCCAGGTAAAAAACATAAGGATTTAGAAAATTCAGATATTGACAAGAAGAAATTTGATTCAGTGGCCAGTATAGAAATCTCTGTGATGACCTGCCATACTTTCCTGGTTAACCACATCATTTTAATTTGAACATAGCTGTGAAATTCTGTGTTAACAATAATTTTTATGAGTAACAGACACCTTATAAAGCCTGGTTTCTTACAGATACATGTATCCAGGCTTCTACAAACACACAAATACAAACCTCAGCTCCTACTTCATACCCTTCTGAGTTTCACCCTTCTTTTGTGTTTCCTCAAATTTTTTTTCTGCTGTTTTTTCAACAATCTTCTCAATCCCATCAATCCCCTTCCCTAAACAGCAGCTGGACATGAAGACAACACAGCACAGCTGGCCCTAAGTTCTCTGTGCTCATTTTGCAGCCTCCTCTTCATTCATATGGATCCCTGTCCACAGAAGCTCATTTTCACAGAATGTGTAGAAGCTAACAATCTTTGGGAAATCCCTTGTTAAAACTGGGTTGTGATTGGCCATTGGTCAGAAATTCCTAGGAGGAACTGACAGTGCAATCACATCAGCCTTGTTTCAGAAGGGAAGCAAAAGCGAGAAACATCACCAATTTTCTTGAACACCAGCAGCCTTTTCAGTAACTCAGAGGTGGGATTTGAATACCTGTGGATCTCTGGGACAATAAAACAAATCTCAGGGTAGGCTCTTTAATATCTACTTGCATGAGAACCAGGAATTTTCCCTTTCCAACTCCCCTTTCTAACACAGGAACTCATCTAATATGCCCAAGAGTAAGCAGTAATATATCATGATTAGGGTACCTATAATTTTGTTAGAAAACTTTCTAACATGAGATGCTGAATCCGAAATAAGGTTCCTCAGTTTTGAATGTCATTACAATCTAATCACTGTATTGCCTGAAGGAGTTACTTGCCTACAAGCCAGCAGTTATGACTAGATTGCATAAAATATGTAGGAACAGAAGATATTCTGAGGAAGCACAAAAATTTATACTTTTTTTTTTCTGGCAGAAGCTTATTTCCAGAGTTAAATGAAATTGTAAATGAAGCAGGCTGTAAGAGAACATCAATAGCACAATGGCAGAAAAAGATGAATCTCCAAAAATTGGGAAGGAATTCCACAGATTAAGAGAGATGACCAGTGTGGTCATCATCATCATGCTGATTACATGTTTGTGTTAACAAAGCAATTAGGAAAAGTGAGAGATGACAATGAAAAACAAGAGGAGCAGCAATCTATATAAAATACTTTTTCCACTGTAAGAAATTCACATGGAGATAACAGTTGATGGATATACTGAAATAGAAGAGAAAGACTGAATAACTAATGATCTCCTCCATTTCACACTAACTGGATACTAGCAGGAATGCTTCAATGTACAGAATAAAAATACATAATTTGTCTTGTGCAAGATATTAAGAGATACTCATCATGGTTCTTCTTCACTCTTTAATTGCCTTGAATACATGTTGAAAGAGAATGAGGGTAAGATTAATATGGAAGAATTTGACATTGATGTCTTCCCCTTACAGAACAGCAACTTTCCACTATTGTGCCTTTGAGGCCCACTGTCAGAGGCACAGGATATTATTGGCACTTTTAAACTAAACCACCAAAAGTTCAAACTGATTCCACTCCAGAGCCTGGAGATCAAAGCTGGACAGACAGCCTCCAACTCATATTCAGACTGTCACTCAACAAAGGACTGCTGGCACACAGAGATTACCCACGGCGAGGCTTTTAATTTGAGAGGCCAAGGAGTGGGTGCCTGCATTTGTTCTGCTAAGAATATCTGTTCAAAAAGCATTTTCCAAGTTGTGTCACCTAGCACATCTCAGTGAAAGTCCTTCAGGATGCCATAAGACTTTGTAGACTAAAACAACTTGCTCCTTTCACAGAAATGAAATGCTCCATTAAAAAATAATTAATTTTGTTACAGTAAGAGATAATTAAATCAGCCAGCAGTTGAAGGCAGCTAATTGAGAACACAAATTCCCTTTCTGCTGCTGATCAAAACTAAATCGGAATTTTTAAAGATGGAGAAGGAAAAGTACCTGTTTTTTGATATGACATGGAAATAAGATATGTCACCTTTAGACTGAGACTTTTCTCAACCTCTATAATCTTCCCTATTTCACATTGTTGCAGGCTGTCAGTGACCTGATTTAACCAGTTAAGTAAAAAAGACATGATCATTACCAAAAGCATACAGTAAGGAAAGTAGAGACTGAAGACACATTGCAAGAATCTGTTTCCCTCCCCTCCCTCACCACTACTGTAATTGCCTGAGTAGAAAATGCAATATGAAAATTTCCAGTACATTCATACTCTTGGCCTTTTGTTTCACTGTTTGGTTTTGGCAACTTCTTGCTGTAGAGAATGAAGAAAAGGCAGAAAAGAAAAATTCATCCAACAGAGGAAAAGCAGTCACCAAGTAACTTGGAAATCAGGGCTAAAAGGCTTTGAGAATGGTTCTGCAGTCAACAAGCCTCATATTGTATTTGGTCAGGAAAGTATTTTTTCTTTTATTTATATTGTATAATTCTTCTTTCATTCCTATTTTTCCCAAGACTACCAGTATCATCCTGCTTTTATCTTGCATGTAAGAGTCATCACTTTGCTGAACCTCATGACACCTGTGTAAATCAAATAAAATGTCCCTGCTAGAGTTAAGAGCTTTGTTTTCATGACTGCAGGCACAAGGACAGAGACAGAGCTTTGGAGTCAGACATCCAAATGAAAATCCTCTATTCAATAATACAATGTCAGGTTAGTTTTTGTCTCTGTGCTGTTTTCCCTCTTCCTGACTGCAACATGAAATGACTTCATCATCATCACGATTTCATAAAACAATTTATGTGAGTTTGCTGTGATTCCTTGAGGTGAAGTCTCAAGTTTTGAGGGAGGACAGCCTTGTATTTTATCAGGCTGAATATTATTGCTCCACTTCTGAGAACCACAGATTTCTATCTTCTCCTTCTATTCAAGTTCTGCTTTTAATCAGAGACACTTATGACGGTGGATCCTGAGGAGTGGAAGGATTTGTACTCTGTTTCCCCACTATCTTATACATGCTACATCTACTGATTTGCAGATATACATATTGCTGTCACTACAGGACATAACACTTTCTCAAACAATATTTAGATTATTGCCACTGCTGCTATACCATTTACTAAGCCTTGCCACAATTCCCAGCCATGCTGTTGTGGGTTTTTTTTCATCATTCAGCCAGTCAAGATATAAAAACCTGACATAAAGAGCCATTTTGCCATGTGAGGATTTATCTAGTGCCCACAGGATACTAAGCCCAAACAGTCAAGAACACCTTGATGAACTGATATCATAAATAATGTTTAAGACATAGTCACAGCTATAGTGGTAGAACACAGAGAAATAAATGCTCTCTGGTAGTAATACTTCATACTATTCTATAATTGGACATATATCTTGACAAATTCAGGAATTTAAAAGCTTTCTAATTACCCTTCCTCAGACTGAGCAACTTCATGAACAAATTGATTTCCAGATCGTATTAGGCAGAACTTGACTGCAAATGAAAAGGTCTTTAGCACAATGAAACCCAGCTGTTTAAAACACCCTACATCATACAGAAATTCCATGTGACAAATTGAAAAAAAAAAAAAACCAACAGAGTTCCAGGCACATACTTCATTATAGGTCATGAACTAGGCCAATTTTAAGAGAGAGTGTTAAAGGCTAGTTTCAAGGCTTCTGTTATTTTCTCCATTCTCCCCAGAGACACACTATTATTTGGTTTCACAGAGGAATTGCTTTTTATATCAGAAAAAAATCCCAAAGCAGAAGGAAAAAATATCTGATCTGACAAGCATTGCAAACACAGTTAACAAGCTCCTTTAATTATCCTCCTAAGATTTTCCCATTTGTACTCTGATCATCATCTTCTTCACAAACTTAATTATGCCTCATTTGTTCTTGCTGCACTACTCTCAGTGAGTATTCCAGGTGGAAAAAAGGCGCCTGTTTGTAACTAACCTCAGGTAATTGTTTTGTATTTTTTTTATTTTCCTGTAGAATAATTCAGAGTTTTTAAGAAAAAATATATATACAGGAGTATTTTTGGGCAATATGAACATTGAGTAGAAAGCCAAGGTATTTCCACATCAGAAAAGCAAAACTCAATGGCTATGTTATCAGCCATCCATCTGAAAATTATCACTAGTCAGATGATTAAATAAATGAAGAAAATCATGCTGTTATCATCTGCATTTCAGAGATCAGTATTAATAAATTCTGATTCCTCAGCAGAGGAAACCTTTCCACAAACTTGACCTTTGAGAAAGTCAGAAAGAAGAGCAACTGGGAATAAATGTGCTTCGTGAGTCAAATACTGAGACGTGAACCTAGTCACTATTTAGAATTTATGCACTTCCAGCACTTTTAAAGTGCATAGGAATTACTGTGTTCTGACTGAGTACAGACTGAGTAAATACCCCTGAAGAACAATTTAAGCCTGATGAGTTTCTTCTAACTTTTCAAGTCGTAGGTTTGCCCCCCTACCATGCCTGAACTTGATTTCACCTAGGCTGCTTTTTGAGACACATTATTCTTATTTAATTAACCTACTGAGACACATGACTGCTGCCCCGAACTCACAAGCATTTTTGATTACAATGAAATGCCAAGGCTTAAAATCTAGCAGTCTATAAAAGCAACTAATCTTTTCACATTAACCAGCCTTCAAAACTGAAACAGTAAAAATAAACATTTTTTTAAACATTTTTAACATAAAAATTCCACAAAATCCTAAGCTTTAAAATCGTCAAAGCTAAGTTTCTAATTTTTTTTTAAATGCACACAAGACAGCATTAGAATACATTCCATTCCATGCCTTACCTGAACCAAATTCCATCCCTTCAGAGATTCAGCAATGATAGAAGTAACTGTTGCACATACACCACCAAAAACCATCAGATGATTAGGTCCAAATTTTATTGCATCATAGAAGGCTTTGAGTCCTTTTGCATTGTCACACTGGAAAAAAAAAAAAAAGAGAGAGACAATATTCAATGTCACAAATAAATTAACTAAGAAGTAAACTGCTGAGTAGTTAGTTGGGCAAGAAAAAAAAATCAGGGGTTCCACAGACATAAACATAAGACCTAAACAGGAAAAATTCGAGCACTCTCTTCTGGACTCCTAATGAGCCATAGTAAAAGAACAGGAAAAATGCCTCATCACAAAACCAGAACAAAACCATACAAAACCTCATTCTACAAAACTAGAATTTTGCTACCACCATTTGACAAATAACAAAAAATTCCAGTAGCAAATGGTTCTCCAAAACATTCTCTCCATTTAGAGCTACCATTTCCCAAAGCAAAATTTGTAATTTAACACCGGATTGTCGGCAGGGCTTTCATAGTTGGAGGAAAGTTTGAGACTACTGATGGTCTCTGTAAAGAAAGTTCTGTCTTTAAAGAAGACTCCTAAGGAGCTTCAACATAAAGTCCAACCTCAGTATTCTGTGCAAAAATATGTAGCAGAGAGCCTGTCATTTAGGAGTGTAGCACCAAGTCTTCAAAAGATAAAATATTCTTTTGAAGTGCTAAGGATTAATTGTTCTGCTCTCATAGCTCACAGAGCTTTGAGTGGCAGGCTGGGCTAGATGACACTCTGAGGTCCTTCTAACCTGACCTGTTCTTGGCTTCCCTGATAATTAGCTTGATCATTATTTCAGGTGTAGAGGATTTTATTGAAAACTCAGACCAAGACTGAACATTAGGAAAAAAAGACTCATGCTAGTCAGTATTGTAAAAGATATATCAATCCTTGAATAAAGTAGTATTAATAATTCATAATAACCCTAATTCCTAAGCTTACAATAGAGTATTAATAAATTATGTGCCTAAAGGTTGAACTTGATTCCAAACCATACTGGAAGTCAGAAGTACCAACAGAATACAATAGCAGCTGCCACTGGTCCACTAACAGCCACTCCTATCTCTTTTTGAAACACAAGTTTTCTGCCCTCTTTTGCCTCCTCTGCAAAGTCTTCCTTGAATGTACTCTTTATAAGAACTATCACACACCAGCCTCCAATATTTCATTATGACTATTCAATAAAACAGTTCATTTACTATCAGCATCCAAGTAGTAATTGTATTGCATTCTGCAGAGAGAATAAAGATTTTGACTAAGAAGTTTGGAAGCTTATATTAATCTCCTTACTGAATTAATATGCTAAAAGAAAAATTATTATATTTGCATTCTATCTGCAAGAATAGAATTATTGCTCCCACTTATTCAAAATGATACAGATATTTAATGAATAGACTCCCTTAAATTGCATAATATAGCCCAATGCTTTCTTTCTTAATGCAGAAAAAAACCCCAAAACTTCTCAGTACAGCAGAGGCTCCCCTGTCAGTTTAATGTGCTGGTGACAAGCTCACATTGTGAGGGAATTAAGACTGTGATCATTGGAAGAAGCAGCATCCTCCATTCTTACTCCTTCACTCCCTACTCAAAGACCAGTTTATTCCAAGTGCAACCAGAAGGCTTAGCTACTTCTTAAATCTAAAAGCAGCCAAGGACACAGAGCTTTAGGTATCTGCACTTAATTGACATTTAGCCAAGTATTTTCCCTCTTCCACCTTATGACATGAAGCTGCAGCAGAAGAGATTGCTGAACTGGTTTTCGTACCAACTTAAAACCAGTTACTATAATTATTTTTATTTTTTTATTAGGTCACATGTAAAATGCATCACTAAGTAGCAGTTTGAGAAGAATATAAGCCATGTATGAAACACAAATTATGTTAATAGTAAAATAACTGTCGAAAGTTGCAGCCTGTGAAGGGCCATGTCAAAGTTATGAATAAATAAATGATAAGCACTTATGGTATGTTACCTGAAATAAAATCCACCCTTACATCACAAAACATCTGATGCATTTTTAACTTCTATTTGCCTACAAAATGTTTATCCCTGCAGTAAACTTAAGAAATTGTGGGCTGCAACAGGTCAGCTTGCTGGGAGGTCCAGAATTGGTATAAGATCTTTCTAATTTGATTTTTCATGGTTATGAATATACTAGCATGACAACCCCTTTTCAATCACACAACAATTCTCTTGGGAAGGTATGCCAAAATGTTTGCTCATCTCTCCCAAAGTGAAAGGTTCACGCTGCTGAAATATATTACTGGTCAATCAAAAGTACCTACAATAACACCTGGGCTTCTCTTCAATGTGATTCAGTTAAAGGGCTACCATGTTTTCACCTTTGTACTTTCCTCCTGACTAGTCTCAGTTCTCCCTCTTCTAGGCCACCATGAATAATTAGAGTAGACTCTGCCTATTCCTTGAGCAAAACTGTCTCAAAAGTCTAAAGTATGTCTCAGAGATAAAGAACAAGAACTTAATACTGTGGCTGGCCACACTGGACAGAAATTAAAGGAAAAATGATAAAGATGGGAGAAAGCAGACTCTCACATTTGTTTAATGTCACATTTCACAACATACACTGTGTATAACATTCTTCCCTGCAAGCAACAGAACAGTCTGTCACAAGCATTAAAGAATAAACATTCAGATAAAAATAATAGCCCTACCAAGCCAGACAGACAAGCAGGAGAAAAGGTTTCTTCCTGCCTCTAGTCTGAGGAGCATATTCTAAGTGAGCTCCTGGAGCCCTGAGAACAACTGGATTTTTTCAGAAATCCCAGGTGGCCACCACTGCTGCTCATGGTCTTCAATTCCCAAACCCTACATATGTAACCATACAAGAGGGCAGTGCTGTTGAAAGACATCGCCTAAATTCCCATCATATTGCCACTCAACAACTTGCTGAATTGTTGTCTCCAAGTGACTCCAGCTGGGTCCAGGGAAAACCCTTGGCAGCAATCTACAAGACAACTCAAGACTGTATAAGAACCAAAATCCACACTAAAAAGCAAAAGCTAGAAAGTCCTGGCCACATGATGATGACAAGAAGCTGATTGTCTTACTAATTGTAGCATGACTGATAACAATGAAGGGGAGAGAATCCCTCATAAAAAGTCACAAACTTGCATCATGAAAAATATAATCTGAAGGAGCCAACACTGCTTTTACCACTAAGTTTTGATATTTTGCCTGAATTGTCATCAACATGTCTACTTCACTGACTTGAACTCAGCCAGCTCCCTTTCAAGCCATGTATAAAACAGGGCAGCTATGCTGTGCCCCTGAACTTGGCTGCACATTGAAACACTGACCATGGTTGCAATACATTTACCAAAATTAGAATTTCAAGTACATGTTATTTGCCACTTATCACAATTTTCTTCAGGAGAAGGGGCTGAGAACTGCCTACCCCAAACACATTAATTGCTGTGCTTACTCTCAGCCAAAAGCCAGGAATAAGCAAAATATAAATAGCAAACATACATATTAATGAAATAATTACATTAAGTGTATCTCTTAGCACACTGACTTGATACAGACTACCTGGAAAATTCACAAGGGAAAATACAACGAAATCACTAAGCAAAGGTTTGTGAAGTGTCCTGCCTCTTGCTATGACAAAGACAGCTTAATATCACAGCTGGCATCTGACAAAGTGTACATAGAACTGCCTATTTTAATTAGGAAAAATAGCCAGATGAACTGCTGCAAAGGAGAAGAGTCAAAGGAATTTGTGGATTGAAGTGTGAACCTTCCTGAATCCTCTTCAAAGGAGCAGATAAATGACAAAGAAAAACTATAATCCTCCACTGAGAAAAGGATGTGAATACACAGGGAGGAAGAACTGCCTGAGGCGTTAGGGGTGCACACAGGCAAGAAACATTTCTGGAGAGAACAGCACAGCCGCTGAATACACAGGAGAGACCTCCCACCTACCCAAAGGCCCTCTGCAGCTGGGAGAAAGGATGTCCCATGTGAAGGCCCCACATCACTGAAGTCAGGAGAAGCAGCAGGAGTGACCTGTGAGGGTTGTTGGCTGCCAGGAGGGCTGTCTGGCAGACAGAGAAAGCGACACTGGGGTGTGCACTGAAATCCTCATGGCCATAAGCATAACGCACTGCAAGTCCTTGGTGCACAGAACAGAAATTCATGTGGCTCTCATACAATAAAAAGTTTTGCCAACTCCATAACATCGACAGGTTTGAGTAATTACAGGGCTAGCACAACAGCAGATACTTGCAATTTAACTGATCTTGTTGGAGTCGCACAGCAGTGAGCATTGCAGGGACAGATACTCTGGTCACACGTGTGATTATGTTTAGATTTCTAGCTGTTGGATAGCTATGCTGAACTGTTTCTCAGCAAGCTGTATTCTGGCACAACTACACTTTTTCTGAGTAAAAGTAAACATGAGGAACTATTTTGGTGTCTATTGAGCTACTGACAATTGATGGTAGAGAGCCTTTATGAAAAGAGGGACTAACAAACAGCTGTCATCTGCATAATAAAATATCCAACTTTATCAAGTGATATCAGAGCTTTCAGCAGCAATCTGCCCTAAATGCTCATAAATATTTTAAGAGACTTTGAACAAAAAGAACAAAGGTATGAAGCCTTATTCCTATCCTCTACAAAGTCTTGCCTAGAAACATCAACAACTGTGTTACAACATCGGCTCAAATGGAGCTAAGAGATGAGGAACACCAACAATTATTTTAATTTAATTTTCACTGACTTCTTTAAAGTCCTCAATAAATACAGACAATTCAGTGAAGAACATATAGACAACTGCTCAGAGCTACAAAAAATGTCAATCAATTTGGCAAACTCTGCCTGCTTTATATGGGCAGGGCATGCTTCCCCTGAGGTTTGTCTCTGTTTTCATGTATCTGTGATTTTGGTACTTTAAAAGCCAGCAATTATATTTTTGCATTTAATTGCTGTAGCTGGATTTTCTCTCCATGAGTTTGTATGACTGCTCTTGGAACCTCCACTTTGACAAACACAGCATCTGGTGACAACATAATTATCCATTGAAAGAAAAAGCACTACTTTTCAATTGTTCTAGAACACTTCACACTGTGCAAAGTAGGTGTGAAATGTCTTGCCAGAGGATGTTATGAATGCTAAAAGTTCATAAAATACATTTCATGTATTCACAAATACATGAAAATTAATTGGACTAGTTCGTAGATCAAAAAATCAATTCAAAACTTCTTAATGGAGAGATGGCAATATTCTCACTAAACACTTGAATCACAGACTGCTGGTGGCCAGGATACTATTCTAGGGAAGCAAGACAAAGATCTCATCCTTTCCTGCTGGTGAACTGACAAAGCCAAGTACTTGGATCAAGTCTGGTCTGAACTGCTATAGCCATTCCCATGTTCTGCATTTGAAAAATAAAAGCAACCCCTTCCAGCAAGTACACTAAACTTCTCTGTCTTAAAACTGAAGTTAACTCATCCCAAAAGGTTTCTGTATGTGATTTCTCTATCATATTCTAATTTAACTAAAATAATGCAATCATATTTAGCAATCATATTTGGTTTTGCTTTAGAAGGACTGGCAACAGCAGAGGAGGACTTAATCTATTCAGTGAAATATTTCCCAGTAAATGAACTCTTTTACCTTGACACCTCTTGACATACTTCTAGACTTTATCTAGCAACTTCTTTATCTGATTCTGCCTGCTGCACAGCTCACCAAGTGCTACCTCTAAGGTACTGGTGCTTGGCATCTCATTTAGCAGCTTATATTCTGCCTTGGGTCCCACCAGCCACTCCAATGACTGATCCCAAAGCAAGGGAGACCACTTGCTCCTCTGTCCACTTATGTCCTAAGAACCTGTCTAAACACCTTGTGAAGGCTCAGTCTCTTGCTCAAGACATTTTCTTTTTACCCAGTTCACTGTTTGGAACGGAGTTCACCAAGCAAGATAAACAAAGACTTCCTGTCTCTCCTTATAAGTGAATTATATTTACTTTTCCCAACAATACCCTTTTTTTATTATATGACTTATATTTTCAGTTTTGTTACTATTTCTTGGAGTATATAACATTTACACTGAATGATTCCAATTTAAGGACTCCAATATTAAATGAAATTGGGATGTAGCAAATAGATAAATCCTGTGTAATCAAAACTGACTCTGTCTATGTTTCCATCCCGATTAAACATGCAGCAGTATCAGATATTAATTTCACTTCCTCTTTTCAGAGTAAACTTGCATTCAGCTGGAAAGGCGAAGTCTTCTGTCAAACAAAGGTAAAGCTTTTCCCTGATGAGCAACTGTAACACACACAGAAGTTCAGAAGAACTTCTGAAGAAGCATTTAGTGTGTTTATGATATGAAAATCTCTCCCTTTTAATAATGCAACTATTGGTTGATGTGGCAAGGTTTTGGTAGCAGAGGAGCAGCAGGGGTGACTTCTGCGAGAAGACACCAGGAGCTGCCCCCACATTTTTCCCCAGAACTGACAGCCAGTTCTGGCCAGCTCCAAAACTGCCCACTGCCCAAAGCGGAGCCCATTCAGCTGATGAAACTCTATAGTAACACATTTAATAGGAGGCAAAAACGTCCCACTGTACAGCAGCTGTGAAAGAGGAACAAGAAAAAAGATATGAAAGCAACAGCCCTGCAGGCACTAAGGTCAGTGAGGAAGGAGGGACAGGAGATGCTCCAGGTGCTGCAGCCCATGGTGAGACAGGCTGGTGGCCCCCTGCAGCCCATGAGGGTCCATAGTGAAGCAGAGATCCACAGCCTTTTTCTTTTCCCTCATTTTTTTTTTCTCCTGGCTGTACCACCAGTCCTGTGCAGGAGCTGTTCGAGGGCCATACAGCAATGGAATTCAGGTAACACTGGCTAGGATGTAAGAAGTTGAGCAGGAATTCAAAACATAGTTACCTTCTTGTGAATTGCTAACAGAAAGCTAACTTTTAGGCCTTAGAGAGACCCTATTGTGCAAAATGAGCAATTAGTCAGATCCCACAGAACAAGTTCCTGAGTTTTGTTGGATTGTTCTGCAGTTGGACTTGCCATCTTGAATACAATTGGTGTTAGTTCAAGTGTTCCTGGACCAGAGGGGATATTATAACATCCCTATTGTATTGGCTCACCCACAACATACAGTCTATTTTATTTAACTTACTCACTTCTGCGTTTATCTAATAAAATATTACCCAAGATGGTTTTACAGATGTTTTTTAATTATCAGCATTACTTGAAATGGATGGATGTTCCCAAAAACAATATCCTCTTGAATTAGATTTTTCTCCAAGTATCCTTAAAGCTGCTTGTGGATGTTCACATTCAGAGTTTTATGGTATAAAAAAAAACCCCACAAAACTAAGTCTTGGTACTGTATTGGTTTTTTTCCTGACATTCTGGTGCTCAAACACCTATCAGATATTTTTGAAAATTCAGTATTAACAGGGAGACTAATACTTTGCTTAATTCTTCCTCCCAACCTAACCTATGCTCTCCATTGCCATTATGTTTTATGGAAATATGCTGCATTATGGAAAAGCATAAAAATTCCAAAGGAACAGTAAAATAATATATCCAAACATATTTAGAAAACAAATAATATATTCTGGTTTTGAGAATAAGCTGGCTTTGCTTTCTCCAGCTATTCCAATTTTTACCAAGAAGTTCAACATTACAATAGTTGCTAACAAAACAAAGAATTATTTTAATTATTCAATAATTGAAGAAAATATCTTCAGACTTTATTTTAATCAAAATACTTTGTAAAATGCCCCTAGGAAATCAGTTCTGTTTTTTGCATTTAAGTAACCTCAGAAGGTGTTAATTGCTTCAGGCACTTGAACCCCAAGATCATTATCACTTAAATTTATTGTTGCAATCTGCTGATTATTTTGTTGTCTCTCAGACACGTGCGGTAGTAGAATTACAAGGTATTTGCCAGCTGCTGCTCAAGTACAGACTGAGAGCTAAAGGAGACAATACTGGCAGGTTCAACACAGAGTCACTAATGTCAATTCTTCAATTCTGAACTTGTCTCTGTTTTTTTTCTTCCTTTCATTATTACCATTTATTACTTATCATTACACCGCCAGAAATAGTCTACGTTTTCATAGTCACATTCTGCTGAAATATTTCTGTTAGATTTCCTTTCATTCCCTCCCCAGCACTTTCTAGAATATAGGGAAGAATTCAGAAAAGTGAAAAGATGTGTCATTTAAATATGACACTGGATTTTGTTTTTCACATATAGAGTATGCAAAAGACAAGACTTAGCAAGAACAATCAAAACTAATACATCGTACTTCATTCTATGCTTTGAAAATAAATTTTCTGAAACTGCCTTTAAAGGTATAGTTTCACCAGTTTTCTCCTTTCCTTATGTTTGAAACTGACTATGTATTCAGTTTTAATAGCATTGGGTTTTTTTTCCCCAGGTAATTCTGGGAATAGGAAAATCATCTCATGCAGGGAAGGGTACCATCTCTAAGTGTGTCTTTTCAGTACACTGAAAATTGTTACGTACTAAAAAGGTATGCAGCAGTGCTCTTGACAGTAAATAAAATGAAAGACTGAAGTAAGAGAACAAAGAAGGAGAAAAAATCCAAATTCATAAATAAAAATCAAGAAGTTCTTGTAGGTGGAAGAAAATAGAGGTGCACTAGAGCAAAACATTTAAAGTACCAGTGATATACATGGTAGACCACCTGGCACCCCTCTCTGCAGTAATAAGCTGCAACTGGAACCAAGACAGGAATGCAAAGATATTTTGAAAAATCACTTGACCCTTAGCAAGCAGCAAGAAGCAGTTGTAGGGGAAGTCTGCTGTATGAATTCTTTCTTTATCATGACCTACTTACTCATGGAAAAGGCTTTATTTTTACAAAAAAGGGTAGGGGCAAAAAAAAAAAGAAAGAAATCTTTCTTGATACTTTTCGGACATGAAATTAAAAAATTATTCTGGGGGTGAAGAGATATGGAAAAAAGAAAAAAAAACAGAAAAACCAAAACTCTTCTCATCCTTCTGGTTAAGGGTTATGTTGAAATAAGGTCTCCCTTGTGTGCCTCTGTCATATGGCAACAGGGCCCATGTCTCAGTGCTCACAAACAGAGAAATTTCCAAATAAACATTCACCAGGGATGACAAGAGGCACAGATGACTCCAAGGCCCTTCAGAAATGTTCTTATAACTTCTGAAAGTCATTTACCTGGAAAATGTGAGACAATCTCTTAAGCTATCACAAGGATGTCTGTAGCATCCTTGAGAATATATTTGAATTTTAATAAAAGGTCCGAAAGCACCTGGCATTTTTGGAAAATATGATGAAACTCCTCTACTTTAGAGGATTATATTCAACATCAAGAGTGCTTAGTGGTATGTGTAGCTCCCAGCATGACTTTTCTGAAGAAATACTGTTTGAAAGAGGTTCTTTTTGCTGTGTGGTTTTGTTTTTAAATTCCCCAACCAGAACTTTCGAAACACAGACAAAAATCAGAATTAAAATACAGCTGACAAAGTAAGAGGTCAGAAAGGGCATAATGAATTAAGAATAGCAAAAAATAATTTTTTTGACTCAAAGGTCAAGAAAATCTGGTATAATAACCTCCATCACAAGTCCATGATTTTTAATTAAAATCTTTCTGTGATGTAAAACAGTTGAACTTTGTCCATAGTGAATGAAATTCTGCTAAGTTAATTTATCTAATGAGGAATAATGTGTGATCCTTTGGATAAACCACCATTAAGTTAGCCCATAAAAGCCAAATTAAATTCATGGTATGCTTTAATTTGGCTTGAATTAACATAGCATGAGACTACAATAATTTACCATTTTATAGAAGTCTTAGGCTGGAAATGGATAGAGTACATATCAGCACAGTTAGCATTATATTCTTTTTCCCCCTTAACACCAGGCAAAAGAAAAATCATGGAGAGAATAAAGTTTTATTTCAGCAGCTGCACAGATGGCATGACATTCAGCCTGTCAGTAGGCACAATGCTTCACAGTCACAGTTTTGGGAGTATGAAAAACCCCCAAAATCCCAGTGCTAATTAGCAACCTTGCTAACGAGAACCTGAGGTGCCATGGACTTATCTGCAATGGGGAGTTGACTCAAAGTTAAGCCTAAGAGGCAAAGAAAAGAGAAGGACCAGCCCTGGAAGTATGGAGAGACACTGGAATGGAAACCTGTTCAAAATGGTTTCCAATTTCATTAGCCCTGTAGGCAAGGTTGTCATAGGTATTACTTCAAGCCAAACTTAATTTGTTTTTTTCCTATCTAAAGGCCCTCCCTGATCTGAGTTTTATATAACTGGTAGAGATTAGGGACCACTTCAAAATCTTGAAGTGGTGGATCTGTCTGATATGTGGTCCTGTCACATTCATGCATGAACACTAAATTTCAATAGCTTTAAAGCTATAAAAGCAATATACTTCCTCCACACTGCAAATTGCAACATGATTAACAAACAGCTGTTCCTTTGCAAGATCAAGAAAAGGTAGCAGACTGACAAATAAATCCTCACCACTCACATTCAGCAGAGTAGTACAGGATTTCTACAAGCAGACTGACCAATGCTCTATTTCTTACAGCCCTTAATTAAGCTTAGTTAAGATTTTCTGTAAGTATTACTCACCTTGAAGTATTGACCCTTGGAGGTTCACTCCTTAGGCTCCCCCCAAAAAAGGCCATGTGACATAAAAATGAAATAGAGCTGAGCTGGGTGCAGGTGAAATGCCCACAGAGAGCACAGCTCAAACCTGCAGTTGACCCCAGGTCAACCACCCAGATGTTTAAAAGCAAATATATTCAATGCAAGTCTGAAATCTGCAAGCAAAATCCATCCTAGAGGCTAAGGTCTGCTAGCGTGCCCATCTTAGCATAATTAGGTCACCCTAATTATCTTCCTTTAGTTTCTTAAATGTGTTTCATGCTTGCGGCCCACTCACAACAAAATTTGTTCCTCACCTCCTTCCCTGCTTGCTACCCAAGATGAATGTAGGAGCCCAAGAACTGTTTTGTCTCTGAGGACACTATCCTCCTTCATAAGAAACCCCAACACGAACTCCCGCAGACATGTCTCACTGAACCAGGAATTCCTGAACCAGGAATTCCTGCTGGCTGTAACCAGCTCTACAGAAATCTCACTGACACACCATGAAGAAGTTCCAAACTACCAAATCCTCTGTCATCTGCCGAGTTGTCTTCCCACTGTGGTTATATTTGAAACTTCCCTGACTGCTGCTATTACTTTGGCAAGTAATGCTCTGCTATCCCACAAGCAAAGCTTATATGCATGAGTAGCATTCATCCCTGTGTAAATTGACTTTTTTAACTTGCCTAAATGCCACTAAAAATGGCTTGACTAAACTCTAATAAACTGTAAATGACTGAACTGCCTGAATCATCATAGTAGAAAAATCACTTACTAGTTCAGTAACTGGATAGAGAAACATGTAAGTTTTTCCATCTGTCTATGGAGATAACCCTGCCTTAAAATCTCCATGATTTTGTCAGACTCATTCAGTCCTAAGCTGCCCAGAGATAAAAAATAAATTAAAAAATCATGCAAATATCAAGTTCCTCAAGACAGCCTGCTTTCTTTTATACCATGTACTCCAACGGAGATAAATTGCTTTAAGCTTGTACAGGGAACAGTGCAGATTCTTGACATTCTTTTGCCAAACATGTACTGACTGTCACCCAGAATCTTAACAGGCTGAAATGGTAGAAAATGCTAATAGAATGATTCTAATCATTCTGTCAAGCATGGCTGACACTACACTGTCAAGCAAAGAAAAGTACTTTGTACAGCTCTGGATCGATTTTATTTTTTTACTGTGGCATCATATAGGTAGAGGAAGCAGTGTGAATGAGTTAAAATCTTACAATTTTTTAGGAGATAAAATGAATGAAAATGGGAAAGTCCTGACACGGTGAAATATTAAATTGACAATGACCTTGTCCAAGGAAACCACTCTCAAAATGAACCAGCGCTATGAATACCTCACGGGATTTCAAATGTCTTACTCAATATGACACTCAGAGTGTCTCAAGGGGAGCAAAGGGGTTTCTGTCATTAAAGTCTTCTAGTACAAAGTAGTGGTGCAGAAAAAGAGACCTAAAAAGGTTTTCTGTTGGTTACTGGAAACTGCATAAAAATTGGCAGCTGTGGAAGATGTTGGAGCAGGAGGGAGGCACAAGATCTAGCTCAAAACCAGTAGTGAGGATGTATACTAGCAAGACAGACCAGATGCCACAGTAGTGCCAGGAAAAGCATTCTTTACTTCGGTTGTGATCAGAAACACATCACCTGGCTGCCCCCTTTCCACAGCCCAATTAGAAGAGTTTATGCAAACGGTTCCCAATTCAGGTAAAGCAAGCTGACAAATTACTACTAATATTTACAGTTGTTTGAATATGACTGCTGACCTCACATGGAAATGGATGAGTTCACACCATCTCTTCCATTTTGTCAAAGCAGGATGTGTACTTTCACGTTTGTGCCAGCATGTGTATACAGGGACAAGGACAGAGGAGGACAACAGCCTTGCTGGCTGCCACAGATCTTCCTGCTGCCCTGATTTGACTGGTATGCTTTGAAGGTGAAGGACAACACAGCAGTTAAAAGGAAATCCTCTTTTCAAACAGTCCATATGTTAGCTTCAAGAATAGGATAATTTGGCAGTAGAGTTCCACGTACTTATCTTAAAAAAAGAAATCCACAAGCAAAGAAACAAGCAAACAGACAAAACAAAAACAAAAACCCTTCACCTCAAACAAACTAATAAAGCCAAGACAAATCTGCTCCAGCAAATGGAGCTGGAAGCACAAGTCAGCTTGCTGAGCTGAGAAGTACATGGTAACAAAATAACATCTCAGGTGCCAGTTCAAAAAAACATGGAAGAGCCTATTCCTCAGGTGCAGTGGAGACTGTATGCCCTAGAAACTATAAAACAAGTGGAAAAAAAGAGGGATCATTTCTTCCACTGCCTCCTATTTACACTGCTATATGCAAACCAATGGGAGACTGTGTAACAAGCCTCTTCTAATGTGTTCAAAATGTAGTTTAAGCTACTGTAGGAGTTGGAAGATAGGAGACTCCCACCCACAGCAAAGAAGAGGAGAGAGAGACAGGGATATGTATGAATCACAAATATTAACATGGATTTGGGTGGCATTGATGTGTTAGCATGCAAACATGACAGAGTTGGAAGGGGGAGAAAAGTGTCATGTCTCCCCTAACCACAAAGGCTTATTGACTGCTTTAAGCTCAGAATATTTCCACAGATATGCAGATATGACAAAACAAGTACACCTCCAGATTTCAGAACTCCTCATGCTTTAAATTAATGATGATAACATTACAGGAAGGAAACAGAAAATTTGTCCACTGCTTTCTCCACTGTGTTGCAACCATTTCTGTGAATTTCTTTTATTCATAAACTATGAACAGTGTGTGTACAACCATAAACATTAGAAAAAATATAAACATAATTAATTAATTGAGATTACAATAGAAAACAAATTTAGGAAAATTAGACTACAAGAGTTATTTGCAGTGTTACTCAGAGAAATTGTTTCCCAAGCTTGCATTTTAATGTTCAAATCAACAAACAAAAGGCTTTACAGCACTTAATATTGGGTACACAACCTACTGATAATCAACTTCTGAGTGCTGCATACCTCTGCTCTATGCCACAACATTTGGAAAAGAGATTATCAAAAACTTATAAAAGTAATAGTTCCTCTTTTTGACTCGTTCCTGACAGTTGAAGAAACTCTTTATAGTGCTGTTTTGATGTGTTTTCAACTTATTTCTGCATTAATTCTACCAGGTGTATTAGGAGCAACTTATACTGGTAAGCCCTGTATTCCTCACTGAGTAGAAAGGATTCACTTTCTAATCCATGATTTATCATTGGTGATAAATTTGTACATGCACCTTGAAATGTCATTAGACAGTCTAGCTTGGCCTTTTCAAAAACATTTAGCAGCATTAGTTCCTGTACCTTCTCAAGTCCAGAAAATACTGGGTAAGCTCTTAATACAAGTTCTTAGTGTCCACCCAATAGGGTGATGTGAGTCTAAATGCCATTTAATCAAAAATATGTAAAACAATATGAGTAAGTTATGTAAGATCTATATAAATTAAGCTGATATGAAGTTTTAGTGCAGCATAACAGCAACATTTAAGACAAAAAAAAAAAATCACATTTTTATCAGCTATCTGCATTAAAAGTGACATAATGCAAATAGTACTGCTTTCTATTTAGAAATAATAAATCAGAAGTGATTTTGGCACAGCTTTAATCTGTTAAAAATAATTTAATTTCCTTCCATTTGTAAACAGACCCCATTTAAAACCTCACAGAGTTTCTATAAGCCTTCTTATTAACATTACTCACTCTGTGACTTCTCACTTTTAGAAAATATTTATAGTTAAATCTTCAAAAAGGTATTTCTTCTGTTTAAAGCAAAGTATTTATTTTTCATGGGATGATTCTTTCCTTTTACTACAAGCCACCAAAACATCAAGACGTCAAGGACCTGAGAAGAATTTACCTTTTATTTCCACTTGATGATCTAGACAGAGGAACATTTCTAATTTAACTCAAATAGCTTCAGGACACCTTTAGCAAGAGAACAGAAGTGCGCTTTGTCCTGTCTATCTTGAGCCTGGCAGTTAAAAAAAGAATAATCTCTTCTGAGTGGCAAGACTGGACTACCTCAAGCTGAGAAGAGACACAAACAACAGGCTCTAAATATCAGCTAATGCTGTAAACACAAAGGTCAAAGTCAGCTAACCTTCTTGTTATGTTGAGTCCAACTCCTGCCAGCAAGTGTTTGTCAAACCTACCTTCCTTTTTAGACTTGAATCTAAAGGCACTTAACTCCGTGATGCCACTGATTTCTGAATAAATGAGTTTGGTGATATGCAAACATAAACCTCTCCTTTAGAGTCATTGATTAACTATAGGAAGCCAGCAAAATGGGTAATATTAGCTTAGAAAACTGCAATTGGTTACATGAATGATTCAAGAACTTCTTGCACAGAACAGAAAAAATGCAGAAGCTGAATGAGCTAGAAGGAACATCATGGCAACCCCAGAAACTGTGGGGCCAAGTGGAACGGGACAGAGGCCAAGACTTCCCTTACCCAGCTCCCCAAAGGACACAGCTTTCTACTTCAGGGAAGCTGCTGGAACAGCAAACTGAAGCCCTTTGCTCATGACTCATTTACCTGAGCTCAGCCAAGTCAAGCTCATGTTTGTACTCAGGAGGGCTCTGCTGCCCTTCACCGACAAGCCAAAGGTTTGTGTTAACAGCACCGTCGGGAATTTCATCAAGGCAAATCCAAAGTCTCACACATAGGAGCAAAGAGCCCCGTGCAGCAGCTCAGGCGGGGGGCTGACAGGCCAAGCAGCACCCCGAGACAGGAAAGGGGCAGTCTGGTGTAAAACAAGTTGTATGGGTGCCAGCAGTGGGTGCAGACTGCTCTGCACCAGCAGAAGCACAGCCAGGGGTTTCATGGGACAGACTACTCCCTTTTAGTCATCGTTGTCAAAGCTGCATTTCAAGCGGCCTGCTCATTTTTGAGCCTTTGGATACACTGGAAATTCTGATGAACAGGAGAGAAACCAAGGAGAAACATCAAGAGGGTGATGGAGCATGGGATGCGTGAGGAACAGCTGGAGAAGCTGGGCTCCTTCAGCCTCGGGAAGGGCAGGCTACGAGGGCAGCCTTGTAGACCCCGATGGGGAATACAGACGGAGGCAGACTCTCCTCACAGACATGCCATGGAAGAACAAGAGCCCACAGACTCAAGCTGCAGCAAGACCAATTCTGATTGAAGAGGTACAAGGGCAAGTTGAGTGATCAAGGATTGGAACAAGTTAACTAGACAGCTTGGGAAAACCTCCATCCTTGGAAATTTTCAACACCTGACAGTTCAGGGCCCTGAGCAACCTGAGAGAGCTTCAAGATTGGCCACTTTGAGCAGGATGTTGGACCCAATGATCCCAAGAGGTCCTTTTCAAGCAAAATTAATCATGATATTTCAATAATAAGTTGCCACAAGAGCTGAAAGCAAAGCAAGACAGCCTCACAACATCATGTCTATTCATAGCAGTCTCCAATGCAGCAGTTATTCCAGCCAACCCAGCAGCAATTCCAGCATTAATTTAATAAGGTCTTTTTTTTCAAGCAGTACCTATGAGCACTGAAAAGATAGGGTCTTCACCCCATTTTTGGAATGAAGCTGTGCAGATAAAACTTTTGAGCCTACAGTTTGTATCACACTTTCCATCATCAATAAGAATAATTTTGCAATGAGAAAGAAGAAAATTATTTTGGCTAGCATTTACTTAACACAGAAACTGGAATATATACATACATATATAAAATGATTGAGAAAGAATGGTATTGTTAATCTTCATATAACAACAATATTCTCTCTGGCTCTCATGAAAGAATTTATTTGAAACTTTATTTTTTGTTTTTTAAATTACATTTCCATCATGGCTTGTTCTCCGTCACTATAAAAAGCATTATTTGCAGATTGTTGTGGCTAGTTAGACAATTGTTTTCCCTGTACTAATTTCACACTGTTTTGGCACAATTTTTCAAACTAGATGAATTTTAGCTTGTCTGAAACCTTTTATTAAAACACCATTTAGTCAAGCGAGCGATACCATCTTTCATTTTTACATACTTAGGTTCACCCAGCAACCTCTATCAGCTGAGGAAAAATACTATGACAATGTTTATTAAACCAGAAACACAGGATGTGTCACCTTTTGCCAAGGTCCCAGAATAATTCCTGGCAAGTCAGAGTCAAGAAAGCTCAGTGAAAGCTCTGATTATAATATTCCTTGTAATAATTGAATTATTGAAACAGTATAATGATGTAAGGTATTTATAACTTATTGTAATTACAACTTCTCCTAGAAAACACCAGACTGTCTAGGCTATATTCCTGGAAAGAAGGCATCTGCTAATCTTGGTAAACAGAGCAGAAAAGTGGGATCTCATTTAGAATAAATATTTCTAATATCCATTCATTGCTTTTCTCAGGACTGCTCCTTGCACTGGGACCAGCCCCAGAAGTTGCCAGCACATGCTGCATCCTGTGGAAGCAAACCCTGGATGCCCATCACTCCCCAGCTGTGGGGTGCACAGTGTTTCACTCTGGAGTTACTGCTAGTCAGGAGACAAGAGGAAAGCACTTAAATGCAATTCCCATTTTATTCTTACAACATTGTCTTTCAGATGAGAACTGTATTCTATAAATCTCTGAAAACAGTGTTGGGAAGACTTAGGTTGGAGGTAACAAAATGGTTGGGAACAGACGATAAAATTAGATAAGGTAAGAGACCCTGAACCAATCCTGGCAGACAAAAATGTCACTGAGTGAATCTGTCCTAAAACACTCTTCATCTAAATTGTGACTGTGAGCCCTTTAAGGACAAATCTCATTTGAATGACTCCCCTTAGGTAATCAAATAAAAAATTCTTCTGATTTCCTACCATCTGTTTAAAATAGGAAGGGAAATAGCAGATGCCAGTTGTGTGTGCAAGAATGTACAATCATGTAACGTTCCCATCTCTTCCCTGAGTACTCCTTAACCCTAGCACCACTTCTGCCCTGAGACATCCCAATTACTTTCACTCCAATCCTTCTCCTTCACACTCTGTTGAAAATCTTTCTCCATTCCTGCCTTCTGCATATTCTTTCCCCAGGGCTAGGCTTACAGAGCCCAACTGAAAAAAAGCATAATCATAATATTTTCTGATAAAGAGCAACAGACATAAGTCTCTGCCCATGCAGCTCCTATATGCTTTCCTGTGCACCCTATAGCCTCCTGTAACACTTGATCCTAAGCTCAGGCCTGTGTCTAACCCAAAACCCTTGGCACCTTATCAATACTTCTGTCCTGCTTTCCCAGAGACTACTGCCATCCCTCTCTGAAGAGTACAACCTGAGACATCTAAATAAGTAGAAACCAGTCATGTTACTGCAGCAGATGTACATGCAGGCAATATCCTCTGAGAAACCACATCTGTGATGGAATTTTGAGAACTTGTGAAATATTTTTGTAAGACAGCCTTGTCACACTGCTAATTTAGATTTCTAACAGACATCCAAATTTCTTTTACTGAGTGTTCTGTATCATTTTCACTTGGGAGAACATCATGTATGTTGCCTCATTACCGTATGCTCTGTTATTCAGTGCAGTTTACACAAGGCTTTTTCAGATCTAGCATTCTGAAATGTTGGCATTCAAACAGAAAGGAAGTGGTCCAACACACTGCAGTATCTGTATGAAAAATGTGTTTTTAAAGATATTTGAATTTTTTTAGTATAAAGAGATGAAAAAGAGGACATGCTACCTCTATGTTTTATATAATACTATCAGTACGATCTTTCCTCCTTTTTTGTTTTTCACTAAACATCATTGTGATGCTGGATCCAAACTTTCATGACATTCACATACTCTTGAGTGTTACAGACCTGTAACTTGTGGATTTGGCTGATAAATTAGCAATATCCTTAGGCTTGTCACCAGACTACTAGCATGATAGAGAACAGCAGCATGCAGCAGCTGTTACCAGCTTCTGTTCAACTCTTCCCCATACCCCACAGTGTTCAGCAAACATTATAAGACCAGGGAGGGAGAGGAGGGAGGGAAGGAGAAGAGGAAGAGAATCAATAACTAGCACTTTCTTGTGTGTCAGGAATAACCAACTTCCTATCACCCACCTAGTGCAGGCAATAAAAGTTAAACATTTAGTCATTCTTTCATTAAAATTTTTAAAGATCTCAAGGAGCATGGCCAGTCAGCAGCTGTGCAGCAGAAGAGTGCGGTAAGACCAGCATGAAAACCCAGCCTGCTAAACTGGAGTGTGTGCATTCATTTGCCCAAAGTATTTTCTGCAGGAGACCAGGAGATATTGTTGCATTCCTGATCCTCATATTGATCTATATAGGCCAGTCATTTTACGTCCATATAGGCTCTGAACTGGTAAAATCCAGTCCTTGTTTGTGAGGTGGATACAGTGCATTCAAAGTCCACAAAGTTATGTATAAGATCCTAATTCATTGCTTGACCCAACATTGTGATCAGCAAACTCGAGAACAAGCATTTTTCTGGGACCAGAGTAGAACAATTCTCAGTATGTTTAGTTAATTGTAGTGATTAATCAATGTCAGAGTTAAATTCTGTTCACACACACAGGAAAACAGTTCAGTTCTCTACCAGTTACTCTTAATTCAGGTGGTAATGATTTGTGCTGGACATTTAAAGCCTCTCCTTTCTAAAGATGATGTTGTGTTGTCAGGAGTTTGCACTCTGAATTGTTTAAGGTAGCAATATAACCCATTCCAACCTACTGCATAACATAATTTATGAACAGTCAACAAACATTGGGGAGATTAGGTGCATCCAGACCGATAAATCTACTGATACTATTCAAAACCTATGCTAAAATCTTTTCTGGTAAAACAAAAGAGTGAATGCAAGGGGAAATCACACATTACTGATGTTTGATATCTAAGTGATGAACAGACAATGAGAAGGTTGAAATATTGTCACTCACTGCTCCATTTAGCTGTCTTTAAGAAGAATGCTGTGAGGACACACTGAGCAGCCTAAGGAACACAAGAGAAGAACTCAGAAGACCAAATCTCATGTCAGAGCTACCACTCTGCCACCTCTGCACACACTGGATGTGCACAAGGAGTCAGCTGGGGCTGGTACAGCCTGCCCGACCAGAAAGCATCACAGGAAACAGAGGATACTGCCCCCTTATCTGCCTTTCCTTAAATCATGAACACCTGGGAACTGGCATCTATGTTCCTGCTCTCCCAGGTCTGATAACTTCTGCTACTTCTGCTGGTCTTGTTCCCAGCAACATTCTCTGGGCTGAAAGCCAGCAGTGTGCACTCACAGATCAGAGGGTCAGTTGCATCCTGTGGTCCACCAAAAGGAGTGTGGCAAGCAATTGAGGGAGGCGACCCTCTACTCTGCTCTCATAGCACCCCACCTGCTGCTCCTCTGCACAGATAAGACACCTCTCCTTTGAAGACAATAGGGGTTGGTCAACCTGGAGAAGAAAAGGCCCTAGGGAAGCCTCTAGCAATCTTCGAGTGCTTTAAATAGGGCTTATAAGGAAGAGGGGGAGAGACTTTTACACAGCAGATAGTGATAGAAAAAAGAGGCATTAAACTGAAAGAGTAGAGATTTAGATTAAATGTAAGGGAAGAAATACATTACTCAGAGAGTGGTGAGGCACTGGAACAGGCTGCCCAGAAAAACTGTGGATACCCCAGCCCTTCAAGTGTTCAAGACCAGGCTGGATGGGGCCCTGAGAAACCTGGGAAAGTGAGAGGTGTCCCTGCCCAAAGCAGGGAGACTGGAGCTATATGACCTTTAAGGTCCATTCCAAACCATTCTATGATTCTCCTCCCAAGCACAAGGCCTTCCATAAAATCATGATGAGCCTGTGCTCAAGGGGGAAAACTAGAGTTAATCTAAATGCCCATACTTTTTAGGGTGAAAGTTATTATACATGTAGGCAGAGACTTTGATGTTTTATTGAGTGTTTCTTTAGAGTCCTGGCACTTGCTGAAAAATATAAAGGTGGAGCAAGCAGAAAAAGCCTAAAACTGAGTTGTTATAACAATCCCCATGCACTGTCCCCACCCCTGCCCTTAACACAGCTCAGAGTACGGCTTATCCCCATGACCAAAGCTGAGCTAGCACCTCACTGCTGATGAGAGCAAGAGGTGCTGACCTTCTGCTCCTGCCACCCTCTCACCAAGGCTGCTTTTGACAGTCATTTGATCCCACAGTGAGTAGACTGAAACAATCAAAGAGCAGAAAAGTACTCAGGTGATTTCTTTCCTTCTGGTCAGTGAGTTAAGCCATCCTACCGTGAAATCAGGAGCAAGCAGGCCGGGTAAGGGATGTACGCAGGGAAGGCACCAGAAATTTCCCTTTCTGCAGCAGCAAGGCCCTGGCTGGGCTGGCTGTGCTGTGAGCCCACTCTTAATCATAGCTGCAGGTCTGCCTCTCCCCAGGGTGCTTTATGACAGAGGGCACATCTTTGCATCTTCTGAGGCCTTACTCACACCTCTTCTCTTGCTTGGTTGCTAGTTTTCCATTCTTCCTGTCCTAGTTTCTTGGCTTGTGTGCTCACATGCATGCGCAACCTTCAGCTTAAATTTGTAATAAAATAATCACCATCATCATCTGACTTTTCTAGGTACCCATGTATCTTCCCATTACATCTAGGTATCACTGTGAAGAAGGACATTGAATTCCACTTACATCTAGCTTGACTAAAAGACGATTTAGCCTGTAGTTTTAACCAGACCCATGACTGCATGCACATCAAACGTGCAGTGGTTGGTAGCCATTAAAAACTACAAACAGGAACAGGGATTTCTTTTTCTGGCAGCATTTTCAAAAATCTCATCCTATGTCTTAGTTTGTAAATTACATTCTTGAATAGTTCATTATGGAAGCAGTTCCAGGAAAAATTCTTTTAATATTACATATACATGCCAGAGCCTCCTCTTCCTTGCAGTGGTTATTTGCTACAGTTATTTCATTATCTTCAGAAGACTTGCTTCTAACCATATTAATTTAAGTAAGTTCAAAAGTAGGCCATGCAAACAAAATGAAATATGGCCAAAGTGCAAAAACTCTTTAATAGTCTCATTTAATTTGACATATAAAATAAATATGGATTTTATTCAGAGGTGTATTGTCATCTTTAAGGCTGCTAATCCTAGAAGTCATTTTACTGAGTCTTTGGTTGGTGATTTTTAAGCAATAATTTATTTCAATTAAATGACAGCATCTTTTAATCACGGGAAGTGTCTTGGCAGACAAGCAATTCTGTCTTTGGAGCTTTCATACATTTATTCATCTGCCTAAATTTCCTAACACTTTGGAGTTCAGTTGAAGTTTCATCCTGAATTAATGAATTGGGAAAAGAAATCTGTTTCGTTACACCACACAAGAAATGAAACAAGGTGAATGTTGGGGGCAGTGAGAGTAACGTGATAACTTGAAGCCTGAAAAAAGGCATATGCAAATCCTTTGTAATCACTGGCCATCCACCTTCATGTGCCAGAGTTAAAATTATCTCACAATAGCTATGATTTTTATTTCAATGAAACCACAGATTTCTCTGAAAATTATACAGATGTCATAAAAAGCTGCTAGAGTCTTTCAAGCAAGGAAAGGCTTTAAATGCTGCAGATGCAGTTAAGAAGTATCTCTGTGCCTGGGAGATAATGTTTAATGTCATTTAGTCATCAAATCAGGCAAAATAATTAAACCTGTACCTCTGCACCCACAGCGACCTGAGCATCCCTATCAGGGCTGGTGAACAGGCAAAGCCCTGCTCCCTGACACCAGGGGCTGCCAATGGCTGGGCCCTGCTGCAATATTCCATTTTTGAAATTTCTCTGCCCCACATGGTTGGGAAAACAACAACAATGCCTGGAGCTTTCTGATACTGCATTTTTCCCTGCTGTATTTTTCAACTTGGAAAGAGCCCTAATAGCTCCACTTTCTATAAATGGATGTTTCCATTTGGTAGAAGAGCAGGTCTTAGACACCAGGGCATGCTTTTCCTTTTTGTTCTGATGGAATGCATTGAAATATCCTTATAGAGTTTATCATATTTGCTTTCTTCAGCCAGGAATGAAAAGAAGTTGCAAGTTAGAAAACTATGCCAAGCCATTTAAGAAATTTCACCTTATTACAGTAATTAGAAAAATTCCACACAAATCCCCATTTCCTGGCCTTATAAAAATCCTCTTTTCACACACTATACCTAGAAATCATTGATCCAAACTAAGTAGTTGCTGTGTTATCTCTCCACCTCCTCAGAACATAGTTAGGAGATATAAATAAAAGGATTTCAAAACACGCCAAAAAATCAATGGAATTTTGAAGTGCACCATAGGACAAAAGCATTTAACAAGGCTCTCTGACCACATTGCTTGCATTCAATCCACAAAGACACCTCCCACTACTCAGCCTAACAGTCCAGTTTCTATTCTGATCCACACATCTGTCACAAATAAAAGGAATTAAGCCAATCTACCATGAATTTTGCCTCCTCCTGAATCCAGGATTTAACTCCAAGGTATGTGCAAATCTGAGCATTGGACAGCGCTAAAATCCTGAAATGTGTCGGGTTCATTATATATAAAATTATAGGAGCAAGAAATGGGTGCTTAAATCGCCCAGCACCTTGATGCCATGGTTTACAGATGAGCTATTTTAATCATGGAAAGAAACTGGTACCATATCTCCTGGAATCCTTGCTGCACCTAATTAAGCAATGGCAAATAATCTTAGAGGGAAAACTGTATTTTTAAACACAATGTTCAGCCAGTAGATAGTTCAATAATAGTTCAATAGAAAATATGTCACATGCTGCAACAAAAAGAGGGGGTAAAGGAGGAAGGAAAAAAAAAAGGAAAGAAAAAGAACAAAAAACAGTCATCACCTTGAGAAAATGCTACAGAGTCTGAAATTTAGACAGATCTATAGCTTTTTCTCTAGCATCAAGAAGCCATAATAAAGAGATAAAATATTAGACCAGTAATTGGTATTCTCACTGTGGTACACTTATAGCAGGCTGAATTAGAAACTGCAGTGCTGAATAATTCACCCAGGGGGAGGCTGGGCACCAGAACAGGCTCCCCAGGGAAGTGGTCACAGCACCCAGCTTGAGAGAGCTCAGGAAGCATTTGGGCACTTCTCTCAGGCACAGGGTGTGACTCTTGATGAGTCCTGTGCAGGGCCAGGAGCTGGACCCCATGATCTTGATGAGTCCCTTCAAACTCAGCATTGCCCTATACACATACTTTTCTGGGGGAAACACCTCAAAATGGGACATTACAGCATTTATAATAAAGTTACGTAGTATTGCATGCATTTGATCTCTACCATTCTGTGTAGTACAGCACTATTTAATGAAAATATTAATATTTGGTAATAGGCAGATCTCTTCCTCTTTACAGTGTAAAATTGGCAACATTTCAAGCTGTTTGTTTTCCTAACAATTACACTGTTTGAATGGCTATCTTATGCAATATTTTCTGGATATTTTAATACACTTTTAATAATACACTTTTAATACAATTTTAATAAATAACTGCAAACTCTACAGATTATGAGGTTATATTTACTCACGTATCTTGACATTTAGAAATTCTTGTGCATTATAATTACTCTTCCCTCTATACAACATTTAAAACATCTCCAGAGATTTCACCATTAATATTTTCTTGTATATCAGGTCACATTTAACAAATCTCAGTAACACCAAAAAGACCCAACAAGCAACCAAGAACAAAACAACCCCCACAAAACACAAAAAACCCACCTCAATCTCTGAGTAGATTGAAATCCGCAATTCCAAAATTGCTTAAACTGCAGCAAAAGCACATCTCCCAGTTCTTTCACAACAACAAATTACATTTGTTGTTACACTGCTTGAGCCTAATACTAAATATGGGTGGCATCTGAACAAACAATTCCTTCAAGAGCACTCCATCTCTCACTTCTGTCACAATGCAAGTCAATCTCACTCCCATAGAGAATCAGGCAATCACTTTGTTCCTCATCTGCTACTGCACAGTACCCATGGGGCAATCACAGAACAGGCTTATTTATACATTAGTGGAAGATTAGATTATTTCTTCTGTGCTTTGGAG
Source organism: Melospiza melodia melodia (assembly GCF_035770615.1). Taxonomy (NCBI): domain Eukaryota; kingdom Metazoa; phylum Chordata; class Aves; order Passeriformes; family Passerellidae; genus Melospiza; species Melospiza melodia. Next base: position 111,758,974 of record NC_086194.1, on the reverse strand, counting down.
CAGGCATTTCGATTGAGGTGTTCTCTGCATTTTTCTTACATCCTTCCTTGCTCCTTAGTTTCCTGCAGAGAGAAAAAACCTACAAACCAACACCACAGCCCTGCTTCATACAAACCCCTTGGGGGGCCTATCTTCCAGAGCCCAGGTACTGCCACAAAGCACATGAGCAGTGTCAGTATAACAGGAATTCACTGGAATTAGGTCTGTAGGGACCAATCTTCAACCACTCTCAGTGCTTTTCTATCCCAGTGAAGTAAGCTGACACTAATGGTTTGGTCTACCCTTTAGCTATCCTAAACACCTTTAATCATGCAGTGAAAGGCCACAAAATGGTGACTAGAACTGGTACTTTGCTATCTTCCTTGAAGTCAATAATTCTCAGCCTATTTTGCAGCTAGATGACAACTCCTCATTAAGTAAAAAAACCTCAACATCACTTCTCTTGATCTCTTTAGAAAAATTTCTACTTCTTGAGTACTTCAGGCAATAACTTTTTTCTTGATCATTAACTTACCTTTAGAATTTAAGCTATATACATACCCCCAATTACATTACAATATATTAAAATAATGGTACTATGCAATATTTTTACATTAAAACTGCAGAATGCACAGGATAGAGTGCTAGCCATTAAAAAGTGTTTAAGGTGGCATGTTTCAAAAATGTGACAGATTGCTTCCATGGCAGTATTGTGCACACATTGCTACTGTACAGATCAAGACTTTGACTCTCCAGAAGTCAAGAGAACTCTGCAATGGCAGACACAACTGCCCCATGGCACAGGAATGCATACCACACTGGCTAACACCTCCATACCCTTTCGCAATAAATCCAGGCCCTTTTAGCCTTATTTGTGTGGCAAGTTTTCACAAGCATTGGTCTACCATTGTATTGGCTCTTTGTACCCTAACCATGCAGTAAATTTCTCCAAAGTTTATTACTAAAAAAAACAAAAAAACAAAAAAACAAAAAAAAAACTATCTAGAAAAAATAGATGAAAAAACCCCTACCAACCCCACACCATTTGTCATTTAATCCTGTAAGACATTTAGCAAGTTACCTTATGATAGATGCTGTACAAAACAAGGATGCAGTATTACAACATGCTGAAGTTGGTGGTCAGTATTTTACAAAATTAAACCTAAATTTGTACTGATTAACATTGTGCATATGTGATACATTAATTATACATTAATCCTTTGAGCAGACCTAGACATCTATCCCTTAATCCTTAATATTCAAGACAGAAACAACACAGACTTTAGAAATGTGCTTTCCTCGCTGACAACAGATCCCTCAAACATATTCCTTCCTGGATCAGTTCCCCAAGTCGTACTGAAAAACACCGAATATCTTCAGTGAAGAACTCCCAGCCTCAGCCCCAGAATTACCTGTCAAAAGGGCTGTCTCAAAAGCATTTATATTTTGGATCCAAGCTAAATAGAAGGCAACGTTCCTCCAAATGCTTATTCTTCCCTTTCCCGAGGCGGCGTTGGCCGCGTTAGCAACCACTCCCTCTCGCACCCAGCCGATGCCTCAGCATCACCACGTGGCCCTGGGACATATGGCTCAGGCACTCGGCTCTGGAGCTGCCAGGCACACGCCAGGAAACTAAAGTAGGTTAGCTCTAGGAGACTGCTGAAGAGAAGTTATAATATCAAATAGATTTAAGTGAGTAAAATTGATGAACTCCGCTGTTTCTCTCAATAGCATTGCTCTGATCTTGTTTAAGCACTGAATAGATGCACTGACCTCTGAGTGTTTGCTCACCTTGAAGGGCAACTGCATGAATATATCCCTGAGTGGAAGTCTGGCCTACACACAAGTGGCAACCCTTTTTCTAATAAAAGAATAAGGATAGTTTGTTGCTGAATTTGATGCATTTATGAAAATCTTAACTACATTGCCATTATTTCCATTTACTCAAGTTATTTCTATTTATAAATATCAATGTGAAACTCAGTTTCTCTGAGAACCAGGTACAGGCAGGCCATTGAAAAGGTTAGGAAAATGGGGTAGGAAATGAAGAAGTCTCTTTTGTCATCTGATCTCTGTCTAGAAATTTGTCATAACCGTGTCTTCTTTCCTTCAGTTCGTAGCTTGGATCCACCGACACCCCAGAGCAGGACAGCAACCAACACAGAACAGAAGGTGAATAGGTTTGACACTTCAGTCTTCAACACCCTCAGAGCACTGTGTTACACAGAAACTGTATTTCACTGCTGCAATTAACCGGATCGTGTCCAAATTATATCAAGGTATATAAGCACATTGTAAGCACTTTACATAATGCTAAACTAGAGGTTAGAACCTGGCATAGACCTAGTACTACCAGTAAGAGGTCAGGCAGGGAACCCACGTCAAACATTTACCAAATGGAGGTGGCAAGGAAACTGCATGTCAAACATTTACCAAATGGAGCAAAACCTCTACTTGTATCCTTGATCTACAGTTAAAGACAGCACCATTTAGCTGAAAAACAATTTTGTGTCTGAGGCATGCCTGCTACTTCTAAGTGTGGTTGCTGTCCCACTGCAATCCCCAGTTCCAATGAGTGTACACTATGGTACACTCATTCCTGTTGTCATTCCCCCAACAAAATTGATCATGAGCTTATCAGCAATGCATACCAATGTCAGTTATTTCACTTGAAAATGCCCAAAATGTCTCTCTTCATAACAGCTTTTTTTTTTTTTAAGTTAGGACAAAACAACACTTTAAGTTTGTTTTGAAAGTGTTGGGACAGAAGCTCACATTTGACATTTACGTGAAGCTTACACTCTACAAAACTTAAACACACACTTTTGATGCCTTTATTCATCTAACAGCATAGATCTACCCCATAACTGAAGATTAGTATTTATATTGGAAAATAAGAATAGCTAGAGAACCTAGGTATCAAAACAACTTAAAAGACATAAATCCATTGCAGTTGAATCAAAGCCGCCTCAGAAAGAGAGAAGCAAAGACATCTCCCATTCTTGTCACTTGCCAGAAAAGAATGTTTAATGAGATTTTTTTTAAGAAAAAAAAATTTACCTTGTACGATGTTATGCAAGATAACACAATTAAACTGCTTCATTATAGTTGAAGATGTAATTTTTTTAATGTCTTCTCAATAAGATTAAACAACCTCATTACTTATTGGGATTAAAACATCCTGATTTACAAAACTGAAGAAATGAATTTCGGTGCGCTCACAGAAAGGGGTTCTGAGGTTACTCTGTGACAAAAGACCACAGCCATACCAATGAATTGGCATAAGGTAACAAAATGGAACAGGGACAGGGTTCTTTTGTATATTAAAACTAGAGTGCCCAGTTTGAAATTGACAAATGTACAAAGGGATGAGATAATTAACACTTCTTAGTTTGCTTTTTTGGTCTCTAAATTACAACCTTCTTCCTCATCCTGGCACACTGTTAAGACTCATTTTGTTCCTTCAGTAAGTAGATCTGAAGCAGCATTCCTGACTATGTCATTATAAAACTGGAAACACGATGGATGCAAAAAGGCCCAGGTCAGCCCCTGTCAGTTAATATGTGACACCGCACATTTGCAACATAGAAGTTGTTGTTGCAATCTTAAAAATAACTGAACCAAGGCATGAACCTAAGGGCTTCCATATAGTGGAAATGAGAAATTGCAGCTAGGCATTTTTGAAGTATTAAATCCACATTTTCAGAAGTATTAGAGATGTTTGTTGCTTCTACATCTCCAGATTGACATATATGAAGACCCTGATCATCACGAGGTTATATATTATAACCTCTATATGTTATAGATAAAAGAAAAGTAAAAAAATGCTTCACAATCCCTGAAAATTTCCAAAACATCAGAAAACAAAAACAATTCTTGGAAATACAAGGGTCACATTTTTAATTCACACTTCTTTCCCAGTCCCTATGCTCAGCAGTTGTAATCAGTCTCTAGTTCCACACATAAGACACTTTGTCTACATCTGCCTCTAGTTCTAGTTGTCTTTTGCATCTATCACATTTCTATTATGAATAATGGGAATTCTGGTTTCTTGAAGACATCCTAGAATGGGCAAATATCCTTAAAGCAGAGGTCCTGTTTGAGGTAGACACTGAGAGCACTTAACACATTAGATATTGGACACATGTAAATATTAAGACTTAGGACTAGACAGTCTTCTGCTTACAATTGCACTGACAGATATGAATTAGTCCCTCTTAATACATTGTTACACTGCAAAGTTTAAATCTGAATTTAGGATTTTGTGTCTTGCAACTAATTCTTCCTATTGCTGAAGCAAAATTAGGCAGAGGACTCTACTGGGCTTCTTGAAAAATTGTAGAAAATCTGGTATATTCTTCTCCTCCTCCGCTCTACCTCCAAAATTAATGCAAGAAAGCTAACATTGCACAAGAAAGATCCTAAGGGACAAGATCTGTTGATCTCTTGAGAAAATTCGATTCTCCCATTGCTCTGACAGAAGAAATTGGCCACTGGGGGCAGACCACCCGGGCAAGGACTCCTTTGGGACTGATGGTCAGGATTCCCCTCCTTGGAAGGCAAAGAGCTGCAGTGCACAGGGGCAGGCTGGTTATTACCAATTAGCTGGCACAGCAGCAGCCTGCCTCCTGCAGCCCTGCCTTTGTGCAGGGACACGAACTCTGGCTCAGTAGCTCATGCTTTCTGCCCCAGAGCACCCCTGGTTTGCACCTGAGCTACACAAGCCTGCTCAGACTGGGCTTCACAGGAGGCAAACACACCTCTGAGTGCAGCAGGCACTGACACAATGCTTTGCTAGCCCAGAGCTGGCAAATGGACTACATAACATACCTCTATCTGTTGCATGTGTAGGCGAGCAGCAATTTACAAAGCCTTCAGAATCTACAGCAGGGAGACTAGAACAAGATAATTTTTAAGGTCCCTTTCAACCCAAACCATTCCACGACAAATAAGTAAAACAGAAGTACACATCAAGTTTGGAGTTCATCGTTAGGAAATGGAAGGGTAAATATTTAAATGGGAAAACATCAAATGTAATTTTAAAAATTACCTACCGAAATGTTTCCAGACACAGCAAATAACCCAAAAAGGACTATCATGTGCATCTTGAATCATCACATTTGAGAATGATTAATTAATTAATTGTGCAACAGATGCAGAGAAGGACTTTCCATTCTCATTACTACTGTTATTTTAGAAGCCTGTCTTAGGGGAAGGCTAAATATTAGCTTGACTTATTTATCCCACAAAATAGAAGGTGCAGAGAGTAGTCCTGTTTCTTTACCTACTACATTCAGATGTAATTAAACTACATAAGGAACATAAACTCCTGAATATTTTTATTTTCACATTCAGTTTTGAGCATCTGGAATATCTGGACTATTCTACCTTTTAACAGACAATTTTTATATTGCAGCTAATGATTTTCATTGCAACCCTGGAGATGGGAAATTACTTTCTTTTTTAAGCAATCATTCTGAAGTATCTTTCAGATTGTATAGATAGACCAAGCAGATCAGAACTGACCCAGCATATGAAGAATGTCACACTTTCACATATGTTAATAATATTTCTCAATCATGTCAAGCTGAAACCAGAGTTCAAAGACATTCAGGGTGACTAATATGCCTGACACAAGAAGAGGGCACGAAATGGAAAAATTAGAGACTGTGAAGACAATGCCAAAATGTAATTTTTTTATAGACTGACAGCACTAAAATGCTACATAAATTCTAAAGTTAAAACTGATTAATTTAATTTTAAAGCATCACTTATTAGCCTGTGTTCATTATTTTTAAAAGCAATTTTCATCTTTAAATTATTTGCATGATTCAAGTATATCAAGGTTTAAGCACAATTCTCTCTTTTTCCCCTAAAGAGTATCAGTACAATATACTACAAACAAGAAAACTACCCAAATTACTCAGCCTTCCCTTCTGTACAAAAATGTCACTTTTATTAATTGAGCATTTGTATTGAATGTTTTCCATATGGAGATCATATAGATTAATTAGATAGGTACAATATTATAATGTATTTCATTTTACACTTACTATAGCTGACATATCAATCTTTTCACAATATGTGTTTATATGGACACTGAAATCTCAGTGATGGAGAAAATATTCCTCTTATTTGGTCTCTGGTAATAATCTATTATTTCTAGAAAAATCTCATTTTTAAGACCAGTTATAATCACAGAGTTGACTAGCTGAATAAACATGTCATTATATAGTGCACATTCCCCCGGCAAAGAGAGTTATTATTTATTAATAATCTCAGAGGGATTTGTAAATGGAGAGGGGTCTTTCCCTAATGCTTCATCCTGGGAAATGATATACACATGTTCTGTACCACAAAGCAGCTTCATAGAAGTATATATTAATGAAGGATGTGGCAATTCTTGCACAAGCAAACTCATGTTGTGTTTTAAATGCAAGGTTACCTGGTATACATGTGATACTGGTTCTTTATATACATAGAAAAATAAAAATTAAAAGCCTCAACCTGAAAATATTTCATCATATAAAAATATAATTACAATTAAAAGACAGAGAAACAAATTTCACTTACTATAAAATTAATTTTAAAAAATCCCTGTAGTTGTCATAGCTTACAGCTTAATAAATTGGTTCCCTTCCTTTAATTTAAAATCAAGCACGAGATACGTAATAAAATTGAGATGGTTATACATTTTATTACTAGATTAAGGTTAAGAAATAAATATGCAAATATGGAATTTCAAATTACTTTAGAGACCATGCAAGTAGGCAAGGTTTATAAATATGAAAGAAAGTCAGTCCTAGTAAAAACTCATGCAGCTCTACTGATATTCTTTATAAATGCATATTTTTTTTGGAATTTATATCACTTCTGTTAACACTCTGGGTACCCTACCATACAAATTCCTACTATATTTTTTCCTAAATTTTGCCCTATCAACAGTTTTCAGCTGCTTTATTCTTTTCAAGAATTACCCTAAACCGTTGGTTGTAACTCTTCCTTTCACTTTAAGATGAATTTAAATTTTACCACTATTTCCTTGTGATGGATTTTCCTTCCAGTACTATCTCTCCCTCCTCCGTACTGTTCATTGCTTCTGTTATTGTTTACAAATTCTGGGTTTGTGCTGACTGTGACTGAAACCCAGGAAGGATTATTCTGTTCCCAAAACTAGTAAATCCAAATCCTTCCCTGAGGATCAAACCTGTCAATCCCTACCAGAAGTGTTAGCACTGATTTTCCCCTAGACTGAATGCATTACAGCATTACACCCAGGGAGGGTTTTCTTACCTATAGCAAAAAAAAAAAAAAAAAAAAAAATGAAGAGGAAAAGCTTATTTTTAATGTCCAGGCATAGAATCCTAAACCTTCAAGAAATATCACATCTTGAGCTTTGCTTTTCACTTCTTGAAGGGCTTTCAGAATGTACAGTTTGTTTTCTGCCTAGCCATCATTGCAATCATCACCCTTCCCCCTTCTGAACTCCTAAAGGATTGCTGTAATGTTGGAGGAATTCTGGTGACCAGGAATCAGGAACAGACAAACTGGAGCACTCCAAGGTGTACGGTGAGACAGCCCCTCAAGCTCAGTCACCTGCCAAGTGGGCAGCACTGTCTGGCCACACACAAACCCCACACGAGCTGCAGCTGCCTCTTCCCAAGGCATGAGGGAACACCAGGTAGCTGGCAGTGCTCTGAAAGCCAAACAGAGATAAAATCCCGGTGGACGCGAAGAAAGCTTGAAATTATATTTTTCACAGTGCAGGCAGAGGCCAGGCAGAGGGACAGAAGGCTCGAATCTCCAGGACACCAGGCTTAATGAAGAATTTTTTTCACGAATTTCTAATTAGATTGTACACATTTAATGACAAGTTCACTGTGGCTATTCCTTTTCTGCCCAATTTTATTACCATTTACTGAATACCACAGATATCTCTTTCATTAAAAAAAAATCCAGTAAAATGTAAGATATCTTTGAACATTTGCTAGCTTTTCCTGTTATTTGTCCTACCACTAGGCTACTAGCACCACAATCCTGAACAGCCCTATCTTTTTGTAAAACAGTAAAATAGCAAAATTATAGCTTTGCACTTCTAAGCAGACAGACTGTTATAGTGTGGAAAGTGAAATCAACTTCCCTCCTAATTGATTCTGTGGAATCTCTTAAAACAGAAATAAAGAGAGGAAAATAACCGTGGTGGTAGGTCTCATTAAACTTTCCAAGGAGCTTCCTTAGTGTGAACCAGCACAAGGTAAGAACCTACAAAGCTGATATACCATGTGAATAAAATCCCTGCTGATTTTTGTGATCTGGTGTGGAACTCCTTCTAGTTGCAGGACTAACCCTTCCTCTTGTAACTTTACAGGCAGTGAACAAGCAACACTTTTACACTATCCCCAAAATAGCCTGGCCATTCTGTGCCAGTCAAACCACAACACTGAGTAAGCTCACAGTTTTTACACAACATCTTCACTCTTAATTCATGACTTTCTGGAAAACAAAACTGAAATCTTAATTCTCTTGTCAATGTCTATTTGCAGAAGTAAATGATGAAAACTTCACCTGAAATGCTATCACCCTGAGAGACAGTGATTTAGAGGAGGCATGCCAATTTACTGTGTTGGTCAAGAGGTCAAAAAGTATTTCTTCCCTTCCTTCCTCCCACGCTTACAATTTTAATTCCCAAAGTGCTCATAGTCCTTCAAAATCCATGTCTCTTTGAGAATACAGATCAACTGAGATTGAGCAACAAGGAAACAGGACCATTCAGTGACAGATTATCAAACTGCTGAACATCACAACAAAATAGGTGAGACAAACACAGCCCTAGCTCCAAGATTTACTGATTTCAGATATGAGGCAGAATATTTAATCCAGAGCATAACACCTATATTCTTTTCTCATAAATTCTGCAGTGGTGATCATATGAAGGTTTGAAGGACACCTCTCTTACATCTCAATTATTCTTTTTCCTGCAAACATGACTCTTGTGGAATATTTGATGACTTAAAGCAAGGAAGAGAAGTCAAAAGGGACTGCAACAGGACCTGCACCAAGAGAGATCAAAAACATGGAGACAGCCATCATCACTGCAAGACTTGAAGCATTTAGGCACTCAGCTGCTGTGGTCTCACAGCAAGCAGCTTTTCTCCTTTCCAGAACTCTCTAAAACAGGACAGGCTGTAATTTAGGTGCCACAAAGAAACACCTGGGAACCAACCAATGAACCATCTATGTTCCTATTCATGTATGAAAATTACTCACACGTCTTCTACTCTCCCATTTTTGCCCAAAGTCCTTAGCTGTGTCACAGCATATGTTGTTTTCTGTTGATCACCTGATTTTACGCGGTACCTTAGTTCTGTATTTGCACATCTTCTGTGGGTTGGGCTAGGGAGGTAAGAGGGTGCATGTACATATTATCATCTCCTTGGAACCTCCCAGCTAGCAACTTCTGTGCCCAGAAAGTACCTAGGAGCCACACTAACAGTCTGACTCCAGGTTTGAGTAGTGAACACACCATCAATCAAGTCATGCTTTTACACAAACAGTCTGCCAAATCTCAAACCTCTCTGCTTTGATTAAGGTCATCAAGAAGGCAGATCCATTCCTGAAAGCAAATTCAAAGAAATCTCTGCTGATAAAGTCTGCAACTGACAGGAAAGAAAGATGAAAAACAGGTGAAATGTTAACAATAACAGCTCTACATAGCTTTCTTTAGCATAGAAATGGGCTGAAAAAGATGAATTTCAGTACTGCTAGACCAGTTACTTGCAACACAGACCATTACAGGCCCTCTGCTCAAGGAGAAGGACTGCATTTAGGACCAAACTTTGGGATCCATAGGGAGCACCCAGAGGACTGGTATCAGCTGCTGCAGAAGACACCAGCTTCACTACAAACAAGCAGACAATGGGGGAAGATTCACTACACACAAGCAGACAATGCCTCGGTGTCACTTCCCACAAGGACAGCACTGGAGTTCCTCACAAGTGAAATGAGAAGCAGGCAGGAACACTCAGTCTTGGGAGAAGCAGCCTGCTCTGGAGTGCAGAGGAGAAAACTACATCCCAAATCCTGCTGCCAGAGGAGGAGTGTGCACAGGGGCCCGGGAATGCCGCCCAAGCTGCCGGATGCTGTGGGCGTCTACAGGATACGGAATGCATGTACCACATCACACCAAAGTGAGGGAGATGATGAAGATTTCTTTAAACAAAGTGAGGAAGCCTCTGGATCAGACCCTTGTTGTCACAGGGGTCTATAACTGCCCTGACATCTTCAGCAAGGGCAACACAGCAGGACACAAGCACAGCAGGACACAAGTTGACAGAGATTTTTGGAGGGTGTTAGAGGTAACTTGTTGACATTGGTAGAGGATGAGGCAACCAGATGTGATGCACAGCTGGACCTGCAGTTCAGTAACACAGGAAGAACCGTGTGGGCATGAAATAATCAGTTGGAGCTTTGGCTGTCGCAACCCTGGAACAGGTTCAAGATCCCGAAAAAAGTGAAAAAGTGATGTGCAGACCCCAGATCTGGGAAAATGATGCAGTAAATCCTCTTAGAACACATTTCTGGGCACACAAAAGAGTAAGTGACTGGGAAGAGTCAGAATGGGTTTACTAACAGTAGATCCTGCTGGACCATCATGGTTGTTCAACCTCAGAACACAGAGGAAGACTGGGTGTGATAGCATAGCACCAGGAATGGGGCAAAACCCAAAAGATTATGTCAGTGACAATTTTAATGGCATTATTAGACTTGTTTTCCTACAACTAATAATAATTAGTCTCATAATATTTCCATTATATTACAAATAAATGCTTGGCCTTACAAATATAAATTGCATGCTTATTTGATTGCTTACATGCATCCTCCTTAACCCATAACAGGATTTTTGGAGTAACAGAAGGTGAAAGTGTTCCAGCCAAAGTCAACACTGGCCACTGTGTCCATGGCACTTGAGTTGCTGGAGCTACAGATTCCCACATCACCTTTGTTTGCCTTAGCTTTATAGGAAGCACAAGTGAAGCATTTCCTTTGAGTTTGCCTTTAAAAGGCAAAAATTTACCAGTTCTGAAAAGAATCTATTAGATACAGTACAGATGAGTCTTGCAGATGCAGATGATAAATATGCACAGTGTATTTATGTATGTATAATATCATTTCATGTATATTAAAACCAGCCTTTCATACATTCCCAGAGTGTCCTTCTATGTTCCCAGCTGAATAGGAATGCCTTGTGCCCAGGAACTGGGCCACCTGAGCTGCCACCTGCAGGGGCAAGTCAGGACAGAGAGTAACCGAAGTCAAGTAGAGCAAGAACAAACTAAAAAATCTGATGGCATAAGGTTTAGTCATACCCCTCACCCCTCCCACCTCTAACTGCAGGAAGAAAGGGACAAAGAGATGGGATTGCAAAGGAATTGAGACAACAGGGTGGCATGGTAAAGTGACTGAAGCCAATTTGGGGTCCCAAGGTGAAAAACTCCAAGTCCAGCCTGTTCTGGCCCGCTCCTGTGAGCAAAGCTCCTTGTTCACCATGCATGACTGCTCCTCCATCTCTCTCTCACCAGACTCCCCTGGAGATTTCCTAGCTGCACCCGTTTCCCTGACAGGTGTAGAGTATGCAGCCTGCCCTTCCAGCAGAACGATCTCCTCCACAGCTCAGAGTGCAGCAGCCAACACCGAGGCAGTGCCCCCCTGCTGGTCTAGTCCTGTCAGTAGAAAATACCATTTTTAATTGTTTTTTTTCCTCTTCCCCCCCACCTTTTTTTAGTTTGTTTTCCCCTTTCTTTCCTTCATTTGAAACACAAAACTGAAGCAAACAATATTACAGAATAATTTATGAACATATAAGATTTGGGTATCTTTTGAGAATACACCACCAACAAAAAGTGCAGAGCAGCCCTCTAGTGCAGGTGGTTCACAGTCACCCAGTTTCAGGATATGCATGGACTACACCATGAAAACCTGAAGGGATGTAATGTGCAGATTAGCTTTTTATCCAGGTGTCACAAGCCTCTGAATAATTCCCCCTGATGCGACAGGGGCTTACTTCTCACACACAGCTTTTTGAATAGCTGACAGCCCCATCAACAGAGCCACTGTCATTCCGAGATTGCACAAGTGCAAGCACAGATGCAGTTCTACAAAAAACACCCTCATCTATTTGCTTTTTGGGCAAAACAATTTCTCATAAGAATATGCTGGTTTATATATTTCAAGACTCTGAGCATTCTCCGCCTCCTGCCTGTTACCCAGGGAGACTATATGATGGCATGGTCACCATGGAAACAGTGGACAAACTTAAGATGTTTTCATTGCTGTAGATAAAAGCCATCTGCATTTTTTATTTTTTTTTTTTTCATTTCTGTTTCTCACACCATCAGCTCAGGCTCCCAAGCCAAACTGTGACAGCTGTGGTGCTATCCTGCAGCCAAGAATCATGGACCATTCCCAAAGCAGCATCCCCATGACATCCCAGGGCTCACAGGTGGGGGACAGGGCAAACCTCCTACAGGTAATAACAGCATGTGTTTGCTGCAGCAGCCACCTGCCCTCCTTCCACCCCCACCTCATAGCAGCCCACTTCTAAGATGTTTCTGAAAGTTTTTTGACCACATTCCAAGAGGAAAAAAAGTAGCCTAAACAGACAAAAAGGGGGATGAAGAGCACCTTTGTAGCTTTTTATCCAGGTGTCACAAGTCTCTGAATAATTCCTGATGTGACAGGACCTTACTTCCCATACACAGCTTTTTGAATACGTGAAAGTCCTTGACTGTATTTGACACTGGTGGTATCATCTCTCTGTTTATTCAGGAATAGTTGATCAGAAATTTATAAATAATTATGTTCATGATATATGAAAGTTCAGTAAGCAGTCTTGATACTGGGCTGTGTCTCTGTGGCTAACAAATAAAAACACATTTTCCTCTGCAGTAGGCCAAGATGACTGAATACAACCAGAAATATCTATTAATTAAGCATCAAATTAGGTTTCTGCAGTGCTTTCCTGACAAAAACTGGATGTTCTGTTACACGTAATTAATTTGCTGGAGGTTGAGTTTTGGATTGCTGTTCTTGCCAGTTTTTGGCTTTTTAAGAAACTTTCGGTTTTTTCTGTATTTCTAATAATTAAGCCAAATTTTTGACACTGCTATGTGAATATACCCTTTCCAAAGGGTAAATTTACTAAAAAAAATATTGTAAAAGGCCAATTTCTTCACAATGGCACTTCAAATTGACAGACATTTTAGAGAATGCTTCTCAATTTCAATAGTCACTTGTAATTCTGTTTTAATCTTTCAGTGGGTAGAAATGTGCTCTTTAATGTTACATGCTGCTATGTGCTTAAGCTCTCTGTAGCCTATAAATCCTCTGACTCCTATCAAAACAACACAACAAAATAATTTTATTATTGGATTTTGGTAAAGTTGGGAGCTTCCTACCAAATTAGAGACCTGCCTATAACTTAAAGACAGTCACTGAGGAGGCAGCTGGTGTTTTGACAAGTCAGTTTCTTCCCTGCTTGTTTACAGCCAATTCTACCCTGCACAACTGTCTCCAACAAAATCCTGCCCCAGGCTGTGATCAGGACATTTCTGAAGCAACTCTAATAAAACAGACTTTTTTTCTCTTATGCTAAGATTATTTTTCCAAATGTCACATCAGTCATCATTTTTCCTTTGAATCCTTTCCAGCTTATTTGCTGGATGCATAAACCAGAACTGAGTACACTCTTGAAGTAAAGGTCTTAATGTTCATCTAAGAAAAAAACTATAAAAAGTTCCTACACTTGAGAATTACAGACATTTGTTCAGCCTGTCTCATGAAATCCAAATCCTTTTCTACTACTGTCATTATACCCAATATCTCACTGATAATGTACACAAAGCAAGAATACAATTAGAGGTGGTAGCTCAGCATTCTGAATTAAGAATACAAGTAAATTGCTACTAATTGTTATTGTTTTCAGATCCCAACTTCAAAACACAACTAGTTTCTTTTAAGTTTAAAATTTATTCCTTTAATTAGTGAGACAGCCTGAAATAAACTGACAGCCAAACTAACAGTCTAACTTCAAGGTAAATTAGTATAAGCTATAGAGAAAAGATCATCAAGATTGAAAAAAATATGGTTTGCAATCTTTCTGCCAAGATTTGCTACTTCCCCACCCTATTGTTTAAATAAATAAATAATAAATAAGCAAAATAAAAATTAATGGTTTAGTAAGATTCAGCAATTTGAACCACATAAAGAATCCCTCACTGACAGAAACAAGACACTGGATGTTTTGTGTTTGCCTATCTGCATCATAAGCATGCAGCATTCAAAAAAATTGAGTAAAAAGAAAACAACAGCAAGACATGAGCTGGTTTTGTTCAATCTGTGGCTTTAATCTCAAAAAGCTCCTGAAAGAATGTGTCTTTCTTAAGCAGAAAGGGACCAGAAAAATTAAAACCAGATTCTCCGCTAGATTTTAAGTCTTTCCTCCAGAAAGACTCCTAAAACAAAGACTGTTCTTAAGAAGAAGTCAGCTCTCCTACAATGTTACCTATCCAATGTTTCTGATTGTTTACTCTTTCTCCAGTGAAACAGTTGAATGCAGGGACATCAATCATCCTTTTTGTGGACAAGATGCAATAATTATGACCATCCTCACTAATCCAACCTATAAACTCACTAAGTGAAGGAAATCTATGCAGGCCAGAGTAGACAGTCATGCCTAATAAGTCTAAATATCTCCTTCCATTTATCTTATCAAAGATGAAATCAGGAGGCATTTTGTCACAATTTGTTAATGTCCAGAGGCCAGAAAGGATTTATTTTTAGAGATCAATCTACCAGCCAGAGTTTAATGAAATCTAATGGCTGCATGTTTCATAATAACATATGGTGTTTTTACAGGTTCCTTTATGTACTGTATAGAGCTGTAACAGAAAACACACTTATGGCTCCCTCAGTGCAGCAGAAGCAATATGTAGATTTGAAATTCAAGCATTTATGATGAGATTTAGTTTGTGATCAGAAATTCTACCTGTCATTTGAAGTATAATAATCTCTTGCTCTTCAATAAAACCTATCAGTGTAGAGAGGAGAAATTATTTGCTTTACAAAAATTCTTTGGGATATAGACTTAATCAAGGCAGCTAAATGCTTTCTCTGCAAATTTGTTTTGCTGCAAGTTAAAGCTATATCTGGAAGGCCAGCTGTGAAAAAGCAGTGTATGGGAGGACTTGATGCTGCATTTTGGAAGTTTGGCAAGGTGCAGAGCACCAGCAGCTGAGCAGGATGGGACAAGCACAGAAGCCAGGGAGAGGAGGTGACAACAGGCCAGGAAGAAGAAGGGCAGTCTGAGGAACTATCTTTAAAAAATAAGAGCTTAACCAGGCAACTGAAAAAAACAAGGACACTGCAAGTGACACCTGGACACTTAAATCCAAGTAAGACAATGCATACAGAAAGCAAGATGCACTGCACTGGAGGGTCTTGCAGCAAGGTGCTTGAGAAGAACTATTGCAAATAAATGATTGGATAAATACCTTTCTTTAGTTAAAAAAATGAGGCAGAGGTCTGTTAAAGATGCTCTTGCATCCGAAAAGATATCCATCTATACCACAACTAATTCTGAGAAAGCAAAGGGCGAGGATAAGATATAACTAAAGTATTCTATCACATAGAACATTAGGAACTAGTGAGAGAGCTATAAAAATCAATACTACTTTAACCCTAGTGTGAGTAGTACTGGTACTGCTTTGTACTTCAGGGCTTATACTAAGTAGCTCTGGGGAAGAAAAAAAAAACAAAAAAAACCCACCAAAACATAGCAAGCTATTTTTGAGTGCTCTTTCTCACCTGATATATACAGATGTTTGTTGCCACCTTATTCTGATTGCCAAATTGAGTGCTTTTAGCCAGCCAACAGGTTTTATCTCTTATCAGAATGTAGTTCTAGTGGTACCTCAGACCAAGCAAGCTTATCTCCTCCATTGTATTCTTCCCAAGGAGTGGGAGTTTCTCTGTTTATCTGCCACTACACCCAAGAAACTTGCACAGCTGTTCAACTAGCTGTAACCTAGAGGTGGAGAGGTGTACCCCTGCAAACTACCACTCCTGGAGTTGCCTATACTCCACAGCCATCCCCATTCCCAGGATGATCTTGACATCTACCTAGTTTACAAGCAAGCTTTCAGAAGTCTTCTAAAGATAGACAGCTCTATGTGTCTTGAAATACAGTGTCATTACACCCAGTGATAATGCTGGCTTGTGACTTAAAAGGACAGTCAAGCCTTTAATCCTTTAAAATTACAAGATGAAAGAGAGGATTGAAGCAATATTTTCAAAAATGTCAAAGTGATTCACATGTCTAGTTCTCTCCTGAAATTTTGAGAATGTAGGCTTTAAAGTTGCTTAACAACTTATTTTAAGGGACCCAAATCTCTAAATAATGATAAGCATGCTCCATTTATGTAAAAATGGAGTGAGAGCATGCTCAGAACTGATTCTTGAAAACATTGAGATTAAAGGAATCAGAAGATAGAGGAACAGAATTGTTCAGATTTTTCCAGCATGTCAGTACAGAGCAGCCTGTATGTGTTTCTATAATTAGATCTCTCACATCTGATAGAAATGCAAATTGTTTAGAAGTTGCTTTTTATATTTGCTGTATTACATATTAATTTATATGTAGAAAAAATATAATGCTACAGTTAGAATCAAGTTAGCCAATTGCTCAGCGCTTAAACACCAGGAAGATGGGGATTCCTGCAGAAAAAGAAAAGGAAAAATAGAGACACTAAAAGCAACTTAATGAAAAGAAAGGAGTTTCATATTCTTTTGTAAAACTACTTTCTGTTGATTTACCAGTCCCTCCTAACAGCAAACAAGGTTACAGAACATAAAGCCTTCCCTTGTGCCATCTGCAAGCTCCTATGGCCCAGCTCTCCTTTAAACTATTATATAGAACTCATCCTTCGCTTCAACACTCCTGCCTGATGTGGAAGACAGTCTGGCTGGTCTCTTAGAGATTTTCCCTTCCAATACCCATGCAAGAGCTTCCTTACTACACTAAATGCCATGCTGCACTAGTTACTAAACAATCCTTGCTGCAATGAAAGCCTGAGTTTTTGACTTCCTTTTTGGTGGCTATTTGGCTTTATGCAGCAGCAAGGAATGTATATGTTACGGAACCTTACACTTTGTATTACTGTAAATTTATTTTTTTTTAAACCCAGATATTTTAGCAGAAGAACCATGTGTGGCTTATCACTGGCTCTTGATGAAACCAGATGTGATGATAATAGGGAACTTCAGGGTGCCAGCAGCATTGGGATAATTGTAGACCTGCTACAGAAGACAGGAACTACCCAAGTCTCATTACTTGTCTACAATCCACATAAAGACAAGACTGAGGAGAAAGCAGCTATTTAACAATTACCCTACATACTGCATTTTTCTTTCTATATCTCAAAGGCAACCTGCTCTTTCATATACAAAAGTAAAAAGTAAATGTACAGCTCTCTTCTCCCACACATTTCTAACCAGTCTAAGTAGCTGGTTGGATCTTGTCAGTTTATCATCCAGGCTGCATCTCTAGATGCCATAAAGCTTTTGTGTATTATTCACTTCTGCAGCTTATCTTAATCAACAAAAATTTACTAGGCCTACAGTACCAGAAACTACTAGAAGACTATGACATCTTAATATTATGTGAAAGCCACATGTGCTGGAGAGACATTTGCTTTTTATCTCTCACAGGAAATCAAAGATAATTAGGCAATCAACATTGCTATTTGAACAAATGGAAAGCAAAATAAAGCCCATCAATATCATCCACTCCCCAGAACTCTTAAATTCAAGTTTATGACAGTATAATGAGTTTTAACAAAATTTATATTCAGCTGATTTCTATCAACAGAAGTTTTAAAGTAGATAAATTCCAAACTGTCACTCAGAATAAAAGGAGGCCTATTTCATATATACATAAGTAAACATGACACAAGTCTGTGGTAGTTTGTTTTGTCTTTTTTTTTCCACCCACCTCTGCAATACAATTTAAAGCTTTTGTCAGAGCTATTTTTAAATATTTTACTTCATTACTTCTACTTATTTCCATTAAGCAACACTTTTCTTTACTCTGCTAATCCAGTTATTAAAAACATGTTAAATTTAAAGTTTATTCAAGGAATTAGGATGGCAGAAAAAAACACTTTCGATCAAAACTTCATGTTTCCTGTCTAAATTTCTTGTCTTTGTAAGGTAGCATGTCAGCTGCCAGACTTTACACAGTGGTGCTGAACTCTTTTGCCTGGACTATACAGGCTGGATCACGGCTGCCCTGAATCCATGCAGTCAAGGAGCAAGACTTGACCCACAGGCTAGATCTCACCTTGTACAAAGGAGCGGGGAGAGGGAGGACAAATTCTGCTTTTGAGCACACCAGGCAGCAAATCATGCCAAGGCTAAAGGAGGGGAGGGGCAGCAGCTTATTTCTGGAACAGGGACATTAAAAAATGGAAAGCCACCACTGGAAGCCAGAGTGGATTATGTATTCTTACAGATCTTTTGGAGAAAAGCACAGCTCCATTCTACCCATAGTTTACTGCACAGGCTTAATTTAGCCTTGCATAAATTACCATCTGCAACATGACCCTAAATAATATTTTTTTTCTCTTGAGTTTGCAGCTTTCCACATCTAGTTCACTCTGGGCAACATTAGCTAGGCGAACACTTTCCCACTGTTTATTAGCTGGCATTGTTTTAGAATCAGTGTTAGTTTGTTCTCCCAAGTACAACATTTCACCACAGCATGATTTGAGAGCTAAACTGAGCTCTTAAAAAGACCTTCAGACCAGGATTTTAAATGTGATTTAAAAACCTCATGAAGCACTTTGGAATCAACATGAGTAAAATCGCTAATGAAAATTATAGACACAAAAAGCTTCAAGGTCTTTTGTATCTTCTCTCTTTCTTTGCTTATTTAGGGGCTCAATGGAATTAAAGATGTCACTTAGCAAATGGCCACAAATAGTTGCTCATTGTTCATCTTCTAGATGAAAACAACTTAAAACAGCAAAAAAAAAATCCCAATGTAATTTTAACAGTGTCACTGACACATATGGAGTTGCATTCTATAGAAGAAAAAAATCTATCAAGAAAAATGAAGATCCCCTATTTTGAAAGACAGGTTATCAAGCTGTTTTTTTAAGTATTCCATAAATTGCTAGTCTGAACTGCAAATACTTATTGCTAAGATCTCAATGCTGACAGCTTAAACTCAGCATTTGGAGATGAATCCTTGAATACCATATCCCAAATGTCACTGAGTAACTGACAATATGCAGCAACTCAGAGGCAGGGCTTTGCTAGTGAGTTTCAAAATTTAAAAATGCCACAAAAGGTTTAGTTTGTGAGTGTTTAACAGAGATGATTTCTGGTCTGAAATAATATAGCCACCATGCATGCACTGTTTTAAGCAGCAGATGAACAGATACATCTTCTCACATGAAGGGCACGACTGGATTTCAAGAAGTACTGAGAAGGATATTCCCTGCCTATTACCATAAACACATCAAAAATACACATCCACTCCCACAGGTCTATGAATGACATTTGTTTCACTGAGAAACCCTCTGACAGCAGAGCTTTTCCTAAGCCTTTACCCGAAGTACAGGTTCCAGTCAAATAAATTTTCAGTTGATTTTCTGATACTTCATCTTTAATAGGTTAAAAACAGCACATAAACCTAACACAAACAATATCCAACTGATTGAAAACTAGCATATTTTTCATTTGCTTTATTTAGGAAAAGGAAAAAAATAGAAAAATAAAAAAGTAGTCTTCCTCACCATCTTGCTTAGTTTGGCTAACCTTCATGGGGCTCCTACTGAAATCATGGACCTCTATTTTAATTAAGAACAAAAGCAAAGTTTACATTTTCAGATCTATAGACATAGGATAAATTATTATGCCATGAAAAAAGCAAACAAATGAACAAAGGGGCAGGAGGCAGGTGCTGATCTCAGTTGTTAATGCATTTTATGATGCTTAAAAAAAAAAAACAACTTCATATCAATAATATAAAAGAAAGAGTATTGTCCATAAGACAACCAGAGAAGTACTTTTGCCCTGTGTGGCACTAGCCAGGTCTTTACCAGTATGCCCAGTTGTGACTGCCAAAACTAAAGAAGTATCCAGGCTCACAGTTAACCATGGGGTAAATAATGGTACCAAGTAGAAGACCAGAAAGTATACCCTTGTAAGGAAGGGTTAAATGAGTCTGGACAATTTGCCCTGGAAAGTGAGAATCGGTAATCATTCAGAGTCATCAAGCATCTAAGTGGCAAATTAAAGCAGCTTAAGGTATCATTTTCTCCTCCACATCTTCTAGCAGTAAAGCATGGGCTTGCATCGCAAATTTAAGGTAGAAAATGTTTCCTGTGCCCAACACTGCAAGTTGGAATATGTGACTAGGAAAGGTTTGAATCGCCATCACAGGAGGTTTTTAAGAATAGGTTAGACAAAGTGACAGTCAAAATTGATCCATTTATATTTGGATGGATATATGGAAAACACATCCTCTCAAAGTCCTTTCAGCTCTCTCCAATTTACCTGTCAAGGATTTGCAGAGTTTACATCACGAGCATAACTTCAATGTCTCACATTTTTTCCCACACTGGAACCAGTTTAATGGCAAAGTGTGTGCAGCTTTCAGGAAAATATTACCCGGGCAAATTAGAATAAGAGACAATGAAAGCAGAACTATGATTTGCCAACCAAAGGAGCAGGCAGCAGCAGTGTGAAACCATCCAGTTTATAGCCCACAGCAAACCAGCTTATGCACCCAACAGTATCAGAAAGGTGAAGGAAAACATTTCAGATCTGTAAAGATACACCAGGGTATTAAAAAGCTCTTTTCCTCATTGCATCCCAGCTGCCTGCTAACAGCACTTCAGGCAGATACAGAGAAACACTGCTGCAATGCTACAGGACAGCAGTAATTGCTCTGAGTACAGAACAGGGCTGAAACGTGTGAAAACCATGAAGATCAGCTTGCCAGTGACTGACCTTCAAACCTTGATGGATTTGGCAAGGACAAAAAGTCCCTCGGGCACAACCATGAACAGAAAGACGAGACAACAGGAATAAGAGCAGCCAGGAATTTCAGAAATTTTACAGGAAGAGTATGACAAGGATTCTTTATATTTGAAAGGCCAACATATTAAAAAATGCCATATGCTGACAGTATTGTACACATTCCTGAACAAGGATGTAGGAGTCATAAAATATTTTTGTTAATCACTGTATGTAGTTTCCACAACTGTTATAGCTACCAACAAGCTGTGTAGCTTCTGATCAGATCAGGGCAGATGAAGCTCTACTTTATGTCGAACTGGGTCAACCCAAATGAATTGATGATGACTCATTTCAGAGCACACAGCTTAGCAAAGTAAAAAAGCTGGCGGAATTTATTCTCCCATCTGAGATAGTATTATTATTATTATTACTAGGAGTTAGAAAGTCTCCTTCATTTGTACTCGACTGAAAGCATGCAATCTTTCTTGTGACTGCTGTCCTAGTTTCCAGGTATTGTCATCCTGCTGCATGGGGTGATACTTGGAATCATTTCAAAGCTGAAATTCAGGGAAGCAAAAATCCTGTGTTTGAAAACTGAGTGGTAGGAGGAATCCAGAACAGTTTTCCAGGTTTTATGATGGGCTCTGCAGAAAATTGCTGAAGCATACTCAGTTTACTGCTAATTAAAAAAGCTGAGTATCTTTTTGGAGACACACAGAGCCAATGTTGAAAATAGTTTTCTTCACTGGTATGAAGATATCCATGCATGCTTTCATACTCTTTCTGCTTTATGTATTGTGTAAGAGACAACAATGAATTTGACTTCTTAAACTGCAAAATCCTGCTGATGTTCAATCTTGGCACTGTTTTGTCAGTAAAAATTGTTCTGCTTTAGTAAATATTCTCTACACATTGTATTTTATCATGCACTGGGTTCATAGGAGCACTAAACCTACAGTGACTTCTATATTGGTAAGGCGTATGGAGCTAAAAGGTCACTGCATCCATCTGCAGCCTGACACCACAGTATTAGAGAATTACATAATGTTTGGATTGAAAGGGACCATAAAGATCATATAATTCTAACCTCCCTGCTGTGGGTAGGGACACCTTTTACCGGTTTAGAGCCCCATCCAACCGGGCCTTGGATACTTCCAGGGATGGGGTATTTGCAGCTACTCAGGTCTAAGTGTTCCAGTGCCTCACCACATTCACAGTAAAGATTTTTTTTCCTAATATCTCATCTAAACCTACTCTCTTCCAGTTTGAAGACATTCCCCCTTGTCCTGCTGCTACATGCTCTTATAAAAAGTCCCTCTCCAGCTCTCTTATAAGCCCACCTTAAGCTCTGGAAGGCCACAACTAGGTCACCTTGAAGCCTTGTCTTTTCCAGGCTAAGCAATTTCTCAGCCTTTCCTTACAGAAGAGGTTCTCTATCCCTCTAATCAGCTTGGTGGCCCTTCTCTGGACTCACTCCAACAGGTTGATGTCAGTCCTGTGCTGGGACCCCAGAGCTGGATGCAGTGTTCCAGGTGGGGTCTCACCAGAGCAGAGCAGAGGGGCAGCGTCCCCTCCCTGGCCCTGCTGGTCACACAGCTTTGGATGCAGCCCAGGACACTGCTGGCTTCCCAGGCTGCAAGCACACACTGCCAGCTCACGTCCTGCTTTTCATCCACCAGCAGCCCCAAGTCCTCCTCAGCACAGTAACAGAGGAGGACAGGTAGGGGAGAGCACGCAAGAGCCTTAAAATTTCACATTGGAATCTGACACTAGGATACCAGCACAAGAACCAAACACGGCTGCTCTGCCCCAAGCTGGCCTTTAGCAAATGCCCAAGGGAGCAAGACAAGAAGGTGCACTTCAAGTCTTCCCATTAACAGTCTGGCTTCCCACAGAAACCCACTCTCATCAGCAATGCAATCCTCATGGGTTAAGGAATGGAAAAGTGGAACTGCAGGTACGCGTCTCAATCTTACTATAATGATGACGATGGTAATTTCCGACAGCCAGGGGAAATCTTAAATCAGTACAAGCAAACACCTCAAAACTCACTCACCTTCCAGTTTCTTAAGTAATTGCAATGCACCGCTGCCATAACATCCTATACACAATCAATCATAAGCAGGCAGACTGCAATTAAATACATGGATACTAATCACAATCAGCTGCAGCAAATCTTACATCAGCCTCAGCTATGCAGGAAAATAAAGGTGCAAAACTTTAGGGATTCCTTATCCTTCGAGGATTCCTTATCTTTTCCTAGGTCCCTGTTTCCTCTCTAACATTTTAAGTAACAGAGAAACCCAGCAGTTCCTGTTTCTCCTTCTGTCCCTGGAGGTGACCTTATTCGACTATCACATCAGTGATTCTTTGATGCATCTCTGTCCCTACACTGTCCCAATAATAAAGCAAGAACATCGGCAACTACAGCAGCTAGGGGACACCATTATGCCATGTTTTATATACTCACAGTACTGTTATTTATAAGCCACCACTGACTTTTAGAGCTATGTCTTTGACTGTGCTGCTCACCCAGGGCTACCACAGGCCCCTTGTATGAGAACTCATTGCTCAGAATGAGTTCTCATGCAGGAGAATGTCTATGTGCTCTTACAGACAATGTTAGGGCTCATGACAGTACAAGACCTCTCTTTGCACTGTGATGAAGGGCTTCTTTCCTTCAAGATTCACTCCTTCTGATTTACACCACAATAAGGCAGTAATAATGGAAGTGAAGCAAGTTACACAACATGGAGTCACTGTGCCTGACCTTACAGATCTCAGTATATATTTAAACCATTTCACACAATTCTGAGAGCAAGACACAGAGAAGATGATAATACTCTTTGTTCTATCCTACTTGATTTAGCCCACAGCCCTACCATATTCTACTTCCATGAATTCTATTTCTGTTAACTCAACATGAGTTCAGAGTGAAAGCAATTAATTTCTTTTGTGATTCCTCCATAAGTTCATTATTACAGCATCTATACGCATAACACATTTTAATAAATTTGTTTCCACAGCAAATATTCAGCAAGAAAAACTTATTTAAAAAAGGCCTAGAGAACAAAAATTAAAAAGAAAAACCAAAAACCACCACACACTTACTAATTTCAGATACTCAGTCTGAAAGTGCTGAAAACTGCTTTTCAGAAGACTTGTTTCATGATGCTCTTCCATGTTCAAAGCCCAGCTACTATTAACTCCAGCTGCAGCTGCAAGTACTCAGTGCTTCTGCAAATCAAACAGTGAGGTCGCAAGTCAGCAACCCAGAAAATGAGAGCCACCTGTGAAAGGCTCTGTTCCTCTGCCGTGACTGGCACAGCAATTGCCACAGTGCTTCTTCACAGCTGTTCAGCTGTGCCTAAGGCTAGGAAAGATAGCTGTTTGTTTTGTGAAGGATCTTTTTTTTATTATTTTATTTTTAAAGAAAATAGTAAACTATTTGCAAACTCAGGTTGAGTTCAGTTAATAAAGAGCTTGACAAGAGGGAAAGCTCGACAGATGTCTTCCCTGACACTGAGGGAACTCCTGTGATGATTCTTTCTCTCTACAAGGAGAAAAATCCAGTAGAATATTAGCTGGATTTAATGCCTGTAGAGGGGTTTAGACCTTTTTACAATTTAACCATGATTTTTTTCCGGGTGATGGTCTTCATTTCATGATTGCCTTCAAGAAACGTCCAGGCTTTGATTTTCATTTTCATGCATCATTTTTGCCAAGCCTCAAGCCTTAGAGCAAGTAGCTATCCTCACAACCAGGCCACAAGAATAACTCAAATTGTTCCCTAAGGAAAACAGTTTAGTATTTATTCTTTCAGAGTTATGGTTGTAAAGGAACATGACTTGCACTTCCATTATATATTACCTTTCTGCTCTCACTGTATTTATGTCTCTGCTATAAATCTCTCATCTCTGTCATTAAGTACTGGCCAGTACCTCTGGCCACACACAATAAGGAGACACAGTAGTAAAATTGAGCTGACTTCTGGCAGCATGCTGAAAGCAAAATTTTCAGAGGCATTATTTTCCACTTGAGTAACTATTTGAAGCTTATAAAACTCCATGATGTTGTGTTATCTTTCTCCTTTCTATTTCCAGTCTCTTTATTAATTCCCTTTTTATTCGTGGTTAGATATAACAAAAATTGTAAATACTGGTTGCATAAACCACTCAGACTAATGAACAGCAAAGCATTATTTAATGCTAGGAGGCTTCTGTCCTCTACACTAATTGCTTTCATAAAGGACATATTTATTATTTTTTGCATTATTTTTACTGAAATACTGATTTTTTTTTCACTTATAAATAAAATATTTTCCATTCAGCTCTTTATATGATTTTTCTTACTTTTGTAATAGTTTTCTGAATACATCTGTCTTGTTAAATTGTTTTCAATGATTTTATTGCCTTATCTTGTTCATCTTGTCTCAATCCATGTTGTTAGGTACATGCCGAATCAGTCACCTGTGCATTTGAATCTGTCACCTGTTCTTTGCTGCCAGAAACCAGCCTTGCATGGGTGCCTTCTTGTGCCCTTCACACCTTACCTCTGGTTTTAGATGCCAGCTGCATCCAAGGTTATCAGGAATATTTAAGTCCCAGGAATCTGGCTATCTGCAATATTTGGTTAGCTACCAGTGGCACGATGCTTCCAGTCACATTTTCAGCTGCTGCTGGCTTCAAATCTTCATTTGCTATAAACAGGATAGTCCATACATGGTGTGACATGAGCTGTACTGGAAGGCTGCCTTTGCCTTCTGCTGATGTTTTTCTCTAGTCTGGTAATTCTTTCTACACGCTTTGTTATTCAGATATGCTCCCACTTACCTATCCCTCTCCATCTGGAGATGGGGGGATGTGGGTAGGGAGGAAAAAAACAATAAAACCCAAAGCCCAGGTTTTTGGCAGTCCTGACAATTCTTTCTGCCTTATCGTGGTGGAAGCTGTGCTGCGAGGAGGATTAGATGTGTTCAAGCTCATGACAAGAAAACTGAGGCCCATTAACTGTAATAACACTTGACACCTTCTGTTGTTCATTATGCTATCAGGTTACAATCAAGAACTTCCTCAGCCAAACATTATAGTGTCATCTGTGTTTGTGTCTAACCCTCCTGAGGCCTCATACAACAGAACTGTCATTGGCACTATTGCTGCTCGAGGAAGAAAGCAAAATGTCCTTCAAAGCTACTTATATCAGCCAAAAGGCACCCTGATGGTCAAAAAGTTGTTTTCTTTGTAAATTCGTGCTTGAAAATGTTCCAAAGGGAAATATCTGAAGCTGAGGCTCTTGCCTGTGTGACTGTTAGATTTTTTAAAAATTTAAATTAAGAATAATTTAATATGCAGTGAAAAATCAGTGAGTCAGTAGCTATGAATTCACCTATGTTTCTGTAATAGTTATTACACTGCTTATTCCCTCTGATGATCATATAGTCTTATTTTAAAGTTTCTGCTTCCCCCCAGGCTATCAGTTTGGTTTGATCTTTTCTTCCAAAGACACCGCTGTTGCAATATTTCACAGGGACAATCTCCAAATTATATTTTCAAGCAAATCACTTCAAGCCTTTGCCTAATGTGTCCAGTTTTTTTATAAAGGACACCTAAATTACAGCATGAGGTCATAAATGTTTCTATATACAGCAGACATACATCATTATTAAAGTCATAGGCCCGGGTACGCCTCTAGTACTGACACTGGACTATTACCCTACTCTCTCCAGATTCTGGCAGATATTTATCTCATAACTCTGATGTCCAGATCTTTATTTGTGAAATTATTTTTTCTTCTTTGTTTCACAGCTCCACCCCAAGGAGCAAGAAGCTCATGCAAGCTGAATTAATCTGCCATGTAACATACATTTTGTAAGGGAGTCACTGCTTAATCCACACCCTGCACAAGCAGAATTACAGAGATGTCATGCAAGGTCTGGCCTGCTGAACAATAGGATTACCAGCAAGCAAATTGTTTTCCTATTGCATTTGCACAGATTAGCCATGTTGGATAGAGCAAATAGCATGGCAAAGCAAAAACAAGTTGTCCAAAATAGTTGAGTGGCTTGCATGACAGTAATTGCTTCAAAGATGAGTTATTTTTGTCAAGGTAAAAAGAAATGCTTATAAAACTATTTTAATGAATGTAACTTGACCTCAAAATTTGCATCCACACTAATGCAAATACAACTATTTATTGACTTATAAACCCTCATTTGCATGGCATGTATATTCATATATTTTCCAAAAGATGCTGAAATGATAAGGAGGCAAACAACAGGCAGCATAGCACTGTTTTGCATTCCAAGAATGTAAACATCACATTATCCTAGAGATAAACATTTACAAATAAACCCTTGCTTTCCTTTGGGGAAAAAGAAAATATCAACAAAAAAATCTCAGACCAAAATCACAACATAAAAACTCCCACGCCTGCCTTGGTAAACTTGGTTCATCTGTCCCTCCCACCAGCAGCTTGCTAAGAACAGAGCCATCCTGCTCAGGTCTATAACCTTTATTAGGCAGTGGCCATGATAACTTGGCATGACAAAGGCAGCTTGCCTTTGGCTCATTTCCAGCTGGAAGGTGACAATTTTCCATGAGTTTCAAAACCAACGAAGATGTTACTGAGCTTTCAATCTCATCAGCAGAAACATTTTAGAAAGCCAAAGTTAGGTTGAAGAAATCTGTGTAGTAAAACATATTTCCACACATGAAGAAACACTGAAACCATGTAATTTTAAGGTGGGGTGGGGCTCAGGGTGCATTATCTTCTCAATCCTCATGTGCTGTGGGTTCTGGTGGAAGGAGAGCTGGGCAAATGGCTCTGTGTGCTTTACCAGGCTATCCCATCTGTGCAAGTGCAGTGCCAGTGCTTGAGCCCAAGGCAAACACCCTGGTTGGCCAGCACACAGCCTGGAGCATGTTACTGTCATGTGGGTCCTTTCCAAGAGGGGTGAGCTGCTTCTTAAATGAAAAGCTGTGCTACTCTGTCACTTGTTTTTCTCCAGCATCTAGAGTTAGCAGCACTTTTCAGCATTTCTCATGGCCTCTGAAAACAGTCTATCAAAAAACAGAAGGCTTGAATGGAGAATTCATGGAATAAACTGAAAAAGCAATATTTCCCCCTTCCCCCCCCCAAAAAAAAATACAAAACTAAAACACAAAAATAAAATGTTTTTAAATATCAGCAGGTGGTATTGAATTGCAAGCATGCAAAGTTTGAATGTGAAGATACTCTTCCAATATTAATTTTTTGGCTGATATATTCAAATTCATCCAGCTGAGCTGCATTGTCTGTCTCCTGGGCAGGGGAAGGGAAAGATGAGCCTGAAAGCTACAGGGAGTGCTACATCTCAGGTATAATCTATATCAAGCATTCAAAATTTGAGTAATTTTATATGGCAGAGAAAGCAATGATGGATGCAATTTTCTGACTGCATATTTAAATTATTTTATTTTCACAACTGGCGTTGGAAGTGTTAGTACAACATATTGATTTTAGAGCTACATTCTGGAAAGAAATAACAGCTTGACACCGATGCCCTCAATCATTGGAAATCATCAAGATAATTGAGAGAGACAACTTCTGAGTCTGCCTCAAATTTATTATTCTCACAGCAACAAACGTAGGCTGATCCTTGCTGCACAGCCCAGTTTTGGCCAACTGAGTGGCTTTCTGAGTTGCAGCAAACAGTGCCCAGCCTCCTCTGCCTGTAGGGGATTTTTTCTGTCATTTGTGTCACTAGCAGATTGGTCTGGTGTTCAACACCAATGATTCTGGGGTTCCACAGGATCCCTGCCTCCTGCTGCCACCTTCCCTCTGGGCAGATCTCTGCCCACCTACCCCAGCAGGAGCAGCCTCCCACTTCCTCCTAGGTCCCACCCAAACAAGTCCTTCTAATTAAAGGATATGAAAAAATAAACAAAAACCCCTAAAATAACCCTCACATCACTCTAAACAAACGATGCCATCAGCCATACCTCTCAATCAATTTATCCCATCCCTGTCTTGCAAACTACTTTTTAGTCTGTCCAGGCAAATGAGACAGTTATTTTTCTTTACTGAACCTTCCACCTCATCCACCCAACCCAAAAATTCAATCTTAATCTACCCCTTCACCCTCTTCTTCTCCAACTCCTAAATTAGAGAAGAACCTCTTAAACCCTTAAATCTCCATCTCTTTTCTATTGCTAGTCCTTCCTTGCCCTGCAGTTTGTTCTACACAGAATTACTCTAAATTCAGTCTTCTTTTAAAACAAACTCTTGATCATACTTGCCAATTCAGCTATTTCTTTCTGTATGTAAGGTTTTTTGGTCACAATTCTTGCAGGACTTGAGATTGACAAATAAATAATAAAAATTCAGTAATGTAAAAAAATCCTCAAAAAAAAAACCACCTTCCAGAAAATTATGTGATTTATGTGTATGGCGGGAAATTTTTCCCATGTAAAGCTGGATTTTTTTTCCATCTTTTGCTTCAAATCCAGAAGAGTAAAAAAGAGTAAGGTAGAGTTTCTGCTTCCACCCTCCTCTCATCAAGAATGTTATTATATTTTTAAACTATTATGTCTAGCTCCTGTTTATCACTCCCTAAATAATTCAATAGACAGTTAATGCATCAAGTCTTGTGTTCCCCCTGTCAGCAGCAGAGGCTTTTTATCCCCAGTTGTTATTTTACCTACTAAACTCCTTGTATGTCCATACATTATGTTACCAAAAAAAAATCTATGCACAAAAATACCTCTTTCAAGCACATCCTTTGAATCCATCCCAACAGGACACTTACAAATCCTTATGCACCTGTCAATCTGTTTAGCTTGTTTCCTTACGCTAATTGCCTTTGCTTTTCTACCAGATTGGCTGCCTGCCACTGCTATCATACATCTTGTACCAAGAGAACAGGATTTATGGAATCTCTTTGGTTACTGAAGGTACATCACATGAAAAGGTACTTTTTCAGGAGGCCTCTTGGTGTGGCCAACAACAACAAAAAACAAAAAAAAAAAAAAAAAAAAAGAGAAAAAAACACCAAACAAACAAACAACAAAAAAGCATTTTGGACAGCAAATTCTAAACTGTGTTCTAATTACAAGCATATTTGAGCCTGCCTCTTTATGTCAAGCTGTGTTTCATCAAGCTCCAATTCTGACATGGCTGTGCACAACAGATACATTTCTAAAGGAAACCAATATCCTTTGCATTGAAAGAAAAGGACAATCAAAGCAGAAAATATATTTCCATATTTTTATTTTTATTTTATTTTTATTAAAATGTGAGCTGTTGCAAATGTCAAACTAGACAAAGAACTACAAAGAAAATAAGAGGTTAAAAGCAGTTATGGAAGAGATTATGCTTCAATACAAATGATATATAGAAGCTTGCAAATGACTTACAAAGTTCGGAATTGGGTGCACCTGTTTTCTTAATATTCTTAAAAATTATAACATGCACTGTATGGAATTAAGGTGAGCTTAATTCGCCATTTTTTGTGTAATTATGAGTAATTAAAAACACATTTTTTAAATAATAGTCCAGTTTATTTAGACAACTAAAAATGCATGTCCAAAGTAGAAGTGAAGCAAGTCCCTCATACCATCTTCAATATCTTTGTGAAGACTACCAACAAGTATTTTTTGAGAGATAGGAGGCATTCCACCCTCACATATCTCTCCTGTGCTGTTTTCCCTTCAAAAAGCAATGCAAAGGATGTGTATATTTGTCTTTCTGCCAGAAAGCAAAGATGAAACTAGCCCAGAGTCATTTTCCATGTTGCTTTGCTTCTCCAGCTTAAACAAGAGTGAACTTCATCTTAAATTTGAGAAAAACAGGCCTTGCATCTTAAAGTCAATTCTTATGATTTGGATAAAGGAGACTCATGCATTGATTTCTCAGATCCATGTAGTACTGTTTATGCTGGCAAGACATCTTGGAAGCATACCCTATTTTTTGTAGAACTTGTAAGAACAGCGTTATTTTGGAAAAATTATCTTACCATATTTCTCAAACATTTCTCAAACACTATGCAATTAGCCTGTAATATAAGCAGATGTGATTAGACAGTAAGAGGGAAGATATTATTCAATCCTTTTTGCCACTATATCTAGAATACTCCATCTAGCTCTGACTCTCCAGCAAGAGTCCATTTGCCAGGTTGGTCACCAGCCTGGAGCATGCAACCCAGCACAGAGAGGCTGAGGGAGCTGGGCTTGTTGAGCTTGGCTGAGTTACAACATAGCAGTACTGGAAAACAGGCTACAGAGAGGATGGTCCTGGCGGGTAACATAACAGTGGGAGGTAAAACAGCTGCAAAATGCAGCCTGGGAAATACATCAGGCCATCAGGAGTAACTTTTTCACTAGAGCAGTACTGAGTCAGGTGGCCCAGGGAAGATTCAGTCTGCACCCTGGAGGTGTCTGAGGTTTGGCCGACTGAGATGGAACAAACCCTCTGCATCACAGGCAAAAGCACAAACCCTCTGTAGCATGGGCAGAAGCACAGAGCCTCTCTGGCATGGGCAGAAGCACTGCTGGGAGCATGAAGTTGGCCTAGATGACTTTGCCATCTGATGGCACAAAGGTAGGAAGGCACTCAAGAGAATATTTGGATCCGTAAGAGGC
This sequence comes from Melospiza melodia melodia, assembly GCF_035770615.1. Taxonomy (NCBI): domain Eukaryota; kingdom Metazoa; phylum Chordata; class Aves; order Passeriformes; family Passerellidae; genus Melospiza; species Melospiza melodia. The sequence goes on along the minus strand of NC_086194.1, from coordinate 111,727,298 downwards.
GCTGATAGAGCTTGGCTAACAGTTACACCTGAAATATAAATGGTCCTTACCTTTGACCAACCCTACATATATACTTCAAAATGTGAGCACTATTTAACTTTAATAACTCTGTGTAAAATTAAAATAGAATAAATGCCTTTCTTGACTGAAACTGGAGATAAGACACTTCCTCACACTGATATTCATTCAGAAAGAATTAAAAAAATATTTATAGCTTTCAACAGTATACTTTCCCGGAAGAACTGATTCAGAGATTTACATAAGCGGGTCTACTCACACAAAGTCAGTTCTCATTTGTGTCATCTACCTTCGACTGTTTTAATGTTCATTCTTCTTTTTCAGGGTAGGTGCATGCATGTGAAGGAGACAGGAATTGTGTTTCATTCCAGGTGCATTATGGCTTTGCCATCCATATGCTGCTCAGATTTTAAAACAAACTGAAACAACAGAACAACCCTGGCATAAATCCAAACAGTATGCCTTTGCTGTTTATAAAAAAGGCTAGAAAAAATAAGATGTGCGCTGCCCCTGGATAAGCAAGGAAAAGGTCCATCATTTTCCCATTTATTATGAATGTGCTACCCCTTTAAACAAAACAAAGCATAAGTACACAAAAAATTCCTTCATGCCATCAGTACTAAAGGTGGAAAAAAGTATATTTCAGAGCTATCCCTGGCTAATACCTGTCATCTCCCTCACTCATCCTGAAATTCCTGCTTTTTTCCAGTTCACAGAGCCTCTGTAAGAATTACTTCATGATCCAGGCAATCCAGAGGTTTTCACATTGCAGTACATCTAAAAGACTGTTAATAGTACACATAAAAATACTTTTTTTAGGGAGAGAAGGAAATCTGCTTATCTAGGGAGATCCAGAAACATCACCATTTCAAAGGATCTGAAGCTATCATTTCCATACTTGATAGACACTTTTTTATAATTTCTGTACTTTTTTTTTTCTTTCCAGTACCATTGCACTTGAGATTCAGGAAACAAATTTTGAGGGAGATGACTGTTGTCTAAGAAGCACAGTAAAATTTATCAAAAAGTGATGCTAGGAGATGCAGCTGATGCTGTGTGTACCAGGTAACTTACAACTGGTTATGTAGTCACAAGCTGTAGGTAATGATGATGTAGTAGAGTCTTCCTGCCCCACTGAGCTTCATTACCGTTGATACAGAAAATATATCAATTAAATTTTGGGGGTTTTGTCTTGGGTTTCTTAATTATCATCTGACTGGTAATGTGCTTGCTCTGCTCCACTGCTGAAATAACAGAAAGTTCTAAAACCATGTGTCAGTGAAGCTGACAGACATAATGATGGAGTCTGATGCAGAGCAGTTTAGCTGGACCCTGCCAATGAACAAATAAGGAAAAAAAAATCAAGGCTATATTTGCAGATACTCACAGAAGTGCATGTAAATATCTCCTTTTCCATGTGTTTCTATAATTTATTTTTCAAACCCTATAATTTTAATCAACGTTATTTCACAAGGATGCTTGATGTTCCTTGTCAGGCAGCAACCTTTCAATACTTTTGGTGGCATGCACTAACTAAAAGTTTTAGAAAGTTTATATATAATATGTTACTACTAAATTATATATGTAATTTTTTAAAATATCTTTTAAAATTATCTGGAACTTTATGTCCCAAAGAGACACCTCTGTCAGAGACAAACAAGGATCAGCTCTTCTGTGGGTGCATATATAGTCATATTTTAGCAAAAATGAGAACACTTTTATATTGTATATATGGCTTCAGAAATGCAAAATGAGACATCCACTTGGATGATGCGGGAGCCAGAGTACAATCCACTTAAAGCTACATTTTATCACAGTGCAATTTTTTTTCCCCCAAATTAATCTGATGGGCAATTCCAGCACAGAATAGGAATGCAGTAAATTATCCCACCTCCATCTTATATAATGGAGCAAATCATTACCCACTGCAAGTGAGTTTTAATTTGTCACAGTGGAAGAAGACAATTACAGGTCAATCTGTCAATGGAGCAATTTGAGGAACTAAAAGTAGTTGACCTTTCTGGTATCCTCTTCCACGACCAGAATCGCTCCCCTGCTGAGCTGCAGCAGATGGCCAAAGCTGAGTGGTTCTGCTTCCTTGTGAAAACTGATTTGGTTTTGGGGGTTATTAGATATGTGAAGAAAGAAGACACAAGCAAACCCTTACTTAAGAATCCCAGCCCAGCACCCAAGCACTTCTGCAAAAGGGTCGAGTGTCTGGGCTTCACTGATGTCATGTGCAGCTGCTCCAAGGTCACCTGCAGCTGCTTAACTCCAGCTTTAGCCTGGAGCATCCGTGCCCAGGGAGCTGCAGGAATGCTCCTCTTGGCACACAGCATGCCAGAAACAGCACACCCCAGAGTTACAGTGCAGGAGCAAAAATGGTGGAAGAGAACATCGTAATGAAAAACGTGAAAGCACAAAAACATGAAAAGGCAAAAAAGCACGAAGTTGAGAAGATGAAAACATTACACGAAAAAGTAAAATTCATTTTATAACAATGACCAAATGAAATTTTTAAAACAAAACCTGAGGTCACAGAAGAAGATCAACAAAAAAATCTTTAAGCTTGGCTAAATAGTCTTCTCTTACACATAATCTAAACAGAATCAAAACAGGGGATCTGGAAGAACACCCTACAGTAAAAATGTTACTAGAAGTCAAGAAACATCAACAAAAAATTACTTCTATCCTCATATACCAAAATACACACTCTGTTGGTTTTAATCTGCTCAAATTTCTTTTATTCATGAAAAAGGAATAACACTGGTGCAATGTTGCCATGATATTTTCTGAAAAATCCTTTCCTTAGGATTTTTCCTCCTGAGAAGCTGAGAGGCCTCAGGAACAAAATGTAAACAATGGTTATCTGCTGCTGGGGAATGCAACAGGTGGAGCTGTGATTGGTCTCATGTGGTTGTTTCTAATTAATGGCCAGTCACAGTCAGCTGGCTCGGATTCTCTGTCTGAGCCATAAGCCTTTGTTATCATTCCTTCTTTTTCTATCCTTAGCTAGCCTTCTGATGAAATCCTTTCTTCTGTTTTTTTAGTATGGTTTTAATATAATATATATAATGAAATAATAAATCAAGCCTCCTGAAACATGGAGTAAGATCCTCGTCTCTTCCCTCATCCTCGGACCCCTGTGAACACGGTCACAATGCAATAGAGGAAGGGTTTGCAGAGGAGCACTTATGCTACCCCAAAAACTGTATCTTATTCTCCCCTCTAATATTCTTAAGGCATGTGGTCTTCAATATGAGCAAATCACTTTACTAAGCTTGAACATACCTTAGATATGAATTATCTGGAATGTTTATGTAGTATATTGTATACATAATTTAAGTGCATGATTGTATGTCCTTGTAAGTACATACTTGTAGATTTTGCTTGCCCAAAAAGTACCCCATGCTAAAAAAAAGAGGTAACATTTCTGAAGTCTACAGTTACTAATAATCTAAACTTTTTTCTTCTTTAAGCATGCTGCATTTTTTTCATTTTAGATGAAGTTATGTGGCCGCTTGGGCAAATAGCATTTTGTTAATATGGTTGTTCAACATATTTTGATGACAAGCAGAGCAGGCTTCCTAAAATGACTTGTTTAACAAGAATTTGTATTCAACGGTGCTCATAAATAAACAGAGCTTAAAAAAAAATCCACTCATTAGTGGTGAGTGGGAAGCCACTAATTCCCTGTTGTAGGTCCTAAGCCAACAATTCTGGCTAGTTTTAGGCTTTCATTTTTAAAGCTATTAAGAATAATCCTTTTGAAGCAAATAAAGCATTTCAAATGAATGTATGAAAACCAAAAGAATGAGTTCTTCATTCTTCAAAGTGCTTATGCACTACTCACAGTTTTACCAAGAAATTAAAATTTCTGATCAATTTTGACGCTATTAACTTGAAGATGTCCAAATAAGAAATTGATCAGCATTCCTAGTATTCTTTGGACACACACACACCTGATGTGAGCCCAACATAAGATTAGTAAGGAAAGAGGCAAAGAAATTAAGGTCTTGTATTTGAACCGCTTAGCTCTGATGCATGACCTACAGACTAGCATTAAGTCCCTTGTTTACACTTAATCATTCATGTAAGAGGCTAATCTGACTATACACACTTTTGGCAAACTCTTCCCAGGCGGATGAATGGATTTTCCAGAAGGAAATGCTTCCATTCATAATCTGCTGGCAATACTTTTCTGGGTCAAAGTCCAAAAAAGTTTTGCTCGCTGGAATGATGCATCATCTTAAATTAATGCCCAAAATTCTCACTACTATTTACTTTATAAGGCATTGTGATGCAAAATATGCCTCTGCAGAGTGCTCACAGACTCTAATCTCACTAATTCCTCTTGTGCATGCCTAAGACTTTATGTAGTGTAGATCAAAAAAGCATATCTGTATTAAATTAAATTTATAAAGTAAAGGTCCAAGATAAAATGATCAAGCCTAATTTACATTGCATCTGGTCTTGATAATAAAAACAGAAATAGGCTACAACATACACTTAACCCAGTCTATAATTAGCAAATGTGGCTTTTGGAGAAAAAATTATTGTCAAGCACATGGGAAGTTTGTATGTATATATATGTGTGAGTTTACCTATATGTATATGCTTACACATACACAAAGAGATGAAGTACTAAGTCTGAAAATTATGCAAGAATTATGCAGGCAGTTCATGTTACTTTAAGTAAAAACTCTTGCCACACAAGTAGCAATTGGAAGAGTCTTTTTCAGGTCTTCTCTTCCATAAAATTCAGAAATATTGCAATTGCGCAACATTAAGGCAATACACACAGTCTTTGTTCTCTAACTTAGTTTTCTGTGCACATATGAGACATCTGCTTGGAGGAAAATGGGAAAATGTCACTTTTAATAAATATACAATGCCCTTGGCAAATTAAGATTGTATTTGACAATGTACAAAAGTACATAGTAGACAAGTTTGTTAATGCTGATTATCTTACAGATCTTCAATAGATTTTCAGCAGCCATTAAAAGTCATCTTCAAATAACTTGTCAGGAGAAAAGTAAAATATGGTTATGTGGATAAATTCCTTCATACAAAGATTCTTTTTACATGGTTTCCTACCCAGGATGATCAGTCTTTTTACAAGAAGAAAATGTTTTGGATTGTGTTTCCTATTGCCTTTGAAAATATCATTGTGTAATTATCTGACAGTATCCTCTTAACTGTCAAACATTGCAAATCATTTTATACGTCTTATTTCCTGAGCAAATGCACTAAATTTCATGGTTTAAATCCTGGATCTTGAATTCGAATGTGCACATAGACTTTAACAGACTATTCAAATACAAATTCTGCCATAATATGGTAACATACATTAAAATTATCATTTACAGTTTGATCGAAAAAAACAAAAAACCCAAACAAAAACCAAACAAGCAAAAAACTAGCACAAAGATTGTTATTATTGTTCAGTAACTTACACTTTGAGAACAGAGCATATGGCAAAATGAATCTGTGAGGTCTCATTATGCTACAATGCCTGCCCAAGCCAGTCCTTCATCGTCTACCAAAACTCTTGATCTAAGCTTTAATAACATTTTGACTTTATAAAATAACTTGTATTTCTGGATTGCATTAAAACAAAATAGTAGGATGAGAAAAATATTAAAAACCAGTTCTAGTTCCATATCATCTGTGTGTCTGGGCTCACATTTCTGCAATCCAGCCAGGAGCAGAAAGCTACTGGAAAAGACAACTGCTGCCCACATTATACCTGACTTGCACTGAATTTGCTCCCAAAGCAGCAGAGAACAACTGGGGAAAAGATTTTCATTTGGCACAGAGCTTGTCTGAAAAGACCTCAATTTTAAAACCACTCAGTGAATACTCTCAGATCAAAATAGAAACCTACATGCTCAAAAAAGACTTCCTGGACATACCTAAAATAGAAAAGAAAATGGACAAGTTTTCTACTGCTGACAGATTAATTGTTGTAAGAACTCAGCACTGCAATCTGCTGATGTAACTGTTCTTCTAGCAATCCAGTGAGCTTGTATTTCTGATGCCAAAATCTCAGGTTCAACCCTTAAAGCAGTCCTGAAGGAAGCCATGCAAGGAAACTGCTAAGGAGGAGACTAATGCCCCCAAGGGCAGGAATAGGTATAAAGTGTTCCTGCAAAGATTTTAACTCATAGGAGGGAGCAATGATGCAGACACTTTTGGATGCTGCCGGTACTGTCAGACATGACTTCTGTTTTCCTGAGGTTTTGGCCTCAAGAATAGGTCCTTCCTGAAAATCAGGGTGTAATTCATGTCCTTCCCATCCTTTTTCCATCATCAGTGCACCCCTGAGTGACTGAGAAATTAGAAGTTTACCTTAGATGGTAAAAAACTTCCTATTTTAGCTTTCTAATACCTGTCTGTAAAATTTCAGTATTTTGGAGACCATACCTGTGTCAAAATGCAGCAGTCCAACTGCATACATAATTATGTAAGCCCAGTTCTGGCCAAAAGAAGAACTGTCATCACCTTTAAGCAATCCTTCTGTACAAAAAGAAATCCCACTATAAACGAGCTTCTTAGAGGTCTGACGCCACCTCTGACACTATAATTTTATATTACTATTATTTAATTTTATAATAAACACTACAATATTGAACACCATATATGAAGTACATACCATACTGTTATTATATATGGTGCTGTATCAATATATTAGCAAGAAGAGAAGAGAACATTAGCTGCATGATAAAAAAGGTTGTAAGGTTTTTTTACAAAGAAAAGTTAATGAGAGCACTGTAGCAAATGCCTCTGCAAAGACCTCTCTGGCTGTCTTATCTACTCTCTGCCCATTATGGCCAAAGAAACACCTAGAATTTCTAAGCAGCTATTTGGCAAACCTCTATATCTTTAAATTAGAAAATGCTTTCCATGACTTTCCGTGGTAAAAAGATGTACAAGGTGGGGTTAGATCACAGGTTGGACTCAATCTCAAAGCTCTTTTCCAATCTAGTTGATTCTGTGCTTCTGTAGGACTGACAAAGGTGACATAAGGCTAGCCCTTGAGGAAAAAAAGCATCCCTTTTTTCCTCTATCAATATAAATATTGATACAGATAAGCCAATCTAAGAAGATCAGATTATAAAAAATACTTTGCTGTTTCACACCAAAGAAGAACCCAATACCTCCATCACCCACTAGCACAGCAAATTACAGTGATGTCATGCATCAGTCTACATAAAACATAAACCTTCAGTAGGAAGCTAACAGCTGTCTCTTGACTCTTTCAATGAGGGAAGAGACAAGGCACAGATGACTTCTTTCCTCATTCCCACTTGAGAGAGATTTTCCTTTAGCTTTGTTTTAACCACTGTTTCTTGCTGTCCATTCATCAATGACAGCATGAGGACACAAGCCAAGTGTCCAAGACACTGTGAAATGCTGTTCAGGAGCAGCAACACAAAACAACCTCTTGAATAAGGTTGGTCTGGGACAGAGCAATCATGAGATACATGGAAAGAGAAGGAAGCCCTCCTGTTGCCCCAGGGTTTAGCAGTTGAGAAGTAAGAAACTAAGTTCAGGGAAGTACACTCTGGCTGGTGGTGTTTTTGCATGACTTAAGAACAGATGACAAATCACACTCGTGGAGCATCATATGATAGAGTAGCAAATGGGAACAGGTATGAAAAAATATGCAAAAGAGTGAATGATAGAAATTTGTCCTAGGTTCTCACCTGGGATCGTCAATTCTCTCCAGCTCCCACACCTCTGCTAGACAGCTTTGACTTTTCCAGGCAGAAACAGAACCTCTGTCTTTTTGTTTGAGGAGCTGGAGTTGGTGCTTACAGCTGGGAAGCAAGAACTGTGACTGCTGAACATGCAGTGGGACCATATTTTTCGCATTATTATTTGTTGTTCTGAACCTCCTCTTCAGAGACCATAAGGGAAAATCAATCTAGTGGGACTTTTTCACTTGACAAAGGGCTTTGTTCATGCTCCCAAGAAAGATCAAAAACCTCTCCACATGGGTGAATGCAACAGGCACTGCTGGAAAAGCATGGAATTTGCAGGTATCAGGTAACAGCAAAGATGTACAGGGTAAGTGCATGTATCCGTTCAAAACTTGGGAACAGAGCTGCATGCAACACAAATCAGAGCAGATGCAGAGAACATCAGAGGAGTTAAGTAGGGAGGGAAGGAGAGTAGAAATAAAAGCATTTGTATGTATTTACATAGATTAAGCTGGGCAAATTGACAACAAGCCAATAAACACTTCTGGAAGTGGCTGGAAGCAATTGATTACAGGAAAAGGAGGGAAGGAAAATCAGAAATATGCAAGTACTTCCAGAATATGTGCATTCATGTAACAAGACTGAGCAGCTGAGGAGAAGAAAGTGATTTTCCAGAGCCACAAAGAAAATTATTAGACACATGGCATGGCTCTACCTTGACTGGCATGCTACACCAGAAAATTAAGGAGAAAAAAATTATTTCACACATCTATTCTGGCTAAAATTTCCAGACCAACTCAGGCATGTCTCAGAGGACTTGCCCTTGCAAAACAGTCCCTCACAATGCTCCAGACATTCTTCTTTCTCATGGCAAAACCCCAAAGTCATGACAGCCTTCTGTAATCAAGTTTTTGTCTTAACTTTGTACCTTCTTTTTTCTTTTAAAACCATGGCAGGAATGACCAAGAACAGACTTCGTATCCATTTCCAGAGACAGCAGTCCAGAATCTTATTTACCTATGTCAGCCATGGCAAAGGTTACAAACTCACTTATTTAGTGCATTTATTTCTTAAAACCAACAACTGTATTAAAGAAACAAGAAAAAATAATAGTGCTAGAGATGCTCAATTTATAATAATGAAAAAATGAACAAATTTGCTGGTCAAAATGTTATCTTTGGTCCACTACTCCCACTGATGCATTGTCTCAATTTAAAAGTCTGTTATTGATTATGCAGGCATTCATACTAATGTTGTTACACATACAAAGAGAAACCGATATATTTGTTCATGTGTGTAGATGCCCACATTTTCTTCCATAAAAATCTAGGAGCTGGATATATTGCTGCAGTGCTAATGGAAACAAACTGTTCCTTCCTCTTCCCAGTTTCTTAGTTCTAGCAGGAATCTCTCATTTGACCTTCAGCAAGGCATTTCAATTCTTTCTGCCTGTGTTTTCTCATCTGTAAAATTAAGGCTATAATACCTACCTACTTCACAAGTGGGACAGTGTTAAATTTAATGCATTAATGTCTTCAAGTGTTTTCAGACAAATGGATCAAACCCACTACAGAATGTAAGTTATTATTAAATTATGTTTCACTGAGTTAATGCTGTTGCATTACTCTATCTGATTAAATAAGAAAAAAATATTCATGCAATGCCTCTTGGATACTTTTATCCCAAAGGGTGAAATTGATGTTCACAAGCCTACAGATGGACTCAAAGTTTTATTTTGGAGAAAGAAAGAAGTGAGGAAATCTAGATGTCAACAGAAGTGAAAGAGTCCCGGGGAGTGGATGGTTGTGAGGGCGATTCAAGCAATTGTGAGGTAGAGCAACTTGTGAAGCAGAAATTGTGTAGCAGAAGGCAACACAAGTGCCTTGTGCCCCACCATGGCAGATCAGTCTCTGGAAGCAATGAAGTCTCTGTTCATCTCTGTGCCAGCGGGACAGGAGCATCCCCTCTCACCACATCAGTGCTGCATTTGGCCTCCACTCAGAGGAATGAAGCACAAGATCTGTAGCCTGGAGTTGCTCTCTTGGTGGATCCAAGCACCTCTCAGGCACGGTTCAGAAACACTTTGAGTCTGTTCAGTCACGGCAGGCAATCCATCTGTGATGAACGTGACACATGAAAATGTCATTTGTAAAAAGGGGGATTCATTGCAGGAGGGTTGTTCATACCTGATGCCTCTCCTACATCTCCTCTTGACCTGATGCGCAGATGCCTGGTCTTGTCCTGTGATCTCACATCAGGATCTTGTTGTGGGGGATAAGGGAAAGGAGTGTTTGGAGCAAGAGCTGCAGGAAGATGAGAAGGGTTTTTGACAGCATGTTGAGTTGGATGTTGTACTGGTGTTGATGCCGCTGGTCCCAATGCCATCAAGGCATTTCTTGTGGATGACAAGGAATCTAGGAAAGTAGTGATTAACATGCATATCAGTGTGATTGACAAGCTATGTTGCCTGCTTTGTGCTAATGTATTGCATGGACAACACCTATTCTAGGCATACCAGAATCAGCATACAGATTTAAAGCACAGATTTAAACAAGAAATATTTAGTATCTTTCCCAAATAAACAAATAAAGAAAAATTGTTTGATGGATCTATCTGCTCAATAGGCCACAGAGATCAGATTCTGTCTGGTGACAAAATGTTTTTGCCTTGCAGGATTCAAGTGGATACAAGGCAACATTCTTTCAGATTGCACTAAGGCCAATTCATTTGCTTTCCCATTCCTCCATCCCCAGTTTGTCACTCCAAAGGCAAGAAAAAAATAAATACAACATTAGGTTTGATAACCTTCTGGTAGTAGTGTGCCATTAAATATACACAAATCAGGGAGCTTGGAAATATTTAAGCCTTCCAAATCTGCCAAGAAGACTGAAATGGAGGTTGCAAAGTCTAAGGTTGTATATATTTTATGTCCTTCTTGACACCATGCTGCATTCATCAAAGCATCCATTCTCTTTTTCTTTTTTCTTATCACATCTGCAGAGGCTAGACTACCTGCTTTATTACTATCGCAGTCAAAGGTCACACAGTGTTCTAAACAATAAGGATGCCACTTTAATTTCTTGAGAAAAATCTTTCTTGATGTGAAAGCTTGCCACAGAAACAGTGGTGCTACTTGCTGTGTAAAATGTGTGCAGTGGCTCCCAGGATTAAATTTGTGAGGTAATTCTAGTTTCTGCTGGTATTACGCACAAACATTCCTTCTCAATTTTCTTCTCTTCACCAGGGCACATATAAGCCTTTCACAATGGCATTGGTTTATTTTTTTAATCCATCTCATACTTTAGAGAATTGAAATCAAGTGCCTGAAGTTGATTTCATAACAACATCTGCTTTATTTATTTGCTTATTTGGCTGACTAGCAATTTCTAAGTCAGTTCCTAGTATAACATATGATCATCCAGAATCAGCCCCCTGCTGCCAAAAATTATCTATGTCCTTTGATTGAAAGATCAGCCACTTCCTTTGGCATTTTATGCCAAATGTTAACTCTGGATCCCCTTTTAGCAGCAAAGAAGTAACATTTCACAGTCTGTTACGCAGGGAACAGGCTACTTCTGCAAGCACTTTCAATCAGATAATTAAGTGTAAGGATCTGAATAACCAGATTTCTGAGTGGTAAGCATGAAAATGCATTGTCAGAATATCCTCAGCTAGGAGACCACTACCTGATCACTCCTGCACCAAAACAGTTTCCTTCCACCTCTCATTTTAGTGATGCCACATCTTCTAATACTTATAACTCTACCTTACAGCAAGACTGGCTGAAGGAACAATGGGATTTATGCCTGAAAGCCATTTATCCAAAATAAACTACAATAAAATAAAGTATGCTCAAAGGTATAATTTCAGACTACCATTGTCATGGGAAGATAAAGTATGTAAATTTGTATTTCATTTAGGAATAGTGCAGCAATCAATGTTTCCAGTAATGTTTGAAGTGACTGATTCAGCAGGCTGTGGCAGGGAAGTGGGGCTGTTTAAGCAGCAAGCTAATTTCCGGATATTATTTTTATGCAGGGAATATAATACCTTATTGATTAGCACTTTGATCATTACAAGGCCAGGATGAAATGGTACTGTATGTGAAAGAAAAGGTGTAGAGAAGGAAAGCAGAACCAGACAGAAAAAGTAAGCAGATAACAGTGAAAAGTAAGTATGTCAAGTCATGAGCAGAGTGAGAAGGCAGGGCTTACTGTCAGAGGGGACAGGAACATGAGAAAGTACAGAAAGGAGGATCACCCTCTAAGCAGGTAAAAGTGTAGCTCCTTAATATGGATGGGTTTTTAAATGATCTAGAAATTATTTAATTTGAGAGCTTTCTACATTTCAGTACTCCTGACAACAACAACAAAAAAAAATCCCACAGTATTTAATACTTTTAAGTTCTACATATTGCAAGGTCTGTTCTAGAGGTTTAGATCTTTTTCCTAGCTGTTTCACAAGAAGAAAGGGGAGGGGAGATGGGGTTGTTTGGTCTGTGTGATGCAGCAAGTACATTTCTACTTCTGACATTTCTCTTCCTTTGGCAGCTCCCCCACAGATCACCCTGTGCATGGAGAATATAGAAGCAGCAGGACAGAGCAGCACAGCAATCACAAAACTCCTGCATATCTAAACTGAGATAGCAGCTCCAGCACCAAAACTAAGAAACTATTTCAGTGACATCTGGCAGAATTTGCCAGATGTCAATATGAGAATTCATGCACAGTAAGACAGGAAACAACACACATCTTCTGGGAACAAACTGTACAACACTGAAGAACTGAGAAAAAGCAGCAGAAAAGAAAGCAAAGAAAAACATATTAAGTACTTCATATACCCATTTTTCAAGCACGCTTTGATTTAAATGAATGTTTTATAGCTCTTTCTTATCCAATGACAACTTCTTGTAATATCTTGATGAATTTAAGGTAAGAGATCTTACCTATAGAAAATAAATAAAAATATATATGAATGAAGATTTAGGGGTATGTTATAGCCAACACATGACAGCTGGTGAAGAAAGAAATGATGGTCCTAAATCCTCCCTAATTATCTTTTTGTTTAAATATATGTTCCCGTGTCAGTAATGAACAAAGACATTTAACTCTTTATGTACAAGTGAGGAAAACTGTCAAATTAAGTCACACACATCAAAGACCTATAGCCAAGTAAGGAAAGTATTTATTAATTTTGTCTATTGCTCAAGCTGGAACTCTGCATTTTTCTGCATTAAATTGTACATGTTTCTTCCAGATTGTTTCTCCAACCCATTGTGATCACATTCACTTTTGGTTCCGTCCTACAGCTAACACCAATGAAAAAATATCAACCCAAACTTACAGATAGTGTTTTGAACTGCTGTGCAGATGTCACATAGGAAGAACATGTTATATTTTTAGTTTTAAGTTCCGGCAGAAATGTTCACAGATTATGACCCCAAGTTTGCCTGTTAATGACTTCCTGAAGGATTTAAAAGGTATTCCTTTAAACTACTCAATTCACTTCAATAGTCACGGAAGTCCTTCTGCAAAAGCAACTTGAAGCTGCAGGACACAATCAAGAGTGAGCTACCAGACACATTCCATGTGGAGTCTTCAACAAACAAATTAAGCAGCCATTGCTCCCACCGACTGTTTCAGACCAATCATTCACTGGACAGGACACATTTATCAGCTTTCAGGCTCTGGTCATACTGACAGAATTTCCTTGACATGACTTTGTGTTTCTTTTCTGTCTCATTGATACATCCCGGTCTCACTCTCCAAACACTGCCCATACAGGTTCCAACCAGGCCTGTTGTGCAAAGCCATTGCCAACTTCTCATCCTGAACTATTTCAAGGAACCCACCGCGGATGCTACCAGATGATGGCATCACCAGTGCCAGATGCAACATCTGTGGCCTGTGAGAAAGCCACCAAGGCCATTTACCCAGGCCATCACTTGCAAAGTGGCACATACCTGCATTGTGGGCTCCCCTGTACAGGAGAAGTGAACAGTATCCATCTTAAGGATTCAGGATCATGGGGAATTTGACACCTGCTTCTCCTCAGGACTGCATGTTGTTTGAGAATATATTATTGCTGATAGTACTACTAGAAGTAGCACTACTAGTACTACTCCTACTACTGCTATTACTGCCAGAAACATTAATTATGTAATAATTATCTCCCTTATATTGAAATGTCATTCTTTCAGATTTAAACCAACCATGACTTCCAGACTGGAGACTCTTTCATAATAAAAAAAGAAAATTATTTTCTTTTTTCTTGCCCTGGTTTTCAAATAATACAGACTTTTTTCACCTTTTCTTTCTGATGTAACTTACAAATTCTGCCCTAAAAACATTTGGAGATTCATAACTGTGATTCTACCACTGTTGCTAATCTTACATATAGATTGACATTTGAGTCAGGTTTAATATAACAGATGAACCCAACTGCTGACTGGTTCCAGTTATGTTAAGATGTTCAGTGACTTGTGAAAATAGCAAAAAAATTACTTCTCTGGCAGGCTGAGGAATTAACACCATACTGAAATAGAGACCTCTTCTCATGTCATTTTCTTTGTTGGGGAGATCTTTTCATCCATCTGTTATTAACAGTTCTCAATACAAAAAAGGAATTTATGGGATGTGGAGAAAGGAACAGGCCATATGGGAGGACTATAGGAAAATCATTAGAGTAGGCAGGGATGTGACAAGAAAGACCAAGGCCCGCTTGGAATTAATTCTGGCAGAGGACATCAAGGACATCAAGAAGGGCTTCACAAATAAATCAGCAGAAAAAGGAAGATTAGGGGAAATGTGGGGCTGCTGCTGATTCAGATGGTTGTTCTGGTAATGGAAGACACAGAGATGAAGGAAACAGTGAATGCCTTCTTTGCCTCAGTCTTTACTGCTGAAGACGGCTCTCAGGAATCCCAGAACTCTGGGATAAGAGAAGGCCAGAGAAAGGAAGACTTTCCCCAGGTCATAGAGTGTTGTGTTAGAGATCAGCTAGGCAGACTTCACACGCATAAATCCATAAGACCTGATGGGATGTCCCACAAGTGCTGAGGAAGCTGATGGATGTCATTACTTGCTGTTCTTGACCACCTTTGAAAAATCATGGAGAATGGGAGAGGTGCCTCATGACTAGAGGAATGCCAGTGTTACTCCCATCTTTAAACATGGCAAGAAGGAAAACCCATGAAACTATCAGTAAGTCAACCTGACCTCTGTCCCTGGAAAGGTGATGGAATAGGTCATTCTGGAGGTCACCAGTGAGCATGTAGAAGAAAAGGTAATCAGGAGCAGTCAGCATGGATTCACCAAGGGGCAGTCATCCCTGACAAATCTGATACCCTACATCATGACACAGCAGGATGGGTTGATGACAGTAGAGCAGTGGGTGTTGCCTACCTAGACTTCAGCAAGGCTTTTGAGACTGTCCCATAAAACCCGCATAGGCAAGCTCAGGAGATGTGGTTTTGATAAATGAACAGTGAAGTGGATCAAGAACTGACTGAATGGCAGAGCTCAGAGGGTTGTTATCAGAGGATTAGAATCCAGCTGCAGGCCTGTAGTCAGTGGTGTGCCCCAAGTTCATTACTGGGTCCAGTTTTATTCAACTTGTTTATCAATAATCTGGAAAAAGGGAAAGAATACAAGGGACCATCAGCAAGTGTGCTGAGCAGCTGACACACCTGAGGACTGTGCTGCCATTCAGCAGGATCTTGATGAGCTTAAGAATTGGGCAGAAAGAAAGCCAACAAGGTTCAACAAGAGCAGGTGTAGGGTCCTGCACCTGGGGAGGACTAATCCCAAGTACGAGCACAGCCTGGGGCCTGAACTGCTGGAGAGCAGCTCTTTGAAGAAGGATCTGGCAGTCTTGGTGGATGACCATGTGATTGACCACATGTCTTGGTGTGATTGACCATGAGCTGGCAGTGACCCTGTGCCTAGGAGGGCCAATGGTATCCTGGGGTGCATTGGGAAGAGTGTGGCCAGCAGGTAAAGGGAGGTGATCCTGAGCCTCTACTTGGCCCTAGTGAGACCACTGGGATCCTATGACCAGTTCTGGACTCCTCAATACAACAAAGACAAGGAGCTACTGAAGAGGGTCCAGCAGAGGCCACAAAGTTGATGAGGGGTCTGAGCATCTCTGTTGTGAGAACAGACTACAGGAGCTGGGCCTGTTTAGTCTAGAGGAGAAAAAGCTGAATAGGGCATCTCATAATGCATGTAAATATCTCAAAGGTGATGGTCCAGACTGTTTTCAGTAACAGAATGAGGAGCAATGGCCATAAATTAAACCACAAGAAGGTTCCACCTTAAAGTAAGGAAAGGTGGCAGAGCATTGGAACAGGCTGCCCAGGGAGGTCATGGAGTCTCCCTTTCCAGAGATTTAAAACCCATCTGGACCCATTCCTGTGTGACCTGCTCCTGGTGACGCTGCCTTGGTAGGGGAGCTGGACTAGTTGATCCCCAGAGGTCCCTTCCAACCCTAACAATTATGTGATTCTGTGATTTATCTGCCAAATGACTTGTTACACCAAGTGCAAGGGTCATGAACAATTAATTTATTTATTTCCTTATGTTTTTGTAAAATATTGGTAGAAAAGGAATGTTTGCTCTTAACTGATTAACATCAAACCATTTTAATTTCTACTGTTCTTACAAAATTCAAGTTATATATGGATTAAAAGAGTGTAATGTCCCTCCTTGTCTTCATTTCACTATGCACTTTTCTCCCTTGTCTTGCCATCTGTTTAGGTGTTGGGTTTTTTTAAGCTCTACTATTTCACACTACTAAGACTTTACAAATTTTAAGTTGAAAAGGGAGTTGAGTAACGTGCGTAATTTCGACTCCTTAACACAATTAAGTAAAATATTCAATCTTTAGCAATTTTAATTATCTTTGAGGATTTCTATCAAATAGTAAACCTAGTAACCTCATACGTAATTCTTACACAAAGGTTTTCACCACAGACAAAGCAGGAAATTATCAGTCTGTCAGTATTTCAGGTATTCCTGAAATTCATTCAGTGCATCCATCTCAGGCTCAAGTTAAGTCATCTTGCCAGACAATCACAGAGCACAGAATGCACGAGTCTGAAAGAGGTATATGGGGAATCATCTTGTTTGACCTCCTTGCTCAAAGCAGGGTCAGAAAAATTAAATTGTCCAGGACTGTGTCCAGTTGTGTTTTGAGAATGTCCAAGGATGGAGACTGTACATCTCTAGACAGTGTTCCAGTGTGCAACCACTCTCACAGAAAGTAAAAAATAAATTCCTATATTCAGATAGAATTTTCTGTGTTTTGCTTTATACCCATTGCCTGGCTATGAATGTGAAGAGTCTAAATGTTTCCTCTTTACACCCTGCCATTTATAAATATTGATAAGCTTTCCCTTGACTCTTCTCTTCTTCAGGCTAAATAATCACAGCTCTCTCAGCCTCTCCACATATGAGAAATCCTTGTAGAGTTGCTCCACTAAGTCCATATCCCTGCTGTATCAGGGTGCCCAGAAATGGCACCCCAGATGTAGCCTCACAAATGCTGAGCAGACAAGAAGGATCACCTGCCTGGACTTGTTGGCAACATTCTCCCAAATGCAGCCAGACCAGGAGGCTGTTGGCCTCCTTTGCTGCAGGGGCACATTGATGGCTCTTGGTCAGCTTGCTGTCCACCAGGACCTTTAAGGCCTTCTCTGAAAAGCTGCTTTCCAGCTGGTCAGCCCTAGTGTGTACTGGTGCCACGTGTTACTGCTCCCTGTGAGAAGGACTTTCCCCTGTTGAACTTCATAAGGTTTGTTTCTCCAGCCCATCCAAGTCCCTCCCTGCATCAAGGCATACACACCTAAGGTTTGCCAGCCATTCCTCCCAGATTTGTCCCATTCTGCAAACTTGCTGAGTGTACAGCCTGCCCCATCATCCCAATCATTAATTAAAATGTTAAGCAGTGCTGGACCCTGTATTGCTGCCTGGGGTACACCACCAGGGTCTGATCTCCCACTAGTCTTCATGCTGCTGATCACCGCACTTTAAGCCTGACAGTTCAGACAGGTTTCAGTCCACCCCCTCAAGCCCCTACTTCATCAGCTCGTGAGCTCCTTGATCCCTTATGTTTTTTGGAAGTTATCACCAGTGCCCTCCAGAAACATCCTGAGCTGCCTGTGCCCTTCTGTGCTGTCCCTCCAACAGACAGGAGAGTGGGACAAGCCGCCCATGAGATGAAGAGATGATAGCTCAGTATGGTAGTTGCACTTTACCTTCATACTAGTGAGTCACCAAATACCATCTGCTTTGCTTTCCCTCACATACAGTATCTCAAAACTAAATTTTAAAACACATTTTCTACGTAATGTGCTCCAAACCACTGAACCATCTTGGATGTCTTCTGCTGGACTCACATCATTATGGCAATATCTCATACCCCAAAAGCCCTTTCAACCCAACCTTGTTGAGTTCCCTCTTCCTTCAGTGATCAACCACTGCTCCAGTCCAGTGTCATTTACAAACTTGGGAAAGGAGCACTCCATCTCATCCTCCAGGTCAATAATATAATAGAGGAATTACACAAAATCAGCTCTACTGCTGATGGATCTCTGAAGGACACTGCCCAGATTTTCAGTATTTTGGAGGGATATATTTAGTCAGAGAGCTAGGCTCTAAGTGACATGCTTTAGAATTGAAAAGGAGTATTTATATATTTTTTCTATTTAAAGATCTATCTCTGTATTTTTACTGGCCCATAAAATTCAGTTAAAATATATTGTTGCACTATATTTCTGTTTCCAGAAATTCTGAGGACTCTGATCAACTTCATTCTTTAAGAATTATTTGCTCTGTCCTACACACAATTTCAACTAATATTTCTGGTTTTGCACAATCAGACCAACGTGATTTGTAGTTATTTTAGGTAAATTTAAAAGCTTCTTAAAAAATACATGCTCAGTGTCTTACCATTATAAAGAAAGCTAAAATAAATTCAGGTAGATAACACATTCAAAAGTGTGAAGTTTTTAACAAGGTATATTTCTTCAAAGTCAAACGGAACAATAAAAAGAAAATCTCTACTCTGAACAGGACAAAAAGGCAGGAAATTAAATTTCACTGCAAAAGGGTTGACAGGCACTTTGGTCCTTACTTGAGTGCTATACATTATGAATCTCTTCCCTATTGTGCTAATACCATCCATTACAGATGTTGAAAGGTCATGAGTCAGGCTCAAAAATACCATGAAACTGAACCTATGATC
Source organism: Melospiza melodia melodia (assembly GCF_035770615.1). Taxonomy (NCBI): domain Eukaryota; kingdom Metazoa; phylum Chordata; class Aves; order Passeriformes; family Passerellidae; genus Melospiza; species Melospiza melodia. The sequence continues at coordinate 111,708,330 of NC_086194.1, read as the reverse complement.
ACAATAAATTCTTACTGCTTATTTACCTTTGGATTTCAGAATGCACTCCTATTACCTTTTCAAGTTTTACTCTGTAAGCACACAAGAGACTGCATGTCTATTTTTAAATGAAAGCATTAGAGTGGCTTCCTGACCATTCATCACACTCCATTCCTCACCGCCCCCAGTACTCACTTCAGAGCTCTCTTCTACTTGGCTTTTTTTTTTTTTTTTTGGTTTTTTTTTTTCTTGTGTGCTATGGAAAGCATCCAAGACATCAGCTTCATTTCAAGGACCCAGTGTCTTCCCACATTTCCTTATGCATCAAAAGAGCCAGATTCAAAAGGAGTGAAGGATGATCTGGGGCAACCTTTACATGAAATAATAATGGAAAAAAACATTTTATATATCAGTTCAAACAAATTAGAGCAACTGGTACATGAAAGAACTGCCTGGGTGTGACCAACCTGTGCATTATGCATTGAGCAAGGCATGAAGTGGACTGATGCTCAAGTACAACAAGCAACACCAAGAATCTATGTGGATATCCCTGTGAAGCCAGAAACCACTGTTATGAGTTTCTACTTCTGATATCTGGGCCAAGAAATATTTAATTGAAGTAAAATGCAAAAGTAAAAGAAAGCCTGGGGTTTTTTTCTTTAGGGCAATTAAGCTGAGTAAGTGTCATGAAATGCGATACTGGGATTGACCTCCTCTTTCAAATCAGATCCCAACTGTGCAAAGGCACCTGCAGGCCTTGGACTAGGTTCAACCCCCATCTCTAAATCCCTCCTATTAGACCTGTACTCATTTTTATGATGGACTACAGCTCATATGTAATGTAGATGTATCACCATTTCATCTAATATCAGTGTATAATATTGTATCCACAACTTTCCATTTCATTCGTTATGCATTGCACTTTGATTTTAATGTATTTGCTTTTGTGATACATCTGCCCACTGAGTGGCAATTTTAATTGAAAACTAAGCTTGAACTCACTTAGAATATTTGAAATTCAGCAGATCATTTCATATTATCTTACCAAATTAATTACATATGATTACACATGTGTGATAAAACAGTCTGAACTATGGCTGAAGTACCACAGTGATGATAAATGACAAATTGCTAAGTTTGGGAAAAGTGACTATGATTAGACTGCCAGAGGATCAGTGTTGGAACAGTTCTGTTTAACATTTTAATTTTTATATTGAAGACCTAAACAACTGGTTAATTTGCTGAAAAATTCCTGATGCTATTAAGCTGGGTGCTACTGAGAATACTAATGAAGGCAAGGAACTTGGTTTAGAAATGTGTTTGGAAAATAACAAAAGAGATAAATTTTCAAAGATGTAGAAGCATTTAGTAGCGAAACCCTCCTGCAAAATTAAAATATCACTAACAAAACAATTCTGAACACAGTTCTAGAAGAAGCACTGGAAGCAGAAAATTAGATAAATGTGAATTCTACAGTGGACGTAAAGAGAACATGTATTAGGTAACAACACAGCTGCTGGGAGATAGCAGTCCCTGAGGCACAAAGATAGGTCGCCATTAGTGGGTTTACTTCTCAGATACTAAATGGATGGTCTGTCATGTAAAAACCTAGGTAGTATCCAGGCATTCCATTAGGACACAGACTTGAAGGTATTTCCTAGGTTATTGGTTCATGAATATGAAGGAATAAAAAAAACTATAAATGCACAATTTTGCCATGCAGCTGATCAACAAGGTGGTGATCACCATGTACCTGAACAGCACAAACAAAAAGTTCCTTTCTATATGGCCTGATGCATAGTGTGATTCATTTGACCAAACCTAGAGTTATGCTAAATATTATGGGTTATTATAGACAGTGGAAAGAAGCAGACTGCTCTAGTACAGGATTCATTGCATCCTAAAGCATGCATCTAAATGTCTTGACTGTAAAGGCTGACCGACTCAGACAAACATATCTAAAAATAGGTGTGATGAATCAGACATCAACTTTGCATCCATCTTCACTTCTCAGTTCAGTTCAACTTTGATGGGCTCTATCTATACGTGTGCATCCTGGTTATGGATCAGGTTTTAAGCAGGGAACTCTGTAAGGCCAAACTAGCAGCACTTATATTAAACTAAGAACGAAAGCACTCTCAGTAATGATCAAGGCAGAAAACTCCACAAGTTAAGTGCAAATAAAAAGTAATGGGGACTAGGAGAATAGTCTTAAGCTAAAGGAGGGTAGATTTAGATTAGATAGCAAGAAGAAATTCTTTACTGTAAGGGTGGTTAGCCACCAGAACAAGTTGGCTAGAGAGGTTGTGGATGCTCCACCCCTGGGATTGTTTGAGACCAGGTTGGATGGGGCTCTGAATCTAGTGAAAGGTGTTCCTGCCCATGGCAGGGAGGTTAGAACTAGATGATCTTAAGGTCCCTTCCAACCCAAACAATTCTATGATTCTGTGACTCTATGCGTCTATGATTCCTTTAGAAATATCACAATATCTAATTTTATTAGCAGTTTTCTTGCAGAGATTGAAACAAATGTCTACAAAACAAAAGAGCTCTCATACAGGACAGCTGAAACACAAAGCAAGCAAATAGTCATTTGGATTTTGTCTTCATAGTCCCACACCTTCTCTTTCAGTGTTACATAGCTACACATATTTACACATGCAAGCTTTCGAGGTAAACAAAGTCAAAGAACAAAACACCTGTCATATTGTTTCTACTGAGAAAAATGCATATTTATATAAAGAATGTTCCGTAAATAAAGATTAAACAATCCTGCAATGATATGTGAAACACAGTAAAATCTTTAAATATCCTCCTTTTCTCATGCTGAGTTTTTGTCCTCAAGGGGATGGGTTTCAAACTTATTTTAATCAGAAAAGGTCATACTGTGGTTTTGTCTATCAAGAATACTCAACTGAGACAATTGTAGTCTAAACTCTTTATATTTCATGGGTTTTTTATTTTATTTTATTCTTTATATTTTTTTATGATACAGCCTGTATCTCAGCATTATGTGAAGAGAGAAGAGTAACTGTGTGCTGACAACTCAAGGACACAGCAAAATTTCTAGAGACACTTCTACCTTTGTATGTGATTTTTACATAAATAGGGGTCTTCCTAGGGGTGTACCAGATATGAGATATGTATCCCACTTGTTCTTTGGACCTTCACAAGTCAGTAGGAACAGCAGAGTCAATTGCTACAGGAACCATGCTTCTACAATGTGAGGTTAAAGTAGGAGTCAAGTAGGGGAATGGAGAATGGTGACACTCCTCTCTTCTCTCTCCAGAAAGCTAATTTGATGAGCGCTGTAAGTCCTGAAAATTCTGCCTTGCAGCAAGAAAATAAAAGCACTTCCTCTGTTTATCACAGCCAATAGAAAGTGGTGAGATGAACATGATCCACAATCAATACACAGAAATCACACTGTGATCTTAAATCTAACAGAGACCATTATATATTACAAGAAATACAAAATCAGCAAGGTTTAACCAGAAACAACATGTGAAATTGCCTATTGGTACAGCTTTGCAAAAAAATGCAGTAAATTCTCTTCACCCTTGGATGACTCTGAATAAAAACTGCACATCTTTCAAAAAGATAAATTACAATTTTGAGGGAGATTTGTGAACCTGCTGCAGGAATCTCTTGATGGATAGAGTAACTGGTCCATGGAAGGCTAATGAAGTCAAGATTACCATATTTTGTAAATTAATCTACTGCTAGATTTTGACCCTGTTAGGACAGCCAGGAGTAACAACAAAAACTAGGCAAGAAATTATTGTTAGAAGCATCTCCTAAGACTTCTACCACCATGATGATCACTGCCAAGTTTAAAACCATTGCTGATGTAAAAATATCTACATGCAAGGATCCATTTCAAGGCAAGCATTTTATTTGCATTTCATTCATCTAGTTTTCTCTGCTCTTTGTAGGTTGTGCTACAAAGGAGAGGCTTTCTGGTATTTCTACCAGTTCCTCCCATGATTTACCATACAGAAAGTTCTTTGCATGACCTCTTAATAACCAGATCTTAGTCCCAGGGATAAAACCTGGCATGTCACCCAGCTCTAAAGCATGTCTGTATTACAGCATCACTTTGATTGCAGCTACCAGCACACCAAAGTTAAGAGAAACAACCCTATTGACTTTTATATCTTCCCACTGCATTTCTACACACCCCACAAGTTATATGTTTTTATTAACACTGGATATCGGGTTTTGGGGAGAGAAGCTTACACTGAAGTCGATTACTTTGGCTGTGGCTGTGGTTTTTGTGCAAGTAGACGTAAAAATCAGACGTTTTCAAGGCACCTTTACCTTGTCAGTTTTAGTAAAAATGTCCTTTGCATACATGAGAATTGGATCAAGAGTATTTTCCCATTGTTATAAAAGTACCTATATTATTGCTTTGATCAATAAGGTTTAAATAATTTAATACATATCACATAAATATTATAAATCCATTCCATCTGTCTGACAGGTCTTAATGTGAGTTTTCTTACGTATCAAGAAATTCTTGTTTCTATTAGTTTTCTTTTTCAGAATAAGGACATCATTTGGAACAAAATGGTAAATGCAATTCAATGTCCCTGCTTTCATAATAAAAATAAACAAACATTTATTGGAAGATAATTTAATCACAAAACTGAAAAAATAATCAGAAAAACCTCATGGTTTTCCTTCAATGATGCATTTAACATAGTTTTCAGAAAATCTTCCATTCCAGCCTGAAATCTATTAAATACACTTGGTACTGGGAGCAATACTGGACCCACTCAGTAACAAGACACAAATTCCTAACAAAAATGTGAATAAAAATTCATTTCTATCTTCTTCCTGTTGCTAAATTCCTCTGGAGTTAACATTCCTCACTACAGCTTCAAGCCCCACTTCTTTAAATACAGCACTCTGATCACATTTGTGTCTCTCAACTTCTGGTGGCTTAGCTGGTACTAAGCCATGCACTCCTAAAGGGTTCCTGTGCTTGGAAGTTGCTCATAAAACATCGGGGTGACATTTTTCCTGATCCTTCTTGTTTCAAAACCCTGTGAAACGCCTACTTCCCCTTCACAACATTTCATCGGCCCCCTGCTGATGACTCCTCTCTCTTGGATGCCTGCCTCTCTCCTCACTGTGGGCAGATGAGAAATCACAGAGCACCCGGAGTCAGTGGTCATGGCAGGAGAGAGGAGCTCTGGAGCAGCAGTGATGTCAGCCAAGACAGAGCATATGCTAACTGAGAGCAAAAAGAGCCCAGCAGTGGGAAATGAGTGTAAGATGGGCAGCAGGACTGAGTTCTTTGACCATGTCGGACATAGAAGGCCTGGAGAATAACAGAATTGGATATTAGCATCCCCAGAAAAAGTGCTAAATTCCTTTTTTAAAAAAAAATTCCAGATTACTTCTCTATGTTTAAAATATTTACTGTGTATCTCCATCAAACAAGAAAATGTTGCTAGTGGTATGGCATTAGCTGGTATCAGAGCACTGAATAGATAAAAGACATTTTTAGTATTGCCTATGTAAAAAAAATTAAATTAAGGAAGTTTAATTGTGATGCAAAGCCAAAATCTCTAATCCTTCAGTGGAAGTACTCAAATCAATCAAGTGGTCTTACCACCTCCTACTTTGAAACAAACCCTGGTTTACTTCTCCTGTGCTAGCTGTCCAGCAGGTCACCATTCTTGGAGCAGATTGTGAGGCTACCACACTTTAGCTAAGCAACAAATGACCCAGAACTTAACAACAGCCCTTCTGGGGTCTTTTAATTATTTGCCTTCACAAGGCCCCTGCACTGCTTTATCACTGCTTTACAGAGAGAGCTAAGGAAATTGCAAGATGTGTCTGGGAATGACAGCAGAGTGGAGATGTCACTGGTGGTATTTCTTTAGAGACTGCACAAGTGACAAATCAAGATCAAGCAAATTGCTCCAAAAGCAACACCATTCACCAGAGACTTGGATCCATTCAAACATGATACACCAAGCATAAAACCTTGGAGCTGACCTAAACAAAGCATACTTAAATGCAGTAACTTTTCCAGAATCTGATTGATTGGATGGATCTCCCGTTTTATTTTCAAATTGAAAAAGAGGCATTTTATGAAACTTTCACAATACAGATCAGAAAACATCTATGTGTAGAATTCACAGAAGGAGAAGATCTATGAGGAGACATGAGCAGGGAGGTGCAGAACAGGATCAAGTGATTTGTAAAGTTTTGCAAGTGGTTTTCATGCTATTAGGAACAGAAAATCCCAAACGTTGGATTTCACCATGAAAGAGAATTATGAAAATAATTAATTTTTCATTTATGGGAATATCTCATCTTCATAAAAACAATAATTCCTTTTTTTAATTCTGAATTTATTGTGGAATATAGAGAAAAACACTGCCATCTAAATTGAACTAATTTTGAAAAGAAAATACAAGAGCATACAATTTAAAAAATTATGCCAAGAATATCTAAACTATCCTTCCTTGGTTTTTGAGGAGTGGTGATGATAATGTGGTTTCCCAATGTTATTTATTTAGAAAGAAACTGTGCTCTGCATGAACAGTTCTCCTCACAATTTTCTCCTTATACAGGAGCTGAAAGCAAGACCAGAGAGCAGGACATGCTTCCCCAGCATGGTTAACATTTCACCCATGAAAAAGCCTTTACAGGTGAGTCCCTCCCCAGGCCCAGCCGCAGAGCCAGAGGCAGCAGAAGCCCATCCCCAGCTCCAGTCAGGGACAGCCTGTGTGCCCACAGGGTTGGCACGGAAGAGATTCCTGCTGGGCACTCCTGGCCACTGTGCTGCCACCATCCTGCTCGCCCACACACCACAGGACACTGCTGACCTGTTTTCCAGCTTTTCTGGCTAATTGTGAGAGAGCAGAGAAGAGTATTTTGTAACCAGTGAAGACGAAGTGGGGGTGGTGGGAAGCGGGCTCTCTGGACCGCCTGCTGGAACCCCCGGAGAGCCAGAGGTGATGGAAATGCACTGTTACTACAGGGTTTTATATTAAAATTCCCCCTAGGGAGAATTTTAATGTAAAACACCTAGGGAGGTCTCTAGCTGATGTAATAGAGACCTCCACATAGTAGACATCTGCATCTACACCAGCCAGCTGGGGCTCCCTTTGTACTTCACCAAAAAATCAGGCTTTCTCTAGTGTACATTTCTTTTTATCTTAAAAATAGTCACCTAAAATAGGTTAGAAGAATTTTCCACATAAAAGTGCCTACTCCTTGATGGCACAAGAACCCTGGCACACTATCTCAAGGGAGATACCCCCAGCCCACATTTCCAAACCCAGGTCAGATGAAGCCCAGAGCCCTTTTGCTCTGGACATGCCTGGGAACATCCCCAGCTTCACAGCACCAAATAGCTCTCCTGAGCTGTCAGCCCTCATTGGATTCATCAACCAGCTCCTCTGCTCAAATTCCTTATGGCTCAGAAGCAGTAACAGGAAAACAGAAATGCCGAGCCCAAGTAATTTTTTCTCACACCAGATGTCTGCATGTACAGCACTCATATGGGGAAGGTGCATTAAACACAGCAGTTTCAAAGGCCTGAAATAAATGAAAGGTGACACTAAGAAGATAGAGTAGGAAGGCAGAATTACATCAGTGAATAAAGGCTGAGTCTTTTGGGGCCAAAAGTTAAGAAAAGCTACATGTCTTTCCACTCTGTGAGAAGTAGCTCAAATAACATTTAAAAATGGTTAACATAAGGCAACTGTACACCCTTTGTACAACTCTGAACCCCTGCTGCACTAGAAAGTGAAACATCAGAATAATACTGAAACTGGATACCTTTCATGATAGTTCAAAGCAACTCTTTATAAGGAATTTAGCCAAGATTATCATAATTTTTTTCTTAAGTGTAATATTTGGAAAACAAAGAGATATTGCCAGTAATCATAATTAAGAGTTTTTTGGGTTGAAAAACATACACAACATAACACTTTTCTTCCCGTTTTCAGTTAGACTTTTCCAATAACAAGGATAGTGATATGACAATTTAGGAATGCTAAAATTATCATTTTGACGAGTATTTTATTGTTCACAATTTTCATGCCTAAAATACTGTACCTAGAAACTGCATTTTCTGAGAGGCAAAACAGAATATCTTGTTCATGTGGAAATTAGATATCAAGAACTGATTTAGCAAGTACATGGTCTTTTAATAACTTCCTAGGCCACCAATTTACAGAAGCTTTCAAACTCTCAAGTCTACAGAACAGGATGCTTTTGTTTCCTATGCCTGTCTTGGCAAACTGTTCCATGAAGCATCCCAGAATGCAGGAATGTGCAAGGTGGAGTTACACATCATATGCAATGAGCTGCACACACAAAAACCAGGAAATGTTTTGTCTTATTTATGGAACAACACTGGTGATGTATCCTAATGTCATTGCAAAATGTGTGTGCTTTTAGGGGATCAAAATACATGTGCAACCCAAAACCAGTGTAGTGCCTCAGTTTATTGCATCGTAAGCCTGAAGCAGATATTTTTTTTTCTTATTTAGTTAAGACAAGTAAACCAGCATGCCTTGAAATTTTCACTTTAGAAATAATTTGCCTATCAATGTCACTTTCAGTGACTGTTCCACTGCTGGGTTTTAAGGGGTTTGGGGGGAAGGAAGGGGGGTGGTTTGCATTTATTTAATAAGAACACAAATCTTTGAATCAGCTGACACACAGCTATCATGTTATTGTGTCATTCCATTACAAAGGAATCAGTTTACTAACAAAGAAAAGACAACCAGCTTTTAAGTCAGACTGGGATATGTTGTAGCATTGCTGTCAGAAATGATACATGTTAGGATAGACTCAGCCAAGTGTCAACGAGCAATCTGAGTGCAAATCAGCGCCACTCAGAAAATCCCAGTGGTAAAGTCTATTTGTTTGCTCAGACCACGCCCTAATTACAGCACATAAACCTTTCTGCTAATAAAGTCCTGGCTTCTCATCCCTTTAACTGGCCACTAACTCAGAAAACTAGGTAACAGAAAAATAACTTTGAAGAACCAACATATTGTTCTTTACACAGCAGTAAACCTATTTTTAGTCTGGCTTAAGCCTGTAAGAATCCACCAGCCTGATCACCTTGAGGACAGCATAGAAGGAGAGACTCCAGATGTCAGCCATACGGTGAAAGACAGGAATAAAGTGATACTCAGACAGCTCAATTATACCTGGCTGCCCACCCCCATGGGTGAAAATCTCAAGGGCATTATTTCCCCTACTGCACTAAAAAGCTGCTCCATGGCTGGATTCACAAATCTGCAGCAGGCAGCTTCGCTGCCCTCCCACATCCTTTGTCCAACATTTCAAGGATTTGAGCTCTCCACACAGCCCAGGTTCAGCCCTCCTTCAGTTAGAGGCAGGAAACCTCCCCAGGCTGCCACTGCTTGGGGTGGCTGGCATAGAGAGATGTATCAATCCTGTTGGCATTGTCCTTCTGGTATAAATAAATAAACATTGCAGACATAGATGTACCATTTGATGGATAAGCAGCCATTTACCAAACTACAAGATCGTTTTCATTTGCTTGCTTTTCATTCTTAGTGAATATTTAAGCTTTTTTTTTTTTTTTAATGTGAAAGTGCTACATCATGAGTTTTCAAGGGAGTCCCACTTAAAAGCAATTGCCAACACAGTAATTAGGAAATGCACATTTAATCACGGGAGACCTGAGAGACATCAGTCAAAAAGAGCATTCCATTCTCAGCTCAGTGCCAAAGCCACCAGGTTATAAAGTACTCTGCTGAAGGAAGTTTCCCAAAAGCTCCAGATTGAAACAGCTTCATTTAATACAAAGAATTCAGACATCTCTTGCAAGAATGCTCCCCTTGCCTCTTGATTAGCATTCACATTCTGGAGTAGTGACAGCTTAATTAGTTGAAACAAAACAGTAGCAAAGCCAAAGACTGAATATCCTGCACAAAACATCCCACCTTTGGGCAGGTTAGTGGTCCCTCCTGGGCAGCAGAGAATGTCCAAAACTTCAGGGGCTCATGGCAGAGCACAACTCTCCTCCCCTGGCTCATGAATGAAGCTACAACACTGTTTTCAAGCCCTGTGCATATACTGGGAGTCATGATCTCTTTCCATTTTTTTTTATTTCAGTAAAAGCAACTCAGGTACTTTTAGATGTAACTTTTCTCTACTCCTAGTGAACGATGCCCAAAAGTAAATTCTGTCCCTCTCATGGCAGATCTTGCATCCAAAGAGTCAAGTATCCGTATTTTCTAATTGAAAGGAAGCTAATCCAAAGGTTGTATAAGGTCACACAGGCAAGTCTAGGCTAACAGCATTAAAAAAACAGAATCAGCTCTCTTGCATTCATACTGTCCCTGACAAACAATTAAAGACAAGGATCTCTGCAGCGTGTCTGTAATCAGTACTTAAAACTCAAGAGTGTGTACTCTACTCTCAGAACCAGGAAGAAAAACCAGAAATTTTAAGGATCCACATTCTATTAATCTCTTCCAAGTCACCATGACATGTCTTCCTGCTCAGGCAGAAGCAGGAAGAGAAAGGCAGTGATCGATGTCTTTTGCCAAGGACTATTTTAAAAATATAATTATAGATTACATCAATATTTTAATTCAAATTGAGAGGTCAGTGCAACAGAGCTGAGGTTCTGCAATTCAAATCCACTGAATATTTATGTGGGGAAAAATATTTTAGAGCTGCTCCTAGAACTGGAAACTAGGTAAACACAATTAGCAAATAAACATCCACCTCCACAAAACTGCCCACAGCCCAACACAAACACTGAATCTGAGCAAATAAAAGTAGGTTTTAATTGCTGGCCACCTAAATTCATATCCACACTTTTTCACCTGTTTAAGCTGAAATGTTATTGAAATGTTACTCTTTTTACATGAGAAACTAAGAAATACACTTTTTTCAGGACTGCATAACTATAATTATATTTCCAATAGGAACATATAGACAAATAAATAAAGCAGTGAATGGTATCAAAAGTAATTTACAAGAAAGGTGATTTCTAAATGAGAACATGCAGTTGATGCATTTGTGTTTCATTATTAAACAGAGAGGCAATCTTCAAGTAATCTTATAGCATATGGGATCATGTTTATTATATGTTAAGCACTTCAAAAATTATACAAAAGTGCTTTTGAACCATATACACTATTAAAATTACACTCTAATTTCTCCCTTGGCTAATTTTCTAGTGTTTCAAAAGAAGACGTATAATACCTTCTCCCCACTATATAATGCAGCACAACCGTTATTGGTGTAATAATGTCAAATTTTAATAACTTCATCATAACAGTACATTCCATGTTCTAAGATTTATAGATAAGCAAACATATTGAGACACACTACTTTGCAACTTCAAAATATTAAGCAGCCTGTAAGTGTGAATGAGTCTGAGGGAATCTGCCCCACCACATGCCTCTGATGTGGGAAGCAGAAACTCATATCAGTAACAATCTCCTTAAGAATATGTTTATGGTTCCAGATCACACTGATATGTGAGCTCCTCCTCCTAATTTTGTCATAATTCATCTGACCAGACTAAAAGACAGGTTTTAGAAACCAACTGCATTAATTTCTGTACAGAAGATGAAGAGAGATCTCAAATCTAGCAAAAGCTTCTCTCAAATTTGAAATTATTGCTAAAACAGATATCATCTCAATATCCCAACTTCTCAGAGCCCTCATCTCTCATATCAGCCTTTAATTTTTCCTTACACCGGCAAGCAAAGCTCATCCCCACCCTGCTCTGAGTGCACAGCCCAGGCTGCTCTCCTGCTCATGCAGAAGCAGAAGAGAAAGGCAGTGATCGATAAAGCTGTCGCCGTGGAAAGCTGGAAGAGCAAGGAAAGTGCAGAAGAATAGAGTGACTCGGCAAGCCATGGATTTGGGAATCACTTCCTGGGTGCCACAAACACGCCTCAAGAGCTGTAGGTGTTCACCAACCCCCCTAATTCACACACTCTTTATTCCTGCTCCTAGCACCACCAGGACACGATTGTGCTACAATATCCGCATCACAGTCAGGCATCCACCCAAGAGCCCCAACATTGCTGGGGCAGCCACATTTGCTCCATTTCAGCAGGATTTTCCAGGATTTTCCAGTCACAAGCATCCTGAAGTGTGCTCACAGAGGAGGCTCAAGCACTGCACAACTCTACACCTACGTCCATTTACCTGCGTGTCATGGAATGATACCTGGAGCTCATAGTTCTTCAGCATCCATCTATGCTTGTATAAATGTTTCAAGGCTAAATGGACCGCGGGCAGCACATCTGCTGTTAGGTTTTTCTGGTCAATCACGCAGCTGCTGGGTAAAAGCCCAAGAAGAGAGAGGCGAGTCCGATTCAGCTCCTCAGAGCACCTAATTATTAGTAACACAAACAGCATCAGAGTGTCTAGTTTCCAGCTGCAGAAAACCATCTTTTTTGGTGCTTTTCTTCTTTTTCTTTCTCATCCCTGAAGAGAACCAGGCCTTAGATGCCCTGGTTGCCTGACATTTTGCAGCTTTCCTTCGCTTCAGTCTGCTGTGTCCCTCTAAGAAAGGAGCTAATTGTTATTAAAGGATAAAGACCTCTCTACGACTGGCTTTTCCAATTTGGACAGTAATCCAGCTCACAGCAGTGCTGTGAATCAATACTTCTCAAGAATAATCTCTAGGCAAATTACTCTGCCAAGTCTAATTTTAAACATGTGTCATTTTAAACATTCTGCAGGAGAAATATTCAACCATAGGTGACAAATCAATACAAGAACTCATATGATTCCTTTGAAAATAGATATTCTAGGGGTTGATCAAAGTGGTTGTACACTGAAGTAATATTTGAGTTGCATACAGCAAACTGTATGCCATTGGGTTAGAAGATTGCTTCAGTTTGTTTTATCTTGCACAAACACATTTTCTATTGGCTTCATACATGTCAAACAGAGAATATGAGATCTTGCATATCCATAAGATTTTATATACTTCTAGTACAAAAGCTGCAGCAGCTCAAAGCTATACATCCTTTTCCTGATTCTGCTTTTTGTCAGAAACCCCATGCCTTCCTTAAAATCAGTGGTAGTTGTGAGAAAATTCAGCATGCAGGCCTGCTCCTCCCATCTACAGGCACATAGCATTTGACAGGCATTTCACATACTGTTGTAGCTAGCTAAGTAATTTCAGCACACTATTTGCAGTTTCCCAAGTAATATGCCAGGCCACGAAATGGAACGGATGCCATACACGCAGAAATGCAGAGAAAACAGTAACGCCGGAGAAAATCTGCCCTGCTGCTAGTCAAAACCTGCCAGGGTGAGAAGGGATTATACACAGGATCACCACAGCAGAGAAGAACCTGCACCTCTGCCCCCCAGGGCTCACAGCCCACCTCACCCCTCAGACAAGCAGCATCCTCCCTGCCCCTTTGGCAGCAGCAATGCTGCTGTTCTCATGGAACAGCAGCCACCTGGCTGATCCCTCTCCTCCATTCCAGCAGCCAGCTCTCCCCATCCACAGGAACCCCCCACACCTACTGGAATTCATAGGCAGTATGGAATGGCACTGCAGAATTCATAGGCAGTCATAGGCAAGGGAAGGAAACACAAAAGCCAAGCCTAGTGGCACGGAGAGGAAGGAAATCCGGGAGATGTTTGCTTCTCCGAGTAGAAAAAAAGCTCTGATTTTGAGCAAGTCTCATTATATATGCAGCTGAAAAGCAAATTACTTCACCACCTTGTGGAAATTCAAGGTTTCAAAAGAATTCCCTGTGCCAAGCTGGGATGGAAACCCAAAACCTCAAAGGTTTTCATGACTCAATAATCTGAAAGGAAAACAAATGGAAGGGCTCATAAGCAGAAGGTTAATTTGGTATAAATCAAATTTGAAATTATATGTTCAGAGCTTGGAAATTTATTTTGTGAATGGTTGACATTTTTTATAAAAGGAAGCATTAGTTTGCTGCAGAAAGTAAGGGTAGTCTGTCTAATTTTAATTTTAAAAACACGGCGTTACAGGTCAACAAATTATTCTGAAACTGACATGCGACTAAGAAGTTTTTACAGAAAATCTCCACAAAAATTCTAGTTATAAACATTCTAATTTATAATTACAATATATATGTCACATGACATGCGGGCATGGAAATAAACAGATAAATAAGATTAAAATGTGTAGGTATAAATAAGGAAAAAATGTCCACCTTGGACCCAGCAAATAGCTCCAAGGAGGACATACTCTCAATTAATCACTAATTGTCCACAATGACCCTTCTGCCAACACACTTGGGCAACTGGATGGACAAGAAAAGAGCCCAATGCATTCTTATACACAAAAACATGGTGAAATAGAAATGCCCTTGTTTAGGGTGGAGAAAAAACCTTCCAAAAAGCCTTTGATTTTTTTCATCACCATTGCCCATAGTGAGAAAGCAGCAAGGCTGCAAGGAGCCCTTCATGTGGGGAAGGAGATATTGGCTTTCTTCCTGTACAAGGCCATGGACAGATCAAATGCAGAAAGATCAACATTTCTTATGGATATTTCCAAGACCAAGAAATTTAACACATTGTCTGGGCACAACACGAAGTAGGAAGCACACTCTCATAGCACAGTCTGCATAGCAACAATTTAACACAATGACTTAATAGGTATTTTCCATTCCTCAGCCTTATGATTCTATAATGTGATCACTGAAAACATAATTTAAAACATTTTTTTTAACTTAAGATGAACCTCTTCCCTGAGCAGACAGCCAGTATAGGCCAAGATGTTGCTTAAATCCCATTTAATACCTTCCTTAGAGGCTTAAATGGGATTTTGTTGGTGAACAGTCCTTGGACCAGCCTTCCTTACAAATTATTTCAGCATTGACTACACTAATGAAGAGGAGAAGAAAGCAGGCATTCATGCTGCCAAACCTCAGCAGATAAGGGGCTCTGAACTGCTCTTCCTATCCCCAAATCTTCTCATCAACTAAGTGAGGACATGGGCCTCCACTGAGTCATGGCTTTGGCTCATAGGCAGGTAGCAAAAAAACGTGGTTTGACTATCCAATACTCTCTTTAGCATTTCAAAAGGCACAAATCTGCCAGCACACCTCACTGAACCCCTGTTGCTCAGCCAGTGCCTTTAAATTGATAAGGGGGCAATGGCGAATCAGAGGCTATGAGATAATTTTCAGCACCATATGGATGGACACGCATTTAAGGGAGCATCACCTTATTCTATAGATCCATGAGCAGCTTCAACCTAGACCAGTCTTTTTCTCTTCTGGTGCTACTGCTGGGTGCCCTCAGCATTGCTGCATTTAACCCATGGCTGGCAAAGGAGCAAACAAGATTATGAATTACAGCAGCCTCCTGTCACTTGTGTCCTGAAAATCTGCTTCCTGACAGAAACATTTAACTATCTAACCAGACAATTGTTTCATATATAGTATTTTTATTGCTAACTAATCCTGTAAAGCTTGCATCAAAACAAGCCCCTGCATTTTCATTTTTATGAATAAAATAGCTATATTTGCCATGCTCATGACTGATCATACAGGTATAATCTTCATTTTCAGAATAGCATCTCCTGAGGCTTATTACCCACAAAAGCAGATAACTAAGCCTCTGTTTCACATTTGAAGATAGAGTCTTTCAAGTGAGTTTGCCCAACACCCTCAAAAGTTACTACTAAAATATAACAATGGGGAAATTTTAAGATGATAAATCAACTCATTGCATCTTACATCCACTTCTCAAATGTGAAGCATTTGAAAGAGCACTGACTTTGAAACTTGATTTCAGTGTCAGGAAAAGAAGGCCATTTGACTTTAAACACTGCCTTCCACACTGTTTTGGGGGGTTTTACCAAAGGTCAATCACTGTTGTTCAGTACATTAAAGGAGCTTTTGCTAGATTTAGTTAAAAACCTTAGGACAGAGCTGGTGACCAGATGACTCACTGTTGGCATCTCCTTTGTGAGTTCCACACAAACTGAGTAGTATTTAGAGAGGGAAACTGTAGGAGGAAATTGTGCTCCCTCGTAGAAGCACAATCCCTGAGAACTTAAAAATAGAAAAAACCCCAAACACCTGTCATAAATGTGTCCTCCACAGCCAATACTTTCCAAAGGCAAGAGGAGGAATCTTTTCAGTGTTGTCCTCCCTGCCACATTATCCTCAAATTTTACAGCATTTAAAATTCAATTCGCAATCCCCTGATAAGTATTTCTGAACTGTAAATCACTTAAACAGTTATTAGTTCATGTAAAAGCTTGATTATAGACTGTATTAACTGTGTTAAAGACTGGCTATATATTTAAGCTATATGTCACCTCATGCCTCCCACACACAGCTTCCTCCCCCTTGAGTAACAGCCATTAACATTTATAGGATGTTCTAATCCCAGCCTCACATGTTGGTTTTTTTCAAAGCAGGTTATCATTCACCCCTTCTTGTCCCACATGTCTCTGCTCTTGTTGCTTAATCGCTCAGAGTAATTGGTCTACAGAGCATCACACATCCTAAGAAACCTTGGTAATATACTGGAAACCAACACATTTCTTGTGGAAGGAAACTCCTGTTCTGACATTGAGACCAAGCCTCTACCTACTGCCAAGAGCAGCTTCACTATCAAGATACCACTATGTGCTGTAACATGTCCCAGCTTTTTAAGTAACTGCTATCCAGAGACAATTATTTACCTCCCACAGCACCATCCAAATGTGCAGGCTATCTACATCACAGAATTCACAGAATGACTAAGTTGGAAGAGACCTTCAAGATCATCTTGAAATTAAAATTTTCATTTGAAATGAAAATTTTGTTTTGCCTCTAAACCTAGTGTCTGACTCCTTGTGTGTAGGCTGAAAATCTCTCTGCCTCCTTTTCCTTCTTCCCAGCAGTGCAACACAAAGATCAAATTAATTTCCTCCATTCCGAACAGAAGGCTTGAAGAAAAGAGATAAAATTACTAGTATTTGCAGAAATGGTGAGATTATTCCTGAAGTAATAGATGAAATTCTAGTGGCAGCACTTTGAGAATAAAGATGACAAACTGCAAAAGATTGAGAAGAAAGACACAAGAATGCATAAAACGCTGAGGGAAAAAACCCCAAATCAGCAATTCTTTCTGTCTAGTTTAATGTTCAGAGGTGGCTTAGTCTGTAACCTGCTCTATTTTGGATGGAAAAATCATTTCTAAAAATACCAAACTTTTGAGCAGCTAAGGAAAACACACTTTCTGTCCTTCAGTAAACTATCCCCTTTTAACTAAATAACCTTTGTTAGAAAAAAAATATGTTTGCTGCTGCAACTACAGCAAGGGCTTCTGCTGACATTGAGATAACACCTCCTGATACCCACCAGTGACATAATCATGCCAGCCATACAGACCTGCCTTGAGCAACAAGGCCCTAGGGACATAGTACTCCCACCATGTCACTCCTTTTGCTTATTTTATACAAGCTATTATTTTTTGCCAAGGTCAAACACCATTTTCAAATATGTGTTAATTGTAAAAATGACTATTTTTTGATTGATTGTTTTTTAAAAATATTGTACCTTGCTTATTTCTCAACTACAAGATCCTTGAGATGTGATAATCTAATTTAAAAAGATATTTAATACTGCCATTGATCCTGAAAGGATTTCTATCCCAAAGGCTGAATGAAATCAGCATTTTATTCCACCAGGCAATTTGAAACTGTAAAGCAAGTAACGATGAGTGCCTTTGTTCTTAATTAAAAGTGGCAATTCTAGGTCTCCTCCTCATAGAAGCACTGCATTTTCATAGGTGGGCTGGCTTTCTAAAGTGCTGAGCATTCAGCAATTCCCACTGTTGTTGACAGAAAATGCAAATCACTCCGTGCTTTTTGGAAAGCAAATCTTTAGTTCAGGGACCTAACTAGAAACCTGAAAAAAAAAAAAAAAAAAAAAAAAAAAAAAAAAAAAAAACCAACAAAACAAAACAAAGAAAAAAGTGATGTGGAGCTGATACTATTAGCATGCTTATGCTTCTCAGCAAAAAAATGAGGAGCAGAGGGGGGGAGCCTGGCTAAGTTTAAAATGCAAAACTTTTTGTATCACTTTGTACACAGGCAGCTATTGGAACTTAATTTATTTTGCTACATCACACAAAATCTTGTTGCCACTAGCACATCCCTCCAGATTACATTCTCACCAACAACACGGAATTTTGTCCTGCATATAATTTTTAGCAAAAGTGGATGGGGAATAAAAGAGGAAGTTGGCTTTCTCTCTTGATCAACCTCCTGTAAATTATTAATACTTCAGTCTTGCCAAATTCACAGGAGGAAATAGAAAGCAAAACCCATAGTGCTTCTACAGAACTTTAAAGTTATATGGAAGACCCCACAAAAACACAGAGCTTAATATTTTTATACCATATGTGTATACCAAAATATACCTAGACGGTGCTGGCAAGATAAACACAAGTGCACATCTGAATGACAATGCTTGAAAAATTTTACATGTTGTATTTTTATGTTGTATTTTATACCACACTAAGTGTTAGTCTGTCAAAAAATTTCCCTTCATATAGAGTTAAAGATATTAAAGAATGAGATTTATTCTTTGCTAGAAAAACACTTAAATCCCTGTGAAAACAGGAGCAGTAAACAGTGGAAAGGAAGTTAATTAGCATCCCAAAAGGGGCCTCTTACTCCTTCTCCCTGGAGGTTTTGGATGTAAAATGGTTACTTAGACACCTATTGTGTGTATGAATCTTCACATAATTCTGCAGTTCAACGAAGCTGCAGCAGAAGCTGAGGCCTACCCGAGGTAAATGGTAAATTAGAATACATAACTACTTTAAGGACATAAAAGATTCAACAAATAGATTCTTTTAGAGATACATGGTGGTGATTATTCAAATAAATAAAATAAAAGACAATATGGAAATAACTTAATCAGACAGACACGGTAAGTTCTTCTGATGGGGATTGTGGCAAAAAGGGTCTTACAAAAAAGGTGGGGGTAAAGAAGAAGAAAATCAGTTCAGCCAAGGATTCAAAAAATGTTCTTCTGCAGAGCCATCTACTCAGTGACAGAGCACATGAACCTGGCAGACCCAGCTTGCAAAGAAGCAAGCATACAAGGTTTCCACATAAAGTCTGTGACTTTATGTCTCACAAAGTGAAGAAGTTTTCTGATTCCATCAAGATCCAATCCACCAGAGTCCTTCAGAAAAGGGAAGGATCCCCTAGACAGCCATTAAAGTCAGAAAGCCTTGATCTCCCTCTTCTGCTGGTGATGTCCTGAGTCTGCAGAGATGAGGTATTGCAGGAAGGGAGGTGTATGTGAAAAAAAATTGGAGCTGCTCCTCTCATGGCTTCAGTGGCTGCAGGGTCAGCAAAGATTAAGCTGGAAATAACAAGCAAATCACAGAAAAAAGTTGTCCAGGGACAACGATTTCAGGGGATCCTTAAGACAAGATAGAAAGGTTTTCTGAAGTACATATTCTAGTTTGCAACACTGCAGGCTGAAATACGTGGTCTGTATTGTAAAATGTGGATAATCCTAATGGTCCTCAGATCTTAGAACTCATTAATTATTTAAGGAAAGTACCATGGCCATAGAGGGAAACCTAAGTTTTCTAATCCTATCACTCAAAGTCCTGATGTTCACTTTAAAGCAATTAGTCCATTATCTGGGCCTTCATCTCTCAGAAGCCTCAGTAACAACAATTTGGACATCCCTGCTGAATTAGCGCCCATATTTTTCATTCTTTGTGGGTATAGGTTTCAGGCAGAAGGTGGATATTTGTCTTTAATTTGTTAGCTTTCCTCTTCACATTTGAGAAAACTCGTTTGAAAAATACTATAGATAAAACCGTCAGAAATAAAGGCAGATGATAATGAAAAATTAATGGCAGAAAGTGATCATCAATCACTGACTTAGCAATGAGATTACATGGCTATTCCATCACAAGGGAAAAAATAAAATTAAAAAAAGTGTCTGCCAGTCAGTATGCCCCATTTCCACTCAGCAGGCAGTATCAAGCAGTCCCCAAATCCAGCAGATTTTACCCACAGCAAAAGCCTTTGCAAGTAGAGAAATCTCTGCTTAGCAAAGAAAGCATCTCCTAAGTGTCAGTGGCATGGCAAGGGGAGACACAGGGTGACTGAAAACATATTCCACCTGTTCTCACGGTGTAGCTGAAGGAGCTCGCTTCAGGAGTCAGGCCACTGGGCCATTAATGCTGCAGCCCAAGAACCACAAAGGTACTGCAAATCTCATTTCTACCTCAGCTAGACCCACAAATCAGAGTGCATCTGGCTGCTGAAAAGTTAGAGGCTCTGTCACTGATTTAGTTCCAAGATTCCTAGTACAAAAATAAATTTGAAAAAATGTGGTGTATGTGCACTGCACATCTCAGTTTGGAATCCCACAGTCTGAAATAGGCTTCCTGGGATATATGGGGCTGCTGTGTATTAACAGACATCTCCACAAGACTGAGTCATAGCTGTGCTCACTGATCTCAGCACACATCTCTGCTAACCCCAGCTGCTCCAAAAATTATCCAAGTCAAAAGGAATAATGGGGGGTTTTCCTCTGTTAACTTTCACCACTTGATTCCTTGAGCCAGACCTCCCCATGCAATGGTTCAACCCTTCTAAGGAAAAGCATCTCCTTTCTTTCATAGCAATGGTATCCACTTGAGTTTTGTTTGGTTCCCAGATTCTACAGTTTGCTCAAAGGCATTATTCTTCTGCCTTACGCCGTGAAAAGGTCCATAAAGCAATGAAATTGAAAGCAGAGAACAAAGCTTGATATGCACATGTATCATCATATTCACATTATTAATGCAAGGTGGTGTTTTGCAGCCTTGACATGCAATGCTATGATGTCATTCTAAATAGTTACATGTATTTAATTAAAATAATATAAACAGTATTTCAACAACTTTCTTTGTGAATGCTATCATTAAATCTCTCTCATCTAGCTCCTTCCTCTCTGTTTTCCTCTTACAAATATTTTCTTCACAGTTATCACCACAATGTTACATCCCATCCTTTCCACAAACTTGAGTAATCAACTCTGGCTGATGTAAGAGGACAGGGCCTTTCTACTCTTCCTTCAAATGCAAATAAATACTATTTCCTAGATTTAGTCCAAAAAATAGTTTTTCCGTGCTGATGGAGCACATTTGGCATTTGAATCTAAAGATTCCATAAGAGTGCGTTTTGCAGTATGCATAGGATAAGTTATACAAGAGATTGCAAGACATATGCCAGAAACTGGCTTTAATCTCTTTGCAGAGATATTTAGAGGATGTACATTCTGCAGGTCTGGGATCCGCACCCAGAGGAGTGGGTGCAGTGAATACATGATTTCTCTCCTCTCCCCACCCACACCTTAACATCAGCGCAGAAGCCAGCATGGAATTAACATAAACACTTAACTTTCAGCTTCTTCCCTCCAAGTTTACAAAACTCTGAAGCAAAAGGAGGTTATGTTGGAGTCATGTTACTCGGAAGTCAGAGGGGACAGTGACTATTTAAAGATGTCCCTTCCAAGCAGAGAGTCACCAGCAGAGCAGACAGTGACTGGCACCATACACGCAGTGTAGTGCATTTTAATGCCTCGCTCTCTGCAAGTATCAGACAGCACAAGTGCTCAGTAATATTTAAAGGTAAGAAATTACCCAACTGCCTCAACATATGCCAGACACATGCTCACCTGATGACACAAGAACAAATGTCTGCCAGCTCTGTCTGCTGTTAACTGTACCCTCTTTCAGACCCTGACTTCTCCCATGTATTCAGCTGTTACCCTCAGATGACCACAACACAGCCTCACCTGTCCCACTGTGAGCACTCCAGAAATCAAAATAAGGCTTCAGACAGTTTAGTGCTCAGAGCACTCACAAGCATCACAGGGCTCACCCCAGAGACCCCACTTGACTTTGGTACATCGTGCTTCCTCTTGCAAATCCAGGGAGAGACTTGGATCAATGCCTCGCAAGACAGAGGGCCTAACCAACAAATCACAGGCACCCCTTTAGGGGGTAGAGGTGCTCCTGCTCAGCCCTGTGATGGTAATGGAGGAGTTTTTCAGACAGCAACCAGTAGCTGTTTGTCCCTCTCTGAGAACCACCTTGTGGAGCTCCAGTGCACAGACACCTTATCCTGTCCTTATCCCGTACCACTGACACAAACCTGCTCTCCTGTTTCTGGAATGTGCTCCCCATACTCAGCAAAAGTGAACAGTTTTCTTACTTCCACTTGCAGGAATAAGACATGAGTGGATTCTGTCGACACCGCTCATGATAGGACTTTCTGGAGGGGGCATCTTTATTTGGGGGCTCAGGGTCCTTTAAAACTTAGAACAGCTGGTAAGAATGACTCAGATGGGTGCATAGTCCTTCTTAAGCCTTGAGAGTTTCACTGAAAACATTCACATTTTTAGTAAAAAAGAAGAAGGAAACAAAGATAAAGTCTACACATACTACACCTAGACTGTAATTTCTTGTCAGATAAATTAGGAAAGGCACTTTCTACTTAGTTACAGAATAGAAAAAAGCAAATATGTCTCAAATATCAATAAGCTCACATGTTCCTTCAGATTTTGTGGAATCCTGTGCATTTTCCAGAGCTCCTCCCTCTATACCAACCCGCTATTTAAAGGTATTAGAATGTATTATTTCACAAAAATGAGATTATATGATGCTTACCACAAGGTGTTTGTTGTAGTTAGAGAAAATTAAATAATCTCATCTCCCCAGTACAAATATTCTTTCCTCTTTGTGATAATATACCCACTTACTTCAGGAAGATTTTTTTAGCTTGTCAAAACTCACTTTGATTTTCAGAAACAAGTGCTTTCTTGACTATGCATGTTTAGATTTTAAAAAAACCCCATACTGTCTGCACTTGCAGCACTGCTCCTACAAGAAATAAGAAAATCCAATGCATGTCTGAGGGAAGATGTCCAGATGTAGAAGGACAGATATCCAACTTCCATTGACTTCCCTTCCTTCTTCCACAATGCCTCTTCCTCCAGTTACCATATGGTCAGTTTTTGCCTGATGCAAATTAAATACTTTTGACATTTATAATAGGGTCCACTAGAATGATTAATTCCATTTTTTTAGGGTTATTCTGCTTTTTTCCTCCAACAGATGTGTGTCAGGGTGCTTACGTTGAAATAATCGTTCTTGATTTATGCCCATCTTCAGCTGTATCTAGTGTTTGTAGAGGTTTTTCTTTCATTATTTTGCAAACTATTTCTTTTCTTTTTAAACCAACTAAAGCTACAATCACAGGGATGGAAAAAATGAAAAGAAATATTGTATCATGGTTGTTATCTGAAGCCATAAGCTATCAAGCACCCTTAACTTCTAGGACTTGGTCCAAGGGCTTCTGGAATTGGTGCATTTACTGCCATTAATTTCAATGGGGTTTGGATGAGACTCTTTAGAGATCACTTTATAAATTTTTGAGTTTCTAAAATAACACAATTATGAAATTTTGCCCAAGAGTCTCATCTAGAGAGAGACTCCCACTCTCATCTAAATGAACAGCACAAAGTAAAGTCACTTAGACCAGAGTTCTGCAAATGCCTACACTTGAGCTTCATTTTATTGGCTGAGCCTGCATAGGAATGCCCAAATAGATAAAGACATGCCCGTGAAGTACCAAAATAGACTGGATCAGGATCACACTCCGAGCACACTTAAAGATCAAAAAATACCCAGAACAGAAGCCTCTGCATTTTTGTATGTGATGTAACCTGTGGTCATATTTCATAACAAAGATGTAATTCACACAATCTCGGCTGAGTCATAAACTAAACATTGTACTTAAGTGGTTAATTCAATTTAAATTCTTTGAAAAATGCTAGAGCTGCTGCTCATGTCCTCAAAGGTTAACGAGTTCAAGTGCTGACAAACAACAATTGACCTTAGAAGACACACTGCAGTTCTTCAGATGGCTGGTCAGAAAGTAAAGGCATGATGATTTTTCCTTATCCAAACCAGAACTATCAAGCCAGATAGAATATTCAGTTCAATCCTGACAGAATGAACCTGAATGCATAATAAAAAATAAAAAAACAATCTAGTCTGTTTATTTTCATTATTGTTTTTCACAAGCACTTAGTTAAAGTATTACGGAAAATTGCAATACAAGGATCAGACTGTAACAATGAGGGATTTTGGAGAGACACAAGGGAGAATACGTGAGTTACTAAATCACTGCCATACATTTCCTAAGAATTATAAATATACTGCAATTATTTCTCAAGCTATTAAAAAATCCCATGTGTTCAAGGCTCTACATTCTCTCTTTCAAGAGCCAACAATGTCACAAGCACCACCTGTGAAGCCCTGAGAGGGAGAGCTACTCCCTGGCCTCTGATTATGCAATGATAAGGATCCAGGCCCTTCAGGCATATCTATTTATTGGCAGCCTCAGAAAATAGGCTGAGAATCAAGCGGGCGTGATGAGCCAGCTACCTTCTTGCTTACTCTAAGTGCACTGAAGTAAAAAAGGTAATGCCTGAACCGAGGGGAAAAGTTTGTGCTGCCATTAGGTATTTAATGGCTATTCCAGGCACTCGTCCATTCCGTTTGGGTGCAGTCAATCTAGCACTCCTTGTGGACACTAACTTATTTACTTGTCACTATTAAGCACGCAGTAATGACCCAGCTGTACTCCAAACACATACGTTCACCTGACTTAGCATCCCGTAACCATCCATTTATTAATTGCTTAAAAGCATTCAAAGCAACACAGCAAGCTGGCAACATGACCCTGATTTCTTATGCCCCTGGAGTACCAAGCAGTAAAAATGCAATTTTTAAGAAACTGATACTCATTCCAGAATAAACACGGTAATGTTTTTCCTGAATATGTTTATGATAACCCCCTAGTCTAGAACCCAAAATCTCTATGAAGAACGCGACAATATTTTGACTGCAATAAAGCGCAGCACCTGATTGATTAAAAAATTACTGTATGAAGAAGGGACATCCTGCCTAGGCTCCTCTAATTCCTATGCATATTTTGTAATAATTCTATCCAAGGGAAAAACTAATATAGAATAACATAATGAAAACAGGATTAGGAGACCTGTGATTTTTTCCTGACATGCATCTCACTTTATGAGACAGGTAATGCCATTCAGAAAATCCCCATAATTCTTTTCATTACAATTGCAGAGTTCCCTGAGATTCATTTTTTCAAGGAAACAAGCAGCTACTCTAGGTTGATCTCGCCTGTAGTCCCTGTCAGTATCTAGTCTTGTTCACACAACACAACAGGATGGCACCTGCTCCTTCCTAAGTGACATCTTCAGCAATATTGCCCTCCATGCATTTCTGCTCAGAGATATCTTTAAAAAAACACACTATGACAAATGTATGCCAATAAAAAGCAGCCACCCTGGAAGGAGAGGCCTTCTGTAGTCATTTCAGGGACGCAAATACTGTCACGAAGCAGTACAGCCTGTCATTGCTGCTCTCAGCTTGTTCCCTCCGGACCCTGAGAACCCAAAGGGAGCAGACGGGGGCTTCCTTAAATTACAGCCGGCAAGATTTTCAGCAGTCACTTGCTTTACCGGGGGTTGTCTTGGAAGCCAACCCCGGCGCCAGCATTGCACAAGAAGCGACTGCCATCTTCAGGGGAGCCCCGGTACCGGAGCCGCGCGTATCCTCCGCAAACACACAGGTACTGAAGTTGTGACAAAAACCAAAGGCAGTTGTGGGCGGCTGGTAATGGCAACCAGCTCGACAAAGCCCTCGCCTCGGTCCCTGCTCCCTCTCCCAGGTAAAGGGAGTGTGTCTCCTCGCTCAGCCGGGCTCCCCCCTCTCCCAGCCCTGAACCGGCCGCTGGCAGCGCTCCGGAACGGGGGCAGGCATCCCGCCGCGCTGGCAGCGCTCCGCGGGGACGGGCACTGCAAATTTAGTTCTTCCCGAGAAGCGAGCGCCTCCGCGCCCCGCCGCCGCGCAGCCCCGGGCGAGCGCCCAGCCGCTCCCGCCGGGGGCAGGCACAGGGGGCATCTCAGCGAGCCCCTGCCAGAGCCTCCCCCCCTCCTCCTCCTCAAGCTACGGCTGCGATCGCTGCCCTTCGCGTCCCGCCGCCGCATGGGATAAGCCGGGCTGGCAGCGTGAGCCCGTTGGCGGCGCGGGGGAGCGGAGCGCCCGGAGTGCATCTGTTGCTGAGCGGGTGGCGGCTGGCACCGGGATGCGGCCGCGGCTCCGCTGGGCGAGGCAGCTTTCCTCCCACCGGGGTACGTGCGTGCCAAGGGCAGCGGATCCCGGCCACGGCCACCAGAACCCCCCACCGCCCGGGCACTGTCCGGGCCCACCCCCGCGCTGCAGGCGGCTCCCGGACAGGGGCGCTCCTGGCGCGGCGGGCCGAGCCCCAGCTGCGGGGGCAGCCGCTCCTGGTAACACCGGGCGGGCAGGATACGGCCCGCCGGCCCCGCGTCTCCCCCGTCCGCCGCCGGTGCTCGCACATCTGCCGGCAGCCTGCGGGGCCGGGCGGGCGAGGCGGCTCGGAGGCGGCGCGCACGGCCCCGCTGGCAGCCGCAGCCCGGCCCGGGCGTCCGCGCTGCCCTTGCGCCCCTGCACCCGCAGCGCCCCGGGACTGGGCGGCGGCGCCTCCCCCTGCGCCCGGCGGCGGGGGCCCGCGGCGGTCCCTACCTCCGTGTCGTAGACCAGCAGGTCCAGGTAATAGGGGCTGAGCAGGGACTCGTTGCGGATCTGATCCATGGCCAGATACACGGCGGGTAGCACTCCCTGGGTGATCCTGCTCTCCTCCTCGGACTGGTTGACCGGCATCAAGCCCATGATGGAGATCGGCGTGGTGGCGTTGGGGCGCAGCCCGGCCGCCCCCCGGGAGCTGCCCCGCGACCAGCCCCAGCCCGGCGGCGCCCAGCCCAGGCACAGGAGCAGCAGAAGCATGGCAGGGCTGGAGGTGGCAGCGGCCGGTCTCCGCGAAGAGGGATGCATGCTGCTGGATGGGGAGGAGGAGGAGGAGGACTGAGGGTGGAGGAACGGGCTGAGCGGCGGAAGAGAGCCGAGCCCCTCTCAGTCTGGGCGCATCCCCCGGCGGCAGAAGCCAAGGCGGGAGGGAAAGATCTGCCTCTCTCCGCTTCCTCGGGAGCCTCGGGGTCTCCTCTCTCTTCCCCCCCCCCCTCCCCTCCCCTGGCAATAATCCTTCTGGCAATGGCGCCTACTCCTTCCCAGGTCTGCCAGCTGCAACCACCAGGAGCAATAAATAAATAAATAACCACCACCACCACGCACACACAGACACTCTCCCCACCACCCTCCTCCGCTCTCCCCGCGGCACACAGCAAGGGAGCGGGACCTGCCTCTGCCTCCCCGGCAGCTCTCCCCCCTCTCCGCTCAGGGAGGGACAGCACCTCTCAGGCGCGGGGGGGGGAGCCGAGCAGCCCTCATTGAACACTTCCTTCCTTCCCCCTCCTCCTCCTCCTCCAAAAGGGTGAAAAGGGAAAAAAAAAGAGATGCTCCGGCAGAAAACGCCGATGAGGAAAAAGCCCCCCCCTGGAGCCGGGGAGGCGGAGGAGGGGAGCGGAGCGGAGCCGGGGCGGGGGTGCTAGTGCCGCATTCCGCGGGAGCCGGGGCAGCCCCCGCCGCGGGCGCGGAGTGCCGCCTGCGCCCTTCCTCGGGCTCGGGCAGAGCCGCCGGGCGGGATGCGCGGCCGGGGGCACAGCAAAGTGTGCGGCGGCGGCGGCGGCGGGGGCCGGACCGAGCTCCCTCTTCACGGCATCAGCGCTGGCCGCCTGCGGGTCGGGCACCTTCTCCAGGTGGAGCTGCCAGGGCGGGCGCGGGGAGGTGCGAGCGGCGGCCGCTGCCCATGGGCGGGCGGGGGAGGCCGGCGGCAGCCGCGGCCCGCGGGCTGTGCCCACGCGCGACCCCTGGCACACGCGCGGGGCCCGCGGCAGCGCTGCCCGGCGCGGGCGGGCTCCGCGCACGCTCCCGCCCTCGCGCGCGGCACGCAGACACGCTCCCACTCGGGCTCGGCGCCCCGCACACGCACACGCGCAGCCAGCCCGGGCCACGGCAGCTCTGCGGCACGCAGCAGCGGCGGCGCCTCTCCCACAGCTCCAGTCGTGGGGCTTGGGGTTTTTTGGTTTGGGGGGTTTTCTTTTTCTTTTTTTTTAACCGGTTTCTTTTTTCCCGCAGAATTGGCGAGGTT
Organism: Melospiza melodia melodia; assembly: GCF_035770615.1. NCBI lineage: Eukaryota > Metazoa > Chordata > Aves > Passeriformes > Passerellidae > Melospiza > Melospiza melodia. The sequence continues at coordinate 111,680,195 of NC_086194.1, read as the reverse complement.
TGGGGAGCCTGACAGCGCTCGGGTTACAACAAAAAACAAAAAAAAAAAAAATTAGAATAGAAGAAAGGAGAATATTAAGGCTGCGGCAGGACTCTGAGCTTCCCCGAGGGCTGTCGCAACCCTGTGAATAGCCTGTTCTCCTAAATAATTGCCTCCACATCTCAGTGGCTGTGGGGCATATCGCGTGGACAGCCCAAGGCTTTTTGCGTTGCTCCAAGGCTATCCCTCACCCCAGGGAACACGTTCACACTGCCCACCCAGATCCAGTCTGCAGAGTCCCAGAGCAGCAGTTCGCTGATCTGTTTCATCTCAGGTAGATCCCATACAGGAGGTGGTACAAGCAAAATGAAAAACTTTTCTTAACCCTGCCTTAGGCACCCCACTTTTTATACATACTCATAAATTTCCTGAGGTCACTCCAAGCAAACCTTTGAAGATGAACCTAATACATCTAATTTATATTACACAGCAATGGCAGCATGTCTGCAATAAACTGGAAAGAATTTTCATGGATTAATACATTCTAAGACTGTAAGATCTGACCTTGGGCTAAAAGCCCTCAATCAGTAATTTCATAACATTTGTTGCGTTACAGCCTTTCACTCAGAATGACGTCCAGCAGTGTTGACTTTAAGACATCAGTAATGAAGAGTCCATCACATCTCTTGATAAATCATTTCAATTATTAATTAGTTTGCTGAAAGGTGCATTTCATATTCCGTATCAATTTGTCTTATTCCAACTTCCCACCACCAGGTCTCATCACACCTTTATTAGCTTAAGGGGACACAGTATCAGTGATCTTCTCCCACACACAGGGGCTAAGATTAATCACATTTTGCTTGTGTAAAATAATAAGGCCAGCTTTCCCTCACCTCAAGAATCATTCCTGGAGGCACTTCCGACACACCTCTCCTTTTTCCACATGATGTTGAACAGGCCCTTCTGTGACCTGCCTGCACTGGGCCGTAAGCTGCAGCCTCCCTCAGTACCAGCCAGTTCCATAGGCTGGGCAGGTTGGCAGGTTAAGAAACCTAATTCCTACAGGCAGACCAGACAGAGTGTTGTCCTTGTGGGGATGTCTCTTTATGAAATCATCTACACCATGTTTTTGATGCCTCAGGTTTTAGCTTTTATATTTTTCAAATTCTGTACTGCTTTAATGTGTAGTTCTGAGCTTCCTATTAGGAGATAGTAAGCTCACTTCACGGAGTAGGAGATAAAACAATTCCTTCTCTAGTTGGGGACCAAGGACAAATGGTCCAAATTTCAGGCAGAAAAACAAGAAGGATGGGTCTTCATAATATAAAGCTGTAATAGGACAATTAACTCCAATAAGATAATGGACCAGAACTTATAAAAGTGAGAGACTTCATGACCAGTCATCCATTTTGTGACCATTTTGGGTTCATCTTGGATGTAGCCCTGGCTAGACTCTTGTACTGCCCAAGGTGTATCCAGTGAAACCTTTTAATAAATACCTTCTTTATTCTTTAGCTCTGTCTAGCCTCTGTTCTAGGTCAGCCTTCACAAGACTCCAGTCTTTGTGACCCAGGTGGGGCAGAAGGCATCTGGAAAACCCCCTGGACCAGAGCCAGAGGAGCATCCAGCTCTTGCCCCTCCCCACTCCTGCCTAAAAGCATCACCTACCTCCTTACTTCTGTGTGCTCGGTCTTGCACTGGAATAAATCAAACCATGACCTTTATTTTTACAAGTGACTTGTCCAGCAGTTTGTCACCTGCAAACTTTCCAGCAACTCATTTTCTCCCAGAAAATTGATTATCATAACACCAAGAACATTCCTAGGATGCCAGCAGGAATAGGTGCCATATTGATTTTGTGTAATGCTATTTTTAACCAGAATATCATATGCTAAATGATGTTTTGCCATTCTCAGCTTGCTATGCAAGTTTGTCTGTCAAAATTAGTTCCACAGAAAAATCTTTCTTCACTGCTTTTATAATGTATCATTCTGTGATTTTCACCAGTACTTGGCTACCAGAACTACATCTACTTGGATGAACTTGGTGATCCTTTTACAACATTGGCAGTTTATTAGCACACACGCTCACATTGTCTCTGGACTGTCATCATCTTTTCAAGATCTGGGGGTTTTTTTTGGAAGCAATTTCTACGGTTTTGAGAACTCAGTCTTTCTGAAAGAAAGCTTGAGGCCAGGTTGTGTGTGGCAACAGAATTAGTATCTTGGACATTATTAGCAACTACCTGACATCCTTCTTTGCTACTGCTGCAGCAGCAAATGTCCCTTTGTCAGCTGAAGATTGAAATGCATCTCCTTGCTTTTCCCAGCACAGGCCAGAAAGAGTCACTGGACAGTTCCACTCAGAGTGAAGGTCAAGGCTTGCCCTTATGTGGGAGGCAGAGACCCGCTGACACTGGTGTCCCTGCAGTGCTCAGGGAAGGCCAGTGCAGGGGAGGCACGGCAAAGAAATGCATCTAGGAGAGGTCTGCAGAGGGCTGGAGTGTGGCTGGATATCATTTAAACCAAGCAAAGCTGCACTTCAAATTACAGTATTTAACAATGTGGTGCTTCTGACCTTAATCTGTTTCTTGCTGCACTCCCTGACAGTAAAACAGGGTGCTCTTCCTTCACAGTAGTACTGTGAAGACAGATTAATAAGTATTTGGGAAACACTAAGAAACTGTAACATTCAAGTTCTATAAAAACAACCAACCAACCAACAAAAAAAAAAAAAAAAAAAAAAAAAACCAAAAAAAGGAAACAACTCACACTAAGAAAATAATTTTTATTTTTCAGTCTAGGGATTTGTTCTGGGGATGCAAGTAAGGCCATATATTGAACAATAAGGATTAGTTAAAATAAGCCTCTCAAAATTCTTCCTGTGTGTCAGTGAGGCATGAAAATGACAGTTTCTCCACCTTTTGTAAAAAACAACAACAAAAAAAAAAAAAAACCAACAAAACCAAACAAATAAAAACATAAAAAAACCCAAGCACCCCTCACTAACCCCCCCAAAAAACAGGGGATGTATTGCAAGAAAATAATGTCATTAAAAATTGTAGTGTAATAGACACACTGAGGCCAACTTTTGATTTCACAAAAACCTTTATTTCTGGCACCTAAGTAATTTGCAAACTGATTGAAAGTTTCATGTAGTCCACATATGTTTTCAACATGATTCTCTGCTACAGTTATATTTTGTAAAGCCTGCTTCTTTCCAGTTCTCAGCACTGAGAAATTTCTTCTTTCTTAGGTACTGTGTTGTGTTTATGCATAACAGATGCCCAGGTAACAGCTCATTTTGAATAAAAGAAGGCCTGAAGGAGAATTGCACCAAACTGCTTATTAAATATTGTGTCAGACACAGCCAGTGGCCCAGCTGCCTTTTTTTCCCCTTAGAAATCCCCAGAAGGTTTTGCTACCGTCAAATTGGTAAAGTGCATTCCCTAGGATGAAATCCTCTGAAGCAGCACACATCCTTTATCTGTTAGGCAAAAAGGCATTATATTCTCATTTGGTGGTCCACATCAGACACCCTCTGTTTATTCCTCGTTGGCTAAAATATCAGTTCACAAGAATTGTAAAACCTGTTCTCTTAACTTGAAAATCAAATGTCACTTTCTTATTGGCATGTTACCCAGTCATTTCAGAGCTTCAATCATGTGAATCCTTCAAGCATATTTCTGTAAAAACACTGTCAAGTATCTTCCCGCTAATGATCGCTTCCAGTTTCTCAGTTATTACTACGTCTTCTCACAGCGTATGCACAATTAACAATTTTTTTCTTTATATATTTATATTTGCTCATCACGGCGTATCTAATTAATTAATTTCATATTTAAGCATCTGTACTAGTATGACTCCCTTGACCACTTTTTCTTCAGTTGCAAGTTAAGTTTATCTTCAGACCACAGATAAAGTCAAGAAACTCAGAAAACTGATTTTCCATTAGCACCAACAAATAAATTGCATCTGCTGCAAGTCCTCTGGGAGATGGTTTGATGCTACACAAAATATATCATGCAGCCCCTTAAGCCAGCAACTCACTTCCTGTATGTATTTTCCTGCATATTCATCTTCTTAATACTTTTGGAGAGATCACTGAGAAGGTCCTGCCCTGTTTTTTGTCACCAGCCACCCTTGCAAATCCTGGAGCCATGCAATTCCTGTCAGTGCTGACTGGGACTGGTCTAATCAGGCTTTGTCTATTCCTTAAAATATCAGTGAACAGTGGATTAAAAAAGCCCCAAAATGGTAATCTAGGCATAGTAATTTTAGTACTGCATGTACATGCATAATGTTTTTCCTCTGCAAATGAGAAATGTAGGAATACTGCAGTGCTGTAATTTGAACTCAGCTATTGCTGTTGCGCCTCAACAGAACAGGGGGGAGCTCTCCTATCCATCTTTTCCCTCCCTCCCAAGGGCTTTCATACCTACCTCAGCTAACTTCCTGGACCAAAGTTCCATATTTGTTACAAAAGCATACAGCATTCTCAAACACTGCCAAAAAACCTGCACATTTGCACACAACTGCATGATCCAAACCCTACAGTCTCTCCAGACACCTTGATTGCTGTCTTTCTATCAGGGTATCAGGACAAAGCTCAGCTAACTTCAAGGTAATCTCCAAATCTAAAGGCCTTAAGAAAGGCAAATGAAGTTAAAAGAGCATCAGATTTTAAATTACCAACCAAGCACTATCACTGTGTAGGTGCCCATGTTTTCATAAATAGGAAATAGGAGCACAATCTCATCAGTCCTTATCAACCAACATGAATTTCCCCTTGCAGTGCATCTTACCACTTTCTATAAATATAACAAAAATTGAACACACTCTTGAGTCTCTGTTTTCAGCAGAGCCAGCGAGAAATACTATTTCCAATTCATGTTGAATGATGCATGGACGATGATGACTGTTGTTCCCAGGTGTTTCTGCAAGCTCTAGCAATCCCCCAACATAATGTTTCAGACAAGGCCACATATAGAGAGGTTTTAGTGGTTTATTTCTTAGAAGGCAGGTTCACGTACTGTCTTCTGTTGAATTGAAAATCCAATAAGTTTTAGCCCATGTTGAAGACCCACAATTTTTAAATGAAAGGAAATTGGTAAGTGAGTAAATGAAAAAAAAGTCAAAATCACTACCTGATCATTTCAAATAAATACGATAATTAGGTACCTGACTGTAGTCTGGACGGCTTTCTAAAAAAATAAAAATAAAAAATACAGGAATAGAAAGACTAAGAAATAAGCATTAATTTGTGACTGAAATTCTCCAATTTTTCCATTTCTATGAGACATCCAGCCCCATCTGTGCTCAGGAGAAGCCCGAAGCCCACAGACCATTCCTCAGCAGGTAACCCTGATCTCCTGCAAAACGAAGTCTGAAGATGTTCTTCATGACTCAGATGCTTGATGGAGTACTTCACCCTCCAAACCTGAAGCCAGGCATTAATTCTTCTCAACTCCAGTGAGCTGAGAAGAAGAAAAGGCTGTCAAGGCATAAAAAATGGTAAGTGGAGGGACTAGAAGGCCAACACAGAGGGAGCAAGCTGGTGGCATTGCTAATGTTCGGTGTTTGCTTTTGAACTCAAGTGTGTTTGTCTAGCAAATATGCAAGCCAGGCTGGCAGGTTTGCTGGCATATGTGAAAACATCTTAGCTGCAGGAAGCCAAAAACATCAATACTTCCCTCTAAACAAGGGCAAAGTGAGAAGATGTATAGGAAATAATTTCCACTTACTAAGTTTCACTTGCATACCACCATCTGATGATGAAATCGTGAAATCCCAAGACTAAGAAAACCTCACTGAGAATGGAGGCCAGTGAGAGCTTTGGCTGTGATTCTGGTAGCTGGGCTTTTATCAGCAACTAACATGGTTCAATCAGCAGTCAAGAAGGCAAAGCAGAAATTGGTAGAAAATCCTTGCTGTTCTCTCATGCAGCCACTCACTTTTGATTTGTGGCTCCACAAAGTATAAACCACTGCTGCTACCAGGTGAACAGAACTACTGAGTTCAGGATACAGAACCTGAGGCACCATAAAATGAAGCTGTCTTCTCCCAAGTGCTATAGGGATCTGGGCCTAAGAGATCAGCAAAATGATGAAATGAAAACCACTGACCACAAGAAAAAAAAAATAGTGGATAAGACATTTCCCACTCTGCTGAATCACAAAATATTTTATTAATTCTAACATCAGTTTCATCAGTCTAGCCCACAGAGACAAAATTTCAAAGGTGCTCACAAAAACCTTCTGTCTACATGGGTAAGAAAGACCTTGGAAGAACATGTCTACATGTATCTCCTAAAAGCAGAAACCCTCCCCCCACATCCAATCATATAAATAGGTATGCCAAAATGGCATGAGCTTATGGGGATTCAAAGGAAAGGCTGTACATTTTTTATAGAAAACATTAACAAAAGCAAATAACAAAACACATACCAAACTAATCAAAACAGATGCCCAGAGTTCTGGGGGGAAAAAGGTTGGCATTTTTTCATCCTTCTACACATAAGCATTCCTTCATCTGACAGGGAAAGAAACTCCTCTTAGGAGCTGAAACCCTTCTAATCAACATGGTAATGCTGATGGTCAATGGCCAGACACATTGCTACACATTCCTTGTCTGACTGGGCAAGGCAGATCCCACACACCAGGGCACAAACCATCCTGTACTGCTGCAGATTACACAGGACCACAAGCAGGGTCAACTCATCTAAAAAGAGCTCCCAGACAAAATGCAAGTTATACCTCAAAGACAATAATTTTTTGTATTAATATTAGCTGAATTTCACAGAAATCAGTTGCAAAACTGTTTTAAAAATATAATCGTTTTTCCATTAATCATTTAAACTCTTAAATGTTAAGACTCATTTTCTCTAACTGTAATTTTCAAATTTTTACAAAAGAATTGTTGATAGGTCTTATCTTGAAAGTTTTATGCACATTGAAAATCCACATAACATTAAAGTTGTTTGTGGATTCTAGGACACAGCCAGATAGCTGGGCCCATATGAATCTAAATAGGTTTTCCCAAAGCATCACCTTTAAATATTGCTGCCTTCTGCCTTTAAGAAAGATGAGAAAATCCCCATTTTACTCCCAAACCATCTTAAGCATGATTAGAAACTTTTCAAGTGCCATGAACATCTAAAATTGTCAGATCAGTTAAGGTATGGTATTGTCAAGCATGTGCAATTTGTATGCAACTAGATTGTTATTTGTGCAAAACCATGCAGTCATACTCTGCCTTTATGTGTAAATCCACACTGTCCTCAGTGAGGGCTTTCTGGTAGTCACTTAGGGCAGAATATGGCCTACATTTACCTTCTTGGTATTTAAAAGACAAGAACAATTATTAACTACTATCTGTAAAAAATCCAACTTGAGAATGTTTTAGTAGAAAAATAAACATTTTAAGTTATTGGCAGATTAACATTAGTGCAATTTTTGTGACTGCCTTACTTCCATACAGTAGATTAAAAAAATGTCACTTATGAAAAGAACCTAAGACACTTCAGAAGCAGTTATGTAGCTGCCAAATAAAAAGGAGCAGATTCTGTGGCACTTTATGAAGCTCTCAGTACTTAGTGCCTTCTAAAGCTCCAGGAAACGAGATCCAAGGCTTGTCAACTAATTACAGTTCTTTCCATACAAAAATATATCACTTATGAGCTTTTCAAAAGGCTGACTAACTGCTGACTAGAAAGAGCACATTATTTTGTATTCAGCTATATCCTAGACAACATCTGGATCAACTTCTTTCTTTGAAGAACCATTTTTGATAGTCCGAGTTGGTGCAAGGTCGTAGCAGTGGTGCTGGGTTCCCATTATAAGCGTTTGCCTCGGCTTGTAAGCACCGCTGGGTTTGTGGGTGAAACAAGGTACCATCCTACAAAAGCCAGAAATAAAGTTAGCTTTTCAGGTCTCAAAAATTTCAGACATACCACTGTATTTTGAAGTAACAGAAATCATTTGCAACAAATGAATATCCCACATATTCTTCAGTGGCAGCCATCTTGTGGCATGTCTTGGGATTGTGCGAGGAATGGATTTTGGGCAGTAAAGCAACCTTGAACATTTTGGGGCTCAGCAACTGGGAAAAAGGGATTGGAAGGAGGGATTGTGGGAAGGAGAAGCTTCTTTCTTCCAATGGGTTTGTGCAGTAAAGGCTAACTTGAGGATGTCTGAAACTTTATCAAAAGATTCCGCTTTTAAACTTACATAAACTGACATCAGCATTGCTTTAGAGTGACTCATGAAGTGGCATCTCAGCCTGTAAAGGATGTGCTAACATTTGCTTTCATTGCCTTTTGTAACTGGACCAGAATATGGCAGAAAAGAACTAAGCTAAGCACAAGCATTACCCCCAAATGTATAAATTTATTGCACATCTTGTGAGTAAAAGGTAAATATTGCTCATCAAGCATAAATGTTGGAAATATTTTAGCAAGAAATTTTCCTGTCTCTTCGTAGGGTATATTTTTGATGGAAAAAGTAAAAATATCTAAGTGTGCCCCTTTCCTGCAGATGTGTGTGGAGTTCACTTGCTTTGCTGAAAGGAAAGCTGCCTCAGAAGTGTAAGGTCTGACAGGCATCCACAGTCAAATTCCCTAAAGAACACATTTTGAGATCTCAGGCCCTTTTTTTACATTTATCTCCAGATCAAGTCTCTCCTTCCAATCCAGGAGTGCTGTCAGCTAGGACAGCAAGCTGCAAAAGGGCAGCGCAGCAGCTGTGGAGGACTGCCCTGCTCTGAGGCCATCCCCTTGGCCTGGGTGCAGCAATTCCCAAGGCCCCTGGTAGCTTTGAAAGAAAAAGCCAATGCCTTGTTTCTGTCCATAGCCCCGACTCCTGTGGAAGTCTGCTCCTTCCCCCATCAGGAATGTTGCACTTAACTGCATCCTGAGCTGCAGCTCCTGACGCCCAGCAGCGTGTGCTTGCTCACAGACTTGCTGAAAGATTCAGCTGGAGAATTACTTTCCTGCTTCCATCACAATAATTCAAGTTTTAGAGCAGATTAATCAGTATCCATCTCACTCATTTTGGACTCAGTGTCCGCAGGAACTCAATTCTTGCCAAGCTGCTGGGAAGGCTGTTCAAATCTTTGATTATGCTCCATCCATAAGGACAGCTGCCTGACAGTACTATGCACAAAGCAAAAGAAATGTGGTGCTGACACCTCACCCATCACTCGCCTTGAAAGGTGGAGACTGGTGCTTTTGATTTAGTGCAGCAGTAGAAAAGGAACTGGAGCAGAGCAGTACATTCAAATCACACACACACAAAGTGATCATGAGAAAGAACATTTAAAGTAATTCCTAAAGTCTCAGATGACGAAATTAATGGTTACAGTGGAAACAGATACATTCCATAATTTTTTTTCAATTTTTTCATTTTTTCAATTTGAAAAGTTCAGTTCTCTTGATTACTTCTTGAAGTGACTGAAGATCCTTCAATATACACCATCTTAGGGATTCATGCAATATGACTGAGCAATTTTGTTAAAAGATGACATTAAAAATGAAACATAATTTATAAAGTCAACCTTTTAAACATTTTTATTTAGTAATATCACTATGAGCTTCAGTTTGGACTAGATTTAGGGAACAGACAGTAACTTCCATCTTATTTTTTTAGAGTTTACCCTGCTACCTATCACTGCTGGTAGTATCGAAGTGTGACATTTGTCAGCCATGAAGCCTATAGGGATTCGATGCATTATGCAGACACATTATGTAAATACACCATTTTGATATATTATGTGACCTTTTCCATTAGCCAAATAACAACACTCCAGAACCTGACCAAGGCCATCATTTTTCACCCAGCTTATTTTCTCTAAGGCATCCAGGGGCTTCTTTACGGATTCAAAACTACTAAACACAAACTTTTCTAATATCATGTAGAGGCAGCTGCTTAAAAGCAGGAAAGAGCACAAAGTAACGGTGATGTGTGAAGTATTGGGGATAAATGGGAATATAAATATTGGGAAATAAGTCAATGAAAAGAGAGAAGTAAGCCAGCCATATGACTGGCTGGGAAAGGGTTATATTGAAGCACCTCAATCTCAGGAGAAAACAGCAAGGGCGACATGCAAGAGAGAATGTTCCCAACCTCCTTGATGTTAACAAGGGTGCTTTCCTTCCTCTAATCTTCCTGCTCTTTATGACTGGAATGCTCTTTGCTCACTACCCTGTTTCTGTGTTCAGATGTTGAAAGCCAAGATAGTCTATTTCTCCCAGAGACCTGTGCCAGTGTTGTGGCCTGCACAATGTGTATGCAGTAAGATAAAAAATTCAAAAATTCAACAATTCTCCTTCCACCCACTCGCAAAAAAGAGAAAACCCGAACCCAAACAGGCACACTTACCTCTTTGAAAATAAACTTCTGGTTTTCAGGAACACTGTGGGCATTTTCTTGACACAAGTACATCGTCAGGTAGTCAGTCCCTGAATCAACGGCTGCGCAGACTTCCGGCTGTCGCGTGTTGTAGCGTATTTCATTGTGGGATGTGTACTCGAAAAACTACAAACCCAAGGGAAGAAACAAAGGACAGCAGTCATTTCACATGCACACAGGGAGTGTTTAGAAAGAAGCATATACTAAGAGACTATAATTAGGTTCACGAATAAAAGTTGCTGCTGTGAAGGGAAATTTTGCCAGAAATATTCAAGAGTCCTTAACTTCTACTGCTTACTATTTTACAGAAAATCAATCTCATCACAGCACTGCTTTATACTTGTAGCACTTAAATGTCCTGGAAAACAGGCGTTCCAGAATTAAAGAATTTCCAAATTTCAACTGCAATATTTAACTTTCACATTCTAGGCCCCCCTTAAAAATTGGATGGAAAACAGTTTCTGGCCTGACATTATGCCTTCTTAATTCAGTCATCACAAAGTAATATTACTTTTAACTAAGGAGTTGCTCACTGCATTGTTCAAATGCAGTTTGGTCCAGGTTCATTTCCAGTCATAATGGCCATTTCCACCACTAGGGATGCATGGTGATGAACATTTTGTTCTATAAAGTTTTAAGATATTATTTGAAGCAAAACAGGTACAGCTGCTTTTAAACATGAAAAAACTTCATTAAAGACAATTTACTGTCTTTACTTGTTGCACAATATTCTACAGAAATGTTATGAACATGCTCTGAAACTCCTGGCTTCTGTAGCAGTTATGGTTGAAGACTTCCTTAAAATTGTATACTTATCATGAACATTTGCCAACTTTTGGACTTCATTAAAGAGTGGCAGAGTTGGAGAGTTGTTTGTATTTAGCAAGCTTATAAAAAATTTAGATGACTATAGTGCACGGATGTGTGTTTAGATCTGATTTAAATTATACTCAATAAAGTAGAGGAGAGTTGTATAAACATCAGAAAATTGCTTATTACCCATAGTACAGCTGCATTAGCAGAGACCAATAAAAGGATGAGGGAGAGAAGGAATCCTCTTTTGTTTTGTTTCCCCTCTGGAGACTGTAAGACTTTGTGAAGGGGGCTGTACTAATTCAGAAATGTACATACTTGAACTTACCACAAAAACATCCTTAACAACCACCAGGGCTAATAACCTTGATGAGGAGTTGGAAGTGGAGTTTCAGTATAAACAGGACTGTGCTATTACAAAATCTTCAGCCATCCGTTTCCAAGTGTAAGAGCTCTGATCTGGACTACACTGATAGTAGTTGTTTCATGAAATCTGCCCCTCCTATTATCACAATCAGGAATTTCTCTGTCAAGGCAGCTGTCACAGCTATACACTGACCAATGCTGCCCACTGCATCACCCTGTGGAGTCTCATGGCTTTTTTTTCCCAGCAATGATGCAAGTGACTGACCCCTGCTCTCCCCCCTGGCCCCCAGAATTCACCTGTTTGCCACCATTCATTTGTGGTAAGCCACAAAGGTAAATGAGTGTTTTTGAGAAAGCAACATCAGGTTTGAGGTCTCCCTGCTAACATAAGACCCCAGAGACCATGACTTTCCCTTGAAACCTATTGCTAAGATCTGTTCCTACAATGTAGGTTGCACTATTTTTACATTTGCCATGTGCAAAAAACAAAAAAATCTCATCAACAACAAAAATAAATTGGGTGAATATTGGTCCTGTTATTATTATTTACCCTAACAGGCAGCAGCTACTCCCTGGCCTTTAGGCTTTATTCCCAGGTTCAGTATCTGACTGACACATGGAAAACCCGCTACTTTGGGCACCACAGTGAGCTACAAAGACATGCATTTTAATCCTATGGCTTGTGAATAAAGAAAAAGCCTCAGTTCTGCTCAGTTGTGTGTGGATGGACACTTTTTACAGCTGCCACTTTCACAAATCCATATTTAGAGCTTTGCTCGTTAGGGGATGTATTAGATATAATAACTCTTTAGCAATTTGTATAAGTGAAAGCTTGCAAGCTGCTGACTGTACCAGATGTGCCAAGAATAAATGGAGCAGCTTCTAGATCAGAGCACTTCTTACTACTCATATCTCTCCTGAATGGTCTCTCAAGGACTTGCACCAGATTCCAAAGAAGAGCAAGTAAAACAGTTAATTTCTGGATAGCTTCAAGGAATGGGGTTATAGTACTAACAACCAAGCACTCCTGCCTTGTTGCCCAATGAACATAATCAGTTTATTACCCTACACTTCAAACTGAATAAATACTTCAGGCTTTGGGCTTTTCCAAGCTCTAGTAATACAGGAAATAAATATCTTCCTCCTCAAAAGGTAAAGCATTTTTTAGTTCTCTTTTCTTGCATTCTGTTAGCAGAAAGGAAGCATTTTCAAACTGATCCACAGCCCAGTAACTAGTAGCCTTACTGCATTTCTTTCCTTCTGAGAATCAGTAGATTCCCTTAAGTGCTATTGGCAAACTTGATGAGGCCTTTTACCCGGTGTCTCTGGCTTCTAGACAATCTACAGGATATGTCTCAGCTGCATCAGTGTCTCTCTGGTACTGGGGCCAGCAGCAGATTTTGGCTACCTCACTGGACCCTGAAACACACTCTCATCCTTCTCTGTGCCTGTTGTTTTGCATGCAGGGAAAAGTTTGCATTTGATGGGTAGAACCAGCAGAGAGATTACCAGGTCTGATACTCTTTATTGCTGAAAACCCAAGGGCTTTGCTAACTTCTTTGTTTCCCTCTCACTGTTAATGTCAAATGTATCAGCTCCAAATGGGAATTCTGGGAAGAACACTGTCAGTCAGTGTGTTCCCATCCTCTTACCACATCAGGCTGATTTCTTGCCATCACACATTGCTGCCCTCTGTACTGCCTCCCAGCCATACCCGGAAGGGCAAAGGGCTTTAGTGGTGTTGAGTTTCAAAGCCTTTCATTCTCCTCTGTGGGACACACACTCCCACAAAACATAAGCAGCCTGAGGTACAAGCAATCAGTGCCCAGTGTTTTGTGTATTTCCTTCCTCTCTTATGGATACACTCAGCTTTTAATACTGCAGTGTTATTCTCCCTTTCTTGTGATAAGGATAATGCTAATTTAAAAAAAACCCCTCCAGTTAGTTTCCTTACACTCACACAAAAGAAGTAAAAGAAACCCTCTCAATTAGACCATGGATTCAAGAAGGAACAGAAACAAACTACCAGGAACTTTAGTTTTCTGAGAGTGGTTTTATTCACTGAGACATAAAACAGGAGCAGGTGCTGGGCTTTATAAATAACCAAGAGCACAGTGCTCTCTCCTCTCAGCACAGTGCACACAGATATTCAGAGGTCACCAAGTGGAGACTTGTTGCCAGTGAAAAGAGTTTTGAAGTTGTCCCCTACATAAACAGCCACCTGCCTGTGGTGTGGGATAGGGGATAGGAGCAAAGTTTGGAATAAGGGCTTGCTGCTAAAACTCTATATAGATAAAGAGTGGAGTGATGAGAACAAACTCACAAAAAAAAAAGGCAGAAAGGGTTTGGGATTAGGATGGTGGATTCCCTTCTAGGGGGCCAAAGAGAAGTTAAGGGCTGCCTGCTGTCAGTAAACATCTCTGAGACTCCGTTGTTGTTATAACTAGAGGATGACCAAACCTTGCCACAATCATTTCATCAACAGACAGCAATGGACATAAATGTGGAAGACTTGACTGTTTTGATTCTGACAGTGTCACCTGCCAAAGGATTCACACCACAAGGAACAGCCTGCTACCTTTTCAGATTGTCAAGAAGGTGGTGGGATGGGAAAGAAATGGAGAGAAATGTCTTGCTGGTAGGTTTCAAAACTGTTTGCGAGCCAGAAAAGGGAGCTGCAAGTCCAGCAACCCCAACTTCATTTCCCACCTCACTTGTGTTTCTACATCTTGTCTTATTTTAGTCTTCCTCTGTTCTCCCACACACAACTCTTCCTGCTGTCCACTTGTTCTCTTGCAACTACCTATCACCCCTACTCGTGTCCTCCTTTGCCAGCTGGTATCTCAGCTCCCTCATTCAGCCACCATGTCCCTTTCCACTAAAATGTTCTCCAATGACTCTGCTTGGTCCGCTCCCTGTCCTACTCTTCCCTGTGTCACACATGCTCTGCTCATCACCTGCTGCTCAACCTCTGTCACAAACTACTACTGCCTTTGTCACCTTGGCCCTTTCTGCCTGGCTCCTGCCAGCCCTCCCGTGCCTTTTGGCCCATTTCGCTAATCTTGTTTTACCCATTTCCTGTGTTTGGCCTTCCCTCCTCAGGCTCTGCAGTTCTCTTGAGTCATCTCATATTTTCCTTTATTGGTTTACTTTGCAGTCAGGTGCTTTCTCCACTTCTCCTTCCTGCTCCTGCCCGGGTGCCAGCAGAGGGAGCGGTTTGCACAGTTCCCAGAGTGTCGCTGCTCCCTGCCCGGCGCCTGCCACCGCAGGTACACGGATGCACCACCAGCAGGGATGGAAGAGCATTAATACCCAGAGATGTGATATCTTCCAGTAAATTCAGTTAATCTCTTAGGTTAATCTCCTAGTGCCAGCTAAACAAAGGATAACTGTAAAACCATGACAATTCGTCTCTGAATTGTACTTCTCTTTTGCTTTCACCTTTTATCTTATTTCTTTATTCTTTCTTGGGTAAAGAGATGAAATTTAAGCTAACTCTTTTTGCTCAGAGAAATGCAAAAAAAAAAATGCAACCCCTCTCCTCTCTGTAATCTGCAATACAAGGAAAAATATATCTATAAATACCTTTGGCATGTTAGCATGTAATCCTCTATATTAAATGCTTCTTAATCTACAAAAGCTATCAAGTCACTTATAAGAAAGTGACTTGATGGGGTTATCTGATTATTAACTTCTCTATAGAGAGCTATAGAAGTATTCTTAACTTCTGCAAGAATTTGAACTGAGGGAGTAAACAGGGTGAGGTGGGGCTTAGCATAATTGGCATCCATCTGTCAGTATTGAAGTGCTTTGGCTTTCATCGTACAAGATTCTCACCCTGCCTTCCTCTGCACCTTGACCTTAAGGACAGAAATATTATGAAACCTAAGACATAAACCAGACATGAGCTAATAAATAATACTAAATAATAGTTATAATAATTTAGGCAATAAACTTGCTATCAGCAGCAAATCTATTTCCTCTTAAGATCTGAGGTACATTGCTTTTTCTTTCCCCTTTCTCATGTAAAGTGCAATTCATATTAGAAGCCTTCTCCTCAATACAGATTTGTTTTACACTCCTTGAGCTTTTATGTTTGTTTTTTTAAGCAGAGTTCAGAACGATAGCAGATACTCTGCCTAACTGTCACATCTCTGGTTTTTTTCCAAACTTTGTTTTCCCTTTTTTCCTTTTTCCAAACAATCCTAACTGAATGTTTGGATTAATTTCACTAAAAAAGGACCTGAACAGTCAAGCCACCCAAGCTGTCACAGGGTTATGTACAAGAGGTCTCACAAGACCTTTGGTACTCAGCACTGATGAAACCATATCTCAAGTACTGTGTTTACTCTAATCGGGATTAGAAGCCAAAAATCAAGATAGGCAAGTACATGACCCACATCAAATATCAAACTTCAATTCTGGAAGGTGGTCACTCAAAACTATGCAAAAACAGCCATTCTAGCCATTCACACAGTGCCCCACAACACTTTTACCATGGCATTATGCAGAGAGGCTTATATGTATCAAAACTAACAACTGCTGCACACAGATTCAGTCAACATGGAGAAAGAAAACAGCATTTTCATATTCAGAAGTTAAAAACAAGACAGCAAGAATGACAGCGTTAAAGAGAGCCTCTGCTCTCCTGGACTGTGGAGCCCAAGCAAGGAGGAGATTTCTGACGAAGGACAGGAGAAGATGTGGCCAAAAACCTCTTGGGTAGTTAGAGAAGCACCACGAGGAAGAGACATGATGACAGACCCAGGTGGAACTAGGTGAGGTTTCCAATGTTATTAAGGGCTTTAGAGGCATGGACAGAGAGAAGCTCAGAGAGGTTTTGGAGTTGAGTGAACACTGGCCTGTGAGCACTATAGCTGCAGTGATGTGCCATTAACCCCTGCTAATGAGCTCTGTGGAAAGGCATAATAAAGGTATGCATGAGTTCCCTGGGCTGGGTAGACACATCCTCAGAATGAAGAAAATCTGACCTGAAGATACATCAAAATAAAAAGCATTTAGTGCAAGAATCAAAACTCAAACTAAGATCACCTTACTGCGGCAACACATTCTCTCAGCCCTACTGCAATGACTTTACCATACTTCCTTACATTACAACCCTAAATGTTAGTCAAAATAAAAATAAAACATTATTCTTACCTGATTTTGTCCCATGCCATGGCATGGGTAGAGTATGACCCTCTGTCCAGTTACTTGATGTTCATTTGTAGGATTATAATCAAAGCAGAAGTTTTCCATTCCTCTATTCTTCAGCTAATCAAAACAAAAGAACATTTTAAAATATTAGTCTAAAGTAAGGAACATATTCTGTAGTCACTCTACACTCATCCTGCTGGGCTCTGAGATCCATCCCAAAGCTAGTGCAAAGCAACGGGAATAGATCAAAGGGATGCAATGGTAACATCTCTCAGACTAATAAGAAATAAAACTGGATCATCTTGACTTTGAGCACTCAAGCAGCCAGACATGATGGCTTCCCCTAGGAATGACACTGTGTTCCAATGTATTTGCAAAGGAAGTAGGTAGAAACTATGAAAAAGTGTGTTGAAACCCAACAAGCCAGCAACTCATGCAGAACAAAAGAGTCTGCCATGCCTTTTTCCCCCAGGATCTACTTGTTCAATTTTCTTATGAAAAGATGACTACATGCTTTCCTCAGTTTGTCAAATGGGAAATGTTAGGAGGATTTGTTCTCAAAAGGACTCCAGTACCCTCTTGAGACAGAACAAGCAGACAGATTTTAGGATCAGAAATTTTGAAAGTGGGCAAAATATATCTTTGGAAAGGGATGTTATTATGGTGTGATATTAAATGCTATTGACTCATGTTGCTGACCTCTGACAGAAGAGGTACATAACTTCTAAGTTAGCTAATTTTAAAAACAACAGGCTAGTTATCAAGGATTTGCATTTAAGTATTCAGGAGGCAAAAGTAACTAAAAATAAGTTAAACAATCACATAGCCACTGATTCCTGGTATCAGCCACATAACCAAATTTGAAAACACACAGAGCAGAATAGGTTCTGTAAACAAGAAGCTGAATGCCCCTGTTACTGAGTGTAATTATATCACAGACAAAAAGAATAGGCAGAGTAAATCTCAGAAGAGTTAGTTCAGCAAGGTGTAATTTCACTGTTCTTCCCTAGTAATGATAATCGTATCCAGAGTTCTTAATGTGGAAAATGAGCGGACACACAGGGATTGCAAGCGGCTAGAACTAAACAAACAAGACAAACCCTGCGGGGCCTAAACCCACCACAGAGCAAACCACACAAGCTGGAAAATTAAATACTTGTGTTCTATATATGTTTGCTTTGCCAACTTCTACTTTTACTGTTACCCAACATCTTCTTTCCACTGCCTTGTGCTCACTCCCACATTAGACCACTGCAACCCTCCTTGAACAGCCAAAATAAAACATTTTGTTTACTTTCTTAATGGGAGCCAAGAATTACACTTAGAAAAACAGGAAAGAGAAGTGTCTTACATAGACTATTTTTAACACTGCCATGGAACTACATAAACCAAACAATAAGCTTCTCATGTTTCTACATTCTACATCAGGAAACATCAACCTAAAAGTCATAACCACTTAAAATGGTAATTTTATCTCTACAATTGTTGTTGTCAGCAGCTGTCTTCAGGACCAGAGGGTCTCCCATTAGTAGGTTTAATAACATATGACTCTGCCTGACTGTCTACTGGCTCCAAGGGCAGCAAAGCCCTCATCCATGGTGTCCTTCCAGACAGCCCAATGACTTCCCTAGTGCTCTTTGCCATCAGCCCCTGGCACATGCTCAAGTGTGAGCTCCCTTTTGGGAAATTTTAAATAATCTGTTTGAAAATGCCCTGCATCACCAGAACTACAGTAACTCTCATATGCATGTTACTCAATGCCCAAATATACACAGCAAAAAGATATGTAAAAGCTTACTAAACTTAAGCTTCATGTCAGATGGTTTGAAAATGAGGCTGTATTCTAGGGTGTTACCATGTATGTTCTCTCATTTTTTGCTTTCAAGCATAAATGAAATGTCAGCTTGTGATACATGCTGACATTTTCCTGCATGTACATGGTCCATGTTGTTCACCTGGTTCTTTTATTTTGTCAGACATTGGTAGATATGCCCACATTTCATCAGGAAGCCAATAAGTATTCAAGACCTAATTAGTGGGAATAGTATATTCTAAGCTTTTAAATTACCTGATCTGAAATGACATAGAAAAATTTGAAAATCTGACTGCAGCACCGTATATTAAAAAAACCCAAAAAAACAAAGATACACACCTGCCCTCTGTTCCAAGGCAGAAAAAAAAGTATAAGAGAATTTGTGAAATATTTTTCTCTTGTTAAATGAAAATATACAGTTTAAGTATCTTTTATGTGCAAGAGTGCAAGAGCTCTATCAAAACAGTGATCACCCACTCATTTCTGAAGCTATGTTTATTCCCACATCCACCATAAACAAGTCATGCAACGAGAATAAAATTTTCTGTGTGACTTACCTTACTTCTTTTGCACAATGCTGCATTAGAGAAACAGAAGCAAGAAAAAATGTTGATCACCTTGCCATTAAAACACATTGTTCAGATCTAAAACCACATACCCATGCAGGACTATTGGCTGTGGTTTTTTCAGCATTTGCTTCTTATTGAAACATTGCTATTGAAACTACAGGTGTCACTCTCTGTGCCATTTAGTTACCACTGTTTGGAGGCTGACATAGGTAATAAACACCAAGATATTCACCATAGACCTTAACCCTTACTGCTAGGAAATATTTCAATCTATTGTTTCCTAATATCTGGACACTTGCATATAACTACACAATACAGCTGGCATTCTATGAATAAGTCTTAGTTTGATAAAGTGCATTGTAAACAAACCATCAACAACAGATTTTTGACATTAAAACTTCATTACATTAGTTGATAAGTACAACCAATGGAGCCCTGCCAACCTTTCTCGACATCCACAAAATAGATCAGAATCCTCTTTATTCTGCCAGTGGCAGTGGAGCTGATCTATTAGTGAGATGGACAGATGATACTGTGGGATGCAGTAAGATATGAATTTGCAGCAAGCCAGACAGCTTCACTAGTACTGATCAAACATCAGCTTTTACCTCAAAGGTAATCCAAGCAGTCACAGGAAATTATTCTACTGAGTAAATGCTATTTTCATATCACCTGTTAACTTAAGGGCAATGCTGAAAAGGGCATACAAGACTGATGACTAAAACCCTCTGAAGGAAGGTGACACACTGCTGTTGGATTCATTGGCTCACCCCAGCAAGCCCAAATCCCCCTGGGAAGCTCAAAAACCTATAAGCATGTGGCTCAAGCAATGGTGTGTTCACTACCAAACACTTGAATTTCTTCCAGAAATTCCTTTTAAAAAGCTTCTGCCTAGCTTTCAGAGGCTTTTCAGAGCCAACCAAGTGGTGCATATTTTCCTGTGATTGGCATAAAGTCTCCAGGTCTAGTCAGTCCTAATCTTGGCTACCAAGTCAATGTCAAGTGGCAGCTCTACAAATTGGATTATAATGAAGCTTTAGAGGTATACCTTAGAGAAGGGACCCTGATACCTCTGAGAACTTGAAGCACGAGTCATGCAATATCTTTGATTATGTAATTTAAAGCACATAGCTGTATTCTTCTGCAAGCCTGTCCAAACATATGTGTTCTTTAGATAATTTAAATAATTTTAAATTCTCTTTCACGTTGCAGCAAAACAAAATTCTTCAAAGTTTTAAAGGCATAGTTTAAAATCTTCCTTCCAATTTTTTTAGGATTATATCTAGTCTAAATTAAACGAAAATTATGACTGAGGACTTGAAAAGGAAGATGAGATGGTCTTGGAGGAAAACAGGGAAGGAGCTGTCAAAAGAAAAATTCAAGTTTTTTGACTTCCCGACTGACTCAGTCAGAAACAGATGCCTTTAGTGATAGAAGGCAGAAAGAGAGACCAGATAGAAAGTCCCAGCACAAGACATCTATCAGCCTAGTTGCTTTACATTCAGCTGAAAGAAATATCAGCTAGAAACTGAGAGCAAAGAAAAACTTACCATGTCAGAACATAGTATGGTCTCACCACCAAGTGATCAAACTTACAGAAAATTAGAGTAAAATCCTGATTTTTGTGTCACCGCTGTTTTTTAAAAGCAATCTTGATGCCAAACTTAAAGCCAAATTCACTGACTGACCCCAGTCTTTATCCTTGGATATGCACCTCAATGCCAGCCATACTTAATGCATACCTCAGGAGAGAGAAGAGCCCTGACTCCTGCCTTGCTTTGCCGCCGTGCCTTTCCACAGTCACCCATAACATGGAAAGAGCACAGAGCTGCCCAGCCTCTCTATCTCCACCCAGCTGCACAATGCAGAGATGTCACCACACCAATGCTGAGCACACCAGCTGGCTCAAAGCTCTCCCTACAGACTCCCACACCATCCCTTCCCAGGGTAGCTAGGATTTGTAAGCTGACTGAGACCCAGTCTCTGCTGTCCAGGTGAGCAATTTGGGCAGAGCTGGGGCTCAAGCCTTGTTACAATTTCACACCTACCTACTCGTAGCCTGCTCAAGGATGGCCAAACCAGAGGCTGTGCCAGAAAAAGATATATCAGTGTGCTACACCAGAGCCTAAAAGGTATTATCAGCCTTTCCAGAAGTGCTGACATATTATTTTAACCCACTGAGTGCCCACCAGCATCACTTCTTCTTGCCCCCTCAAAGAAATTATTCAAGGCAGAAGGTTCATATCCCACAAAGTTCCAAAGCTGCACGAAGCCCAAGGAGCAGCAAGAAGATATTTATCTCTTTTATAGGTGCCAGGCAGTTTGCAGGAATGTAATCATATCTCAGGCAAAAAAGATTCATAATTCAGTATGTTTAAGTAAAGTTTGAGGCAGCTACCATTTTAGATAACCAAGGGTAGGTAGTATGGATATTTTTATCCATGTATCAAGAAAAAAAAATGTAGCATAAGAAGCTGCTTGCCAGTGCACAGCACTGAACGCTGCTCATTAATTCTTGACTCCGTTTGAATAGCACATGGCTGACTTACAGGTAATCTTAGAAATATTTTTAAGTTCAGTTCAAAAGTAAAAAGATTTTTAAGGGAAGTAAAAATCGCCATATTCCCTTGTATTCTCCTTGAACAATTAAATAACCTCACACTAAGCTGAGCTGTTATCAAAGCTGACACTTTTAAATACAGTATTTTTGTGAAGCAGAAAAGCCCTACACAGCTGAGGCGGGAGTAAAGAACAAGATCAGTGATTCATTGAAGCTAGCAGATGGGACTCAATATCCACAAATCAGCTGAATCAGTAGGTGTCGTTTCTGCACTCCCAATTTCTCAGAGTACAACCATATTTCCATCACATTTTAAATTCCTCCTCCCCCCCAAAAATGGCGTATTCTCATTATGCTCACAACTAGATGACAGCATTTATGAATTGTTTTTGGAGAAATATATAGAGCACACCTAAATTACACTCTAGATACCTCAAGCAGCTCTGAACAAGAGCTATTATTTCTAGGTACTGTCAACTCCTTGCCTGAAGATGACAATTAAATCATAAAAGAAATTGCACAAATCCCTTCTCTTCACTATCACTGGCACCAGTCTAACCCTTTCTTTTGGAGGGAGAAGGATGGAGGTGGAGGGAAGGATAAAATACCTGAAATGCTCCTGGAAGTTAAGTCTTATAATACTTTACTGCTTCAACTGTCTCAGACCTTGCCAGTGGCAACAAAGAACAAAAGAGCAAAAACAGAACCAATGTTGTACCAGGGTTTGTTCAAGGTACTGGATAATGGTGGGTAGCACCTTTCATGCCACTGATCAGAGAGACTCCTGCAAGCTCCAAGACAAATGGAGGAGGATGGCAATTCTCCCAGAGGCTCCTAAGGGCTTTTCTGACAACTGCTCCCCTCCCTGGGGGAGCTCCCACAGCTCCCCAGGGGAGGAGTTTTCCCCAGGGGAAACCACAGCATTTCCACATTAGCATCTTTTTCATTCAACAAGTTACAAAGCTATTAGGGCAGACTGCAGGGAGACTTTGTTCCTGAATGTTTTGTATGTCCACAGAGATCAGATTTTTTTTCCCTTTCCTGAA
This sequence comes from Melospiza melodia melodia, assembly GCF_035770615.1. Classification (NCBI taxonomy): domain Eukaryota; kingdom Metazoa; phylum Chordata; class Aves; order Passeriformes; family Passerellidae; genus Melospiza; species Melospiza melodia. Next base: position 111,657,484 of record NC_086194.1, on the reverse strand, counting down.
GGAGATTCAGCAGAGGCTGAGTAACTTGGGGAAGGGCAGATGGCAGCAAGACAAGGGCTGGATGTGATGATGCAGTGTGGGAATGCAGCTCAGCTGGATCTGCAGAGAGATTGAGTTACCAGCAAAAGTACTTTTAAGTCGATGTGGCATTTGGTAATTAGGAAGGTATTTGATACATCTTTGCCTGGTGGAAAGGTGCAGTTTTGTGTTCCTAACATGCAGCTGGTAGAGAGAAGAGAGGTGATTTTTCAGAGGAAACAGCTACTTGCTGCATCATCTCTGCCTTCATCCCTTCCAGATGAGATTACAGTAATGTAATATACACAGAGCTATAGTTTATATTTCTTTGTAAGCTGCAAAGAGCATAAAGAGCTGTCAGCTCTTAAAAGAGAAGAGGATTCTGATTGAAACTATTGCCTGTGCCCTTGTTGGTCTAAAGTGACCTCCAGATTAAAAATTAACCTGTTGATTTAATATACAGAATCCCCTATGATCTGGAAGCACTTAGCACCAGTTCTCTTTCCCATCAGCAGAGCATCATAGTTTTCATCAGATAAAATGTATGAACATATGTTTCAAAGCAGACTCCTTTTCAATTCAATAAGTAAAATAAAACACTTTACTGTTATCTTTTTGTTACAAAATGTTTCGAGAAATAAAAATCTCCTCTTTTCCTGCCTTTAACAGTCCCAAGATGTCACTTAGAAGGAGTAATCCACAGCAACATTACCTGTTCTCCTACTCTGTCTCAGAACTCCTTCATAAACACCATTCCCTTCAATAAAGATTCTGATAAATACTACATTTTAAAGCCTACCAGTTTTAAGTGAATTCTACCAAAATCCCAAACTGATTTAGGCACAAAACCACCTTCACACTAACTTAGAAGGAGAGCTCAGAGAACTGCAAGCAGGCTCCCTTCTCAGCAGCCACACACCATTCCAAAGAAGCCTGGTCTGTCCTCGGGTACGTGAAGTTCTGGATACACGTTCTCCAAAAACCATTTGAAGTCCTTACATTTCAGCTTCTCTCGTAGAAGTCTCCTTTCTGTCACATCTCCATATGGTTCCTGAAAGAAAAAAAAAAAAAAAAAAAGAAAGGAAAGAAAAAAAAATTAAAAAAAAAAATCCAGAACAGATGCTCTCTTCTAAATTATCTGTATACATTATTAGGAACCGTATGCTACAGTGATGAGTAGGACTTCTAGCCAGGAAATATCACCATGTTTGGGTGCTGGATTTGATTTCATTATCCTTACATTTGTTAAATGCTGACAAAAAATAATTGGAACTGTGCAAGTAGAACTTTAAAATATTCTAGAAGAGAGTTTGTGTAAGAAAACTCCCTGAATCTGCAAGTGAGGAAGCCCTTGAATACAGATTGCTGGAGACTGAGAAGGCGTACTGGAAAATGAGACTTCCTTTAGATACATAATTGAAAATCTCCAAAGCAGTGAATGAATCTTTAGGACTTCAAATTGTAACACTATCCATTTGTAAATTACCTGTACAGTTCTACACTTAAGTTATGAAATTTGTGAAATCTGCTAATGCATCCTTTGAACTTCACCATTTTGGGGGGGTGGGGAGTATGAAATTTTAAACCTCCAGAGCAAAGCTTTCATTGCAGATTTTTCCCTGTCTATGGATTGGAGCAGAGTCCATGTCTTTTTATGTCTGTCTTCAAAACCCTATCTTCATATTGACTAGGGATTTCAGATAGTCAGGCATGAGAGAGCGTTTGCAGCCCCCAGATTTTTACAGGTCACTTGACAGAGTCTTTCATCAAACCACAAACGTATTTGCATTTCTCAGAGCTGTGGAAATACCACTGAAAACACAAAGCAGATGTAAAACAGAGATGCCTGTTTGAATAAACAAACAGCATGACATATTAGCTCTGAGGTCTGAACATTAATCTTGCAGTGAAACTTCATGGAACCAATTTTTGCAGCCGTAACATCAATCATTTTCCTGTATGCTACAGAACTGAATATTTGGGTTTGATGAAGTAAAAAGGTCTGAGCTCAACTGCTGCAACAAGTGGTGCACAGAGCATTATGGAAACCAAAGTTCATTGGCAGAAGCTTTGATATGTGGAAAAATAACCCTCATGAGTTTCAGCTTATATCCACTGTGTTACAATAAGCCAATACACGAAACTTTCAGTACTAACACAAATATCCTTTAAAGTTGAAGCTCTGTCATTACAGACATAAGATGCCCAGCATTTTACAAGAAAAATTGTCAGCATTTATTGCTCTTTTTGTGTATGACAAGCTGAAATCAGCCTGGCGTTGCCTATGGGCAAATCCCATATTTCTTTCCAAGTCAGACTCCGATAATAAAACCTAAATGGCTTTTATGACATTAAAGTAAACCAATTATTACAAATGTGTGGACTATAATGATCTAATTACCCAATTTAATCCAAACAAACACAAGATGAAAGCTAACCAAATTCATCTTCTCCAGCATCCTGTAGCATATTTTTTAAAAGTCTCATGTTTGCAAGGGCAGTTTTCCCCTGCTGCATCTATAGGGGTTGGCCACTCAAATGAGTGGGGGCTCCCTGTACCCCACACTGATCTGCTCTGGGGCTCCCTGCCCCACTCAGGTCTGATCCAGTGCAGCCAGAGGCTGATGCCCAGCAGCCCATCCCAGGCACAAAACCAAAAAGGCAGCGTTTAGAAAACTTCATGCAAAGAGATCATGCTGGGGAGACCAGGCACCTCCAGAAACAAGCAACAGCAGACAATGATTTCTCTGGGGCCTGAATTTCAGACGTTGTGACAGGGGTTCATTTAATTCATTTCTAGACACTGAGAGAACCTCCCAGTGTTATTGTTTTCCAGCCTTCAGGCCCCTAACGATAAATACGTCCAAGTTATGAATTTGCACACTGCTTTACTGTTTTGACATAGTCAGTTTTCACAGTAATAATTTCCTGAAAAATTCTGCAACCAATGATCTTGTATTTTCATTTCAAGGAAAATAAAATTATCAACTTAAAAGAACTCAAAACTGACAGAACTGTTACTTAAAACATTTTATTAGGAACATTTTCATCTGAGTTGCCATGATTGATTTAAATTAATTTAATCATTTCAATATTGATTTTGGTTTCTACTTGTTGGTGTTTTGTTTTTTTTTTTTTAACTGAACATGGTGCAGCAGTAAATCAAACAGAAAAATATATTTTGGTTTACATCAGTCCAAAGTTTTACAATTATCACAAGACAGGTAATTTTGCTAAATATTAATAACATGCTGTTTACCTGAAGTCTACTGTCCACTGAAAGTTGTGGATTTGCATTCATTAATTGTGTAATTCTTATTGAGAGTCCAGGATCAGCCATTTCACAGAAGTGCACATTTTAGGCTAAACAACTCCTCCTTGCTTTGATGATCCCGCTTCATATTATTCTTTTATTTTTTCACTTATTATTGACATAGATTGGGCCACCTTGTACTCTTACAGAATTTTAAATCTTTTTCCAATGAATTAAAAATTATACACTTATTCTATGTCTGGGAAAAACTTTCAGAAGGAATAAGAAATAAACATAGAGAGCACTTCATGTTAAGTATTAGCTTAGCCAATAGTTAGTAAGTTGAAAACAAATTCTGAAATTGCAGGAACAATGGAGTTGAACTCACCAGGCGAGCGTGTGGGTTTCGGTGGTAATAAAGTTGTTTATATTCATCCATCCACACTTCAGCTGCACGCACGCTGTTTGCCAGAGCTTTGACCCGTGAGTATGGGGCTTGTTTGGGGAAAACATGACCTACATGGGAGCAAGGATGGATCTCAAGACTTCCTCCACACTGCCATATCTGAGCAAAGAATCGACAGTGTGTGTCATTAATTTTGTCTTTTGCAAGCTCAAGGATATAGTAACAATAAGCCTGTGTAAGACCAACACCATCTCAAGAACACCACACCACACTACAAGTAACACATACAATAATTTTGTGTCTCATTTGATGACTAAACTGGATAGAATTACATCCTTGTTGCTCTTAGTAATTTGCTCTGAGTTCACAAGGAGATAATCACTCTGGTTTTATCTGGAGTGCAATATCCCTTTCTTAGCTTTATTTTCTCATGATAAGATGGGATCTACCATACAAGTTATGCAGGCATTATTGAAAAAAAAATAAATTAAAAGACAAAAGAAGCATGTTTCTTTTCCAAATTAACCACATAAATAGCTATTTCAGAAAGAAACCAGGAACTGATAACTAATTCTTATTAGAAATCTATAGCTCTATGTACCATCTATATATTCTACAAAGCTGACTTGGCAAAGGTAAGCTTCCCATTTGTACATTCACCAATCTAGAAGGGCGGCATAGGTGCCTGGTGATAAAATCTCAGTAACCTTTTCCATTGGAAAGCTGGGAAATATACCCCAGAGCCAGCACATGAAAAGAAAAAGCAAAGTACTTCTATAACTTATGATGGTCCAACCAACAACAATGAAACAACCTCCCCTATCTAAACTAATATTCCTGCTTGATGCCAAGGAAGTACTTGCACCCAAATGTGGAATTGGCAGATCCCTGCAAACCATCACTCTGCCCTTGTGCTCAGGCTCCTGCTTCTCTGGCTCCCCAGGTTGGGAAATGTACAGCCCATGAGATAAAGTCCAGAAACAACCATCATGCGGATCCATTAGCCTCAGCACTATGTACACATTTTTGTAATTACATTCTTCGCCTCCGAAAACCAAGGACTTTTGGCAGCTCATCTACACAGCCACTTTCCCATCACCCATTCCAATCTCAAGTTTGATTACTTGAAAGGAAAGCAGAGCTATGCATTTCCTATTCAATATTGTGTGTGACCACACCATGGCAGATGCCCTGTTTCTGAAGGGTGCTGGAAACAAGGTTTCTGAAATTTTGCCAGATGGGAGGAAGGCCGGAGATGTTGCTGTACTTGAACTAACTTGAGGCTGTCACCAATGGCTCTGATGGACTTTCCATAAAAGATTTAGAATTCTCCTCATGTATTCAACCATGCATAAGTGGCAGCTCATCATTCCTTTGTAAATGGAAGACAAAGGAAATTAGCTGGGATAGGCTTAAGGGGGTAGAGGTTTGCTCCCTGACAACCTTCTTGTATAAGACATACATTTTTAATTATATGCTATCCAAATAAATACAGCAGGAGTGAAAGATATGAGGTAGCAAATAAAAGCTCTGCTGCTAACAGTGCCAAAAGATCAGTGGTGGGACTTTTCCCACCTCTCTCTCTGGGAGTTTTAGGGATCTAAAAAGATAAAGGTTTTCAACTCACACAAGATAGGCCTTGGTTTTAGACTGCTAACTTTTAGGGTTTTTTTATTTTAAGTTACTTAGAATTTCTCTAAAATTTCTAAATTTGGAGATCAATGAGTATCATCTCCATTGATTTGGTTTTGGATAACAACATCAGAATTTCTGCATGGCACAATGCTATATTTAATTACCAAAGTGTAAGCACTCTAATACATATGTTTACTTTTAAAACAGAGAGTTTCTTTAAAGATATAGGTAAATCATTAATCAGCTATATGGAATATTGGATAATTATTACTTCCTGGATTTAAAATTTTAATTTCTTGTTTTCCATGTGAGGCTTCTTTCCTCTTTTTTGCTGCTTTTCAGGGAAGCAGTATATTTGTTATTTGAACAAAGATGATTAAAGGAATTATACAAAAAATCTAGAATTCTGTACTAATCTTTTAAACAATTTGCATATTTTCTTAGATAAGTTACTTTACTGCCATTTTGAAAGCTGCTATGAAACCAACTATCCACTTTCACTTTACAACCTCCTTTTTTGAGATTTATTTCAAAACAACATTTTTCATAATTATTATTTCTATGTTCAAAATTATTTTTTAAAGCTTCAATTTACCATTCAAGATTTGTCAGCAAGCATTAAGAGCCCTAATTTTATTAGTTTAAAAATTTCCAATGTTATATTCCACATAAGAATTATTAATTCATCTTTATTTATCTACTTTTAAAAAATATATTAGGAACAGATGATAAAGACTACTGAAATAAAAATGTAGTTAAAAAGGAAGCACACGCTTCAGCTCGTCCATGATAAAGTCTGATTTCAAAGGAATGAAACAAACTGACCATACCTCTGCTAAATTGATGACAAAAAGAGAATTCCATAACAGCTGAATTTTTAATAATTAAAGCTCTCTAAAAAATAACTGTAGGTTGCTAAGCAATGCTCACTAAATTCTAAGTATTTCATAAAAACAGTACAAAAATTATCTTGTCATCCTATTACAAAAGAAAATTGAATATACTTCAGCTAAACAATTCCTCAAAAGGAATTGTTTATTCACTTTCATTAATATGGAAAAATTATGACCTCTATATAGAATCAGGTACAAATGAACAGCCATAAAATAAAGCGAGGAATTTAATAGAGAAAGTAAAGTTGATTACTAAATGCTAAGTAAGTGGCTCTGCAGAAGATTCTCCATAGAACTAGCTCAACCTTCTCTAACAGAAAAGCACATAAGGTTTCATGCATATTTTGCAAGCTCACATACATGTAGATCTGTTTCTTTACTAGGTCTGGGTAACTCACAGCTCTCATTATAAAAGCACACATTTTTCCTCCACTTCAATAAGAAAACAAGGTGACATTCCTTTTTTCACTTTCACTTTCATCTTGATGCATGCAGACTATCAGCGTACTTTCTTTTGTTTTCAGAGACAGATGGTGGCATTATGAAAACCTACAGAAAATGTTCACAATCTCACCTTGGGATCGCTGTCCCTGCCAGGGTCTCTGGACAATTGACCTTGTGCTGGGTCAATGAATACTAAAGAATAAAAGCTCAACCAGCTCATTCTAACACTTTAAGACTATCTGGAAGAAATAAAAAACATAGAAAGGATGCTACATCCTAAAAGGGGGCAAAATGTGGAAAACCCTATGTTTCTGCTGCTCTCTCTCTGCTGCAATTTTTTCTTGACAAGTTGTGGCTAAGCCCCCAGTGTGGTGCTCATGCACAATCTGCCGGAAGCTGGGTGGGTGGAGAGGCACCCCAGACACAGACTCACCCTGGCTGCTCTCAACACAAGACAGAGTTCCAGATCCAGACAAAAAGAAACTATACAAAAATACTGGAAGAGAGAAGACCCCAGGTGCTCTGAGGCGTATCACCCAGGCTCATGGGCAGGAACCTTTTTGAGAAGAAAGACCTTTTTGCACATGGTAGGCTGAAGGACAGACCACAGACATATTAAGCCTTGGTCCAGAAACAAACTTACATTGCAGTGCCACTTGCAGGACCAAGAGCAGAGAGGGGACAGAAGCTGCAACCAGGTTCCCTTTGCTCTGAGTACAAGAGGGAGAAGATGAAAGAGCATGTTTTGAATCCCTCAGAAAGAGGAGTTTCAATGCCCATTATGCCCATGAAGTGAAATCTTATCCAGCCAAATAGCATTAAGCAATCCAAAATCAAGGTACATTGACTCGATTCTGCATTCAGCACGTAGCCTCCATCTCTCTTAGTCATCGTGCTTTTAGTGAAAGCTTTGTCCTTGTTGCACCTCTCAAAACCACAGAGAATTTCTTCAGCTCAGAATAATCGAAGTGCAAGAAAGAGGAGGCTTGAGGACAAGTCTTTTCATGTCATTGGGAGAGAGTGGTGTTTTCAGAGACGAGAGCAACAATAAATTAATTTACAGCAGTTTTGAGTAGTTCTGCTCCTAATTTTCAGGTCTGACAGGTTTAGAAAACACAAGGACAACAACACTAACAATGATTTATCCCTTCCGACCTCTTGGAACACTGCAGGCAGCCAAAAGAACACAGTTAAACAGCATCATAGCACTCTGCTCTGTTCCACAAAAATCCTCTCCACACAGAGCACAAGTACAAGGGCTCCAAATCAAACAGAGCAAAGCATGTTGCGTACAAATACCCAGATGCTACTGGCAATCTGCACTAGGAAAATTGGCCAGGCATATTTGTTGGCCGTTGCACAGCCTGTCCTGTTAAATCATTTGTCTCCCAGGAATTGCTTGAACCACCTGCACCTACATGCTGGCTTAGACCCTTGCAGAGTGTCTGTGCACTCCTCCTGAGGACTCTGCTGCTCCCTTTGTGCTTCTCCTGTGTGCTAGGCTACCTCTGAAGCTTCCTCTCTCCCATGAGGAGACCTCTGTCCTGCATGCTGAAGGAGTAAAGGCACTGCTCACACATGCTGCTGCATCCCAGGGAGCCCTGGCTCAGGGAACCTGTGATGTACAAAATGAGATTGGCTGCCAGAGCTTCACAGAGGTCAATGGCAATGGAAGGGTGCGTCTAAAGCAGCAGCTGGGACTGGGGCACTCTGAGCCAAAAGGAAGGGTCATGCTGCATGCAAGCCTTGGTCTCCCCAAAAGCAAGACACAAAGAACAGGAAGCCAAGAACTGCATGCCAAATGTGCCATATTAGAGGTTTTCTTCAAGGAGTTGAAGTTCTGGGTACACCGGGACCAGAGACTCCTGCTTCAGAAGGTTCCAGGGCTGATGGACGTGGATGAACTTCTTCTCCCTTCAGGTGGAGGCCTGCTGAACTAGACCAAGACTACTGACTAGGCTGTGCTTGGGCTTATGTGCCAGAAACTGTTCCCTAGGTGAAAAAGGAGGTGGTCATGAACTCAGATTGAAGAGCGTTTCCAGCTGACAAGTCTTCCTCCAGAGAGAAACCATATCAACTCTAAGCCTGTGCTTGTTATTCCTAATAATTTTTGTTCCTTATTTTTATACCCTCTTTTCTACGATTTCTGCACTACAGGCAGCAGGAAATCATAACAGCAGCCAGGAAAACTCCATGTTTCTCTGGTTAACACACAGACATCCAGAGAGACAGTCTGCTGATGTCTCCTTTCTCAAGAAAGTGGTTTTGTAACATTAAAATGCTATTTAACCTTGAAATCTGTTGTCACCTGGTAAAAAATCCAAAAATCCTCCTGAACCATGAGTCAATGACTCAGAGAAATGCAAACATGACCATCAAAAATAACAGATGATGGGCAGAACAGACAAGGGTAATCCAGGATAATAAGCTGTGAACTCCATGAAAGCCAAAAGAGGCATCCCTCTTACATCACCACTGGATGGCTTCAATGAGCTAAGTGTGATTTGGGGTAAAGCACAGGCAGCCAGTGCTCAGTGGGAATCAGCACTGGTAAAGGTGAGCAGAGGAGAACTCTGCTTTGCTGATCAGCCTGGACTGTGCTGTGTCTCCTCTCTTTTCCTGCTGTAAATCCTTTCCATTACAGCTATCTGACTCACATCTGAGCACTTGGTCACGCCTCCTGTGGGCACAACTCTACAGTTACTGGAGATCTTCCACCTTTTATAACCTTTGTACAAACTTTTTCTGAGGTGAAACAGAAAAAGACCTTAAAATTAGTACAGGGGCTGCCTTCTGCTGCCCCTCTGGGAACTGCTTGCTCCATCAACCAGAGCAAGAACTCTGAGTCACATCAAAGCACTGCAAATCTTCTTCCCCATGACCTCCTTCAAGCTGCAGGATGTAACCTTCACCCACTAGTATCACAGCCCTTTTTTACATTTTATACTAGAGCTCAAAACAAAGACATGTATTTAAAAATTGCTTTAAAATGGCTAGTTGGAAGAAAAGTACAGTGATCCTGAAGTGCAAGAACAAGATACTCCCTAAATGCTCCCTTCTTAGCACTTAGCTACTTCATTAAGTAAAAGGGCATGAAGAAAGAAACAGGAACTTGTTGTATTCTGAGGAAAAGAAACTTTCAATTAAGCCACCTACCCTAAATGAGAATTCAAGGTTTTCTCCTCCCCAGACTTCCATTCCTGTGTCATAGGAACCAAGATAATCAAAGTACTTCTTGCTCACAGAAAATAATCCACCTGCCATGGTTGGAGACCTATGAAAGAGAATACAAACTCTGAACTGAATAAAAAAAATATTAAACCAATGTAACAGATAAGAAAATACAATATATTTTTATTTTCTCAGTCTTTTGTGGATACAAAGTAACAGTCAGAAATTTATCAATTATTATGAGGCCATTTGAATTTAATTTTGCATTAAAAAAAACATACCTGAAGCAACACCAGAATGTAAAAATATTGTGTTAAAATACATTTTCCCAATTGCAGTGTCTGTGTGTAAATGAAGAGCCTCTTCACATAACAGAACATTACTTCTTTGTGGCAGAACTGTATTAGTTGGCTCTGAAATTTTAAGTGCTGTGTCCTTATATATTTTACTTAAGCAATAATTAAATAAATACTTGTGCTTTAGTAATTAAAACCAACATTCTTGATACCACTAATATAAATTAAAAAAAACTCTCACATTTTAATTATTAAGTAAATATAGCCCCTAAAGAGATTTGTTTTCTTTCTAAGAAAGAAACCATCTGTGTGTTCTTAAATTTTTTACTAAGTTTTGGGAAAAAGAAAACAACAGGAGTCATGGCTGGGTCCTCATTGAAGATCACATGGCCCACAGTGACAGCACACTTAAGGGATATACTTCTATTTTGGTAGAGTGTGCACATATACATAAATTTGTATTTGTTCAATGTTGTTCCCTATTGTTTACAGTTTTAGGATGACTTTCTTTAAAGTGCCAAGTGTATAATGGTGATTAGAACTAAGTTCATCTGGCATTATGTGAATTTTACTAAATTGCTGTTGAGGTAAATATCAACAAAAGTGAGATGAATGATCAATTACACTAAATCTGTCTAAACTAATTTTACCAGCTTTCTTTTTGAAGCAACACTGTCTCACACTGTCATATGTTGTTTCAAAGAATGGAATGAGATGAGACAAGACAGAAGGAAAAATAAACTCCATAACCAGTCAAGTCCTTCTGTCTCCCTCCAGATCTCTCCAAACCAGGCTGTTGGTGACACCACTCCCAGCACTGCTGCTTTCTCCAGACACTTGTCGAGCTCCCAGTCCTCAGGCTACCCTGAAACTTTATCCCCCATCATTTCCTCTTGGCTTGTCAAACACAATTCTTCTTATCATGAAGAAAAAAAGCATCATATTTGAACTAAATGTTTTAAAAAATATTTAATCCATTTGGTTTTTGTTTTTTTTTTTTTAAGGACGACATGGACTAATACATGCTGAGAAAGACTCAATTACTACCTCACTTTTCCCATTTAAAAAAAAAAAGTTCATTCTGTTGAGTGTAAGTACATTAGTATTTGTGAAATACTGGGAATTAATATCATGATAAGGAACTTAGAAAAGACTGAGAAAAATTAGTAACTCCATATTTTTTGTGGTCTATAAAATAACAGATAAAAGTACTAACAAAATTATGGTATTAAAATTGCCAAACAGGTTAACTGACTTCAATAAACTGCTGAAATACAGAAACTTCCATAGCAGATGGGGCTAGGTTTAACATGGCAGATCCTCAGCTATCAGGATCTTGTCTACCATTCCCATTATCCAGATGTCTTGCTTGTTCTGTTCTCTCACCTCTCCTAAATATACAATGTTGAGTGACAAACAGTACCAATTGATGGCATCTTGTTTTAAAATAAAACAAAATTAAAACCCATAATGAAGACATCAGCCTGAGCTCTGTGAGGCAGTCCTTCACAGAAATCATAGTGGATAGAGCTGTGCTGTTTCACCCCTGTAAAGAGCTGGCAAAATGGTTCAGCTTTGAAAATAGCACACAGTGAACTACATAGCACAGGAAAAAAATCTTCAAAACTGCTTTTACCTTCTTACTGGTTGGTGATTTTTTTTTCCCCTTTTCATCATTGCCCGTGATACATTTCCTCTACAACACAGAGCTCTTTGCTTTGCACAGAGGGCATCCTCCAGTATTAGTTAATCAGTTACACTCTTTCCATGTGCTGGTAAGCATCTGTAAGAGTTTGTCTAGAGGAGTCAAGAACCTACTTTGCAATAGGCTTTCCACATGGAAGATGAAACAGGATTTTCAGCTTTTAGAGCACTGTTTTTTCCAGGAATATGGTAAACAGGAGCTATTTTGGAAAAAATGGGGAACTAAACAAAATACATACTTTTTATGTATGTTCATTTCCCAAATATCTTTCAGCACCTGGCATTTTCAGGTGAAATCAAAAACACATGGACAGTTTCGAGGATGCATAAAAATTAACCTGATCACATCAGTCTTGGACTTCCTCCGTTTTTGTTCTCTTTCAGGGATACTGTGCCAAGTGAAGACCAGGCGCCAATCAAATCCACCGATCTGTGGCTCACCAGCATTTCCCAAGTACTCAAATGTGTTCCAGTCAATAACATCAATAACAGGGCAGACAACAGCTGTTTCTTCTTCAGCAATCCTGGTAAGGTTTTAAAACAAAAGGGTGACTTCCATTAGAAACACCTCTAAAAATAAAAATAAAAATTAAAAAAAAAAAAAAAAAAAAAAACCAAACAAACAAACCAAAAAATCCCCAAAACTAGAACTGACAGGAACAAAGAATGCTTACAATACCAAACATGAAGTTTTGCTCCTTTTCAATTCACGCTGCAATAAGAAGGAAATGACGATACAATAAATACAAGAATAACTCCCATTTTCCGACATCAGGAGGATGTATCAGGATGAACTGCACTGGCAAGCATCAACTTTCCTGGATGGTGGAAGCAAGATATGCCAGATGGATTGAGATAACACATTCAGCATCTGTCTTGGCTGCCATAGCCAGCACCACTTCATCAAGAAAAAAAGTGTTCATTTTCTTTTGTACAGGTAGCTGTTTAAGAGAGCAGTTTGATTGCATACTTTCACAGTGATGAATAATAAACCAGCCAGACTCTTGGCCCTTGAAGTCATGGCTGTTCTTGTAACTGTGATAATCTGCAAATGTTGCAGTGAGTACAGTAACTCAAAAAGAAGCCCTGAGCTTAGAAAAAACCAAACCTGCAACATGGGAATTAGACCTCCAACAATGAAACACAACTGAAGGAGGCCTCAAGAAACCCTGGCAACATAGGAGATGAAAAGGAGAAACAAGATAGCACTGCAGAATGACATTCCTAATACAAGGGTGATCTAAAGATAGTCCAGATCTTTATCATACTACGAATACATCAGAGCTGATGACATTTCTTGCAGGTTTACTTCTACAAGGAGATAAATCCCTTCCTCCCATTTCTCAATATCATGCAGGGTTTTCAGGATTCCTTTCCAAAAGGATTCATCTTTATAGGAAGCAGTGGGATTATTAGCCTTCTCCTCACCTTCTAAATGCCCCCCCTCAGTACTAGGAGCAACATCAAGCACACAAACTCAAGCCAAGGTCTTTCTCCTAAATCACTGTTTAGCATCTTCCATGGTCTAGTTAGACACACCCTGATAGTTCAGTGAAATGCAGTCACTTGTTTCACTTAGAGATGCAGATATGCACTTTAGTCCTGCATCTTGTATTTACATGTTTCAGAGGTGAAGGATAACTGAACACATTATATTGTCAAACAAGTAAGAGATGCACTACATCTGTAATCCAAAGGAAGCTCATTCCTCATGGGATTGTTAGGCTAAAAATCTGTACACTGACCAATGGCTCATTGTAGCTTGTGATGGTTAAATGCAGCAGAGAACAGCAGCAATTCCAAAGTAGTATTGTCTGAGCTGAGAAAGACTGCCCAAAGTGTGAAATGGCCTCTTGTGGCTGGAGGGAATATGTGAAACAGCTGTTTTCTTCTTTATGATCTCCCATTGACACCTTGTTTGGTAGAGCACACGAAAGGGCTTATACAAATGTTGTTATCTCCCGTCTCACTTGCATAAAACTTAGTACAAATCCTCACTGCACAAAGCAATGAAAATTATGTCCACACATAGAGGAAAAGGAAAAAAAAAAACCAATAAAAAGTAAAAATATTTTCCTCCTCCTGTAACAAGTAGGAAAACAAGTAAATGTAGGTAGCTGGCATATGATTTCAATTATGAAAGGAGTGAAGTAAGTGAAAAGTCATCACTTTTTCTGTAAGTTAAAAATTAGCTAGATGGTACAATGCACAGGCAGCTTACAAATACAGCTATGTTTGCACTGCAAAATGCTAACACCGTGTTATTGCTGCCATACATTTGAGTCCGATATGCCGCAGAAAAACCCCTTAGAGATGCATGTCTGCATCTGCAGCAAGAACGGCAGGAATTCCAAGAGAGGGCTAACTTGTTACAGGTGGTGACAATTGCAGTTGAAAAAATCCCAATCCTTCCTCAAGATTACCATCTAGTGGTGCGCTAAAGAAGTGAAGAAATCACAGATTTTCCCCCATCAAACACTTTTTTTAGTTAAACCTGTGCCCGTGATTTGAGGTTTATCCCTTTTCCTTTCTTCACGCTATCATATCTACCCCCCAGTTATCTGGAACACACTCAGTGTGAAATTTAGAAACAAGGTAAGTATGACAATTTTAAGAAAACAAAAACCTGAAGTTGTATTCTAGATACAATTTCAAAGGGACGTGGGGAATTTGGGAACACAAGACCCACTAGGAATCAGGAAGACTTGCACACATCAAGACACTTGGTGCTTTTGGAAGTCTCTCTCCAGTTTGTATTTGGGCTGTTTTTTCTGTCCTCTGCAGTATCTGGTGGGAATCCTAATAGGATCCAAGACAAAACACTGGCCATGAGGAAAGTTTTTTTTTTTTTTTAATTATGTTTTAAAGAAAGCTGGTTTTCTACACACAATAATCAGGAGGTCTGATTCAGGTCCTGTATCTATCAGTACTTATTAATGGCATCCAAGGGGGTAAAGCCATGAACTGTGAGCAAAAGGGGCAAAACCAACAGATTGTAATGTGATTCAGGAGCAGCAGGTGCTGTGGTGAGGTGCCAGTGGCTGAACCCATAGCAGGAAAAGTCAATGTATGGCTGCTGGTACACATGGGTGAGGCTTCAAGAATATAATAAATATTCTCAGCTGAAACAGAAGGCTAGTGTTCTGGTTTCTAGGGGTTTTTTGTTAGAGTTTTGGGAAGGTTCCTTGGTTTTTTTGGTGTTTGTTTGTTTGCTTTTAATTAACCAAAGTTTTCTGAACAGTCTGACAGATCTGCAGAATTAACAAGAGACCACACAGGCACAAAGTACAGTGTCCCAGGACAGATGGTTTCCAAGTAAGCATCAGTGTTGACATAACATTTACTCCTCCCTATCCTACACCATGATGCTTTATGTCAGAACCAGTCTGGAAAGGTGGATTTGCTCAGGACTAAGAAGATGGAGTTTATTGACTTGCATTATGCAAACATTGCCTTGCAGGACACACATTTTCCCAGACCTGCTCACCCAGGCTGACAGAAATAGCCTCCTTTACCAATATAGTTCCAAAACTGGAGGTGAGGACTCATCGTCTTGAAAACCAAAACTTTCCATTGCCTGAAGAGGTAGCTTGGTCCTCAGGGAAAAAAAATAAAACACAAAAACAAACAAGCAAAAAAAATCAAAACCCACCATGCCATGATCTCTCAAATTTCCATTTGCATTTGCTCCCCCACAGCCAGGAGACAAACGCCAAACACGGGCAGTGCCTCAGGGACCAGACTGCAGTAATCTTTGGTGAACCATGAGTCATTTTTCCACTGCAGAAGTGGGCCAAACTGTCTTGCCCCTTCTGCTCAAAGGGGAGACAAAACTTGCCCAGAGCACAAGCTCACCTTGCCAGCAGTGGCTCCAGCCAGCCCTCATGGCATTCACAGTGGCAGTCCAGGAACGTCAGGATGTCTCCTTTGGCCACAGACGCCCCCAGCAGCCGGGCTCGGACCAGCCCCTCCCTCTTGTTTGCGCGGATAAGACGCACCTTGCGTAGGCCAGCCACGTAGTTTTCCAAAGTCTCCTTTAAATGTTCTGCAACAAGCCAAGAAAAGAGGGAATAATACACTCTGAAATTATTTGTTTATGTCTTTCTATAGGAAGCTCTCTCCTCACTAGCATAACACTTATAGTAGGGCTCTAAAGATTGTGGTACTTTGAACTCAGATTCGGCTATACATGTTTAGAAAGGACATGAAAAAAGCACAAAACCTGGATTTGGACACAAATCACAGTTACTTTGAAGAAATTGAACGCTTCACATTTACCTCTGTAATACATCCCCACACTGATAAGAGATTCACAAATGTTACTTAAGACTTTCTGTATAAAAGTTTTATTCTTAACACAATTCATGTGTGGTGGAAAATGCCAGCATTGCCTTTATGTCCCCTTGTTCAAACAAGACCAAAGAACTAGGTCACTGTCATTATATGAGACACCAGGGGAGCGTTGGTGCAATCGAAACTTGCTCAATTCAGGAAACCCAAAGTGCTCTGTTCAGACTGTAGTCTATCTATACACACAAGCACTCATGTTACAGCACAGCAAATGTGCTTCCCCATTCCAAACTAAATTTGGTACATAAGCCAAATTTTTCACTGGCACACTACAAGAAAAACTTTTTCAGTGAGAGGCCTTTGTTGTACAGTTTTCTGTTATGTGACCTGAACAGCATCACTCTTTCTCCTATGAACTGGCTGACCAAAAAAGCCCATCAACAATCAATATTATTTAGACTTATTCTTCCTACCTTTGTCACTGTAATCATCTACAAGGATAATTTCTTCCAAAAGTATATCCGGAGATGTCTCAAGAACACTGTGAACAGTTCGCAGAAGCGTTGACCAAGCCTCGTTATAAAAAGCTATCACAACAGAGGTTTTTGGCAGGTTATAATAATCATATTTCTCCTCTCTGCATCTGTAAAGGTGAGGGATAACATTTAGTAGAAGTGCAAAAGCATTTAATAATTTTCAGGAAACAATTCTCAAATCCATTTGCATGCTAGTTACTAACTGCAAGCAAGAACACAGAATGGATCTTAAAAGAAATGCATGTGTGTGGAAAATTGTATGAGAAGACATTAGGAAGTTGCTCTTACAGAGGTTTCATTTCCACAGAAGCATTATGAATAAAATTCTGCAAACTATCAAAATGTCTAAAAAGAAAAATAATAGGAGGTATTCTGGGCTGGTGTAGCTGCAGTAGCTGTTTTCGCACAATTTCAAATAGAAGAACAAGTAATGAACAAAATGTGCCTCAGATTAAAGGAAAAAAAAAAAGAAATGTAAAACCTAAGTGCAGTAAAAACAGTAACATAAACTAGCGATAACTGTTGCTTTGGAAAATAGAACAAGTGCTAGACAGTAAAAATACGACTGTGAAGGAACAGCAACATATAAAGAGGAAAAAAACCTCCAAACCAAACAACCAGCAACAAAACTGAAATGTATGCACACTGAAGCAGAATTTGGAGAGACCCCACAACTGGCAAAATCTAATAGTGAAATCCACGGAAGCGTAAAACAGATATAGAAATGCACGGTTTTGGCTCTATGGAGAGCCAGAAAGTTTGCAAACCTTTGGATTAAGCTCCAGAATGTATTTCCTATAAATATATATATGAACTTCCCTAAATGAACATAAGGATGCCAAGAAAGTTATAGCTGAGCCAAATGTATAAATTCTTAAAAGAATCCCCTGGTTTAGAAGAATTTTAAAATAACGATGGCATCTTCTACAATTTCTCCTCTTTGCTCAGAGCATTCCATATTGGCAGCTTTTATTGCCTGCAGTCAACAAGGCTTGTAAGGGGCAGAAGGACAGACTTCAACTTCTGTAGACTGCTAAATCACAACAGATACCAAGGCAGGTAGCAGAACAGCAGCGAGTCCTCCAGAACATGTGCTATGGGGA
Organism: Melospiza melodia melodia; assembly: GCF_035770615.1. NCBI lineage: Eukaryota > Metazoa > Chordata > Aves > Passeriformes > Passerellidae > Melospiza > Melospiza melodia. Next base: position 111,639,735 of record NC_086194.1, on the reverse strand, counting down.
GCTGAAAAGGGAAATTAAAACTGATCAGTAGAAAATGCAACAGGAAAATACTTTAGGTCAATTTAGAGGCACAAAGATTCCCCAGAACACTAAGAAAATTGTATTAGATGCAAACTGCTTACCTATAGCACATTGAGAATATTTTAACAAACTATTTATGTCTGCTGTGTCTGCAATTAAAAAAGGCTTATAGGTTTCTTTGGAGATTAGGCAGTATCTATTAAGATCAGTTGTACAGAAAGAAAAAAATCTCAATCTGATTGTGCCTAATATTAAAACTCTTATGAAGGAAACAATAAGTCTGTAGAGTAGTTCTGTAATAAATATATGAAAACGAGGAAGCAACAGGAGAAATGACACTCAGGCAAAGGAGGCACCCAAAGGCTGCTTCTCAAACATGGCAGGAATGTCCCGTGACAACACATGTGCATACAGACATATATACATAGGTAGTACACATAGACACACACATTGATACAGTGAAGTTCAAGAATGCCTGTCCCTCCAGGCTGTAACTTATCCTGAGGGGCTTTCACAGAGGGAACTGTCTCACATCAACACCTGGTGACAGAATTGATTTATTTAGCCAGACATTCATGTATTGACACAGAAAAAGGAGTGACAAGTGACATTTTAATTAACTTCTTTAATTGTAATGCAGAAAAACCCACAGTATGAATCCAATTTTAGAAACACATATTTAATTTAGCCTGTTGAAAAACATTTCTGCTCAGTACTGCCAGGAAAAAAGAATCCATATACATCAGTCACTTGTACCAGGTAATTTTGAGTTAATTTCTTGATGGAAATAGGATCGCTACATACCCAGTTTAGAAAGCTGAAGGAAAATATAAATAAATAAATAAATAAATAAATAAATAAATAAATAAAAATACCAGGAAAGCATTCTTTGAAAAATATGTCAGGAATATTCATGGGGAAAAAATGCTGTATTCCATTTAAAGAAAGGAAACCCAAAAGGTCTAAAGAAGCTTATAAGTCTAATTATAGATTAAAGACTTCAATGGATTTGCCTGAAATTACATGCTGGAGATGGAAAACATAATTTGGCACAGAGCAAGGCAATCTCCACACTGTTTGTGATTCACTGTGCATTGCTGCCTCCCTCCTTGAGCGCACCCCACACTGCAGGAAAAGGTCAGCCTACTACAAGGCATACCAGAACACACGTTTCTTAGGTTTCCAAAGTCAAGAAAGAGGCCAGCACTAAAAAATGGGCTTAATTTACCAGCTCTGTGGTGGAAGGCAGCACAGGAGTGCAGAGAAGTGACCCACCATGGTAGCAGGGCAGGCTGCTGGCCAGCACGGCCAGCCTGACCTGAGCAGTACCCTGATGCCCTTACTAAAAAAACAAAAACAAAACAAAACAAATTAAAACAAAACCAAAAAAACCCACCCATATTATTCAACTTCTGTGCAGATTTGCATGTTTATCTCAGATATTATTTCCAACACATACTTCTTGCTAAATTGCTAGAAGATCTCAACTGTTAGCAGTCTCAAACAATGTTGCTAAAGTGAAGCACACTTTTCCTTATCTTTCTGTAATGAAAGAGTTTCACTAAGCCTTAAAAATTAATCCCATTCGGGAGATTACAAACCCAAAGCATTTAAACCCCGGAAAAATTATAGCAGAAGAAAATCTTTAAAAAGCTAATGAATCCCTGAAATGGAAATGCTTGGCAGTGTTGCTGAATAACAATTAAGTGGTATGCATATGGACACTAAACATTACCACTTCACAAGATATAAAAATTTTAAAAAACCCACTATGAGTACAAAACCTGATTGAAAGCTTAGTGGCCATACTCATCTTTTCCATTCCTCAACTCCTGTTTACCACAGAAGTGCCTCAGGAGCCCATCTTCTGTATTCACACTTGCAAACTTCAAGATGTACTTTTATTATCCATGTGTCAGCCAAGCATCCCAGCTCCTACTTTCCAACTGAATCATTTCACTCCTACTTTTGGATTATTCAGAAAAACAAATGCATATCAATTACAGTATGCCTTTAAAATGACAGCAACTGGTGACAGCAGTCCCAAAATATGCTTCTGCACACACTGGGAACATCTATTTATGCATACTATACTGCAACCTGCTTTCAGCTTCTGAGGAGGGCACTCTTTAGTGCCACCCTCAAACCCGTAGCACTGTCCTTTCCAATAGAGAGGATCATGTTAAGACAGTATTAATTGCATCTCACATTATTCGTCCTAAAAACTACCTTTGAGCTGATCATCTGGGTTCTGCAGGTCCATAAAGACAGATCCAGAAGGCAACTCGCCTCACTCTCCTTAAGCCATTGATCCAGCACAGCCCAAGAGACCTCAGTGGGTCCCTCTTGTCTATAGAGGCTTGATTATGGAACATTCCTTAACTTTTCTGTGAATAAAGTTAAATGTGGTCCCTTCCCCTGGCTGTGATACATCACTTTGAAGCTAGTCATCATAACTACCAAATGGTTGGTAAAAACATAACACAGACAGAAGGAAATTAGTTGCCTGTAAGCAACTAATTTCCAAATATGGAAAATAAACGCAGATGCATTTGAAATCCAACATTCCTTCACAATTCTCCTTATCTTATTCAATCACAGGAACTTTACTGTTTTGTAATAATTTTGTAATTCGTATTTTAATATAAACAATTACCTAAATTAAAAATGGCATGTTGTGCATGTTGAGTGGGTTCATTTTCTTCAGAGAAGCACACATATCTCTAGTCAACCTGATTTTGGTAACAGTTATCAGATACCAGGATCAGTCACTGAGGAAAAACCTGTTGCCAACACATCCAAGAGGCCTTTCTAGAGGCAATAAAATAAATGCATATAGCTTTAAATAGGACTCAGATTTCAATGGCAGACACTGATATATAAAGAATAAGAGCCACAACAGGTATGGCAATGCAAAGGAGTGACACCTGCTCAGTCTCTGCCCTCTGGTCACACCTGATCTCTGCAGATTCGCTAGAAAATGCACAAGCAGAAGCCTCGTGTAGGAATGTGGCCCCTGTTGATCAAGTGACAAAACTATCCTTTGTCTCCTTCAAAAGGAAAAAAGCCCAGAAGTTTATTTCCTCAATTAGCAAACAGGGCACCTCACAGGATCTGGGGGACTTCACCTCAAACTTAAGGATAGCAAATTGGACAGAAGCCAAAAAGTCCCACCCGAGAAATTTACTTGAAAAAGAACAAAGAAGTAATTGCTTTTGTGAGGTGTTTTACCAGGAGCAAGAACCTCTTGCACCTGGCTCAGTTTATTCTCTCTAAAGAGTTTTGTTATTTTGAATTTTATTAAAACTTTTGTTTCCAACACTATCACAGAAGTCATCATGCTGGTTTTATGTCTTCTAAGGTAGCTGAGCTATCTTGGGTGTGAAATAAATCTCCAAGAGCTTACGAAACCTGGCTGAGGAGACCAATATTTCAGCCTTGTGCACAGTAGAGTGACAGACAAAACATGGCCAGGACTGCCCCAGCCATCTTCCAAGGAGCAGACGGGGACACTATGATGCTCCAGCATCATCCTTCATTTCCCTCAGGCACTTTCTGCCACACTGGGTGGGTGTTTCAGGGACCCTCCCACTTGATCACTGTGGCATAAGACAGGCAAAAAACAAACAAAAGCTTTGTCTTTTGGCATTTCTTAGCAATTTACACTAAGACAACATCTATATTTTAGAATTCTTAATGTGTTCATCCATAAATCTTTAAACCTGTTAATGGGAACAAACAGAAAATAATGCTGAACATAAAACCATGTTCACTATGTACTGCTCTTTCTCTATGTTTCACTACAACTTCTACTCATACATCGAAGTCCACAAAATGCAGACTGAAGCCAAACATAAAAGTGCATCCTCACACATCCAAATTCCTGTGGGGTTTTGGTTTCGCCTTTTTTACATTGCATTTTTAAATCACAGTCTAACCAAGAGTAAACAGCTGACAAGTTTAATAAATTAACCTTGGAATCTACTACACTACACAGTCTCCTGTTAGCAAGTTTTACAATAGGTTATTTATTAGAAACCAAGGAGACATCACTCAGGAAATGCCTAAACAAAATTAAATGGGTTGTTTTCAAGAACATTTGTGTCAATTAATGTAATCACTCAATTTATTTCTTTGTAAAGAGCTGTTTCTCTAAGAGATGTGTATCTATACACAGGGAGAGAGCATGAATGTGTGCACACTGGGCGCACTGCCATGAGTTAATTAGGAATGGTTGCTGACATGCTCTTACTTGAGACTTTCACCACAACTGTGACAATGATACAGAAAGGGAAAACAGACTTTCAGTCTCCAAATTTGATCTGCTATATGCACAGTTACATATATTTTAACAACAAAAAAAAATGAAATGTTCTCTGTCCAAGTTTTCAAAGATTGGTTAAGAACACAAACTGCTCATCAATTATTTAATGCTTTCAGAAGGTATACTGTGTAAGTTTTGGTTTTCAAGTTTCAGTCTGAGCGCCCCAGGCAAGTTCAGGATTGCACAGCTTCTCTCAAGAAATGCAAAACAGCACGTGTCACTGCTGAAGCTGATTATTTAACTTGATTTATGTGACTACAGTAGGTGACATATACGCCCCATCCCAGTGTCACCTGGAAAACACTGCCAAGGTTCTACTTCAGGCTGGCTTTACATGGTGGGCTAGGAACCAGGTTGGCTGGGTTTGTTGTGATGGACCATAGACATGCTGACCTACCACACAGCCTCCTTTCCTCTTCTTAATTTGAACAGCTAAAACACCAACTTAAACTGCTCTTTCAGTAGGAGGTGTGCTCAAAAGGGGCATTTTGTAGGCTGCAATAAATGAGGCTGATGGGGATGAACGGCAGCATCTCAATCTAGTTTCACCATCTTCACTCCCACTCCATAAACCGCAGAGGCAGCAATGTGGGCATTGGAATCTGCCAAGTACCTTCACCCAGGAGAAAGCATCTCTTTCTCTCACTTTCCCAAAGCCATGGCACAGGACACAGCAGCACTGGGATCTTCTATTCCATTTTCTACTTGTGCCCAAGCTGCAGCTTAGAGTTCTGCACATCCATCCACAAGCACCCCGAGCCCTGCTGCATGACACAGGTGGCAGCACTGGTTTCTAAGCCACCCCACAGTTACAGTCCCTCACTCCAGGCTGAATATACAGCTGAACATCCACTCCTCACCCTTCTGTGTGGGAGAGTAATCTATGGATAAAATGCAGCACGCGAGCCAAAAGCAACACCTCCCAAAGCCTGGGATACAAAAGGGCAACATCTCCGGTGGAATTAAAGGATATAATAAACATTATTCTTATCTCCTCCAAACACTGCCCAACTTTCCATGCCAAATTTATTTTGTCACATAAGACTACCTTGATCCAACTGCCAGTTAAGGGATTTTCTTCTCTTTTTTTTAATTAAAAAAGATTTATCTGGGCATGGAGAGGCTCCACCTGGTTTTACACACCTACACAAGCCATGTGTTCAACTATTGCAGAAAGAGGCATTGAAAGTTTACAGAAGGTGTGTCTTGGAGTGAGTAGCAAAGCACACAGCAGCAAAGTGCTGATAACTGGAAAAATGGCCAGATTATTTGGGGCAAGGCTGGAACACTTAAGCAGGTGAGTCCAGGATGCTGACCTACACTTCCCCACTGCTTGTCCCAACCTAGCAGGCTGGCTAAAAGCTCCCTAAATTACATCTGCTGAAACAAACCATGTTAGAGAAACCACCCCTTTACAGGCCACAACACTGTGATATGATCAAGTCTCTGGAAACAGAAGCTGGTTTGATTGTGAAACAGTTTTCCAGGTTATTTAATGTTCTACAGAATGATTCTCCCAATGACAAGGAGGTACAGACAAGACTGACTGCCAAAAGCTGTCTTAAGATTTCAGATAATAATGGGCTGTACTGCCTTGTATACAAACATTGTAAGAAGCAAGAAAGAAAGACACGAAGTCTGAAACAGAAGAAAATATTTGTTAAGAAGTTGGGGGTTGGGAAGGAGGTGGCAAAGAAAGCAAAATTCTTTAAGACAGATCAAAAATACATTAAGAAATAAATGTCTAGAAAGAACAAGTAAGAGAATTTACTAAGTCTGTATCCTAAAATCCACAAATTTAGGAAATCCATAGAGCCTCCTAATTCCAAATTGTTAGAGAAATACTAAAGAATTTCCTAACTGATCCAGATTCTGGATGTGCAGATGAGAAGGAAATTCTGCATGTGACAGTGAGGAAACCCCCTTGATTTTTGTTTTATTTTGCTGAGCTGAAACAGTGGTTGCATTTTGCTCAAATGTTTTCACTTTTCTTCCAAGATAGTGTGATACACTTAACCTTTCCACAGAGACATACTATTTCCTACACCTACATTCAAAAACTTACTTTAGTGTGAGTAATTTGATTCATGACAAGAAAAAATATTTTGCAAAGCTATAACTGAAAGAAGCTATTGTATTCATCACTACAAATAAGGTGTGGATGCACCTGATCCTTATAGACAATTGTTTAAATGAGAGCAGCTTTTGAATTTTTTTTTTTAAATCAATTTTTGCTTGCCATCAATCACTGATCTGAGAACTTTTTCAATTTAAAAATTACATCAGCTGAAACCAAGCAATAATCTAGATGTCAAAGGAAGTTGAGGAAGTCTACCAGAAGCTGGAAAGGAAAGCGGTGAAAAATAATCATGTGAGCTCTTCTGGAAAATATTTGCTGGGGGTTGTTAAAAGCATAATGACAATGAAAAGTGACACATTTTTACAGATGACAGGAAACAAAAGTAGCAAAGTATCCTGAATATCAAAGCAATAGTGGAAGCATTGCTTCATTTTGTACTGCAAGCTTTTTTATTTTAAAAAAGAAAAGCAAAAACAAACAAAAAAACCAAAACAAACAAACAAAAAACCCAAAAAAAAACCAACTATAGTGAAGAATTATTTTTACCACACTTACTGTCTGAGGAAAGAATGCAATGTCCTAGAGAAACATTGCTTTGAGGGTCTAAAGCCTGTTTATAATTAAAGAAATCCTGCCAACTAACACTAAAGTAATGACTAAAAGGTATTATAATTAATATTGTTACTAGTAACCAATTACATATTTCCAAAAAGCTCAGAAATCGAACCAAAATATCCTAACACCAAACAAGCGACCACAGTGTTCCAAAATCACTACACCAAACACACTCTTAAGTGTTTAATGCAAAGCCTTGGCTCGCAAGAAGTGGTGTGCTGTGTCTCCTGATCAGACACAAAGCTGGGAGCACCCGTGCCAAAGCCAGCTCTGGGCACAAGGTGCACCATCAGGTGATGGTTTAGAGGGAAGGGATGTGCCAGAAACCTAGTACCAAGGCTTATTCTTGGAACTTGCTAGCAAGATACTATCAGACAAACATCCTGGTATAATTTAGTATTTACAGCCCAGAAAACAAAACAAACCACAGAAGAGAGACTTTGGGAGAATCAAATTCAATTATGGGAACAAACAGGAAAAACAGTATTGAAAGACAAAACAATCTTAGCACAAGATTGTTTTGGTAAAGTCAAACATAATATTTCCCCAAAATAAATAAAATGACAGGCATAAATGGTGGTGGCAGTGGAATTTGAGGATTCGTGTATATCTAGCTATCTATATAAAGACACTTAAAGATATACAGACAGACATACATAAAATCACACATATAAAAAAAATTATATAAAGAATCTCTCCAAAACACAAAAGATTACCTAGAATTAAAGAACAAACCACTAAAACTTTTTTTTTAATAGCTGAAAAATACTATGCAGACCACATTCAATATTTTGGGGGCTTTTGTGGCTACTTAGGAAAGACCGGAAAGAATTAAAAATCCATTTCCTTGTGATCACAAGTAAAACGAGTCCCAAGGGCTGAATCAGGCTTCTACCATGAAAGAGAAAACATGAAATGCTGAGTCAGCACAAAAATGCCTAGTCCTGACTTGCTCCTTTTGTACCTAGAGTCAGCTGAAAAGCAACTTGTGTGCTTTGACAGAAACTATCCCCAAAATAAGTGAGCAATGCATCCCTACTGTAATACAGAAAGAAAAAGTAGAATGCCTAAAAATCCGAAACAATGCTTGAATAAAGCCCTTAATCTAAAAGAACTCATGTAGAAAAACTGGAAATGTAATTCTTACACATTGTAATAAGCTGTAAAAGGCTAAGAGAACATATCAGTTGTCTGCCTAGCCCTACAGTCCTGTAAAACAAGCACACAAGGAGAAGCCCATGGGACACAATGCTGAGGTGTCGTTGCAGGGGGAGGAAGGCAGAGCAGCAGCAGCAGCAGCCAAACCCATGGCCCCAAGCTCATCACACCCACTTACAGGGGGGCATCAGCCCCAACAGGGCCCTCAGTAAGTCAAAGTCTGACAGAAGACACTTGCTGGTTTTAAACCTCCTGCAATTGTTGCTCACTTTATGAGTACAAACTCAAGAAATGAAGGGTAGATGTTGGGAAGACGAGCTGAGCCATCCAGACAACCTTACAATCAGGGGACAAAAACAGAAATAAATCACTGTGGCAGTGATGTTGCATGTAAAGAGGTGTTCAAACATCATTAAATGTCCATACTTGGAGGCTTCAAAGTTGGACTAGACACCTCAAAGTTTCCTTCCAACCTCCATCCTTCTCTAAACCAATGGCTTATTTCACTTCTAGCCTTGTATAAACTGTATCATCATTTAGTAACTTACATTCTTATCCATAAGATTCTTCCAAGTGGATATTTTTATAGATTATTAATAAATAATGTTTATTTGTTTATATGTATACTTGCAATAAAACTAAACAATTCCTGTGTGATGAAACACATTTTCAGTTGCTGATGTCAAGCTCAGACAGTTAAAGGAAGCAGAAATTGTCTAAAGGCAACAATTGTAGTTGTCAAGTTCTTTGGGTCTGTGGGTCAATAGAAACAGAATCAGTCATCACAAAAATCAGGTTATGGTGGTGGGAACAAAAAAGGAATAACAACTTGCTGAATATTTTCACTGTCAGGAATATATTAGTAGGAGAAAGGTCTATATTGGAAACCTCTTGGATTCATAGTCAAGTATCATCAATCAATACATTATTTGAGAGAGTAATCTCAGCCAGACTATTCTTCTCTTCCTGTACAGTACTACCAGACATAGATATTAGCAAATACCTGCCACACTTCTGTTCCCATGGCAGGTCCAGGGTGTACAACATGCAGCAGCAGGAAAAGATTTTTGGCACGTGTTTCTGGCACAGCAACACCTTGTGCATTCATTTTGCATATCACATTTATCAGGTTACTGGCTCAGATACTCTCTATCTTATTAGCAAAACTCTAGTTTTCATTGGATTCAAATGTTTTCGCCAATTCACACACACAGAGTGGGTTCATTGATCAGTGTGGAAGGACATTAACATCAAAAGGAGTGTTGGGGCATCCAGGTGGTGGTAATGTTGTTTCTGTTTCCCTTTTATTCTCCCATTTTTTTGGTATCTAAAATTTCCAGATTGCCTCCACACACACAAGAATATGCTGAAACAGACCAAAAGCCCATAGCCCAGAACAGAGTCTCCAAGCATAGTATCCATCAATACCTCCTGAATATTTGATTTAAATTTTTTAGTGGATGGACTATGCTTTACAGGAAATGGATTTTTGGAACAGGGAGGTGGCAGAATTTGTTTTATCCATTTTCATGCATCAACCATGTGTTGCAGGAATCCTGCAGGAGATACACTTCCAGCAGGCCACCTGTCTTTCAGGCTGAAGACCTGTAAATTAATCACTTCTTTATGAAAGCCATGCTGTAAGTTGAACTGCATTGAGTCCAACACAGATTTCTGTGGGACTTTACCTTTGCTCTTTAAAACAACAAAAACCAAAACTAACCAAACAAAAAAACTGGAAAAAAAACCACCCAAAAAAAACCCCAAAACTGCTTTGCAGCTTCTACTCAGTTATTTATAAATGCAAGGAATTTCCACATTATTTCACAGTTGTTTAAGGAACTCATCAAGTAACAACACACTTCTTTATCCATATAATTAAGACCTTCAAAGAACTCCTATAGATTTGTAAGACACGTCATCCTTGACAAAAGCCTTGTTGACTTTCTCAATAGATCACACCCTCCCATCTGTTACTAATTCTTTCCCTTACCACAGTTTGTAGATAACATGCCTTGGAAAAGATCCAAGGATTGCCAGCACACAGTTCTCTGGTTCTCTGCTGGGACTCCACTAAAAAAATGGTGCATTTGTCACCTTCCGGTACCAAAGTTGTCTCACTAATCACATATAAAATTTAGCCTTTGCATGATTTTGGTGGACCACTGAAGTCTAGTTGCCATCTACCATTACTACTTATTTCCCATAATTGGAGTCTCACCCATCAACAAAATGTCCATTAAAGGTCACATATAGTCAAGCATTACAAAAAGAAAAGAAAAGAAAAGAAAAGAAAAGAAAAGAAAAGAAAAGAAAAGAAAAGAAAAGAAAAGAAAAGAAAAGAAAAGAAAAGAAAAGAAAAGAAAAGAAAAGAAAAGAAAAGAAAAGAAAAGAAAAGAAAAGAAAAGAAAAGAAAAGAAAAGAAAAGAAAAGAAAAGAAAAGAAAAGAAAAGAAAAGAAAAGAAAAGAAAAGAAAAGAAAGAAAAAAATTTTCCCTAGATTTGAGATTTCAAACTGTATAACCTCTAATCTTGGAACTAAGTGCAATGCATTTTCTATGGCTGTGGGCTGGGCTTGGTGATAAATTCTTCAATTTTTTTATTATTATGGAGTTTTTTTACTTAAATCTCTTACATGGTCTTCCTTCTTGAGAGAAGGAGTTAACACTTCATTGCAAAATTGCCTTTGGGAAAGTTTTTTACATTTGCTGTGTGAGTTGGAGAGATGCTCTGTGACATTTTTGCCATAATTTAGATTTAACTGTGCACAAAGGCATGAAGCACCTGCCAACAGTACAATACAGCCCCAGCTTCAGAAGGCAATTATCTCTGAGATTATGTCACTGATGCTTCTGTGATTCTTCTGGTTTGGATACGTTTTGTCATTTCAGCATCCATATATTCAAATCAAAAAGGGTCTGCTGTTGTAGCAAAATCTATTTAAATTATTTTCATTTCTAGAATAGTCACCCACACCCATCTATAATTCTCCTATTCAACAACTGTGACCTTCCATTTTTTGTAACACCCTTTGTCATAGGGAAATGGCAGAAGTCCAAAACAGCTCATTGAAATGATTTAATTCTTCCCATGGAAATGAAATTTAAATGGTCCTTTTTGACCTATGGTCTACAGACTGCTGATAAGAGGGGAATAATAACTAAGTAAAACAAGCCTAGTGTCAGGCTTAAACTTATGATCAAAAGGCTTTGCATTTGCACTGCAACTTTTTGAAAGCCATCCTAATATTCATGCTTTAGATTCAGCACTTACAATTAGGGTTGGTGAAACATTGGGCAGGACACAGGGCGTGAAGTGAATGCCCGGGAGAGCCAGAGCCCTGCTTTTTCCACTGCTTTTTGCTATCATATCCTACAAACCGGCTGCAATGAAACAAACCAGCTGAAGCCAAGCTCAAGTGAAACAGAAGTGAGGAGTCAGTAGCAGCCGTGGCTCCATCCCAACCCCTGTGACAGCTAGCATATCCCCTTAATTGGCTGGCCCTTCCTCTCACCAGCCGGCAGCTCTCTCACAGGACAGCCCAAGAGGTGCCACCCGGAGTATTTGCGCAAGGGCACAGCAGTCAGACCTGCTGTGCCACGCTGGCTTCACACTGAGCCATTGCCCGTAAACGTGAGCCACCTCATCAAACATTATCTAAGCCTTTGTTTGCAATTGCCTGTGCCATTATCTGCCGCTGGTGTCATAACCGTACATGTAATTAGTAAATGCACCTTGTCCCAGCAAGCATGCATCCCGGATCAAGCACAGTCCCACTGTTAGCCACCTTTGTGAGCACCATTTCTAGCTCACTCCTGGTAAAACTGCTGATAAAACAATCTCCTTTAAACTGTGTGTCTTAAGACATTTGAATACAATGCACAGCTGAAATCTGGGAAGCGTAACATTTGTAAAGCTGGGAGTGACTGAGAAAGTATGCTGCTGCCCATGGTGACTGACCCAGGGGACAGCAGCAGGAGAAACATGACAGAGCAGCGTAGCTTGAGGACTGAAAACACACTACCAGGGCTACAGGTGGGGAAACAACCTGTACACACTCCACCAACACGCGACTTCGTACTGCCTTGTGTAGGTGCGGCAGCCTGGCAAAGTCATCAATCAACTCAACTCTGAGAGCGAACGCTGTGATCCAAGAGCGTTTGTGATGGGACAGTTTCCAAAAGCCTCCACGCTCCTGAGCGAGAGGTACTTGAGGGAGACCGGACTACCCCGCGCTGCCTGCTGCCAGCAGACACTCCGGTTGGCCGGAGCGGCTCTCTGAGCAGCAGCAGCGGCAGGCACGGCTCCCGTGCCCCGGCCCCACCTGCCCTCGGCGGTACTCACAGCGGATGCCAGCGCTCGGGCAGGCGGCGGTGCAGCGAGATGCGGTCGCTCAGGTAGATGTTGATCTGGTGCCGGCGGATGCTCTCCTCCTGGCGGCGCTTCTCGGCCGGGCTCAGCTCCAGCCTCACCGCCCGGCCCAGCTCCCCCAGCGCCCCCGGGTCCAGGGCGGGCTTGGCGTACACCGGCCGCCGCAGCAGCTCCGGGTCGGGGGACGGGGGCTGCGGCGGGGCGCGGCGGGCGGCGCGGAGGGGCGGCGAGCCGTGCCGCCACACGAGGAAGCCGAGGGCGGCCAGCAGCCCCAGGGCGAGCAGCGCGCCCTCGCCCCGGCAGCCCCGGCCCCGCTTGCCCCAGCACATCCCGCGGCCGAGGCGGCCGGCCATGCCGAGCGAGCGGCGGCTGCCGTCTCACGGACACGGGCGCGCCTCCGCCCCGGGCAGGCTCGGCGAAGTTCTCAGGACCTGCCCACGCCGCGACGGCCGCCCCGCCGGCAGCGCTGCCCCGCCAGGAAGCCCGCACGGCTCCTCCGCCGCCGGCTCCTCCCTCCTCCCCGCCCCGCCGCCGGCCAGCCCGGAGGGGCGCGGCGCGGAAGAGCCGGGCTCGGCGCTGCTGCGGGCCGGGGAGCGGTACCCCAGCACAGGGAACCCGCCCCGCTTGTCCCCCGGCCGTGCTGCGCCCCTGCCGCCCGCCAGCCGCCTCCCGGGAACGATGTCCCGCAGTTTCCCGGGGCTCGGAAGGCTGCTTGGCCCCCGAGGGTTCCGGCATCCCAGGGAAGGCACACACGGAGCTCCAACCTGCTCCGCGTTCACCCTGGGTACACAACCGGTGGAACCAGTGCTGGTGCTGACCCATACCGGGGCAAGGAGGGAGTGAAAGCCATCCCAGTTCTGCCGGATCACACAGAGCTGGGATGCAGGGAGGAGGGAAGAAAGCATGTTGCCTTTGCTGTCACCCTTCAAGGGAAAGGTGATCTGGTTGCCTTGAAACTTCAGAGACCTTCATAAGCGCTGGTAACTGCGTGGTGGATATGCCATTTCCCCAGCAAGGGAAAGATCTGCTGGCACTGAGCTGTCAGGGCCACAGCAAGCTGCTTTGGCCTCTGGAAGTGATTGAGATAGCCCCAAGACTTGCTGTCTATGGACAGAAATTTTCAGAACTGCAGGACAACAAGGGAAGTTATTTCCCTCAGAGGGACTAGGAAGAGCTTAGGGGTCAAAGAGAACAAATAGGAAACCAGGCTTCATCCATTCTGGTGCCTGTAGAATAGCACGTGCTTCAGAAGTAGAGCAGAACACGGGCTAAGAAACCATAGGCATTAATGACAAGGTTTTTGGCTGAAGAAAGGAGTGTTCTTGGTTGAAAAAAGTCAACCAATATGGCCTCATTGAGAGAAATCCAAAATACTAGTGAAAATCCCAAGTTTATTATACACATAATAGGCAGTTCATTCTATGGCTTGACAGAATCATGGAGGAAAAAAAACAACAGCAGCACTAGTCAGAACTTTCAGACTTGCTTCATACTCAACAACATATCCATACTGATTGTTTTACTTCAGCCCCTAACAGTATGAAGCCCCATCTGCCTAAACTTGTGATCTGGAGACCTGAGATTACACGAGAGCTCCTGATTTTGCGTTTGAAATACTTCAACATAAATGTAACATAACTGGATACAGTTTCTCTCTCATTAGCAGCAGGGAGCTGGAACTGGTTTCGAGGCGTTATTTGCTCCATGCATTTTCCATGTTCACTGCAACATCCTCTGCAGTTGGAGGCCTGTCAAGATCAGCCCAGCAGAGGAGTTTGGCCATGCCCAGAGAGAGAACTTCAGTACACAGCACTGGGCGGTGCTCACCAGCGCTACTGGGGAGTGAGTGAAACTAACACTAAGGAAGGGAAAAAATAAAAATGTCACCACTATCAGGGTCAGAGCATACAGCTATGAGCTCTTTCTGATTTTACATGATAATAAATATTGTATGTGACAACAAATGCAGACTCAACTACTGTGGGGGCCATGCTCTGGACAGAAGGGTGCTGAAAACCAGTGACTGATTCTGATTGTGGCAAGCTAGTATAAATCAAGGAATTTAGGTGAATTTGCAATGAATGTCTGTATAGACAGATTATTTCTTATGCAGCTATACAGCTAGCTATCACGAGAAATTAAATAGGCATAAATCTAGTTTCAATATGCTTTGTACTAAACTACTAAATATCAATATGTTGGACATGAGAATTTACATTGCATATAAAGGATGTTGTGTCTAGCAAATTTTGGGTCTGAAGAGTCAGGTGGCACCAATTATTGCATGCCCAGTGTTTGCTTTTCTCCTTGCTCACCATCTTTCTGCATAAAGGAAGTCCATTCCTGGAATGAATCAAAGGAGAAGAGATCCTCCTGGACTCCCAAAAGAAGTTATTGAGGAGATTTGGAAGAGCAAAATGTAGGACTAAGAGTTACCTAAGGAGAGTGAGAAAAAAAAAACAAAAAAAAAACAAAACAAAACAAAAAGACCCCAAGAAAAAAAAAACAGAGAGTTCTGCTGCAGAGGTTCTTAAATATTATAAGAATCTGTATTTTATATAAGTATTTTAAGTATTAGAGCAATATGGAAGAAGCACAAGAACATCATCACATGACCAAAACAAGTTCCGAAACAAAAAAATGGGAATCAGAGAACCAAAAATTACAGAACTGCTCTTGGCAGTAATAACGCTCTTATGGCAAAGTAATGGATGAAGACTTTCTGTGATGACCATTGCAGTGGGAATTGAAGTATTGTGAGTACACAGGAGTTCCCTGGGGATCACATCCAAACACATCAACCAGAGGAAATTCATCAAGAGAAAGTACAGGAATGAGGCTAATGCAAAAATCATAAAGACTCGATTATTTTCATTCACAAAGAAGTTTGTACAAGATGTAAAGAATATGAAGGTAAAAACATGTTTTGTCAAACTTTTTCAAACATTTTTGGGATGTAAATGTGATGGGAAGACTGAACATTCTGGGCTGAAATAGTTAAGGTGTAAAGAATTATCTCTGAACATACAAATAGGCCCCAGCAGGAAAAAAAAAAAATCTGCAATCAACAAGCCAAATGAATGAGTTTACTGCTAGCCATAAAACTTGTAGCAAAATTTTCGTGGAAGAGTTCCTTTTAAGCCGTTCTCTTGTTTCTTTCAGGTTGAATAACAATGGAAGTTAAAATAATTTGTTACGACTTTTTAGTGTTTAGTGAGTTATAATTTCAAGTGCTTCAGGAGTTTCAAGCAAAGATAAGTAGAGTAACCAAACAAATCATATAAAAACTCTAATTACTTATTTAGAAATATTTATTGTGTCCTTAGTTGTCCAAATAAAACAAAAGATCAGTAGAATAATTAATGGCTTTTAAAAGTTTATTTTTAAAAACAGAAAATGTTTTCTTCTCCTCAAAAAGTATCCAAAATATTAACTGTTTCAAAAAGCACTAAGAGAAAAAGACTAATGACAACAATATGCAATTGTCCACAAGAATTTACATAATAGTTAATGTAATAACTGAAATTAAGGGTGTATCTCTTGCTCTCTGAAATATGTTTGAAATACTGGTAATATTTAGTTCACCTAAAATACATGAGCTTATTGAAGGACTATGTTTACATATGGGGAATCCCTAAAGAGGTAAGATATGATGAACTATTTAACACCTGTATAGTTATTAAAAGGTATTCTTATTTTTAGTGATGATATATACGTTACAGAAAAAACAGAGCTATTAAATTTGCCAAATATTTAAAATTCACCTCATAGAAACTTTTCTTTTTTTTCTTCTTTTGTGTGTAGAAAGCAAAAATGTCAAATAGAAATAGAGTGGGAAGACTGCATTTTCAATAAGTTAAACAGCTTCCTAAATTCACACTTCCAGGTAAAAATAAAGTCTCAAATAATGTATTTCAGAATAAAGTTCCTAGTTCTAGAAAATGCCAAAGCTTACATATTCTAAAGAAAAAAAATCAGAAGACTATGACAGGAACCATCATGTACAAATACTTTGGACACAGATAGGAAATTTGCTTAAGGAGAGGAAGAATCATCCAAGCTATAAAACATACTCCCTGCGAAAAGCATTGGACCTATGGGGTCATTGTTCACCATTGTTTTAAATGTGCATAAAAACTGTGCACTGCCCTGCAAGACCTCCCCAAAGTTCTCACATTGGCTGCTCTTTCTCTCCTTTATTAGCAAAAATATTTTTAAAAATTATTATTCAGCCTATTGCACTACCACTGCCAAGGATTTTTTTTTTTGTTTAAATAAATGTGTTTGGATTGAAAGTCTCTTTATTTGAGACAGCTGCACAGTGCATGCAAAACACGAAATGAGCCGCACCCTGCTTCCCCAGGGCCAAAGGGTCCTCGGTACTTCAGCAGGAACCCTGTTTTACAGGGAAGCTGGGTGTATAGTGCAGAGGCAGAGAGATCAAGGAATTGAGAGGAAGAACCCTAAAACGAAAACAAAATAAAACCACAGACTTGATGGCTGAGGTAGAAACTGTTGCCTATTTCAGGGATCTTCTATCAGGCTGGTGAATGCTGTGAAATTCTCCTAGTGACAGGTTAATAAGATGAGGCAGCATTCAGTGGATTACTTGGGCAAGACCTCAGCTGCACCAGTTTGCAGATCTCTGTAGAACATGTATGTGCACCCATAGATAAAATACACACACAAAATGCCTGCTCAAAAGGTCACATACAAGCCAGGATGGACAGACAAACAGAGTCAGAACATGCATGTCAAAGCCATCAATCAAAATATTTGCTTGCTGTAGGTATGCACTGCTGGCATATAATTTTTCTCTTAAACTAAATAGCAAGCATGAACTGCAGGCAGTGGAGATAAGGTACATAAAGGAAACCTAAGCCAGGAAGCTTAGCTGTCAGAAAGTATTGGAACAAAACTGCAGTTCTGCTCACAAAGTATGGTATGATGTTAAGGAAGATATATTATGTTGGAAACCTGACTAATTTTTCAGAATTTCATGCAGACACAATGAATTAAAATACTGAGTTGGAAATACTTTTTGAAAGTTTGTCAAAATTATGGCATATTCTGAAACAATGAAGTAAATTCCTCATAAAGGTAATGCAGCTGGTCATAGTAGACAAAGAGAAGACCATGATTAAAATTCTGAACCAAGAAGTCAAGCAGATATTACGTTGTGAAATTAATCGATGTCACTCTACACTGTAGCTACTTACTACCATTTGGTTTTAATAATTTTTCCAACGTTGTTCCTGTTTCTATGCCTGGAAGGACCACAGTAAACATATATAAGTCCAGTGATACTGAGGAAGCATTTCCTTTTCTCTGATGGTACTTCTAATATATGTCTTCTTTTTCATTAAGACAGACATAAGTGTCTTCACACAAAAGACATATTTAAAATTTCAGTTTTTTTTTTCTCAGAAGTATGACCTTCTTGTGATTCACATCAGTAAGATTTTACAGTAGAAAATAAGTATTTTACCTCTTAAATTGCCATGAAAAAGCCATCATACTTGGGGATTTGAGATGCCACCATCCTCACACTTTGATAATGCAGATTATAAGTCAGTCAGCTGTTTCTAGTTTTATGGATTTCTTTGGAACAGATTGCTTGACTACTTGCATTTCTACATTTCTGAGAGGCTTTTGATTATGATGGCATTTTTACAGTTTTCCTTATTACATGATCCTGAATTACATATGAGGTAGTATGTGTCCAAATATATTACATCCTATTACTACTGTAAGAGCAATGGAATTTTTTGTTACCTTGCCAATTTGTAGCTCTGTATCATTGCTCATTTGCCATATTATACTTACTTTACTAGTTCCACAGGTACATTACATGCTCTAATGGTTTCCTTGGCTTTGTTTGGCAAATGCTTAGTTCTGAGTCTTGAAGAACAATGACTAAGTAATTTATCTCTTTTGTTTCACATTATATGATGAGTAGCATCAATAAAGCTTGTATCTCCTTTCTGGTGTTGCTGGTGTTATGAGATCATCAGCAGTGGAGACTTAAGTTAGAGAAGTTTCACAGATGTTGATTCCTGACATGTGTAGTCCTGCCGTTTTTGGTGGCCTGTTCTGTTCCTTGCACTTTTCTCATCTTAATTATTTGAAAGTCATTAATTTCTTCATTCATTAGCGCTTTTTCCTGTAATTTAAAATTATTTTAACCTTTGAGCAATCTAACATTGACCTATACAAATTAACATAGAACTGATGTAAATGAATTTCTTGTCAAAATCAATGCATTTTTCACTGACTGGAGAAAGATGCAGTTTGGACAAATCTTCTGAACAATTAACACACAGAGAATCTTGGTTTTATTTTGTCCCATCTTATCTTCCAAACTAAGCATTCTCCATTATCTTATCCTAATGAACTGTTTGAAAGGCTTAGGTTGTTTTTTCATTGGTGAAGAAATCAAGTCCAGTATTTTCTAAAGAGCTTCGTACTGCACCATCCAGGAGAATATTCCATAGCAGTTTATTAATTTCAGAAGAAATCTGATTATTTTTCCTTGCCTTGGTCATCAGTCAGTGACAGAAATCCTGAGTGATCATACCAGTATAAATGCCTAGGATGCCAACTGAAGATGATAATGACCATCAGATGACAGCAGCAGAATTCAGAACAAATAATTTTCCCTCTCATTTTTTAAACCCCATCAAATATTTCCTATGTCTTATAAACTTCTTAAAATAAGCGTTGTATCTTTTGCTGATAGGCTTCTAATTCCATTCATGATATTTTTGTCTGCCGTTTGAAACCATTAGTAGAATTGATAGCATAACCATCAGCTACATAACATAAATTGGTAGGATCAACATGTTGAGTAGCTTATCTCAAAGATAAACTGGAGTGATCCTGTCACTAATTTGACAATATCCGAGCAGGCACTTTGATATGGTAAGTATGACCCAATTTTCTTCCATCATGAATAATGTATTGCATTAATCACTCTTGCCATTCCCTTCTTCCAGGCTCTGAAATCTTAAAAAGAGTCAATTGCACCATCCAGCTTTATTGACAACAGCAAGCTTCTCATACTGTTATAATGCAAGAATGGCTGTAAGCTGTTTTGGCTGGACCAAAATTCTCCTTATCCATGCATCTTCATTCTGCTGATGGCCACTGTAAGCTCCTTTATGCTTAAGAAAATTATTT
Organism: Melospiza melodia melodia; assembly: GCF_035770615.1. Taxonomy (NCBI): domain Eukaryota; kingdom Metazoa; phylum Chordata; class Aves; order Passeriformes; family Passerellidae; genus Melospiza; species Melospiza melodia. The sequence goes on along the minus strand of NC_086194.1, from coordinate 111,619,988 downwards.
AACATAAATGTAGGTGATACATGCTTAAATATTCTACATGAATTAAATATTCTACATGCTATCTATAATGAAAGAAGTATCCCTGAATACGTGCACTGTCCAGGAAATTGTTCTATTATTTCTGTAATGATAAATATGCATTTTTTTTAATGAATGGTACTTTCCCAAAGGAAAAGTGTCCATAACCACAGCCAAGATTCTTGTTTGCTGTAGACTTTCTCCAAGTGTAATAAGTTTGGCCCTTTGCCATGATGATCTGGCAATCTGGATTTGCCAGTGTATCACAGCCAAAAAGCTGTGTAACTTGGAAGATAAGAATACCACTGCCTAAAACCAGGGGATGGCTACATTTTCGTGGTATTTGATTTAGTGGTATTACACTCCTTTTAAGTTTTCCTAGTCTTCTCATCCCCAAACTCTCCATTCCATAACAAGTGCCCTGTGTTGCCATTGAAGTCACTGATTTTATATATAGGGACACAACATGATATCATTTGAGTTACAAAGTTCAAGATTTTTCTTTTCTTTTTTGCTTTGCTTTAGATGTTGTGAAATCAGTTTAACCTAGAAGATATTTCAGGATTTCCTGGGGGGCTGAAACTGAAGAGAAGACACACAAGAAATTCGCATTTTACGTACAAAGATTTTAAACTGAAAGACTAATCAGCGCTGTCAGGAGATGGGAAACGAGTGTTTGTAGGGGAAAAGAGTGAACTTTGAGTCCTGTATTTCATTGAAGAGAGACACCGCTTTGGAGCTAAAGGAGTCATAAAGTAGGACGGTGTAAGTAAAGGCTGGAGTAACAGGTACACGGAGCGGGGCTGACAGAGAGACCGCGCCAGGCTGTAGGAAGTCGCGCTGTGAAGCAAGAAAAAGGAATTGTTGTGTCAGGTGAAAATAAGCCCCACAGCGAAGGAATAAGCCCCATGCTGCCATGATCGCGGGCACAGAGACACGTAATGCGGGGACATTTAATGCGCGGCAGCCAGTAACGGCGCGGAACGGCCGCAGGCCAGAGCTCACAAATCCCTGGCGTGGGGGCAGGAACCGTGAGGACACCGGCGCTGCCTGGCCGAGGCGGAGGGACACCACTGGGGCTGCCAGCGGGGCAGGAGAGGCGCCGAGACCCCCGACCCAGGCTGGGACAACCCTCGCCGGCTCCGAGGAGCGCGGCCCAGCCCGGCTCCCCCTTCACGCCGTGCGAGAGCGGCCGGGGCGCTGCGGCCGCCCTGGGCCGGCCTCCTCCTGCCGGCCGAGTCCCCTCCTCCCCGCTGCCTTCCCGGCGGCGGAGGGGCGGTCGCGGGCGGCCGAGCCGCTCGGGGCCCGGCAGCGCTGCCCATGGGGGAGAGCGGGGTGCCCCCGCAGGTCCAGCTCTTCCTCCGCGCCTGCGAGCAGGGCGACTGCGAGACCGCCCGACGCCTCCTGGGGCTGCCCGGCGGCGGTGGCGGCGACCCCGCGGCCCCCTCCTCCTCGTCGTGCGGCCCCGAGGAGACGGCGGCGGAGCCCCGCGGCGAAGCGTCGTCCCCGCCGAGCCCCGCCGTGCCCGTGGACTGCACGGACGAGGCCGGCAACACGGGGCTGCAGTTCGCCGCGGCCGGGGGGCACGAGCAGCTGGTGCGGTTCCTGCTGCGGAAGGGCGCCTCGGTGCAGAGCAGGAACCACTACGGATGGAGCCCCCTCATGCAAGCGGCCAGGTACGGGAGAGAGGGAGGGAGGGATCAGGGCCGAGGTGCGGGTCTCCCACCGCCATCCCTCCTCGCCGCAGAGCGCCGGCCTAGTCGGCGGCAGCCCCGGGGCGGGGAAGGGAGGGAGGGCCGCCGGGGCTCTGCCTTCCCCGCCCCCGGGCTGCCGCGGGCGCTCGGCTCCCTCGCTCTCCGAACCGCGGTCCCCGGGCCGAGGGAGGGCGCCGGGGAGCTCCGGGCGGGCCAGCGTGGGAGAGAGGGCGGGCGCCATGTTGAGGGCCGCGGTGGGTTGGTGCCAGCGGAGCCCTGAGTTGTCCCGGGGATCGGAGCGGTCGCCTGTTCCCGTCCCTGGGCGGGGGTGAGGAGGGGCTGTCCCATGTAGAGTAGGCTAAGTGTTGTCCTGGGGCATTAGAAACTTTTCATGTTGAGAATGTGGTATTTGAAGCACTGCTTGCTGCTCCTTGGTTTAGCCAGCGCAAAATTGGAGCTAACGTGAACACGAAACACTGCTCTCCTCTGTGACAATAGGTATATGCACGTAGCGAACTGAAACAATTTCTCTTAGTTTGCCCATGTGTGCCGAGGTGGCTTGCCAGAGGCTAGGGAAAATCATTGCTGAGGGTTTGTAATGACAAAACGCTTGTTTTGTGCATCGGTAATGCTCTCCTCTGTGTAACCCACTGCTGGGCCGTGGGAGGTTCCCGTGTTGCCACTGCTGGGGTTGGTGCTTGTCTTTATTCCTACAAGCACACCTTGGGCTCACTGGCGTGTTTTGCAGGGTTGGAGGGCATTGCTGTCCTATAATAACGGAATGCTTAATCAAGAGAATGTTTTTTGTTATTCTGGTGGTGTTTTGGTTTGGGTTTTTTTCTGGTTTTTTTTTTTTTTTGGGTTTTTTTTTTTTTTGAGGGGGGGTTGTTTGTATTTGTTTGGGTTTTTTGTTGGCTGGTTGTTTTTTTTTTTTAATTTCATAACTTCAAAATACTTGGAAGAAAATAATCTGTTTCAAAGTCAACATTTCTCTTTTCAATTAATGGCCATAGAAAGTTCCCAAAGAATGAGTCACACAGCTGGTTTCCCAGTAAGAACAAGGAAGACAAGGTTCAACAATTTAGTTATTTTATGAAGGTTTAAAGAAAAGGAAAAAATTGCAGAGACAGATTTTTTTTCCCCTTAATGAAAACCATACGCTCATTCCCTAAAAACAATAAAGTCAGATGACTAAAACACTCTCACTGATTTCAAGAAATTACTGGCTGACATTTGAAAAGCGTTGTATATATTGCTGAAAAGTGTAAAGTAAAAGAGCATATTTTCTCTTCTTTTTAATGGATAACCAGAAAGGAAGCCTGGTGTTTGTACAAAGGTAGGCTTCAGACTTAGGTAGCTGTTTCATTTTCTAGCTGTGATTAGCTGTATTGCAGCTGGACAGGAGGTAGCATATATGCATAAAATTAACTGTGTGCAGGGGTTGCAGGCTCTACTGAGGTGATGCAGTGAAGGTACAGGGTAGATTTAGGGAGTACACAAGCTCCAGAGGCTTCCTCCTGCCACTGTATACTCTCTGGAAGGAAACGAAGGACTTTGAGGCTGTGGTTGCTTTAAGTGGTCAGTAGCATTCTCTGGGGTTTCCTCGACTAAGGTTTGCTTTGCTGTAATGTACAGAAGTTGCCTTCAGGGTCAAAGTTGGGTTGTGCTAACCACAACGTGCATGGGCATGCAGTAGTGCATGATGCCTGCAACAAGAGCACGATGCACACATCTCGTCAAGGTATTATATTTGTTTAAATATGGGGTTGCCATTTTCTCACTGATAATTGGCAACCCTAACCCCAACCTCCTGCTTGTCTGATTGCCTTTTGCTTACTGACAAACTAGCTGAGCCTCTGATAGTCAAGCGATATCAAAGCTGGGTTTCTGGTAAAGCTGGTGTCAGAGTTCACTACTCTGACCAAGTTCTTGTAGATATTTCACACAAGGAGGGTTTGGTGCCATATTTCTTTCTTGGCAGATACTTAATATTACACAGGGTTTTAATTTAGCCTTGTAGTACAGCAGTGTCTTGAAATCATAGCGCAAGCCTGACGTAGCAACTGCAACAGACAGTTGAATCACCAGACACCTTGGCACGCCTGTTACAAGTCCCTGTATGCTCATCATCACAGCGCTGGGTGTTGGAAGGAGTGGGTTAAAAACCTCAAGACTGTTGAGGAGGATTGTAAATCACTCAAGTGACCTTGGAGCCAGGAATAATTCTTGATAAGTCTTGTGTGAACTGCAGGCCATTGGTCCTTTAGCATGAACTGGTTATGGTGCCTGCTTCTCCACTTGTGTATCTCTGCCTGTGTGTTGCTTTGGGGGTCCCCAGGTTCATGAGGTAACAAGTAAATTTACTCTTTGCATTCTAGCTGAGTGAGTTTGTGGTTGTTCTGTCTGCCTGCTTTTGTCAATTTACGCACTGGGTATTCCCAATTATCAGGAAGGAATAACTGGCTGGAAGCCAATTCAAGGACCTTACTATTTTAACACTTAATTTAATTTCATTTTGGTGCTTGGTGTTGGGCTGAACCGTGTTGATGCTTCCCCCCATGCTGGTGTGTGTGACTGAGGAGCAGAATAATTTCCATTGATTGTTTTAGGGAAGGCCATTCACATGGCCAGTTGTCCCACTCTGCTGGTAAGCCATTTCTCTTAAAGACCCTCTCTGGTCCCCTTGGTGTTGAGGGAAGTTCAGCTAACTTTACAACAGTCATGGCCACTCACCGTGTTCTTCTCTGAGCTTCATGGACACATCTGTAATCCCGAAGTCTTCTTATATTGTGGGAGTTCATTGATGGTTCGCAACTAGAAAACAAGGGATAATGCAAATATAGAAGACTGACTCTCCAGTTGATAAAATGGTCTTTTTCTTCCTTAGTTAGCACTGACACTGCAGTTTTTACTCCAGATGTTCAGTAATGATGGTACTTAATAAAGATCTCTGGAAACAAACTGGCTTTGATCTGTTAATGGGATACATCTGTGGAAAAAGAGCCTGAAAGTGACATTGGTTTGTGGAAGTTATGAGTTGGTACCTTGGTGGCCTGCAGCAGAAAATGAGGCTGGCATTTTGCTGCTTTGAGCAGACCGTCCTCTTTGATAAGTGCCTGCTTTATGAGCACAGTCACTGGTGCATGTGGAATGGTTTTGTTTACAGTCCTCAGCTGATGAGTGGTCTCCTCCAGCAGGGTGCCCATTGTCACATTCAGAGATGCTTGTATGATCCCTCACAGTGTATGTATTAGTCAATTGGCAGATTTGGTAATGAAGTTTTCTAGGTTCGGAGGATGTTGGGTTTTGCAGTCCAAGGTGTTAATTCTCCCTTGTGTCTCTTTCTTCCAAGGTTTGGACATCTAAGCGTGGCCCACATCTTGCTGGAGAATGGTGCTGATCTCAATGCACAGAACAAGTTAGGAGCCAGTGTCCTCACAATGGCCTCCAGAGGCGGTCATGTCAGCATGGTGAAATTGTTGCTGGAATCTGGAGCATTTGTGGACAATTACGACCATTTTAGCACAAATGTACTTAACAGCAGCAGAGATGACCTTCCTGATATCACTCCACTGATGGCAGCTGCTCAGCATGGACATGAGGCAGTGGTGCATCTGTTGCTAGACTGGGGAGCTGATTGTAACTACACCATAAAGACAATGGGCTGGAGCCCTTTAATGCTGGCAGCTGTTAGTGGAAAGGTGAGCATGGCACAGCAGCTCGTGGAGAAAGGTGCCAACCCTGATCACTTGAATGTACTACATAAAACACCTTTTGAAATCTCTGTTGGCTTCAAACACAAAGACATGAAGGACTATTTGGAATCTCTCACAACGATTAGGCCTCAGGCAGGTATGGAATGTTACTTTGTGTTTCACTTTAGAAATTGAGGAGCTTATTTTGTATGGCCATGAGGTTCTTTGTAATTTGCAGCTGGATTTTGAAAATGTTGGAGCAGGCACACCTACTTCAGCTGAGGTACAAGTGCCCAACTTCAGCAAATTTTTTCCATGTTAGCAGGATAAGATTCCTGTCTGTATGTGGCTGTTTTGGGGATACTTTTCAAGATATTTATGCAAGCCAGCACTGGGAAGTGCTTAACAAGAGAGTTTGGTAGAGCTGGATTTTCCAGCTTTGTACTGTTTGCTATGAAAGATAAGGATGTGGCTAGCTCTAGAAAGATCATTTTCCACTGCCATATGGACATGTCCAAAACTGTTGTCTAGATTTGGTGTCATTTCTGCAGGTCAAGCTTCCCTTGTACTTAAAGAAGTAAGAACAAAAATCAGACATCTGTTTCTGTTGTAGAGAAGGTGTGATTGACTTATAGGTTAAGTTGGAACTCTAGAGATTTCATCCAGCCATGCTGCCAGGCAGGACTGATTGATTGTAGATGTTTGGTCATGACCTTGAGGAACAGACATCAGTTGCTTACAATATACAGAATCAGAGATCCATGGAATTCATGAGTGTCCATGTGTTTGCATATACAGGATGTATGTTCAGGCAGAGTTGGCCTCAACTTAAAGTATTGAAGGATTCTGTTTAAGTGAGAGAACTGGACTTGCTTTAAAGCAGATGGATGTTTGTCACCTCTGCTGAGGGGGAATTTCCATCATCAGGAGGGTAGTAACTCATTTGGGCAGAGAGAGGAGTAAAAACATTATTCTTCCACAAAAATTTCTGCATTGGTTTTTGACCACACTTCAAGTTTCCTCCTAGCACTGGAGTCTTGAATATCTTGTGAAGAAGAAAGATCATTTCTGTCATATGGAAGACAGGAAAGAAGGAACTTTTCCTTCTTTCATTGCCATAGATAGGGTGAATTGCCTCCTAGGAGAAAGCAGCTCTCTTCCCACAGCTGTTCTCAGCAGCAAATTTACTGCCTGGAATGGCTTGAGTGTTACCTGCCTTCTGTCCCTGTCCTTACTTAGGCTCTACTCAGATCTCAGTCTTTCCTTCTGGCATCTTCTCATGGTCTCCTGCTCCCTGAAGCTGCCTCTCCTCCAGGGTTTCCACATTACAAGAATGGAGCCTGGTCCTTTCCTAAACTAGTCTTTTGAAATCTGTTTTGCAGTGGTGAGCTCATACACGCAGTTCCTTCTATAAGAGCAGTTTCTGAATCAGGAGAAAATGTAGGACGCATCACTCTCTTTCCTGGTCTTAAAATAAGAGTTTCTTGGAGTATTTTGGAATTTTCAGCAATTCCTTTTGTTCAGCATATTAAGGTGACTTCCTTTGGAGTAAAGCTGTGAACATAAACCTTTTCTGTATTTCATAAAAATGCCAGAATTGGCTCACGAAATCTCTCAGTGTCTCCTTGTTTTTCATAAAATTTTGTTACCCCATTGATTCTGTAGTAATAATTTGTCCATAATAATTTCGAGGATAGAGGATGGTATTTTCTGGCATGAGTGGAAGGTGAAAAATATGTCACTATTTTTTCCTCATCTATATAGTGTCAGAATTTTCAAAGCGCTGTTAATCCATGTAAAAAGAATGATTCTTCACTCAAAGTATTACAATTTGTAATAATTACAGTTCTTATTATGGGGATGATTATCTGGGAGCTGAAGAATATTAATTCACAAATAACAAGCTGCATAGTTAAATTGACACTATTATTTTTGTGACCTTTACAAATTAACCTGGAAATACTCAAGAGGAAATAAAACTGGGGCAGCTTGTAAAACTCCTTTTGAGTCATCTTTCAAAATAATCCCATACAATTTGAGTGTTCACTGTTGTACAGGCGATTTTACCAGGCCACAAAGCCATACTGTAATTCTTTAGTGGATATTTTAGACTTCCAGGCTGGAAAAAAAGAGTTTCCAAATACAATATCCTGATGGAGAATGGAAATTGAAAAGCCTGTGCTGGTGCCTTATTATAGTTTCTAGCTTTAGCTCTGCTCAGAGAACTATACAGGTGATTCATTCTTCCCAAAGGTAATACAGAACTTGCCAATACTTTCTTTGTTCTTATTCAGTATATGCCTAAACATATGTTTTATAATACTTTAAATTTTTAATAGTTTTTTGTATAAAAATTCTACTAGAGACTTTTGGTATTTTTTTTTATTGCTAATATAAATGTTTATATTTCTTTCAGATGCAGAAAAGAGGCAACCTGATGTCTTTCATGCTTTGAAAATGGGTGAGTACTGTCATGATTCTTCCACCCTGTCTAGTTTTTCTAACTTCAGAGCATGTCTGTTTGCTAGTGTGGGAAACATGATTTTTCTCTTCCTGCTCTTCACATGTGAGCTACCAAAACATCTTCCTGGGAAAGCCTCAAGTCTGTTAGATTTTTAGGGTGATCATGTGCCCTTCTTGTACCCCTGTGATTTTTGAGATTTACAGATGTTAGTGCTGGGTCAGAAGAAGTAGCATAGGAGGGGCCAAATGAATACTGGTCGACACACTGAGTTTTGGCTTTATTTTTAAATTTGGCTATGGATGGCAGCCCTGTTAAAAAAGCAACTCACTAGGTTAAGGAGTGTCTGGGGTTCAGAGGACATTCTGTAGGTGTCTCTGTAGGTTCCAGGGTTTCTGTTTAACAAAGTTTGCTGTGAGTCTGTGTTAAAAAACCCACCCACTGTCTTTTGCCAAATTGGAACATACCAAAAGTAGTCCTGTTCCAAGAAATTAGCTGAGTGGCATTGGTGGGTGTGAGTTTCAGTGAGTGCATTCAAGTGGCTGCAGGGTTTGTCTGGGATTCTTAACGACTTTCCAAGGAAAATGTTCATGCTTGTGATTGAGTTGAAAGCAGCCTATGCTGTGAAGCAGTTTACCATCTGAAGGGTTTTATTAAAGGTGAAAATTTTTCCATTTGCATGGAAGTTGTTGATTTGCTTGTTCTTGCCCCTGTACCTGTGCTGGTACACACAATCACAGAGATCTTTTTTTTCCTTTCTCTTCTTCCCTGGTTTTGCCTGCCATAGGACAGCAAAAAGGATGTAGGTGAGCTTAGGTTCTCTGTTAAAGGCAATCCTGACTACCTCATACGTTTTGTAAAAGCAGCCCTACTTCAAGATTTAGGAAAAAACCCTCAACCTTGTTCAAATATATTCAGTAACATATTTCATACTGCTTTTTGTAATCTAGGCAAGAACTCAAGTGACTTCCAGCTCCTTTATGTGGAAACCTGAAAATTAGATTAACTTTTAAGGAACTGTAAAGCAGACTAATGACAACAAATGATTTTACTCTTAAGCAAGGAGTAGGGAAATTTTGTGTTGGAGACGTAGTTCGAATACTGGAGACAGAAAAAAAATTCAGAATATAAGAAAGCTGAGCACTGAAATAAACACCATTGAGGTTGTGAAATTCTATCAGTAAAAGTTTTTAGAATCAGTGAACTATCTTTGTAAGAGGAACTTACCAGTCAGTGTGAGACAAGGCATTATTCTACCTGTTTAAGGCAAGGTATGACCTCCATCACCTTTCAGAGTGCCTTTGTACCCACCTACTTTGATTCTAAAATCATTGATTTTCTGTGAGTGCAGCCTGTGGAAATGGAACAGGGATCTTTGAAGGAAAAATAATGGTGCCTGAGCATCATCAATTTTCCTTGCAGGACATCATCTTACGGCAATTTAATAGAAATATTCCCTATTTGTGTCTTCACATGCAGGATGCACTGCAGTTTATACAACCTTCCTTAGTCGTTCATTTCAGAAAATAATTATTACAATGGGATTGCGCCATAAGTGTACAGGTAGAGAAAATGAGGAAAATACAGTGCCTCATGCAGTTTTATGTCAGCTGGAAAGATGTACTAATTAACCAACATTTAGGTTATGTTTTATCACTGTTTTACAGGAAACTTTCAGCTGGTTAAAGACATCATTGATGAAGATCTGAGTCAGGTTAATGTTACCACTGTTGATGGTGCATCTCCCTTAATGATTGCGGCTGTAACTGGACAGCTGCCCCTTGTTCAGTTCCTCGTTGAGAAAAAGGCTGATATTGATAAGCAGGATAATGTTCATGGCTGGACAGCACTAATGCAGGCCACGTACCATGGGTAAGATATGTGCTCTCTTTGTGTCTAGCAGTAAAGAAATTTAATTTTTCTTACATCCCAATAGAAAAAATCGTCTTTGATACTGACTGTAGAAGCAGAGAGGTCTTAAAAAAAATTAAGAGACTCATGACCTCAGTTTCTCATGACTTTTGCACTGCCCTCAGTTTTTTGGAGCAGATCTGAATCATGTTTTAATCACCATAGTATGAGAAAGGCATTAAACTATTAGAGAATGTCCACAGGAGGGTAACACAGATGGTGGAGGGCCTTGAGGGGAAGCTGTGTGAGGAATGGCTGAGGTCACTTGCTTGTGCAGCCTGGAGGAGATGAGTCTGAGAGGAAAACTCATTGCCATCTATAACTTCCTCATGGGGGCAAGAGGAGGGACAGGCATTGACATCTTCTCTGTGGTGATCAGTGACAGGACCCGAGGGAATGGCCAGAAGTGCCAAGGCGAGGTTTAGGTTGGATATTAGAAAAAAGTTCTTCGCTTAGAGAGTGGTTTGGCGCTGGAAGGCGCTCCCCAGGAAAGTGGTCACAGCACCAGGCCTGACAGAGTTCAAGGAGTGTTGGATCAAAGCACTCAGAGACATGGTGTGACTCTTGGGGATAGTGCTGTGCAGGGATTCTACAGTCTTGAATTCAACTGCCCTTGTGGGTCCCTTCTAATTCAGGTTATTCTGTGATTCTGTGATATTTAGATTTTAGAATGGGTAAAGCATTTGGGAACCTGAAGCAAGCTTAGTAAGTACTGGGAACATGGTGCTCCAGGCAGTCCCCAGGAGCCTTGGTGCATACTTCAGCTTCCATCCTTTGATGTTTTTAAGTATTGTGAAAGATTCTATCACCCCTCCTGCCAGGGTTGTAAGTCTGCATGAAGTTGTGAAACTTTAAGGCAATCAGCTTTCCATGTACCACATTTTCCAGTTGTAAAACCATTTCTGTGTTCTTCTGTTCAGCCTTTAGTTTTCATCGAGTTTTTGGAAATGCAGCCAAAATAATTTCATTTTCTGTAAAGCTCCTTCGTAAATCTAAGTAGCTGCTTGGGAGTCAGACCTCAGAAATTGCCCTGGCTGGTACTTCACATGTGATATCTATAACACTGTTTGAATACAGGATATTCAGTTCTGGAAGGTGAACTTTTCTTTGTTGTAGGTAAGGCCTGCAGCAAGGTGAAGGTTCTCTTAAGTGGTAGTACATTAATAGTATAAAGGCAGGTATTCAAAACCAGATTTTTTTTTTTCAGTCAGCAGATCTGCTTGGACTATATAAATGCAACAAAAAGGAAAAATAGGAGGTCAAGTTGTCATTGCCTTGGGAAATTTTCTGAAGTAGTTCTTGGGACCTTTATTGATAGTAGTGACAGAAGTGCACTAAGATCAGATTTTCTGGTGCAGCTGTTTCACATAGCATCAGTCACACAGTGCACTGCTGGAATAGGAGCAGCCAGCACAAAGTGATGGGCAGGGCTGCTAGCATGTCCCCTTGCTGGTACTCAGGTACTTGTTTGTGCAAGCACATACAAGAGTTAGTCCTGCATGTGTTCAGATGCTGGCTGTTCAGTTTACTGGAGGACGGGATTATGAAAAGTCTTTTCCCTAATATATCAGTCAACTTTGTAAGTTTGAAACTTTGTAAGTTAATTTTGTTAATATGCTTAACATTTGTGGTAGTGGAATTTAAGGAGTGTTTGATGTTGTTCATGCTTAAGTAAAGCTGTCTAAAGGACACTGGCTCAGTGGAAAGACCAGAAGGACATCCCAGTCCTGGAAATGAGAGTGTGACTTCTTGGGAACTTAGAGCTATCCATGAAAGATAAAAGATGTCTCAAGTCACCCAAGATAATCCCAGCATCACAGCCAGCTATGAAACCCTCTCAGTGTTGTATGTTGTCATAGGTAAATAATGACAGCAGGACTGACTCCAGGGACATCTGGATCAATAGAAGAGCAGCGTGAAGGCTGCAGAAGTAGAGTTGCTGTGCTAAGTTTTACCATGATGAGTAATCATAGTTCAAGTGGAGGTAGTGCACTTGAAATATACAAGAGCCTTGTGTGTAAAGCCACCTCAGGTGCATAATACTTATCCTTGTAATTCTATACTTTGTATCTGAGCCTTTTTCTTAGCATGGAGAGTTGCAAGTTTTCATAACATCTGGAAATCTTTGAGCTCCACAGAGCCTCAGCTAACCCTTTCTCAGGACCACCAGTAGTGTGAAGGGCTTGAAGGAGGGAGCAGGCAAGGTCTCTCTGAGCCAGAGGCACTAAGAAGTGATGTCTCTGTGTGCTCACAAGGTGCAGGACTGGAGAGCAGGATGGAGGGATGATAGTTCTAAAGAAGAGTAGGAAAGTAATAGGAAATACTCAGAGGAGCTGTAGTGAGGATAAGCAGAATTTTTGTTAGAAGAGAGGAGTAACAGTCATCCTCCATTTCAGGTTGATTTTGTGTGGAGTGAGTTCAGGAGTGGAAATGTAATCTGAATAGGAAATGATGCTCTGAAGTGGAGATGTTGAGATCCATTTTTCAGCTTCATTATTAGAATTTGCAGTTACCTGTTGGTGCTTGAGAATGTTTTTTCTCTGTGTTGCTGATGCATGTCAAAGTCTGATTTTATACAAGGTCAGTCACTGTTAAAGAGTTTTAATATTAAATATATTTTCCCTAGCTTTGTTTTCTGTTCAGATATTTCATAGGCTGAATTGAAGTATTGGTTTTAACTCACAAGGCTAGTCCTGCTTATTTACTCAGGTGTATCAGAGGGGAGAGGGGCTAACTGGAGCAGGATGGTGAATGTCTTTTATGCAGCTAGCTTTGAGGAGCTTTTGTTGGAGGTGTTTGTGTTGGTTGGCATTTAATGCTGATTGTTTTTGCATTTTAAGCACCTCAGGGAAGTGATGATGTGCCCTCTCAATTATAAAATTTATAGCTGTAATTAGGTGAAGTACTGTTTGAAGTTTATAAGTTATCTTCAGTCAATTTGGCTTTTCTGTATGCAATTTCTTAATGTGCAAGCTGTGAAAATGAGGTTGCATTGAAGATTTAGTGATGGCATGTGATGACTACTGAAATGTCCTTTGTCATTCCATCTGCTTTTCTGCCCTAGGCATTAATGGCTTTCATTGGAAAGGTGTTTAGCAACATATTGCAGTCACTTCCAAAGGATCAGCTTAGGAAGCTGATACTCAAATGGTGTTTTTAAGGCTAACTTTCTGCATGTTGATTAATGTAAGTCATACTGAGTAAACGTGACTGATAAAGGACTTGTGGGAGCTTTTGAAGAGCTTGTGAACAAATTTTACACTAAGTTATTTGTAGAATGTGTAAAACTGGTCTCTGATTCAGGAATAATGTTATAAAAGGCTGCAAATAGAGTATTGGGTGCTTCTTTCTTCATTTACTTGTTCTTTAATGTGATCAATGCCTTTTTTTCTTTCCTTAAAGAAACAAAAATGTTGTAAAGTATCTGTTAAATCAAGGAGCTGATGTTAACCTTCGTGCGAAAAATGGTTACACAGCGTTTGACTTGATAATGCTGCTGAATGATCCAGGTATGCTATTTCAAAATGCTGTGGAGAAATGCACAATATAAACAAATATACATTCCTTCCAATCTAGAAAATACATTGCAGTTGCTAGGAAGTATCCTCTTATGTCTAGGCTGGACTGGACCAAGAAAGGACACTGTCTGAAAGTGATGGGGGTTCACTTAATTGGTTAGATGAGTGTATACGTTTATGGGATAACAGATTTCGTGCATTCCTCTTGCTTTTGGTTCTGAAGATGCTTGAAAACTGTGCTGTTTGTGTCACCAGAGCCAGCTGTGTGGCATTTGATTGTGGGGGCACTGGTATTCTGTAGTGTCATTAGCACAGAGCTATGAGCTGGAGGTAGAAATTGCCCCTTGACAAAGAGCAGCAAAGGGCCAGGACAGAGAGAGCGCAGTGGGAACAGAACTAGGGAACTCCTGATGGAACCTCCAGCGAGAATAAATCACACCTCAGGGTTCAGGTTGTTTGTGTGGGAGTGCTGTAGGACAAGACAGCATGCTTTGGGGAGGCTTGAATGAAACACATTCACTTTTTGTTGCAATTTTTTTTACATACATAATTTGTTATTGTTAATCTTCCTTGGTACCTGAATTGATTTATCTGAAGCCAAAACCCATTACTGCTTATGAAGTCTCTGAATTTACACCTTATGGTGGTCATGGTTACTAGCAGATTGTTTTCTGTGTCAAAGGTAGATCACTAATAGTGCAACATTTTAGACAATAAATACAGAGAATTATTTTAGACCTAACTTCTGCAGCAGAATAGTTTGTCTCGCTACTTCTTTCTCTCTTGTTCAGTTCTCTTTGCCTTTCTGAAAATCCTACCTGACTCCTGTACAAAATGCAGATTTACAGAATTTGTTTTTTTTGCTTTCCTGTCTCCTGTCATGCTTATTCTTTTTTCATCCTCTTACTTTTTTTTCTTACTTCTTTTTTGTCCATGTTTTTCTTACCATTTATTTTCAGTCCCTTCATTGTCCAGGCTGATCATCTTCTTTCTCTTTGGGATTTACTTTCGAACTTCTTTCTGCAACCTACACTTGAAGAAAGAATATTCATTTTTCTCTACTCTCTTCTGTGCCAGGTGAGAAAAGGGAACATCTCAATATTGTTCTTAACTTGTACAAAGTGTGAGAGAGGGCAGTTCACTTGGTCACACATGACTGATTCCAGCTGAGTAGCATGCTTATTTATATTGATAAAAACCTTTAGAGAGATGGTAAGACTGCAGCCCAAATTATGGAGAGAAGACATGGGAAAATAGGTCAAGAAAGAAAGGTTTGGGGGTTCATCTGCTTTGTGTTTGAGAGGTAGATCAATTGCTACTTATATGTGATTTACAGGGAAAATGTCAGTGCATCGGTTGTAATTCGGGAAAGCAAAAAAGGCCAAACATTATCTTAATTTGCTTCCTTTTAGATACAGAGCTTGTAAGGTTACTGGCATCAGCATGCATGCAAGTAGATAAAGACAAGAATAAAGTGAACAACAGATCATCTCTGCCTCGTTCCAGAAGTAGGCAATCCTTAAATGTCCCGATCTTGCCAGATGACAAAGGAGGCCTAAAGGTAAATATATTCATTCTTGGTAAAACCTCATTAATTCCTGTAATGTATAAGCAGAAAAAATAATTGCTAAGTCTTTTGGATCTAATATGTAACTGGGTTTGTTGGGGAGTTGTGTGTGTTTCTGAATTCCTCGTTGACAGTATGTTCTGATTTTGTGGAGTGTAGCAGGTATTTAACTTCCTTTTCATCAGGTAGCAAGGCATTGAAGCATTTGCATTGAAGCATTTCAGTGCCTAGAAATAGATCTCATGATTAAGTGGAAGGTACCATGTTAATAAGTTTGGAACTCAATTTCCATTATGATCTTGCTTTTAAATCTGGACAGAGGGTAGACTCCTTCCTAGCCATAAATGGTAACAGGCTATTGACATTGAAAATTAAAAATATCATAGCAGAGATTTTAATTTGAAGAGTTGTGGAGGAGTGTGTACTTGAGGCTTACATGTCATCTGGCATGCTGAATCCTTAACTCAAAACTGATGGAGGTCCAATAGGAAACAACATAGAGTTAGAATAAGTGTATGCCAACTCAACAAAGATACTCCAACTTTCATTGACTGAAAAAGAGAAGGAAGAAGAGTTAGTTTTGTTGTTGTTGCCTGTTTCCGGGCATCAGTTTATTTAGTGAATAATCTTTAATTATGGTGCATGTGTAGTGTACCTCAGAATTTTCTGGAGTCCATGATGTCATTCTTTAAGCATGAATATTACCAGGATCTTGAAAAAAGTAATGTTAATTTCCAGGCTATTTTTGACATGAATTTTAAAGACCATTTAAAGTTCTGCTTCAGCTCAAATCTGTTTTGCAGTTTTAACTATAAAGGAACATGTGATTGTTTTCATATGATTATGCTATCATTCAATATGATACAACTTCGTTGTCAATTTAGACAGAGCTATTTTACATACATGGGAGACTGTCAGAATAGCTTTTGGCTCTATGGAATACAGATCAGCAATGGATTGGATTGCAACCCTTGCAGTGTTATGACGCAAAGGCTTGAATTAGGGTCATAAAAGGTCGTGAGGTGAAAAAAAAACTAGTTGCCAGTGATAAGGATACAGGCACAATTATTGACATGAATTTAATAATCTGGAATATTTAAGTATTTGGCCTCAAAGCTGCAGAGTATTACAGTGCTTACTAGTCATTATCAAACTTTTTCAGCAGAAATTGTATTCTGTATAGTTCTATTAAAAATACAAGTTGTAAGCCTATGTAATCCATTCTTCCATCACTTCTTAATGCTTTGCTAATCAGCCTGTCTGACCATGAGTATCTTATATATCTTACATATCTTACTCTTCTTACAAATACTCCTAAAGGATAAAAATGATATTTGCAGATTTTCTGCTGGAGGGCAATGTCATAATAGGCATGACTCTTTGGAACAGTATGGCTGTGGTGAGGGGACCTCTCCTGGGATTTGTAGCAACCGTGTTTCTGTGTGAACAGCTGCCCTGTGGTGAGCTGGAACTGTGAACAAAAGAAATTTACGGCAACTCTACACCATTGTTTTGTTTAGATCAGTGCAAATGACTGAGTGTACGGTCTGCAGGGTCATGGAAATGTGAGAGTGAGAGGGAATTCATAAGGCTCACTTGCCTTAGCATCAGGAGACAGAACAAATCCACAAAGAACATCTTTGATAGATATTCAGTTCACTCTTCTTTCACTGTAGTGAAGATTCCCATATCCCATGGTTTTTCCATTAGCACCCAGTTCCACTGCTTGATGCTTTTTTGGGTTAGAATTTTTTTCACCCTGAAATTTTTCCTTTTGTTGCCCATTAAATTGATTGAATCTTGTTCAGTGGTCACCTTCATTTTTGTAAGAACTGTATAAATACTCGAAGAACTATAATATTTAATATTTTTTTCTAGTCTAAACAAAATTGATTAATGCAAATTTCCTTGTTTGTATGTTTTGATTCCTAAACTTTTGACTATTTCTAGTATGTATGTTATCTGTCAAGATGAGGATTCTAAAATGAGTGGTGAGATTCTGACCAGGGTCACAGTATCACTTAGTGGCATACAAAAACTCTGTCACAGATGTGTTTCCTTTTTGCCCATGAAATTCACTTTTTTCTTTTTCAGCAGTAACACTGTGCATCTATACTGAGTTTCTGCTATGTTGTGATTGATTTTTTTTCTTTAGTACACCTGCTTATTTCCTTGCTTTTTTTTCCTACATTAGTACACTTGATTTCTTCTTGCATGCCAGCTTGAACCTCCACTGAAAAATGTCAATTTGGCAGTGTTTAAATTTAGAGTGTTAAAGGTGATTACAAAACTGTCTAGATGGATGTCTTCCTTAGACTACAGAAAAATATGTTGTGTTTCATTGCTGCAGTTGTTAGTGAACATTCCCAAATCTATTGCACAAAGTATGTTCTCCCAGTTTGAGATCAAATAATTTGCAATTTGTCTCATTTTTTGGCTGTGGTCTTTTCCCTTTATTAATTTTACTTGAACCATATTTTTCTTAATTGTTTGATGAATGCTACATGAAATAGCAATAAAAGCTTTAATAAAGTCAAGCTGCATTCCAACTTTTCTTCCCTTCTGCTCACTTGACTGGTTATTCTGTCAAAAAGAGATTCATTTGGTAGAGTTTATTTTCAACAAACCTATGCTGGCTGTGTCTTATGAGCTGTGATGACATAAGAAGTTTTTTCAGTTATGCCTTTTCATGGTAAGCATTTTGATCAGTAAATTTTCAGATTTTCCCTTTTCAGTGATTGTATATTTGCCTTTTGCCTGATTTCTGTAACTTCTTCCATACTTTTTAGTGAAGATAATATTTATTCAGAGGTCATGTTGCCTATAATTAACCTGGGGTAATTTTAATCAATATTGTCTGGTTCTAATTTGTCTAGTTCTCATTTAAATACTCTTACTCTGTTAAGCAAATGCACATATATTCCTGCCTTCCTCCTGTTAATGGTACTCATACTAAAATACCTGATTACAGCTAGGCTGCTTATAAAGTTTAAAAAAATAAATGCTTTTCAGTTTCACCTCTTCTTTGAGCACTTTTGTCATTAACTAGTAGACTTTTTGTGATGTTTCTTTTAATTTTAGTTTGTGCACTGCATTGGCCCCTATTCCTTTACCTGCTGATAACATAGTGGATATTCATGATCTCATTCTTCACCTCTATCGCACAAGAACTGTTAACTGATTTGTTTCTTACCATTTCATGGCCTCTGTGTGAATCAACACGGGTGGGTAACCAAGGCAACCACCAAGCCACAGCTGAAATGCAAGGAGAAGATTTATTTTGTTACCTCAAGGACAAGGCTGGGTGCCAGAGATGCACAGGGACCCAGGCTTCAATAGGTTTAGTTCATCCTCTAAGTAAGGGCTTTGGGTGTGGCTGTGAGAGTGTGTTACCTCTGCACAGAAATTCTACTTCTCCAGTCAGGCAGAGGATGAACAACACCAGGCATAATGAATGGAGTTTCCCACACCTACATTTTTCACATTCCCAGCTGAAAGGTCACTTTGAGCAGGAACTCTTCCCTTCTCTTATTTGATTTTAACCCTTTCCTCCCAAAAGCTTCAAAACCAAAGTTGTCCCTTTTCCATATGCAAAAATTTTATTTCCTTTGTTTTTTTTCTTCTTGCCCGTTCTTCTTCAGCAAATTACACTCTCAATGTCAGTCTTAGAGCAGTGTGAATTACTACATTCAGTTTCTTTTCTAGATTAAAATTATTTGAGGGCAG
The DNA here is from genome assembly GCF_035770615.1 of Melospiza melodia melodia. Lineage (NCBI taxonomy): Eukaryota > Metazoa > Chordata > Aves > Passeriformes > Passerellidae > Melospiza > Melospiza melodia. The sequence continues at coordinate 111,601,398 of NC_086194.1, read as the reverse complement.
AGATTTCTAGTTCTTCCCCTTAATCTTTTATTCCTAGCATTTTTACAAATGTCTAAGGTATTTCTAAAATGGAAACGCCATTTTTCTAGTTCTTTGATACTGTTGCCTTCTCCCACTGCTGCTAGATTTCAGCCTTTTTATAGACACTATTTTTAACCAGGAATGAATTTTTGTTACTTGAATGCCTCAGTCTATTTAAAGCCCTTTATTACAGCTTCTGTACATGTGTGATGTGGTTGGGGTATATGGAGAGGCTGCAAACTCCTACAACAGCAAACTAAAAACTCCAAAGATCAGACCATCATACTGTGAACACCAGAAGACAAGGTGAACCTCTCCAGTGCCATTACTTTCTTGCCAGAGAGCAGTGATTTTTGTCTGGTACCGTAGTGGCTGTATTTACTCCATTTTGGGGTAGTTTGTGGTGTGAGTGTATGTTCAGGGAGCAGAAGCACTGTGGGTAGGAGTAACAGATGATGGGCAGTTAGAAGTGATCTTTCTTACAGAAAGCAAGGTAGCTTCAGTGACCAAAACCAAGAAGTGCAAGCACTCTCTTTTGTAAGCTCATTGTAGTCTATGGTAAAGCTAGATGAACTTCCAGTTCCTTTGGAAGGTGAATAAATGCTGAACTGTGGGTTTTATTGCTTTCTCAGAGCTATTTGTCTCTCTTGCCTTTTTTCGTCAGATCTTTGTTGCTGAAAGTAATGGAAATCTTTATTAGTTGTGACACCAAAGAGATACAGAGGTCTGAGAACTCTATACATTACTAATGCTCTGTGCAGATCTAAAATGTTTTTATTGGTCTTCTGCTACAAGGATTAATAGGTAGAGGATAAGTATAAAAAAGTTGCAAAGACATGTATCAGTGAGTAGTTGAAAAATATTAAATGCCAAGAAGAGAGAAGAATATGTATTGTGAGAAAGGGTTGTTACCTGGATTTGCTATCACTTAAAGCTACCCTGATGAGGTGTTGTTATTTTAACATTAGTTTTTTAAAAAAGTGTTCCAGAAAGAGAAGGAGAAACTTAATAAATAATCAGAAGGTACTTACAATCTGATTTACCTAGAAGCTACATAATTTTTTGTGCAAAAGGCATAGGTTTTGTATAGTCTAGAGAAATATCTTACTGAAGACTTGAAGCAACTTGCACTGTCTGCCTGTAAAAATGTGCAGGTCTGTGAATATTTGAATAAATTTTACTTTGAGCAAAGTCTTTTTGCATAACAGTTTCCACATATGTGATATGTGTATGGATGGAGGTTATAGGTACATAGTCCTAAGGTTTGTGTTGTTTTCACAGCTGCTGTTTCCTTGCCTTGCTCTTTTTCAGTTTATAGTCTTCCCAGTCTGGTTAAATTATCTATATAGAAGCACTGTATGGATGTGGACCTTTAGTTTGACAGAAATATTATCAGAACTCTTACAGTTTGCCACTGGTTTTGAAAATCTTGGCAAGAAGCTTTGATGCAGATTACATAACCTCATATGCACACCTACAAAAAGCATAAAATAGAGATGCCACTCATTGATTCCAGAGAGAGTAAAAATCTATGGTGAAATTGGAAGTTAATGGGAAAATTAAATATTTTCTATGTAGCTGCAAAAATTCCCTATTCAAATTGCCCTAATACTTCTATCTACTTTGGCCTTCCAGGTACTGTGGAAACACATTTTAAAATATTTTCCATGTGAAAAATAAGGGAAGAGATAATTATTACGCATGCAAATTACGCTGAAGGATTCTGTTGGTAACTGCAAACCACTTTAGCATTGCTTTTTACCTTTTTTCAAAAACTCCTTGGTGAAATTATCGCTTCTCTAATGATTGCTTAATTATACATCTGTTTTCCTCTTTTATTTTTCCTTTTAGTTGGAATTAAATTGTTGTGTCTTCTTTTCAATCTAGTCCTGGTGGAGCAGGATGTCCAATCGATTCCGCAAGCTGAAGTTGACTCAGACATTGCGCCATGGATTTCCTTCTAATCAGTTTGTGCCTTTTCCGGATGAGGCTGAACCATCATTAAATTCCACTATAAAAGTAGCCTCACAGAGTGATACAGACATCTCTGGAAACCTTGATGCTGCTCCAGCTTGGAACACAAATAACAAATCTAGTGGTAAAGGCAGAGTTGTATTGTGGGAAATGAATTCTTGTGGGGTGGTTGGGATGATATTATTTCTGATTTATTGGTTTAGTTCTGCTTTAGCTTAATATAAGTGAAAAAACGTAATGTATTTGTAGTCTGTAGAAAGAGAGATGTTTGTACTTGTTGTTGATCGTGCTGAGTGCTGTAGCATTTAAGCAGAAAATACTAATAGAACCATGTTACTGTTTTTTAGTAAACGCCATTAAATTAAGACCAGTCACTGAAAAGTGTTAATATCTTCCATAAAAATTCCCCACTGTCTGAATGCAAAGTAAGACTTGGCTTAACTTTAGCTGAGGTGCATGGGAGTGTCACTCATACTGTGTGCGTATTGAGGGTAAAGCTGTTGGTTGTTTAAAAGCAATGAGCTAACCTTAGAAACAGAAGTAGAAACATGTAAAAAACAAAACATAATTTATGTATTTTTCAGGTGCAAACACCGTGAAAGGAGAAAAGGACGATGAATTATTGAAAACTATGGTATGTTGCAGTGTTTTTGGTGTTTCAGCCTAATTCAGAGGGTCATGTAGCTCCCATAATTTTTGCAGTTTTTTGCCTCCTGTCCAAGTCACTTCTAGAAAAAGAGCTTGTTTGTAGTCACTAGACATGAACTGATAGGCTTTGATATCCCAGTAGTTCTTAGACTAGAAAGTACTAAAAGTAGTGTGATATGGAAGCTGTACAGACTTCTTTCAAGAGTTATCCATACCTTTGTTTGATCAGCAATGAAATAGTAAAATAAATGGAACAGCTGCTTAGTTCCTGACAACTATTATGAAGTGAGGAAAACATGGATGGAACATGGTACAATGGAAATCACTAGTAGACACAACCATGAAATATCTAGTTTGGGAGGTGTATTTGTGTTATTCTGTTTCTTCTTTTGTTATGCTATAGCTTTATATTCCCCTGCAGCTTTCTCCCTGGTGATGTCATTAAATTTGGATGGTTATTATCTTTATGTTCTTTCAAAAGAAGTTTGAGTTCTTTTGTAAGAACTTTTGATATGACTGACTGACAGAACTCCAGGGAGCAAAATCAGCTGAGGTGTTTTTGTCTCTTTCTGCAGTACACATACAGCAGGAACATGCAGTTGCTCACTGTTTCCAGTCATCCAGTCTGGGAATACAGAGAGGTCTGCATTGTTGTTTCTTTGGAAATTCATTGTTATTCTTGTGAAAGTCAACTTGAGCAATATTTAGCCCGGTAATGGAAGAGACAGTTTTCTGCCGCTTAATGAGCTATACTCATTGCATCAAATGAATAAGCATAATATTGAGGGTTACCACAGTGTTCATTGGTTTCTCTCTTGTTATTATGTCTTGTGCTTCTCCTCAAATAGTACTTTTGTGTCTCATTTCTGTTCTTTTCAAATGTGTTTTCATCTTTTTGCTTAACTTAGTATTTTGAAACCACATCACCAGGTCCCAGTAAACTTTCTTAAGAAGTGACTCTTTCCCCAACCTTTTCTTTGTTCCCCTTTCTCAGCTGAGGAGCAGTGCTCCATTTACCAGGCTGCCCAGTGATAAGCTGAAAGCAGTGATACCACCTTTCTTACCACCCTCAAGCTTTGAGCTTTGGAATTCTGACCGAACCCGACTCAGCAAGGATGGCAAAGCTGAACAGATGAGAACTGCCTGGCCACAGAGAGCAGTCAAGCACGATTTTAACAGCAGTGGAAACTCTGATATAGTAAGCAAACTAAATGTGTATGAAAATACTGTGCTATGCCCTTGCCCCATTGTCTGGTGAGCCATTCTGTTTCTGATTAGAAATTTCTTTTAACCCACTGTTTCAGCAATGGCTTGTCCATTTAAGCAGTGCTGCTTAGGAAGAATGCACATCTGTATGTAAGGAGCATAATGAAACAAAAGTTCTGTATGAAGTGAAACAACATTTTTTTAAATTTGGTTTGGTTTTGGGGGATTATTGATTTTGTTTGGTTTTTTGTTTGGTTTGGTTTTTTTGGGGTTTTTGGGGTTTTTTTGCTGTTAACCAGAACCACCAACAGTGTGGTAGAAACTGCTCTGATTTGAAAAAAAGACCAGGGACAGTGGAAAAGAATGAAAATTGCTCAATTTTTAGTAACTGAGCAGGAAGGAAGAAATATCAGTAAGACCAATATACAGACATAATATGCTGAAAATTAGCAATAGATAAAATTGTAGCAAGTAGTGATCAAGTGGACTCGAAGGCACACAGCTTTAAATTGGAAAAAGTCTTGATTATTTATGTTTTTTTAATAGAAGGAGCTTTCCTGATTCTACAATGCTTTCAGTCAAAAGGCAAGCCAAGAGTAAACTAGGTGGTTTGTCTTGAGCTAGGAAATTAAACAACTTTGACAGCCTTCTCTTTCATAGTTGGAGGATTTAAAGGAGAAGTGCTAACTCCCCTAAATGTAGACTGTAATAACTACATGTAGAGAAGACCAGTCCAGAATTGTGTTTCAATGTCAGTTCTAGACATGGGACAGTGAAGACATTTAGGAGGAATTTTTTTTCTCTTTCCTTTTTTTATGTGGATGCTGGCTTAATACCAGTAGAGGTGATTTAGGAGGAATAAGGCAGAATAAGGAAAGTGACATAACAGGAAGGTATGTGTTTATCATCCCAAAAAAGATGATTGTAGTAACATAGCTGGAAAATTGACATGTGTATAAAGTGAGGGGTAGGGAAGGACTAGCCATAAGTCCTTCTGTGGGGAATGAAGGATCTTGCTGAAGGTGTAGGAAGGAGGGAAACAGTAAGTCGGAGATGGAAGAAGTGATTTGAGCAACAGAGTAAGAAATATTAAAAACCTGAGCTGCAAAAGCTCATATGTCAAGCAGCTGGCAGTGGCCAGTGGTGTAAAAGCAAAAGAAAAGTGGCTGAGGATTTGGGTAGTGTATAGCTGGATCAGTAGTGCCTCACTTAATAAAACTCAATAAAGTGGTGCAGCTGGCTGTTTAGATTGCAGGGAATATAGAAATACAACTGGTGGAGAGCAAGTTTATATCACTTCTTGCAGCTTAGTTTGTAAGAAACAAATATGTGATGGATGGGAAGGTGGTAGCTGTTTTGTAAGGTGAGAGAGACAAAGCCAGGATTCTGCAGGAAAGAAATTTCACATGTGATAATTTTTTTGCTTCCCTACTCCTCATAATACTGTGTATATCATATCTGAGGTGCATCATATATGCTCATTTTCGTTGGTCAAAGATTAAGAAGAATTAATGGCTTAATGTGTTGTAATTTATTTCATTGAATAAATGTATTCAGTATATATATATTTATATAGGTATATATTCAGTATATATGTATATGTAGAATAAGATTCTTTCTGATATCCCCTTTGTTCTTCAGTGCAAGTTTCAGAACTTGGGATAAAGAAAATAGCAGTTGAAGTTTGCTCTCTATTTTTCTCAATCAAGAAAGAACAAATTATTTTTCATTTTGTTTTCCAGACATCTGTTAGCAAAGGTACTAGACCAGTTAAATTGCCAGCATTTGCAAGAAGGCCAGCATCTCCTTCAAATTCCAATAACTTCAACCATTCTCCCCATTCTTCTGGTGGATCTAATAACATTGCAGGAATTAACAGGCATGGAGGAGAACTGCATAACAGATCAGGTACCATTTTGAATAAGAAAGTAATTTGTATCTGATTCAGTTAAAAAGTTAGTGTTTGTGATGATGGTAGAAGATAGTAAACTTTTTCTGAGTGCTCCTACCGTTGTAGAAGCAAAGCTTCTGTAAATTTAGAGAACTCGGGATTGGACTTCAAACACTTACATAAGGGAAGAACAGCCTTACATCTGCTACAGAGCTCTCAGTGGTCAGCCCATCTCATGCAGATTTTACTGGATTCACCCATGGTGGGTCAGGCTCATTGCACCATGCATGTCATAGCAGCAGGCATAGGAGCCAGCTCTTACTTTCTGTTTGAAATAAAAGCTAGTTTTCAATTAAAACCAAAGCTGCATGCATTGTACCTTGTAGTTGTTGAAGACAATGTGGTGAAGTGACTTATGAACACTATGTCCAAAGGTATGAAAGTCAGCTCTGTGTGTGTATAGACAGGGCTGGCTTCCCTCTTCTGCTACTGATCTCTGTTCTTTATTCTGCTGTAGAAATCTGAACCTTGCAATTGTCTTATGATTTATCCAGACAGTTTTTAAATGAAAGTGAATGTTTGAGAGTTAACAAAAGTATGGTTTCCTTTACATTTCAAAAGTATGGTTTCCTTTACTGGGTTTATTTTATTTTTTGTTCTAGGTGGCAGTGCAGATAATGTTTTGTCTCAGATTGCAGCCCAAAGAAGAAAAGCAGCAGGCTTACCTGAACAGAAACCCAGCCAACAGCACAGTCCAGTCCAGTCAACTCCTTCATCTACTGTGTCGGATTTGCAGTGTGCTCAGGTTGTTGGCAATGGAAATGTTGTAAAGGTAATGGGAAATGTAAAATTTTGCACTCCAAATAAGTCATATCTCATTCATGGGTGGCTGGTGCACAACACTGTACAGCCAAAAAAGAATGAACACTTGGTATGTTAGTGGAAGCTTTTCAACTCCACAAACCTTATTTTTATAAACAGAAGATGAAACCTAATAATAAAACATGATTTTACTTTATTATTAATTTCACTTTGTTTTAAGAAAAAGTAAATGCAATGCTTGATTTTTGGGTAGATCTGCACTATTACAGTTTCTCATTATTTCTTTCTATGGACCAGAAATAATGTTTTATGTTAGTTATTCCTGGATTTTACCCTGAAGTGGTATAGTTGGTTTCTCCAGCTAGTTTCCCTTCAAAGGCTCAACCTGAATGCAGAGTATGACATAATTTGTACCAGGATATGGTGACCACAACAATATACTCATAACCAGTCTGCTCCACTGGTGTTATTTTTAAACAGTAGGTCATCACCTAAGTCAGGTTTTGTTCCTGAGGCCATGCTGTCTGTGCTGACTTACCTGTCAATTCCCAGGAATAGCTTTGCCCTCATTTTCGTGCACGTACTTTGAAGTTCTTAACTGCTTTGTACACTTTTGGCGGTTAAGATTTTAAATCTTCAAGATCTGCAGAGACACAAACTGGAAAGCAGCATCATAACAGAAGATGTGACATACTATTGAGAAATTGATGGGTTTATTTACATAGAGAAACATTGCATTTCAGAGAGCAAGAGAAAGAAAACACAAAATTTGGAGTTTATGTTCTAAATGCCTGATATTCTGGAAATGTTAGAATACGTGAGCAAGAGCAAAATTTCTCCAACTTTTGCTTATGTAATCTCCAAGCAGCTCATTTTGTTTTGCTTTGTTTGCATCTTTCAGTGAGATTCTTCAAATTTTACCTGAGGAAACAAAAATTACCAGAGTATAAAATTAATACTTTTGCAGTCTTATTCTGTATTGTCTTATATGGCAACAGTACACAATATTTATATTTAATCAGTACATAAAAATGACAAATGAAATTGCAAAATTGTTCAGAAATTACATGGAAATTTCTGGAGGACAAAAATCAGAAAAAGGTGCAACTACCAATGCTGAAACAGTTTCCATGAATAGTGAACAGTCACCTTGTCTCTGATATGTCCATCCTGATTCTGGAGGGGCTAATGGTTGCTTTTCAAAGATGAAATTGGGAGCTAAAATTTCTAACTCAGCTGGACCACCATAGTCTGAGGATTTATACTAATTCTTTGGCATATGGTAATCTGTCCTCCCTTTCTATCCTGTGTAACTGCTCCCTGAGTTATAAATGATCCATCTCTTTCTCCTGTAGACAAAACCCCTTTATCATCCTCTTCTCTCAATAAAGTCTTGTCTGCAGAGCAACTACCAAATGCTTTTTCTTTCCGAGGTGGTCTGGCCAGTATGTTTTAATTAAACTCTCAGCATGTCCCCTCAGCTTGTTTTTAACTTGTAAGTAATTTCAGAAGAGTTCCTTGTGTGCCCCCCAAAAGTCTCATTTTTCTCCAGTTATATTAATCATCCCACCAAGAGATAATACCTGTGCCAGTGAGCTTTGGACTGCAGATCCTGTGACCTTTTGTTGCAACAATGCTGCCACTAAGAAGTTTATCTACTGTTTCCACTCACAGTGGGATACATTAGGGGATAAAGGAGTAGTGAAGTGCAATGTGCTGCAGATCATCTTCTGGAAAGGCTGTTCTTTGTACTGTTGAAAAGATTTTTAAACAACATTTATGCCACTGTTTTGGAAAGACAACAGCTTTTTCAGTGCGCTTGGTTTAGATGTCTGGACAAGTTTCCTTCTATCCACCAGTAACAAAACATGTCATAGTGTGGATCTCACTATAGATATTAATGTATGACACAACTGAGGTGATTTTTGGAGATTCCTGGTGGGATAACACAATCAAATATGGATCCACCCTGGCTGAAAAGGCTAGCAGTGTGTTATTGTAATCAGCAATGTAAATGGTGGAAATTTAATGTCTGTATCCATTGAGGAATGGCTTGTGTTGTCTCATTAGGTTCATGCTGTCTAAACTTGGAAATAGCTGATCTAAAAATGCAGTGATATTACACTGATCAATTTTGCAAAACTTACCCATGAGGGGTGAGATGGTGCAAGCTTTAAAGAAAAGAAAAGAAAAAAATGAATAACATTTTACAGGATGATGTAATTTAAATAAATGCAGACAATGTGCTAGGGAGGGATGACCATTCTGCAACACAAATGACCAATAACAATTTAGATGGAAATTTGGGACAAAGTTAAAATGAGTTCATGATGCTTTTCAAGTAGCTCTCAAGTTTGTATCATATTACATCTAGTCAATTCAGTGCAGGGCTAAGGAAGTATTACATTCTGACATAGGATAGAGTAATCGAAGAACGTTACCACTCAAATGAGTTTTATCTTTAAATCTGCATCTTTTTCATTAACTAGAAATGTTCCATTTATGCCACAGCACAGAAGCAAAATTGTAAAGACAGGGACCACAGTCATTCTCATTTCTTGAATTGTTACCTAGATCAATTTTTTTATCAGTTTGTTGCAGTAGCCTGGGTGACAAAAGGTATTTAAACTCTGAATTCAGTAATCCAGTAAAAAAATCACCTTCTTTTTCGGTTATACAGTGCAGACATCAAAATGTATTTGTAGATCAAAGAATTTAGGGAATGAGGTGCAGTGATGGTTTTTGGAAAAGTCTGTTGATATGTGTACAAATATATATGTTCTACTACCCATTTTAACGCATGTATTTTCCTGTTTTCCATGGCTACAAATGTATCAAATATTTGCTAAATTGTTAATAAATCACTTGACTCCTGTTAGGTAATAATAAATTTGAAGGTTGGCTGGAAATTTCCATTCCAGTGCAGCAAGGGGCTTAATGCACCCAAAATTTAGTTTGTGCTTGCTACAAGTTTCTGGTTAATTCAGCATGAAGTACTACTTTAAATTAGCATCTCATATGTTTTGAAAATCTTTAATTGAGTCTTAAATCTATGAATGAAAATCCCTATTTTCAAGTCAAAGTAATTTACTTTATTTCTGTTATTAAACTGTTTTTATTTCTAATGCCAGTTTTACTTCTGCTTCTGCACATTCCAAGGGAGGTGGGGATGTGAGTGAGAGACTGTGTGGTGCATAGGTGCCACCTATACTTAAACCAAGATAGTCCTTCTAGAGAACGAAAAATTGTAGTGCTTGTGAACAGTATTTGTTCACAAGAAATAATTTTCCTATTACAAAATTACAGCATTAATAAATGTATTTTCTTTATAATTTTGAGGAGAGAGACTTTAATCTTGGATAAAATCACTATCGCTTCTATTATTTTAATATAGAAAGCAGAAACTTTCTATACTAAGAAAGGTCAAGCAGAATCTTCTAGTTGTGACTACGTGCTCTCAGAAATGATACACAACTTAAGTAATGTTGAAGCATCATGTAAAGGTAAACTTTCATGTGATTATTCTTTAACTCAAATGATTGTGTATCATTAACTGCAGCAGAAACTGGAAATGAACAAAAGACCTCCATCTGGGACTTCATCTACATCTAAAAGCACATCACCAACTCTCACACCTTCTCCATCACCTTCCCCATCTCCAAAGGTCCAAAACACAGAGTCTTCTGTCTCTTCTTCTCACAGACACGCCAAGAGCAATGGCTCCAGCAGTGGTACTATTACAGAGGATGGTGAGTAGCTCACTGCATATTAATTCATTGAGAATACTGTGTGTTTAAGGTATAACTGTACTGGACTACTGTGTATCTGCATGAGAGTGAGGTCTCCCTTCTTTCTAGAAAATATGTTATGGTGTTTCGTATAGTGAGATTGATTCTCCTGCAGTAACTGCCTTTTTCTCTCCCAAAACCTGGGATTCTTTCCATTTTACAGAGAGACTGGTATCACCTCAAAGCTAGCATATAGGTGGCCACATTTTCCCCCTTCGTGGCTTAAGTCCTGTTTGCCACCCTTTGCTGAGGGTACAAAATGCACTTTCTCCACGCTAGATTTTTTTAAATTAGTAAATGAAGAGAATCATATCACTACAGAGATACATTTTTCATCCATAGCAAGTCATAGCTACATGAAGAACTGTAGTGCATTTATTTTTCTGAATTGTGAAAATAACCTTATTACAACCTCTTTTTAACTTAGAGTCCTAAGAAAGAATTATGATGTTACTACCTTTCCTGTAAGATTAGTATCTTTTAAATTAGACTTTTAGGTCTAGATTACAACATTTTAAAAGTCATTTACTGCATTGGAAACAGAGTATTAATAACTTTGTTTTCTCTTGTAAATATCTCAAAAAAAGTGAAGAAAATAACATGACTCAGAACCTTTTAAATAAGGAATGCAGGCACTTTGTACTGTTTTTGTTTTTTCTGAAATTGTCTCTATTGATTTTGGTTTATTTTCACTTACGCCAGCTTTGTCCATTAACACTAATTCCATTTGACACTGAAGACAGGTGATACTTGACTTTCTTTCTGTCCTCTTCTTATGGCTTAGCTGTAACATACTCTAGTGACTGCTGGAGCAAATCCTTTCATGTTTAGTGCCATTTTATAATGAGATCTTGATAACGTAAGTGTTGCTGATTTAGAGATGCATAAAAGCAAGAGAGCTCACTGTTGGATAATGAAGCAAATTCCCCAAGCCATCAGCTGCTCTCCTCTTACTCAGTGAAGCTCACTTTTGTGACCGTGCACTAATGCCAGGATACTGTGAATTCCCTTGTAGCAGAGGTTGTTTGTCAGAAACCCAAGTAGCTCTGGGTTCATTGTGTTTGTAAGCTTTTGTAGTTAAGTGCTCCTTTAATTCAAGGGCTTCTCTTACTGATGTTTGATTCAGCAGCAGCAGTACAAATGCTGATATGCCAAGCAGTAATGAGAAGAATAAGTACAGAAGGTCTGTAGTGTTAACTTTTCTTTCAAGTGAACTTAAATGAATACAAAAATTGATTTACATTGACTGTTACTGTGAAGGAACAGTAGGCAGCAGCATTCAGAGGTGTTCTTTGTTTCTTTTTAGGCAACCATTTGGTGGACCATCAACAACTTGGCCCTATTCTGAGAGCCAGTGATGTAGAGAATTATGAAAGACGAAACCATGTGAGAGTAAAAGAGGGCTCTGAAAACTTGGAAAAAGGTAATCTTACCTTCTACTATAGAACAGTATGAAAGGAGGTGCTAAATAGGAGTAACATGGCAAAAGCAGTAAGAGCTCCAAGAACCTTAGCTTGCTCCTGGCATGGAGGTAAGCAGACAAGGTAAGTGTAGAGCAAATAGAGTGGTGAAGCACAGGACAAACATGTTAAACAAGAGTTGTAAAACTGAGAGGTTTCAGGGTTTGTCCAGCCTTAAAGTAATAGTACAGGAACTGGAAGAGGGCTAGAGGAAGAGAAATCATGAAGGGCCTACTCTGAAGGCATTCTCTGTATGTGAAAGGTGTTTGGTGTTAATTGTTTATGACAATAAGACTGAACTCAGACACCCTGAAAGTTTCTTCCCATATCATGGCCTGCAGTTCTAATCACACCAGCAGGATGAAAAATGAGTAGGGTAACTAACAACCTATAAGAAAAAGCTATTAACAGTATACCTGAGGGTCATCCAATGAGAATTCTCTTTTCTTTCTCTAAGATGATATTTTTCATCAAACAATATAGAGAAGTTCCCATGATACATTTTTAAAACTGGTTGCGTTTTCCCATGGATTAATGTCAGGGTACTAAAGCTTATTGTCTGAGACCATGTCAACTTTTGCAAATCATGTTAGGCATACCAAGTCAGTTGAATTTAAAGTTAAAAAAACCCAACAAAATCCTAGCAGAAAATAAGACTTAACTAGAATTTTTCTCTTCAGTTGTCTGTGGACTCTCCGATGTAAAGAAGTCTTCCAAAATAGTACACAGAGGTGTGTTTATCTCAAGGTACTTGATGTCTTTTGAGAAGCTTAGAATATGAGATTCTCTTTCATGTTTCTAGTGATGATGAAAGAAAAGGGAAAGTCAAAAGACAAAGAAGTGAAAGAAGTGAAAGCAAAGTATATTTGGTAATGGACTAGTGGTGTCTTTAAAATGAAAGTTAGTTTATATGCAGAATATTAAATATAGTCTTGTTTTATAATGTAATAATTCATGATCTTCATTTGGACTCTTGACTACTTAGTACTTAAGGGTTAACTTAAGTACTAAGCACTTAAATACTTAACTGACCAATTAGGTACTCAAGGGGAAAAAACAGTTAGTTACTTGTGACTGCAAAGTAATAAAAAGAAAACTTTATGTAGTGTGTAATTAAGAAAGGTAATGTCAGGTTTTTCTGAAAGTGCACTTATGCTCTTTAGCTAATTACATTTTTTTAAAAGTGTAGGAAGAATCACTGTCGGGTCCTACAACATTTAATTTTCTTAAGCTTTTAAAGGAAAGACAGTATTCAGAGCTCTTAGCCTTGGAAGGTGGCCTTGTAAAACTTAAATTCTGTCCAGTTTTCATCTTAGCTGGAGTTCAGCTGTCATTGTTCAAGGTGCCTGGATGTTGGGCACATAGGAGAAGAGGGTTCAGAACGACCTGTGCTGTATCAGTGTTTTGAATGAGCAGGTGTGTGGTTGATTGCTTGCTCTACTCTTTGCTTTCCTGGATGATGACGTAGAAATATGACTTTCAGTTCCTTGCCTGTTTGAGGAGTTCTGCTGTCTAACCTGCACAATCTGGATCAGCCATCTGGGGCCAAGCACCTGCATTTTAGGCATTGAAGTGCCTTAGTTGCCCTTACTGGTTTGGTTTTGTAAGATCCTTTTAACGAGGTAGAAAGGGCAATACAATGGTGTTTGACCTAGCAAGGTAAGACTAGATGGAATTACAGTATATGTCATTAGGTGAGAACAGAGTAAGCCAGTGTTTCAGTTTCTGATGGAGAATAAATGGGGTTGTTTTTTTCTTGCCATAAATGACTATGGGAAATACAGGCTTTAATATGTATTTTCAGTTTGTAATGCTGAGGTCATTACAATATTTTCTAATCTATGGAGTTGACTTTTTTTTTTTCCTGTTATTACAGATGAGCTGACTGGCATCCTTAAAAAACTGTCACTTGAGAAATATCAGCCTATATTTGAGGAACAGGAGGTATGTCTTTTCTAAAAGATCTTTTACTGTTTTAATGAAAGTAGGGTATAAGACGTTGCATCAGATTTGTGATCCAGAATCAAGTTCTAAAACTAGTCCTGGTTGCAGAAAGAACTTTGAAACATGGACCAAGTGGTATTTGTGGCATTCTCCAGAATAATGCAAATAGCAGAGCTTTTTACACTTAACTTACAGCTTTTCTATACATAGAGGTTTTTTTCTCTCTGTTGTTACACTCTGCTTTTTGTGTATATGTCTGTATCCAACGTGGCTAAACAGTTCATAGGACATACCGTATCATCCCTGGAATCAGAGCTGAAACCTCATTTTCAGAAGGAGAGCAGCGGGTTGTGAGTCACTGAGATGGCTGCTTTATCTTCTTTATCCACTGTGCATAAGCAATAGTGAATTAAAGTGGGGAGCGTAGGCATCATGATAGAGAAGAGCTGTGACATTGACTTGCTGAAGGATGCAATGACAGGAAATGTTGCTGAAAATAAGTAAAATTAATTCATTCCGATGTTTAAGGCAGGATCAGATGTGAGCAAATACTGTGTGTTTGTTTGATCAAAGAAAAGGGTAGTGAAGGGACATGCCATAAGCTGACATTGCTACAGAGTTCAAAATTCAGCACAGGCCCAGATGATTTAGCTTCATCACAATAGATTGGGATATTATTGTTCCTCTACATGATAGGCAATGGAGCATTGTGTAGAAATTAATATACTTAGTGTGGGAAGGTTGTATCAATGTGAAAAGTTTCAGATTTTTGTTCTTATCACAACCCTATGGATATGTTGTAATAATAAAAACTGTTACCTAGGTTTTTCTCAGGAGACACTGGAAAAGTAAACACAATATTCTGAAGTTCCAGAAATACTTAGGGGGAAAGGATGAAGAAAAGAGAGAAACCTTAGGTTTATTCAAGTAGCTGCCACTGTAGGCAGAGGAATTTCTGTGGAGACTATATATTCTGTATTAACAGAACTTGATGGGCAAAAAAACCTAAAAATCCATTAATATTTTAGGTGTACTATCGTGGTTAGTTGAATGATTAACAGCACATTAGAAGCCTTCCAATAAAGTGGTAAAGTGTGTACCATTTGGTGCTGGTAATTCATTTAAAATTCTTTTTGCACAATATTTACATTAAATCTATGCAATTAAAAAAACCCAACATACCACTTTTAACCTGTAGTAATGAATCTTCATATAGATAAATTTGTCTAACCTTTTTTCTTTAATTTCTTTTTTTTTTTAATATGCAGGTGGATATGGAAGCTTTCCTCACACTTACTGATGGTGATTTGAAAGAGTTGGGTATTAAAACAGATGGATCAAGGCAGCAAATTTTGGCAGCTATTTCTGAACTGAATGCAGGAAAGGTACATTTTAAAGTACTGTACTTAGTATTTCAAAGTTTTTTATAAAATTACCTTTTGAAATTCAGTTACAGGTGTTAGTTATAAAAGGTAAAATAATTTTTCCAAACGTAGTGTTTCGTGTATTTGACTAGTAAAAAGTCTTCCTTTGTGGTATTTCCTGTTCTCTTTCAATAACTCTTTCCTAGTCCAGTGAACAAGCTACTTGTAAACAAGAGCAATTTTGCAGTTTCTGAATATTGATTTCAGCAGTGCAAAAAAGAATTGTCTGGCTGCAGTAGTGCAGCTAGAGAATGCAATATAAGACGAAGGGTGTCCTTTGGTCAACATAAAAGGTTTTGATTCCTCCATGATTATGTGAATAGCTTTTCTCTCATTTCATACACTTTTATTGCCTTGGAATTTTATGTTGACACAAACTAATCTGCTAAGAATGGTGTACAGTAAACAGTGCTCTTGCCAGAGGGATTTTATACTTGAACATGTCGTTGATTAGGCTTGCTGATGCTTCTCAGCAGCTTTCTTAGATTTGAGGTCCATTCCCTCTCTGATAGTGGAAGTTCAGACAAACAAAACACAAAGACAATTTCTCTACGTCAGTATCAATAGTAGTGATGAGGCTAAAAATTAGGGGAGGTGGATGATGTTTCATACTAATATATGCCATAAAGAATAGGAAGAAAATAATGGAAATGTTTCTATTGTTGTCTGGTAGTTTCAGAAGAAGATTACAAGTTTCTCTATATATGTCTGTAAGGTAAGGATTTGTTATTATTTCTGATAGTATATGGAACATAGACACACATATTTACACACTTGTAATTTATACATTTGTTGTGTACTCTTAGTAAATTCATCTTTTAAACAGAAATTTAAGAATACCTTCTTTTATTTTATTGTTCTTTTACAGGGTCGAGAGAGACAGATTTTACAAGAAACTATACACAACTTCCACTCTTCCTTTGAGAGTAGTGTTAGTAACACACGACCACCAGGTCATTCCCAATGTAAGTAGCACCTGAAATTAATGAAAAAATGTATTGCAGGTTGAATCACAGAATGACAGTATCAGTTAGGTTGGAAAACACCTCTGAGATCACAGTCCAACCTATGACCAAACACCACCATGCCAACCAGATCATGGGACTGAATGCCAAGTCCAGTCTTTCCTTAAACACCTGCAGGGATGGTGACTCCATCATCTCCCTGGGCAGCCCATTCCAATGTCTAATCACTCATTTATTGAAAGAAATCTTCCTAATGTCCAAATGTGTGGATATTTTATTTAGTACTGGCTGGAAGACAGAATGTGACAAACAAGACAGCTACTTTCCTGGCTAATGATGTGTGTCTCTTGCTGAGACTGTAGAGAAGATTTCAGTATAAAAAGTAGAGGTATCTGTAAGATGTTTATGCACCCTTCATTACTATCTGAAATAAGGATAAGATTTTTGTTGTGCATTACTAAACACAGAAATGGATGTAAGTATAGCAAACCAGAATATACAGTATGCTATCTATAGTATCTGTATGTATATATGTAGGATCAGTGGGAGGTGTTCCTGTATGATACATAATTAACTTTAGCATACTCTTTATAGGAGACACTTTAGTACGATCAGGTAGAATGAATATATTCAAGATTTACAGTTTAACATAATGATTTAGGCAGCTATGTTAATTATATATTGATGTATGTATGTATTTAGTTATTTTGCATAGGTGATATTTTTATATGATTATCTATAGTTGGTTTCTTTGGAATACATGTATTCCAAGCACCAGTGTTATGCTAGCCAAGCTAGAGAAACTGCCTTTTAAAATGTACTGTCTGTAACCAAAACATACAGGAAGGTGTTGCTGACCTGTAATAATTGAATACATTTCCTTCACTGCCAGATATAAAAACTGCAAATCTCTGTCCTGCCAGCCACCTGAAACAAAGGCAGATACTCATCTATTACTCCAGATTAAAGCATAGGGTGTAACCTATTCCCACATGCATTTCTGTATCCATGTTTTAGTAGAAACAACAAATGCCATTGAATAGCCTTGAGAAGTTCAACCATGTTGAAAGTGCTTCTTCTTCAATTGTTTATTTTGCTGCTTTCATCTACTCACAAAATAATTTCATTTGTTTAGGGGCTATGCTAAATAATTCAGGTATTGTATACTTTAGGAAACATTAATAATGAGCTAGTCCCGGTTGTTCCAATCTCAGTCAGCTGCATTTCACTAGATATGTGAAAGCAGGTGCTGGCTGTTGACCTACTAATGTCTTGGGGCAAACTGGGAATTGCTTGGGTAGTTAGTGAACGTGGGCCGCTTCCAGTGTTCTGTGTAGTCTGCTTGGCTGAAAGCCACAATCAGGTATCTCTGTGTGCATTGTGCAACTTTCCATTCTCAGCATAGTCAGCATGTGTGGGAACTTCTGGATGTCTCTTAGTAACATCCCAGAGCTGAAGACCTCTTCTGTAGGTATTACTAGGTGAGCAGAAGCTGTTTGGGATTTGATTACCTGATGCAAAGAACTGGAATTACTCAAGAAGCAAATAAGCATAGAGGTCTAATGTATCTCCAAGCAACTTGCTGACCTTAAGTGTCTTGAAGGCATCAAAGGACAAGAATGGTGGCTCAGAGCTGAGGAGAACTTCCTTTTGTAAGAATGGAGACAACAGTTGCTCCAGTTGAGCTTTTGACAAGAGGCTGCAAGAAGGCTGCCATAAGAGATCTGACTTTTGGGTTTTTGTGTATGAGAGCTCCATGATACAGATTTGGCTATGAAACAGAAGCACTAACAGAGAAGAGGAAGACAACATATAGCTAAAAGAAGTTTCTGCACCAGGTAAGCTGCTTTTTAATGTAAAAAGTAGCAGTGGAATCCTTATGCAGTCTCTGGAACTTGAAGTAATTTCCAGGAATGTGTAGTATTTTAGAACATAAGAGCAGCTGTACCAAGTCAGATCCAAGGTCCATACAATTGTGTTCAACTTTTTCATCCAGTCTCATCTGACACTGATTTGAAGAGCTACTTACTTTCATTTGCTGTGAACTTGCCATGTCCTGATTTCTTTTGCTTCATCATACTGGATCAGAAGATACAGTGAGCAGTTGTTTCCTCTTCACTGCCTCCATGCCACTGATGATTTTACAGATCACTATGATATCCTTCTTCATTCATGGTTTTTTCGAGGGAAAGGCTTATAGGCTGCTTTGTCATTCCCTGTACCATAGATTTTCTAACCTCTTTTCCTTTTCTGCTGTTATCTTTTCAGACCTGGGAGATACCAGCCTGGCATACAGTATTAAATATGTAGGCATATTATGGATTTACATGACAGACAGATGTTTGTTTTTCAGTTGTGTTCTCTGCTTTCCATTCTCTTGCTCTTTCCTAGTTATTTCTGGTACTTTGATGTGTTGGCTATCATTGAAGACTGAATTGGTATTAATTCAAATTATGTCTTACAACCCAGCTGATCCTACTGAGCTTGAGCTCACAACCTATAGTTTTATATAAACACACATACATCATCTTTTCTGTTTGCCTTACTTCATATTACTTATCTTTGTATTACTTTATCTTCAACAAATTTTGTCACTGTCTTATTGTTTAGGCACAGATGTCATATGAAGTCTTTTTGCCAGTCTTCTGTTTACCTTTCTTTTTACTTACATGCATAACTTAGGAAAGTTTTCCCCTTCACTCTCTGTGCCCTTTCAAAATCATATATTGAATATACTGTTCATATCCTGAATATCCTTATGCAGATTCCTATGAAATACTAGTGGTGAATCTCTCTACTATGGAAAAAATCATTATTTACTGCAAACTTCTGTCCTCTGCCTCCCTAAGAGTTTATTTATCTACACAAGAAATTTTATTTTTACGCTGTGGGTTCCTTAAGGGCTAACTTTGAACCTTGTGAAGTGTCTTGTCAAAATCCAAGCATCAAATGGACCTCTTTAATCTACAAGACTGTTGGCACCTTCAAGGAATTCTAGTAGGTTGGTGAGGCAAGACTTCAAAAATCCCTTCTTGATTGTTTCCAACAAAATTTCAGATTGTTACAGGTTTTACTGATCTGGTTGCTATTACTTTCCAGCTCACTGGTCTCTGTTTCCCTACATTTCCTGTTGAACCATTAAAAAGATTTGCATCACTGTTATCACATCTCAGTTATGTGACAATTTGAACAACAACCTGTGTTCTGTACGCAGCAGTTTAGCTGCTTCTCTAGGACATCTGGCTTAGAAATTTGATATTACTTGCTTTGTGTATTTGTTTCATATTCTTTTTTGCTAGTACTTCAGGTTAAGCTGTCTTGGACTCCCACATAAGAGTTTCTGAAATGGAATCCTTCCACCCCACCCCATGCCAGGGACACTAGGTTGGGCTGTGTGAATTCCTTGCTCCAGTCCTTGCCTGACCTGGATAAGGCAGAGGAGTGTAAATGATTCAGAGGTTACTGGACTCCCAAGCCATTAGGTTTGGAAGCACCATGAATTCTGAAGAGGCAAACAGTACTTGCTTGGGGAATGTTGCCTCCATCTCTTTTTTCAGTGGAAATTAGTTGGTCACTTTTAGAAAATACTGATAAAATTATTCATTCCAAGAGTGAAGGTTTTAGCGGGTTTTGACACTTTGCTGGTTTGACTACTATTGCGTCTTGGAAAATTGACAATGCACCCTGGCCATGATAAGAGAAACTACTAGGAACATACTGCTGCTTTATAGCCTAGTGAATGTGTCCAGCAAACACAGAATTACTGTTCTGCTTTGCCATTTAGAGCAGATAACCAGCCCACGGAGGCATGAGGGTCTGAGGCTCTGAGGAACAAAGTCCTTTGTCTGGATTCCAACTTCAGTGAAACAGCAAGTGGCAGCATGAAGTCCAGCTTTCTGAGAGAATGGGATTTAACAAATAATATTATCCCAGGAGGAGTTTCTGTTTGTGGTTTGAGGTGACCTTACAGGATTCTGGTAAAAAAAGAAAACTGGACTTTCTGAATGCCTAGTTGCCAGGACTAATTGTTTAGTTTATTTTTGGGAGCTGTGGTAAGATTCATGCTGCCATTAACTGAGTGCAATCAGGAGGTTGAACAGATCTGACAGTGGTGAGCAGGTTAATTGAAACAAATGACACCAAAGAAGACAGAGTTGCATTTCAACACAAACTTGCCAAATCGGAAATGAAAAGATGAAAAAAGGTCATGTGAAATCATATGAAAAAAAAAAAGGGGGGGTGGGGGGGGAGAAAAGCAACTGAAGTAATTTCCTCCAGAAGAGTAGACATAAAATCCTATGCGTTAGTTATTGTAGTTATAATAAATGTGTAAGGAAGCGTTACATGTTAAATCCTCTGATAAAAAATGGAAGCACTTCATGAAAGTTCCCTTTCCCATTTATGGCTTGCAACAGAATTTGCCATTTTTACAAAAATTACATGAAAAATGCGAGAGAGCATCCAAGGTTTATACTCAGAAGGACACAATCTTTTTCTGCTAGGATATTTCTTAGACTCATTATGAAAAATCCCATTAAGATTGGTTGGAGGTAAAGCTAACTACCAGTTAACTTAGTTTGCCTTTTAATGCCAAGTTTATTGGAATTTCTGAAAGAGAAAGATCAGCCTTGTCATTTAGTACAAGCATCCAGCTGCTCTCCCCCATCTAAACAACACTTCTGATAGGTGGGAAGAAAAGAGAAAATCCAAACATCTGGTAGAGGCAATGAGCAAAGGCAGGAGAATAAACTGAATATTCTCCAGACAAAAGTTTAAATGAAGAGTAGTTATGCCTATGATGAAGAAAGAATATGATGCCATGCAGTCTGTAGTTAGTGGAAATGCTCTTCCTCCAGTTTCTTTTCACATACTATAGTATGTTATATGTATCTATAGATATATATGTATCTGCAGATACAGAATTGTTTGTGTATTTGCTTTTCATTTTTGGATTCAGACTCAAAAATATCCAGTGGAAATTATCCAACAGAGGGAGAGATTGAAGAGAGAGAAGTAAAAATAGGAGCAAAATCAATACAGACTTGCATATAAAAATCATACAGGATTCAGATAATCGCTTACTGGAAAGGTGCACATTGAGAAAAGAGGGATACTCCAAACTTTGTGGCAGTAGGTGACTTTTTCACATGAGTTTGACTTTTTATACCTTCTCCTTGAAGGAGATGGCTTAAGATGAGCAAAACGAATTACAGGATCAAACTGTTAGATACTGGTATAAAACGTACATTGGCAAATGTGGGCCTGTTTCCAGTAGTAGTAGAGTTACTCTCTTGTTTACAGTTGTGAGTCTTGCTGATTACAGTTTTTCAGACTTCTTTTTTTTCCCCTCTTACAGCTCCTGGCTGCTCTTTAAAACCACAAGAAGCTGTTTCTTCTAAGAGGTAGCTACTGGAACAAAAGTGGTTTTTATTTTTTATGGTGAAGCTTGGCATCTGACTAAGTAAATCCATAAAAATGAAAATCTGAAAAGTTAGTCCTGACTGCACTGGCATAGGATTTTCTGCAGTAACGTGCTTAAAATACAAAACCCACAGAAAGGCAGAGAAAATACTAAAGAGATTGCCCATATAGTTCAGCCTCAGTGTTGAATTGTTCAAGGCATCAGTGGTCTGAATTTAAGAAGAGCAAAGTCAGAAGAGCAGGAAGAATGGGTGAACGTGCAAGAAGATGGATGTTTCATTAAACTCTTGCCCACAGATGAAGAACCCACAGGAGACCTACATGGGCACAAGTCAAGAGGAACCAAAAGCATGGAAGAAGGCAAGGACACCACAAATTGTGACCCCTGCTACATGGGGAAATACATAAGCTGAATATGCCTCTTTTGATTGGATACAGATAAAGTAGTCTAGATTGAAAATGTAATGATTTCATGGGAAGAAATAAAAAGGAGAAGTAATGCTGCATTCTTCAATAACCAAAATATATTTTATCTATTCAATATTATGAGGTTAGAACAGCAGTAAAAATAAAAACAAAATACCTATTTGTAAAAACAGCACTTTATTTGAGTAAATGCATTATCTGTCACCAATATTTAAAAAGAAAGAATGTTAAAATATTTTATATTGATGACTAATTTTTTGAGAATAAAACCATTTACATGATATTGGCTGGGGTTTTTTGAGTAGTAACACTAGCATATCCTTAAAGATACATTTTTATAATTTGATTTTGTAGCAGTTTTGAAATGAAAGTTACAATAATTACAAGTAGAAATAATTTTCTGCTTAGTAAATATCATTTTTGTTAAGCAGTTAAAATGCAAATCATCAGGAATTAAAATAAAATTCATCAGAAGCCTCTGACACTATATTTATCTTTCTGAAGACTCAAGTACTGCAGGTAAGGGCAAGAAGATCTCGGAGCTCCAATTACCTGAGTGCTCTCAGTATATAACTAAAGATTTTACATTTCTCCATGATCTTGAGAGCTCATGGCTTCTTTTTCTGCCCTTGAGAGGAGGTAAGTTTGAGACAGAGTCCTGTATTGTGTGACTGTGTGTCAGGGCTGGCACGGGCAGCTCTTTAAACTCCGCTGTAGGCAGCGGAGGTTTGGTGGGTACCATCACCAGGGCCTCAAACACCAGTATCTCACTGGGCTGGACCAGAAGTTTGATTCAGTTGTTCAGACCTCCACTGGCATTTGCCAGGCCCTAAGGCATCCAAAGCACCCAGAAGGGATGCCAGACATGACACTATATGAGGGTTATGATCAGGTTATTCATTGCAGCCACTTGGACAAAGAGACCATTCAGAGATGGGGACTGTAATTTCATTGACTTGTCCTGATTTGTCACAGACTTTCAAAGGTGAAAGCTTTTTTTTAAATTCCTGTTTACTGTTCATTTTCTGTGTCCTCCTTTTCAGTTTTAATGAAAATCTTTGTTAGCAAACTTTGCTTACCTCATAATGAAAAGTGATACCTTCTGGGTTTTACCAAAGAAGAAAATCCTACAAAAACAGTTCTTGTTATGATTCAGTCTAGTGTTACAGGCTTGACCAATCTGGAGTTATTAACCTAAGATTTTGCTGAGGAGTACTGTTATTTTACAAGAAGGTTTTATAAGTTTCTTTCAATGTAATTTTCTTTTTCTGTACTTTGAGCATTAATGAAGATCTGATTTTAAATAAAGATACTTTGTTATCTGGAAATTATTCAATCAGTCATCTATCGTATTTCTCATGCTTCAGCAAATGCCTTAGAAGCCAGGTACCTACTCAAGGGAATATCTTTGGTTTCCAGAGTGAAGGGGAACATAAGAGTTCATGCAAAGAGATTTCTTTAATACTGAGATCAGCTTAATTTACAATTGCTTGGCTTGTCTGATTCTGACACTAATAGCCTCAAACTTGCCACTTTATTTTATTTCAAAGCCCTCTTGGCAGTACAAGGGTACATTTAGTGGGAACAGGCTTTGTCCATTAAAACTGAAACTTCTTGTGCTATATTTAAAGCTCATTTGGAACACTTAATTTCAAGTCTCTCAGAAGTTTGTATTATTGAAATAAACTGTTAATGCAATGTCCTCCTTAAAGTGTCACAGCAAGGAATTGTTTCAAAGCAATTTTTGCCACTTGTCATTCACAGCATTCCAGTGTGCATTAAAACTTCATGGAGTTAACATGCAGTCATAAAAACAAAAGCAAACAGATATTTGAAGTATGATTGCCAAATTCCCAGCATTGCACCTATAGCATTTTAAATGGCCTCTTGCTTATCTTGAGTTTTTATTCGTAAGTATTTTCAGAATAGATCTGTCTGGTCTTAAGAGGAGTGGGATATCAGGACTGTTAGCAGAAGCACAGGCTAGTCCTGTACAGGAGCAGGGTTCTTGAAGGTGGTGTGTTGATGTGTTGGAAAGCAGGCCCCTTCAAGACTTCCTTATAAATAGCCTAAAAATATTCTGTGCTCATGTATACACTTGATGCATGGCTGTGAGTTCTTGTTTTTAATAAGCATTTGTGATTTGTTACCCCACAGAATCAGTAGCCTCCAATTAGTTGGTACACAGATTTCCTGTTTTTTTGAGTTGTGGAATAAAACCATTGCACAGACAGCAGCTAACAGTGTGCTGGGTTTGATCACAACAGGCCTGATTTCAGCTGTTCTCCACAGATTCCTCCATGTGTTTTTTTCCAAGTCACTCTCTGCTGCCATTTAGAATCGCATTCTTCCTAAGAATGGGAAAAATGAATAAATGAAAAATAAATTGAATAAAAGCTAGAGATAGAAGTTCAGCTGCTAGATTGGGATTTCTGGTTTTCTTTCCAGGATCTGCCTCTTTTTTAGGTTTTTTTTTTTTTTTTTTGAACACTCAGAATTAATATTGAATGCCTTGGGAATCACTTACTGCAGCAGCTCAGGATGCCAAAGCACTTACTGTTTATCACAGACTTAGTTCAAAATCTGTTGCTCATATACCTTTACTTAGAGCAAACAGAAAGTGTCATTCTCTGTGCTAGTAATTAAAAGGCATAAGCAGAGATCCACTTTTCCAGCTGCTTGAGCCACAGAATACAAAAGAGAGCTCGAGTTGATAGATGCTACTAAAACATTGTATTATCTCCTATCGTGCATTTGAATTGCTTGTTTGGTGTATGTGTCAGGCACACACACAAACTGTAGTCCTTAGCAATGCCACAGATACATTTTACACAATGCCAGAATGACTGAAGTTGAACGAGCCTTTGGGGCACATCTTGTCCAGTGCCCCCCTGCTGAAGCAGACCACCTAGATGTGGTTGTCTGGGACCCTGTCCAGTGGTGTCCCATCATCCAGTGAGATGCTCTTCATAGAAAGCTATCGGATCCATTAGACATGATTTCCTCTGTTATGAATTTGTGCTGACTACTCCCAAACACCCCATCTTAAAATAATTGGAAGTTATTTTTAGGGTTATTTTCTCCATCACATTCCCCAAAGTCAAGGTGAGACTGATAAGGTCCAGTTCCCTGAATCCTCTTTCTTTGTTATTTATAAAGATAGGGATGACCTGTTTTCTTACATTGTGCAGAAACCTTGGCCAATCACCACAACCTTTTAAAGATAATTGAAGCAGGTTTGCAATGACACCAAACAGCTCCCTCAGTACTTATAGAGTGCACCACATCAGGTCCCATGGACTTGTCTGCGTCATACAACATCTCTTGGAATGCCATGGAAGGATATTTTGTCTATATGTGCCCCTCAAACAATGGATGCCATGCATACCACACCTTGGCTCATCCTTTGGTGGTTTATAGACATCCTCTTACAGTGAATTTCATAGTAGTTTGTCAGCTCTATAACAAGCATCCCATTGTTTTCATTGCACAGCAACAGCATTCATGGTTACCATTCTCTGGGCATGTTGTGTTGCTTCTCAGTTTACACAGTGATACATAAACTTTGGGGTTTTCCTTCTAATTCCTTGGACAAAGAGAGTGAACAGGTTGCAGCTAAAATTTGCCAACACTTTTGTGTTACCAGCATTCAAGCAAATCCAGCATCATGACAAAGTGGGCAATGGCCTTTTAAAATGCTGAGAGTGTGTTAGGCTCTGAATATTCAGAGGAAAAGGATCTAGTACATACTGAATACTGCAATACACCCTATATTTCCTAGCCCCGCATAACTTGACTCTTGCCACTCATCACACTGACAATAAAATTAAGTCAGTGCACAGTTAGGAAACAGGCTATGAGATTCAGAAACAGCAAATCCTGCAATAACAGAATGCCTCTCTTTGTGGCACAGGTGGTTTCCTGTGCTTTATCCAGATGACAGACTGTGAAGTCATGCTGACTAGTCCTTGGTTCAGCCAGCCAGCCAGCAGACATAGATCCAACTCCCAGGGAAGCCAATTGCTCCAAGTGCCTTTTTCTGCACAGCAATAATTACTTGCAACCAAACTCCTCCTTATTTCCTCTGTGTGAGGAGAGATGTACCTTCTCAAGTGTCCTGAAATGTAAACTTTGATGATCAAAGATACTGACTTCTAACATTAGTAGTGTCTATTCTTTGCTCAATTTAGAGGACAGTGGTGGTCTCAGATTAAGCAGTGCCCCACGACAGCTCCTAAATGTGCTGGGTTTTGCGACAGCACTGCTTAAACATAATAATGGTTTTCTACTTGTGGCAAGATGCTTGCTGAGAAATTGTAATAAAAAGAAATGTCCCCTTTTTACCTTTCCATAAATCAGTACTGAACTAAAGAGCCAAATACTGGCCTGATTTGTACCTCTATAACTACCACATCTAAGCCACAGTGGATTGAAGTGCAGGGAACTGCAAAAGAATCTGGGCTAAAATAATCTAGAAATTAAGTATCCCACCTACCATGTCTGGTTGCATAATTTCTGTGTAAGCATGGTGTGCATGCAAGGAAACCATAGGTATGTTAGACAAGGAGCTGCAGAATGTGTTTGTTGTGTTGCTTTAAATATATTTTTAATTTTGTTGGTGACTCGCCTCCCTGTTGGCATTCATTATGCCATTGTTTTAACACCTTGGAAGGCCTTGCCATTTTAATCTGATGAGTATTTATTTGATAAATATTGCAAATGTTATTAATGGACTTGTTTTATAATACCTTCCTTTTCTGCTGGATCAAAGCAACACAAAGAGCAGTTCATTTATAGAGATGAGGGGACAAAGAGGACAAAAGAAAACTACAAAAAAAACCCAAAAAACAGTGGAAAACCCTGACTTGGTTGGATATATCAACAAAACTAAGCTGATGATTCAGCCTGTTTATTATGTGGAAATTAGCAATAGCCTTCTCATATGTTAGCCATTATGTACATGTGAATACTTTGAATTAATTTGGGAGAACTGTGCATAAGCACAGCATGAGAAACTCCTCATTTCTCCCCTGGAGACAACATGCAATATTAAAAGCCTTGCACAGCCATTTCACAAGCAGAGAATGCCAAACAATTTGCAAATACAGAAGGCAGAGCTGATGATAGGATGGAAGTCCATACTATGGTGTTTTCACCTTCTATGTCTGTCTCCCCATGCTGCACTAAATTCCTTTTAGTTTACTTATCACACAGAGAGAAAATCTAGATTCTTTGTGTTGTACCTTTAAGATGTCTGGCAAAGACACACCAGTGATTTCCTAGGTGAAACAAGCTCGATTCAGGAAGTGAAGAGGGGAAAGACAGTGTCCTATGCTTTTTGCATTTTAAAGTTAAAAAATTGCATAGAAAGTTTTAAACATGAATGAGAGCTGTAAGCTATATTTATGTTAGAATGTAGTGTTTTTAAAATCAAAACAAAACCACACACATCTAGAAATTTCCTGTAAAAACATAAAATAAATATTTACTTTCCATTTGCAACAACAATATTTTTGCCAGCTTTGCTGTCTCTGTTCATGTACCTGCTTTTTTCAGTCTGTCATCCTAGGTTTTTAACATTCCCCAATGAGCACATGTTCCCTGTAAGTGCTTATTATCAGAGCCAAGTGCATGTTGCAATCCAGTTAATTCACTTCACCATTGTGTTGCTTTTTTGTTATGCATGTTAGACATGTATATTTATAATGCAATGAAACCTCAAGCTGAGGTCACTGGATGGAAGAAATATTTATTTGTCTCAAAAGTTTGAATGGAAGACTATGTTCTTGGCATTAGTTATGTTGTGAATTTGGGAATGTGACCAGAAGGGAGTACATCCTGAGTTCTGCTCCTGCTTGACAACAACACGTGTGATGTTGAGTAAATCACTTTTCTGCCAGAGTTTCGCTTCACCAATAGACAGCTGGTAATGTTCCATCCTTAGCTGGTTATGCAGCCACCAGCACTGTCAACAGAAAGCTCCAAGAACAATTAACATTGGCATCAGTATCAGACTGCTCTTTGGCATTCTTGATATTTTCTAGGTGTTGAAATGAGAGATTAAAAACACTATAGAAACATTCACAATTGTGTTGGTGCCCAGATAGGAGCACCACCATCCTCAGGCTTTTGATCATGCTCCTTCCCAAGATTCATGGTGAAAGCTGCAAGAGTCAGCATACGGTTGCCAACTGCTAGACCAATCTGATTGCCTTCTATGACAAAATGTCTGAATTTCGGGATGCAAGGGCAGCACCTTGACTTTTGCAAAGCTTTTAACACCCTGTCTCACAGTATTCCTATATCCAAGGTGAGATACCACGATTTGGATGAGTGGATAACTAGACAGATAAAAAACTGGTTGGATGGTCAAGCTTAAATAATAGTAGTAATAGTACCTCAGTGGTTTATCCAGCAGAAACCTTACAAAATTCATCTGGGACAAATGTCAAGTCCCTTACCTGGGAAGGAAGAACTCTGAGCAACAATACAGGCAGAGTGATGGGAATCAGCTCTGTGCAAAAGTATTTGGGGGCCTTGGTGGACATAAGACAGGAGCACAGACTGTCTGCAAAGAGGGCCAGCAGCCACAGAATGAGAGGAGACAATCCCTTTCTGATTACCATTTATTAGGCCCCACTCCATTGAATCTGGGGGTCCACAGTGCAGGAAAGCAATGGATAAACTAGAATGAATCCAGCAAGGGCATTAAAATACTTGACCACCGGAGCTCTTGCCTCTTTAGGAGAGGCTGAGGGAATTGGGTTTATTCAGCATGGTGTAAAGAGGGCTACATGGGACCCTCTGATAGCTATGCAGCTAGTGAGGACAGCAGCCTTCTGGTTCCTGTAAGGAGGCTGTCGAGAAGATGGAGTCAGGCTCTTCTCAGTGCTGCAGGGTGGGAGGACGGGAGTCAATTGCCACAGTCTTGAAACGAGACAGCTGATCAGTGATGCTTTTCTCCCCAGAGAGAGCCGAGCAGCGCAGCAGGTTGTCCACAGGGCTGTTGCAGCTCTCAGTCTGGCAGGATTTTGAGACGTGAGGGGATGAAGCCCTGGACAGACAGCTCGCACCTCCCGGGGACAGACAGCTCGTACCTCCCAGGGACAGACAGACAGCTCGCACCTCGCGGCTGACCCTGCCTTGAGCCAGACCAGAGCACTGGGCCACCTGAGGTCAGCTGCTGGACCCTGCATCCTCCAGCATCCCGCCCGATCCGGAGGTGTGCACAGAGCATTCCAGGATGCGAACTGCTGAGCGAGGACCGCCTGATACAGGCGGACCGGGTGCCAGGGACTGAGTTTAACATTCTCCCCTTCACTTACAAAAAGTTGGAGCCTCCGCTGATCTCTCGGTGGGCTTATCTCGGCCTCCTCAGCCTCCGCGGCAGCGCCTTGAATTATTCATTGCTATCGACAATCCCAGAAATTCAGTCCCCTCAGCCGAGGCGCGCTGCAGCACCCTGATAATAATGATCACAGCCGGAGGAGGAGAGGTGACATTGCCGGGCCGCCCCTCAGCGCCAGGGCCCGGCCCGGCCGCGCAGCCGGGGGCGCCATGGCGGCGGCCGCCCGCCAGGGGGCGCTGCCGGCTCGGCGTTGGCCGCCGCCCGCCCGACCTCGGGAGTGAGGGACGGAGCCCGGGCGGGGCTGGAGCCGCGCCGGCTCGGCTGGGGCCGGGGATGGCTGCCCGTCGGTGTGACACTTTCCTCATTGAAAGTGCAGCTGTGCAGCTAATGGGCTCTCCCGCTCGCTTTGCCTTGCCTCGTCGCCGCGTTTCCCAGCAGGGGCGAAGGCCTCGTCCCCAGCACCAGGGGTGGTTTGAGCGCTCTGGGTCTCCGAAGTAGAGGGGGCAGTGCTGGGACCTCCGGCCCTGAGCTGTGCCCCAAGGACCGGGAAGGGGTCTGGGAACACGGCACTGTGGCTGCTCCGGCAGCAGCAGTGTGGCTTGGCTGGCGAGAGGTGCTCCTGAAGCGACTGCCAGGCCTTGGTTTTGCTGTGCCCTGAGCAGAGCCCCCAGGTTTACTGGGAGAGGGCGGCTGGGGAGCCCACCCGCCCTGCCACAACTAAGCCGCCCTCGGAGCGTGTTCTGGCAGCCTCTCCCCACATAACTAAATAGCTCAGTGTGGGCTGGTGCTCTGACATCTCCACGGTGTAGTGAGTGAGCTCTCCAAACAGGCATCGGGATCCAAGCCCTCCTGTGTTTGCACACAGGAAAGGAGAAACTCACAAAATTATACCAATGAGCGAATACCAAATCAAGTTTTAAGTATGGTCTAAAATTGCCCTAGTGCATTCTCTACTCCAGTCATTATGCTGTGTATTTGCTGTAGAAATAAGGTACAGAAAGATCAAGAAAGGGAACTGTGACAGGAGCAGCATATTCGCAGGTATGCTTCAAAACACACCAGTGTTGTTCTCCATTGCAGTTGGCATTCCCATTGCAGTGGGAAGAGGTATAACTGTTCTGAACCCTCCAGTCTGAGTACGTGTTAGTTTAAACCATCTGAATCAAAAATATTTATGGTAGTGAAAAATCTCTGATCTGCTTAAATTCTTCCAAATTTAGGTTTGGCGTTGAGTCATCGTTATTCCCTGTCAAATGGTTTTGTGAACTCACCCAAATAATGAGATGTCACTTGCCTAGATACATTAATAATTAGAAGGATTTATTGTCGTAGGCATCATGGGAAAGTGTAACTTTCCCATTAGATGTCCTTAATTAGAAAAGAATGTGTCAGATTTCAGATCAATGTAGAGGAACTACAACTATCCATTAAAGAGAGAAGGACAAATAATGCAAATGACAGCTCTTGCAGAAGTACAAAGATTTAAATACTTTATAAATTAAGGGGATTGAAGGTGCTCATTTTCATCTCTAAAGCTCTGTGACCTGTCTTCTTCATCAGAAGGGTGCAGTTTCCAAACTGAATTAAACAACATAAAGAGCAAGTGCTCTATATAATTCTGACAATAGAATATTGGTGTATTCAGCAGTTATTCCTTTCCTGTCTTTGAGGAATGGCTGCTTAAGGTGGGCCAAACTGCTCTGGAAACTACTTGATTATGCTAATATGAAAATTTTATAGTGACAATGGCATCTCTTGAACCACAGGAGCCATAGCTAATACACTTGTTCAGTTGGTGGCAAGATGTGGGATAGAGAAGTGGTCTGACTGGCTTTAAGATAAAAATTGGAGAGCTGTTAGGTACTTCTAGCATGTGGGAGAATAATTACTGTAAATCCAAGCAGAATGAGATGCCTAACTACTTGGGCATGTGTGAGGGGTTAATTTAAGTACCCATCTTTTGTGTCTTCCATTTGGCTCCAGGTAATTCTTCACAGACCCAGGCCAAGGGTTTTACTGGGTGTTACACAGAAGCTAGAAACTAAGTCTTACAATGCTTACATTTACTTAGAGTCACGAGCAGAACCAGTTCATACTCGTATTTCTGCTCAGTGCTTGGTTAACATTCAGGCATGTATTTTATTTATGCAGTCTTAAAATCATGCCATGGATGACATCAGAGCAAGGGTAATTTAAGAAACGGGACATGTGTCTACAGTTTGTTTCAGCTTGCAAAGAGATGATGTTCCGAGATGGGGTGGCTTAAAATTTTGCACCACAAGTAAACTACTCCATCTGGGAAATTGGATCTATTAATCCTATGTCAGTTACACCTGAAAGTTACTACGAGCTGATTTCTGTGGCCTACAGCTTCTACCACAACTTTTTCTGCAGCCTCTGTGAAATCAGAAACACTGGACCAGTGCCCAGCTGACAGGTGGCCACCAAGTTATTAGCTTGTTTCCTGCTCTTGATAAGTGTTTCATTCGGGATGGTTTTGGGAAGAAAGGTGAATTTGTTTCTTACCAGGACAGGAAATCCTCTAACATGGAGGCTGAGCCACACAAACAGGGCCTTGTTAAATAAGCCTTTCGGTTTTACCGTTTTGTGTAGTATTTTGCTTGAAAAATATGTTGCTGTTCTATTATGAGCTTTTATCTGAAGAAAATCACAATCATTACGTTTGGATTTAGAAAAGAATTTATCTAGTTTATCTGGAGGAGATAGGTGCTCAAAAGATATATAGTTCTATGGGATTGAAAATGTCTTTGCTAAGACTTCTGTATCTTCTGTAGGTAGGACGTTAAAGACATGACTTAAATACTCTTTTAAAATGTTGTGTGGAAGCCTTCTCTTTTATAAATTCAACCCTTATCACATATTAAATGCAGAGAGTGCTTGGGAACACAGAGCATGTTCCAAAGGGATACATAAAAAGCACCCTCCATAAGTTATTAGCGTGCAGCATTTGTGTTTTTAATGAGCTGAAATGAGAAATCTTGTAAACTAATTTGAACAAACTACATTGTCTTAGTGAGAGCAAGATGTCTCAAACATCAATCAGCTCTTGGAAGTTTGTTTGTGAGATACTTCTCTAAAAATCTTTCATCCTAAATCTGACTCTTGAAAACTCAGCAGTAGATCTTGACACGATTCATATATGAATGCCCAAGAGATAAGTGGTGAACTGTTTTACTGGGGAAGGTGGTATAAATATTCCAGGACTAAATAAAGCTCACCTGCTCATTAAAAGGTACTGAAACCTGACTATTTTACATACTGTTTTGTAAACGAGAGTTCCTGAAACACACCTTTATTTTCAAACCTTCTCTGAAAAACCTCTGGGGATAAGCAAGGTTTGGTATGACAAAGAAAACATTTTATTCAGCTTTAGGAGCTGGAACGTCTGCTGCAGGAGGGTGTTACCTGTGATGCCCACACATCGCACCACCAGTAGAGTTGCTATTCTTGTAGTTGTAGTAGTAGTAGTAGTAGTAGTAGTAGTAGTAGCAGCAGCAGTATTTTTAGTTTTAAATTGAAATCTGCCTGAAGCCACAGATGAGTCCTCAGCGTACTGCTCTCTGACCAAGGATGCAAATCTGAATTGAAACTTTCCTTGAAAAGCCTCTTTAAAGGTTGGCTCTCCACTTGGAATGAGTGAAGCACCTTTGACTTGAGGAAGACTAAAGTGCTGCAGGTGTTTGCACTCTACAGTGTTGGACAAGTTATGCCACAGAAGGAGACAAAGTAAGAGATTGAAGCCAGATCACTGCCTTTTTATTTCTTTGGCAGGAAGGAGTCTTCTTGTATCTGAATACAATAATATTAGGGGCTTTTGCATCTTAAGAATCTCTGTCACATAAATTCAGGTTGATGAATCAGCATAGCTGTTCACTTTCCATGTGTTAAAATAGATGCCTGACTTAATTTTGCCAGTAAAAGCAGTATTGAGCAGATTATACAATGAAGAAGTTACCCATACTAAATGGATGATTGGAAATTTGGTTGTTCAGACATCTTACGGTAACCAAATATGCAGACAGATATTTCAGGAGATACAAAATTTTCCTGGTGTCCCTTGAAGTAAAACCAGGTATGCAGAGTAAACCATGCCTATTTTTGGTGGTATATCCTGTACAACAATCGTGAATAATAATATATGTCAGTACTTATGGGAAGCAATGTACGCTCATAGTCAAAATAAGAGCTTAGACACCAAACATTCTCCTGTTTACTGGGCTTTCAGGACCTTGTTTAATATGAAGAGCTGGAATGTATAGAGCTCTGCCTGGGGAATGGACTGTGAGCCAGCTGAGTGTGCTCGGGTATCAGTCACTGAGTACTGGGTGATGTTGTAGTAGGTGTAAACTACAGGTGTCATAAGCAGGAAGAACAAATGGAAAAGATCTTCTGTAGACTGAAGACACCTCATCTTGCAGGCTGTGGTTTTCCTGGGGAAACTTTACCCACCTTATATCCACCAAAGGAACAACACGGATATATATAGTCCTGGAGGTTCCTGGATGGTATTTCGTGATGTAAATGATAGAGGATTGAGTGGGGACAGGTGTTCTGCTGGACCTCATAATTACAAATGAGGAAGGTCGAGGATGTGGAAATTGAAATCAATCTTAGCTACAGTGGCCATGAGAAAGTGGAGTTCAGAATCCTGAGAAGAGTAAGTAGGGCAAAAAGCAAGCTCATGACCCTGGATATCAGGAGAGTAAGGATCATGACGCTGGACGTCAGGACTTTGGCCTTGCAGGGAGACTGTTCATGCAGACTCCTATGGAATAAGGTGCTGAATGGAAAGGAGGCCCAAGAAAGCTGTTTGATATTCAAGGATTATGTCCTCCAAGGTCAAGAACGGTCTATTTCAACAAGCAGGAAGTCAGGCAAAAATATCAGGACGATTATATGAGTTAACAAGGAGTTCCTGGCAAAATTCAGGCATAAAAAGGAGAGAGACTGTCTGAACAGGCAGACATTATGTTAGGAAAGCCAAAATCTGTCTAGAATTGAATTTAGTAGGGGGTGTTAAAGGTAGCAAGAGGACTTCTCACAGTACATAATTAGCAAAAGAAGACTAGGGAAAATACAGATCTGCTGCTGAATGGGGCAAGAGCCCTGGTGACACAAGATGTGGGAGAGGCTGTTACTGAGTGTGCCATCTTCTCCTCAGTCTTTTCCAGGAAGGCCTACCTTCAGAAACCTGAGGACTAAGAGACCAAGAGGGAAGACTGGAGCAAAGAAGTCTTACCCTTAATGGAAGAGGTTCAGGTTAGAAAACAATTAATCAAGGTGGACATATGTAAGTCCATGGGCTCTGGTGGGATGCACCAATCAGATCTGAGGGAACTGGCATCATTGAGACACTACTCGTGATAATCTTTGAATTACATGGTCACTAGCAGTGTCTGAGGACTGGAGGAAAGCAAGTGTCATTTTGTCTCCAGAAAGGGCAAGAAGGAGGACCCCAGGAACTACTGACCAATTACAGCCTCAATTCCTTTGCATGTGATGGAGCAGCTAATCCTGGAAATAATTTCCAGGCATATAAAGGACAAGTCATCACCCCAGGGAGTCATGCTTGACCACTTGATAACCTTCTATAATGAAATGACTGCTATGTTAGATGAGGTAGTGGATATTGTCTGCCTCAGTTTCTGTAAGGCTTTTGACCCCGGCTCTCACAAGATTGCCATGCAGAAGGTGATGAAGTGTAGGTTGGCTGAACAGAAAGTGAGCTGAGATGAAAACTGGAGAGTCCAGCAAAGGACCACTAAGGGAAGTTTGTCAGCACATAAAATATTTGAAATGAAGGTGAAAAGAAGACAGAGCCAGGTGGTTGGGAAGTCTCTATCTTTGCAGATACTCAACAGTCATCTTAACATGGTAATGGGCAGCTAGTTTTAGGTGGTCCTCCTTGAGTAGGGGGGTTGAACCACATGACCTCCAGAGGTCCCTTTCAACCTCAGTTGAGCTATTACTCAGTGAATTTACCACGCTTTCATTTTGGGCATGAAGACAGATCCAATACATAAATAAATAAATCTAATTCATACTTGCAACCCAATCACTGAATCACAAAATATAAAATGAAAGCGAGGAAAAGAGCTGCAGAAGGTCAAGACACTGCAACAAGTAGGGTTGTACTCTGACAACTAAGAAGTAGTTTAATTTTTCACTTTGGACTCACTTTGAGTAAGTAAAATGGCTGAACAGTATCCAAAATGATGGGGAACTAAACAGCCACATGAAAGATGTATTCATTTCTCTGTTACGGAAGGAGAATATGTCCAATGTTTAATAGAGGCCAGAGAGAAGGGACAATACTTCCTGGGAGGTCTTGGCATTGCTTCAGGAGTTCTTACCTGTTATAGAGATTTGGCAGAGCCACTGCTTTAGGCACACAGTTTGTGTTAATTGGGAGTGGGGCTGCGGTGGAGCCTCATCCCCAATGTGCTGCAGGTGTGCAGGACAGGTGAGCAGCGCTGAAGGTAACGGGACATGGAGTGCTGAGGTGTGCTGACCAATCACCAAAGGGTGCAGAGGGCACACAGGTGTAAGGCAAGTAAGGTGAAGGGTATCAAAGGTTGGACTGAAAAGCTATAAAGAGCAGATGCTTTGAAGCCTTCTGAAATTGTATGGTGATACTCTGTGTATTGTGGCTATTTTGACTGTGATGTATGTCATGATGCTATGCCGACAGAGCCACCCTTGCTGCTTACTGACCTAGGAGCTCCACACTGGATTCTGGAGAAATTCTGGAGGTGGGGCAAAAAGCCATCACATTCACTTCCTCCATTTAAAGTACTGCTAGATACTGTTTCCAAAGTATTTTACTCCATGTTTTCCTCTTCAGAGGAATAGGTCCACTGACTGTTGCCAAAGGACGATTTGTGTAGCCATATTGACTTGAACCGCATAAGTTTGCAGTCATCTGCAAAAAGGGCCTCAGACCTTAGGCTAGGTGAAGTAGTTAGGTGTAGGTGGGGATCAGTCTGAGTCCTGTGAGAAGTGAATTTAAACATCTACCTCAATCCTGTAGAGCAGGGAATGTAGAAATGAACTTCTCAAAACATTGTGGAACAAAAGAGGGGCACTTGAAAAGGATTTTCCAAGGAGCCTGTCTTCCTTTGCAATGAATTGTGAAGTCAATAGCTCCTTGCTCCTCGATGTGCTTGCCAAAAATGGTCTCTATTTTGAGCTAGGGGAAGTTGATAGAAACAGTTAACATGTGCCCAGGCTTTTTTTATCTGCCTGACTGTAAACATCCGTGGATATTAGTCCAGTTTGTCTATATTTTTCCAATTACCTTGGAAGTGAGCATTGCTGCAGTGTAAGCATTTTCATCTATTTGTCTTTTGAGTAAACCCAAGAAAAATAACCAATACCAGAACATTGAAAACATTGCAAAATCACTAAGTGTTACAGCTCATACAGCTGTCCACTTTGACCTATTGTAATACCATAAGTAAAATTCTCAGTATTTTGCAGGCTTCATTTACCTAGTTTCATTATCTTTTTAATCAAATGATACTTCATATGTGGGGTTTTTTAGTTTCTTTTTTTTTTTAACATGTGCAATATGAATGTGATCGGAAGGGTTGCAGCTTTCTATCCAGTAAGTGTGATGTGACTTTATACATAGAACAGCTCAAATATAATTACAAGTATGGACAAAGACACCAAAGCATTTTCTATCCATGTGACCAACAGGGCTGAATCAGCTATCACTGT
Organism: Melospiza melodia melodia; assembly: GCF_035770615.1. Lineage (NCBI taxonomy): Eukaryota > Metazoa > Chordata > Aves > Passeriformes > Passerellidae > Melospiza > Melospiza melodia. Next base: position 111,564,317 of record NC_086194.1, on the reverse strand, counting down.
GCTTGATGAGTGGAGCTTCAGCTTTGCATGCCACATTTTTTCAAAGCATAATGCAGTTTCTATTTCCCTGTTGTTATGATTGTATGAGACAATCCCTAGCTTTAGAAAAGGCAGCAGCAAGTTAGGGCATTAAAATTAAAGGGGAAAAAAATCTACACAAACCACTTAAGCACACTCATTATTATGGCCCTTGCTACCTCAGGCCACTGGAGAACTTATAATTTAGTCAGCATTATGCAGTTTGAAGTGTTTTATGTTCTGCATGGGAGCAGGCTGCAATTCAAATATCAGTGGCCATGAAAAATATGCACATACGTTTAGTATGAAAATCTCCAAGGGCATAACAGAAGAGACGGGCACATGTAGCTGCAGTGTGATGGAGAATTTCTGTGAATTAATCATTTGGACATAGTTTATCACCATTTTATATTTTGCCAGAGATGCTTCCTCGCCATTTGTTAGGAAAACTTATTATACATGCACATCTTAGAAAGATAATAAGGCCAAAGCCTTTGATGCTTAAAGGCAACAGCCTTTGTTAGATTCTGTTATGACACAGACAACTTCTCCACTGACAGAGCTATTCAGATAACAAGAGTAATTGCTTATTTTATCGAGTTTAGGGAATTGTGCTCCATTCTCCCTCCTTGCCTACTACATTAGCTATTATGACCCATCTTCTACCGTAATTTAAGGGGAGTGGAGTATGTGCATTTTTAAAGCTTTTCTTGAAAGAATAGAGTGCTGTATTTACATACTTCCTTCATTATTCCACAGGGCCAATACTTTAATGTATTCCTTCCAAAGAAGCACAGTGGCATGTGTGTGCATGTGTGCATCTCTTTCTGTGCCTAGGTGTTTGTGTGCAGTTTAGTGTCTGAGTGAGTAGGGGAATGAGAAGGGCTTATTTAGTTGTTTCTTTATACCTTCTTCTGACTGGAGACAATACCATTGTAATTGGTATTAGCAAAACTACAAACAGAGCAATCACTCCTGACACTTTAAAAGGACTTTATTGACATCTCCAAACACGAGAGGAATTTTAAAGTAGAACTTTTCCAACTGTAAGGCTTGGTCTGATCAAAAGCCTGATAGTAGCTCCAGATGTAACAAATGAGGCTCCAGAACAGATTCCAGTTCCTTTTGGGTAAAAAGGAAAAAAAAAAGGCTTAAGTTTGATTCAGCCTAATCCTGACAAAACTATCAAAAGATAGTGTTGCAAGGAGAGAATTAAAAAAAAAAAAAAACTTTCAAAATTTATGCACCATCCAAAGATTTTAAAAGGTTCAAACTCAATATTTAAATGCAAGGTTTAATATCAGAAAATGCTGCTGTGCTTTACAGTTTTATTACTTAGAAACCCTGGTTTCCTCCAGTATGAGCATGTTCTGGTTCTGGCCAGGACAGGGTTAATTTTGCAGTGGCCAGGAGGGAGCATGGCTAGGACCTAGAGGTTATTCTGTACCTTATTTCAGGGGGCAAAGGGAAGGGACTTCTCTTCTGAAAGGAAGGGCTCTCTTGCCATCAGGGTGGCATGCTGGAATTGTGGGCTCCACAGTGAGCATTTTGGCATGAATCACTTTTTTGCACACTTTTGTTATTAATATTGCTGCTGTTACTGTTATTTTCTTTTCTCATTGTTGTTTCCAGGAATTGTTCTTAGCACATTATTCTCTGCCTTTTGTGCCTTCAACTCCCCTCTCAAGTGTATCACAGGAGAGGGACAGTGGTGTGGATTTTGGTGGAATTACTAAATTGGAGAATACCATTCCTTAACCACAACAGACCACTATAGCAAAGCCATGTAATGGTCAGAATCTGACTTCTGAAACAACAAAAACCAATACTGATGTTAACAGAAGGACAACTTTCAAATGGAAACTGAAGTGAGTTATACCTCTCCCACTGTATATAAATAGAATAATTTTCCAGAAGTGTAACCAAATATGCAGGCTGGTTCTGAGCAAATTCCAGCAGCAGTTTCATGAAGGAAGAGTTCATGACTTTTTTTCCTCCTAGCAGGGAGAGGTGCACTTTCACACTCCAGATGCACTTGTTAAGAGGCTGTTACATGTAAGAAAGAACTTTGTGTTCTCTAGCTCTTTTTATTTCCTGATTCATGTGAATGCCCTGTTAAAGTATCTGAACTGACTCAAGTAGCATCCTTGCTATCAGCTGGGAAGACTGGATGCCAGCTTTATTTCCCTGATGCTTGTTCTGCTTTTGTCACCATGAAAAGGTCTGGTTAATACATCCACCTTTGTGTTTGTCATATTTAAATGTACAGCCAGATTCTCTGTTTTGCAAGGACATTTTCTTCATCTTTTGAAGTCACTCCATGAGACTGGTAACAAATGATAGCTTGCCAGCTACGGAGTGGGTATTAAAAATGAATTTTTCATAGCAGACATTCATGCGATTGTCTTGTGGCTGACTGAGGGGACACAAGTGTGTTCTGCATCTCAGTGGAGCAGCTGGCAAGATAAGGAGAGTGTCTGGATTAATGTGCTCTGCTCTGATTAGCTCCATAAAGACACAATTGGTCTATGCAGAAGGCTATGCTGGGTTAATGAAATGCACCTTTTTCAGGACAGTCTCTCTGCATAGCACTGGTTCCTGTAGATGGACCAACTCATTTGGGACAGCCTATTTATGACTAAACCATCTCCATTGTGCTTTTTGCCTTGTCATTTTTGACTGGAGGTTGAGAATGATGTAACATTTCTGAAGATTTTATATCCTTGGCAAAACTAAGGAGATCTAATCACCATGTACTCAAGCAGTTTCATGAAACTGAGGGAAAGACGGTAGAAATTTGACACTTCCTTTCACAAACATTCCATCCCTATTTTTCTTTATAGGGTAGTCACTTCATTTCCTGCAATGATACCTGCTACTCTCTACAGCTTCATGATCATTTTGACCGGAGGGCTGTTGGATCAGGAATGTGGTGGGATTCACAGGTAGGTTTGGGCTGTCTCCAAAGGGCTGTCCTTCTGCTACCCTCAAGTCAGTTGTAAGTACAGATGGTGACCCTGCAAATGACCTCAGCTGCCCAGCAGCTCAGCACCCAGATACACAATGCTGGGCATGTGCAGTGACTGACAAGCAGGACGTGCCAGTCTTGCCAAGCGTGCAGGCTGTGAGTGTGCAGCAAATCTGACACACTCTGGATTCACTGAGCTTTCACTGTGTGCCCAGAGTGTCTCCTCTGCACCTGACTAGTAAATCCAGGTTGCCACGCATACACACAGTAGTTATTTATGATGGGGTTTTGGGCATTTGGCAAGTAGTTCAAGCTACTGCCTCTGCTCTTAGTTCGGGAGAAATGTCCAAAAATCCCTTTTTTTCCTGTGGGACCAGTGGATGCTGCTACAAGTTGAACAAGGCGTTGTATCTGGGGTAGATCAGGCATGTGGCATCTGCACAGGAGGTTAGCAGATCATCACACAGGAAGGGTGACTGAGAGCTGCTCTTCAAGAAAGCTGGACACAGCTGTTGATAAGAGAATACACTCTCATGTATTGAGAGCAGACTGTGTTTGGTCCTGTTGCTTCTTCACAAAACTCTGAAAGACCGTCTCTGTGGTACACTCTGTATTACATTGCTGTCTCCCATGCTTCATCTCCTAGGGAGTCCAGTCATTCAAGTCTTACATAGAAACAGCACTGGTGCTTTTTAGGTTTGCTAAGACTTCTGTATCAGGATGTCCTTTTACAGCAAAGCTACTTCAGGATTGTCTGAAGCGTTGGTAATGCTTTACTGCAGCTACTCTTGAGTTGCCTGAAGTTATCTGAAGCACGTGCTTCACTGTTTAAGCTTTCCTCTTTTCCGCTTCCCACTCCAGTTTGCCTCCCCATCTCCTTTCATGTTGCTTTCAATACATACTGCTTCCTGTTTGTGTTTATGGCTGGTAGTGAGAGTAAATGAGTAGCAGTAAATGAATTGATTCAAGTAGCAAGCAGTGTGTGACTTGCCAGAGCCAACCTTTCCCAGGCTTCCCCGGACAAGGTCAGGGAGAAATGGGCAGAACTTTTGATGGATAATCCAGGAGAGTATGTCCTTTTGCAGTGCTGAGCTCTGTTTCAGGGCACTTGCAGCCCTTGGTCTTTGTCTTACTTTGATGTAGATTTTTCTTTTTAAAAGCGACAACCAGTGACTGTATTTTGAACAGGAATCTCTGAGAGTTTATTCACTTTTCTGTGTTGCTGTATCCTTTCCACTTTGTGTCACTGTAGCCTCTTTGTTGGGAATGTATTCTTGCTCTTTTGGGTCGGTTATCTGGTCTTTGCTGCCCAACTTCTGGCTATTAATTTGTTCTCTGCTGGATCAGGCTGGCTTCTAAACATTTCTTTATGCTTTAGAGTTAGTTTGGCATTGTATGTTGCTGTTCCTTTTCTCTCCAAATTAATTAACTGCTATTTTGCATATTCTCTGAAAAATGGAAAATCCACATCACTCTGTAAGCTGAGCATAAAGACTGAGAGAGCACAAGGCCTAACAGAGTAGAAAATCTACAGCCTAACTCTATTGCTTAATCGAGGTTATATATATATATTAATAACAGAAACTGCAAAGATAGCAGAAATAGCAGGTCGGGACAGGCAAGATCAAAATGGCTCTGGAAAAAGTTATTTTAGTCACGTAGGATTTTTTTTTTTAATTTATTGCTTGGGACAAAGTATGAGTGCAAGCTGAAATTGCAGCAGCAAATAACCTCAGAGCATGGCAAGTTATACTTAGCTAGCATTAAGGTAATGTCATGTAGAAGCAGAATATTTGTGGTTAGCTAAAGTGACAAAAATACAGCAGCAGTGATATTAATCCTATATTAATCTTGTAAAGAGATGGGATTTTAAGAAGTAATGGTCTTTGGAAGGGATCTACCTGCTTGCTCTGCATAGACCAGTTATCTCTTTTTAGGCATTAACTGAACTTGGTATTCTGATTTCATTATTGATAACTTGACCAAGGTTTATTGCTCTCTTATCTGTGAATTTTGTAACTTTATTTAAAATCCTTGTAATAGCCCTTAAATTCTCATCATTAGAAGTTCCATTTTGAGATATTTAGTGATGTTTTCATAACTGATCAGTAATTCAGGGTTTTAAAGATGCATGCAGCTGCTGGCTAAATACTTTTCAATTATAATGGGACCATCTGAATGGATATTCCATAGAACATGGTCCTAACTTAGAATTAAATGTATTCTTCAAGTTATGTGAGTACTTAGATAACAGCTATATGTTTCTAAATCTATTGTATATATATTATTAACACACTCCTTCTTGAAATACAGAATCCCAGATGTTTTAATTTCAATTTGCAGAGGGCATTATATGCCTACATGTATCCAATACTCAAATATTTGCATTGCTTTTTTTTAAGTCACTTTTACTTGAAAAAAGCTGATAAACTGTGTAGTAGATAGCTGTTATTCAATATGGCTACACAATTTGGGTTATTTGCTGAGATATAAATGGGAAAATGCTAATATTTAAAGTAATTTGCTGTAGAAATAGGCTAATTTTAATCTCAGACAGCCCATGCAATTTATGCAGTGCTGTTACAAGCTGTAAAAATTAGATTGGAACTGTAAGGTATTTTCAAGTTCCAAGTCTTCTTTTGTTGGTGTAGGACAGGTGTAATAACCTGACCATGAGACTATGTATTTGGAACAAAATAGCCACTCTCATGTTTTTACACTTTTCTAAAGACTTAATATGATCCCATTCCATTGTCATGTAATTTATTTTAGTCCTTCATTTCCCCGGAAAGTTCTTAGGTGAGAAATGTTTGAAGTGAAATGGAGACAGCTTGGATAGGTCTAGAAACCCTTGAGCTTGCATTGCTGGACATCAGCCTTTCTAAGTAAATAACTACTGAGCAGCAGCATTTACACTCAGTGGAATTTTTTCCAAAAGTAAAATGAGAGGAAGTGTGATCTTGAAGATGTTTCTAGTTTTGGCCTGTGTCCTTTTTCTCTCTTCTGGTTTCCACTCATGCCACTGTGCCTTTGGAATTTCTTTCCCGAAGAGAAACACACTTTGCAGTGTTTAAAAACTGTCTGCACCACATTTCTTTGAAAAACTGGTTTTGCTTCAGATCTTTTTTTTTTTTTTTTTTGTATTAGTGGATTCATGGCTATTGTGTTACTGGATTACAAAACCAGACTGGTGATGAATTCTGGTAGGTTCATGATTTTTCTCTCCAGGGAAATACAGTGCTAAAATGTGATATCCCTTTCGCCCAGCAAAAGTTGCAGGTGTCAGTTGAGTTTTGAAAGGGAAATTACAGAGCAAATTGGGACTTCACATGCCCACACTGTCATTTTTAAAGCTGTCACATGAGTATCTGGCATGGATGTTCTAATTGTATCTCAGGTATCAGTCCTCATGGAATTAAAGAATTGCAGAGGGAAATACTGTTTAATTTGGAGTGTGTCTTAGATTGTAACTACGTAGTTTAAATGAGGTAACTGGTGAGAAGATATTGCATAGCCAGCTGTTTTTCATGACTTCCCCTGCAGCCTCAGCTGCTCTGGGATGACCCAGCACTTGAGGTGGGGGATTTTCAAGTTGATTCATGCTGTAGCAGGATGAGAGTATATTTTATACAGATGTAGAAACAGAAGAGTTTACAGGATTTTCAAGGTGTTGGGTGCTGTTACTGCTACTTTTGGACCAACTACAGATACTAATATTTGCTCAGGTGGTGTCTTTTGAGTAGAAATGGAATTGATTTCTGAGTTAGTTTATTGGCTGTTCATTAGCATCCTCTCTGGATTTTCACTTACAACACTATCTTGCACAGGGAATGTGTAGTCCAGTTTAGTTTTCGTTTGGTTTCTTGGGTTAAATGATGTGCAAATTCTGGTCAGCACTACAAATCCACCACTTATTTTTAATGAGGTTTCCTTAAAGATGAAGAAAAAGAGAAACTGGCTTATTCCAGGTAACTTGAAAACACATTTTAAACACAGCAGGTATCATAGGAGAAGCGAGGATTCTCTGGTAAAAATGAACATATGCAGACAGATATTTGGACTGCTATATTCCTTTTTTTGATGTAGGTTTAGGCAGCTGACTGCTAATCCTCTCTTTTTCCACAGGTCAAGAGAGAGCATTTCCCTGTTGTCCATGTTAGCCACAGAGACAGGATAAGAGGATGGTAAGTGTCTCTAAATTCATCTTGGGAAAAGATAGGTTAAATGGCTGCCTTAGCTAGGAGCTATTCCTTGTGAACCAGGTGTGAGAGAGAGAAATACTAAGGATTTTAGGTACATCTGCAAATTGACTGAGCCTTCTGGAGGAACCATCTATTTAGAGTAGGTAAGGAAAAAAATCATGTTTCTTGACCTTGGTGTGAATACAAGATGACTGATCAAATTGCTGCTGGTTTCAAAAGAAACTCTTTTGAAAACTGGAGGAAGTGCCTTCAGATTTACATGGTTAGTGACTGATGATAAGATAGATCTTTTTCAACTGTTGGACAGTTTGAGCTAGATTTAAGATACCCATTTAATGTGTATCAAATAAGAATTTGAAAACCAAGTCTTGATACCAGCAGATAGAAGAAGTAAAAATAATAGAAATCCTGCTCTTTTGGTGTTACTTTCCTTTTCTTATAACATAATATCCCAAACTGGTAACAGTATGATATACCATAATGTAGTTGCCACAAGATAGAGTGCAATGTTAACATCTTCAAGTTTTCTAGAGGAAACATACTGAGATCACAGAAGACCATGTCTTATATTTCTTGTTGCAGAGTACTTAGTCATTGGCAAACATGAAATCAATTAAATGTGGAGGGAAACTAAGGAGAGTATAAATGAATATAGTCAAAACCAAGCTACAGTAAGTAGCTTTAGCGTTGATTGGAGGTCCAAATTGCACAGTGGTTAAAATTTTTTTGTTTAGAGTAAATTTCTGTTTTGTCTTTAGCGATCCTCATTTGTGCTCCTTATGAAATGCATTGTTTTCCAGAGTGATTGACTAGGGGAAGTCTGGTATATTTGTTGTACTAACTGCATGGCAGACAGCAGAGTCTGGATGCAGAACAATCTTCTTGCAGCCAGCTCATTACTGGAGTTCTTATGTGAGAGTGAGGCAGAAAATGCAAGCCAGAAAAATTTCTATATTGGCTTATGCATGGAGGGGTTTGTTGTAGTAAACAGTCAACAAGAAAGAGAGAAGGTAACAGAGAAGGACCTGGGACTGAAAGTTTTACCACAGCTTCCCTGACTTACAGAAGTATAGATGGTCCATGCAATGTTGACCTCTCCCTGCATTTGATGCATTCAGGTTTAATGTAAAAGCCTTAGCAGGGGAGCCACAGGTGCAATCTGCACCCTCTCTGTAGCTAAAGGAGATGTTTTTTTCAGAGCTGTCAAGCTACTGCTGTTCATAAGCAGTAAATTTATACAAATTAATCATAAGAGATGGAGAAAAGTTTGGTTTGCTCACAGGTAATACATTTGGACTTGAACAATGTGAAAAATTTAAGAGCAAGTGAAAAGAAAGAGAGAGAGTAGGCTGTATTTTTTCCCTATATTTAATGAAGCACTGAATTTCTGGCTCTTTGGGAAAGGTGTATTACTAAGAGTCATTAATGGAACCTAGTCCTAAAATACACTCAGCTGAATTGCTGACTGAAGAAATGTCTATGTAAAACTTAATGTTTTCCTTTTTGTGAATATTTTAGAATCTTTAAAAAATTTTTGAAGAAAAAAAATTGGTGTTACACTTCTTACCATTTGCTTTAAAAAGGATTTTCCACTTGCTCATTTCCAGAAGGTCATCTCTGAGATGTACAAGCTAGCCCTTCATTTAGGTCTCCTTTTACATTCATATTTAACTTTCTTTCATTCTGTGGCCTTTATTAGCTGAGCTCAAGGAGCTTGTAGCACATTTTAAACAGCAACACTGGGAGGATGTAAATGCAGAATAATGTATCAGGACTCAAATTTGCATGGTCAAATGTCAAAAAAATTAGGCCTTCCCCAGAACCATGTCAAGAGAAATAACATAAGTGGCCAGCTCAACAGCAAGCATGCCATTATCAGTTAGTTCAACCTGTCATCACTGACTGGGAGTGGAAGCAGTGGTCATTAGCTTTAACTCTGCTGGGGAAGGTTGCGCTTCTTTTTATTTTATTATATATATTTTACGCCATCTGACAGTATTTCACAGAGCACCACCATGTTATGGTTTCCTCCTTGACAGGGGAAGAAGGGGGAAGTGCAGGTGAGGGAGTAGAAGAGAACACTTGCAATCATCTGTTGTCAGCCGGAGGAGGCAGGAATTGCATTGCCTATCGGATAAATACTCATTTAGAGTAATCACTTTATTTCAGCCCTGTAATGACATTAACAAGCTTGGAATACAGGGAATTACATGAGTCAGAACAAATAATTGAATATTCCACTGCTGGGAAATGCAGCACGAGTCTGACTTAATGTCATGCCATCTCTGAAGCCAGCACTACCATGCAATTAGATGATAAGCTTAAACAGCATATAATTGGCACTACTAGTATGAAAAACATACTATTAATTGTTAACTTCTTACCTGCTTGTAACTTTCATGAAATAAAAGTATCTTGCATGTCTCTTTTAAACAAAGAGAGCCAGATGAAACACTTCAGTAAGTTTTTATGAAAATAAGAGAGGAAGAACTGGAGTCCAGGTTGTAGAAGGAATAACTTCAACAAGAGAAACTTCAGCACCATTTTTGAGGGGTGGAGGGGGCATGATCTAGAAAGTGTTAGATTGAGAAAAGTTTGAGAATTATTTAATATATCAAATGTTACCCTATTTCATAGCCAAAGGAAAAATTCTTCATTTGTCCTTTTTTGGGACTGGTCCTGTGTAGGGCCAGGAGTTGGACTTGATGATCCTTGTGTAACCCTTCCAACTCAGCTTATTCTGTGATTTGGTCAGCTCACAGTTTTGTCTCCAGATATTGTTGCCTGACAAACTGTGATCTCACAACTTTGAGCCCTTTTTTCAGTCACTCACTGCTCTTAGTAATGCAGGGGCCTTTTTGTAGGAGTATGCCAAAGTATCAAAAGCTACTCTGGCTCTGGTAAAAAGAGAGTTGGAGGAATCCTAATGTGATTGATAAACACAACACCTTATAATCTGTTTGTTTTATCAGCAAACTCTAGGTTTATTTTTTGAGACATTCTTGCAACATCCCAAGTCAGTATAATTTCGAAAATTCTATTATTTTAAGCATCAATTAAACTGACTTAATCCTTCAAATGATACACTCTAGGATAAAATGTTGAAAGGATTCAGATGCATATATTGTATGCATTGAATGATTTGATAAGAGTTACCCAGGCAGCGCAGTTCCTCAAGCATGTGCGAGTTCATGTAAAGATTAATGCTGGACAGATAATCATCTCCATCACCGACCTAGATTAGCTCTGAAAATCATAGTCTTATCCAACAGATAGCACATTAAATTTGCAACACTTGAATTAAACAGTGGAGAACTTCTCACATTTGTTGTAAAGATTAAAAGGTGATGCCACCTTAACTGATTTCAGCAGCATTAGAACTTGCATATCCTTAAGTCAGTAATTGGTACTGGAGTTGCCATTTGTTTTTCTCACCAGTCTTTCAGGAGCCATCTCTGACTTTCACTGAGACTCCTGTAGAAGCATGGCAGGCCTAGAGAACAGATCTTGTATTAGAGTTGTTTTGTGTGGAAGCCTAGGCCCTGTGTGGCGCCTCAGGCTAGCAGATAGGTTTTTAGTTCAGAAGGAGAGAGGAATCCAAGCAGATGGGGAAATGTGGGTCCTGATAAGTGAAGATTTGCATGGCTAGCCGAGTCTCAGAGATGTGAGGCTTGTCATGTTGAACACTTATTTCTGTTTTCTTAACACAAGAGAATGACCCCACCTATTGCTTTCCTGAAGATAAAGTAATCTGGGTGATCGGACTTCAGATTATTGCTGGCATTTGGAAAACATGATCCATGTGTTTGACAAGTTGGCTTGAAGAAAAGATGACTGTAAAGTAGCAAGCACAAGCTTTAGATTAGAAGGTCAGGTGAAAGATCTGCTATTAAGGGATGTAGTTGATCCCTTGATAGAATCCAGGTGTGCCCCTCCTGCAGTGGTGTAGCTTTGAATACTGAAGTTTTTCTAAAAGGATGTATTTGATGTATTGTTACTAATTAGTAATACAATTTAATTACCTTTATATTATGGTTTTTACTCAACAGATGGCATACTCTCAAGTAATTTCATTCTATCAATAAAAATACTTGCAAACCTCTCTTGATTTTAATAATGGTGCTACAGTTACAGAATGCATTTGCAATTGACTTATCAGTATTGACATTTAAAAACATTGCAATGATTATCATTAATCAGAACATTTATATTAATCTGCTATAATTTTCTACTTGTATGTGTATGTATTTTCTACCTGTATGTATTCATTCCAAGAAGACAATACTTTTAGTGTATTAGTATTATCTATGAATATGTAAGGGTTTTATATTACTATGCTGATTCAGTTGTTTCATCCTAGAACTGTGCTAGCAGTCCTGAAGCAGCAGCTAAAAAAGTTAATTTATGCCAGAGTACTAATTTGTGGATAATATTTCTTAAAACCACAAAAACATTAGGAGTTACCTACTGAAGAAAGGTAAATGAATGCTGCACTGGTTTCCATGTTGCTTTCTATGTATTTTTCAGGTTCCAAGTGCATCTATTCCATGCTGTGGTTTTGGCAGCCTGGGTTTAAGGTCAGTGCAGCAGTGTGGCCTATCTATTGCCAAGGAAGACTGAGAAGGAGCTGTGAGAAGTCTTGCTGGGTTTTTTTCTGTATTGTAGAGTGCTGTTTTTAAACTCAGTGGGTGGTCTAGAGGGTGACATCCCTGTCTGTGATAGCGGGATTGGAACAAGATCTCTTTGAGGTCACTTCCAACTTGAGCCACTCTGTGATTCCACAATACCATTGAAGCTGATTATATTTTGTCTCCCTCTCTCTGAATATGAGAGAGTATTGATAAGGTTATGTTTCACTGCAGATCTTAAAATGGTGTTAGAGATTCTCCTCAGTACTTTTTTTCCAAGGCTGAGCAATAATTTCTTCCACCTGTCTCCACAGGCGATGTTTCCTAAACCTACCACCATTCTTCTCCTGAGCATTTAGTTCTCTGCTTTCTTGAAGTAGGATTCTGGGGAGTGGCTGCTGTGCTCCAGTCAGGCTGACTGAACATGGAGTAGAATGATCTTTATCACTTTGGTCATATATATGACAGTCCTACCAGTATATGCTAAAAAAGATTTTCCTTTTACAACAGTAACATCACCAGGTTGAGTCTGTCAGTTTATGGTCCTCTATGCTCTAGCTATTCAGTTATTTATATCTTATTATGCACTTAACTTCTTCAGGCCATAATTCTTTGCATTTGCCTATGGAATGTCTTCCTGACATATTAGCATCATTTTGATATCACTTCAGTCTCTGGTGTGAGGCCTTCAGACCAGTGACATCTGCAAACTGGTAATTTGGTTTTCTCTGACATTCAAATTTTAAATTATTGTGTTGAAAAGAGTTTGACCAAAGACAAATCCATACTCTATTCCAATTGAAATGTATTCCCAATCTAACTTTTATATTACTAATAGGAACATTTTCTATCAAGTGCTCACTCTATTTTAAATTAATCTCCACTGCCTTTGCTAGTCCTCTTACATGACTGTCACAAAAGAAAATATCAAATTAAAAAAAAAAGATGATCATATCTGCTGCTTCTCTCTTTCTGTTAAGCCAGTTATGCTGTTAAGGAAGATAAGTAGCTTGAGCTATGCTATAGGTTCTTGATGTGTTGACAAATCCTTTGTCTTTGAAATGCTTAAATGCTGATTGTTGAATAGGTAGTCCTGGAGTCTTGAAAGAAGGCCGTTTTGTAGCTCCCCCTGTCTTCCCTTCTCTTGAGGTACTGTTTCTCTTCTGCTACTCTATCAGTCTCTCCAAATTCTCAAAAATTAGTGATTTAGAGATTGCAGTGACTCCTAAATGTTGCAGGGCACTGAGTACTCAACAGAGAAGCCAGTTTCTCAACAGACAGTGAGAGATAACGTGGCAGGGATATTCTGAGGCAGGAAGGATACTCCCAAGAAGCCATTTCCAGCACATCCTTGAGGTAGAGGAACCACAGCAGCCATATTGAGCCTGAGATAATAAGGAAGAAGAGTCAAGGAGCTCTCGCTGCAAAAGTCCAAACTGGTGCTAAATTTCTGAAATTTAAGGCTTCTTGCCTAAGTAATTTCTTGCCAGGGTGTTTTGGTTTGTGTTTGTTTGGGTTTTTTTGTGTGTGGTTGTGGTGTTTGGTCTTTGATGAGAATTGTATTTTACTTTTGGAAATGACTGATGTTAATGAAGAGATAAACCGTGCTCCCTTTAAGGGGAACTGAAAAGAGGATTCCTGGTGAAGGAACAAATTGTTCCTCTCTCCTTTGGTTTTAATGTTTTTCAGAGGAGAATCCACCTACATGTGCAGTTGTTGAATGTTCTGATTTTCTGCTATTCCTCCACGTCTTCCCTTCAGTTAGCAACCAGAGCAGCTTTGCATCCTGCTTATCCTCTGATAATTCAGCATTCAGTGGACTAATAATATGGGTACTGAGGAAGCCTGGAACAGAAAGTCTGCTTGCTGACAGAGCATAAATAAGCTTTAGCTGGTACTTACAGACAGATGTATATAGCAGCTGGATCTGAAAGAAGATTTGGAGTGCTCAGCACTTGTTTGAAGGCTGCATCCATATATGGTTTTCATGTCTGAATGAGCAGCATTTTGTGTTGTCAAATACTGCATGGGGGAGAGAGGGAGAAATTCTGGCAGCATTTGGTAGTTAGCTGCGAGCAAGCACCGATGCCAGAAAATATTTAAACATCAAAAATAGCTACATTTCTGTACTGGCTTGAATGAGACTTAAGGGTTCAAAACATCTCATTCTTATTTTCACTCTGCAACTTGTGCAATAGCAGAAAAGGGACATAAACACAGGATAAGAGTAGTTTTAAACTTCTAAATTAAGGTTTCCTTTTATTTGGAGTCACCTATACGATGTAGTGTTAGGCAAGATTCATTATAAATCTTCTCTGGCTATTCAGCTGTTGGCTCTTATAAATTGCTTCTTAAAAAGCAAGAGCTTTTGCTCTGCAAATTTTGTTTATTGCTAAGGTACCTGTGCACTCATGAATATTGGTACCCAGATTGATCTCATGCCACACTCTAAGCAGGGGAATGAGAGACTTTTATTTCATTTCTAAAAACAAGATGACTTTTGATACAGTTGTGGAGTATTCTGCAAGAATGTCAACATTATAAAGTGAAAGGCATGTTATCTAAGAGTGCTGTTAAAGCTGGAAGAGCCAAGTTTTCCAGAGTTCTCTTTGCCACTAAAGGAAGGAACAGACTCTTTTTTTCTTCTTTCTCCACCATGGGAGTAAAACCACCATGCTGCTTTTTTTTTTTTTTTGTTTGGTTGGTTGGGTTTTTTAGGGTTTTTTTTGGTTTTTTGAGAGGTTGAGGACAATAATTCTAAAAACTTAAGAAGTCTTTAAAGAAGATATTTGAGTGATCCCTGAACAAAAATATAGTTGCCACTGGAAGAAGTGGCAGCTTCAGGAAGCTGCAGCTTCCAGCTCGTGGAAGAAGCCTGCCTGCTGTGTGTAGTAATGATTCACCCAGCTTTTGCCTTTCTTGCTGATAATAATAAAAAGTGCTCCCCATAAGAAGTAGTTTCCAGCTGGGAAAGAGGACTCATATTTCATACATTTCCAGTATGTCAGAAAAGACGTATATCAAATTACAGCAAAACGTAGTACAGTTCTGTGATGCAAATATGCTTGTAAAGAGTATGGACCTCTCTGGGCTCACAGAGACTTTGGATACATTTCTGAGGAAGGGCTGGCATTTTCATGGAAATGACAATTTTCAGTGTCGGACTGGTAAAAGGCTGGTGAGATGAGAAGCCTTCCTGATATGTTTGCCCAGACAGATGTTTAAGAAGAACACATTTTACAGACATCTGCATCTCTGTGGCATTCTGAATTTGTGCTGGTTCATGGCTGTTCTGCCTGCTGACTCAAAGGAGGCTGACAAGACAGATAAGTGCAACATTTGGCTTACTTGCTCTTCTCTTTCTCCTCACCTCAAAGTTTTTTAAAAACATTACACTAGCCTTGAGAAGGCTCAGGACAAGTGATTTTAATTCTTGAACTCCTAATTCTGTTGGGTTAAGTGGTTCAGTGGATATTTCTACAAATGTCTGTGATGCATCATTCTTTAAAAACCTGTATATAAGTACTTTTCATGCCTGTACCTTAACATAGGTGCTGCTTTTTCCACTTTACAAATTTATGCAAAAATATAATGCCAATATGTTATAACAAAAAATAAGCCAGCTTTCTTCTTTTATCTATTCCTCTAAGAAGAATTTTATAAACCACATCATACTACAATCCCTGCTGTTAAGATGTTACCACAGATTCTGAAGAGATAGGATATTTGTTGTGTCCATAATTTCATTGAAGACTTGTCTTCTTCTCTGGTATAGATCTGTGATAGACCAAAACTGCTCATATCAGTCATGCCCCATTTTGTTTAAATTATCCCAAATATTGCAAATTTCATTCTATGGCAGTGTTAGCTATCAGTCCAAGGTTTGTGCATGATTTGAAGAGAGTGGCTCTACACAGGCACTCCAATGTGCATCCACGTAACCAGGGTAAAACCTTTTTAGAATACAGTGATTTCATTTAGCCTAAAATCCAGACCATTATTAAACTTGACTGAGTTTCTGCTGCCTATTGCTCCTGTTTGGTCCTAGTGATTTCAGTGTATTTGTGTTATGAAGTGCCCCCCTTCATATCCCCATATGTTATCCTGGAAACCGTGTTTACAGATTGTAATCCTTTGTACCCTACAAGTTGAGTAATCAGATTACCAACACCAAGTGATTTCTAATTTAAAACTGAACAAATGTGAGGCCAAAATTTGGGACCAAATTTCTGTCAGTATTTTCTATTGACTTATTGAACAGTTTTTATAGCCAAGACATTGCTATGGTGGTCATAAGGTGAGTAAACCTCAAGAAGAATTTTGCAGCCTGAAATAGTTGCCTGTTAAAAATACATATTTTTCCATTTGTTATTCATATCCTCTGATGTAGAAAGGCTGTTTGGGAATATCTCCAGTAGTTCTTTCAATTATAGTTTCTGATGGGTGCATAGGTAAATGTTCGCAAAAAATGGATCACAATGAGCATCTAATACTGAATGTTTAGGGGATGAGCTGTTTACTCAGATGTTAATAGTGAGACAAGAGTTTTGCCTCCCTGCCCTTGCAGTTCCAAACAAAAGTAGGACATTGAGAATTTTTAAAACCTTGATAGAACTGGTGTCACACTGTAGGTGAGTTTTAATAATTGCAATAGGGCCAGGGTCCTGGTCCTTTAATATATGTACTATTTATTTCTTACTGCTGGAAAAAAGAAAAAAAAACTAAAGAATACCAAACCCCTGTTCACGTTTGAGAAAGCATGTGCAGAAACCACTGTTTAGTACTGGTAATTTGAAAGCACATTGTTTTGTTAGGGGTCCATGAGAAACTGAAACTTTGAGGGGGTGGAAATAAAATTTGCTAATTAATTGTGAAAGCACATAAAGCACCTTTCTGTTTTTACAATTCAAAGTTTAACCCTTTGGGGCTACTTCTTTGTACATAACCTTTTCAGTTGCTTTCACTGCAGTTATGGAGGCTGAAAAATACCACCTTTCTTTGCTATAGTTCAGTTTTCTCATTAGAATATGAGACTTTTGGGCTGTTATGCTGAAGAAATTCAGGGATTTTTACCCATGAGTAGCTTTAGAGTGATGTTCCATTTTTCAGAAATTAGTTTCTCATCAACTCTATTAATTATTAATTATTATATTTTACAACAGCTGTAGTTTTCTGGGTTAGCACTAAAATGATCCTTACATTGTCTTTCTACAGTTTTGTTCAGCTGATTAACTTGAGCTGGTTTATTGCTATGCCATCCATTTAAATTAACAATCTGCAAAGAAAGCCAATAAAATGCTTCACACGTCCCATTACTGAGGTAGTAATAGTTACTCAATTAGGCACAACTACTTCAGTTTCTAGTCTGTTCCTTAATGATCAACAGAACACATTAATTTGAAATATTAGTAACCAACAAATCTATTTAAAGAAATGCATTTTAACAAGTAGAAACAACATTAATGGGGAGAAAAATATTGTTTTACTTATTAAGCATCTGCACCACAACTGCTGACACATCTATAAAGCAGTAAAGTTTTACAAACTTTCCAGTTGTGACCTCCAGCTGCAAGAGTGTAGCCTGATTGATTGTCCCTTGACTTTCAGAGATGATGAACTAGGAACATCTCTGAACACTTTTTCCCATCATGAGGATGGAGGTTTGTATAGAGGGAGTTGAGGATGGGGACATCTTGCTGTAAAGTTTCTCCAGCATTTGATATGTTTTGGGAGCTTCTGTGAAATAATGGTAAAAAAATAATCTTTAACAGTTATTTGAGCAGCTGATGTGTTTGCTGTAACAATATTGGTCATAGGAAACAATTCAGAACAGGGTTTAAAGACAGTTAAAAAGACTGTTTGATGACATACAGCCAGTCCTGTTCCTCAGCATTAGCATTTTTTACACACTGGAGAAAAATGTAACAAAACCTGCTGTAAAAACTCTTGACAATCTTTCAGTCTCAGGAGCACTACTATAGAGCTGCATTTATACCTTAATACACTTCCAGTATACTCAGTGCTGCATTAGCAAAATGTCAGCTCTGACCTGGAGAAATGCTCTGTCTCTGAAATGCAGAAAGCATGACTCATTAATAATTTCAACATTTGAAAAGTGGAGCTCCGCTGCTTTCTTACAACTCTGTCGATGCTGCAAACATAGGAATCAAATGTGTTGGTACTTTGTACACATGGGCTACTAGGATTCTGAGGCTGAGTGCTCCTATGAAGATTGATTAAACATCGTACTAATTCTGCACAACCAGCATGTTACACAGTTTTTGTAGGTGAGTGAGCCAAAGCATGGAGAATCTGCTTTGGCAGACACTACACAACTAAGCTGATACACTTGACAGCACCAGAAAAAGAGTAAAGTAAGGAAAAAGTATGTGGAAGTTTGAAATTAAAAAAAAAAAAAAATTGCCTCAGCGATTGATAACCAGAAAAAAAATTGTGGTTTATTGAAACTAAAACATATAATGAAATTTTGCATTGAAATGGAAGGAAAAAGATTTAAACTCACTTGAAAAGACATATCAAATTTCCTTTTGAACTTATCTCCTTGTTGTATCCTGGCTGATATATTTTTAAAGAATGTTCTTTTCATCGAACATCCCATAATACTTAAGCTTACAATAAATTGATTGGTAGTATTATTCTTCACAATTTAAACAAAGTTGTGCTTGTCAAAATAAAGGAACAAAGTACCCTCTGTGGTGTAGTATCCTTGACTTTTTTAATCCTGTTTGTTTATTTACACACTAATTGCAAAAATTGATAATCCATATGAGGCCCCTTAGTTCCATGCAAATGAGGTTTTACTGTAGGTTCTGATATTGTAAATATTTATTTAGCTATCTAAGTTATTGGAACTAGCCACTACAATTTTTCTGTAAAGGACAGGTTTCTATGTAAAAGCTTCCTGAAGGGGAAAAGACGCTAAAAGATGATTTCTTGGTACAAAGCTTATTTTTAATTTTATTAAGTAATATTATGTATATTTTGTATAGTTATATAAGTTTATAATAATAATATGATGTATACTCTAATCCAAGTACATCGTGGCATAATATACTATGATGTAACCAGTTTGATTTGCTGTGTTCAAAGAGTTAATTGTCAGTTCCAAACAAAGTTGCAGTCACTTTGGAGTTTGGGGGGAAATATATAAAAATACATTTTAGCATATTTCTACATTTTCCATTGGCTCACTTTTTAGGTGTTAGACAACTATTTTTGCAATGGACTGAGGTAAATGAAATCTCAAACTCTGAGGAATATTACCTTTATAGCACAGTTGCTTCAAGTTTCATATATATTTGATGAACATACACTGGTTATGTCAGATACTATTATTTTTAAAAATAAATAATGACTTGCAAAAGTCATTAAGCCTTTGTCATGCTTTTTGTCCACATACGTGTCTTGACAGTTCAAAGTTCTATAGGAGATTTGGAAATATCAAGACTTCTTTAACCTGTCTGATAATTGTCTTTAACATTTCTGTTACAAATGTACAAGGTGAGTCATGCTATGTGTTTTATATTAAATTGTGTCTATAAATGGCAAATGCGTTTCCTCTCTGAAATATTTCAGACTTCATCATGTGTAACAGTGCAGAATTAAGTGGGCTTGGACTTACACTTTTCTCTATATAGACTCATAAATGAATGCTGGAAAGAATTACCGTTTTCCTGTTAAAAGGAGGTGTCTGATCATCTTTTGTTTAGACTTTCAATATCTTTTTACTGAATATGAGATGAAGTTTTAAAAATAAGCTTGTTTAGTAATTACACAGAATGAAAAGAAAATGTAGTTGCTCTGTAGTTCTGTCTTAAAATTCAGGGTTCTGAGTCTACATCTTTGTAATAATGCAGACATTAACAATTGTGTGCTTCTGCAAATAAAAGCTACAGGTATTAACCAGACATACACTGCATAAGAATTTACATATAAGGATTTAAAATCAGTTCCACATGAAAATATTTAAGCAGATGTATTTTTAAGATTGAGTTTAAGTTAATTTTAACATTAAGTTCACAAAAAGGCCTTCACTGCATCTGCATTAAAATATGACCTCTGTATGTATATATGAGTAATATTTGCATTCATACACAGCAGTGTTCCCTCATTCTGTAAAGTAACATCTGCAAATTGATACATTTCAAGGTCTTCCATCTAGTGTTCAAAATACAAAGTGCATAGAAATTCAGGTTTGCTCAAGGGTAGCCACACAAACAATTATGCAAACTCTATCATTTGTGATTATGTTCCTTAACCTCTCAATCATTGCAGAATTGTTTATGGGTAGTTTTTGGTCTCATTTGTTGGTAACGGCCATTCCCTTCTTCTCTGTGGCCTCTAAAACATTTTTTATGCCAAACATGCACCATATTTTCTATTGTTACAACTTCAAAATGTCAGGTGTAATGTTCTTGACATTTAAATCATGTACTTTGTATTGTTGACATGCATTGGATTCAATTCCCCATCTTTAATAAAAATGAATTATTTTTCTTTTTTGAAACACAAGTAAATGAGATGCTCCAATCTTTTTTGGAAATTATTTGCTCGATAAATATTATCTAGTCTCAAAAAGGCATGGAATCTATACTACCAGAACTGACATCACACCTCTTCATCCTGAAACCTGATATAGAGTGACACAACTATCATATTTACATTAGTATAAGATGGAAACACCATCAGCAATGCAGTCCTTCTGAGAGAGGAGGTGGGGCTGGCAAATACATAGAAAAGAAAGCTTTCTGCTAAAATCTACTAGAGAGAAGAGAAACTAAATGAGTAAATAGGCATCAGAAACTTGATCAGATACTGTTTTTTCACAGGAGGAGTGAATTCGCCAAATTGCATATTTCTTCTTGCTGTTTTGTTGGCTTTCCTGGAAAGATTTTACCTTTTTCATTTTGAAGAACCATGGGATGATAGCTGCAAGGATGAGACTGTAGACATTTCTTTTGCCATCTCAGTAACACTGTGGCATCTTAGTTTTGGTTTATTCCCTGTTGGCACCTCTAGAGTTGAGGTCTGACATTTGTGTTGATTCTGATTCTTGATCTTTAGGTTTCATTCTCTTCTTGACCAGATGTGAGTTTTGCTGACTACCCTTACTTATCATTGTTCCTTTGCAGAGATATCAATTTCCTTGAGAATAGACTTAGGCTCATATGTTGACAGTTTCCTCTCTCAAGTCCAGATGCAGCAGCAATGGTTCCCTTTCTGAAGCTTCTGAAGGTAAATTCTTGGAAAGTGATAGTGTGCATAGACTTAAAATTCTCACCTCCATGGTTTCATAATTTAGCAATATCTTGGGTCTAACATAAAGACAGTTGCTCCTAACGTGTGAAGATCAGCGCTGTTCAGACTAATTTCTAATAGAGATTCTATTACATGAATTCTTATGCAAATTTCAGAGTGCAGGTAGCTTGTTTAAGGTATGCTCTGTTACATGAAAAATTTTGTATTAATAGCCTTGGAGTGTGAACTGTTGAACTGTTTGCTTCAGCTGTTTGCTCTGTGCTGTTCATTCCTCATGCTGCATGAGTGGCCACCTCAGCTGCCAAGGACTGAGTTTTCTCCCTGATCGAGTGACTGAAACTTTCAAACTGCAATCACAAATGAATTTGTGATTCATATGATGAATGCTCATATTTACACATGGATAGCCTGGTTTGCATGCAAATATTGGAATTCAGATTGCTCTTGACATTTTAGGGTATATCTAGGAATGGCCAAAACCCAAGAAATCTCCTGATGCATTCTTTTAAGAATCCATGCCCTATCACTGTTAAGTGTAGATACACTCTCCACCACACCTTTAAAAGTCATGGAAGTTTTAATGGACTCTTTATTGCCACTGGGGATCCATATCCTCCATCCCTCAATTTGGTTTATGAGATTGCCTTCAGTTTTGTTCTATGGAAGGAAATGGTGGTATTGCTACTGGAATATAGGGAGGTGATGGCAGCACCAGAGATCAGGTGGAATCATGACTGTTTTAACTGGTGAGTTCAAGTTGGTATGTTGTATTGTCTTCTTTTGCACGACCTTGACGGAGAAATCTGCATGATTAAAAAGCAGTAATGAATTGAATTTTTCCACTTCTAAAAATAGATAAATGTGTGTGTATATATATACAAATACAAAGTCATGTATTCTAAATCTGTAAACGGATACATAGGCACATACATGCATTTGTCTGTGTGTAGGTGTATCTCATGGTGGAGAGGACTGAGAGGCTCCTATTGCCCAGCCTTCACAGGTAATTTGAAATTCTTTGTCTTCTGTGTAAACATCATAACTGCACTCTCCCAAATACAGTGTTTTCTCCCTGGGTGTCTGTTCACAACAGTCCTCCTAATGGGCTTCTGGGGTTATGAAACTGGTAAGGAACATAAGGGAATGTACACAGTTTCCCAAAAGTTGCTGCAGTGTGAAGGTGTTCCTTAGGATGATATAGTTCCTGGTGTCTTAAATATAAACTGGTATTTGGTTGGTCTGGTGCTGACCTTCAAGAAGCTGTCTTAGAAAGGCTTCATCCACTGTCCACTGTAAGTTTGTAATTGGTTTGTTTTGGAATGAGTTCTCCTGGCACAGTGCTAGGGCTTAAATCAGCAGGGGAAGCCTGCAGCAAGAATTTCTCAGCCAGTTGGAACCTGAACACTTCTATGTGGTCAGAAATCAAGCTTGAGGAAATTAGAGGAAAAATGCATGGTGAGAATTCCATTTGCAGAGAAGAATCAACTGCTAAGTGACATAGATGAGAAAAGACAATCTTAGGTTTCAAAATTCTGGTTCAGCATTGTGGCCACTGCCTCCAGAACTTGGGCATAATAATGTACATAGAAACTGCTTCATCTTTTATAAAGGTTTCCCTCTCTCAGCTGAAGGAAGTAACTATTCCCTGCATGTTCCACATTTTTCAACATTGAGATGTTTTCAGTTGAAAAAAGTAACTGGGTCTACCCAGAACATCTGCATGCCACGTGGGATGCCTGTGGCCTTACCATCTCTCTTTACAAAGAAATCTACATGATGCTTTACATTATACATATTTGTGTATGCATAGTGCCGAATAAAACCTTAATTATATCAGCATAAAGAGGGATACAACAGCTATCAAACATCAAAAGTTTTTACCATCATGTGCATTCCTATCACAACTATCTGTTGACTTCCTGGACTGTTTTTTACTAAGTACAATATATCTATATTCCGTATGCAAATTCCACTGTGAGTGATTTGCCTGTTTTGTAAGCTAGACTGCACCTGTAACATGTGGGATTGAGTTAAAAATGACAAGCAGACAAGCACAAGGCACATTATCTTGACAAACTCAGCCTCCGAAAATTAGCCTGTGCCTGAATTATTAAAATAACAAGGAGTATTTCACTCAGCTGTGGAGAAATGCTCCTAATTGTCCACTTTAGCCAACTTCTTTCAGACTTCACGATCGGTCAATTTACAGTAGCGGCTTGCAAATTCCTGAACTCCCATTAGAGAAAAGTGCAACAGCAGTCCAACACACCCTCATTTATTTTAATAACCTGCCAAGCAGACATGAAAATGTTAAAGTTGGAAGGCTGTAACATGACAGGAACCTGACTTGTCACAGCCACATTATAATCTAGTTAAACTACTTTCTTTCTGCCTTTCATGTCTTTTCAGGTAAGTGGAAAACTAATTGTCAAATTACTAATTTTGTTGGCATTAATATCAATACTAAGGCTAGAGAAGCATGAACAGATGGGCCTGTGGGTTTTCTTCATATTGTGCTTGAATGCTGGAAAGCATTCTGAACATACAGAAGGATAAAATCGGAGCCCAGTCTTTTATCAACAATGACCTATTTATTTTAAGAGGGATTGAAGCTCTATAAACAGGCTAGTTAAAGTCTCTGAGTTCTTTTATTATTATTTAATGCCTGGAAAACTTGTTTACTTCAGTCTTGTTTCCTTTGTGCATAATAGTATACCTGATGTAACAGGGCCAGTATTCACATCTAAAGTATTAATGGCAGAGTCTGATAGTGTAGGAGACTACAAGGAACTGCACTACCGAGAAAAAAGTCTTCAACAATGCCAGGGTCACACTGTCTTTTAAAATGAACTGTAAGTAGGTCATGCTTCAGCTGCAGGCAGGGTCGAGAGCATTACTGCACGATAAGTGCTTGGGTTGAGGAGCTTGTTGAGGGAAGTGGGGACAGCTCAGGTGACTGGGATGAGGACCTAATTGTGATGAACATGGAGATATGAATCCATCTACATGATGAACCCATCTACAGATCTGCTGCTCAACCCTTTTACAAGGGGTTGCTTGCCCTACAGGGCATGAAGGTTTCCAGGTGCTTTCTCAAGGCAGGACAGAATCTGTTACTTATGTCTGAAATCCATTTTTCTGTTTGCTGTTTTTCGTGGTGGGGTAAGCGTGGTGTGAGAATGGATGGTGTTTGCTTGCTTGCTTATTTTTTTTCTTCCCCATTTAATGATAACCTTTCTGGGGAATTTGGTTTGCCTTCATGAGTGTTTGCACAGATTTTACTGTCCATCATGGCACTGATAGCTTCCTATGAATAATAAGCCTTCCACAAAGAATACTGATATGCTTTAATACTAATGTTTCCCAGCAGTACTTGAAAGCTTTTCCTACTAAGTACTTAGCTTTGCCTCTATTTCATCTGGAATGGGGTCATTATTAGCAGTAATTTTGTGGGAAGCTGAATGTTCATATTGTAAAAACATGTTATGATTTCTTGTACAATTTGGGACAGAATTTATTTTCCAGTGTCTTTTCCTTGCTCATTTTTTTCTCTACTGAAAAGAAACATGGAGATGCCCATTCTCACATCCTCAGCACATCAGATCTGTCCCAGTAGGAGCCAGAAAATATATCATCAGAAAACAAAACTCTTGGTGTTACTGACAAGATTATCAAGGGTCTGATTGCACTTGAGTCCTACGGCTATATAAATTCTCTCTTGTGGAGAACATGAACCTAGGCAAACACATAACAGAACTGAGCACCAGTAGGTCTGAAAAATCATATTCTGAAAGATTCTATATTCCACTGCCCAACTTCATTCTGTCCTCTCTTCTGACCACTCTCACCACTCTTTGTGCAAAATGGGGTAGCAAGGTTTGGAGCAGAACATAAACATTTGTAAAGTCTCATTATTGCAACGAGCAGGAAGAGAAGAAAGAGAGGAGGAGGGAAGCAGGTTTGCTGGAGCACAAGCAGGGATGGGCAAAGCTAAGAGTACAATTAGCTTTTCAGTTCCCAGAAGATAAGAATTATCATGAGCAAACTTGGGATGGTAAATGAGGCAACGAAGAGTATAACATTCCCAAGGAGGGAATGTTTCTGTGTCCCCTGAGAACTGGGTCATCTGAGAACAGCCCCTGCAGGGATTCACTCAGAGTGAAATGGTAGCTACCTTATGAGGTGTTAAACTCTCTTTTGAGAAAACTCACTGAGTACCGAATGGCTGGTATTGGGTGGGATGTAATTTTAGCTAAATCATTTTAATTTAATTAAATTCTGTCCTACCCAATATACCAGTCATTCTGGTACTCAGTGAGAAAACTCACTGAGTACCAGAATGACTGGTATATTGGGTAGGACAGAATTTTTGCTAAATCATTCTTCTGGCCAATTAAAGCTTTTTGAATCATTAGAAATTAATCAAAATACAATGATTTTTTTGTCATTGCCACTACCTTTATGTGTGACACATAGTCTCATGTACCTAGTTCTTGTGTCAGCAATCCACAAAGTATTTATAAATGTGCTTTTTACTTTTCCCATTGTCTGTTTTAAAAATGTCTCCATTTTGGGAGACAAGAAGACATCCGTGGATGTTTAACTTGCCATTAGCATCTATATTTTATGTTTGAAACATTTAAAAGCTTCTGTTTTAAATAAAGATAAACACATCCCTAAACATCTGTGCAATGCATGACACAGAACAATTGAGTAAGCATCAAAGTGCTTAATAGATAAAACAGTGCTGGATGTGGTAAAATAAACAGGACTTAATCCCTTTATAACTTGAGTAAATAAATACAGCTTTAATTCAGATACAGTTTTGCCTTTAGGTTGTTCTGTTCTGTTAACACCTATCTGTCAGCAGTAATACCATGTAAATGAGCCACTCTGAGCCTTTCCCCTTGCATCTTGTTTAATCCTCTTCCATTCTTCTAATCATCCTACACACACAGGCCAATATCTATTTTCATCTGGCAAGATAGGATCTCCTAAGGAATTAAAGACAGTTTCCACTTAGCTCCACAGTAGGCAAAGGCTGGGCTGTGATCTAGGGCTTTAGGGACTTCTCATAATGCGCTGGTGCTCGCTAGATCGAAGAATTGAGTTCTGGCTACTGGATTTTTAATCCTCCTGTGGCTGATGTTGGGCGCTCCAGTGATTTAAGATCTTTGATTGCTCAGAGCTTGGCCCTTTGATTGAGTGAACTTCTGAAGACAGCGTGTGAGTGATTTCAAGTTAGTGGTTTTAAGTAACTACTGGAAAAAACAGATAGGAAAAGCCCTGTGATTAAGATGCACCATCTCTCTTTTTAATTGACTTTCTGAAGCTATCTGATGCTTTACTCTCTATACACAAAAGAAAAACTGTATAGATCAGTATTTGTTCTAATGAAGAACTCAAGTGTCACAGTATTTGTCTGTGCCTGTTTGCAGTGACATGTCTGTTAAAATTGTAGACACTAAAATATATATTTTAGAAACACACTTCTCACATGGCCCACATCAGAAATATCAGCAAATAAAGCCTCAATGCACAGGGCTAAAATCAATAGTTAATTTTTGTTTGTAATTTATTTTCAGATACTATATATTTGCCAGCTGAAGAAGAGTATATGCATAAGAGAAGAGACAGGCAGCGGTCATGGAAATCTATTTATCTTGGCAATTTGAAGTATTAGCAGTTTGTGAAACTTTGAAGTGACCTCACATATTTCTTTAAAGATGAAGCTAGGGCTTATAAAGTAAGACAGTGCCTGGGAATTTAACAACTTTGCTAGCCAGGAGCTGAGTTTTCCTACTCCTGTCTTACTTGCTGCTTAATTGTCAGGTTCACAAAGCATTGCAGAAAGCTGCTCCTTTTGCTTAGTGAGTCAGATGTAGGGTAGTAACCATGTTTCAGCACAACCACAGCAGTTACAGATATCATTCCTATTCACTGGGTATGTAAATTAGGTCTGTTTCTTAGACCTTTTTGCAAAGACAATAGTGTAGGGATCTTTGCCTTACAGCAATTCAGCCATTTCAGGCATGCACCAACAGCTAGTTGTTTTAAAAAGTGTATGCATCTCTTTACTGACCTTGTAGATAGAGGAGTTTTAGTTTATAGTTATGTAGCACATTTGGTATGTTCTGTACATGTTTCTCTCTATAAACCGTGTGTGTACGTCTCCTCACTCCCATAGAGGTGTTTAAATGAATGTGGTAGCTTCAGGAGCTATGAAAATCATTAACATTTCTCCTTCAGTGAATTAACTCTTGCTTATCTCCTCCAGTGAGGGTTTCTTGTGCATTTCCTTCACCCAGCTGTCGGTTCAGAACAAAATGTCAGGTTTTCCTCCATGTTTCACCCTCTCATTGCTTTTGCTTTGTGTAGACTTAGCTCACTGTTTTGGGTGCCTGTCTCACATTTGTCTTATATCTTTCCCACAATTGTCTTTCACAAGCTAAGGTTTACAATCCTCCCAGATTTCAGCTTTTGCATTGGAGCTGCACTGTCTGAAGAATGGGAGTGTTTGATGCTGATACCCTTTTGTTCTGTGTGAACATCCTCTGTAATCTTCTCGAGCTGGCTTTAGGGAATGCACAACTTTGCTTTTGCACTTGAAACTGGGCTTAGTGAATATGCTAATAAACTGTGCATGTGAGTTTGGGAGTCTTATTCATACAGCACAGACCATCCTACTGCATTTCTGATGGGCACATACTTGGTCATTTGGGCATGATTTTATGTGTGCACATGATGTGGGAAATCTGCATAACCAAATATTGGGCAGTATAACACTGCCTGTATAATCATTCATTAATTTTATTAAAGGTGAGCTGGGACTGGAATGAGGATTAATTATAAAAAGAAAAAGCATAATTAGGAACATATTTTTCTTCTTACAGCTTTCCTTTTCTCTGAATTCTTTTTCCTGGTGCCCTAATTATTTCCCATATTTTAAAATTCACTTTAATTTCAATTTAACTCTCCCTGGGCATGCAAACTTGACATTTTTTTTCCCCTCAAAGATTGATTGACAGCAGTTTTGGAACTGTGACAGTGCTAATTAAAACCTTGAATCTATGTTTTTATGAGGCCCGAAAGACTCTGCAGTGCTACAGGATCCAGAATCTTTTGTCTTGAATGATTTTTTTTAACAGCTAATATGGAATCATTATTAGTTGCCTTTCCTCAGGATTGATATCCAGCTCTCTATTTATCACTGATTTTAGGGCTTATGTCAACAACATGAGAAGTAGAAGCCCTCCCAGGCAATGATACCCGTTCTGTCTAGCCAGTGTAATTTTACCCTTTTCCTTTTCTTCTTGACAGAGCTGGGCAGAGTTGTCCTTACCAAATGGCAACACAGTTTAACTCGCAGTCCTGGGTGTTCATGGGGAATTCATGGTAGGAATACTGTGGTCATATTTTACTGTCTGTGGACTGACTGACTCTACTGAAACTGTGTTGTCAGGAATCCTCTAACTTACACTAGAAAGAATAATATTGTTAGCATAAGGCACTGAGTGCTGCCTGCATCAGAATTGGATCCTGATTTCTGGCTTACAAACTTTCTGGAGGCCAGAGTATTTCCAGAATGTTGAGGTAGGCGTGTCTGGAAGCTAAGGTAAGCATCTGCCACTAAGCCACAATTGTAAAGGCAATGTAGAATAACAATCCTTGCATTCTGTTGATATGTGGCTGCCTTCCTCTCTCTAACCCCATATTAGTTGCTTTTACAGTAGAACAGAGAAAATTGTAAAAAAAATTGCAGAATTAAAATTAAAGAAATTAAAGAAAAAAAAAAAAAGTGAGCATTAGGATCCAGCATTCCTTTCTTTGTGGCACTCAGTAGAAATGAGTAGCTCTGAAGCTGTGTGTGAAGACATTGTGCAGCAAACCTGGTCAGAGCATCCAGAGCAGGTTTTGCTGCTTTTCACAGTCATGATAGCACTGTGTTATTTCTTTGTAAGTACAGTTCATTCATATAATAAATACTTAGTGTGAAAATCTTGATGACATGAATAAATCAAACTGAACTGGAGGACTACTTCATATTTTAAGAATCTGCTTAAATATGTTGCACAGAGACATTAGTATAAATAATCTGTATTATCAAGTTTTAGCCTTTTTGGGGGGATGTTTTTTGATTGCCTGTCTGACCATGACAGAGGATACATTTAGAATTTCTGCAATCTTACACAACACTTAAAAATGGGCTATTTTCTCTTTCCAATTCTTGACATAAGTGTTCTGAAAGATAGTTGTATTTAAAGACTTTTTTGTTGTACTTCTTAATACAGTAATCAAAAATGGAAAATATTACCCTTATTTAATGTAAGTATTCTTGTACTAAAATGTGTGAAAATAGAAAGTTCAACACTCTTTTATTAAAATTAAGATAATATTGCTAATTCCTGCAGAAATAAAATCAAAACTGAAACAGTTTGGCTGAAAGGCCTCCTCTATCAGACACTCAACTTCTGGCATACTGGCTTTGACATTCTACTAATTGTTAGTTCTCCCAGTCACCATAGGCTCTGATTTTTCTTTCCTAGATGCACAGCCTAATCATTAGGATTGCCTGCTGGAGAAGGCACTGCCTTTTCAGCCCCTGAGTCCTTTCTGAGCATGATACACTGTTAGTCTTAGTTGCCTCCCCTGTGGGCCTGAATACCCAGTGTAAATATTTTTGTCTGAGTGCTTTTCCTCTCTGTCTGAATAGTTATGTTTTCATCCTCATCATCTTCCTCCCCTGAATCAAGGTCAGCAAGACCATCCAGAGGGAAGGACAGAAAAACAGCATTGTGACAAGAGATAGCAGAGCTCAGTGTGAATTGATTGGTGAAGGATGATTTTGAAAGATCTCAGCTGCTGTAAAAACAGGCAGTAAAAATGCCCAACATCTCCAGTTGATAAGAAAGATCTGTCTCTTGCCTGTGCATCTGCCACCCCATGCACACTTGCTGTGTGTATTTAGAATACATGTATTTCTTAAGTCCCTGCCTGCATCACTCCTTTGTCACAGTAATTTTCATGGGAAAAATTGCTATCCATCAATTTGTGAGCTCTTGGGCTATTTTGGAATACATCATGAGCATATCAGGGTATAGAGAAGAGAGGTGAAAATACGCTTAGCTATGGAGGACGAAAAAGCAGGTGTCTCTGATACATTTTTCCCTTCCCTATGCAAAAACCTTTCTGGCAATATTATCATAAGGAGCTAACACAGTTATTCTTGAGGAGCTCCTTTTGCCACATGTATTTAGTCTTGGCTAGAGTGGCTACTGTTTACATTTCTGATTTTAATATGAATGTCTGCAAGAAATTGCATCTGGTGATAGTAACTGCCTGCCATGGCAGTGATTGTGCCTAATTGCAGAGAAGAGATATCCATAGATCAAAAATTGCTAATTTGGGTCATCTCTGCTCATAAAGATAGGAAGAATTATGTGATTTTGACTCATTTTTACCTCAAAGAAGTATTTATTAGTCCCTGAACATCACATTTTCAAAAAGAAACAATACAATTAGTAAAATATAAAATAATAATTTTATCCCCCCCTTATAAATTATTGATAACATTTACAGTAAAAGTGTTCTGAATGAGAAGTGCTAGGCTCTGTATAATATAAAATGTTATAAGTACTCTTGCCTGCAAATGCTTATAAGGTAATTTTATGACAAGCACAATAGACTATAGCCAGCTACATACAGAATGGGAGGGTGATGGAACATCATAATGATCTTGTTTTGCATGAAAAGCAATAATATTAATTGATCATTCTCTGAGACAGACTACAGTGTAAAAAAAAATTGAAGTGTTTAATAAGACAAAATATAGGGTTTTTTTTTCTGAGCAAGAGTTGCTTATCAGTGTGCAGACATTGTAGCATCCCTTCTCCTCTTGATGAGTATCAGAGTGCAAAAGGTCTAGCTGATAAAATTCGTTAATGATCCAAAGGTAACTTTTGGAAGTAAAGGATATCAGATATTGGAGGCTGAATGAACTATTGCTCTCTGTTTAGTACCAGGGGCTTATCTTTCATACAGTGAAAAAAGGGAGCAAAGTTTGAGGCAGAATGACTGTCTACTTAGCTTTGTGAATCTGGATCTAAACAACAGGTGGAAAGGAGAGAATAGAACAGTGGTAACCACTGTGGTTTTCATCTTTCCTCAATGAATTTGTTTCTCCTAGTGTTTTTAGGCTGAAAAATAATCCTGCATTGTTATTAATCATATTTATTATTACAGTGGTTAAGGGTCAGCCAAGTATTGATCCCCATTTTGCTAAGCCCTGTACAAAAACAAAGTTGACAGTCTAAACAGATGAATTGAAAATAATGTAGAGCATAAATGAAGTAAGCTGCTCATAGCAGGTCTTATCTTGTCAGTTCCACAGTTAATTTTAGTAGGAGATGAATCATTCAAAAAGAGAAGCAAAAGAAGTTGGTTAGGGAATGATTGAAGGGCAGTAAAAGGAAGAATGTGGAAAAAGCTAAGTATGTGTTGGAGTCATGGAGCTGCTTATAAATGAAGAAGTGCATTGTAATTAAGAGACAGTTATCTATTATGAAGCCATTTCTCTCCAAAACAGAAAGTCTTATGACTGACATCAAGTTTGTGTTCAGAACCTCAGTTGTGCAACAAATTATTGAAGGCAACATACTTTCCTTTGTGTTAGCAGTGTGCAACTAATTTGTTTTCACCCATTTTTACAGCATCATTTGGTAGCATACAGAAAGTTGAAGGGAACCTGGGGCTGTTTCCAGCTTTTCAGCTCCTCTCCACCCTGCTCTTGCTTCCTGCAATAACAGCATAAGCCAGTTTCTAATATGCCAGATCAACTTTTGGGAATTACTGGTACTTATTCTACCCCCCTCAGACTAGGGCAGGCTTAGCCACCAGTAAGAATCTCATGTGGCCAGGAATTGCATGTGACTACAGAACCTTGTACTCTGCAGTCTTTGTGAAAGTCTCTACTCCTGTGTGTAGCCTACTTCTTGTGAATCCTAGGCCTACATGATATGGAGCCCTGCTGGAAGGAGGGAATCTTCAATGTCCCAGTGTCTGTCAGACACTTCCATTGCTTGTAGTTTTTATAGTACTGTCACTATTAGTGCACTGGAGCAGTTTGTCTGGACAGGTTGTGAAATGCCCATCCTCAGAGAGCTTCAAAATGAGATTGGACAAGGCCCTAGGCAATCTGGTCTAGCTTTGATGTTAAGCATGCTTTGAGCCATATGCTCAACTGAACGGCCTCCCATGACCCCTTCATACCTAAATGACTCTGCAATGACCCAAATTACACTACCAGTACATCTGTGAAATCTCTGGGCAAAAATTCTAATTTGATCGTCTTTTAAGTAAGTGTTTAGTAAGGGATACAAAGATGAGGCCTGAGTTGCCTCTGAATGAAACCACAGATCTTCCAAAGCTGCATTTGAAGCAAATGCAACTGCTCCAAAAAAACTTATCTTTAATGTCAGTGGCTTTTATTGATTCAGTTTTCTTCTGTGGGTTTACCATTTCTTGTTCATAGAGTTTAAAACAGCTGGTGCACTGTTCTTCATTAAAGAGTATGTCTTATTTAAGGACTGTGGTGGACTGAAAGAGTTCTCAAATGAGCTCAAGTTTGTGTGGTCTGTTTCATGGGACCTTTACTGCCACTTCTCTATACCTCCTTCAGGATTTCAGGAAAAACTTTTTGTGTTTTAGGATTATAAGCTTACAGGTGCTAACAAGTAGTCTTTTGGCACAAAACTGACATCAGATATAAATTTGTAAAAAAACCCACCTGTCTTCATTCTTCCCTTTCCTGAAATAAACCAGAAAAACTTCTGTGGTTTTAACTGAAATAGTTTCAGGTTTGTGCTAACTGCAGCAAAATTTGGTCGTTTATTATTCACAGCTGTTCAGCATTTGTAGAACCCATATAGAGGAGGACAGTGATGAACTGGAGTAAGGTGCAGGTGGACTAAGGGATAGTTGTACTTCCCTTCCAACTGAACTATTCTGTTCTATTTTGAAGTTCAACATAGGATGTAGAAGGTTGGACTTGAGATCTCTTGATGTCCTTTCTAACCTGAGTTGTCCAAAGAACCATTGCTCATTGCTCCTATGCTAAGAATCCTTTTCACAGTGGACAATCCCAAACACAATACACGTGTTTTATGCAAATGCTCCTGCTACGTGTGTCTTCTCCTCTGAAAAGGATGAAGAGAAAAATAGCCTTCACAAAGATAAATTTACTATTCTTCCTGTTTGACTCAATGGGGACCTGTGAAATCTACAGTTTCACTACACGGGTGAACTTTGTTTCTTAATTCCCTCAGTCATGCTGTGCATTTTCATCTGAATTTGGAGTTATTATAAGGAAGATAATTATGAGATAGAAAATACATCATACTTTAGGCTAAATTCTTTGTTAGGCCTATCTGCAAATCCCCTAATTTGTAGGTATTTACTTGCACAAAGAAAGCTAAAAAAATAAAGTAAATTTTGTGTTTCTTTAAAAGCTGTGTAATATGCAAATATCTATTTGATAGATCTCATTAAAGAGTTTTCTGAAAATGTACTAAAAAAGAAGTCTTGTTTAGGTAAGATCAAATTATTTTCTGGAATAATGAACTAAGGGCTCAAACCAGTGTGAACATGGTTACAAAAATGAGAGAATGACAACTTAGGCAAATTCTGTATTTTGCTTCCTATTAAGGGGCATCACTTGATGCCAGCACTGATTGATTGATCTAAGAGCTGAAACTTAGTCTAAGCAAGGATCTTTTGGATTATCAGATAGGGAGCCAAGTGACACAGAAGGAATGTACTCTTTTTCAGGATCTTTCACTTTCCTTTAACTTTTTACATAAAATCAGACCACAGGTACAACAAAGTGAGGGACAGAATAATTCTAGTGGCCAAGCTTCAATGAAGAAGGGCAGCATGGAGGACAGAAATTTGTTTCAGAGTTTTATGAATAGAGGGAAATGGCATGTTGGATTTCTTTACAGATATACAGAGTTCTTGGGCTTCTTCTTCCTGAGGGGATGCTGAGTTATGCAAAAAGTGTTTTTTAAAAACACTGAAATGTCCCAGATTTTTTGTTGTGAAAAATTAATAACAATGAAACAGGACGTTTCATTTAGGTACCTAATTCATCATTTGACCACCTAAATCAGTGCAATTGGTTTCCTTTATGTGACACAAGTAGAATTTTAGAACAGATTTAGGCTTCAAATGCACTTGTTAAAACAGATTTCATCTTAGTGTATTTGCATAATCACTTGGTGATTATGCATTACTGATTTGTGTAGCCAGTGTTCAAAACTGCTGTTAATGATGTCAAGTCTTTGTAGGAAGTATTTTTTGAAGACAACATAGCTTTTTTTTTTTTAGTGAACTAGAAGTAGTTTCTGAATTTGCTTTCTTATCATGTCCATACTCTGGCTCTGTAATAGGTTATTATATGTTTCAAGTTCTTAGGCTTTTGGATATGGTAAGAAAAAATGTAAGTGTCACTTCTGGAGTATACAGTAGGTAGTTTACTTTGTAAAAAGCCAATAACTTGGCTTTTTTCTTCTTCTTCCAAAACAGAGGTGACAGGTTATTTTTAAAAACACATCTTAGGCAAGTAATTCAAACCTCAAATTTCTATAGTCCTTTAAGTGTCATTTTTTTTCCTAAAGGCTGTTATCAAAATAATCTAAATCACTTTCTTTCTATTAATCAAAGAATTACAGCACTTAAATTTGTAGTTGTCACTCACATAGTTTGTGCCTAAAGCATTTTGAAATTGTTTTGTGTGGTCTTTTCAATCACTCTGGGTTTTTTTCTCAAGACGTTGTCAACATGCACAAAGAATGGGATCACAATGGTAATGAATTTCATTCCTTTGGGACTTACAAGGTGAGATGTAATCTGATCTCCAAGGGTTTTAACAAAAATAGTCATTGTTTCAGAAATTCTGACATTAAACACAATCAACAACTACTCAGTCAATGGAATATCTTTCTCAGCAAATTGGAAAATACAACCAAGACTTTCCTACTCAGCTCAAAAAAGCCTAATGAAATGCAAAAATTAGCATCTTCAAGAAGTCCTTCCTTGTTTTCATATTGAAAGTTCAAAGATGGGTAACACCTCATCATTGCTTTGGGCATTTTATGTTATAGCAGAATTCCTAAAACAGCACCTGCATTATGAGATTAGAATAAATTAGATTAGATTAGATTGTTATTATTACTAGGAATTATTTATTCATGTTGTAGAAACTAGGAAAAGCAGATGTTACTGTACTAAAGACCACCTGATCTTGAAGTATTTTTGTCTAAAAGTAACAGGGACAGATAAAAAATAATGAGGAGTTCAAAGACTGATAGATTAGATCCATTTACATATTGGAGAGTCATGCATAAAATAAATGTGAACATAATATTTCTAATATGGGCTACTGCAAACAGTATGGTAATTTTAAGTTGATTCATTAATCAGCTGGACATTTTTGAGGTCTAATGTATTCTTTGACAGTGTATGTTCTTAATTAGCTCAAATTGAACAAATAGTATTTATCTAAAGATTTATAGGATAAATAAACACAAAATTTAGCACAGCATAATAGACTTCCTGGGGTGATATAGACTTTTTTATTACCTCTAAGTAGGTTTGTTGATTAAACTGTAATATACAAAAGAGATGAATATTAATTGTTATTTATTAAACATTATTTTAAAAACTCTATTTTACAGTTTCACACTTTGCTAAGCTCACTTTAAGTTGACAATTAACAGAAATATAATTCATAATAAAACTGTTAATATTTAACACTTAGCAAGTCATGTTGATGTAGAGAACAATAAATATATGTAAATTATCCACTGAAGTTGACCACCACTTATGTAGTCAGACACATCCAATGTACTTATTAGTGACATGTATCTCCCCAAATTGTATTGAATTAATTTAAAAACCAGGCAATAAAATCAGTGCTGGTAGGAAAAAAAAACCCCAAGAATGAATTATGTTTAGAATTGGACAGGCATATTGAAGGAAATAAAAATATTAATGAAGGAAATAAATACATTCTTCTTTTTTTCTTTATTTTATTCAAAGAACAGACAGAACTCTTGGGTAATTTTCTCCACCTTTCTGACAGCCCTGACAGAATTGAATGTTGTGGTTTGATGCCTTTTTTTTTTTAATCAGTAGGACAGCAAATAAGAATTTTACCCATGACAGCCAAAGAGTCAGAACAAGACAAGAAAGGTAAATTTCCTCTAGTTACTTTCATAAAGTTACAGGCAACTCTGCAAAGCCTTGAAAGGTTTTTTTTAAATGATTTTCTGATTGTTTTGTAGATAATGTAATAAAATTGTAGATTAATGCAATGAAAAATAAATTTCCTGGATAATTTGCACATTTCTTTTAATTCTGAGAATAAAAGAATAATATGGAAGTTAATCAATTACTTTGTTTAAATGGCTATTTTGGGGAACATTTGGCATACTAATGAAGGGGGGACAGTTCCACTTCTCAGTTCTGACTGAGGCACATCACAATTAAAATTTTAATAACATTAAAAAAATTGAATATTTTATTTGCTATTTCTTCTTGTTTTAGTAGCCAATTTGAATTTTTTAAACACAGTAATCTTGCTTTATTCCCTTGCTTTCTCTTTTTTGCTTCTTTAATGATGCCTTTGATATCTATTGAGATGGGGAGAGGGAAAGTGGGAAAGAGGAAAAACAAGAAAGTATTAATTGAGGAAGAAAACAGAATTTGGTGAACATTTGAATAAAATGTGTTTAGTAGGTGACTTGCATCATGTTATCCTCTTCCCACAGAAAACCCTGGACTGTTCTAGTATATTTTAAGGAAGCTATCTGAAATCACACAAAGAATTGAGAGATCAATAGACTAGCTTAGTTACTCAAGCAGTAAAAATCAATTTTGTGGTCTCTTGCTTTCTAAGCAAAGTTTGTGGAATTACACTGTAATTATGGACAAAGTATGCAAAAAATTAATTTGCATGAAGGACAGCAAAA
This sequence comes from Melospiza melodia melodia, assembly GCF_035770615.1. Lineage (NCBI taxonomy): Eukaryota > Metazoa > Chordata > Aves > Passeriformes > Passerellidae > Melospiza > Melospiza melodia. The sequence continues at coordinate 111,527,194 of NC_086194.1, read as the reverse complement.
ATGGAACTGTATCTTTTTTCTTTATCAAAGAATACTAAATTCAATTCCTTAATGACATTTTCAAACAAAATACCTTATCACTTAAGTAAAGTCAACTATCCAGTAAATAAAGTACTTAATCTTCTTCTTAACATATATTTAATTTTCATTATTATGTAATCTCTTTATAATAGTATGCATTCATCTTCATCCTTTAGGTGTAAAATGGGGAAGAAAAAAAAGTGTCTTTGATTACAGTATTTACTCTGACTTGAAAGACAGACCTTTCCTGCCATGAGTGGATCAGATCTGCTAAGGGGGCTAGTGGTCAATTTATTGTCAATTTTTTTTTTCAGTAAATCAAGACTGCATCCACACCAGCAGCAACAAAAGAGAATGCACTGTCACATGAAAAGTCTGGATCCCAGATTGTTGTGTTCAGTGAGACTCTATCCAGTGGCTAGGATTCAGGGAACAACTGACTACAGTGAGCTCCATTTTTATATTTCAATTTGATCCCCTGTTGAAGAACATGTGGAAGGGTTAAGCATGCCTCATTCAGTCTGGAAATGCATCATGCATATTTGTGCATGTGAGACAAGAGATGTGGCCAGTGGGGCCAGTGTGGGTTTGAAGGATTCTGGATATTTTCATGGTAAACAATTGCCAAATCTCACATCATTTTTAAGGTCATTTTACAGTAAACTACCCAGGAGATACAGGACCTAGTCCTTAGGTTGCATAAACAAAAGGTCTGCCCAGCATTTTAGAAAGGAGATATGATACCCCTCTTATTAGGATTATTTTACAAAATTATGACTGGGCCTGCCCAAGAAGAGGCAAGACTGACTATTCTTACCTCTGTGAGAGACGAATGCTGCATCTGCATGGTAAATTACATTAGTATTGTATATACAGCACTATCACCATCTTGCCATTATGTTTTGTATGGCTTCTGGGAATACAAAAATAATCAAAAATGGGTGCCATAGGCTGAGATGCACATAGTTTCAAATTCTAGCTGGTGTGTGTAGAGTGGCTGCAAAAGTCCTGTGTACCTTCAGAAGATGTGTACCTGTGTTCATGTCTGGTAGGAAGCAACTAGAGAACAGCAATAGGATCACTGAAACCCCAAGGGACTTAAAGAATGGTTTGACTTTGACAGGACCCTAAATATCATCCAAACCCCTGCCATGGTAAGGGAAGCCACCCACTAGATCAAGTTTGTTAAACCCCCTTCCAGCCTGGCTTTGGACCCTTTCCATGGTGCTCATGATGCTTCTGTGTCTTCAGCTTTGACACCAAAACTAGCGGGTAATAGGTAAATTTAATATTAAAATTTTAGAGTGGACAGGGTACTGAGGATATTGAAATCTAACACAAGTCAGATGTCACACTTGCATTGTTACTGCAAGAGAAAAGAAAAAGCTGTGGCCCTGTGTGGGGGATGGAACAAGAAAATGGGTATTCCAAACCCTTGTTCTACCCATCTAGTGTTGATTTTTTTTCCTGAGAAACTTCTATCCATGTAACTCAAGAGAAAAAAAATACAGCAGTGGTTAAGATCCTTAGTTTAAGGCAAACTTTTCACATATTTGAAGAATACATTGTAGACATCATCATGTTTAGAAATTCTTAGTGGGCTTGTTGCTTGTGTTTTTAGAACTTATTCTACTTAAATTAAACTCCAAAGGGATTTTAACAGAATGAAAGATTGACAAGTACTATTTATCAGCATTTAGTATTAAAGTAACCTGCTTAAGTCAATGCACTGATAAAAAAAAAAAAAAGCCAAGCTTGCCTTTTAGAGTTCTTTAAACAAAAATACTTATTTTGATTGCAACAAAAACACCCATAAATCTATGCACATATATATTGATCTTTCTTTCCTCTTAAAAATGACTCTGTCCCAGTAAGTTGGCATATTTCATAAACAAACCAACAAATTATTGATCCATCATATACTCTAAAAATCCTGTGAAGAATCTAGGTTGCTTTTAAGTTCATGTTGTACCTAAGGGAATGAGAAACTACAAAATGAAAAATAGATGTTTAAAAAGAAACACTAATATTAGAAGATGTATAGTTACTTTTCCTCCTGCATAACCTTTCATTGTAATTCTTTCAATGTAGTTCATTAAAAAAATTCTTTATGAGCTAATAGATTGTTATTTGGTAATATGATTCTTTGTGGTGACTATTAGTTACTACATTAATTATATGTCCCTGCAGATATCTCTGTTCCTTTTTGGCAAATGCTATGACAGCATATATTTTCTTTCAAAGCAATCATACAAAATTAGGACTGCCTGACATCTTACTATTGAAAGCAAAGTTATATTCAGCTTGGGTTAGAGATGGATTCTGGTCACATGTCCTTTTGAAAAGGAAATAATAAAGTAGATTATAGATGTTTATTAGTACTAATTTAATGAACAATGCTGTGAAAAGAAACAACCAGATAGATTTTTGGTTATTCAACCTATGTTCCTCACAGTGTTTTGAGCAGCTGATGTGACCCAGTCACCAGGAGCTTAACTGTGAATGACTTCCTAGAGAGGCATGGTAGCAAGACATGGTCCTTTGGAAAGGAGAAAGAATTAAGGATATTAGTTTGTGGTAAAGTGAACCACTGTTGGTGGCTATTTATTCAGTCACTTATCCATTAACCACTAAGATGCAATTCTCCACTAAAGTGTAATAGTGGGGTTGCACAAGCTGCAACTGCTTTTGCAAAACCCTTTTCTTGAAGTAGCTGAAATTCCTGTATTATGCAGGTACCAGAAGGTAAGACTTGGGTACCTCAGTGCGAAACTCTGGTCTGAAAAGCTCTTCCCTCTGAAACAGCTGTCTAATACTGGTGCTGTTTTTCAGGTAGACCTGAAAGGTTCCAGAAGCAATACTTGATAGAAACACTAGAAAGTTGTTTCCAGCAGTTAAAAAACACCAAAAGAATTAAGTTTCTTTGTAACCGTTTAACAGCACACCTGAAACACAAATCACAGATTACAAACCAGAGACTGTAACTGTTAGCTCTTCTCTCCTCCTCTCTTGCACCACTGCAGGCTAGAGCTGTGCAAGGAATGAGGCTTTTTGACTAATGGCCATGTGGACGTTTACTGTTTGTAAAATATTTTATGGCAAAGATTGCATGAGTACTATGAGAAGGGAAAAGCTCTCTGACTGTAACTTTAAGGGTCAAGGGACTTAACAGAGTTTTCTGAACTCTTATTTGACTTTGCCAGGCTGTATGTTGAAGAACATCTCCACCTTCACTCTATTGTATCACTGCTGAGAGGGTTGTAGAGAGGAGATTCTGGACTGTGATGTTGAACTGGGAAAACAAGTCAGCTTTTTCTGACCTTGTGGTAAGGCCCACCTGAAATTTTCAGAGAACTGTGGTGGAAAACTTCCTTTAATCCAGATACAGACTCATTTATATGAGGAGAGAACCATAAAGCTTTCCCTCCCTTGTCTGAGTGAGAAGAAAAAAAAATCTCAGCACAACAAACAGAGAGATGTATTATTAGTATTCACCCCATGAGGGGGATATCAGAATGACTCATACTGAGCTGCTGCTCTGAAGGCTGTTTTATATTCTCAGCCCAGCTGGTCTAAGATCAAGGCTTCTCAAATAGGAGTACTTTACACTCATAGGCTTAACATACTTTATACTTGCACTGACTTTTTAAAAAGCTAGATCCTAAGGTAAAAAATTGTGAAGCTATAAACACTCTTAGCTTTGACATTCAGAAAGTTATATTTAAAATGTATTTGTAGAGCAGTTGCTGTGTAATCAGTGTGCTGGGTATTTAAAGATCATTTTGGTGTATTTATTTGTATTTGTCATATTGGTTTTATGGGAAACAATACTTTGAATGATTAGTTCAGTATACCACATATGATAATGTGTGATAATTGACATGAAGCTGCACCTTGGTGTTATTTAGATGCTTTGGTTGGTAAATGAGGTGAGAACGTATCATAACTTTGACAGTAAATTTAAAGAAATATTGTATCAGTCTTCCTTAAAAAAAAACCAAACAACTTTGAACAAAGATAACTCAAGGGCTGCAGATAATCCAAAATACAGGAAGAGCAAATGTTCTGCATAAAATAGTCAGAAAGTATAAACTACTTTTTGCTTGATTATTTTTGAGAAGAAATGCTGCATTATCCACAAAGATGAACAAAGTATTTTTCATGTCAAAGTTTACAATGATTGAGTAATAGTTGTTTAGTTCTTCAAGAAGGACTGCCAGATGCAGAAAAAAAATACAAACATAAGTAATAAAAGTAATTTTTTGTATAATTAAAGGACATAATTGTTGAAACAATTTTACTACTAAGGAAATGAAGCATATGAAGCATATGCTATCAGTCACTCCTACACAGGATTTAAGTATGACTACATTTTAGTGAGTGCTTAAACCTAAAATTAGGTTTAAGAGAGAGAAAAATCTGTATATTGTCAGCAAAATGCCATTTCCCTTTTCAGATGAAAAAACAGTAATTAACTTGGTTGAAATTCGAATGTTTCTGTATTGCTGCTAATGCTTCAAAACAATTGAAAGATGTAATGTTTCCGAAAACACATAAGAATAATCCGCTTTTTCCTTTTTTCTTTTTTTTTTTTTTGACAGCAATCAAATTTCATTAGAATTATTTGGTATTGTAATAAGTTTAAGTGAATTAGAGGGATTTCTTGGCAGCTTTTCATTATTTAGTGTCTACTGTGCTACTGCTAATTTGGGGAGGAAAACAGTTCATGATAAATAATGAAAAAGATTTGCTTCTAGCTAATTACTTAGCTCATATGCTGCATAATGCAACAAAGTATATGATAGATTAGTCATCATTTGATCATGTAGAAAACAGAAGTTTTCAATTACACTGCATGGCAACAAGTTTTCTAGTTGCTGGATGTATTTCGTTTTCCTAACTTAAAATATATGGAAGTATTGAGCTATATCACCCTAAGAGTAGCTTTATTAGGTTGAGAGACTCTTGATTATTTTCCAGCTATTTAAAGTTAGCTATCAAATGTCAGAGGAAACTAGATTTTTCAGTTCTCTGAAGATGGAGGAATGGGAATGGTGGATTCATACCTGATGCCTGAATATTAATAATTTTTCAGTGTATGTTAAAATATAAATTAGAAAAAATGTAAATTGTCTACATTTAATAATATACAACTGGTCTCAAATATCTGACTCCACTTTTTGATTTTGCAAACAAAGCTATCCTTACCTGATCCAGTATCCTTTTGGAAAAAAAGTCAAGCTTCTCAAAGGCTCAGTAATGAAAAGGACTGGGTATAGAGTGCTTGTCAGGAATATTGTAATGAGATGCTTAGTAGAGCATGCATACAGCTGCAGAAGTGTTGTATTAGGAAACAACATTTCAATCTTTAAATCTTGAGTATGTTAATTACTTAAAGCCTGTGGAATTTTTGTTCACTCTAATACAACAGTAAGAATAATATTTCCTTGAGTAAACAGGATTGCTACGAATACAGAAATTTGATAAACATGGATTCTGTAGAGACTGTTTAAATTTGAATTTTATTTCCCTCATACATGACAAAAGTTTTACGAATTGATTTACAGTGCCTATTTGCATGGAACTGCATTAAGCAGGTATGGCTTAAACTTTACAACTACAATACTGAATTGTATGTCTTGAAGTTATAAATTAATATACTCTCATATTAGTTGAAAAATGATATTTAGTTTTATATGTAGTTAATTTCCAATGAAATTATAATAATAATTGCCATCTCCATATTCCACATATAAAGGATAATTATTAATACACTGACTAATAATATAGTTCAGAAGCCTGTGCTTCCTTTTGTTACCAGTCTTTGAGTGGAAAACTAGTTGGCCATCTTGCAGTTCTTTCATATATGTCAGCGGTGAGTGACCAAAACCTCAGCCTGGTTCTTTATTGCCCAGTAAAGAAATAGGACTGAATGCAAAGTGTGAGGTTAGTGCTTCAGTACCAACCAATTAGTCTAAGGGGAAAACTATTACATGTAGGTGAGATCCATCTATTTAATAGATCAAAATAATTCAGCCCTGAAAGAATGGTGGGAAGGCAGCAGAGGGAAGCTGTTCACAAGATTATCCCATTGGAAGGATTTTCAGTACATGGGATTATCTGTAATGAGATTAACCACTGGGAGATCAAATTCTGAATGGATGCTTCAGGGAGACAAAATGTCCACTAAAACAAAAGAGAAGTGGGAGGTAAAGGCTGCAGGATTTAAATAAAGTCTAGTCCTGAAAGTCCTGTTGTTCTGGCAGCAATAATGGCAAGACTGGTTGGCAGACAACCAGGAGACACGTCAAGTGCCCATCAGTAAAAGACAGTGTTAGGAAAAGGGTTTCTAATGAATGGAGCAATGCTGAGATATAATAAAAGGTGGCCACTGATTCTTCTGCATCAATGGGCAGCTGAGAATCCTGTGAGCAGCAAGATGATGCTGCAGACAATTACAATGTGTGGTGCATTTTGTGTACAGTTACAGAGATTGGCTTAGACTGGATTTTAAATAAGAGCCTAGAATGGAGTACAAAGCTACAAGATGTGCAAAAAATAGGTATCATTTATGCTTTAAGCCATGCAGGAAATTTTAGACATGTTTAACAAGTGATTAGTATTCGAGTAAATAGTCAGTAACCAAATTTTGGAACCTTTTTTCACTGATGCAACATTTAGACAAAACAGAAAATGTTTTCGGGGAGGTAGGTATCAGTATGAACATATGTGAAAGGGAATGTCAATAAATAAACTTTTGTTTATCAAAATCAAGATACTTTCCAAAAGATACTTTCCAGATACTTTCAGTCCAAATCAGTAGTTTGGCATTTCCAATTAACTTCAGATGCTGCTAGTGGGAAAGGTTATATTTTTGAGGCCAAAACCAGACATAGAGATCACACTTCCATCAGAAATGCAACTGTAGATTTGCCTCTCAAACTTTGGGCATTCTGCATATTTTGACCTCTTCTTGGGGCAGAAACTCACTCAAGCCATATTTGCTCAGCAGTGACCTTAGCATATCTAGTAGAGACATCTGAAGGCTACTTTAAAAAAAAGAACAACATGGAAGACATGGCTCAGGAAAAAGTATTCTGTCTGCAAAGAAACAATATTTTGTTCACAGACATTTGTTTTGCAGTTACACAAGTTGTAAGATAGGTGACTTGTTTTAGGTAGAAATTATTATATATAACAACTGGCTAAGCAGCTGTGTCTTACCTAGACCCATCACCATGCCTGGTGTCCATTATCCCTGTCTCACTAGAGTGAGAGCTATCAACACACAGCTCCTCTGTTGAAGGGTCTTGAGCTATTCTGCATGTCACACGTAGGAAAGGATAGGTTGTATCTATTTTTTGTGGCTGGCTTTTGGTGGTGGAAGTGAGCTACAGAGGTGGCCTCTGTGAGAAGCATATATTTTATGTGTATAGATAGTAATGAAAATCCAAGTTTAAAGCTTTGAGCAGTCTGAATCTGCTTTCCTGTGTAGGTTATCCAGTTATAATTTTCTCTGGGAACTACAGAATTAGTCAAAGGCCATAAAGCATGTACCAAAGAATAAGGCCAATTTTTGTAAACACACTTTTAATTTTTTTAAATTTGGCAATGTCTTAGATTTTATTGGAATTTAATGGAGCTTGTCAAATACTTGAAAAGAATTTTTCTCAAATAAATTATTCAGCAAATATTGGTATTATACATTAATTAATTTATTCAGGGAATAATATTCAGCCAGCTGCCCGATTGGTCAAATGCTGCTAAAAGCTGTTTGCTGAAGAACAGTTTTGATGAGTAACAGCAGTACTCTTTGAATAATACATATGGCAAAGACTACCTGCCCAGTTCTGTTTTTATTAGATTAGACACTTTGAAGGCTTTCAGCTGACTGGCCATGGAAGCTCTAGTTACACAAGACCAGTTTAAAACCTAGTTATTTAGTATGTCTTGCTAATACATTGATTCAGGAATGGTGAATATTTTGCAGTGGTTCGCATAACATTAATATTTTCTGAAAGTTGAGTTTGCAGGACAGCCGAATCCAAAGATAATTGGTTGTTTTGGCTATTTAGTTTAATGCTTTGTAGAAATTTTCTTCTCTGATCTTTTTTCCTTGGTAACCTGGCTATGTCCTTCAAGAGATTCAGGACTTCTGTCATCTATCCAGCAGCTCCAAGAAGACAGTGGAAGTTGTATTCCTAGTGACTTTTGAAAACCAAGGGAGCTCTAGTTATTTGGATCCAGACTAATCATGGAACTGACTTAAAGCTCTTAAAAAACATTGTTATGGTTGTGGAAGAGTTAGGTCATGCTGCAAAAAAGTGAGAAAGGAAGCATCATAGACCATGAGATTTAGAGGGACTAAAATTGTGTGAATGAGCAGGTTTAGTACTGGCCTTCTTGGTTGGCCTTGTTTGAGCTTCATTCTTTCCAAAACATCAGGGCATTAGGTGTATTGCTACTTTCAGAGCACCAGCAGGTTTAATTAATCCAAGCTAGCTCAGATTGTGATTGTTTGACTCTTCAGTCCTGTGTTTTTATTCAATTCAGAAGTCCAGGACTTATGTTTCAGTTCATACTCTGGAGATTCATCCTGCTCAATACTTGGCAAGGGAATGACTGCGCATGATGTGTCCAAGCAACCCTGCACAATCCATTTGAACTACAGTCAGAGACTGTGAACGTGACTGAGGAAGCTAGATCTAAACTACAACATAAAATAAACATAATAAAACACATCTGGAAAGCAAGGTACCTTCTATGCCTTGCTGGCCTCCATTAGCCCAAGCTGTCCTGTGGTTATGTACAACATTCTATTGCTTTAGCCTTATGAAACTATGTAGTGAAGCTACTATGTAGTGAAGCATGTCAAGATGATCTGTTCTCAGAAGCTGGGCCTACAGGCACAGCATCACAGGCTATGTCAGTATTAACCAGTAAATGAGTCCAGCATAACAGCAACATCCTCCTAGGGCTAGAGGATCTGACATCCCTACTGTTTATTTCCATGGGGTTTACTTTTGGCTGGTTCTAGTATGATTCCATGGTCTAAATGCCCAATTTCATCTGATATGCATTGGGTGTGCTGCTGGGGAGTGAGCCTTTCTAGTTTAGTTTAATCCAAATAGACTCTCTACTGCACAACACAAATGGAAACCCAGTTACTTGGGTGCATACCTCGGTTGAACAAAACACTAAAGACATGCTCATGGCTGTAGGTTTACAGTGTGTTAGATTTTAGATAATCATGGAACCAAATTGGAGTTTTATTATACTTTCTCATTTAAAAAGGCAGGGAGAAAAGCAGTCATATTTTACTGAATTACACCTTTCAGATTTCTTTAAATGAGCTTGCACTGGTGAGTGAGTTGAGCAGAGAAGTGAAGTGAGGTGTTGAGGATTTGAGAAATATATTTATTCCACAAATTAATTAAATTTGGAATTACAAATGTGTTTGTGTTTGTCAAAGCCCCACAGCAATGCATATAGTGTTAACCATGAAAATATTACAAATCAGTATCACTTCTGAGCTACAAAACAGTATTGTTAGGCTCAGTTACAATGCCAAAATGAATATACAATTTTTGATCTCTGTTTTTTTATTAACTGAGAAAATACCAAATGATATGACAAGCAAAGACCTTTAAATCTGCATGTCCTCTGGACTATAATAGTTTTACTCTAACTGCATTCATGTGAGTTAAAAATATTATGGGTCAAAGGCAGGCCTAGGAGGCCCTCAAGAATGACCTAATTATCTACAATACATTTCCACTTTTCTGTATCTGGAGGCCAATTAGTTTTCACATTATGTACAGTGGACTATATTTTTGTGTCTCTTGTAGTCACTTGAGCCTTAAGAATACTGTAATAATTCAATATAATAATGGAACATAATTGAGATCTGTGATTTAGTATTAGAAGAAAGAGCTTGAGTCAGAGCTAACTACTATATGAACTACACCAAAGACATACAACTATATGCCTAACATTTTAGACAGAATTTGGGGTGAGGAATAATAAGGGCTAAGTCTCTTCCTCTCAAATCTACTTATCTGCATTTTGGCTGTGTTCTATATACTATGACAATGGTCATACTGCAATGTACTATCATGATAGCCAATGACTCAATCTAATCTAAATGCCTTAGAAAACCATTAACTTTTTTTGCTTTTTTGTGTGTAAATTGGACTAATTTAAACCTTCTGTGCCTTTATTTCCTGGTGATGACATTCAGTTCTGATTTTGCACTGCTTTGACATAACATTATGGATTATTTCAAAGTAGAAAGCTAAAACTTACTAGTAGAGCTAGGTTTTGCTCTCTGTATTAAAAAATATAAATTCTTCTAACTAGGTGCATCCTCCTCTGATATGAAGCTGTTTCCTTTCCTTTGTCTGTGGAGTGAGTTGAAGAAGGCATACACAGTACTACTGCCCACCAGGAATGGGCAGCACCACTTCTGTGTTTGGGGCATGTAAGAGCTGAGAGCCAGAAAAATGTGGTACCCAGAAAGTGATGGTGGCGCTCAAAAAATCCCTCAAACCAAAACAAAATTCCCACCTCACCAAAAAAAAAAACCAAAAAAACCACCAAACCCAAAACCACAACAAAACAACAAAAACTCAAGAAAGAAAAGGACAACAAAAAAAAAAGGCATGAACCAGCGCAACCACATTAAAAGAAACAGTTGAAAAAAATATGATGACACACAAATAAAAGATTCAAGGTGGAATTTCTAAAGAACTGCATATTGGACTGATGCTATTCCAGCAATGGATACTTCCCAAAGCCCCATGCAAAACTTATTCAAGTGTACTTTATATTAGCTGTCTGCCTTGTCCTCTGTGGTGACCTAATGCTCTCCAAAGTACAATACAGAGTTTCTTCATGTTCAGCCCACAAAGGTTGTCTTGACCTTCTTGCACCTTGACCTGGAATCACACTTGCTCGGTATTATTTTAGAATTCAGTGAAGAATAGTGTGATGAATGGTTGAAATATTTCTTTTGCTCACTGAATACACATTGTGTGCTCTGCTCTGTTAACAAGCTTGTGGCTGAGCAGCCCATTCTGTTCAGGATCAGGAAAACTCTCCAGACAGAAGAGAGGTTGTGTATTTCCTTAAGAATATTCTTCTTGTGCAGCTGGTACAGGCATCTGGGCTATGGGGTGACGCACATTGAGATGGCTGGAGGTGAGGTGCATTTTAGTAATGTGGGATTTGTGTGAAAGGAAATGCAGCTGAGCTTCAGGTAATGGGGATGATAAGACATTGCTGTAGAACTTCAGAGGGTACTGTGAGGTTGGTGCATGTTAGGAGTTCAGGACTAAAGGGAAGGGCATTCCTGCAAGGGATGGTATATAAAGGACTCCACACTTCTAGTTTCAAGCTGCTTTATTCAGCAGTCCTGAGTGTTATCTTACAGCTTCTGCTTTTGCCAGCATTTAGAATGTGGGTTCCTTAGTTCTGCATCCTTGCTGTGGGAAGGAGGATTCTCCTCTGAGTGCTACATTGGGTACTGGTGCAGGTGGGTCTAATTCTGTGTTTGGTTCTTTTGGTGACATTGTGGGACTTTTTTAAGTAGGGGACAATTTGCTTATTTTAATACTAGCTGGGCTAGGCTTTTTACTTCTCTTAAATAAAGCTAATATTGATTCCTTTACCATAGCTATTACTGTTTACTGTATACTTGCTGAAAGAAAAAAAAATAGTGAGTGAATGCTATTGGGTAAATGCTCTGATTAATTTCTTCTTCCTAGATCTGTAGATAACAATGTTATAGAGAGGGATTTTAATGTTTCTTTCTCCTTTCAACTTCTGAGTGTCCATCAGAATAGTCATTGGTAAAGAATTGAAACTAAATAAGTGAGCATATAGAAAATTATACTTTTTTCTATTCATGGACCTATAATCTCTATAGGAGAAAAAGGAATGGACTATTGGTGGTAAAAGCCCTAAAGGAGGTGACTGCTGAGCTGAGGCAAACATGGAAAGTAGGAGATTAGAAACCTGTAGGTGACAGACTTCACCTATCAAGCTTTATTTCAGTTGTTCAAATCTAGTGAAAAAAACAATAAAATTGGTGACAGCTGAGAAAATACTGACCAATGTTGTGCTGTCAGAGATTTGGTGAAATATAAGTGATACTAAGGACCTGGGGACTGAATGTTATAAGAACTTCAGGATGCCTAAAGCAGTGTATGAGTAGTGCTGGTGAGTTTGAGGTGCTGCATTCCAGGGATGATGATTCCACCACTTTCTTGGGCAGCCTATTCCAGTGCTTCCAAATCACCCTTTCTGGAAAGAATTTTTGCCTCATATCCAACATCAACCTCCACCGGTGCAACTTTAGGCCATTTTCTCTAGTTCTAATAAGTGCAAGCTTCTGGTCAGACCAGAGCATATCTGAGTAAAATGTAATACTTTGCGTTAGATTGACCCTTTTTCTGGTTCTTTGTGGCCTTAATATCTGTAGGTTCAGATATTTTTGCCTGTACCAGGTGCAGGTGCCCGGATGCTGCAGGAGCCTCGCTGAGGAATGGCTGGACACAGCCCATTCTGGGTAGCCCCAGTGGCTCCACCACAGGGCATGACTGGACCCTGCAGCCAAGGTGGTGGGACCTTGGGCAAACCTGGATAAGAAAGGGTGAAAAAATGTCATACAGGCAGGTTCCTGAGGGACTGCAGTCCATGATAGAGCAGTGGAACAATGTGAGGGGGAAGGGGGGGCAGAGAGGAACTGCTGTGTACTGAATGCACACTTCTCCCATTCCCTCTGCGGCCGCTCCAAGGGAGGCAGTAGAGGAGTCTGGAGTGCTGGACTTCATGCAGTGCAGTGGAAAAGAGGGAGGACATGTGAAGTCTTTGTTTCTTGCTACCTGAATCTATTTCTAATTCTCTTTATGCAGACAGGAAAATTTCTGATCCTATTTTCTTATCTTGCCTGACTGGGGAGCAGGTGTGAGTGAGAAGCTGGGTGGGTGTTTGGCTATTGAGGACATCGGACCCACACGTTGACATTCATAAGTGAAGGTCTGAGTATGCTAAATCAATCTAGAATATACTTCTGTGCCATAATATTTTAAAGGGTTTGCTAAAAAATAATAAAAAAAGGTCAGATTTGAAGCACTTATATATCACCTACTGAATTAAATAGGATAAAATATGATGGTGGAATTTAAGATTCAAGGAGAAATAATGTTGGTAGAGATCCTAATAGAGGACTGCATAATTCTGAAGCTAGCCCAAAATAGGAAAGGTCTAAAGTTTTCCTATAAGATGATGCCAGAAAAGCTATTTTTGTGACTATAATCAAAGTGACTGGAGAACACAGTATTGCAGGTCAGTGTATATCTATTTCCATGTAGGTAGATGAGTATAACTAGAATCTGTAAACAAGGTGGATGAATTTATTTAAGAAACTGTAATGAGAAATGAGAAACTGTCCTACCTGCATGATGTGGAAACAATGACGTAAATTTGAGCATGTGTGGGTTTGGTCTCTCCACTATCTCTTTGGAATAGGTATAAATACACATTGCTATTGTGTTTTATCCAAGTAGAACTAAAACAGAAATGCATCATGGACAATTCAGATAAGGAAACCTAATCAGAACACAGTCTAATTGGTAAAGTAGTGATCTTACAAACACTCAACAAAAAAACAGCCCAAAACACTAAGAAAAGTTTGAATGGGTTTTTAGTTGGTTAAATTTAAGGTTAAGATTTGTTGGTTAAATCTATATGGCTTTCCTGATAAGTGGCCACAAAAGTGTTTGTGACATGATGTGTTCTGCACTCTGTCCACCTCCTGGGCATTGCAAGCAGCTGAGGAAAACCTTGCCTGGGTATGCCTGGCAGCATATTAACCATACAAAGCTCTCCAGAGTCCTTAGGGAAATAGGCTTCTGCATGTTTTAGAGCATGGCCTTCTGCTTTGCCTAGGGCTTCTTGTCTGGGGTTGCTACCTAGATAGATGGTGACTGTGGAATTGGGCAGAGCTTCTTTCAAATGACAGATTGCATGTACTTGTGGGCACTAGATTTTCATCTGGCCGGGCTAGACCCTGGAAGTTTGCAGTAGTTTTGAATAATAAGCAGTGCTGGGCATGCGACACTGAAGGTTATGGACCTAAGAGCATATTTTGTTCCAATCCCAGCCATTTATTTTAGTTTTAACACATGAGGCCGTGTAAGGCATATTTTGTTCTTAGTGGCTATTCTAAAGTTATTCTGAGTTTCCTCCCCCTAAAAGATAACAGTAATATGTTGGCCATCTGATATACATATGCGGTAGGAGCTGTAGCAAAAGACATTAATGGGTATTGGAAAAAGCAGGGAAAATGGAAGATGGGATTCCAGGTGCTGGAAACAATATTAAATATAAAAATATTATTACTGTGGACTTCTGGCAATTTTGCCACCGGAGATACATCTATATGGTATGCTTCTAGGACATATACTCAATCTCCAACTTTAATGAGTCCTAAAATCCAGCAAATTTTTGATAGTATCTCTGTCAGACCTCAGTAGTCTTTGAGGAAGAAAATTCTTTTTAGCACTGCAGCTGTTAGAAAAGGGATAAAGAAGAAATGTTCAAGCACCTTTAAGTACCTGTCTCAAGAGGGTTGAGCTTAAACCATCATTTAATCTCTTCTATGCTGAGACTAGAGGTCTGAGCAAGAATTTTTGTTTAAAGCAAAATCAGTGAATTTGGACTTCTGTTTTCTGTGAGCACAAAATTAGTCTATATTTCCAATGATATTGTGGAAAATAACATGCATATTTTGAGAGAAAAAAAAGTTCAGGATGGTTTAAAATACAAAATTTGGATGAAATAAAACCAATCTATTCCTGGTACAATAAAAGGAATAATTTAAAAGGTAGTATCTCAGGATGCAGGCACAAACGCAGTCTTCATGACCCTTGTCTTTGTTAACAAAGATTTCCTTTTCCCTTCTCCTTCAAATATTATAGCTTTGTGTCTTAACACTTTCTTGTTTTTATATAAGTGACTTTCAGCATAATTGGACCCTGGAGTCAGGTGTTGAACTAACCTGAGTCTCAAGAAGTATTTTTTATCTACCATACTAACCAGAACCCAGCTTCCTAGGGACAGCTTCTCTGTTGCAACTATATTTTTTTTCCCTTGAGGAATTTTTCCAGCTTCCATAAAGTAAAGGAGTTTAGCCATTATTAAAACTCCTTCATATGGGCACTGCATCAGTATTAGTGTGCTAAACCCCTTTGATATAATGGTAATAGATATGTAGATTTCCTGATCTGAACCTAAAGATCACAGACTGTGCAAATCTCTAGTACTCTGTGGCTGAGAGCTGCTTGGGTGTGTTCTTTAATTACTGCAGAGAGGAGCAGTAGCAGATAATGTCATACAGGGAAGCAAATGTCAGGTACTGAATGGCAAAAGTGACACAATAGTGGTTGGTGCTTGAGAAGTTCTACAGCCCTTGTCTGATGGATGGCTCCTGGCTCACCGTAAGCCTGGCTGGTAACAGTTCACAGGTGGGAAGGCAGCCAGCTCTCAGTGTGGAAGCAGCCCAAAGGTGGCTCCACTGTCAGTGCAGGTAGGACTAGGAAACATGAGATTGTGTGTCACAGATGATTGCCAACAGTGGAATACAAAAGGGGCTAAAGATGAAAGGATAGAGGGGATTGAGAGGCTGGCAAGTCATGCAGGACATACACTTGCTGAAGTGCTCCAAATCACAATTTCCTCCCTGACCATCTCTGTGGCCAGGTCAGGTATTTATGGCAGGTAATTTGGGGACGTGCATTAAGTTTGGCTCGTTTCTTTGCCTATTTTGTGGGCATCAACTTGTAAAAACACAGTTGTGGCTAAACAGACTTTAAATCCATCTGGTAGCAGTGACAGCCTGGCTGCCACAGAGGAGGCTTTTTAAAGCTCTGTTCACACTGTACGCATTGCGGGCATGCTGGAGTACAGAACATCGTGCTTTGTGACCCCCAAAGTGTCTGTGAGAACATGGATGTGTGTGGGGTGCAGAACTGCCACAAAATAGTCGAACCAGCTGGACTGTCCTTGTACTCCTCAGCCTCCTTTCTTCCTA
Source organism: Melospiza melodia melodia (assembly GCF_035770615.1). Classification (NCBI taxonomy): domain Eukaryota; kingdom Metazoa; phylum Chordata; class Aves; order Passeriformes; family Passerellidae; genus Melospiza; species Melospiza melodia. The sequence continues at coordinate 111,511,080 of NC_086194.1, read as the reverse complement.
AACTGCTTTTAATTTGAAGCTCTTGATAGCTCATTCACCCTCAGTGACCCTCAGTGACCAAGTATGGGAGTTGTCACAAAACCAGATCCTCCTCTGTAGGATTTTTAGAGCTCTGCAGAGCCTCTGCAGTGTGTTTGTGCTGGTGTGTGGACACATCCGCCCGTGCTGGCGTGCAATGTGCTAGTCGATGAACGTGTTTTAACAAAAAGTGAGAAAATGTGGTTTACTGTTAACTGTAACTGCCTCTGAATTGTCAAAACTATTTATTCTAAAATTAGTCTTTAAATGCTCTACTTCTATTTGAAAGAGAATATGAGTAAGGCACATACTAGGAAATTCTAATTGTAAGAGGTTATTATTGAACTCTTTGTAACTGAAATATTGAGAACATATTTGAGAGGACTATTTCAGCAAAATTTAAGTAAAGCTTAATATTATAGCTTTTTTTCTTTTCCTTTTCTTGTTTCTGGAAGCTTTTCAGACTTTTCTAGTGTATTCTTTTCTTTGATCTTCTTTTGTAATAACATGATAGTCTCACATTTCAATAGAAAAACTGGAACTAAAGTATACAAGAAAAAAGTCCATAACAGCTCTCTTGCTGTTTACTTCAACAATCTTAATTAAAGAAAAACCTAATCCTACAACAGACTTGTGATTTGCCTTTTCTTTGAAGCACAATTAGTTTTCATTCATATCCCTTGATGTCAGTGAGGAAAAACTATTGGTGAGCACATTAGTGCTGATGGGGTTCAATTAATATTTTCTTTTTGCCTGAAACGTATCTCACAATAAAACCATGCACAAAAAACACATGCACACACACACATAGGAAAGTAACCTCTGTATTCATGCTGCCTGCAAAGCCATGTCTAAGTCTCTTTTGGCTGCTAGCCAAAGTCTCTAAAAACCCATTAAGGCTATTACAGAAATTATTTCTCTTCCTTTGTGAGCTGGGTAAATTTCACAGTTATCATTGCAGAAGGAAATGAATTGGGAATATATCTGTCTGGGGATGGTTGTCCCTTCAGTGGGAATTAAGCCAACTCAATGTAGAACAGCAGCTGTGTGTGTCAGTGCACGTATTTGCAGGAGAGAGTCAGTGGATGGCACTGTAATATAACTATTGTGCCAGAAATATCTGAAAATTTTAAGTGCTGTCTGGTATTTGTGAATAAATTTATATCTTTGCAATTACAGTCTTTATTGGAAATCAGCTTTTGCTTTAAAATGATGTGTAAACCAATATTTCCCATGAGGTGTGCCTTCCAGATGCAGGAAAAGTAGGCAATTCCTTCCCAAAATGGTGCAGCAGCATCACGTATGGCATTGAATGGTGACCTTGTGGGATCATGCTAACAATATAAAAACATACAATACAAATTCAGGAGATTTACAAAGATGGAAGGATTTGGCCTGTGTTCCCTCTTATACTTCACAATATTTGCAGTTGGAATTACCAGTTCAGGGGAGGTTTTTGATCGGCATGAAAGTTGGAAGCAGCAGAATTTCCATTTGATTTGTGAGCTTAGGTAAGTACAACTTATACAGTCTGCCATTTCAAAGTGCACATAGAATTGTTTTTCTTTAAAAATAAATTCCACTTTTCCAATACCGTGAAACTTCAAGTTTCTGGATCCCACATATAAAATATATGGTGGAACAAGTACAGTAATACAAGATAAACTTTTAACTTTGCACTTAGTCACACAAAACATTTTATTTATCTACTGAAACAAGTGAGATATCTTTTGCAATTTCTTGCTAGTATTTTTATTAGTGATTTGACAAAGGAACCATATTTCCTTCTCCATATAATATACTCTTTCTGAAAGGGTTTTGCTATTTACCTTTCTTTTAGCTCCTTGAAATCTTGGTGTACTTTCCTCATCACTTTGTCATCCCCAGTTGCTAGCAACTAGCAGTGGTCCATGCAGAAGTTTTTGGTACTTCTTGTAGGTGCCACAGGTAACAAAATTATGCTGACCATCTCAAATTATATCCTGTGCTCCCACTGATCCTCTGTTTTTCAAACCTTAACTATGACAGTGTCTTAGAGGGACTTGCATGTTCTTCAAGCTTCTCTCACAGACCCTCAACTACACAGGACTCAAAGGAATAGAACAATGGCAACTGAGCGCAAGTGAAACCATCACAATTTATATTTTAAAACATGAATGCACATGGGTCTTTTCAAAGAGTGGATACTGGTATGTGGAGTGGAGGCTGGTATGAAACATCTCTTTTCTTCCAAAGGATGGATATAATAGGTGGAGGAAATAAAATTAAATGTTTGAGGCACTTAAAAAAAAAATGTATCCATAGGTATGACTTTTGCAATTGCCAAGGTAATCCTTAGTATGATATTTGCCCTGACTATCTTGTCCTTTTTGCTCTGTCGCTATTTTGTCTGAGCTTTATCTCTCTTTGTGTTTAGAGCTCACTGTTGAAGTAATTAAAAAAAAAAGTTTCTTATACAATTCATGTATCCTTTAAAACAGAATATCTGGTTATTTACACTTATTTTCTCTCAGTATTTCATTGATTTGTTAAAATGGACGCTGTTTTTTTAACCTATAGTATTAAAAGGTGTAGTAAACTAGGAAAATTTTCCAAATAATTAAGTGACCTTGTCCAAATGGTATATATCCAAGAGTTTTCAAGGTGTTTTAAGTGTGACTCAGCTGAATTTCTAGCAAAACCAAGTCGCCTAAAATGGGCTAACTGATCAGATGATGACAGGGTAGAAATTCTGACCATATCTTTTAGAAAGGTTCCAGAGGAGCTCTGTGGGACTGCTAGTTGATTAATCGTAGCTGGAGTAACTCTGAAATAGAAAAAAGAGTTGCAAGATAATAATCCATAGCTAATCTTATACTTCTGCAAAGCAAACTTTGTCTGGCTACTGTCTTAAAATTCTTTGTGAATGTTAGCAAATGAATAGAGGGGATGTTAAGTGCATCTTTCACAAGATGTCTGACAGGGTGTCAGAAGAGATACCGTTCAGCATTTCTAGCTCTTGAGGGTTTTCACTAAGGCCCATATTACCTGATTTTGTTTCTTTAAAATTCTTCATTACAGTAGTCAAGAAATGAGATGAGAAATTTTTGTAAAAAAGAGATTTTTAGAAGCTCAGGAGTTAAAGTCCATGATCATGAATCAGGTTAGCTCAGAAATCGGACACTGATAGAAACAGAATTGTTATTATGTCTTAATATGTCATGATTTGTAAGCTATCATGTGATTTTGAAGCTAGTCATGCATGGGTTTTTGAAGGCTGTGGATTGATATTATCTCCTCTAAAAGAAACCAAGTAGCCATGAGGCAATGTAATATTGTGGATCAAAAAGTAGCTGAGAGGCAGGAGACAAAGCAGGAGCAAATGGTCCATTTTTGTCATGGCAAAAGATTAATAGCCACAAGTTTCTGTACTAGGTCTGCTGTTGTGTAATGCATTTATTAATTATCTGGAAAGAGGAAGGAGAAATGAGGCAGCAACACCAAGTTAGTGGTAGATAACCTCTTTGTAGGTTACTTGTTAATCAAGTCCAGAGGAGCCTTACGGAATTTCAGAAAAAAACAGAAAAAAATTTTAAAAAATACAGAAAAAAATTTAAAGTAATCACACACAAAGTCATTGTATCAGCCAACAGTGTGATGTTCCATAAAATGTATTGGGTATTAGAAATCCATCCTGGAAAAAACATTGCAGAATTGGATAGGCCCAGATCAAAGCAGAGAGTAAGGCTAGTGACATAAATGTATCTGAAGTAATTGTTTACCTGAGGACTCAGAGGAGAGTGGATGTGATAAAGTATGTGGTTGAAAGAGAAAAAAAGAAAAAACAGAGGCATGCAGCGAAGAAGAAAGATCATGAGACTACGGTTTCTTCCATCTCTTAAGAATAAAGAGACACTTCCCAAAAGGTTCCTATATAAACACTGTAGAACTCATTTACTCTGGATGAAGATGAAATCAAGAATTTTGTAAGCATCGAAGAGGGAAAGGGCATTTGTATGGATAACAAGAATATCCAGAGTTATGATAGTAATGCTAAAAAAGAGTATTTGAGGGGATAAAAACCCTCATGCATCAGGATTTAAGGGAATCTATAACTAAAGGGATTAGGATGAGACCTTCGAGGGAGACAGATTATCCTGCATCTGTGGGGATCTTGTATCTTTCACCAAAGCATCTGGTGCTGGCTGCTGCTGGAGACACTGTATTAGGCCCAGTGGGTGTCAAGTTTGAGGCAGAATGGCAAGTCCTGTGGTCAGATCTGGATTTATCTTTCATTGCCTCTGTCTGGGCCTTATTTCCACTACAGAGGGCTCTGTCTTCTGTTTATTTGCCTCAGGACTTTGTACTAGGTCAGGCTCACGTTTCTGATGGTGCAATGTGTGTTTGAAATGACTGCAGTGAAGGACTTGTGTGAGAAAATGGGTGCCACTCAGCTTCTGAGGAACCACCAACATGGAATCCAAACAGGGAGGAGTTCCTCAGTCTTTTCCTCTATTTCTCTAGCTGTAAAATGGAAAACTCTGTTATCTAAGTGGTGTCTGTGTCCAGCCCAGGCACTCAGAAGATTTTAGCTTTGAGTATTTTCCAGTTTTTCAATTTCTTCTCAATGTCTTAGAGGCAGACAAGTACAACTTCAAAACACAGTATCAAGAGAGTGTTCTAAAAAATTCCCATCTATCTTTATATTGGATTAATTTGGTTGTTCTAACTATAGAATATATCTGTCACAATTTTGTGTCTATGGCCCTAATTCTATCATGAAATGAATTTATTTTTTATTGCTAATTCATTTACCAGTGATCCTTTATTTTGTGTCTTCTCTTTCAAGGAGTATTTTGCAATAATTCCTGATTTATTTTTTTTAATTGACCTTTAAGTTTAGTGTTTATTCCTAAATATTAGGACTCCTTTATTTCAAGGGACTCAGTTGTCCCCTTTGTCAGTAAAACTGGGGCATAATTTTGGCTGCAGAATCACAAGAAATTTTTGAAATTCCACTCAAGAGTTAAACAATGGTGCAAACGATGTTTTGCCTCACATTTTTTGTTCAATCATATAATAAAATAAGTTAGTATTGACCAGCTAAGTTTTCTGTTTCCTGGAATTCTTGAGACTTTGGAGTGTTGGCATCCACTGTGTGATGTGAATTAATTGTAAAGGTATCACACCTAGTGCAGAAGATAATTGTGCTAATTAGGTTTTTCATGAAGGGCAGATAACAACACATCACTATGACATAAGATCCTCAGATCTGTAACACTGTGTGTATTCTGAAGCATGTGTACATATCTAAACTGTTGGGGTCTTCAGTCTGCTTTTTTAGTCACATCTGCTTTACGATTTTATAGTTCAGAAACTCAGCGTTAACCATTGTTAGCTTAGTCTTATTTTATTTTTAATTTTTGTCTTCCCAAAGCCACAATGATTCTAATTTAAGCATAAATATGATGTCTTCTTTTAATTTTAATAAAACTGATTAATGTGCATAATGTATTTTTATCAATTTGCCTAAGTGCTTTTACAGATGCTATTTGTGAATGATTTTTTATATTGACAAGGCTTATCTGTTTTACAATGGCAGAATTAGTAAAACTTGAGTTAGTTTCACTTTTAAATCCATTTCAGCTCAGTGGTAAATTGAGGCATTGCAGCTTGCCTGGCAAAAATTTCTGTCTCTTCCCTGTTTCACTGGGGTATATGACCTTTATGCACTATTAAAACTGAGTAGAGTAATCAGGTGGTAAGATTTTAGGATTATGCAGAATTTCAGCCTCCTCTGCTATGGCTTAAATAGTAAGTATTATATTTTTGATATAAATAGTCTTTGGAAATATTTCACTGCTTTTGAGAAAACCTGTTCAAACTTGTATCCTCTTCCTAAGTCTTTCAGCTGTTGGATGAAGCCAGATAACCTCTCAGTAGATTGTGTTGAAAACTAGCAGAACAATTTTACAAAAATAGGAGCAAATTCATAATTTTTACCTTTAACTTGATATATGGTAGAGCAACATTCACCTGATGTTTTTTTCCATTTGTGGAAAGCACTGTATACTGATGAAATAGCCACATCAAAATGATGTGGGCCTAACATCCTTTTTTCTCATCCCTATCTTTCTCCTTGCATTGAAATTGGTAATATCTGTGGTTCCTTTTACAAATCTGCAATTTCAGAACCTCTTGCAGTTTTAGGAAGTTGAAGAATAACAGTTAAGAAAATGAGTAAAACTAATTTTATTAGTTTTTTAAAAAATTTATTTTGAATAGGGAAAACAGTGCAGTAGAAGAATGCCAAACTTTCTTTTCTCCTGTTTGTGACATAATTTCAATTTGGAGCTTTGTTAACAGCTAGTTTAATTTACTGCTTGAAAAGTTGAGACATTTATTGCTCTTCTCAGAATAATAATAACAGAAATATTAAACACTATTTCTGCAGAGAAGTTTTGGAGCCATCCCAACAGTGAGCTTCACTGGATGACAGATATTGTGCAGTAGATACAGGTATCCCATATTTCCCTTGAACACTCTCAGTGCTATGTGCATTCTCTCTTGTATCATCCATATGGCAGAGAGTAAATCTCTCATGTAATTCCTGTAAAAATTTCTCCCCTTGCTGTGAAGTCATAATCATCTCATAGAGTAGTTATTTGACTGCTAGTCAACAGTGCTGTAGTTGAAGTGAAGTTGATTTTAACCCCTTCTCTGGAAGCAAATTAAAATAACTTTCATGCAGCATCTTTTCCTAATTATTTTTATATATCATTGGAGTAATACCTAAACTGATATCTCTGAGAACCAAAGGGAAAATAATATGGAACCACTTCCCAAAAACCAAAGGTTAGATAAGGACTGACAGCTCTTTTGAACTTAAAATATGTGGGAGGATGGGGATGTAGAAAGTGACATATGGTGTGTAGACATTAAAATGTGTGCCTGACAGTAAACAGCAGTTAGCTACTGTTTAATGCTACTCATATCCTGGTTTGTAAAGATAGTGTTTGGAAGGGCCTAGAGTACCCTGTTATCACTGTCTTTGCTGGGACCATGTTCTGACTCGTGGAGCAGCCTTGTGATAACAGGGACTGGCTTATTTTAATAAAGTTGCGTGTCTCTGTCTTCCCTCAGAGAGGCCAGCTCACCTGTCGGCTACAATAGCATCAGCTTCACTACACACCAGCTTTGAGCATACTCCAGCAGCTTGGAAAAAGCACAACTACTTGGGAAAATGCAGGTCAGAAATGCCCCCCAAGATGCCAATAAAATAGCACTTCTTTTGGCAAACACTTGTTTTGAATATAACCTTCCAACAGCTCTGTGATCCTCCTGGCCCTTGTGTAGTCCAGGAGCTCTGGGCACCCTGAAAGAACGGGAAGTCCTTGAACCTCACTTCATTGTTCACGCTGCTGTTATCATGCCTGGTTTGCCCATGCTGACAGATGATGGTTTTTTGGCACATACGGTAATCCTAACTACTGCTCTTCACTTCAGTCCTGTCCTCATTGCTCCTGATGTAAGTGCCAGGTTGTCTGTGTGCCACTACGCTGTTTCTGCCTCAAGTTTCCCTTCCCTTATATTTCCAGAAGTGGTAGGAAAAAATCCTGTATTTCCACTTTCGTCTTCCTTGGGATCCTATGTTATCCTCTCTGTGACTAATGAAAATGCTAATGGCATCTTCTATGTGTGCTCTTTTTAATCAACATTGTTTGTTTAGGTGGACAATAGTCTAGTCGAAGTTTTCCCATTTTGAAATAGCATCAGTGACTCACAACAGAAAGAACAAACACACACCTCTGGCTTCTGGTATTACTAAAAATTAAAACATGTTATTCAGAGCAAACCCAAGCTTTTTCTGTATGGGATGAGTAGCACAGCCTTTGGCCTATCTCTACTTACCTTTCTCAGCTGAGAGCCCCTGTTCATATTTTCTTGCTGTAAGGAGGCAAACTGGCTACATCCCACTAGTGAAAGCCAACAAATATCAAGCTCTCCAAAGTCAACATGAAAATTTAACCTTTGTGAAAATTTTCAAGCTAAGGGAAACTCCATTCTAAATCTGGAGCAACGTTTGCTGTGACAAGCACACTTAAATCATGTCATGGGGCATGGCATGGATTACCCATTGCTGGTGTCAAATGAGTTGGCTTCAGACAACCCTGTCAGTAGGACAAAACAGCTTGCACAGTGAGGCATGCTAATTCTTCCCATATGTTTATGGAGCAGTGCTTCCCTTTATTGCACCAGATGCAAAGAAATTTGGAGCTTGCTCAATGCTCTCTAACGTTCCCAGTTGTGCTGTGTGGACATGCTTTTTATCACCCTAGAAATTTCAACCTTTTTGAACATGTCCTTTTTTCTATATAAATGTCTTTTCTGTTACTGCCTATTGCCCCTTCTGTTATGAGCAGAATTTCCCTGATTTTCCTATAAAGTGGAAAAGAACCTGTGATTTTTCTTGAGGGGTGGTGCTTCAATTATAAAACCATAAATTAAATGAGAGCCTTAATTATTATGGAAAACAGATTAGAATATTGTCATCTGCCTTGCTGGGGAGCCAAGGGGAGATTAAAAAGCCAGTGGCCTAAATTTATGTTATTTGTATTTCTGTGAGTCAAACCTCAATCATGTAAAACAGCCAGCAGGCCTGTATTAATGGGAGAGGCCAAGAGAACTGAATCTCAAAGGGCTGTTGCCCTTAGGACATGGTACATTATGATAATGTGATGAAGAATAATTACCAAATGTGAAATATATATTGTTAAACATGAGAGCAAGCTATTCCTAGCTGAAAATGAGGATGTGAGAAGGATAGTGAATGCCAAGCAGCCGGGGCTTGGTTTCTAAAGCCACCTCCACTAAAGATATCTGTTGAATTGTCCATCAATTCCGGCAGGCTGAGGTAGATCAGTGGGATGGAGCAAGCTTGTCTTGTTTGTATTGAAGCCAGACCTTAACATGTACTGCAGAAATCATCCTGGTGATGACCATTGTTATGATAAAGCCCACTGAATGGCAGTGATGACAGAAGTGTAAGACTTCCCCAAATTATATTAAAAGATGATGCGAAATTGGAATGGAAGAATTTATATATATATAAGCTATTTATTGGTTATTTCTGACAAAATACATCAGTGCTTCCTTTCTCTTCTTTCTAAGTGTGGCAGGATTTTTTTCAATAGCTCTCTTTGTGGCTGTTGTGCATGACGTTTTCTGTATTAATATTGTGTTTGTCACATGGAGGGTGGACACAGAACATCAGCAGTCCTCTGGCTGCTTCTCATTTCATATTTGTGTGGTGCCTGGAAGCAGTAGAGTATCCGTGCCCTCCTTTCCCTGCCGTTTGTCTTCAGGCAAACCATGCTGTGTGTACCAAAAGATTTGTTCTTGACTCTTCAGTCATTAGAGTAACCTTCTCCATGACGTGGTGTAAATGTATGGCAGCACAGGACAACCTTGAAAATTAGTGACATCAGTTGACAGGCCATAGGTGCCCACATAAATACCACAAATACCTAGCCAGCTGGCCTGAATTCAGTGACATTATTTTCATGTTTCAAGTTATGCATGAATTGTTTTCCTGGACCAAGCTTTTATTACAGATATTTTTTTCAAATTCTGAGTGAAATCTGTCTATAAAAAACTCAGGTAAGAGTATAACTCAAAATAGAAACATCTCCAGCTAATGAGGCAAAATGAAATTTTAATGAATTTTCTGTCTTGGGAGAAAAGACTGATTTAGCAACTGGATAGAAACAACTATAGACCAAAACTGTTAGCAAATTTGTAACATGTGCTTTACTTCTTTTACTCCAAATAGCATACTCGTGAAATAAGTCTTCCCCTTGAGATACTATCTGGTTTAGGTATTATGTTGTTGGTATTTTCACAGCTCTCAAGGCTGCTAGCTGTGTGTCTCATTTTATATGATGTCATATCTACACACTACTAGTGCTTTGTAGGATGGAATTGTTGGCCCATTGTAAAGATGGGGAGCTGGTGTTCAGGTTAGCTTGTTCAAGATCAAGTAGGGAATTTATGAAGAGAAGACTCCTGACTCTGTGCTTCAGAATACCATGCAAAACACTGCTGCTTCTATTTCATTTCCTGTCAGGGCAATAAAGATCAACAAATCACTGGAAAGATCTTCTCTCTGTTGTTAAACTATGTAGCTTCTAATTGCTCCTTATGGAAATTTACCATCTTAAATGTGTTTTTGCAAGTCACTGAAGGAAGTATTTTGATAGTTTGGGAAATTTACCCCTAAAGAAAAATACACCAATACATATCAGTATTTGGTGATCACTAATCTTGGATTGCCCAAATGTATGGATCACAGGCTAGACATGTAAAATAATGGCACAATCAAAGTAAATGGGCACTTCTGAAAAATAATGCCCTTTTAAAAGCAAGAAACAGAAATGTTTGGGGTAAATAAATACAAATAAGCCTTAAATTTGCACTTCATATTCTGTATACTATAGAAAAACCCAACAAACAAAAGAGATTTTTCAAGACTCTATCAAGTATATCTCTTTTGTCTCCACCCACTTTTATGTATTTAATTTATAAATCATAACCATGTGACTTGCAGCTACAAGGTTAAACAGGAAACATTTAAAGATTTTTCCTCTGTTTCTCTTGAATTTTGTAATGCTTTAAAGATGAGGGAGGGGTAAATCATTGCCTGGGTCTAATCTTCACTTACTTCTGGGATATAGATCAATTCCTAGAGTCATGTTTTAGAGATGGTATTAGTTTTGTTTTTCCTGAGTTGGATGGGCAATAGAGCTTTTCTTTTTCAAAGTCTTACAAGTGTTACCATACAACTGACAGAGGTAGATGTTAGATAAAAACATCAGTACTCATGAAATTCTGTCCACAAACCTCTGTAAGGAAGTGTGGTAAAGCAACAGTTGTAGTTTATGCTTTGGTCTGAAACCATCTCCCTCGCTCAGTTTGCCCTTAGGCCAATGTTAATTGCTGAAAAGCCAAATGGTATGAACAGGTTTTCAGAGTACAGAACTGCTGAAAAATAAATGTAATAAGAAAACAAGATAAATACCCAGTGCTAAGAAATGATGATTCTCTAGATTTCCTCAGTCAAGCAATATTTATCAGGTGCATTGATTTAACTAGCGGCTATTGGCAGTTACAAATGGATGATGACAGGAAACAAAAAACCACCTTCATTTGCCATAAGGGGGCTTTTCATTTTAATGTAATGCCTCTTGGAATTACCAGTGTCCCGACTACATTTCAAAGATTAATGAACATCATCCTGTCAGGTTTAATACATCATACTTCTCTAGTACGCTTGGACAGGAGACTGTTCTCATAGATTCCCAGAGTTTTCAATGACACTTAGGAGATTTTTTTTAAAACATAAGTTCTGAAAGGAACTAAATAATTAGGGTTTTAAAAAAGAGCTTTCATTCCAATCTGGATACATAGTAAATACTATAAAATTAATTTATGTCTGTGGAAAATGAAAGTGACCTAAAATGTTGTGGGATCATGCAGAAAGTTGCATATAGCTATGTCTTATTATTGTGGAAGTAGTACTATATCTTGAAAATGGAATCAAAAATTTGCTCTTAGACAACAGGAATCATGCAACTACCTCATTTAGTCTCACGGGTCTCTTACAAAATTGGCACTGAAACAGGAAAATGTGTTCTTCATTTCTTGTAATTTGAAGAATACAGTACAGTAGATTAAAAAATTGATAGTAAAGATGACATTAATAAACAAATCAAGTTGAAACATTAGTAATCCAAAGTTATAATCATTTAGGCTTAAATTTATTTTGTTTTAATGAGTTTACTTCATTAAGCTCAGAAAATACACAACCACAAATTTTTATATAAACCACATTATGCTGTTATGATGAAATAACATAAAAAAGGATAATTTTCTCTTTCTTGAAAAAAACCTTTGAATTGTAGTCTAGAGGCCATTATACTTGTTGTTTGACACACATGAAACATATTCCAAAATTAGAAAAATGAAATAATTTTATTTATCATATATTTGGTCCATTATTCAGTATATATTGTACTCCATGAGCAAACTTTCTTCTTTTACACTAGGGAAAATCTTCACTTCTGAGGTAAATGAGATTTTCCTGACTTGTTATGTATCATGGGTTTCATTCATGAATTGTTTTATCGGTGGAGTACTTCACAGTGTAATTTGATCTTAGAAAAATATTTTCCAGTGGATGTATAGGTTTCCATAATCAATATAATAAATATAAAATTGATTGTGTTATATATGTGTTAATTTAATTCATCTCGGATTTGTCTAGAATGTTCCATTAGCTTCCTGTAACCCATAAACAAAATAACCTATGGAAAACAGGAAAGGCATATGCTACTTGACATTAAAATTAATCTTTGCATAAATGTTAAGATTTTGTTTCAGGGTGCATTTTCATGCCAAAGATGTACAGAGCACCTTTGATGCTGTCTTCTTTTGATTTGTATAAATATGCTCCTACTGCTCTTGTAAAACTTATAGACAAAATCTTAACAAATTCCAAAAGGTAGAACAGTGCATATGGGTAAGGGCAGCAATGGAAACTATGTACGTAGTTTTAAGTAAAATGATTCACCAGCAAATACCAATAACTGTGGTGGAATATTCATTGTTAGGTTCTTAGGCTAAGGTCAGATATTTTGTTTTAACCATAGGTTACCAGTCTTGCCTCAGAAATTTTTCTGTGACATTGTACAGCTTCTCTTATGCAGGAAGTTGAAATATGGGATCATTGCGACTCCTGATTTTAAATCTCTGAACAATTCCTTTACTCTGACTAGCAGACTATAAATATCTAGAAGAACTGACAGTTTTAACTTGGCCTTCTAGTTTTCTTATAGTAGTCTTGGGACAGCTGCAAAATAGTAATATACTTCGGCTGATTTTTTAATTTTGACATCTGAAATTTTTGTGCAAAATAAGTTGGAAAACCTCTTTATGGGCAGGAAATGTTTTTCTTTTTTTAAAAAGTAAATGTGGTAGGTTTGTTTTAGTTATAATTAATATTGTCAGAAGTAAAAAAAAATCTTCTGTGATCAGAACATCACAGAAGAGATGATGTTTTGTTTCAGCTGCATAATGCAGCTGAAACGAAAGTCTGCTGTGTTGCACTTCAAAACTCTTGAAATTGCAACTTTGCTCTATGCTTCTGAAATTGCTAAAGAAATGCTGTAGTTAACAAAAATGCCTGACAAAAAATTCTCAGCCTGAACAAGGTGTTTTGTGAGCTGTATGAGAAACAAATTTTGTGAACTTTGGCAACAACACCTTGCCTTAAATAAGCAGCAATGCAAAGTGAAGTAAGACTGAACAGAGCTGTGCAGAGTGGGAAGTACCAAGCATTACTCAGTTTTTTGGGTGGAAAACTATTTGGTCATTATTCCTTTTTACATGCATTGGTTTTTAAGAAGACCCCTTAGAATTTTCACATTGAATGCACCTCCACATTAGCTGTTGGAAATGTAGTGGGTTAAAAGGATGAGAAAGAGGAATCTGATACTGACTACTCATAAATCTGATTTCTTTAGATTAAGGAAAATCCTAACGCATCAAAATGGGTTTTCATTTTTGCAGCAAATTTTGAAAAACAGCCCACGCCTTTGTAGCAGCACAGATTTTAGTTAGACATATTGTGATATCTAGGATAATTTTTGGGTGTTTCAGAATCTTCATAAATTCCTGGAAATAGTTCTTAAATGCCATTTATTTCTTCTGTTGTGTAAGGCTTGGTTTGCAAGATGGAAATATCAATTATTTATTCCATTCCATAGCTGTGCAGGAGATTTCCCCCAGTCACCTCAGGCCCTCATCCTTAGCCACACCTCATTCACCTCTGGTCTGCACATGTAGAGTTATTAGCTGTGATATCAGCGAGGAGCCCCTTTCCTGCGCTGCGACGCTGTGGCGTTCCTTGGGCTTGCGTTACTTATCATCCCAGCTGCAGAAATCTCTGCATGCTGTGACTGGGTAATATTGCCTCCGGGAGGTTTAAGTCCTGCTCTCAGTCCTTCCTTAGTTTTCCTTCATTTGCCACAGGCAAATCTTGATCTGGTCCCTCTGAGGTGTAAAAGAGGGGTTAAACTTTAGATGTCTGTCAACTCATAAACATAATGAAGCAGAGAACACAATTGAGTCTTACACTTGTTCCACCTTCTCCCTTGCTAGAAAGTATTTGTTCCTTTTACCAAGAAAACTGAGGTTATCTGCTCACGTTTCTCAGCTAAATTGTTAAAAATTTCCTGTGTAGGCAATTTCCTGTTTCTAAATTTTGTGCCTTGAGCTAGTGTGCTGTAAATTCTTCTGGTGTCTTATTGAACCCATTACAGCTTTAGTCATTATTGTCAACCCTCTCAGTGGTGTGTTGAAATGCTGATGAACTAATTTTATCAGACTTTATTAAGTCTTATTAAAGAAAAAAAATATTGAAAAAATATTAGACTGCATCTCTGTTTTGTTTCCTGGACTGATTTTCAATCTGCCATTCTTTGAGATTTCAAATTTGACCTACAGTAAAACCTTCTGTAGTTTTATATATGGCTTTTTAAAGCTGAGAGATTTTTTTGAATGCTGGTGGAGCCAATAGAGTGGCCTAGAGGAGGCCCATTTTCAAATCTTTTACTTCATATTGCCATAGTTAGCTGTGGTAATAAAAATTACCTATCTGAGTTGTGTGTTTGTTAGAACAGTTGCACTCTGTCTATGCCATTTAGAACAAGAACTTTTGTTGGAAGATCAATGGGAGGCATGGAGGGAAGACAAGAGGCAACAAGCCCAAGCTGAAACACAAGAGAGTCCAAGCATGTATAAGGGCAATCTTTCTCCATGAGCTCAGTCAAGCTTTGAAACAAGTTGCTTAGGGAGGGTGGACAAATTCTATCCTTTGCATTTCCAAAATTCAGCTGTATAATGTCCTGAGTAACCTGTTCTGACCTAAGACCTGACCCAGATTTGAGCAGAAGATTGAGCTGTAGGCCTCCTTAAGTTCCATTTGGATATTGGATAAGCAGGTTTTCAGTCAATTTTTTATACATACATTTCTTACAGAAGCAGGAACTGTTAACAATTCTCTAAGTTTTCACTCTAAGGTATCATCATCTATTTGCTAATTTAACCATTTAACTCACTTAGAATTTTGACGGAGTTTTGAAAAAATACTAAGCAAAATGCCTTTTACTTTTAACCCCTTTTACACAGAAAGCTGTATTAAAAAAAAAACCAGAGCTACAGATATCAGGAAATGCTTTGTTTTGGATCCTGGACTCTATAAGCCAAACAAAATGTTCCCAGATTTAGCCTGGAATAGACAAGAATATTTTAATGCAAGCTCAGACACTGCAGTAAATAATCTATATTGAAGAGTTAAGTGTATCAATTGCTTTTATCTATGCTGTGTACATTGCTGTGAGCCTAATATTAAAAGTGATTGGAGTGAATACACATGTGCATATGTAAGTATCCCAAATTAGTTTAGAATATGTGACTGTATCACTGCAGTAAGGTTGTGCATTTGGTTGCTCTATGATTTTTCAGCGAGCAGCCTCATTTGCTCATGGAATTGACATTGTAGCATTCTGCTTTCAAATGCATTATCCATCCTGAGCAGAACACAAACAACATAAAAACCTAAGAAAATTATTCTTCCCTGAAAGATAATGCCACATAATTGAGTCTCTGTATAGGTTGTTTGGAGACAGTAAGAAAGAAATGTAAAACAGGATCCCTGAAACTGGTACAGCTTGTAAAATCTTGTTAAGCCATGTTAAAAAAAAATGCATTAATGCCCCCATTAGAAGCTGCAGTTTATTTATTACATCCTATTCTTTAGCTCTGGTAGACATAGGCTCTTTTTTTAATCTTCCATCCGTCCTTCCCCCTCCCCTTTGAAAGTGCACTCATTGAACTCTTGGCAATTAGTGTAATTGAAATTTATTGACAATGTGGCCGTCTGCTGAAGCTTCATTGTTCCGATGCTTAGTGCGCAGTGCTATTGAGCAATGCCATGGCAGTGTCAGACAGCTCATACCTTGCTCAATTATATCAATGGACCAGTGACTGCCAAAGGTTCCTTTGGGGGTACGAATGTTACTTAGTGATAAGAGCCTTTCGAAACAGAATCCCTGGGCCCCATCTCTAGTGGGAGATAGAAATGAAATATGTATTTCTCTGCTGTGGAAAATTAATGTAATTGGCTCCCTTAAAAAGCTTTGACAAGTTGACCTGTTTGAAATCTGAGGAGGGCTTATACTGCAGTATCATATTATCTCCAACATAAAACCCCTCCTTTGGTGGCAGTGACAGTGGGATAAAATGGAATTTGGATAGTAATATTAAACTTCAGCTCTATTGAAGACGTTCATATGTTTTTCCATTTATAGCTGCAAAACGGGGTCTTATAGAAATCCTACCTTTTTTTGTATTGTCATCTAATATTTTGTTTTGTTTTGATTTGATTTATAATAGTGCTGGAGAGAAAACAGAGTGTGTGAGTAAGATCTCTATACTTAGGTTTTCTTCTAAAATATCTATTGACAGAAATTTAAATAATATGTCAAAAGAGAATATTTGATTCAGGCTAATTCTAAAATAATATTTAAGCTAACAGAAAAAAAATCAATACATTCTTTTCATGCAAAAGGGTTTATACATAAAAAATAAATAAGAGATTTGCACAGGAGTCAAAGAACAAAACTGAATATCCAAATATGCATTTTATCTTGTGTTTGAATATAGATGCATATAACAGTTTTTTCTTATTGGAATGAAATTATTGTGATGGAATAGGAGACATTTACAATAGACCATATTCTGCTCAGGCTTAAGCATCATGCATTTCTACTAAATTCACTGTAAAAGTGTGTTTGAAAATGAGTTAAAGTTCACATAATTGGGTTTTTAAATTTTTTTTCCAGATGATGTGATGATAATGACTTAATATTTTATTTAAAGGGTATTAAAAAGAAAGAAGTTTGAAATGGAAACCTCCACATACAAGTACAAATTTTATTAAATAATTATTTATTTTCCTTCTTTTCAAAACCAGAGCAAAATCTATTTTTACTTAGATGAGGAAGTAATTATTCACATTTCAAATTTTTGCATTACAGTTGTCTTTACCCTTCAGCACACAGATGAAGATCTCTTATTCATGAGAGCTCAGAGAATATAGAAATCTAGTTCTCATATGTGGGGGTTTTGGGCTGTGAAATCCTCTTTTGTCACCTAAAAAGATTCTCCAGTAATGAGAAGAAGCATTTCTGGAAGACTCAAGCACCTGAAGTTCCAGAGTCTTGGGTGACAAAAACGTAAGACAGAAGGAAAGCAGGAATTTAATTGAGATAAAGAAAAACTGCAGCACAGATAACAAGGTAAATGATTTGGTTTTGCTCTTTAAAAAAGAAGAAAAAACATTCCAACAAGGAAAAATAAGATTTAAAAAAAAAATGATTGAACAAGTCTCCTTTGATTTTTGTGGAGACAGAACTTGGTGCTTACCTTGTGATTTGAAATGTTTCATCTGACTGTATCCCTGCATCTTTCCTTGCCATTGCTTCCTGCATTGGAGGAACATCTTTCCTTGTTTCAGTTTGGATGCTGTCAAAATTTCTTGAGGGTATCTTTCAAGATGTAAAGTACTGTTACATCAGGATTGAAACCTCTATCCAGAATTTGGTCTCAAACCTAGGATAATTCTACTTTTCTTCCAAAATTACTATCTCTCAGATTGTAGCTCTTCAGAACCTAGTAACAGATGAACTCCTTGATATGTTTCTTCTGTTAAAAAATTTAGAAAGAACTCTAGAGCTAAGCAACATAAAATTTATCCCACCAGATATAAAATATTTCAATACTTCAACGGTGCCCTTAGTCAGATAATACTTTATTCAGCCCAGTCCTTCAACAATAAGTCCAGAGTCAATTATCCCTCATTTCAGGAAAAAAATATGGGGAAGGAATGCAAGTGTTTAAGAATTAATGTATCAATATTTGAATGTGGATACTTTAAGTGAATTTGTTTAAATAAGGAAATAATTACTTTAATATTTTAAAATTGTTATTATTTAGTACTACCAGTATTATTAGGATTTAGTATTATCATGGCATACTTTTGTATTTATTTAAATGGATGTCTATCTTGATAAACTAGAGTTTTGTATGGAGTGTATCTTACACAGAGAGATTTCTTTATGTAGTTATCACTCCTTGATTGCTGGATGGTAAACTAGTTCGTAAAAGATTAATCCTTTATATCTCAGACAAAGATGACACAATCAAAGCTCAATCATCAAACCTATCCTACAGATCTTCCAACCGTGATCATCTTTCTTCTGTTTCTCTGGAAGAGAATCACACAGAAGAAAAAAATATATAATACTGGATTATTTATATTACTTTAAATAATTTCCTTTAATCGCATTAAACTTCAGTGACTGTTGTACATGTGACAAATTTAAAGCTTTCATCCTAACCTCATAGAAGTTCCTTCAGAGCCTGTACTAGAGAACGATCATTCTGAATTGCTACTAACTAATGAAGGCATGCAATTATTTTAAATGTTCCTCCAAGGGATTCTCTTGGTAAAGTATTTTAAATTCATATATAAAAAATTAATGACAATGTGATTTTAACTTGCTTTGCATCTGGGCTGACTGCAATCATTACATAGAGAAAATTATTCAGAGATATCTTTATTAAAAGTATAGCATTGAGCTGAACCCTTCTTTGTGCATCATTAATTTCTCCTCTGGACTTCATAATATTGCCATACAGTAAAATTCACTTTACCTAATAGTTTAAATAGTCTGTATTTATTTTTAGGAACATAAATTACTGCTTTCCTTTCATGCATTCTACATATTGGTAGATGTTAAGGTTATGCAATTTGCTAGCACCTTTAAGGAATAACTATGGTCTGAAACAATATACTGTAGGCCTCAAAGTACTTTAAAATACTATTATTTTTTTAAGTCCCTCACTGCTGGAGACATTAAATTATTTTAGGCATTTTGTGGATTAATTAAAATGTCTACGGCATTATCAGCTCAAGAAATGGGTAGGCGGGGGGAAAAAGGAGAGAGAAAGATGAAACTAAATATGAAACTCTTGTACATGAGTACATGTACATCTGGAGGAAGAAAAGGATCCCCATAGCTCTAAACCTGGTTACATCTGTTCTAAAACCTCATAAATTTCTGCTTAGCAGTCCAGCTGGGCAGAATCTTAAAAGAACATCAAATAGATACTCATCTTGATAAAACAATTATGTTGTCAGTTCCCTTGATCAGCACAAGCTTGACAAAGCATGCTCCAAACTTGTAATTTTAGCCCAGAGCTCACAAAACTTGAAGAGGTGATCTATGGAAAGGAACGAATTATCTGAAGATATGGGTTTTCATAAGCTGTTCCTTAAGCACCAAATCTTGGCCTGCAGTTATTTGAAAGTTGGGCGGTACCAGCCCTGGGGTGAGAGGGAGAATAATATTTAGGCAGTGAATGTATTTTTGCTCCCAGCTGACAGCTCCATACCATAACTGTCAGCCGTGACATCTATCTTAAGAGCGTAGCACTTTTCAGGTTCTTTTGTGTCTGTCATTCAACTGTGGACATGCTGTGTGAAATCGTGGCCTGTCAGACAAAACTCTTGCTGACTGCCTGGATTTCATGCCCTCCATGTGGAGTGGGGGAGAGGCTCTTTCTGCCATGTGTATTCCTTTCTGCCAGAAATCACACCCCAGGCCTGAAAGGTTGGTGTCTGGAACCAACATGAAAGGGGACATGAGTGAAGCACTTGCACAGTAAAGAAAAGAAGAAAATTTTGTTTGAATCTTTCCTCTTGTGCTTAGACTGGGGCTGGGACAGGAAACTATGTAGTGCTCAATGAAAGAGAGAGGAAAACTCTAGGAAACACTGTGCATGAGGTGTGTGTAACACAGCAAGAATTTGGGGGGAGTATCCATATACTTACATAATGCTTAGGCTTGGTTATGCATCTCAAAATATGACAGTTTTAGTTATGGAGATTCTGTTGTATTCTTTTCTTGTCTAACTACTGGAAATAGAAAATGAATTCCTAACAGATTTCAAGTTAGAAAAAAGAGTCAGTGTTGTTCAAATTCCATTTTCTGAACTGACATCACTGAAATATAATTTTCTAATTTTTACTTAAGTCTTATTTAAAGATCATGAAGATTAAATATTTATGGAGCCAATGAAGTATGTTGTGGATTTTGGGATGTGTAATGTGGTGTTGAACCAATGAAAGATGGCAACTTGGCAGAGATACATGTATTAGATTGGAGCAGTGCTGAGTGTTTGCCTTGACGTTTTGCTAGTTCATTGCCTGGTGCTTTTTAATTCATGCTCACACATAAATTTGACACATTGAAGTACTGAGTATTCAGCATTAGGTTTCTGATAGAGCAAATGCAGTCCCTTGGCTGTCCAAGAGTATAAGTGGTTTGAAACATGATCACAAGGCCTGGGAGAAATCCTTCTAATAGGCACTAGAGAGAGTAGATATTTTTAAAGGATAAAAGCATATGGTAGTCATACAAGAAGGTGCTCCTCTGAGACAGAATTAACATGAGATATTGATAGTAGTTCTTTCAGATTAACATGTTGCATAGTCATTACTACTTTCGTTTGCATTTTCTTAATGCATTTCTTCCCAGGTACTTACTTACTCAGTAGGGACTACCTTCTAAAAAACACAGTGGTGTGTGCTGTCAGATATGTTCCAGCATATTCTCTGAAAAACATGCTGGGAGGGCTGGAATAGCATTGGCTGAAATGAAAGGGCAGAAATAACCTGTTGAAAGATTTAAAAAGGGTTCTTTGCTGAGGCATATTGAAAAGCCTACAGTAAAGCAGCATAGATTTGTAAAAGATCCTATCTTTTGGCCTCCCATCATTGGAGTAGTTTTTGCATGTGCCTGTGCCTTTGCAAGCTCCCTTAGAGCATGCCATTAGAGTTCTCTTTGGCAGTGGAAAATGAAAGATACAAAAAACACCTTGCAATTTTTACAACATAATAAATGATTTGTTTCATAAAAAGTTAGTAGCATTTGTTAAGCAATGAGTTTTGCTTAACTCATTGCTGCAGGTACTTGAGAAATATTTCATTGGCCTCAAAAACAGCCTTATAGCTTTATGACAAAAATTGAAATGGAAAAGATGTGTAGAGATGAGTTTAAACAATGTATTGGTGTAGAGATAAAATTGCTACTGTAGTGCTGGGTTTTTCAGGTTTATTAAAATTTATTAAAAATGTTAAGTTATTTTTCAGGAACTACTTACAGTTAAAAAAATGTCTAAGAACCTCAAAAAAAGTGTGCTATATTTAATGGGCTAATTTTGAAATGATTCTGTAACCTTGTGCTAGTGAGAATGGTTTGTATGTTTCTTTTTTGCCTCATGCTACAGATCCTTTGGAGTTCCATCCTGAGTTCCTCTCACCTACCCTATTTTGGACAATTAGTCATAAAACCCTGC
Source organism: Melospiza melodia melodia (assembly GCF_035770615.1). Classification (NCBI taxonomy): domain Eukaryota; kingdom Metazoa; phylum Chordata; class Aves; order Passeriformes; family Passerellidae; genus Melospiza; species Melospiza melodia. The sequence continues at coordinate 111,489,543 of NC_086194.1, read as the reverse complement.
TAGCACAGAATCCTTAACTTTTGTTTGTTTTCACAGGGCAAAAGGAACAGGAATTTCTTTCCAGATGGGGCATATCATGCATTATCCAGGGTAGTGTGCATTATAGACTGGCAATATTAATAACTAGAAAAGCAACAAACAAGCAACTCCCCCAAATATTTATAAATCCTCCTAAAACTAAGCAGAAGAAAACAAGCCTCAAATCACCCAAATATTATAATAATAATAATAATAATAATAATAATAATAATAATAATAATAATAATAATAATAATAATAATAATAATAATAATAATAATAATAATAATAATAATAATAGTAATAAAGAGGAAACAGTTTTGACAAAATGTAGTTGCATGTTTCCTTTTTAGGGTGTGCAGGGACACCCTATTTTGTAATAACTGAAATTTTGGTCAATCACCATCTGTGCTAAACCAGTGCAGTGTGAAAAGCAAAGGTAATGGTATTTATTTTTTCTTAGGAGTTCTTGTCTTTTGTTTAGCTAACTTTTATAGACCCTGAAATAGTTTTCTTTCCAATTTTGTGCTGAGAACAAGAAAGCTGTTCAGGTTTGCCAGACAACTACATCGCAACTTTCTCTATAATTTTGTGCCATAATTTGAAGAACCTACAGGGTGTGTTTCTTGCCATATTGTAAGTAATAAAATTCAATGTTTATTTAGTGTGTGCCTGTATTTGCTGTTATGGAGGTGTTGGTAGCATAAGGAATATTGTATGTTTTCTAGTATATGAGGCAATTAATGCTGTTTGCTGGTGTTCCTTTTTATTTTTTTTTTTTGGGAGGATGGATTTTGTTGGGGAAGTCAGAGAAAAATGTCAACTGATTAGTCTTGATTTGTAAATTACATCTACTTAGAAAGGTTTTATATAGTCTTACTCTCACTAAAGCAAGTCACAATGATGACTGCTTTGAGGGGAAGAGAAATAGGCCTTTATATTTTCAGTGTGTTTTCTCTTCAGAGTCACTAGAGAAACAGCAATAGTTTTTAAAGAGGCAGGTGAATTTAGAAATCCCAAAGAGAATATTTATAGACATTTCTTAGTATACAATATTTTTATATGAATTAGTATAAACAGCGCTGGCTTGCTGAGACATGGATTACAGTACATTTACTGATTTTATATGTAAGCAGTCTCAGTTATGTAGGAAAACAAATGCATATCAATGTGACTAACCTACTCTGAAATTTTTCCATGTCATTCTATAGGAACTATAAATACAAAGCAGAATGACATTAACCTGATTTTTTTAATACCAAAGACAGCAAGTGGAAAAATGTCATAAAATCAGATTTTGTATGACTGTCACAACTTGTCACCTACGTAATTTATGCTGTAAAAATATGAATAGAGCAGGATACTATACATGATTTATAAAGATATAAATAGTAAACAGTGCTTGAAATGTATATATTTTTTATTGCTAGCTATTCTCTAACCTCGTGTAATGCTGAGAATTGAACTTTTTTCACAATTTTTAACTTTTTTTCTTCAGCAAATCAGTCACATTGGAGAGGGGCATGCTGAATTGGCAGACAATTATGAAACCAGCTAAATTTATGTAATCTAACAATCAGGATAAATTAAATACAGTGTAAATACAGCCTCAGACTATTAATAGATGGCATTGTTGTCATATTTTAAACCCTAAAAATATATAAAATATGGGGGCTTTTTGACAGGTGATATTTTGTCTGTGTTGAAGAACTCTCTGGCTGTACTTTCAAACACTGTGAATTTCCTAAGTCTTGAGAAAAAAATAGAAAAATGTGTGCTTTGAGGGTGAGAGGCTGGGGGAAGAAAACTACCATAATTTTTAGGGGGTACAAAGATTTGTTTGCTACCTATGAAGGTCATCAGTAAGTTGTGAGTGTGCTTTTTTTGGTTATTAAGTGAGAATGTATGGGTATTTATAATGTGAGATTGGGTCTCTGTAGACTGATATACAGCTACTGATACTGCATTGATCATGAGCTCTTTCGTAGCAGGGATATGGAGGCATGTCAGCAAGTGAAGTTCATTCAGTGTGGTGCCCATGTGAGTCTCATTACTGATTTCATTTACCCAATCCTTAAGTGGCTTTGTTAGGCATTAAGAGTGGATCTTGCTCTTAGACATAGGGTCATTTCACTAGCTTTAACCAAACTTTCCATGCTGCCCTACAAGCCAGCCTGACTTTTATGAACATTATTATTATTATTAATTTATTTTATATTAATTTATTAATTTATTATTTTGGAGTGGGTTTCTAGAGCAAGGTTATCAAATGTTCTATTTCTTGGGGAATATTTTAATGTCACATTATTTCCATCTCTGGGTAATCATCTGTCACTTTAAATACCAGTGTCAAGTAAAGACTCCAAGTCCCCGAGGCCAAAAAACTCATGCTTTTCTCCACTATAAATTAGGGCACATTAGGACTCACCTTTCTTATAGTTTCTATTTTATCCCATTCTTGCTGCTAAGGACCACTCGGACAGAAGGTCTTCCTTAAGATAGCTGGTATTTATTTGTTGTCTAATTTCTGGAGGAGGCAAAAGAGGCTTGGATGGTGCCATGGAATTTGGAAGAGCTGTTAAGAAGACCTCCTCTTATCTGTCCCACTGCTGCTTCTAAAGACTCAAAATGCTGCATTACTACATTCTCAATTGCTTGTTCCTTTCTAAGGAATTTCCTTTCTAATGTAGCTGGAATTATTGCCAGGTGTCAGGAGAGGGGTGATACTGCTAAGGGGATTGCTCCCCTGAGTAGAGGACAGGTGCAGTATGAGGGGGGATCCCAAGGGCTCTCTTTTCAGACATCTCTCTCATTTACATATTTTGCATTGAGAAACCAGTCAAGAGTCATTGTGAAGACAAGCTGGGGCTGTTACTGGATAATCAGTATCAGGGTTGATTTGCTATTGCAGGTTAGTGGAAGTACTAAAATTTTGTCAGATGTGTAGGCAGTGAACCTTGTAAACTTGTTCAAAGCTGCTTAAAAAGGAGACTTTTTTTTTGCCACATGGGAACAAATCTGTGCCAGCAAAATTCAGATGAGCTGAAAATAAGAATTTACATGGCTGTGTAGAATCCTAGGATCATTAAGACTGGAAAACACTTCTAAGATTATGGTGTCCAACCACCATCATCATCATGATGTTCACCACTAAACCATGTTCTCAGTGCTGTATCCACATATATTCTGAACACAGCCAGGGACTGGGACTCCACCACTTCCCTGAGCAGCCTCTTTCAATGCTTGAACAACACTTTCCCTGGAGAATTTTTTCCTAATATCCAATCTAAACCTCTCCAGCACAACCAAGGCTATTTCCTTTCATCCGTCACTTGTTACCTGTGAGAAGAGACTGACACCCACCTGGCTACGCTCTCCTTTCAGGTGTTTGTAGAGAGCAATAAGGTCTTCCCTGAGCTTCCTTTTCTCCAGGATGAACAACCCCAGTTCCCACAGCTGCTCCTCATAGGACTGCTTCTCCTTTAGAGGCACTCTGTGTTTGCTAACATAATATCTCTCTGTCACAGTTCACATGTTGCATAACTCTGGTTTTGGACGCTGCTCTGGGTACTATCAGAAGAGAGAAGTGACAGCCTCCATGCCTGGAAAGACCCTTCATGAAACTGCCTGGCACCTCCAGTGCCTCAGTTTTTGTGGAAAGGACAGGCAGTGCAGGTCATTGCACAAAGCAAACATAGGTCATCTTTTCTTTCTTTCCTATTAGTGCCAAGTAAAGTAGGGGGAGGAAAAGAGGGTAATGGAGAACCCCTGAAAATGCTTTGCTCAAAGAGGAGTGCAAAGCCATTAGGAACTGTGAAGGTTGTATTAATTATGGATCTTTGATGTGTGGATGAAGACCCAAGAAGGTTCATGCAGCTAGTAATTAGCTAATTAGTTCAGGTTTGATAAGAAGCTGTAAGTTCTATGTTCAACATGTTAGTCAGCAGGAGCTTCTAAAGTAGGGGCCAGGTTTATCTTTGTTTGTCAGAGCTGGCACAGTGAGTTGCACACACCTTCCTTAATGGGAGGTCAGAAGACTTGCCAAATATGTAATAGAAATACAGTTTTTTTCAGTGGTATTTTGGCATCAAAGCCATTATTTCTTTTCTTTTCTTTTCTTTTTGTTTTTTTTTTTGACTTATCTAAATGTTTAAGACTGCTAAAACTAGTAACAAGAGAGAAGTTCTAAGGCCTCAAAATTTAGGAAGTCACCTCACATCTCATGTGGAGCTAAAGCAATATGCTGTTTATACAATAGATATTCTTTTGCTAAACATCTCCTTTTATACAACAACAGACATAAATTAAATAGAATTGGAAGGCCTGAAACATGAACAACATCTGGTTGTTTTTTCAGGTTTCCAGCAGTTCCAGTATAGTGTGGATTATGTTTTGTGGCCAGGGTTCTTCCTTTTATGAATGCATATGTTGAGAGGTCTCTTTTGCTGCATTTTTCTGGTAGGATATTTAAAGTACTACCATTGGTTTTAGGCTTTGAGGCATACTCCTGTTCTGAAGCAAAATGAACTGCTCTAATAAATACAACTGAGAGCTTCGCAGTAGACTAAGTCAAACAACTGGTTATTTGGAATCTTAAGAGCTGAATTCATCCCTGCTCAACTTCCCTGCTTTGCTTTTTGGCTGCTCTGTAGAAAGAAGAATGCTGTGTCTGGAGTTCCTGAGGAGCTGGCTATGGAGGAGCACAGGATGTGATGTAAAAATCGACACTGTTGCAGTAAATTATTAATGCTATTGGCCAAAATTATTTGTTGGTGTTTAAGCAGAATTTTGCATCAGAGTATTAAGAGTGAAGGGTACTTCTATGGTGACTGAATACAGTGTACAGTATTTAACCCATCCTCCCACACAATTACACAGTAACATTCTGTACCTGCATGGATGAGTTTGTTGTTGCATGAAGATGCTAATATGTTTGACTTGAAGTGCCATAATTTTTCAGCACAATGCTGAGTGTATAGTGCCTTTCTTTCATACTGTCTATATCTGTGACTTTTCCATGGAACTTCTCATAGGTCTCTATCTCAGGCATCTAGAGCTTTCAATAATGCTGCCAGGAGACAAGTCAAGACAAATAGGAAGATTACTTTTGTTGCCTCCAGAGTGTTAACCCCCTTTTTCTGGGGTTTGGAGAGATGTATTTTCAAAAGTGTTGCTGGTGTCAAATGCAAGTTGTCCAAGTGTTAGCTGCTCTTCTGATGTTTCCAACTAAGTCATTGGAAGGGATTGATAAAAATATCTCAGGTCAACCATGAATGTGTTTTCTGACCCCTCAAACCACTGAGGCGCTGTTCTAATCCTAGAACCACCATCTAAAAGCATATTAGCATGTCAGAGATGCATACTGGAGGCAGTAGTGGAAGCACTGCAGCTCTGATGAGGAGTTCCTGGATCGGTATGCTTTCGATCCCATAGAGACAAATTGCTTTCTCCGCTAATGAAGAAGTTTTGGTTTGTATAGCAAGGAAGTCAAAATTAGCAATTCCAGATAAGCAAGATTTTCATGTCTGGCTCCAAAATTTTAGCTGTCAGCAGACAGATTAGTTCTGTGGTCTATGATTTACCTGGACAGCCCAGCTGGCTGAGGTGCAAACTTGCCTCCAGCTAGGCAAGGTGTGTCCATAAAGGCAAGTTCAAGTCTGCTGTCTTTGCAGCATGAGGACAGGAGGCGCTACACATGCAAATGACAAGGACTGCACTTTTGTGCATTGCTTCTTTTAGGGCTTGTAATACAGTCCACTAATACTACAATAAAAATCAGATTTGTCTTCTAGAATGAACATGAGTTTGGGAGCCATGAATTCAGAATTTTGTTTTTCTATGACTGTCTGTACCTAACTAGTACAGTAGAGCTGTGGAACTCCAATTTCCATGTACGTTTGGCCCACATTTTGGTCAATTATATAAACAGTATACTAGTTATCAAATTTTTAGTATATATTAAGCACAGAAGATATTTTGAGCTTCTCTGGAGTTAAGATTTAAATATATATTTAAATTATTTCCCCCCTAGATCTATGTGTGTTATAGAGAGTTGGTTTTCTTTAGGAGATAATTATAAGTCAGTTTGAATTTTTCCCTTAGGCATGTTAAAAAAAGCTAACACCTACTGAAACTGTGTTAAGACCCATTGTCTTCATTGTCTGAATATTTTGTAATCTGTCTGAGCCAATCTTAAATTTAAAGGTGGTGTTTATTTTGTACATCTAACGTCAAAAGAATTTTCTTTGGTAATATTTAAAATACGTGCTTTGCTTTTTTGTCTCTTCTTTTTTTTTTCCTTTCCAACTGGCACAGTGTTTTGTATGCTAAAATTATTTCAAGGGAAGATCTATGCTTTAGAAACTCACTCTACATACATATGCCTGAAGTCAAGAAAAGCATACTACTGTTTATTCCATGAGATCACACAGCCAATTAATCAAGATTTGAATGAGTATCAAGATGTAGCCTTCATTCTGCCTGCTTATTAACTTTCATTATGTGTAAATCTAAATTGTAATTGTTAACAGGATAGATTATGCTCCAAAGTTTTTTCCTATAACAGCATTCCTTCACAGTTCTCCTTATTAAAGTGTACCCAGGATGATATATTATGTTAAGAAGGTTTAAAACATAAGGTGACAATGACCTTCCCTTTAATTAACTATGATGGAAATAAAGGTGAGAACAATGATGATGAAGCTCTGCTGGAGACCATAAATCATGTGCTGTACTGGTTAGACAGGGCACAGCTACAAAAATAACCTTGCAATTCACAGGTTAAATGTCTCTTCCATTGTGCTACATTCACTATTGTTTTTATTTAAATACATACAGATAACTTTATGTCAGTGTAAAAATTGTCCTGTACTAAAAAAAAATGAGTTATTTTCTGGATATGTTTGAGAACATTTGATTTTTTTTTTTTTGTTAAAGTATTGCTCAATATCCCAGCTTTTAAGCAGCAAAATGGCATATATGCCAATGGAATGTTGGGATACTTCTGTGTTTTCTTCTATAAACCTGTGCTGTTAAGGACAGAAGATGGTCCAATGTTTTGTTGTAAAATGGTTTTTTGTTTCTCCTAAAGATTCTGGACTTCCACCACGTGAGATGAGCTTGTCAATTTTATTCTCCAAAGTCTGAAAACATTTTTGAACTTAATTAAGTAAGTTTCAGAAGATAATGCATGTTCTTCACAATAAGACTGCTTCTTTTTCTAAATACAACCCTTTATTTGTGAGTTATAATCCTCGAACATTTAGTATACGAACAGAGTTTTCAATGTAATGGGAACAATTAAATTTGAATTGCAGTTCAACAGAAGTCATAAATACATTGACTAGGGTCAACTACTGCACAATAAATTAAGCAAGACTTCTGTCACCTTGACTATCAACACTGCCATAAACATATTAAAGGCCTCCTAGTCAAATTCTGTTGGATAATCCTCAAAGGTTAGAATATATTCAGAAGCTGCCCTTTTAAATTAAAAAAAAAAATTAAAAGGCAAAAAAACCCTAGTGAAAGTTCACAGACTATTTTGAGCTTCCTTTATGTTTTATATCTCCTGAGTTCTCCATGAAGATGTGTTGTCAGTCTTTGAGACTGGCAAATCTAAACATGGAGAACAAAGTCTGGTGGAAAAAAATGATAAAAGAGTTCAAAGTGGATGTTAACAAGCATTGAGCAAGAATTTTGTGATATTTTGCAACTGATAAGAAAGAGGCAGGTCTTCTAGAAAGGAAAATATCTGAAAGAAATGAATATAACCACAGCAAGTCAAAAAGTAGTTGTCCATTCTTTTCTGTGTTGTAATGCCAGCAGTCATTGCTGGGTAATTTTTGGGTGGTAACTTTTTTAAAAATAAATTTCAAGATAAGAGTGTGGAGTTTTATCTAATGCTCATTCCCAAGTACTTCAATTTAGCATTTTAAGATAAATGATCAGAGAAGTTTTGGCTTTTTGAAGTGCAGAAACACAGATGAAGGGATCATGGATGTAGAGCTAGGTGCCTGAGAATTACTTTTGAGTAGACTAACTCCCTAGGGCAGTGAAATGTTTTCTAGTTAAGTGACATCGTTTAGCTGATTGTCCATTTATGTGGTTAAACAGAGTGTTTAAGAAGGGAATAATAATTCTTACTGTTTCAGTGTGTCTTGTACATAACAGTTCAGAAGAACTTTTTTTTTTAAGTATGTAGTCTGCATTAGTCCTTCCTCTATGCTAGCATGTGGGTAGCAATGTGTACAGGTTTTGAGATACAGAACATATTGCTTAGTGTGGAATCAAGTTTCTTTGTGTGCTGGGAAATCTGCAGGTTATGCACTCAGAATTCTGTATTTTTCCCTGGGTATCCAGTCCACAACACAGTCGGAACATTACTGCAATATTTGTTTCTCTGGCACTTTCCTTCATATGTTGAGCAAGTAACAAGAGTGACTGGGATATCATGGATTCCAAATGTATCAGCAATATTAGGAAACTGATGAGTTAAGAGACCTCCAAATGATCACAGTATTATTCTGTACTGGATATTCCTGTAAGTCAGATGATAATGGTGATAAATCCTTCTCTACAAACTCTTAACGCTGGTTGTGATGCTTGCTGTTGATCAAGAAATATTGCACTCTTGTGGGCAATGATGTTCAGCATTCACCACAGCTCACAAGAAGCTTCACACTTCTCTGTACCCTGACCTGAGCAGTAGGTGGTGCCTGATAGTTCTAACCTGCCCTGACCTCTACACAGACATTGAAGGGGGAGAAAAGTCCCTTCCAACTCTACAGGTTGTTGGCCCAGAAATAGAAGACCATCTCACACTTAATGCGTTCCAATCCTTTTGGTTTCTATTGATCTCCTCAAAACTCTGATTTTTTTTTCTTTTTTTAATTTTTTCCGACAAGCTACTTCAGTATTTCTGGAAAAACTTCTATCGCAATCTGCTTTTCATTCTTTGGATCCTATTTTCTCTCTGAATAAATGTTTGCAATGGAGAATATTTTTTGCCATACCAGATATATACCAAGATTTGTAAAGGATACTATTCTGATGCTGGTGCAACACACTCATATATTTTGCCAAAAGGACACTTTCTGAGTCTCTGGACAAGAATGCTAATGTCAGAGTATTGGAGATGGGCTAAAATGTTGTAATAGTATAGCAGAACTGTCAAGCATTGAAGGCAGAACTGGTAATAGCCAGAGACAGACCCTAGCTTAGCTTCTTCCTGCAAGAATGGCAACAAATTCCACAGTTTCAGACCATAATGCAATATCAATTTCTTAGTTTGATTTTCTAGTAGATGGTCAATAGCTGGTAAATCTTCCATAAACAATAATAACAGGAAGTCTTTGAAGGAAAATGAGGAATTGCTGCTTCTCTCAGTCTGTAAAGCTTTTGGCTTTTGCGATCATTTTAGGAAAGAAAGAATTTTTTAGTGTTGCTATTAATTCATAAGATTGCTTAGGTGGGATTCCCTCCTCCTACTTTATTGCCTTTTTGGTTGACCTTTCTATTAGAAGAGATAATTTTCTACAAGATACTTTAATTACCTGCTTTTCATAATCTTGCATTCATGCCCTAACCTAATTAAGTGGAAAAATTCCATAATATTTACTAGGTATTTCATAGGCCTTCCACAATTCCCTACTAATTTTTTCTTGTCTGTACAGTTTCTTCACCTGGCCCCCAAGCTTTTCTCTATTTCAATTTTTCTTTCTTATTAGAGTAAGAAGTACCTATTATTGTAATAATCTTTTTCACACCCACATTGGAGCCAAAAGTCATTTGTGATTAATGTGCTGAAGCTGAAAAGTGTGTTTTTTCTCAGCACTTCTTCTGACTTCCATATTTTTAGTACAAAGGCAGAAGTTTTTAACTCCTGTATTGCAAAGTAGGAAGACAAATACACACAGTACAGAACACATTATAAATAAGGTAAAGAAGAGGTAAACAAGGGACCAAGATCAGAAGTGATGCTACTTCTAAAAGTATCAGATCAACTTATTCACGACAAGGAAAGGGTAAGGAAAGAGAGAAGGAATTGCTGCAGGTTTACTTGTTTAATGATTATCAGACACTTTGGAAAAGCTCCCATGAAAATGCATAGGTGTACATTTAAGAAATATGGTTGTACATGCTAAATATAAAATAAACATTGCTTATTTATTCTCTGTCAAGAGGGCAATGTTTCTTTTTGATGACTGGGGTTTTGTTTATTTGGCTTCTGATTTTTTTATTATTTTTAATTCAGTTTAATGGAATTCTCTTGTCTTATTCTGGAATCAAAACTTATTTTAGTTTTTGGGCAGTCAAAGCGAATATTTAAGGGCATATTTAATGTCCACAAGGTTTCCCCCTAAAAAATTATTTGCATGATTTGCATCATGACATAATTTCTTCCCTTGGAAACTGTGAACATGGGCTGCCTATACAGTTCAGTGACAGTCTGGTTTTGTAGCAGCTTTTATGAAAACAATTTTTGCATTTTTAGAAGGGTGTAGAAATAGAAAACAAACTTTTCAATTCTAATTATTGGGCAGGCACAAAATGTTATGGAGCAAATGTCAATTTGTTGAGATCCCCCTGTAAAAGGGGTGCCAGCAAGTCACACACATTGTGTACTTGTTCTGCACATCTACAGGGGACTGTGCACTGTGCACCAACTGAGAGAATATTCTTGGTACATGGCATGCATATACTGTGTCTGCATCCTCCTGATTAATTAAGATGAATTAGATACTACCACTGTTTTAATATTGGACTAGGTTCAAGCACCTTTTTTTCACATAGAATGTCACTGTCTCATAAAGGCTGTTCTCCTCACAGAATTCTAAAATGTGGGCACACATTTAGGGTTCACAATAAAATGAAAAGTTGTTTTTAATATTGTGGAGAAAAGGATATAACGGTGAAAGTTTCATGCTGGGTTTTGTTGGCTTCTGTTGAGTCCTATTTAGGACAGAGGGCAAGAGGAGTTGATTTCACAGTTTAAAGTCCAGGTATCACTGTAAGAAATTTTATGAGTAAAGGGTGATGTTTTAACACAATTAGTTTTAGATTGCACTTAATAATAAAAAAATTAGGGGTTAATAGATAAATCAACAGGTACACTTTATCCCTATGAGCTTTCTCAAATATGATTGAGTTTGGCTGTTACTTTGATCCACACTAGGACAGGAAAAAAGATTTATGGATTGTTAATAAAGGGAAAAATTACTGAAACCAATGACTTTTGATTAATTTCAGATTTCAAAATCAGGAATTTTGGGGAATTGTTAATAAAACTTCTTTAGTTAAGGAAGCAGGGAAAAGGGAAAGCCCCACTGACTATTATAGTCAAGAAAAAAGTTACCTTTATAGGAGCTCTAGTGTCAAAGTTTCACATGGTTTCCTGACTGGGATGAAAAACATTCTTCTAGACTCTCTAGAAGAGATTGCAAGACTCTTGGAGTTTTTAAAGGAAATTTTGATATTTTTGCAAAATGTAGTTAGCAAGCCTAGTTGCCACCTATCTTAATTGCTGACTATTTTGGTTTATGTGCTCTTTTTTTTTTCCAGTCAAGGGTTGGAAAGAAAATCAGTCAAGTGGTTTAGAATGAGAAATAACAGCATGATTAGAAAGCCCAGTAAATCAAAACCTCCCACACACATACTCAGTGAAATTAGCTGAACTATAGTATTAATATTTGTCATGGTACCTGTGGGTTGATAGGAAATTGTATTCTGAATCCTAATTACAAAAAGTCTGCAAAAGAAAACAAAGCTCTGAGCAACTCATATTTGCATTTGAACAAGTGAAAGTCAAATCAATTTGACTCGATATTTTTCAAAACAGATTTTACTTGGTTTGTTACCATTTTAATTTTTTTCCCATACTTGGTGCTAATCAGGCATGACAAATAGGCTCACCTTTGAACACGCTTTGCACTAATAATGTCATAAAGTAACTCCCTTTAATTGGTACCTCAGGCTACTCTCATCAAACAAGCTCATAAAAAGAAACTAGTGACAGCTTTCACTTCTGGTAGATTTATGAAATACTTCTCATCTATGCCCAGGCTGTGTGTATTTGCATTGCTACTCTAGGCCTGACCTTTGATCAAAGAAGCAATATATTTTTTTGTTCCACAACAAACTTGCACCATCACTTCCATTCAGACATTGATTCTTGCAGTGCATGGCTATTGCAAGAACTTTGCACTTAGAGATACAAAGGGCAATCCCTTTACAGTCAGGGTTACAGTTCACTATAATGTGGCAAATATGTTTTAAAGACAGATACATACTTTTAATTTTATAATTTATTCTACAATTGATTTTTTTTCTTCACATATTGTATAAGCAAAGACTCTCATATATGCTCGTTATTCAAAACTATTCACCTGATAACTTGTGTGGATAATTCTTCTCTTGGTCTGTAGCTCATTCTCAAGGATCTCAGTGTGAATATTTGATCATGGAAATTCCAGCTCAGTGACTCATCACCTAAATCATATGGTATGCTTCTGCCAGGATGGAGGAACACAGCCCTTAATTTTCTACTTAATGATTCAGAAAGTGGTGAGCACTTGTCCTCTGAAAGTCAAGGCCCTTTATTAAATACCAGAACGCGAGGTCTTATCTTAGTCATTGGTTTTAGCAGATGTTGGAGGCAATAGCCTGTAAATGCAGATTCAAAATTTGAGGTTTTTTAACTATTGGATTTTAAATTAGATACTTTGATGGATGCGCTTATTTTTTGTTCTTCTTTTTTGGCTATTATTCAAGGCAACTAACAGATAAGAGTGAAATTATTAAAAGTGTGTTTCTGCAAAACATAGGATCTTATAGTAGCAGAAATTCCTGCTAATATCCAGCAATACATGCTCAGGAATTGAATTCTGAAAAGAATGAAAAAAAGTTTATTTTCAGCTTTTTACTACATAACTGTACAGTCTATACTGTAACTGTTGGAGCATTATCTATAATTGGGGTAGTTCACAGTGGAATTTCTGATCTTGATTAGTATCAAATTACAGAGAATATCTAGATTTTACTTTCTGGATTTTATATGAACACTTTTGTCATCATTAAAGAACACTAATTCTTCCAATGATAATTTGTTTATGATGTAATTTTGTGTGAACTTCCTTTTTGCCTTTTGCTTGCATAAATATTTTCTCTTAGTAATGAATATTGTTAAGCTAAACATAGATTTATTAGTTTTAAATGAAGATATTTTATTTGATCTGTCCATAATGCCTTGATATTAGATTAATTTGCCCTTTTCCAAGCCAATTTGTCAGATGTTTTTCATCATGGCATAGAATTTAGAACAAATGAATTCAGCAATCAGTGATGTTTACAATTCATAGAAATGTGCTTTAAGAGTGTGTTTGGAGTATAACTATGCATCCATTTATAATTTGCCCAGGTCTTTTTAGGTGACTTTCCTCTGTATTTCAGGCTCTCTGGATTGATAGGGACCTAAGTTAGTACTCTATGAACAGTATCAGAAGGGAGTTAATGATTTTCAGAGTCCTAGTTCTTCCTCTTTTCCCTCATTATTATAGCAGTGAGAAAGTTATTTTAGTATTTTTTAATTTACCTATCCATCTGCCCTACTCCTGACAGTCTGTATAGATCAGTTCAACTTCGGTGATACATAAATGCGACTCCATTAACCTCTTTAGGAAAAGACAGTCCCTGTCAAATGCATAAATGCACTATCAAAATGACAGGTCAGATACTGTTCTGAATGTTGTTTATAGCATTTTATTTACCACTGATGACTTCTATTGTATAGACTACCTGGTGCTGCTATACTCTTATTTATTAGGTGGATAAACTGTACATCCATCAAATTTAGACCTAGTTTTAAGCAGAATACATGTATATGGTTAAATTATGCTATGAAGTGAGGAATTTTAGACAGTCTGCAATAATGTAAAAAGCATTTATTAACTCTTTCTGAGGAACATGTGTATTTGAATAGATATTTTCGTAATGTTCTAAAGGCCACAGTATTCAGAAAGAACAAGATTGAAAGATTTTGCTTAAATTTGAAACATCCTGTTGAATTTTAATTATATTTGGAGAGAAGGTGATATAGTGGCTTTAAAATAATGTAAAAATATCTTCTAAGCTACTTGCTATTCAGCATTAATATAGATTTTATTATATTTCCTTTCCTTTTACGTAAAATGCTGTCACTTTCCTAGTTTATACCTGATAAAAATTTCAAGCAATACTTATCCATTTTGGGCTATGTGCAAAAAAATTTGCAAACCAGTCAGGTACTGATACCAGATATGGCAGTAGACACATTTGGGAAAAAATCCTCTCAATAATGCCACAAAATATTATTTCCTTATGTGCTCTGAGGTTTCAAAATTCAGCCATCCAAATATGTGAAAAGTCAGTGTGGAATAGAAATATCTAGTTTTTCATACTGAAAAATTCAAAATATGCAGTTAAATAACAGTTGCCCTTAGCTAGATGAATTCATTTGAATAAGTTCTTTCTCAGATCCAGTAATTCCCAAGTGGGGTTTTTGGTCTATTTGATTTATGATAGATTTAGTGAAAAGAGTGGAATAACTTAACAAATTATTTCTTCCTTTTTCTTATCATTTCCTTGCTCAGTGTTATATGGCATTGTCTATTTTCCATTGATCAGCACTATTTTCACACGTGGGGCCTGTCCTCACCTTCTAGCAAATGGATGAGAGCCACTGAGGGGAGGATAGTGAAGAACTTCTGCTTTGGATCAGGGGAAAGGAAGATTAGAATGAAAAAAATTTCAGGTATAAATTCTTATCACAGGAAGTAGTGCCTGTACCTATCAGTAGAGAAGGTGTATGGCAAGCAGCTTGAAAGTGACCTAAGTGGTCACTTCCATTTACTAATGTCATTTGCCTCCCAGGGCTGCTTTCTAAAGAAAGAGAGGACGGGAAGGGACTGCTAAACATGAAGAAACTTCCTGGAAAGCCACCAGACTGGAAAAGAGGTATTTTTGCCTGAATCTATCCTGCTTCACTAGGCCAAATGGCTTGAAAAGGTACATTGTACTGTGACGTTTTCCTCTTCTAATTTATTCTGTTGACATCGGAAATGTGATAAAGAAACCAGTCAAGGATGCCTTGCTCTGTAAACAATGCAATAGCCAAGTGCCATTAAGGATTTAAAATTAGAAGGTACTGCACCAATTTCTTGTCTCAATTAACAGGCACTGTTCCTACAGTGAAATCTCAGTCTTACATATACAAAGAACCAAATTTATGCTAATGTAAAGTATTTCTCTAAATTGCTCTGGGTGAAAAGGGATGTTCTAAAATTAATACACTAAAAAGCTGTTTTTCAGATATGATTCAGTAGAGATTTATTATGAAAGTAGGATATTTGGAATGTGAAGTTAAGGTAAAATCTTTCCCATTTCCTTCCCTTACTGAATCTTTCCAGAATCAATTTTTCTGCCGGGGCAGATGGTTCCTTAACTGCAGGGCTGATCCTGCTTCTGATCACAGGGGAAAAGTTTTTTGGAGTAAAAAAACCACCAAACAGATGGTGAGCATTAAAAAAAGAGATGTTTTCAAGCATTCTGATGTGACTGCAGGACAGCGACAGAGAAAGAACTTGGTATAGTTGGGGCTGACCTAATTCCTCTGATTAGGGAGGAAGGATTTGATAGAAATGTTCATAGATTTCCATCTTTCCCTCTTTTATGGCAGTGTGCAACTACAGGTGTGGCTTCTGCACCTTAGTAGCTGCAAAAACTACCTCCAGGAGAAATTCCTTTCTTCCAAAGCTAATGTGATCTAGTTTTCAGGTGGTGTCCAGAAACAGCATGTTTGCTCTTTGATGTTTTTTAATTACCTGTACTTTAAGTAATGCTTTCAAACTTCTTAATTGTAAGAATTCTAGCCTTAAGTATCTAAAAATGGTTTGGCTTTGATGAATGCAAATGTGATAAAAACCTTAAAAGTATGTTGGCTTTCAGAACTGCCATAACCTTGCTTAAATGCCATTTGCAGTGAATATGAATAATTTTAATACATCTAAATGTATAGTGTGCTGTTATAATAGGTGATCTTCATAAAGTTTCACATAATAATTTCAGCTTATGCTGCATCCCCACAATTGTCCACACAAATGACAGAATTTACACAATTAAATCCGTTTATTCCAGTGCAGTACTGTGAGGGTTCTGTATCAAAACTACTCCTCTATATCCATTATTTATAACTCTTTTTTGTCTTTTCTGTATTTTTGCTGTGTCATAAGGAAACTCAAAATACAGCTCTGAGTGCACCTAATTAAACAGGGAAACAAAATCTCATTGTTAAAAATTTTTTTTTTCTTTTTTTGCTCCTTATGCTGATGGCAGATATTTTGAATTGTTTTCCTTGTTTTCCATCTCTGGTTGCCTACCAATGTTGAGGGAAATGTCTTTGCCCAAAATTAAACTTTTTCTGAATGTGTTTTTAGGTTTATGAAAAAGACATGTCAAATATACCCAAGACACATTGAACCTCTCAGAGTAAGGAAAATAATTGCTGGTAACTTGTCAGAATGCCTTTTTCTTTTTTCTTTTTTTTTTTTTTCTTTTTTTTTTTTTTTTTTTTTTTTAATGTGCAACCCCAATAATTGTGTGAAGGAACAGATTTTAGTGGGTTTAGTAGTTTTTGCTCAAAGCTTGTAGAAATTAATACCTTTGTCTCCGCAAGTGTCAAAACATTAATTTGTGTCAAGAACATATGCTTTCAGTACTTAAAACAAGCTTGTTTTTGTGCTGTTGCTCTGCCTTGTTAGCTCTTACACTTCGATTGTCTGGAAAGGTTGCCCCTCTCTCCTCTGCAGAAAAAGGGCCAGGCATAATTTTGCCATGGATTGAATGTGTGTAGCGAACAGCCATCCCTGGTGGAGAAAGGCTGAGCCTCCTGCCATTGTTCTCTTGACAAATAGTGAGTGTCCTCCCTTTCCACTGTCTGACCTTGACTAATTGTGGAGAATTGGTGCAGCTGTCCCTGGCTTATTCTGAGCTGCAACACAAGGGCATGTAAGAAACTTTAAGCTGCCATCATAAAACTCCAGTTTGAGGACTTCATCACAATGCGTAGTGCTCACTTGTTTTGTTGTGTGCTGTTTAGTTTGTTGCTGTTTTCTTCCTCTGATAGCATGTTTTAGAGTCATGCTGTGTTTTCTTCTGACTTGCCCTTGTATGTATTTCAGAAATCTGTGCTAAGAGATTAGGGTAAGAGGGCATTTCTAAAATAGCTGGATAAAGTCACATGGAAAAATTCTTATAAAGCTATCAATTAAAAAATTATATGGAAAATGAAGCTTATCTAGAAAGTGAGTGGAATGACATGTTTGTACTTTTTCCTTTTTACCATCACAATCTATTGTTGCAAATTCTTTTAGTAGAAAGCTTTAGTATATTAACTTGGAAACTGAAGAATATAATCAGAAAAAGTACCACGCACATATTAATACAGGGATAAAATTTTCTGGTGCTGCTTTTAAATATTAAGCCTAACTGAATATTTTAATTACTGTGTATACCAGAGCAAGCAAAATGTTTTTCCTGTTCAGGTAATTTTCCATAATACAGAAAATGGTTAAGCATATATTGATAACAATATAATATGCAGTTAATGTACCTTGAAAATTTTACTAGAAATCTTCTGCAATTTTTTATTGTTTTATTTACTTAATTAGGGTGAAAATTTGTTTTTTGATGAGGGAAAATTCAGTGTACCTACACCATTTTGAAGTCACACTCAGCTTTTAGTATTAAGGGTAAATGTACTCATGTTTGAATAGTAAATGGGTCAAATATTTGCGCAAATTCACATAGAAAGAACTACTGGCTTGATTTATTTAAAGCTGAACCTGGTTCAATAAAGTTCAGTTTTCAGCTACTGTGACTTTTCAGTCGCACAGCTTCTCAGTGAAAATAGGCAGATTTCTATTAAAAAAATATCATACAGAAGTGAGGGGCCTTATTTGTCTGCCCAACATATAAATCTCTCCAGCATAAAGAGAACTTCTGGGTCCTTGGATTTTGTTGCTGCCAATAGGATTACTGTTCAAGGTAGGGTCATGAAAAAGATTAGGAAAAACAAATAAAACCTCCACTGGAAGAACTGCAGAAACACAAATTTCAGATTAGGTGGCAAAATACTTATTGAAGGAATGTAAGTAGTAGATGAATTTTCAGAAGCGATGAGTTTTTGGTGGCTTACATCACCCTGGGCATGTCTAAGTCACAAAAAGGTTGACAATGTTGACACCTTACCCCATGGACTGTTTTCCTGGATCTGCTCCAAAGAGTGATTTACCATAGAGAATGGGAAGACTGATAAAATTTTGGTCGTGAAATATTTCTTCCACAAATACTCTGCCACTGTTGCCTGTGATGACAGGCAAATCAAGTGTTCTGCTGGGTATGTTGCTCACTGCAAGGAGAGAGTGGCAACACATGGCCTAAAGTACTGCAAGGAGACACTTCAAACATGATTGTTTCAGGTTCCTGGTAATGTGCCAGAAAGCAGGATTCCTTTTAACCTCCCCCAGGTCTCTGCTACTCAGACCTGTGCTGGGACAGCCTTTAGTACCACCTGGTGACCTGCTTAAAACATTTCAGTCAAAATAAAATTTAGGAAATATCCAGCCTGAATTAAACTTGGTAGTCTCACAGCAATGTGGTTCAGCTGTGATGAGCAAGTCTTTCCTTGGTTTGTACTGAAGGCACGATGACCATTTTTCTCCTCACCCTTCATAAGAGCTTTCTGATGACCTTGATCCCTCCCTAACTTTCTGTGTAATGGATGTAACAACCTCATATTACCTGACAGCCTGTTTTTGACCTCTGAAAATTATTAGGCCTTGAAATTTGGAGCAAGCCATCTCGAGAAATACATTGACAGATGTTAAAGGTGATAGTCACATTTTAATGGCCTATATGTAGAAAACAAAGCTTGTTTTAATCCTATAACATCAACAAAATAAAAATAAAATATGTATTAATAAAATTGTTGTTACTGGTGACTATCCCTCAAGAGCAGGTCGTATACTAGGGCTCTGGTATAGCCATGCTGCTGGAGGTGAACTGACAGCCTAGGGCCAGTCTGAGGTGTGGAACCTCCAAGATCTCAAACTCCAAACTAGCTACCTACTAGCTAGTAGGCAGATAAACCCTGTGGCCCTGACTGTAGGTCCCAGCTACAAAGTCCTTCATCAGCAATGCCATTTAAGTCCTGCTTGAAGCTGCAGAGTGTAGGTTTTGCATGGCAGCATGCTGCCTTCCTGCTTGTGTCAGCTCAGATGTTGCAGGACGGGACTGGCTCAGGGACCTGTTAGAAGCTCAGTGAGCTATTCTTCTATATAGAAGAATATTATCCATTTGATATAGAGTAAAAAAAAAAAAAAACATAATAAAAGGCTGCAATATGTTCAAAGACAAGGGATATTTTCAATCCTGTTCACACTGACAGTCTAGCAGCTGCAAAGGCACTGCTGGGGCACGTGGGTGTGTTGCACATGGATAGTAATTGGAAGGTGTTCTGAAGAAGGAATTTTTAATCCAATGTAGTGGCCAAACAGTTTATTCTGTGAAATGCACACACTGGATGGGGTTAACTGTCAGTGATTTAGATTTTCTTTTGTGTGTAGATTCGAACATGATTAGTAAGATGCCATTGTTGTGCATCTGTCTTCAGGTACTGTGTGGATCTTGATTTCAAGCCCAGAGAAACAAGCTGACTCTGAAGAAAGTGTGCAAGGACAAAACAGACCGTGTGCCCATTTTCTTTCCTTTTTCGTTCCTTTCTGCCTCGCAGAGAACTAACATGTGGGAGAAACAAAAGAGAGTGATAGTATTTTGGTGTTGTGTTTAGGTATGCCTTTACATGCTTCTCAGCTGTGCCCAGCAGTGTAGTACTGGCTGAATGGTGTGTGATTCAGGCTCTCCTGAATGTTGATTCCCAGCAGTCTTAGAGATGTAAATAATCAAATGGGGCCTGCTGGCTTATGTCTGGAAAATGGGAGTCCTTGGGATTCTCATATTTCTTCATAGAGATATGAAAGCTTAAGAGAAGGAGTGCTTCTAAGAAAACTTGCAGGTCTAAAATAAGTGTCTCTTCTGCTCCTTTTCCCCTGGGTATCTATTCACTAGTTCTTTTCATTCTTCCATTTTCTAATATTCCCTCTCTGCTCCAGTCAGAGGGGTCAGCAGGTATTTTTTCAGCTTTTCTAAACTCTCACTTCCACAGGAAAGAAAATAGAATCACTGGAGACGTAAACCAGACCAGCAGTGAGTGCAGGTTGTGGGCAATGTTGGAACAGCTACTGTGTTTTACAATTTGGCACAATAGAAATAAAAAAGCTTTTTTAAAAATGAACCCAATTTAAATGCAGGTTTTCTGTGGCCTGACTTAGATTTTTTAATATACTAGTAACATGCCTGCTTCTGTTCTGAGTGCTTGGCTTCACTTGTGAGGAGTATAGAGCTGGACTACAATCTTTGCAGGACTTTAGACAGCCTCCCCAGATACTCTAGATATATTGAGAAGTACTGGTGGATAATGTTCTGTAGCTCAATTCTGGCTTTTGTTTTGAATATTCCTCCTGAATTCTGACTGTACCTTATATACATGTGTTCTTTATGTCTTGAAACACAGCTAGAATGGCTTTCAGAATGTGGTATAGAAGTTGAAAACTTGAAGAGCTTAATTTTTTATTTAGGAATGAACACTAGCATTAATTAGTTAGGCCTTGAATAACATAACAGGTTTTGTGAGCTTATCATGCAGCTGGGCACATCTAAACTCTCCTATCCTAAGTGTTTTGAGCAGCTTTATTTATTTATCAAGCAGAAGTGAGAATCAGGAAGATCACATCTTTTCTTGGCATTACATTGCCTGCAGTGTTTATGGCATCCCATGCACAAAGACAGATATGCATACAAAAGTAGGGATAACATGCAAAGGATTAGAGATGAGCTAGCTAAACTGTTTGATTTTTGTATGGACAGGCACATGACAGGACATGACTTTAGCACAATGAATCTATTTCTTAAAATCCTATGCACCATATTCACTAGAAATTCAAATAAAGTATTGCCTTTGCTTTCAAATGAAAGAGGGATTGGCATATTTAGATTTTATGCTTCTAAGTTCTCTTCAGGAAAACAAAGCATCAAACAGAATTGGAGTGCAATTTTTCAGAGTAGGAGGACAGTGTTGCTCAGAGACAGAAGACAAATTATTATGTGTCTGCTTTCTGCAAATCTTGCTTCACAGGAATTGTAAAAGCCAAGTGCTGAGGAAGACATGCAAGGGTTAATATAATTTCCATTCCAGCGAGTTTTGCTTGCCATTATTTTCTTTTTCTTTTCTCCCTTTTAACTGATTCATAGCATAAAATCTTCCTGGACACCTAATTATCAAGCCAGCTCACAGTCACAGCTGTCTGCTTGGAGAACCCATTAGATGCAGCAGTTGAAGCCTCCATAATTCCCCAAACTTCCCGGTTGTGAATATTAAGAAAAGATTTTTACATGTCATATGCAATTCGGAGGTGGTGTGAATGGCGTTGGAAATGACGAGCTCTGAATGCTTGTCCATCACTCCATTCACTGGTTACAGGTGGTCTCATTTTCCACTTTCAGATATCGGCTAGCTATGACAGCAGGCACTTAATTTGCATGTTCGACAGACAACAAACGGCCCTGTGCATGTCAAAATAGGTGGTGATGCGTGACAGTTCCTACACAATACTGTCTCCTCTTTGCTTGACCTTCGACCTCCCTGCATGTCTTCTTTCACAATCAGAAAAAAAATGCACTTTTCGGCTTTGGAATAAATTTGATACCAAATTGATTATTTTCCTTTCTTCTTTTTATTCTTCTTTTTCCTCCTCCTCCACTTTTCAAGTATGCATGCATCCAGGCTTTCATCTTAACGGCTACAAAACTCTGCCAGAAGAGTCTCATAAAATTTAAAAATACGCAAGCAGTCAGAACAGGAAGCGCCTTGTTAAAATTCATTGTAGTTAAATTGCTTGAAAGTTCTTTGTAAATGCAAATGTAACCTTTAAAAGAGACCTTAAGTTGGGTTAATATTTGTTAAAAATAAGATTTTTTTAAAAAATCACAGAAGTGTTTTATATTCATTTTTCCCCAGGCTGTATATCCATCTTTATATGTGTAAGTTAAGTAGTTTAGTATGCACTTCATCAAAACATTCCTCCAGTGTTTTTATGGCTGCTGTGACTTATACTACTGCTAAGTAATGAGAATTAGTCTTCTAGCATCATTAGAAGCCCACTTAGAGTTTTATTTAAGCTAAAATGCTAAGAAGTGATTAAAGTGCAAAAATGTTTAAATGATGGCAACACTGTGCACTTTATTGTGTTATTCAGTGTTTGGTTCCTGGAAGTTGCAGCTTTTTGGGTGTGCTCCCTCCTGGTTAAATCATATTAAAAGGAAAACTAAGATGAGGTGGATTCAAGCACCACTCATCATTACAGAGTTTACCCAGGCACCTGAATTTTAATTCCAAAGATACATGTTCCCCCTTGTCTAACCAAGAATGACCATAATCGTCTCACAGATCTTATCTGAGCTGCAGCTCTTGTTTTAATTAAGAATTAAAGCAGACAGCGGATAATCACACCTCTGGGGTGTTACAAGACTTGAGATGTGGTTGTGTACCCAATACCCAAGGGTGTGATTATTCTGTGATAACCCCACCCCTAATGAGTCATCCTGTCCAGGCCTCAGTAATGGGCAAAACCCTGTTGCTGTTGGCTTCAAACATCAAGCTGGATCAGCAGTGCACAGTGGGCTGATCATAGGTGATAGAGGACTAGTGTGTCTTTTCTGTTGTTTTGTAATGTCCCACCTTTAGGAGGGAGTCTTCTCGTGAGAAGACTTAGCAAGTTGTAGGCATTCCTTCCCCCACCAGAGTAAAATCTCTGTCATGAAGCAGCACCTGGTGAAATTTGATGGATATGGAAATTCAGTGTTAATTTGAGATATTAGATTGTTGCTTTGATGTGTAGCTGAAGTGCTTACAGCGTTTCCTTAGTGAGCTTGTTCTGTGTTTCTTGTTGTTCCATAACAACTTTTCTGTCAGTTTGCATGGTAGCTGAAGCCACCAGACCAGCTAATGCTCCTCAGGAACATTGAAATACTTGAACATAATTGACTGGTTAAGAGCTTAGGCCATAAATACAATTTACATGTGAAGTAGTTGTGGGATAGAGCAGGACAATTCTTTCACTAAAATGTATTTCTATGAGTAATGTTAATCATGGCATTGGCAGGGAGGTTCAGAGCCATGTTTTAGGTATTGACTCCCCTAAACCCTAGGTGGGAAATGAGGGAATCAGTGCTGAGACATGAGGCAGCTCCAGCTTTTGGCTCCAAATGGTGCTGTGACAGAGCTGCATCACAGCACCTGCTCTGTGTGGTTCAGTTGGTGTGTGCAAACACTGATTTCCTTTCAATAGGAAGGTTTGTCAAGAAGATAAAAATGAAAGGGAAGGAAAGATGACCATGTTTCCTGTCAGGCAGATTGTCTGCTGATAGCTCAGGAAGGCATTTTAGTCTTTACCTTTAGTCTTTACCTCTATCCACTGACATCAGCAGAGACACCAACTGAGGAAACAACTGTTTTGCTTTGAGGGAAACAGTTGTTCAAGCTGGGCTGCTCTTCAGTGACATTAACAAGTTGACTGAACTGCCAGCTCTGCTCTAGTCCAGGAAGAGACTTATTTCTGAGGTTAGATCTTAGACTTTAATTTCTAATGACCACTGAGGCTGCAGCAGTTTATGATGGGGGAAGTTTTGTGAAGGAATGGGGTCCGAGTCACCTGGAGTAGCTTGCTCTGGTCACTGTAAAAATAGAAAGGCTTGAATTACAGTAGGGTCACTTTCAAATATTTTATAATTTTTTTTTTCATATGTCAAAGCATTGCGAAACAGTAAGATGATTGATCTGACCATGGATCAACAGACATATCATAGGTGCCAATATCAGCTTAACAGGCTGTCCAAGAGCAGCTGATGCACAGGATATTGTAGACTGAGGTGGAGCTGAAGCATCTGCCCAGGTGGACATAAGCCAGGAGTCTAGTTTCTCATGGGATTTACAAAATGAGGCTCAGGGCTCTGCTAATAGATCCCCAGCTTCTGCATCTGACTTCTTGTGTCCAGTCAGCTCAGAGCACAAGCAAAGGAAGGAGACAAGCCCATGTTGTGCAGTAGTCTATTTAAAATTGATAGATTCGATAATTATATCTTTCGAGAGGGCAAGGTATATTCAGAGAAATCAGGAAGGGAAGAGAGATGCAGCCAGCTTTGAAACCATGAAAGATACTTTATATTTCTCCCCTCTCTCCTCCCATCCTATAGTAACCCAGCAAAATTGAACTATGTGCAGCATTAGTGATGAAATAAAACTGAGAGGAATGTGCAACAGCTCATGCTTTGTCAGTTGTGTTTTCTTATGCATTTGTTTTTGGCATGAATCCTGGCATGATCTGGATGGATACTCAGCTTTCCCATTAGAAATTCACACCTCTATTTGTAAGAATTGGTAATGAAAAATTGGAACCTAAGTGAAGTACCAAAGAAGAGAGGAATTGCTTTTCCAGAAATTGCTTCCAACATGGTTTGATGACTAACTTATTTGTTTATGAAATTGTATTTCTTCTTTGATTTTTGTGAAAAAATAGGCTCAAAACTCATCTGTCCAACCCTTACTTGACTGACCATTGCATGGAGATCTGCCTTCATATATAATTTCCTGACTTGTCATTTCTCATCCTTGCTTGGGAATATCTCACTCCGTAATGAAGGCACAGGTTTTGTGGATTTTAGCATTGGAGCATTGGAGCTGGTGAGTTATGCAAATGTTTCTGCATGTCTGAGGCTGTAAGGTAATTAATTTTTCAAAACTATGGGTAACTCAGACCTTATAACTTTAAATAGAACGAGAACTGAGAAGATAAACTTACTGTTGTTAACTCAATTAGTAGAAAGTGATATAGTAAAGCAATAGGAACCAAGAGTGGTCTAGTTTATTTTCTCAGATCTCAGGTGGGAAGATATAAGGCTTGAAAGTTATTGGTAATTTTTCTGTTGCAAAAAGACACCTTTATAGCAATATTGCATTTGTTGCCACCTCGTGCACTGAAATACAACATTTAAGAGTATTCTATTGCCCCCGAATATATTTGTATATGATTGCTTTTCATTGTGCAGTTTTCATGCTCATTAAAAGAGGGTAAATTTTATGGTCTGCTTACTACAAATATTTTTTTTTTCTTTCTAATGTAACTTCTCTGGCTAAATAAAGGCAAAAACAAAACAGTATGACAATTGTTCTTGGATCCATGGATGACATAGTTCCATCTACCTGTATTCGTCCTTTCAATTCAAGGATGAATTTCAATTAATGATTTATTGCTAAAAGATCATTAAAATGTCTTTTTCTGTAAGTTCTTTTTGATTTCTTTTTAATTGTAATTGAATACTAAATTTAAATTAACAAATAGGAAATTTACAGTCTGCTTACATACGAAATACAGTGCAGATTCTTTAATACGGAAGAGGACAAAAACAAGAGCGGCAACAACCATAACATCCAGAAAGAAAGCAAAGCAAGGCTTTGTTTTCATTTGGTTTTGTGAGAGCTGGTATAACACAAGTGCAACACAGATGCATATTGTTTGAGCTTAGATTTTATGTTCCCCTTTCAGAGATCTGGAGTAGGCATTGTCAACTGATCAGCCTCTACCTCATTGGAGCATTTTATAGATCTTGAAAAGCTTTTTGTCAGTGAGAACAATCTCAAAAATTTCAACTTGCCTAAAGCTTATTTCTGTATCAAAAGGAAAGATTGGGGTTTTTTTTTTAGTTGCTCTAGCATAGTTGAGGTTTGTTCTCACTTGTTAAAATGATAAGATCATCTGCCCTTGTTTTTATTTGTATCTATGGTGTGAATGAAGGAAGTACTTCTGTTCCTCTTTCTTCTCTCAAAGAATTTGACATAGAAGCCCTGGAGCATCATGCTTAGGATACCAAATCTACTGTGCAACAGCCTTGGGAAACTGAATAAGATCCAGCCTTTGAATAAGAAAACCAAGCCATGCATAGGTGGGACTTATCTAACACACTTTAGATTCCTGTGTTAACTTTGAGTTCATTAAGCTCCTTCTGTAATCAGGAGATAGAGTGTGATTTGTTTCAGGAAAGGATCAAAGAGACCTCGGGGAAATCTACCACTGTCATGTGAGAGAGTGTAGCGCACTGTCTCCGACTAGATGCCAAACATTCAGATAAAGTTTGGTCAGACAAGTTCTCTTGCACATACTTATTTTCAGCATACAGAGATAGTATTCCTCTGTAACAAGAAACTCCTGAACAGAGTGTGTGAGAGATGGAATGATATGTGATCATGGAATCACAGTAATTTGTTGGCTTAGGTTGGAGATTCACATGCAGGCCATGGGAGATGCAATCACAAAATGGTTAGTACAGAGCAAGCAGCAGATGGTTGTCAGTTGCACTGTTAAAATACATCTTCTAGGGCTGTTATGATGTGAGAAAGACTGACGATGTCTTGATTGTGATTTCCAGTGTACATAGATTCGAAGGACTTTACCCTTTTCAGGTATGCTCCTTCATGAAAGCAAAAAGTGTTGCAGGTTGCTCTTTCCAGTTTGACACTGTTCTGACTGAAACTTGGTGCCCAACTAACTGAATCAGCATATGCAATTATAAGGGCCTTTCACCAGGGCGATGGTACATATGCATGAACAATGAAGTCAGCTGCCAGATCAGCGCACTTCAGTGGAGCATTTCTGAACCTCACGTAAAAAGCACCTTGAGTTTCACCTATGGCCTTGTCATTTTGAGATTTCTCTTTGTTTGCCTGCTTTTTCAAGTAGGGTCTCCCTCCTAATTTTGACAGTACATTTAGATTACCGCAGCTCTAGAGCTAACCGAAACTTAAGTGAATATATTCTGCTTTTCCTTTGTTTACAGTTTCTTGACTGTTGATATTTCAGCTGTCAGCATACACATAGTATGAATATATTTTTGCTTTCAAAGTTTTAAGAAGGAAATAGAAACCTACTTCTGGTTTCATTTATTTATTTATATTTTTAAGTGTGATAAGGGATGACAAGTAGACCATGTAAAAGTCAATCTGTGGTCAGCCACAGCTAAAACTGAAAACCTTGTGGCTTCACTTTGTAGGTGGCCATGATAATACTACTGAAATAAACTTTAATTGCTCCATACTACTAGTAGAGACTATACTATTGCTATTTCTATACTATTAGTGATTGTATTAATGATATGAGTATAGCAATTTCACTCCCCAAATTCGGTAATCTGTTTGATAAACATTTCAGAAAGATTGCGAGCATGTACAAAGAATTTAGAAAAGGTCTCTTTCTCATATTTAGTGCTCTAAACTCTACAACCGAAAATTCTCATCAGTTTTAATTTTGACATTTCTGTCTTGCCTGATACATTTCATTGAGTGTAATGGGTATTTCATTTAAAATTATGAATGCTATCTAAAATGAGAAAGTGGTTTTTATACAAATTATTTCCTGAACTTCTAAATTAAAAAAAAAAAAAAAAGAAGTGTACACTTTTCCCAGTGTTTCAGTGAAATAAAATGGAGAAATGGTGACATTTAAAGTTTTTTCTTTTCTTGTTTGTTTCTCTTTGTTTTGTGGGTTTTTTAGAGACATCTTTTTTCACATTTATGAACCACTTGGAATAAACTAAAGCCTATTTTCTTATTGACTTTAGTAGAGCAAAACCTTATTTCTTATGTTTACTTCATATTTTCAGTCTAGCCAAGAATCTGTGAGAGCAATCATGAGCAGTCTAAAAATTGCTTATCCTCTGGCTTCTAACAGAGAGCAACACAAGGGGTGAATTTTTCAAAATGAACAGGTATATATAAACTCTACATCCTTATTCGCAAACCTGATCAGATAGAGAGAAGGTACTGATGAGATTTTTTTTTTGCAGAGGTCATTCCTAACCACTTCCTTCAATGTCAGATTCAGACAGAAATCCAGCCTTTCAGAGTTAATTTCTAGCTTAGTGATTTCAGGTAAGCAGCCAACCTTTTGACTTCAAACTCACCTGCAGTACAGTTTGTCATAGCTGGGTCCTGACTTTAGAGGAAAGTTTTTGTGATTAGTCCCAAGATGCTGAAAATTGGTGAGCTCTGATTTCAACTTCGCCACCTCAAACACTGTTGAAGTCAATTCCCCTTTTCACAGGTAGTGTTTTATGATTAACTTCTTTATACCAAGACATGGAACCTTACCTATGGGGAAGACTTTTATTTTTCTGCTCACAACTTTACATTGGTGTAAATTTTAACATGATTTCGAAGTTCCTTCCTTTCCTTACATCAGCCAAGTTGTCAATTTCCATTTTTCCATGATATGTCAGACCTTATATATACGACCCAGGGCAGAATTTGAGCATCTGAGATGGGATCCATACACAAACTGTCTGTGGCACCGCGTCACCTCAGATTTAGATTTCCTCTGCTATGTGTCCACTTCTGTTCAGAGTGGAGTTCTTGACATTACCACTAAACTCTTACTGGCACACAAGGGGCCTAAACTAGATTCCTAAATCTCTGAGGTGACCATATGGCTGATGAAAAAATAATTTACTATTTAGTGATCTTGGTCATGTGGCAAACAACTGTAGGAAATCTGAGAAGGAAAAAATAATCAAAATAATTGTTTAAGAGTCAAACAAATATCAGAAGAGAAAAAAATCCTGCAACTCTCTTCTAGAACATTTAGTGGGATCTCTTGCAGTTCTCTTGAGCAGTGAAACTGTATCACTGACAATTAATACTTCTTCTATACCTGTTTCCACCTGCTTCTGCATTTCCAGGATTAATTTTTACCCCCAGAGGCTGTTGTGAAACAAAATTATTTTTAATTGTATTTAATTTTTAAAAGTGTAAATAATTTCCAAGGGGAAAGTTGAAATCTCTTTACATAAATATAAAGTAAAGCAGAGATCTTAGAACATCAGATATTTCATGCTGCTGATAGAAAACTCGTGTATCATGTTCAAAGCAGAAAGAAACAGCTTTCTTGATTCTTGGTTTTATTTATTTGTGTCTTTTTCATTTTCATATGAAGTGCTGCTTTTCCTATAAGAAATTTGCTGTCTTGTTTTATGGAAGGAATGCAGTAAATGCCTATCATTTTTACCTCCTTTCACCCCTGCCTCTAGCCTCCTTCATCCAAAGCTAAAGTATGCACTTTTATTGGAAAATATTAGTTGAAAATTCTGATATTAAAGTAATAAAGATAATTGTCTAATTTCCACTGAAATTATTAATAAAATATCCAGAAGCTCAAAGTAGGGTTACAGTTTTCAGGGCATTTTTTAATAATTAATGGCTTAATGATAACACAGATAGTAGTGTTGCAGACATCTCCATGATCTCAGCTTATAAAAGTGTTTTCTGTAGCAATTCTGAAGCATTGTTATGTTGAACTATGAGACAGACGGCCAAAATTTTTATTACATACCAAACGTAGAAAAAGAAAGACGGATGAAAAATTTAAAAAGGCATCATAAAATTGGTCCAGACGCAATTCTGGCCAATTATTTCTTGTTGTGTTCAACAGGAAAAAAAACAAAAACAAAAACAAAACAAAACAGCTGGTAAGCTGTTAAACAACTGAAAATATCATAAGCATTAGTAGGTTACAGGTGCTATACTTCATTTATATTATAGGATAACTTTGTAGCCGTGCTTTTGTTTGTTTGTTTTAATTTGTGTTTTGTGCTTCTAATTTTTGTCAGACTAAGCTGGGCCTTTTGTGCCTCTTATAAGCAAAATTCAGACTGAGAATATATTGAATTTTTGGGGATGGAGAATCTTGATTTAAGCACAAGTGAAAAGTTAGACCACTTGATCCCTTCCTTGAAATGAAAATACCAAAAACACTAGATAGGAGAAAACTCAACTGCTTTTGTTTTCCTACAACACAAATTGAAAAACTATCTTTGAAATAGAAGAATTCACATCTGGAGAAAAGAGATGGGCCAGATAAAACCCCAAACCGTTTCAATAATTAGATTTTGGTGAAAGGAGTAATGAAAACCTTTGTTTTATCCTTTTCTGTCCTTACCATCTGCAGCTTTTTCAAGTCATAGTTTAGGTCCTATACTTCAGACTGAGACTGTGTTGATTGCAATTAAAAGAATAAATTAAAGTAAGACCATAAACTTAGCTAATTGCAGTCCTTAAATTACTGTTAGCCTATAAAAATATTGTAAGGGCAGACTTTTTGTTCAGTGCTAACATTCATGAGCCTTGATTGTACCTACAAAATAAACAAAATAGAAGAAAATTGAAGTGCACTTAAAGTACTGAAATAGAAATACACTTAAAGCTATGAAATTATTCCAGAATGTTTTTTTCCTAAATCAGCTATATAAATGACAGCATTATTTTTAACATATTTTAAAAATTATTTTAGCTCTTCTTCTGTTACTCAGATTATAATATTTGAACTGAAGGGTATATATTATATTATGCATTAAAATAATTCTTAATTTGGTTTTGTCTGGAAGCTAAGCAGTTATAAGGTTTTGAAAATCTCAATTAAAGAATGAAACTCAAAATTAGCATTTTGGACCTCAAAGCAGCTAGATGAACATTCTCCTAAATATGTGTGTAAAAATAAATTGAAAGAGTTTGTTGTAAAA
This sequence comes from Melospiza melodia melodia, assembly GCF_035770615.1. Lineage (NCBI taxonomy): Eukaryota > Metazoa > Chordata > Aves > Passeriformes > Passerellidae > Melospiza > Melospiza melodia. The sequence continues at coordinate 111,458,754 of NC_086194.1, read as the reverse complement.
CCATGCAAAAAGAACATTTAACAGCTAGAATAATTTAATCTGAGATCACTAAAAATATTAGGAATTGCTAATTGAATCAATCTGCATTTGGAAATATATGTAAACTTTAACTGTAATGTTTTGTACTATTACAGGGCAATACAGTGGTGTTCTTAAACCCATAGTGCATAAGTAGTGGGAGTAGGTGTAGAATTTAGCACACACTGGGGTCTCTTCTGCAATACTCTTGACCAGTAACTGGGGAGATAGGCTGATTTTTATCCTAGAAAAAAATCCCATTTTTCAGATAAGTAGAGCATCATCTACAGAGTGGGTCAGTGTGGAATGCCAGGGTGGGGTGGAGAGGAGTTCAAGTAGTAAGAGTGTTGTGAAAACAAGAAATTACCAAATATTGCAGCCTTGACTCCAGCAGGTACTTCCAGACACCTGGTGGGAGCCTGATTTGTCTTGTTCACTCCTGGAGTGAAAGGAGGCCAGGTAACTTCTGGAGGCCAAATAGTTCTCAGCAATTTACATGGCAACTCCCTGTCTTACATGAAAATAACTTCAAGCTTGCTTTCTGTTTCTGTGTCATGTTGATACCTGCATTTTGATTATAGTGTACCATGACAAGGCTGAAATCTGAATTATCAAAAGGTACAATACTTCAAGGCTTTGCTCTTTCCAATCCCTTTTTGTCAAGCAATCTGTATCATCTTTCTCATCTCCTGAACCCCTCCCTTGCTGGAGCTGGTTACCTGCTGCTGTTTCCTGATTGTAGTTGTGGTTTTCACTACTATTTGTTGGATATGTCAAAACTACATAAGCTTAATTTGTTTGTGCAGCTCACCTCTTAATATGCCCTTCATAAGCCCAGTTAAACAAACACAATTTCAGCCTTTTGATCTCTTATCTTGTCTAATCCTAAATACTTTGTCTTCATATAAGTTTGGTAAAGATTTATTTCAGGGGAGATTTCTTTCATTCTTAGTCTTGAATATTCCACTCCTTTGCTGCTGCTGTCATTCACTGTGATTTCTTTTTTTAAAATTCATTGAAGGTTGTTACATGGCCACCCTGTTCTTTTCTCCTATTTGTAATTCTTTGTGTTCTGAGATAGCACTACCTTTTAGAAACTTGCTTTTCACATTATGCTGTTCAATCTGCACTTGAAATTCTGCAGTGCTGCACCCGTAAGAATGAATTGTTTGTCTTGTTTGCCCAGGCTCAGTGGTATGCTTTTAGTGGAGAACATGCAATATTATACAAAAACCACATTTATTTCCCATATCTTGTATGGGACTGGCAGGTAGCAAACTGTACATAATGTACATAGTCTCTCCAATCTGCTCCAATCTACTATTCCCTATTCACTGTAAATTATCTGAATGGGTTACCTTCATACTAAATGAATACTGAAGTTAATACTTATAAGATGGTTTACAGAAACAGAAGAAAAAAATTTCTTTTAAAGTTCTGGTGATTGTCACTTAATTGGCAATATTTGGCTAGATGCACTTTGTGATTCTCACTTGTGGCTGCCAAAGATACAAAGCTGGTTTTGTATCCAATTCACAGGATTTCAGCACAAACGGTTTATCCAACAAAACTCGTTTGTTTTGCACTTAATCTTCAACGTGTGAACATGGAATTTCCTGTGTAAGGGGGTGAGATCTGTGGTCCCCAGAACAAGGCTGCCCTGATATGAACTGAAGCCTCCCTGAGTACTTCAGCGATTTGCATCTCTGTAACTCTTTTACTATGTCTGCATAAAACTTTACTTCCATCATTATGTGGTTGCTACCAAAGAAAAGGAAAGTAGAGGTACTTCAGATACCTCCTTGGCATTGCTAATGAAACACTTGGCTGTGGCTTCTTCCTCCCAGTTGACTCAAGGGCTGTCAGCGCTGCCTGTCAGCATTGCAGGGACAGTGGCTGTTTCAGCTCTGGCAGGTGTGTTGTTGTGACATAGAGTCCAGCCAAACTGTCTCTCCCACTCCTGTGACTCTGTTGTGATTGCAGTTTGCCAGTCCTTGGACACAGCCATGTGCACAGCCGGGCTCTCTGGGTAGGCAGGGCTGATGGATGATTTTGGCTGGGCTGCGCTTTAGCAAAGCTGTAGGGAAGAGGTGCATGCAGCAGGCTGCTGCTGTAGCTTTGTCATTTCTTTCCCTGCACTCTCTGCTGCAGGACTGGCTTTTACATGCCAGCAGTGGCTGGGAGACTACTTCATAATTTGCTTCAGAACACTTTGTTCTGTTTTGTTTTATTTTGTGAGATGCATCTAGGCAACATTTAACAAAAAGACCCCAAATTTAAAGACTTGTTCCTTATGAATGTTTCTTATCATATATTATCTATTTAATACAGAAAGATTTTTGTTTAAATGCAGAAGGATTTTTGTTTCAAAGATGAGGCACATGTTTTTCTGCTTATCTGCATTGAATCAGAGTAGTGAAGAATTTTATTCTGATAATATTTTTGTGCTCTGGGGTCTTATAGGAAAAAAGCATCAGGCAGCTGTTTTCAAATGTCCTGTGACACAAAATCTTGACTTACCCATTCTTCACCTTTGTTGATAATTAAGATGTTGCTGAAGAAATCCTAGAGAAATAACTCTCTTTAATAATTTATATTCCCAGTTGACCATTCTAAACAAAAAAAAAAATTTTATATACATTGTATTTGCAGAAAGGAGCAATGAAATAGTGGGTATGCCATCTGAAATAAATGTGGAAAACCAAGAAAAGTATATAAAGGAATAAAGGCTAGGTAAAACTTACTTTTCCAAGAGAAAAGAATCTTAAAAAGAAGGAGAGGTAAATGAGAAACTGTAAAATGTTGTATTGTAAAATGAGAATTTGTGACACCTAGCACAGCCACCATTATTTCTGTAGATAAGAAGAATTTGAGAGGGTTGCTCAGTGTGTAGATTGGTTAGGAAGCTAGTATAAGAACTAGATTTTTTTAAAAAAACTTTTTCTTCACAAATATGATTTTTTTCAGATTCCATCAGGAGAGCAATGTAAGTAGGAAAAAAAAATTTAAATATTTGTTGTTGACAGCTAAAATATTGTTGTCTGCTTCCTATCCAGTTGTGCTGAAAATGAATACAAAGAGATGAAATGCTATCATAAAACTATAAAATGGGAAAATCTCCCCCCTCCCCCCAACCCACTCCATTTCAAAGGGACCTCTATGTCACCATAAACCAAAGCTGGTCTGAGGAAATTATCATTGAAGATTAAGTCTTTGGAGTTCATTTGCTTGAAAATAACAAGTGCCTACTGTTGATCTGACTTTTTTGTATTGATGTTGCACAATGAGTCATGTTTTACACTTTGGTAGTTGTGGCTCAGCACAGGAAAACTATTTGATCCTCATTTGCCATTAATTAACAGTTGTGCATATATTCCTTGAAAATATATTTTTGTATTAATGTATATTTTATGTCTTTTCATTCTTTGATATTTTGTAGAATGTTAGTCTTCATTTTATTTAGCCTTAGTAGTTGCTTAGTGATGGAATTTTAGTTTTTAAAGCTTCTTCTAAGAGTGGATTACTTTGCTTCATATTTTAATGCCTTTCCTTAAATGTTTGCTCTTCTAAAAATAATTTGGAAGCAACTTCCTAGAAAATGGTTAGAACACAGTGCTATTCAAATACATTTATTTCTTTGTGCTCATTACAGGTTTATATGTGTGTATAAAAGGTATGCTTGTTAAAGTTTGGCTGCTTTCATTTGCAGGCCTGAAGAAAGGTTTGTGTGCTTGAAAACCAGGCTGCTTTTTCAAGTGCATCAGGCAATGTAATAAAAGATACTGACACACAGCTTGTGGTGATGGTACCCCTTACTGCAAATGATACAAAAGTGGTGAAAACTACAGAGTAATGTACTTAAAAGCAAAGCAATAAAGCAAAACTACTGAATATAGTTCCAGCTTATTTTCATAGTGGGCAACAGTGAGAACAATGAAGAAGTCAGAATGATGTAAACATAAAACATCAGCAATTGCTTCTGTTATAGAGCCAAACATTATGGGGTTTTCTTTACTAAGTTCATTATAAAGTTTGAGCCTTTTAAACTTTACCCTTTTTTACAAAGAATGGCCTCCTGAACTATCCATACATGACATTTTCTGCATGCAATAGCCGCTAAATGAACATCTTTTAATCAAAACAGACAACAATAATAACTAATGAGTTCTCTTTGGATATAAATTCTCACTCTTCCTTATCAAGTGTGTTTTCCTTAGGCATTCCTGTAAATATGATAAATATGATGTGTACATATATATGTATATATATATATATATATATATATATATGTGTGTCTTACAAGATCAAACTTTTATCAAGTAGATTCACATATGTAACAAGTGAATCAGAAGTAACATAAATCAATAAATGAAGTGATTCAGAAATGCTCTTGAAAACAAAGTACTCAGAACTTTTAAAGTCTCAAGGCAAGTGATTTTGCCTGCTTCTGTATGGACAACTTCGCAGTCTCAAGGTTTCTCAGGGGTTCAAAGGGACAAAAAATATCCATAATCTCTCAAAGAAAGATGTAGATTCCACCTTGAAAATATATACAGTGAGTTATAGATGTTACAGAAAACCAGATTTTCTGCAGCTTCTGGTGTACAGAAGTCTGGATTTTATTTTTCAATGAACTGGACCCTTAGCTAGCAAAGAAAAGCAGTTTAAAATGTACTTTGGCAGCTTTAGTATGCTCAAAATGTACTCTTATTGCCATATCATATCAAACACATTTGTAGCCTCTTTCACGCTAAACTTTTCTTAATGTGCTTTACAGAAACAGATCAACATATTAAAGGGACACTGTCAAGGCTGTTAGTCCTAAAAATTGACCTACTTTGACACTGGTCCCATACTGAAGCTCTCACTTCTGAGGTTTGTTCTGTGTCCTTCTTCCTGGATAACAAAGGCTAGACATAAAAACATACAGTCAAATAAATTTTGTTTCAAAAAAGGTGATTCTAGAAAATATGATGTCTTGAGAAAATTCTAACTTTATGATCTTTAGCAGTGTTTTTTTTAAGGTGCAGGTGTAATTGCTGTCAATGTCAAGAGGAGATCCCAGTGCTGATATAATGTGTGACTCAGAGGGCTGAATGTTTATGTCTGGGCGGGTTGATAGATACAGAAGTGACCAAGATCTGTTGAAGTGCTGCATAGAATATGAAGTCCATTCAGCCCAAAAGTTTGTTCTGGCTCCTCAAACTTAATAGCCATCTTCCAAAAGATGGCTTGCATTTTCCTGGAGCAGGTATTCCCTGCTTTCCCACAGATTAGATACTATATTAAAATCAGTTACTAATTAACCATTTAAAGTTTTGGTAATGCCAGGAGCTTAGCTGTATTGGTTCAGTAAATCTAAAATGCAACTCATTGTCTGCCAGGCTGGTAAAATAACATCATGGACTACTGAATTTATTGCCATTATTATCTTGATAAAATTCATATTTTCTCTAGTGATTTATATTCTTGGGAAACATTAATTAAAAACCCCATAACCTTGGTACAAATTTCTGTAAAGAAGTTCTATAAGTGGCGTGGTACCTCAGAAGTTCTGGGTTACACATGAATACCTAGCTCATGCTGTTTGCTAATTGTCAGTTATTCCATAATGACAGGCATTCTGATGTACAGAGCAGAGATACTTTTAAGTACAACATGTTCTGATCAACAAGATGTTGGACATGCATTTCAAAATCCAAAATTCATATTTCTATTCTGGGGAATTCAGTTACAAAAATCCAATTCTGAGTACATGCCTGCACATGACTGACATCTCATCCCTTTTCTATTTGTATTGCCTAGTAATATTAAGAAAAGAAATAACTCAAAACTGATGTTTTCATGACAACAGACCTGTTGTTTTTACAGGGAAGCTGACATTTGTAAAGTCTTGTGCCAAATTTCATGCCAAGTCCCACATTTCCCAGGAGGTCTGATCTGGCAGTGGTTCTGCTGGATCTATACCAAAAAGAGAATTTAACATCCTCTTGCAAATAATTTGCAAGCCAATGCTACTGGGAAGCAGGCAAGCAGTACGTATTCATCTGCATTAAGTGGTTTAATGTATTTGATAGAGAAACATTTTATTCTGTTTTTCAGTCATGCTGCTTCTCTGTCACACCTGTATAGCTTACAGAAAGACTCACGCTTTGTTTCAAAAATCAAGTTCAAAGAGATAGAACAGCATTGCTATTTATTCTGCTGCAGTATTTCTTCAGTGGCTCAATATCTAATAATGCTTCATGGTACTAATATTTGGGGATTTGGCTGTCATCAGAAATGAAGTTCTTACTGTAACAGAGATAGCATATTGAGAAGGTTATAGACTTGTACTTCATTTTGTAATGTCAGAAAAATTTGCTATGTTTGATTTTTTTTCCTTTGCTCTCTTCTTTGGGGAATTAATTTCTACAACAAATGGACATTACTGTTGGATTTCAGAACTGATTCTGTGCCGTTTTCATGGACGCCTCTGGCTAGCTGAAGGCTGCCATCGTATAACTGATGCTACCGGGCACGCTACTTGGTTGGTCTGAACTCCCATTTTCCCCCTTCCCCTCAGGAAAATTCACCGAAGTTTGTATCCCTCCTGGCTAACCCCGTAGCTGTCTTAATAACCTGAAGCCTGTCCCCAGGCTACCTGTCTTGGTGCTTTCTCATCCTCTGTCTTGCAAACCCAAAAGTAGTTAATGTGACTTCAGCAGAGGGTCAGGATTACCCGCTGTCGGCTCTCTTCAGCGTTTCTGAGCTGCCTTTGGTCCTAACAGAGGCCTCTAGCAAAAGGTGTGCCTGCTCTTTGCATGCTACTTCTGACAGTTCTTCTGTGTCCACCTGGAGTGTGGCTTATCACAGGGAAAGGGGAAAGTGATCAATACAGGGTTCAGATATAGTTACAGACCAAATATTTAATGCAAACCCAGCGCTTCACTTAGTTTTTCTCAGCATGAATAGAGTTGTGTGGCTGTTTATGGCACAAATGAGCATCAATGTATTATTTAGCTCTTGTTACCACTTCTTTGGAAACCCTGGTGTATACTCTCCGTAATTTTCAGCACTTTATTATAAACTCTTATCTGAACAATTATTTGAAACTCAAATAACTGAAGGGCAGTTTTTGGAGATCTGTTTCCAGTTCTTTCCATTTATTATCTTTAATTTTTGTAATTCTCTATAAGTACTATAGCTATTATTATTTCTGCCTATACTCTGATTTCTCCTGCTTTTTTCAAGATTTTCCAGAAAAACACTCTTTCCTCTTCCACATATCTGTAAACTATTTTGGAACCCCAATACTCTGCATATGAACTTTTAGGTATGTCTCATTTGTATTATATTTCTTAAGAAACCTCATGTCTGCGATTTAACCTTTTTTTTTTTCTATCCTTTCAGACTATTTTGTCCTACAGTGATTGCAAAAGTTAATATTATATAAAACATATCTAAGAAATCTGTATTAGGGCAAAATAGAGCAGGCTGTTTGGGTTCAAGCTTTGATCTCTGGGTATTGGGAAAATCATTGCTGCCATCAGCATCGTATGATCACCTGGGACCCTGTCACACCAACTTCCCTCAGCTACTGGTTCTCAAAACTGATCACTACTGGGAAACCATAAGGTGCTTCACAAGGCAACATATTTGCTTGTAGATAATATTAAAAAAAACCAAAACAAACAAAAAACAACTCACCTTAAAACAAGGGAATAGTTAAGGTTGAAGGGAACTTTGGAAATTGCCTGGTGTACCATCTTGCTCAGGGTGCATATAATGTCAACGTTAGCTCATGTTACTTCTCATGTTCTTCATATTTCTTGATTATCTGTACAGTTTATATGTATAGTGTTTTACATATATATATATGTGGTTTATCACACAGGTCTGTTCCAGAAAGACGTAAGAATGCAGCCATACATTTCTAATGTACATGCATACATTGACACACCTTTCAAACCATGGTGCATGAAACTATAAAATATAATTTAATATAATATAAATAAATTCTTGGTTTACTCGGACTGTGAAAAATGATTAAAATAATCCTAGATGTTACTGCTTTAACTAAGACTTTTCAGCTTATTTAGGCAATTTCCCTGCTCATTTCATGGCTGAGGTAAATGTCCTTTACCTCAAAGGCTTTACAAAATGTAGGGAATTGCATTTAATTACTTGTGTGTTATTTTTTCCTAATGCTTTCTGAGATTCATCAGTTAGTAATGATATTTCTCTTGTATTCTGTTTACTAATTTTTTATTTTAACTTTTTTCAGTTCCAGGTTGACCTCTGCCTTGCTGCTAGAACCTGTTGCTTGTAAAACTAGAACACAGGATATTTTGTTTATCTCTGTAATTTTTGCTTATGGAATGTCTGATCTTCCTCTGTTTTTTTTAGTCTTAAGGTAAACACTTTGCGGTTTAGTTTTATTTCTCTATTATATTTAATTATTCACTTGTCAGTTTTTATGTCCTTTTTACAGATAGACTGTAATTCGTGTTCTGAAGAGGTCAGGGTGTGGTGTCTCTGCCACAAACATATTTGGAAGGATTCCTAGGAAAAGATAAAATATTCTCAGGAGTAGGAGAGAAAGAAATGGCAATATATTTGCAGTGATTCTAGATGAGGTGTGCTTGCTTCTCTTCATGTACTTCCAGTGGAGAGAATTTCTGTTGATGTTCCAATAGAAAGAGAAAGTGTTGTTCCAAGCATGCCATTCAAAGACAGATGTTTCTCCTTCAGTAAAAGGGGTCTGGTGGCCCTCTGTGACAGCAATGATATAAAATGCTATTTATTTGATTTTTAATGAAAGCATCAAGTACTTATTTCACATCCATTCAAAAATAAGAGCTGTCGTACTTTTTCTGTCCTGTGTCTTCACAAGGAAATACAACTGCATTGTTCTGAGGTCTGACTCTGCACTTTTGCCTAATCAGAGCAATTTTCCTGCTTGTCATGCATAACATTACTACAGCTCCAAGCAATTAATTGGATAGTTCTGTACTGAGATATCCACAAACTGAAGACTTGTGGAGCATAATAGATGAGCTGTCTGCATCAGAACTGCAGCCCTAAAGATGACAACCTGCAACGTCCAGCAAAATTTCTTTCTCGACTGGCAGTCCTTATTGCTGACATATATTTGATGTATGCTAAGCATATCCATTGCATGTCAGTTTACAGACCTTTAATTCTGCAGACTTTTCAAATTTGTTTTGAAATTCTCAGTACGAGTTTTAGGATAAAGCCTCATAGACTGAGATCCTGCACAGCTCTGCTTGAGGATTACAACCTCATTATAAACCTCATTTTGTAAAAAAGTGGAGTCTGGGTGCCTTTGACAAAGTTTTCTTGACTTATCATGAAATGTGTTATGCACTGACTGGCTGTCATTCTCAGCTTGAAGGAGCTGATTTTGTTTAAAGCACAACTTAATGGTTTTGGTAGGGAGAGGTAACAGATAGCACATACGTAATGATGAAGAATGTGATATAAAATTATCCAAAGTGCAAGGTTTAATATATCTAATATCTAAGAGTTTCAATGCAAGAAGCTTTTGGCAAAAATTTTTGTCTAAAGATTTCTACAGCTACTGAATAGAAAATGGTTTATCACTGTAGTACCTGCTTGTATATTATTGGCCTTTGAATCGTGGACAGGAATGAAAACATGACAAAAAATAAGAGCAACTTATCTTATGAACCAAGAAAATTCAGTTGGTGTGCACTCTTATTCCAAAGTGCCAAAACCAAGTGTGGGGCATAATTAACCAGAATAAAAAAAATTACTAATCCAGGTTGTGCACAATTGTTGTTTTTTGAATAATCTTTTTTATTAAAACTTCTCATTTGAAAGCCAGCTAGCCTTATAAAAACTTGATGAAAATACACATTCTGGAGATGATAAAGAAGTGTGCTGACAAACTTGGAGATCAGGGAAGGCCAAAATTACAGATCTGTTCATATGCATTGCTTCTTAGTCTTTAATTAAGTTTGATTATGCAGATTAAGATTCTATACTTCCATTATAATGAGTAGTAACTTTCTCTGTCTTCTCTCATGAGTTACAATGGGTAAAAATGATGCAATACCTGTAACTTTCCAATGAGTATTATGAGATCTGCTTTCAGATTTAGGTATCCCTGTATGATGAATTGCATTCATGTTCTCCCACTGACTTTTTTAGGTCATATTATCACATGTTTTTAATTGTAAACAATTTATATGATAACAGTTATAGTTTTTTTAATTAATTCTGCCATCTCATAGCATCTGTTAAATTTAACTTCAATAGTTAAATAGCCATGAATATATTTTGGATGCTACTACTACGACTTTCTTCTTTAATTCCTAGATCTGTGGGGTGTTATACACTTGCTCAGTACTGTGAGCTTTTTATCCCCATGCTTCACATAATCGATTCAAATCATGTTCAGGACAGACTACAGCAATTTAGGGAGCAACATGAAGTTGAAGTTGTTAGCTCGCTACTTTCTCCCCTTTTGTCCAGACTGGTCATGGCTGTTCCAGGATAAATGGGATTGGGCTGTGGCCAAATAGATGCTGACATTGTAGAAAAGAATCTAGCTGGACTGCTGAAGTCCTGCCCAGAGAACTTAGAGCTTGCCAACATCCTGCTGTAATTTCTGAGTCAGGTAATATCCTTTCCATAACAGCCATTTAGGAACAAAAAATCTTTTGAAGCTCTTGATTGAGGGCAGCCATTGTCACATTAAGTAAAGTTCCTCTCAGCAATTAACAAATTGAGTGGTTTTGGTAGTGCCAGGGCTTTACAGTCATGTTTTTAAGAATTATAATGGTGTTTGCTCTCATCCAGGAGGGGCAAAAATAAGAAAGTGTTAAGAAAAATTGTTTTTTCTTTGTTTTGTGAATTAGATGCATCAAACAACAACAACAACAACAACAACAACAACAACAAAAGCTTAAAACCAAAAAAGCAACAAAGCACACATAAAAATAATTAATGTTAAAGGTGAAACTTGTCTTGGAATAGAATAGAAGAAAAACTGCAAATCCTTCGTGCAAGGATATATATTGGTTGGGGGAAAGATGTGAGCAATCTGATTATTTGGGGGGATTTGCATGAAGTTTAAGGGAAAATCTGAAAAGGGAGAAGCTCCACCTTGTCAGGCTTCAGTAGTACAATGATAAGCAGCCTTTGTTGCCATTACTGTGAATGTACATAGCTAAAATGCAGTTAATAGTAAAGACAAAGCTTTCCATGTCTGTATTAAATTGTAGAACTAGTACTTTTTTGAGGGGATGACCTTCCCCTTGCAGTTGTCACCTAATCCTTTGCCTTTGCACATTGTCATAAACTACATTTTTCTCCTTCTGCTTTGCCCTGGCAGTATTTGTCATGCATCATTTTTTTCTGCCCCTGCTTCACAGGAATAGGGGTTCAATCAATTTGCTATTTTTATTTGTGTACATTGTCCTTGTCCAGTCACTCTCTAGCACCTGACACTTCGCTTTTCCCCTTCCCCTTCCCCGTCTCTCTTTTGTAAAGGACTGAATTGTGTTTTATACCCTAATCCTTTCAAAATGCTGTGTACCTTTCTAAATGATGGCAACCTTCTGACAAGGCAAGAAAATGAGAAAGGTGGAAGCCATATCAGGAGGACCTGCTATGTTTGCTGTGACAACAGGGGAGGAGCACACTGACTTTCTCCATTTAGGTCTGAAAGCACCTCCGCTGTGTTTCTGACAGAGAGGGAGGGAAGGTGGGGACATGAACTGCTGGTCCTCTTCTGTGCTGCCACTCAGCCCAGCCCTCATCACTGTCCCTCCCTCCCCTTCCTTCCCCTCTGTCTCTTCCTTCTGTCTTTGTAACTGCTGAAGAAAGGGTAAAACAAAGATTTTTTCTGAGCATTATGCAATTCATACCAAAATAGGAGAATTGCACTTTCCTGACTGAAAAAGCAGTGAGACTAAGAGAAGCTAATTTGTGTCTATGTGTGTCACCGGCGCTGTGTTCCTGGATTCCAGTCTGGATCAGTTGTTATTTTAGTCCTGAATTCACTTTAAAGAAAATGAAGCTTTTTTTTTTTTTTTTTTTTTTTTTTGCCTAGTAAGGTCCTCATTTACATGAACCTGTCAAGTGTTGTGACATTTAATGTTAAATAATGCCACTTTCATTATTTTACTGTGGGTCTGCTGCACTCTGGAAGAACCACTGGTATGAAACATAAATGTTTTTGATGGTACTGTCATAACCAGGGACACGGGAAGAAACTCAGCCAAGAAGCCTGTTACAGGAACCCCCAGAAGGGTAGACACTTTGGTGTCTCTGTCACTCCCTTCTTAGGGGGCAATACTCCAACCATTTGAACTTGCAGTGTAATAATGTTCTCTAACTCAAAATCATACTTTTGCCAGCAGTGGTAACTACAGAAAATAAAGCTTAAGCTAAAGTGCTCAGCTACTCTATAGATGTTATTGCTAGAGGAGCAGGAGACCAGGTTCAAGACTAAAAGGCAAATCATAATCTCAAGGATTTTATTCAACCTGCAAAGTGATAAAGGTGAAATTTGAGTGCAATTTTTTTATTGCCGGAACTTAAATCATATGAAAAATGAAATATGTGAAGTACATGCAAACCTGTATGCTGACAAGTTTAGGCACAGTTTTCCTACTGTTATCATAAGATTTTTAAAAAGTCTCTTTACACTGTGTTACTTTTTTTCTGCACTGTTCAATCTGAAACTTTTGGTACTGAAATACATTAGGAGGTACAACATATCACGTTCATTCTGAAAAGTAATGCATATGCAATAGGTTGTGAATTAAAAACCCTGACAGCTTTCTTGTGATGGATAAGTAATTTAATCTGTTTCATCTTACAGAAAGAGATGAGACAGGAGGATGGAGGATGGTTGGCAAAGTTTTTTTCCCTCTTCTTATTTCTTTATTCACTCTAGTACGTGTACTAAACCATAAGAGAGAGACCATCCTCATAAAATTCCAGCTCAGGTTTGAAATCCAGGTGTCCTGAATAAGCATAAAATTTTGTGTGCTCCCTTCTAAGGAAAAAGTTCAAAAGACTTAGAGGTTTTGTGTAATTGGGATAAGCAACAAGATTTCATGCTTATCCAAATAGTACCAAACCTCTCAGTCTTTGAACTTTTCCCTAGAAGGGAGCACTAGCTATAGAGATGGGAAGAGGGGTTCAAGGAAAAAGAAAGTGTAGGGAAAAGAGAAGGGGTAGCTATGTGTGTCTCTGTTTGTCTCTGTGAGAATATGGAAGTGTCTTTTGCAGTAGTAAGGAAGATTTACTTTGAAGGCAGCAGAAAAGAAAAAGGTAATGAAAGTAATGCATGTACAGTTCAGTGTTGTGTACAGTATTAAACTTTTAGCTCCAGCCTTTGGAAGGAGCTGAACTTATATTGCAGCACATGTGTATTCTTGGTAAGTTTATCAAAGTGTTTGAAAATCAGTCCATATATATCACAATAGACTGAGATCCAGATTCAAATTCTGCTATAAAAATAGATATGAAAATTTCAAAGTGATAACCTAATTTTCTTCTTTGCATTGAAAACAACAAAGTTCTGGTAAAAAGTCCTGTGAAAATAACTGCAGCTAAGGATTGCTTGGCCTTTAGTATATTTCTCACAAAGGCAGATGATTTCAATGAAATACAGGCTTGATGACTGTTAATCAGAACAAAATTTATTATAAAGTTGTTATATGCTCATGTTTACAGTGTCTATAGCAATAATTTCAAGATGTAACAAGAAATAATAAAGTAATAGAGTCAAAATTACTCTTAAAAGGCAAACATATATCAGAATGAACCATGGCTGCTTTTCTGAGCTCTTTATCACTTTGCCAGTCAAACTGGAAGGTCTAATGGGAACTGTGTCTTCTATGGGCTGAATGAGAATAATGAATGTAACTCAGAAATCTGAAACTACAATTTAACTGAATACTCATTTAACTGACTTGAAAAGTCTTTTCCCAAGAAGTATTTGTTCACAACTACCCCTATTAATGCCATTCATTAGTGCTATGGTTTAGTACCATCCATTAAGTATTCACTGAGAATCTAATTCTGATTTCCTTTATTTGGATAACAAGATTTTTATTGAATTCAGTGGTGAAAAACTTAGGTACCTTTAATATTCAAAAAAGCTTATAACATATTTTTGAGGCTATATAAAAATGTGCTAGGTGTTGTCAAGTCTAAATCTATGTCAAATCAGAGAACTCTTAAATTAAAACTCACAAATATAAACTTAAATTTAGAGAACCTGACAGATTCATATGACTTTGTAAATTACCATAATAGGAAAAAGCCTCTGGCTTCAAGCTGCTTTAAAGCATGGATTCTCTAAGTTGTTTTGTATTGCTAGGGTGAAATAATAATTGACTGTATTTGCATGTCTTGTACTTACTGATTTTAAAATGCTAAGGTTTATGACTTGAAACTTACTGAAATTTAAGAGTGTACTATACATATGTTAGACTGACTGTGCCATCAACTCAGTAAATTAGCCTAGGTAACATAAATTCAGTTGTCTTGAGCATTGCAGGATCAAAGTGTGCCTGAGAAACTCAGGAAATCAATTGCAAACAACCTTTAGAAGGCTGTGTCTAAGCTGGTTCTGGTGTTGGTGCTGGATAGTGCAATGTATACTTACAATTTTCTTCAGTAATGAGTGAATTTACAGGGGAAATACACTCTTATACATGGATTTTTAAAGGAGTTTAAGGTATTTAGACATCCAGATGTTATTACAATTCAATCAAGTTTGGATTCTTATCTGCAAAAGGATTTAAAAATTACTATTTTTTAAATACCTGCAACTTAGGTGGCCATTGTTGGTCAGCCAAAGTATCATTCTTTTTTAATTCATGATGGTAGGTTATGAAAATCTGAATGAGAAGTCAGTCAGAGTGTCATGTAAGCTTCATATGAAGTCTCAATTTATGTTCCAACTTCTCAGAAAGAAGCAGGAAAAATTTCACCCTTTTTCTGACTACTTGGCATCGTTATAAGTATTATTACAAATCTTCAAATAATCTAGAAATTGAATATCATGTGACATCTTGCTTTGCTTTTAAAATTCCAGCAATTTCTGAAAGTGAGAGAATTGTTATGAACAACACCTAGTGGAATCTTGCATTTTTACCCAGTGGGTCTCTGTCACAAAGTTTATGTCTTTTGTAGTGGACCAGTGATGCAAATGTGCTGTAAATTCTCTCTAATTTGGAAGGCTTGCCACCACCAAGGGTAGAATGAGGACAAGAAAGTCCTTGATCCAATTGATTGAGTCAAGTCAGTTGACCAAAAGTACTGAAGTATTTTGCAGGAGTTTGCTTGTTTCATAACAGTATCAGGGAACTTTGAATGTCTCTCTCCACCATCTTGCCATTAAATACTCATACTTCCTTGTAGTTGTTTGTGGAAGCATCAAAGAAATGGTTGCAGCAATGCTTTTATTTTTCTCCATAGTGCTTCTGCCAGAAATCATCTGGGTTTCTTCCTATCTTGTTTTGGAATGGACTGTGCCAGGGGGACAAAAGCTATTAGCTGTAACACTCCTGTAGTCTATTTTAGTAATATTTTGATTAGTGTATCTTAGTCTCCCCCTTTTTTTTTCTTCAAAAGCTTGAAGACTCTGTGAGATAGAACCTCTCTGTGTTTCAGTATTGGGCTCCCCTCTCACAAGACAGTGTTTGCATGGAGCGCTGCTGTGAGACATCTGCTGTGGTACAGATAAGGTGTTAAAATAACATCTATATAGGTATTTCCACTCAGCCAGGAGTACTGTACTTCCATGCTTAATTTGCACATCTTCTAAATAAGAATGCCACATCAAATTGTGCTGTCTTGCTGAAGATATATTCCTATAGGAGTAGCAGCTCCTTGCATTACTTCTAACAATGGATAATTATTTAATTGATTTTCCCACTTTGGTGGGGTTTACAGACAACCAGGTCAGTCACAATGTATTCAGAAGAAAAAGTCAAAAGGAGGATAATAATATGTAAGAAGGGTAAATTTATAGTCAGAGTAGGGTATCTGAGAGTTTACACAAGTCTAGTCTGCTGAGAAACAGAAATTTGTTTCTTTGTTACTGAGATGTGCTGGACACTGCCATACTTTTGTTTCACTTATATTTCATCCATTTTTCTCTCTGGATGTGTGAGAAAACTTACAGTGACCTGATAAATAAAATAAAGATGCATTGATGTCCTATAATTTCTTGTCTTCTGTGAATGTTCCAAATTTGGTTGGTTTTTTTTTTTTTTCCTTCAGTGAAATATTCCTGAATTGTAATGTGTTTTGCTGAGATGAGGCTGTATTATATGTACTGGCAGAAAGGGTAGTATCTGCCTGTATCAGAATAATATTCAATATGGAAGGTTATGTTCAAATGAACCTACATAACTGTCTAACTATATTAACATTCTCTTTCAGCCCCATGATTGTTCTAATGAGAAATGCAAACATTATTTTAAATTGTATGTAAAATATATTACAAGTTATCATTGTTATCCAGATTAATGCTTTCTACTGTATTAAATAATCTCAGCCATATTCCAGACAAGTCAATGCTTACATATCCTATGAAATGGATTGAGTCCTTCTCCTCTTGGTCTAAGTCCAGTAGACGTAGCAAGAAGCTAAACCATTTTCTGGCTTTTGCAGGTTGGCAGTAGCTCCTAAAGATTTGCAAAACATAAAGAAAGGGACATCTGGGCCTTAAAGTTGCTGGCACTCAGAAAGTCATGGGAGTTTCAGATGAGTTGCAAAGAGATTTGCAAAGTTTGCACGAGCTTGCAAGAATTTACGCTTTTAATAACCTCTATTTCTTTCTTGTTAATTTGATTGTTTTTATTAACTTTCCAATCTCCTGGCTCCCAAGTATGAAACTGATTAGTGACCTGGCCTTCAAGTTTATGCCCTTAAGACAGCATTTCCAGTAACATAGATCTTCTAGTAGTTTCTAGCAAGACTCACTGATAACTTTATGTTAATTTTAATGAAGTCTAAAGCCACAAATCCAAAATTCTTTGCTTCTGTATTATTTTAGATCTGAATCTCCTTGAGATTATTTTTTTTCCTTTGCTGCCATTGGCAGATGAGCTAATATCCCTTCGAAGCAAGCAAAGCACATAATTACTCACATGAAAAGCAAGCTCTTTGGGAGAATTCTCAGCTAAACCCACCCCTTAGAGGAAGATAGGAAGGGCACTGGCAATTAGATAAGCTGCACTTCAGACATGAACAAACACATTTATCAGATAATTAGTAGATACTTTTCTGTGTATTTCTGGCACCAAGATCCAAAAGCAGTGCTAAGGCAGGTAAGCTCATCTGCTGAGAAAAGCCCTGTGGCTGCAACAGACTGCAAACTTGAGAGGGAGAAATGTCCTGTATTGTATTCCTTGCATGCTTCAGACACCCAGTATTCTTTGTTGTGAGTCTTCAGCCAGTGTCATCTATTCTTCTCCCGTAAACCAAAAGGCAAGAACAGTCACATACAAAGAGCAGCCCCCCTGTGAGCTGTCTGCCTCTCACAGGGGAGAAACCCCACCTTAAAAAACCTGAGTGAGGTATTTTGGGCTGAGTGAGGTGAGGTAGCAGAGATGCTGAGCAAAATTATCCAGAAACAAATTATTCCAATTTCTTCTTGGAAATGGGAACTGGGTGCACTACCTACAAACAAGCTCAACAGTTTTATTTTGGCAGAAGCTAGTGGATCAGTGAATTTGCTACAGAGCTGGATGGCTCCAAACTGTAGGCCCTCTGAAGGCCCATGGATTTGTCTCTGGACTACAGGGGGCCTTTAGAAGCAAGTCCTGTAGTGCTTGTTTAAGGACAGAGGACAGCTAATATGTTCCTAATGATGGGAATGTTCTGACAGTCAAAGTAGATAAGGAAAGAGATGTTGTGTGCCCTTTACCAATAATTAAAAGTATAAAATATACTGCAATGTCCTTGCAATTTCTGTGTTCATACAGGTACATAGATGTTCATATAGATGTGCATTTATCTATATATAAAGATTACATATGAGAAGTCCTAGTCACCTATTTTTATAAATTAGAGAAAGATCCTTTTTATGATCAAAAATGCTGAAGTATTGCTCTAGTAAGTGGCAGAACAAGATGATGTTTTCATTCAAGAAATAAAGCATTCTAGCCTAGTCAATATTATTGTGATTAATTTTCCTTTTCAAAATAGTAGTGATTTCAAAAAGCACTAATGATATGTCAAGGAACAAGTTTATGAACAACTTTAAATAGCATATGGAAATATTCTACCCACAGTGAGTTATATGCTTGTAAAAATGTATTAAAAGCATTTCTCAATGATCAAAATAATAAACCACAATCTTCTGAAAATTTTAACATAGTCTCCAGTGTTACTGGCTTTTTATCTCTGAACCTCTCCACTCTGCATAAATATGTGTAAACATGCAGATTATATAATACATAGAACACATGATTACCTAATAGCATACAACTATAAGGTCGTTTTTGACATATGAAATTAAATGCATTTTTTCCATTAGTACAGGTACAATATTTTAAAAAATATTCCAATAACTTTAATAATTTTTAATAATTATTTAAAAATATTTTATTCTAATTCAGAATAAACTGTGCTCAAAGGGTAAGCATTTAAAAAATAATGGTGATAATTTTTTCCCAACTACTTCTATGATAAATAGGACTATGTCATATATTAATCTGGAAATCTTCCTCCAAAATGCCATAGAAATATATTTATTCATTCAACAAGATTTTAGGGTATCTCAGCATGTCTGATTCTAATCTTCTATCATAGGAAAATTGCCAATCACAGGTTGCACAAAAATGAAGGACAGTTGTAATTTTGGCACTGCTGCCAAGAATAATTTCCTCCAGAAAGCAACTTTCAAAAGTCTTTGTTTCATAAGTTAGACATTAAATGAAACTTTGTCGTTCTGAAGCACTAGAATCTATCTCATGTGTGCTGCTGTGGTTTCAACAGCTGTATAAGAAACACAATAGAACTATTTTGCTCACAGGGAAGTTAAATTCATTAATGTTTGTAAGACATTCTGAGAGCCACACACAGAAGGCTGGTATGTAAGTGTTCATGTATGAAAGCAATGACTATTACTCTAGTTGTGTTGCTTTATATATAATATAACATAAAGCTGCTTTACTCAGACCAATCAAAGAAATAAGGATTATCTAGAATGTTATGGAAAGTTTAATGGTGTTGGGAGAGACCCATTAACTTCTTTGCATGCATTTATACAGCAGTTTTAGTCCATCATTTCTTATTCTGAATTTTTATTTTCATTTTGGAAGTGAGATCACAAGAATTTATAAAATACCTACATCTAGATCTCTATTCAGAGTGGTATTTGTTTAATGTAAAGTTAGCTATCTGAAAGCTAGACACCTAAATGCACTAGTCATTTATATTGTCTCTATAATCAGCAGAGAGAAACATGCATCTCCTGAGGGCAGTTCTTCCTTTGCATACATCAAAACTAGGTGGGATGAAACACCCTCTGGAGATGTCTATCTGCATCCATTAACCCTAGAGGGAGTCTATTTTAGATTAGCTTTATCTATCTAGAGGTTAAAGATCTAAGAGAGCTAAGACTCTCCCTTACTGCTCCACTAATGAAAGATGCTGCCAATCCCTCCAATAATTAAAAATAAAAAAGAGGCAATGAGACCCTAACCCTACTAAAATCAGTGACTCCACAAACTTCAGCAAGCCCAGCACTTCTGCTGCCAGGTTCAGATCTGTTTATGTGTGTGCAAAATACCCAACTTCAATCCAGTCTTTTTTCCCCTTGAATAAAGGCTGTGATTGTATAAAGGTATTTACCATCACAGCAAACTTCTACAGCTACAACATACTAATTCTGGGAAGAGCTATAATCTATGCAATGCTTGACTTTCCTAAAGTGAGTGTTTATTTACTGCATTTAATTCTTTGGTTATACAGTTCAAGCAAATTCCTAAATATTTCATGCCCTTGTTCAGGTACTTAAAATACTGACAGTATTTCAAATGAAGGCAAGAGTAGAAACAGGAGGCAAGTAGGGGTTACTTCAGCTATCTTTAGGCAGGAACTGGGCATGAGTAGAAGATGGCACCTGCTCTACTGCAGTAAAAAAAAAAAAACTACCCTATGTATGAAAACAAAGTCAGTTATTTATTCCTTATCTTAAAGCTGACAAATTTAGCTGTGCCTGTGCTACTGAGGAACTTTGGGCAGGTTCACAGACCTATGGAAACTGCTTTGCTTCCTAAAAATCTGCATCTGTGAAGGGTGCTGGTGACAGTCAGCAGGAGCAGACAGCCTTGACTGACTAATGGGTGTCACAGACAATGGTTGGACAAACAGCAGGAGTGACTTCTACAGTAGTGGCTTCTCTTACTGATTTCTAGAGAAATATTTATGCCTTTACACATTTAGCCAGCGTAGATCACTTCTTATATTAAGGGATATTTCTAAAATGGGAAATATTCTTAAAACACAGTAAATAGCAATGTCAGATGAAACATGAATTAACTAATTAGATAATAATTAGAAGTTTAGAGATGAAACTCAGAGAAGTTATTGAGCAGGCAGTAAATACCAACCGCAAGAAAAAATTGCCACAGGAAGAGATACACCCACTATTTCCAAAGAAAGAAATTATCCAGTAATGTGCACGGATTTCGATAGTTCAGTAGCTATGCAATAGGTATCAAGATATGTACAGTTTTGAACACACACAAATGCAGACTTCTTTTCTTTCCATGCTATTCTCTCAAATAGAAATAAAAGAACAATAAAAAGCAGGTAATAAGGTCTTAGTTTTGCAGCCTGACCCCACTGTTGGTTCCTGGCTCCTCATTCCCTTTCTTCAGCTGCAGGATGACTCATTAAAAATGTTTGGAAAATGCATCTATTATTCTCTAACACATCAATTATCCAATATACAGTTATCAGTCAGTTAGTCAGTCAATGCGTCCTTTAATCAGTATTTTAGAAGTTTCTTGAACCAGCTGCTTTTTTGAGTTTTTGAATAGAGTGTGTCAGAACATGCAGGCAAGCCTCGGTGAGACTGTAGGTAGCTACTCATAAAAGATATTCCTGTATTTTTGACACAAGCATCTACTCCTATAACATTAAGTACTGGTTTCTGACAAGTTCTGTGTATCCTTAAGCAAGCTGAAGTTCAAAACCACCCTGCATATTTTAGATTTAAGAATAAACTTTGTGCCTAAAAGGAAATATAGAGCAGGCATACAGTTATTGCAATTTCTGTGGGAGCTTTATTATGTAGGAAAAACTCCTGAATATAAAAAATAATAAAATACTTTTTACTATTTGCAATTGCTGGGAAATCTCAGTAGCAGGGGGCTCATATAGTGTTTTTTGAGATGATTTGCCCCATTTTTTATCAAAGTGGATTTTGTCTTGTCTTTAAGCAATAGCAATGATAACTCTCAATTTTGCTGGTGGTATTTACTTTCCATCCTCCTCCTAAACTGGATGCTCTGAGAAATCCAGGGTAGTTCTGAGAGTCCTTTTTTGCTTCTTTTGTGTGGACCTTGTGAGGCTCTTTAACAGCCTGTGCTCCTCAGCCACAGATTGCACGGGGTCAGGAGGGTCAGGATGATTTGCGAGCTCTGCCTTGTGTGACAAGTTAGTTTTAGCCACAAATACACTCAAATACCGCATTACGCCTTGATGGCTTTCCAAAGTTGTCCTGCCCCCACACCCTGAAGAAGATGGATTGCTCATGATCTGTGTGTAAGATGCTGCTGCTGTAGTCTGTCTTTAGCTCCAGCTCACATATCTCACCTCTGGGCAGCAGCACTGTGTAATGGATGTTCAGTATGCCTCAAGGGGTTAAAAGATTAATGCACCGCAGAGGTATCCTGTAAGCTGCAGTTTTGAGGAGATAGACTCCAATCTTCAGTATTAGGTTTCATTAGGAGGTTAAAAAAGAAGTTGCACCAGAGTGTGTATTTGGCCAGCAACTGGATTCATGCCATACCTTTCTGAAGTAGTTTGTTGCTGGGCATGTGATTTCACCATAATAACCACTGAGTGGGATTATATTTGATAATATTTTCTTCAATAAGGTGAATGAATAAATATACAATTGATTGTATGAATCAATATACAGCAATTGTTATTATTTTAAGAATTTCAAAACTATTTATGTAATTGAAAGAATTTATAAACCTGGCTGAATCCTGAAGCCTTGATTTCCTTGCTTGGGTTATAGTGACTTATAGGAAGACTTAAGACTTCAGTAAGAAGTTGCAAATGTTCAGAGCAGAAAAAAATCAGCTTCAAGAGCATATATACTTGTATACACTCACATATATAAAAATATGTACATATCCTCTTGCCCTCATGTCTATTCTTTTTTAGGGAAATGATTAGCTCTGCGAACATTCTGTCAAGGACACTCATAATAGGCAGATAAAATGTTATTGCAGTGATTGTATGGAGAGCTGAGTAACATTAAACTTTGAATGTGAATGGATTTTTTCCCAGTAACAAGCTTAGATTTCATATCTGATTCAGGCTTAACAATAGCAGTATAAGGCAAAAGAGGAAAAAAACCTTTTATGTATATTCTGTTTAAATTAAGTGTTCTACTTTTAAAATTAGATGTGTAGAAGTTATTTCACTGAAGCTGGAAATTAAGTTCATTGAAAGTATTTGGCCATTAGCATAAATATCATAGAGGATGATACAAAAAAACCCGTTAAGAAATGGCATGACCTGAATAAGCCATTAATATTAAAGCTGCAGTTTGGCAGATGTTTAAACAATAGTGAACATCACCCTTCTGGCCTGTCTCACTGAAGGAGTCTTCAATAGAAAAAGTGGTTTTGGTTTAATCTGAATCCAGACTCAGTTCTATTTGTATATGTGGTTGTACCCAGTGAAATGTCTTCAGCATTCTCAGGGAGGTTCAAAAGTCTCATTTAAAATAGGCGTCCCTGGCCTCCAGCCCAAAAAATTGAATCAAAGAGTGTGTCACGTGCTGGATTAATTCCAACTGATTAGTTCCCAGATTGCCCCAAAACTCTGTCTAACTCTGCTTCTGCTACTGATCTGCAGACATAGTCCTCATTTATGTCAATGTTAGGCCTGGTTGTAGGCTATTAAATATTTATACAATCCAAGAATTAGGGGAAAATTTATCAGTTTGAACTGCAAGGAGTTCCTGATTCCTTTTACTATTTTCTAGAACTGAACAGAGCTGGTACAAAAATGAGCAATTCACCTGTGCATGACAAAAATGAAGATAAAAATTAGCATTTATAGGGTACCATATTTGTAGTGAATCACTGGGGACAATTTTACCTGTTTTTTCTATGACTGTGGGATGAGAAGACCACATTTGACTCTTCTTGAAATGCCTTGAAAGTCTTGTTTAAAAATTCTTCTCAATGAGTGAATGAAATGCAAGAGCTTAGAGAAATGGAACAAAACCCTTAAGAAAAAAGTAATTTGGTTGAAAACAGAAACAAAGAACAGAAAATGTGGAAAAGTATGGAGACTGCAGTATATAAGAGAGACAGAAAAATAAAACCTGCAGCATACTGTGACAAATGCAGTGCTTAGCATGTCTATTGTTGAAATTTTCCTAGCTGATAGAAGTTTCCATGTATCTAGAATGTATTTATTTTTGAGGATGTGTAAGTTAATCACAGGAATATTCAGGTCTGGAGGTTAGAGAGAGATTGTTTTTGCCCATATAAGGGTGATGGCACACCTCAAGTGGACTCAGCTTCCACATCTGAGCTATGACAAAGGGGTTTTCAAGCCTCCAGATGTCATGAAGTTCTCAAGACTTTAAACATCACATGGTTTGACCCTGTCAAAACCAAGATGTGCTGCTTTGTGGAAATGAGGCAGCAATCATGTAACAAGTTGCTGGAAACAATGGTGATTACACAGTAAATTAATTAGGCAATTATCAGGAGATATATTGCCAGTGGTAATGTGAATCACATCACCGCTACAATGCCAAGGGATGTTGCAATTGCAGTTGACTGGTGTGAGCATTAAAAAGGCACCAGAATAAAAGAGTCTGAGAGGATAAATTGTGCATCTACTGCAAAGAGGTTAGAATCACAACATGAGGACAAAGGCAAACCCCTGTGACACCACAAGTACTTGCCAATCTTCTCACACCATTTGAAAACATGTTTTAAAGGCATCATTTGGTATGAATGACAGGATTCAAACTATGTAGACGATGCAAAAATCAACCTTGGTATTATTGGTTAGTGCCTGACTTTTTCAAACTATTTTATTTTATTTTGTTTTTTTCTCTTTAATTTTATTTGCTCTTATTCTAAGAATCCATCCTAGCTTGCACATAGAATTGTACATTCATGTGACATCACCGAAGGGATTAAAAACATAGACCTTAATTGGTTTAAAGGAAATAAATTTTCTTCACAGTTTAGCTTGAATGAGATGTTTGAGAAACCCTTAACAGGCCTCTTGTTCATAAGGCCCTAGTGTTGAAACAAATAGACCATAATTCTGTAAGACCTAGAACCACATGAAGTCTTCACAAAAAACCAGAAAACAATAAAATAAAAATTCAATTCAGTATACAAAGTACCAAGTTCATAGTACAGCCTGAAAATATTTGCTGCATTGCCACAGGTTTTGCACAAATTCAGCTGTTCTTTGGAGTGAAATGAGATAATCAGAATTATAGCCTCTGCTTCCCTTATCTTTGGTCTGTTTAAATTTATATGGCAAACTATCAAGGGCTGTTTATTCCTGTGGGTAGTGCCCAATTTCACCTGGGACCTGTAGGCATGTTTACAAACAAGCAGTAACTACAGTGACACAAAAGCATATTGTTATAATTTTCCAATTTAATCTGTTGGGTATTTTGGGGTGATTTCACAGGAGGGCCTTCTGAGAACTGGCAAACATTTCACATCCATCATGGCAGTACGAGGGGAAGAGAGTTGGTTTTTGAAGAAAGCATCACTCTGGAGGGTCTGGGAATTGGAGGAGCTCTCAGGTCTGCAGCTGAGGGCTGAATGAGAGCAAAAGGAGCTGGAAGAGATGAAAGGGAGCTCAAAATGGGCAGCAAGGCAGCCCAAGGACGGAAAGCGTCACCGCGTCTTTTAGCAACATCTCGGAGTAGTGGGAAAAGCTGAAGGAAGTTGGAGGATATTAGGAAGTTCTAGCTGAGAAGGAAGAGGCTCTGCAGAAAAAAAATTCCCTCTAAGGTGAGGAGAGCATAGCAGGCTGTTTATTCTTAGACCAGAGGTGAATACAGCAGTACTGCTGTCGCTGATCCCTTTGGCATCAAAATGTTACAGTAGCAATGGAGCAAAACTGCTTGTCAGGCTGGAAACAAAACAGAGGACACAACAAGGTCTTTCATTCCTGTCTCTAGAGTCACCACCAAGGAAAACTATTTTGTTAATATTTTATTGTTATTAGTCATAAGTGCAGCAAGGGAGCTATTACAAGTGAAACACTAGAACAGACTGAGCTGACAGTAAGCTGAAACATGCCTAGGGCAACCAACTTCTTTTTTTAGTGTTGTGACTTTCTAGCTTCTGCTTGTGATACACAATGTGTCAAAAGAATCCCTAAATTCCTTTAATGATTACTAAGGTTACTCAACAAATGATCTGAAAAAAGTGCAATTTTGGGATGACTATTTGAAAATCACTATTTTTTTTTTGTTAAAACACCCATGTTAACCTGTCTTGCAGATCTGTAAGTCAGCTACTGCCTATACTTTTCTAATTGAGGATGAGCTTCCAGCAAGAAGGGTGCCTGTATTTGAAAAACTCAGTCCTGTGAGTTTTTCTCTGATTGTCAGTAGATCTCTTTCCCCACCATGACTCATTTTATGTCCTATTACAAGGTGAGTAAACATCAGATTCTGACTCCAAATGGGGAAAGAGTGGTTCTGAGAGCTGTCCAGTTTAGGCATTGGTGGAAAGTCTGTGTAGATAGCTGTCCTTGCTTCATAAAGAAAGGCTGAAAGAGTTGTGGTTGCTCAACCTGGAGAAAAGAAGGCTCAGGAAAGCCCTGATTATGGTCTTTCATTACTTAAAGAGGCTTAGAAGAGAGAAGCAGACAAGCTTTGTAGTAGGACCTGTAGCAAAAGGAGAAGGGGTATTGGTTTTAAACTGAAAAAAGATGGATTTAGATTTGACATAACGAAGAATTTCTTTACTGTGAGGGTGATGGAACACTGGAGTAGGTTGCTTGGAGATATGGATGCCCCATCCGTGTGAATGTTCAAGGCCAGGTTGGAGGGGGCTTTGAGCAACCTGGTCTAGTGAAAAGTGTCCCTGCCAATGGCAGGAGGGTTTGAATCAGGTTCCAACCCAGGCTGTTCTACGATTCTGTGATAAGCATTTATGAACTAAACAGATTTGGGAATGCTAATCTGAGACCCATCCTGGTGACTGAATGCCAGGGATCTGAAGCTAAGAGCAACTAAAAAGTTTTTCCAGGCTTTGTCTGAGTTTGTTGTCAGCTTTAGGACATGTGTCTACATGAGCTGTATACTTTCAGTTTTCCTATGCTGTTACTTTCATTTTTAGATCCTTGAGTTGGTTCTAAGTGGAGTTACATGCACTAAAACATTTTTGAAAACAAAGAGCTCCTGCATTTCATCTGATAAAGGACTTCAGAAATCTGTATTTTCCGGTTACACTGCATAAGCTCATAAAATATAGACTCTCTCCTTACAGAGATTGCCTTACTAATTTCTTTTGATGATCGATAATCTTAAACCAATTACCTAAATTCCTTATAAAGTCTTATTTAGCATTAACTTTATAAACTCATCTTTATTTTGCTGTTGTGAGGAAGGCAAGAGACAGACCACAGCTCCTCCACTCTTCTGGTGTTACTGTATGTATAGGAAGGGGTTGCACTTGCTTTCCAAATCATTCTGGGACGTGTAGCTTGCATACTTCACTGCAGTTACTCCTCTCTTCTGAATGTTGAGCCTTGAAGGGAGGAGCAGCCTAACACTAGGGAGAAATGACTTTTAAAAATTAATAAGCAGCACAGATGAAGTTTGCCTGATAAGGGTAGTATGTGTTTTCTTGGATTTGGAGGAGCTGCTGTTCTCAGTTTAAGCCATCACTATAAGCTTTTAAGAGAGAATAGATACACTCCTGTGTTTTTACTGCTGTGAATATTATCACACAGCAGAGCTCTTGTGAGGACTAAAAAGGACTTTTCTGTGCAGAGTGAATATTGCTTTCTGCATCTGACAGCACTGTGATTGTAGAAAAGATTAAATTTTTCTCCAGAGACTGAAGACATTTGATAAAGCATTTCCACACATTACGTCAAATAATGAGGTATTTTCATAAAATGAAATAAGGAAATCATTATTTGTTAATTTAAGAGATGATCAAAAGTAGAAAAATAAAAAGTGTATTGGGCTTATTTTTGTATAATTTTTCAAAGGGAATTATCAAATAAATTTATGTTGTTGTTTTTCTGATTTAATTGTTATGAAAGCCATCTTCAAATTTGATGAAAAATACAAAGTCTAAATCACTCATATCTAGAAGACAGGGCTGATGAAAATTTCTTCCAAGTGAGCTAGTTTTCACTCATTTGTTCTGGTCACCCAAAAGTACAGAAAAATTCATAGTTTTAGAAAATACTGAATTTTTATTGCCCAGTTGAGTCAGAAAAGGGAGCAGGAAAGAAATCTTTAGTGAATAAAGTAATATAGACACAGGAATCTTAAATCCATTCCATGTGATTCAGCATGGAAACAGGTATGGGCAGCTGCTTTATTCTCACCAGTGCTCTTGCTGTGTTAGTAGGCACTCACAAATGAGTCAACAAATTAGTCAGTGTTTACCATTTAAAAACATATTGCTCATCGCTTCTGTTTTAGGAAAGGTTTGGTTACATTTAATCCATTTAATCTCTTGATTGTACAGAATTATTCTGAGGCACGTTACCTTCCTCCCCACTGAACTCAGACAACATGACACTATCTTGTTTTTCCTGTAATCAGGAGCTAATGGGGACTACACAAACTGCTCCCTTCACTCTACCCCATTCTTCTCCACCTCCCTCTGAGGCAATCAAACTGTGTAATCATTAGAGAGACTAATCGAGACAACAGGATTAAGATCCAGAAGCTCACTGTAAGCCTCCACTGAATCGTTATCTCTAAATAGGCCAAGAATAGAAGCGTGAGTAAGTCAGAAGTTGTCTAAGAAAATCATAGATCTAGTGGGAAAGAAGGATGTAAAGTTAGTTTTTGCTGATTGCATGAGGCTGTGTGGGAGGCTTCAGCTACAGTACAGACAGCAGGTGCATTTCCTTTTTTAAAGGATATATACATGCTCTTTTTAAAAATCTGTCATAATTTATATTTGGTAGTTATTTGCCCTCACCTGTTTCATAGCATTCGTTGCTATGTAAGAATTCTTTGTGTATGCGCATACAGGGATGGTCTGGAAGTCAACTTTCATGTATGTGAGTGCTTATTCAGCAGGAGATGTCTCAGAACCTGAAGTGTAAAGTGTTATTAGAAATATTCAAATGCTTTGTGACATGTAAGGTGTAATGTATATGGAGCATAACTTGGGAAGAAAAGGAGAATCAGCTCCTAGTTCTCTGTGTGTTTGAGAGTGTATCCATGTAGGACTGCTAGTCTTCATAAAAATAATCTTTAAGCATAAAGAGATGAGCTGTGCAAAAGAACTGAAGAAATAAAAGGAGAAAAAAAAGCATCCACAGAGACTGGGGGGAAATAGCTTTCAGCTGTTCATTGGTAAAGATATTAGAACTAAATAACAGCCTGGATTGTCAGAAAATCCTTATAAGCTAGTTTATTTACTTACTTTTAAGAGAAAACACATTTATATTTGGCAGCGCTTCTAAATCTAAAAAAATATGCATCAATCTTTAAAGGAAGAGAAACTAAAGATATAATATTGATCTTTATTTTTTGTTTTAATAGTCCGTATTTTCATGCATGTCCATTTATATACAAGTAGTTAGTGCTCGAGAGAGGGAGGAAAAGCATGGCAAGTATGTGTGTGTCAGTTTGTGTAGAGAATGTGAGTGCAGGTTCTCTGAATGAAAAATTAATTGACTGTGTACTGCAGTTGGTAATGGACAATGCTAAATGTACTGCCCAGCTGCCAATTAGAAAGGCAGATTTGTTTGGTTTTCTTTACAGTAATTAAGTGGTGATTTGTTTAAAAACCTCTCATGGTA
The DNA here is from genome assembly GCF_035770615.1 of Melospiza melodia melodia. Taxonomy (NCBI): domain Eukaryota; kingdom Metazoa; phylum Chordata; class Aves; order Passeriformes; family Passerellidae; genus Melospiza; species Melospiza melodia. Next base: position 111,429,489 of record NC_086194.1, on the reverse strand, counting down.
AATAAACATTTTCTAATTTAGTGATAGGGTCTTTATTTCTTGATAGCATCAAATATTTTGCTGTGCACATTTGTATCACGGACAATTTGCCAATGTACTATTTTTTGCCAATATACTACTTTCAATATATTTGTTAAAGAAATAAGAGAAGGAAAGAGTGCCTGGGCTGTTAGGAAAGTACAGAGTTACTATACTAACATGCATAGACACGAGAGAGTATTATAGGCTCTGCTGAGCATTCCTCAGAGGTGTTAACGACTTTAAGCCTGTCAAGAATGTCTCCAGTTTGTACAGCAAAGACAATTCAACAGTTTAATAAAAAGGTGTAACATTTCCTACAGGTGAGCTCAAGTGATCAAAGGCTATAATGGAGCTTTTGTTACTTCATTCGAAGAATGCATTCTGGAGTTTAACCTTTGCTTTTGATGTAATGTCATCTTTGAATGCTAACAGCCTTTTCTAGGAAGGATTAAGTTGTTTGAAGTGTTTTTTGGTCTTTATTTAGGACCTGGCTTTGAAAACTAAAGAAAGTGTGGAGTAACGTGCTATAAATTATGGAAAGGCTTCAAACAGTAATATCTAGAAGAATGAAACTCATGAAATAGAAGGTCAGGACTGGACAGTTGAATTTGGCCAACTAGGTTTATGTCTGACATGGATGTCTGGAGTTTATTCATATAAGAAGAACCTTTTGGCTGAGAATATTTGTGAAATGTCTCCAACTGGTCTGTGTTTATGATACTTGCATTTCCATCCTGGAAGTGGATAAACAATCAGCAGTACATAACAATAGCAAAGCTGAAGCTGTATAGGCCCAGTATTCACTCTAACTGTCTGAAGGATGTTTCTGTTCTGGATGCAGAGATATAATAATTTCTCCTAAACCCTCAAAAGATTTCATCCCAGCATTTTTGTTACTATTACCAAGACTCTGACTGGCTGCTGATGGCCTAAGCAAAAACATATTTGCTTTTGGGCTGGCAAGAAATGGTGAGACTTTTGCCACCTTGTTTTAATCCTACTTCAAATGCATGTTAAGAGTCTATGGTCACATATTTAGCATTCCTGCAAATGCAAAGGTAGAAGCCATACCATCACTGGATCCTCCCAGTGTTCCTAATAAGCACTCCCACCTCCAATTTCTCCTCCTGAAAATGCACCCAGCAAGCAGAACATCTAATTTCCATAAGCTGTCGTGATACAGGGAATAGCAGAGATACTGAAAAATAATATGAGGCATGACTTTTAAATAAATTCAGATATGATGCTGTCTAAGATTAAGCAAAATATATAGAAAAAATGAACAGAAGTGACAGCAGGAAAGTCATGCTGGTGTTTTATTTCTGAGTTACAAAACCAGATAGACAAGGCTGATTAATTCTAGGAGTTATTACCAATTAATTGATTGCTTTGGCTCTGAAATGCTGATATATCTCCATCCTCTGGCATAAGGCAGTTCAGGTTGTCTTTAGAAGCATCTGCCTTGACAAAGAAACCAGTACATTAGTGAGCATTACAGAACAGTTTTAGGCAAGGATGTAAGCTGTGGGGAAATTCAGAAATTTCACATTTTGAAGCAACAATTTGGGCTTGAGGAAGGCAGTAATACTTCCAAATTACTGGAGCATACTGTACTTTCAAAAGTCTGAAATAGAAGGCCATGGAAATAGGAAGGGAATTGGTGCCTTCCGAAAAACACCCCCTTGCCTGATGTTTGTTTCTCCACCCCTCCTCCTCACTGCGACTTTCCAACACTACAGAACAGATGTGGGTCCTAGGAAAACAACTTCAAGAGACTTTCAGATTGCCAGAAACAACAGCATTGTGGCATGTTTTAAAGTTTAGGGTGAGGTTCATTCTCTCAGTTTGTTGCCTTCATCTCAGTTTTTCTACAAAGTTGGCACTGGCACTTCAGTTCAAACTAGTAATGCTCTGGTTGTGCATCAATTCCTATCCATTGCCACAGCTCCAAAGTGTTTCATAAATAAGCAGTGGAATTTATTTGTGCCTTTGAAGTTTTTGCACACAAATGGAACACATATATTAGACTTTATTCAACGCTGCAGCCTTGTGAGGGTGTAGGCAGCTGGGTGAGAACAATGCAAAAGCCTGCTGAGGCACTGCCACGGCTGGAAGGTGCAGCATGGAGGTGTTATTAGTGAAGGTCACAAGTAAAATGCAATCCTGTTCAGATAACAGAAACCTTCACAAATGTGGCTTTTCATCTGTGTCCTCGTTTCTTACATGTCTTCTTTTTCCAGCCCCTTGGGAAAGTCTGTCTTTCCTCATGGTAAGGATGATCTTTGAGGAAGGCCTTCAGACTTTGGGCTTCATCAGAAAATGCAGGCTAAAAACAAGTGTCAGGAGAACTGGAAGAGAGAAGGGAAGGCAGTCATCTTAATGGTGCCAGAATTACAAGGCTGATCAGTAACATTCATTTCATCTCTTGGGCTGACGCTGAAGACAGAGGAGGTGAAGGGATCCAAAAGAATGATTTTGTGCATCCAAGTGTTCTAAGTTTCGTACCCTGTTTTCTCAAAGTGACAACATGAAACCTTCTGCCTTGGCCTGCCTTAAATCAGAACATTGCCACTTGTATTTTATGAATTATTTTTAATGAATGCCACCAGAAGAAACATTCTAAGAGTAAAATGTGGCTTTATTTCAGGGAGCTGAAAATTTTGACACAATGGACATGTTATAAATGAATATAGTCATTATATGTACTATTTAAAGCATGTATATGTACCTGTAGAAAAATATAAGTAATTCAGAAATCTGTTTATCTGTTCAATAAACTTTTAGGCAGCAAACTTTGTGGGGATTTTGTGAATATTCATTTTTTCTTTGTAATGCATTTAATTTTTTTTTCAATTCTGTTATTTCATTCCTCTCTTATTTAGATTGAAAATAGCCTTCCACACTTTTGATATTGAGCATGAATGTTGGACTCACTGACTCAGACAAGAGCAGTAGAATATGTAGAGAGATGAAAAAGTTATACATTTAAGGAAAATAGTCCCCATTTTAAGTTATGGGCATGTGTAGACAGATATGTAACACGTGAAATACATTTGTAGAATCTCTGTCCACAGATTCATATACTTTTCATAATAGATGAGAAGCATGAGGAAAAATCCTATCTCTCCTGAAGACAGAGGTTGTAGGACATCATTCTAAAGACTTCTCCAAACCTCTTTTGTCAACATCAGATGGATTATTTGCCAGTGCAGATACACTGAATACAGAAAAACAAGCACAATACATATATAAACACATGCAAAAGGTCATGTGGTCCATGGGAAGGAATCCTACTTCTGCAATTCTTAAAAAGTCTAAAATACTTTGATTTATAAGGCCTAACCCAGTGTATTATTGTATACCTTTCAGGATGTTCATTTTTTTATGCCCCAGATCCATCCTGCACAAAACATGTTGGACAACTTATCCAAAAGTACCCAGCTGAAATTCTTGGTCTTTGAAGAAGTAAAATACAGTGTGCTCATTTTAGACACCACTTCATTTCCATTTCCGTAACTATTAGAGAAAATAGAGTTCTACAGGATTAGAAATAAATTAACATTTTTATTGCTGTTAGCAATGATTCCAGTTTTTGGATAGCACATGCTAACGTATGAGTTTGAGGACTGCATAATAAAATTTGTTTGTTTTCTCCTGGTAATACTGACAAATCCATATAAATACTGCTCACATGAAAGAAATTTTGCCTCACAACTTTCAGGAATTATATTGTTTTAAATTGAGACATTGTTAACCAGCATATGTAGTGATTCATTTTTATAAGCTCTGGGTGTCTTTCATCATCAATATAATTTTTTCCCCATTTTATTAAGAGTGGTCATTCTTTTTTTTATGAGAAGAGGCTGCTGATCCTATGAAACTATTTGAGGGAATAAAAAAAGACATATCTTGAGTGAATGTGTTCTTTATTTTATGTATAAATCCATGCTGTAATTTTAATTATAGAAGCATCCATGAATACTAAACAGTGTTCACTTCTTTAAATCTTTACTCATAGAGAAGTGGTTGATGTTTCTGAACAGACAATGAAAAATCCTGTCAAATAATTGTAAAAGCTTCCTTGCTGAACCAACTATTTGCTGCTTTTGCTACTGCTGATGAAAGAAATGGAGGTGTTTTATATTTAAATGTTTATTTCATATGTATCATGATAATGAATATTTTACTGTAATAGTTGACCTTAAACCATGCCACAGGGATGGTTTTTTTCATAAATTCTTACTCAGTGGAAGAGTAAACGGTTTTATATTATGGAAATTCAGATAGCTACGTCTCCTGTAGAAAAGCAAATTAACTGACTGGAATGCCCCAACTTTTACATCAAATTATCATTTTATTGTCCTTTTCCCTAGTTCTGCTGGTCACACATTCTTTTTCATTCTGTTGTGGAAATAGAGTGTAAATAGTAAAATGTACTGGGTTACCAGAAAAATCTGCATACTGTATATTGCAAAAGGAATGCTTAAAAACTTATTTAGTATCATGCAGCGCCTTATTAAATTCCTAAGGCAGGGTGAGGCTGCTGCCTTTATTAGCAATGAGAACTGTGGGGTTTGTTTTGTACTTATAAATTGGAAAACAATTGTAAAAACATTTTTTCTCTAAATTTGATTCTAAGGAAGCCTACTTGCAAAATATATTTGGTTAGGGAAGAGAACTGGTGCTGGTTGCCATGTATGTTGTCTTCATAATAAAAAAAAAGCTTAAATTCAGGTGGAAAGGTGGAAATAGAAAAATATAGAGTTCACTTTTCAAATTTTTAAAGCTATTAGAGGAAATAATTCTCTAGACACTTAGGTAGAACATTTCTGAAGAGATATGTTATTAAAGTGTGCAGACTCATCTGAAATATTTTCTTGTTGCTGTAATTCTAGCTTTCTATGGACTTCTCAGCTGGATTCATTTCAATCAAGAAAACATGAATGAGAAAACATGAAAAAAACCCTAGACTTATTTTTTACATTTTTGAAGTCCGTGCTCTCCAGGTAGCTACTTACATGTTTTCCTCTCCTGGTGCAGCCCAAGACTATGTCCTTCCATGCTGTCACTGGCAGCCTGGGAGAAGAGGCCGACCTTCATCTGGCTACAACTCTTTGCAGGGAGAGGGTGATAGGGTCCCCCCAGCCTCCTTTTCTCCAGGATGAACACCACCAGCTCCATCAGCTGCTCCTCACAGGATTTGTGCTTCCAGCTCCTCGGCCAGTTTCACCACCCTTCTATGGACCCTTCTCAGAGTGCTTCCTGAATTGAAGAGCCCAGAACTGGACACAGCACTCCAGTGTGGCCTCACCAGTGCTGAGCACAGGGGGAGAATCCCTTTCCTGGTCCTGCTGGCCACACTGCTGCTGATACAGGCCAGGATGCCATTGGCCTTCTTGGCCATCTGGGTCAATTATGGTGAAACATTCCCAAAAAGTCAGGAAAGAGCTGTTCCTCTGCAGGCTAATGCTAGGTGCTGTCCTTAACCAAGCAGCCCACTGATTTATGCGTTAATGAGAAATAGGGTCTCTGATAAGGTTTGTAACATGCTTAGGATCTCCTAGGTTAAAAATCAAATGTTGAAACTCAAAGTTTAAGCAGTGGTTTACAAATCAACAAATCTTTTGAGGTGTGTGTTTTTACTCAGTATAAACTTTCTTCCTAACCTTTCCAAGTGTACCTTTTGAAAAACAATGATTTGAAAGCAGACATCTATATACTGTTTTATCTCTCAGGGAAATTAAAGAAGGAGGCATTCCTTCAAGTTGGGTCACTCTAAGGAGCTTTTCATCATAGCTTCTCTTTGACAAAATAAGGCAATTCTGGGCAATGTGAGGATAAGGGGAGATGAGACAGACTATAAAGCTTTTCACCTGGAGCAGAGGATTTTTTTCTCCCATAGTTGCGTCAAAACATGTTTTCAGCTTCTGTGATTTTTCCTAATCCTGTATGTTGCTTTCAGCTGTTTCAGCATGCAGGGCATGTTTACAGACAAGATAATGTAGGCAGGATCACTAGCTGGTTATAAGAGTTATTCATAGCTCTGTGCATAAGTGAGGATAAACAGAAGAGTTTATTTTCTTGACAAGATTCACTGTGTTGTAGTTAGATGGAGCAGGTTTAGTGTGTTGTCCTAATCCAGCTCTTGCAAACAAGATATTTATTCAGCAAATCCCTTGCAGTGGATTAAAATCTTAACCTTTTGAATCCCTTAGCATGAAGATAAAATCACAAGAAGAGGCAGTCTTGAAAATATTTCTTGGTGGTATATAAATATTTGAAAGGGAAACATATCTTAAAGCAAGATAAAAATTCTTACAGTATAAAAATATTGAACATGACAGAAAATATTTATATGTTAGTAAAAATATATATTAACAAGTTGCTCTTGTACATTAGTTATTAAGGGAGCCTTTCCAATTGAGATCTGCAAAATAATATTCTCTTAGGACTTTTAATAGGTCAAGAAGAGCTACTGACAACTCAGGGCAGCACTTCCTTGTATAGACAAATGATTAAACTAACCTTTGATCAAACTCATCTTTGTACACCAAATTCAGAGTCATCTTTGCTTTTACAATGTCTTTAATAACTAGGTTCTCTCCTGATGAAATTTCTTCTTGTCTTTTTTATTTTAGGGAGGTTTTCTATCGTTCTGCATAGTAGTAATAAAATTATTGATTTATTTAGAAGACCCTTTTTCCTTAGAAACTCTCCAAAATTATTAGTTTATGAGAATTATTTTGAAATATATTTTAAAAAGTTTCAGCTATGTTAAAAAAGGAGCTTCCTCTCAGAATGTGTGAATATTTTTTTCTGTAAATACCAATCTTAGTTATGCTTCCGCAATGAAGAGTGAAGATCATGGAGATGAGGTGTAACTATAAGTATTTATTCAGATTTGGAGACAAAAGTTTGAGGTGCTAAGCCACATAATAGATAGAAGTAAAGTTGCCTTTGCCAAAGAAATATCTTGCTATATATCAAAATGAGACGCTATTGTATTTCAAGAAATAACCCGTAATTCCAGAAATATTTAAATATTGCTAAATTTCAAGCAGACCAAGAGAATATGCAGCTGAGATCCCAATGAAGCCAGTAGTAAAACACCACAGTAACAAACCCCAGCCAGTTTTTTTGGTACATCAGAAAATCCTTCTTTCTAAAGTTAACTAGCCTTGCTTAGATTTTAACCTTGTCCATATTGGTTACAAATAGTTTCTTGCTTTCCTCGTACAAATTCTAGACCAAGAGGTTTGACCCTTTTCTCTTTTATGTCTGTTGGGTCTCTTATTCTCTCATCCAAGAAGTGAAAAACCTCTCGATGTGCAGTCAGCAGTCTGGTACATGACGTAGCAGGGGTACTGTGGGTAGCAAGCCAGTGCTTCGGAGGTGGCCTGTGAATAATTGCAGTTGAGCTGTTGGAGTTGCCAATCTGGCAGGCAGGACGGTGCCTGCTGCAGCGTGCAGCCGTGCTAGGCAAAGCCACCCTTCCCTTCCGCGTCCTTTCTGTGCGCCGGGCGGGGACATTCCAGTACCCGTCGGGCTTTTTGTTCACCACCACTATCACTCATAAGCAGCTGTCACATGTCGTATTTTCCATCCTTTCAAGCATCAGATGTGGTACTGCTGAATAGCTGCAGCGCATTGATTCTGGAGCGCCGGTTGCGCCGGGTTGCTGAGTGACTATTAGCTGTGGCAGGTCGACAGACTTTTTCCCAGTAGTGCTCCTAAGGGGGTCCTCAGTAAAAAGGCAGAACGATTTTTGAAGTTTCTTTTTCTATCTGTCTGCCAAGAGCTTCCAAAAATAACCCCTATTGGTCCTGCTATTAGAGCTGAGGCTGGAGCTACACTTGGGGAGCGTTCACTGAGCTCAGCGTGGATCCTGGCATTTCAAAGCCAGTGCTGCTCCATGCGTAATTCAAGCAGAAAAGTACTTACACCCCTTGCCCTGCAGTGGGCCAGGCCAACTGTCCTGATGAATTTACAGGCTTTAATGTTTCACAGCCACTTAACATTAAGCAGGACTCCTTCTGACCCCCAGCCCTCCCAGGCTGGAATAACAGGCCGTTCAGTGCCTTACCTAATTGGTAAGGCAAGATAATAATGAGAGTAAAAGAGACACGAAGACAGATCATGGCTAAATGAACACAGGGGAGCTTAACCAGCAGGAAGAAGAATAACTAAGATCTTGTGCCTATTGTTTGCATAACATCCTGTTTTTATAAATGCAGCTTCTTATCAACACTTCAATCACACTTATAAATGCACAGAAAAGGATGAATGCAGATGCTTGTGACACAGTAGGGATGGCTGCACAACACAGGTTGAGCTGCTGCATATCTTTCCAGAACCAGGAAAAAAAGATCATGTACTTTTTTTTTTTTTTTTTTTGCCAAGGTCCTCAGTAGACGACTGCTGTTTTTTTTTTTTTTTTTTTAATTACAAAAGTAGCAATTTAGCAACACAAAGGAAATAAAAATTCATCTTTGTACATCTAAATTTATTTTAAAACTGACTCTACAGAACCAAGGTCTTTGCAACTTTTATAAAAGCAATATTCTAGCCTTTTTTGGATTCCTTAAAAGCGGTTATCAAGATGAATGAGAATAGTGGTGTGTAATTTCAAAAATGTAATTGCTTCTCTCTCTAGCTTTCTCTAAGCATTTTCAAGGTCACCGTAAAAGGGGACAGATAAACCTACAATCTAAGTCTTCTCCTGGTGTTCCATGCCAGTGCATATTACTCCCTGAACAAAAGTCTTGTAATTTCTTGAATTGTTCATTTCTACTTTTCCCACCTTCTCAAAAGGAGTATGAAACTCCTACGATTTTGCATATCATGGCTAACACTAAACCTCTGATGACCATGAGGCAAAGTAAACTTGCAAATATTTTGAAGGACAACTGCAAATGGATGAACAAAATTTATTTCCCTGTCATCTGCAGTGTGTATCAATTCTGGTTTGCTTCTTCAGTCTCATATGTAAAGAATGGGCCTGTTGAGAGAGGATGCGAAATTTGAGCTCGTGTTCTCTGTGTGGTATCTTCAGCCCTGCCCTAGAACATCTTCCCTGCCAGTGGGTTCGTCCTCCCTTCTGCTTGGGCCACATTTGAGCAGCTCCTGTTTCCATTCTCACCCCAAGATTCTTCTCTGGAGGGTGTTAGGTAGGGACAGCACTGGTGCTGCACTGTTCTTACAGCCACCCACGGACACTTGGAAGGTTTCCTGGAGCAGCATCTCCAAACTGGATCCATCTGCCAGGTCACGAGAATGCTGATAGGATGCAGTAAGAAAGGGAATAGGTAGGTGCCATGGTGGGCATTCTTTGTGTGCGTAGAAAATGTGGTAAAAACTTCTATAAATACTTAGACAGCTTCATGCCATGTCTTTACTGGAGGCTGTGGAAGCTAGAGAATTTCAAACATCACCAAAGGAAATGGTGAAACTCTTCACAGGAAGAGAACACACCATAAGTATAAATCTGGCATTTTCAAGATGATCCTCTTAAATCACTGTTATGATTGTTTCAGCACTAGTTTTCTCAGCTCAAGAGGATTTGTAATATCTTAAAAGGGAGAGGAAGAACAAAATTTTGATATTTTCTTGGCACCTTTATATCAAAAATTAATGCTCAGTCTGCTCTGACACTTTGGCTTTTGTGATAGAGGCCTGTAGGAAACATGAAAAAATATCTAGGAAAGCAGACCTGATAGAAATAGAGAAGTGGAAACAAAGTTGTTTTTTTCTACTAAGTTAATTTTGGGGATTTGCTTCTTTGATTGAAAGAAATTTCACAGTCATATTTTTGCAGCAAAAATTTATGCTCAGTGCTAGAGGCCTTCTATATCAGCTGCCTGATCGACTTTCATCATCATATGAAGGGTCTGCGAGGAGGAAGAGTCTTGCTATAACTGAACATTGCATCTCTTACTCGGGCGGGAAAAGAAGATTCAGTGACCTATATTTTGTTGTGAGACAGAGGGCATAGGCTAGGGTAGAATAATAGACTCTGTAGAATATAATGTTCTGTTATCATTTCTTGTATTGGTTACCCTTGTCCTATTATCTTTTTTTATTCTGGATTTGCATGTGAGTTATAATTTTCAGTGTCCTTGTGTCCAACAGAACAAGGCATATGCATTCTCACATAAAAAACCCAATTTTTTATTATTTCCTGTGGGACTCACATGCACACACATCAAGCCAACAAAAAGTTAAACAGTATTACCTGGAAAGATGCTTCTGTTGTTGTGATTAACAAAGATATTCCAAATGGAACTCCATTGGCAAAGATGACATGAGGGGGACGTGCAACTAGTGAGGGCTCTTCCAGAGAATTACTTGTTCCTAATTTAGTATCTCACTCTGATCTACCAAAAATCTGATTCATTAATCTTTTAGACATACTGGAAAATCCCATCTATTTTAATAACCACAAGAGAATAGAAATGGTTGAGGGTCCTGTGATTATGATTGATCTTTGTTAGGTAATCTATGTAAGATACTCTATTAAATTATGTTGATCGACAGTATTTGAGTTTGTAACGTTCAGTTAATTTTTTAAGGGTTCTGAAGTCTAGATAGCTGTCGATTAGCATTGTTATAAATGAATATAAATATGTTCCACAAACCGTAGCAAATTGAACTGTGAGATTTTTGTCAGTGAAGTTATTCCTAAATCAATTATTCATAAGTAGTTCAAATGATGATCAAGTTTAATGCAGTGCCTACTCAACAGAAGCAGGAGAGCTATTGAGAAAGGCTTTGAAGAGCCAGTTTGCCTTGTTCCATGGTAATCCTAAACTGTTTACAGGCCAAATAGCTCTGATTTTCTCTTATGTTTCATTGGGTTTGCTTACGTGCCTTATATTTCATTTGCTGGCATAGATTTCAGTCATGGATTTTCCTGAATTTGGCAAGGGATGCCAAAATAATTCTCTCTCATTGTGACTGTAGCCAAGGGGATCCCTAGCAATGGAAACTGCCAATAAATTTTAGCGTTGATTTCCACTTCCCTGGAAAGCTATTGCTCCTTCCAAACAGAGGAGATTTAGGGATACTTTGAAGAAAAAACCTTCATGGCTTGCATTAGGTGTGGCAATCTGGCAATCAGCTTCAGAAAACTCTCAGCATTTGGTCTTAATGAAGTCTCTATGATCATGTTTCAAAAAGCAGCAGTAACCTGTCCCTTCTCTGTCTCATGACAAACACTGTAATGATAAAATTGTGCCAGTGGAACTCTGTGGGTAGCTGACAAAATTTTTGCAATAAAAGAGGAAGGCATCATTTAATTTTTGCAATAAAAGAGGAAGGCATCATTGTAGGTATCATCCACTCTATCTCTGGCCATGTAGGGGTGAGAAACTCTGTTTTTTCTAAACTCCTGTTAGTGGACGAGGGGGATTTTTTAAGAAAAGTAGGGTTTGCAAGGGTGAACAGCGATTGAACTCTTTTCATTCCACATATTTCAAAATATTTGAAGCTATTTCCAATGCATGGAATTTCTTTCTTGTCCAGGACTGGACAAAATTCAAATTTCCAATTCCTTTCAATCAGCAGGGCTGAAAAATAGCTTTTGTCTGAGATGTTTCCCATGTTAGCTGGTAGTACGTGAACCCTAAATAAAGAAGGGATAAGAAGACACTAATATTTTATCTCTTGGATATTTGTCTACCTTCAAAATCAGATGACATAGTGCACCTTCAAAAGCCAAATTAATCAATTTAATTACGAGTACCTTGAGGGGTTTCATTCTATTAGAAAGAGTCTGCTTACATCATGCTTTTCCAAAATAATCCTATCAGTGCATTTACTCAAGCAGATGAATCTTGAGCTGTCCTCTGGGCTTCAAAAAATATGTAATAACTTGCTGTAATAATATTAACAGAGAAGCGGGGAAAGGTTCAGTTACTAACACTACACAATCCACCTCAAACCTTGTTTTTTTAAAATATTTTTTCAAATCAGAAGCGTAATTTAAGGATAAGACATTGTTAGCTATCCTGCCTTGCTTGGGGCTTTGCTGCAGAGTGACAGGTCTTTCTTCCTCTGTAGACTGAATGCTCTAATTACACCTACTGCAAGTCAGAGCTACACTACTACAGCATCAATGCAAATGTCAGATGTCTTTTCACTTTAAACTGTCTACTCTCTAATAACAGTGTCTTATTTCCAGGAAGAGTTTTTAGGAAATTTCTTTATATTTAGATACCCTTTATTTGTCTCCTTCATCTTTATGTCTCTAATTGTGTTCAATATCATATTTCTTTTCAGAGGCCTGAGCGCAGTGCTTTGAAAGTTTATATGTTAATTGCCAAGGTCAAAAGAAAGAGAAAACATGCTCTGATTGTTTAATGACAAGTAATGTGATTTGAAACAGAAGTTTAATGGACTACTCTGTCTCTTAATAAAAAGTACTGTTTCAGGGATATTGAACATCTGCAATTTAATTCAAACCCAGTCAGTATAATGCAACAGGTTGAAAAATATTTTTAACACTCTTTCTGTACAATTCAAAAGCTTAGTAAAAACCCAGCTAGTAACTTGGCCTTTGTTCAGGAAAGTCATATGTAATTCCAGTCCTGCATGTGCTTGTGAAGCTTTGCTGTTTAATACGTGTTCTTCTGCTCCAAAAAGCCAGTGTCCAAGACACATGAATAGATTTCCATGCCATTTCTGCACCTTTGTCAAAGATGACAACTGTCTTTGGTATAGATAAGAGAATTGAAACTTGGCTTGTTATAATTTCTAACCAAGAACCTGCTCCTGCCTCCACTGAAACCAGCAGTGATTAACACACCTCAGCAGAAGCAAGATCTGTGTTGCTACATAATATTTTATTACATTTCATAGTATTGAACAAGTTTTAAACATTTCACCGCATAGAATCATGGTGTCTTTTGCAGAGCAAGAACATTTTTGACCATAGGTGATTTTCCCCTCATTTAATTCCTGCAAAACAAACTAATTAATCCAGTCTCTTGACTTATTTGTATCTGGTTTCCAGTAATAACTATGTTTGACCTGTTTTAAACAGCATATAGATCACCCATAAGGTATTATCTTACAGGTATCAGAGATGAGCAGCTAAGTGTGTGCTTGCAACTGGATTTAGCATTTGCTTTTTTAATAGACATATCATCAATCTTTCCACATAGGAATGGCATGGTTCAGTTTGAAAATGTGGCATTCAAGCTCCTTTCACAAAAATTTTCCTCTATTAAGAGCAATTAATGTGCATGAAAACCTTTACTTGTCTATGTGCAGTATAGGTTTGTATTAGAGGACTGTACCTTGCTCATTTTATGTTCATGGCATCTAAGTCTAATGTCCAGAAAAATAAAATAGTTTATTTATTGTGCTTATCCTTATTGGTGCTATGGCACAATGCCATACTGATGTTCCCTGTAACTATCTTGCTTCTTTGGCTTTCAATTTCAAGTAATAATATTTGGAAAAAAAATTAAGGAATTTTGATTTTTTTTTTAAGAAAAAGGGACCATGCTCTTGGCTTTCAGCCCAAGCAAATGTAAAATGTATAGTGAATTCTGATATATAAAAAGCATGGCTGGTCTGGTCTTCCTTCTCCCCTATCCAATGCAGTGGATGAGCTGTTCCAAACCTCAAACAGCTGACAAATACCTATCATTTATGTACAGTAGATGTTACTAATCAGCCAAGATGCAGCTATCCCTGTCTTCTGCTACAGGTGTGCCTTTGGAAATAAGTTGTTGCAACTTTTTTTCAAGAAAGAAGTAACGCTGTCCATGATTTCAAAGTTCTTATCTGTTCCTAATGGCTGTGCCAGTATCTTTCTTCAGGAAAGAGTTCTATTGGCATTGGGAAAGAAATGCACTGACCCACTCACAGCTCCCTGCATAACAGTCTGGTCTTATAAATTACTGTGTGAAAGTGACTTTCCAGTGGTTACGATATAGCTATGAAATATTTGTATTTTCCAGGATTTAAAGAAATGCAAATGCATTTTTTTTCTGTATTTCTCTACCTGCAGCCATGTGTTGAGTGTGAGATGTCTGCTTAGCTGCTCAGGCTTATTAATTTAATTTTTTTTCTACTGAAACTGAAGCCCTTTGGACAGTTGGTAAAAGGGTTACGTACACATTGTCATTTTTGCAAGTAGCCAATAAATAGTGTAACACCAGTAATAAGCTGAAGGCATATCAGTCAACAGGGCTGAGGGTGTTTTTTGAGTGGGGAAGTTGCTTTAGAACTTTCGATTTATTTTTCTATTGCTGAGGAAGAATTCTCCTTTCCTGAATGCTTCATTAATGCAAAATATATTTTTATATATATTTTAAACGTATTTGTAAATATATAGATATAAATTTATTTACTTCTTTAAAACAACAATGCATTGTTTGGCAAGTGAAAACCAGTTTATCTTTTTCTCCTGAAGAAAGTCTGCTTGGAGACAGCTTGACATGTGCTTGTTGTAAGATGTTTCTCGCACATCGTAGAAACCACATTCATTTGGTAGTCAAAGGAAAACAATGTTTCAGATTCAATTTGCAACTTCTCTAGAACAAACATGAATTTCAGTACCAAATGAGGAGTTCCACATTACAATAATCTTGGCAGCAGGTCAGAATTCATGGTAGCAAAATTCTTTTTGGCAAAATGAAATTGGGAGGAAACCAAGAGCTTTTCATTTTGAAAACAATTCTTTATTTACAAAAAGATTGTTTTGTTTTTCAGGTTTTTGTTAATGAATTCCACTGGTTGCAGTTTCTTGAAAGGTTATTGTTCATTATCATTCTCAATTGGTCTTGCATAACTTTAAATAGACAACAGAAAGCCTAATATTTAAAGAGAGGCAAGATTCTCAGTGGTTAGTATCTTTAATTCTCTGAAACACAGACAGGAGAAATTTTACCTTCCTCTGATTTTTAATTTATTTCCTAGAAAATATCAATTATCAAAAATAAATACCAGTGATCAAAAATAAATGACTTGCAGTCATTTGCAGTCAAGAATTGCAAGTTTCTTTCTTACATTTTCGTTTTTAGAAGTAGGAAATGCCATTTTAAGTCAGCTTAGAGTGGGCTTCCATTGCCTGTCACATTCCTCCCAGCAATATTTCATATCTTGAGCTGGGATAAGGCCCAAACACAAAATTAAACTCAGGGTTGATCTCACAAATCACTCTTATCTGAACAAGGAAATATTAACTTCTGGACTTCTGGTCTGAGTCCTTTGTAATCTCTAAAATCAGAGGTAAGGGAAGTCGTGTCTTTCCATTTGGTATTGTGATTGTCAGAGGAGATAAGACTCATGCCAGCTGTTCATGGCTCAATTATGATATTTGACTAGAAAGAATTTTCTCAGGAAGGAAAAAAAATGAATATTCTCTTCAGCACTTGTGGATGTCAAAGTTTAATTGTATTTAAAGGCAGACTTTAAATCATATGTAGTGGTGCTAAGGCTGAAGTGAAAATACCTACATTAATATTAACAGTCAGGCCCAGAGTTCAATTAAACAATTAGGATATATATTGGGAACTTAGCAGGAGGTTGGGAGAATTGTTATTTTGTGGGGTTTGTGTTTGGTTTTTTTTAAGAAAGAAAACTGCTGTGTGCATATATTTATTACTATCCTATATATTTGTAAACAATATGCAAGCCACAGCTTCATAACCGCAGATAAAGGAGACCTTTAAATGCTGGTATTGTTTTGGTGGCAAATCCTTGGATGCTATTGTAGGTTGCAGGTATGAAATATTTCCTGGAGAAAACACCGTGCAGCCCACCAGAGATTTTATATGTGAGTGAGGACCGTGGGAGCCACTGGAAGAGCGTGCCTTTACATTTTAAGTGGACAAACAGCTTCTGAGAAGAAAGCAGCTGGAAGAGAGATCCATGATCAGTTAACCTAAGCAGCAGCCCCGCTGTGCCATTCTGGAATTTTAATTGTGCTGTTATGTAATTTTTAAACAGCCGCATCGTAATGCTAATGTTTGGTAAAATGCTCAGCCCTGGGTACCTTAGGTAACCATCAGGGCTTGTCCACTGCTGGAACTCTTACCCTTAGTCTATCTGTCTCATAATGATTAAACATAATGCAAGAAATTTAGTGGTTCAGGCCAAATAATTGCTACAGAAGGTCCTCCCAAGGGCACCCTCTCTCTCTATTTCTGTGTACTGGACACGATTTTCTCATGATTAAAATTCAGGTGCAGAGTTCTTAATCAGGCACAAATAAACAAGAATTATGCTTGTGCTGGGCTGACAGCGTGGGAGAGCTGGTGGCTTTGCTCTGAACACAGGCCACTGCCACATGCTTCCCTGGAGTTTGATCATAATGGTCACAAGTCTGTGCGTGCCTTTGCAGAGTATCCTGAGTTGGAAGGGACCCATGAGGATCATCCAGCTCCTGGCCCTGCAGAGAACCACTCCAAGAACCACACCATGTGCCTGAGAGTGTTGCCCCAATGCTTTTTGAAGATAAGTTGTCCCCTGCAGAGGCTGAAAACTGAAAGTACAGTGTGACAGTGCAGGGCTAGCTGCAACTGCAGCACAAGCGGGGTGATGATGGCATGTGCAACATCAGAACAGGAAAATCCACACACATTTGCAGGTACAGAGATAAATGGAAACTCAGGACAACATTGTCCTAAGCAGTCTCAAACACATAATTAAACAAACCCAAGCTTTTGAGGGAGAAAGAACAAGGTTTTCTTTCAAAACACCTTTTGGCATTTTCCAGCAGCTACTTGAAAGTGTGTGTCTGTGTACCCTGTGCATGTGTGTGTGTGCTGGGGAGGAGCAGCGCACACAGGACACAGCTGGCCAGCTGATTTTGAGAGTTCTACTGGAGATTGTCCTGTTCAAACAATTCTTTGCTAAGAGCTTTTCTTCTGGGCCTTCTTCACAAAGAGACCACCAGACAATGCAGATGAACCCATGCAAGGGAACTATAAAAGTGCAAAAAATGACCTAAGTGAGACACTGCAGAATGGAATCTCCCTTACAGCCTGTAGTGAGAATGCTGATGCAAAGTTCCTCCCTCCTGCCCCCCGCCACTTTTTAATTTCCCACTTTTTAACTTCATCTAGAGGATTTGTCAAAAAAAAGTAGCAGGAGGAATTCAGAGAGGGAGTATATTTATTGAATATAATTAAATTATCTTTTTTTAAAAAGGCTTTTATTGATCCTATTTCCTTCTGGATGTTTATAGGTGCATTTATATCCATCTATATACATCTTTGTGTGAATTATTTATCAATAAGACATTACTATTACAGGGCCTTTCATCAAGACAGCTGGATGTGGAAGTTTTTGTATATTTGTGGAAGAGGCATTTTTGTAAGAAAAACATTTTTCACAGTCTGAAAACTAAGCAATAAAGGGTATGCTGGCGAGAAGCATACCATAGTCCACAGCAATGTGAATGCTATGAGCTTTTCTGTTTAGGAAAGGAGGCTGTACTTAACAAAGGCAAGTGCTAGCTGACTAACATTTATGTTTGTCTCTCCAGCAAGTGATATTGAAGTTGTGTGCAGGACAGCGGGGTCTCAGCAGAGCAGGCGCCAGATTGCTCCAGGTAGATCCTTAGCAAGTGTTATAACCAAAATGTGTCCCTGGAAATTCTGCGAGGTGATGAGAGCGACTGCAGCCCAAGCAATGTGCAGAGGGAAGGGGCTGGAGCGGCAGAGCAGAGCCTGCAGAGGGATTGGGAGCCGGGCGAGCGCATCGGCAGGTGGCAGCATCGCCACAGCATCGCCCCGGCGGCTCTGACAGCCCCCTCGCTCCCGCCGCAAGTTTTGCATATGGAAACTTCTCTGACCTTTCATGAATTTATTGTCACCCTGACTGAGTGGCACTAGGTGCAAAGAGTCCGCCCCTCCTTCAGTGTTTGCCTGTGACTGGCTCTGGTAATTAGAGATTTCCAACTCTCCGAGCTGCCCGGCTCATTTGTTCCACTCGTTGTTTTTGCTACGTGACACAACCCAAATTCTGCAGCTTGTATTTACATGGGTCGGTTCTCAGCCCCACGCAGAGAGGAGCCGGGCTGCAGCCCGCTGGAGCTGGGAGAGGATGGGCTGTGCAGGGAGCCTGGGAGAGGCTCTGGGCTTTGGGATGTCTGTAACCATCGGAGTTTGGGGTTCGCAGCCAGCGCTCAAGCACCATTGTTAAAATCGGCAGCCCCGTGCGGAATTTCAAGAGCAGGCTTTTAGCGGGATTCCCAACACAATCGGAGGGTTTTGTTTGCGCTGGCACTTCTGGCTGATAAATGCATGTATAAATGTCAGCGTTTGTTAGTGGATATATTATATCCACATACTTACAATGAGTGAACCGTCCTGACCAGGGCACTGTAATCAGCCACCTAGTTCTCATGTCAAGTGGCAGCTCTCAAGGAGTTCCTCTCATTTTTTTCCTTTTTTTTTTTTTTTTTTTTTGTCTTTGTCCAGCCCCTGCTTTCCCCCACCTCACTCATATGAAATACTCTTTGGGTCCTTCTTTTCAGGTTTTATCAGACTCAGGAATCAAAGGTCAAGCTCCAAATAATGACCCTCCCCCCCAAATTTCAGCTGCTCATTTCACAGTGAAGTTAGTTTATCTTCAACTACAATCCAATTAGACTTTCACCCCTGACACACTGGTGAAGTGATAGTATTATTTTTTTTTCTTTTGATTGTTTTTAATCTAACTGCTACTGTAGACACAGAATTATTCAGCCCTGATTAAACATTTTCAAGCTGTCTCAACAAGCCAATCATGTGCACATACATTTTCACACACGTTTCTCACAGTAAATTAGTAACAATTGCTTATATGGTTAATAGTTCAGAAAATGAAGTTCTGCCTTCAGAGGTGTATTGTACTGCCACAATACACACCCCAAATTGACACTACATAGTTGTGTATGCAGGTTCTGCTTAAAATGATGGTAGACTGAAGCACCAGGATTCATTAAATTGAGCAGAGTTTCTCATTAAATGTGTAGATTGACACTCAGAACTGACTGTCATTTGGGGTTTTATTCAGCTGTTTTTCCATGCCATCAATCCCTTATTTAGAGTGAAACTTTACCACCTGATGGCTGAGAGGTGGCTGGTTTGGGGGGGGAAAAAAACAAGTAGAAAAATATTTTGCATTATTATTTTTCTGGAGAAGACAACTGGAAGTTTTCAGATTTAAGATCTTGATCTTGTCTTCTCCTTATTTTTTTCCTTGTGTAATTTATACCCTGAACAATGTATGTTATCTGGTTTGCAATGTGCAGAGTGTGCATTTACATTTGTTTTCTAAAGGGAACCCAGTTACTTCTCATCTATTTTCTATAATAATCTCCTCTGCAGAGGTGTTAGCAAGTACATTTCATTTTAACTGTGCCCTATAAATCCTTCATGGAAAATTCCAATTAATATGGCTATGTAGCAAGTTGGGCCAAAAAATTAACTGATCTGTTCTTGCTCAGCAATGTGACTTGATGAATACAGGAATGGAAAAGACTCAGTACAAAAATATTCTTTCTCCTTAAGGAGCCGAAGTCACCGGGTGCCACTGTTTTGCATCTTAACATAAAAATCTATGAGACTGCACCTTCTGGTATTAACAGATAACACCAGAATGCTCTACCCATGGCAATTTTCTGAGATGCAAGATAGCAGTGCTCTGAGACTCTCAAAAGATTTTTTTCTTTCCATAAACATGGAACCTCCATCACTGAAGAGCAGAACTTGAAGAACACTCTCATCATAAATCAGCCTTCAGGGAGAGTGCTGATTTCGGAAAGAGAAATAATGAAAGTTGGACATTAACAAGCCAGAGAAGTTGGAAGGGATATCCTTCTAAAATGGAGGGAAATCTTCAGGATACACAGTCCATTTGTTAAGAACATAAAAAAATAAGAACTCTGTGCAACACTGAATGAGCACATAACCTTGCAAGGAAAGGTCCTTAAGGGAGGGGGCAGTAAGGCCATGAAGGCTGCCCTGTTATATCCTGATGGCCTCCTGGCTGAGTCCAGAAGGGGTTCATACAATGTTTGGTTTCTTACATATCCATACTTCTGACTTGGGACATATTTCACAGATTAGCTGAGGCTGGATGCCCTCCTGCCCAACCCATCAGCTCAGTAAGGGTCATGTCCAGACTGCTTTTGAGTATCTCTAAGAACACCCTCAGAAGCAGAGCCTTCTGTGTTTCTGCTTGTACCTGCTGTCCCTGGGCTTCACTGAAGAGCCTGAATGCCTCCTCCTTGCACCTGTGCTTCAGGTACTTGTGTACATTGGTGAGATTCCTCTGAGCTTCTCTTCTACCTGTGGAACAGTTCCCGCTTTTTCAGCCTCTCCTCACAGGAGACGTATTCTAGTCCCTGCATCATCTTCATGACCCTTTCCTGGACTCTTTCCAGTGGCTCCATTTCTCTTGCCCTGGGCACAGACCTGGGCACACACCACTCCAGATGTCATTTCTCCATAAACAGCCCCAGCTTCCTCAGCCTGCTGGCACCACCCTGTCACCATCAGCAGACACCAAACTGGCAGAGGTGGGCATGGAGCAGCACAAGTGGGACAGTGCTCCTGGTTCACAGGTGGGATTCGGAGGGCTCCTTTTCCTACCCTTGTGCATCTAATGGCCCTGAGCAGCGCAAGGGCTGCAAAGGCAGTTTGCTCACATTCAGAGGCGCTCAGAATCCATGTGGGTGGTAGGAGGGAGAATCCACACAGGTCTTCAACATGGAAACCACTTCCACACACCATTTCCACACCATACATATGTGGGCTGGAGCCCTTATTTAGTTTTTAATAGAACCTTATAGTTTTCTGAATTTTTACAAAATGTTCTAAATATTCTGAGAAAATTGTACAATTTGCACAAAATATCCCCAGTCAAGTTCCCAAGTACAGATGCCAAAGTCATGTGTGCCTCTAATGGTGAAAAAGTGAGTTGAAATTGTGGTCAAGTAATTTTTTTCTGGCATTACTCATGACAGTTTTTAAATTGGAATATTTGCAAAGCCTTTCAACTCCATAATAAGGGGGAAAAAAAGTCTTTTTCCCCTCAAATGTTTCACATAAAAAAAATATAAACCAAGTTAAAAAGGAATGAGTGAAAAATATATGAAGCCAATATCCACAAGAAAATGTCTTTATTCTAGTAGAATTTTTGTTCAATTTCCCAATTCAGATCTCTCAGTTTTCATAAGCCCTCTTAAGCTAAGCTTAACTGTGTGTCAAGAAGTCCTAGTAATGTTTAAAACTGTTCCATTGATATTGTCATTGGTTTTCTCCTACCATGATTTGTATCTGTACAAATCTTGATATAAATGCTACTGATGTGGTTTTTGTGGTTTAAGACAACAAAAATAATAACATGCTAAAACCATTATGCTCCATGAACATAATGTGATGGACAGAGAAAACAACATATATGGATTGTCTTGTGAAAATATAATTACTGAAAGTGGACATTTTGGATTAATACAGTATTATGAAAAAAAAACAGCAGAAGGATTTCTTAGCACTACAACAGTTATATTAAATAAATATATGACATTAATTACTTCAGGAACAGATTTCAGTGTGTTGCTTTAGATGCCTTTAGATCTTCTTCTACATCCTCAGAGCTGTTTTAACTACCTTGATTGAGCTTTAGAAAAAAAATGACTGAAGTGAACCAAAAGGTGACTTGGTCTGAATAGGTTCAAGCTCAAAGCCTCCATCATATGGGAATGCAGCATAACCAATAGGCTTCATGAAGCTGGCTGGGAGGGACTGATTCTCCATTTTCTTGCTGAAACTGGGAAGCAAGGGTAGTCATGAATGAAAAATCCTTTCATTCAGAGAAAGTGAGTGCAAGAGAGTGCATGGCTTTCTTGCAAGGGGCCAGAGAACTGTACTGGCAGAACAGTGATGCTGGGATCTTGTGTTGAGTACCCAGGGCACATCTTTTTTTCTTCCTGGGACTGGGTGCATCATGGTTCTCACCATTTTTTCCCAGCTGGTTCAGATTCTTCCTTGCTCAGCTACTGGAATCTTTGAATTTCTTTTTAAGTAATTGATATATATTTTTTTATATGTACAGGATATAGAAGACACTCTTCTAATTCTGAGTAGTGGAATGGTCCAATTTTGATTTACTCTGCCATACTTTTTGCAAAAATACATTTTAAGTGGCTGTGAAGTTCCCTTTCTCTCCCCATAGGAAAATAAATTTAAAAGAATATATTACTGGAAACTTGGAAAGCACTGATATTTAAAAAAGAAAATCTAATCTTGTTCATTCTAGATATAGTCTGTGCTGTGAAAACAAATCTCAGAAGGAGTATGAATAGCAGAAATATCACATTTCTATATTGACTGAAAAATTCAGGAGTATCTTTCTAAAATGCTTTCAGATATGTTGATGGGAATCTGTTACAGCATTTTAGGGTAGCAATTAATTAGAGCTAGCTAGAAAATGATTATCATGTCTTCATGTCTGAAAATGACATCTGTAAGATAAATTTGCAAGTATATTACCACACAGAGTTCTGTTCATCTATGTAAATATTTTCATATCTGCCAGTAGTTAGCCTACACTGGATACAGTTTTGGAAATCAGCATGTGTCATTAGCATACCAGAGAAGATAAGGTACTCCAGGCATTTCTAACAATAAGAAGCACTTGTTATATGAACTCTTAGTACATATCTGTGCACATACTGATCATACATGGTTTGGTTTTGAAGATTCTGCACTGGCAATCTTACTGGGAAAAAAAAGACCTACACAATTTTATTTTAAAAATTATTTTATTGTCGTGTTATCCTGCTTCCTTTTTAAAAGCTGGTTCACTGTGTGCTTTGCATTGTTGCTCTTTAGATTACTCAAAGAGTGACACTAGGTAGCCATTGCAAAGAGTTAACACTTATTCAGTATTTACTTAATGCTTTACTAACAGTTCTCTGTTTATGTAATTCTGCTGTAAACACAGAATGCAGTAGAGTAGTTGAAAGAAGGTGATGGGTCATTGGCCTGTGGAGCTGAAACAAGGGTCACTTTCTAACTTCTCCCCTACCAGAAGTGAAAACATTCCAACCAAAAGGACACTCCATCCATCTCAAGAAATTCTAGCAAAGATTGTGTTCACCTCCACAGCCCAGAAACATACAGACCTTGTAGAGATCTTTGCTCCTCTATGCCTGTCTGAATGTGTGGCACTGATTTACCTGATCAGCTTAGTTGTCAGTATGTTTTTCACCAAGTCCATGTGTGTTTGCTCCTGCTCAGTGCCACTCTGAAGGTACTGGTTCATGTCCTGGCGACGAACCCGACTGCAGAGGAGGAGATTGCATTGTGCTGGGTGGTGGTTCCTTTCACAACTAGCTAAGAGCACCTTGTCTTCAAAACTAGCATGGCTGGTTTATTTTATCCCCAGGAGTTACATCTGCACAGAGGCCTGGTGAAATGCATTTGGTGACTTAAGCTATTATCACGCTTTCCTTAAGAGTCATTTGGCTAGACAGCATGCACAAAGAAACCAATTTACAGCCTGTCGATATTGCCATATTTGTAAAGTATCCTGGAAGTCTGACTGGCTTTCTAGGCCTTAGTACATCAGCACATCAGCAATTTGCCTCAGGATCTGGCTCCTTAAAGATTATGGTGATGACTACAGCTTTTAAGTAAATGATCCCCCACTTACATTTCTAGATGCAAGCTCCAATTTTGTGATAAATCAAAGCACTTCATGCTCTGCTTCCTGGAGGTCACAGCAAAGCTAAAGCGGATTTGCTTCATTTATGGTTACTGAGATATGTATTTTGTGATTCTCTTTATTTTCCCCTTCTGCCCCAGTGCAGCAGCACAATCAGTGGATGCATTACTTGTAGGCAGTGCCTGCATGCTATGCTAAGGGGTATTCCAGCTCAGAGTAATTATATTTTTATAAATACTGTACTGTTCTAGGTTGCCTCTTTTATATATTTGAAAATATGAAGTTCCTTTGTCATTTACACATACAGATTTTCTTGGGTTTTGAGAGAAAAAGAGGAGGGATGGCATGGCATGAGTGGTACTTAACTTCATTTCCATTCATGACTCTTCTGTCCTCCCTATTGCCCAGAGAAACTAAAGTCTAAACACAGAACAGTGTCCAAGAGGGCAAGATTATACATAAGTTTCCATTTTAATTATAAAGGGGCAAAAAGAATTAGAAAAAACCCCAAATCTTTCCTTTAGCAGGGCAAGAGCATGTTTCCTCAACAGATACAGGCTGTCTGTGAAATGCATAAATACCTATTTCTTATTACTGAAGAATTTATATAAGGTACCTGAATGATTCTCTCCAAGGCATATTTTTTTCTTTCAGGGTTGAAATACTATATGACTTCTCTGAGGGAAAATTAATCTACAGTTTTCTATAGAGTACCATGGGATAAAATAAACAGTGCTTTAATATCTCTTCTAAAGGACATACTATAAAAATAAAAGTGACACATTTTTTACTTGTTTTGAGTGCACAATTTTTCACACCACAAGTAACTATGTAATTTATTGGAAATTACACATTTACTTTATTCATTAGTACTTGTAAAAAATAATTGAATTACTTCTAGCCTATTCTAGTTTTATGGAAAATGAAGAATGACTTGATTCAAACATTATTAACTAAATTAAGTAATTCTTTATGAGGCATTTATTTCTAGACTGCCAGGACTTTCAGCTGCAAATAAACCCCTTAGACCAGGGTAGAGATTAGTTCATTGAAAGCACAGAGCTTCCCATTCTCACTTTATAACATTCATCTTATTAGATCCTGCAAGATCTGCAGCTCACAATAACAGGCAGAGAACAAGAATTAAAGGAAGAAGGCAGACATGTGGAAAGAGATGGAGAAGGAGCGAGCTTCCCTTTATCTGTAAGAAATGTATAGGGCCAAAACTAGGAAACAATCAGGTAAAACAAAGTGCTCATCAATTAAAGAAACTTAAATATATTCTACTAATTTG
Source organism: Melospiza melodia melodia (assembly GCF_035770615.1). Taxonomy (NCBI): domain Eukaryota; kingdom Metazoa; phylum Chordata; class Aves; order Passeriformes; family Passerellidae; genus Melospiza; species Melospiza melodia. The sequence goes on along the minus strand of NC_086194.1, from coordinate 111,404,504 downwards.
GTAACAGCTCTCTCTGCTGCTTTTCTATGTTTTTACTACTTGCACATGTGCTGTAGCATGAAGGCTACTGGAAAGAATGGCAGTGTGCCACAAAGCAGCACACTACCAGCTTTGCCAAAAGGATGGACTGTGATCACACATTTAACACTGAGCAATGCCATTTTCTCTGAGACCTTGTGGAAGCTCCACAAAGGAGAAAATGGCAAAGGACATCTCCATATATAAACAAAAAAAAAAAAAAAAAGGAGGAAGAAGGAAATATAAGGCAGTAGCAAAAAATTCCATTATTAGAAAAAATACATGCACTTAGTAATGAAAGGATCTGCTAACATCTGAATGATAACAGAAATGAATAAACACCCATCAGGGGTTTGTGAGGGGCAAATGATATCAAAACAATTACATGACAGGCAAAGGAAGAAGGTGACAGGATATACATCTTTTGATAAAGCATTTTGTACGGTGGTCTTAAAATTAAGCTTGGCCAAGGTGGTTTAGTTCAAATTGTTGCTAGTTCAAAACTTATGGGAAACCATGCCCGTAAGTTTATTAACAGTACATTTTCAAAATGGAAGAGTGCAGTGAATGAGTCTCAGAGAGATCTGTCCTGATTTAAGTTTTTCACTAGAGAATTGGGCAAAGGACTTGAAAAGATGCTTAAGGAACCTGTTGGATTGGCTGATGCAGGTGGACATGATTAGAATAGAAAAAAGAGTTTCTGACAAACTGAAAAGATGAAAATATTGAATCAGCAGAGCAGTATACTTAGATAAGAATAAATAGCTGTAAGAACAAGTGCAAGCTGACTGGGCAGGAGGGCTGAAGCAGAGAACCTTGTGAGGTTTCAGTGGGCCCCAGGATCAGTCAATCATGCCAATGGTGTCACAAAAAGAAAATCACCACCATGGGATTTTAAGAACATAGCCATAGAAACATGTGACCTAGAGCACCAAGCATGACAAAGTTCAAGAAGCATTTGGACAATGCTCTCAGGCACTGGTGTGACTCTTAGGGTGGTCCTGTGCAGGGCCAGGAGCAGGATTTGAAAATCCTTGTGATTCCCTTCAAACTCTGCAATTCTGTGATTATGTCCTGCTCAGTGCTGTGATGGCCCAAGCTGGCACACCAAGTTCATTTTTGTTAATACCATGCTTTTCCACGAGAGGAAAATCAAATTAGTAGAAGGATGAAAAAGATCAGCGTCACCTGTTAAAACAGGTTGATTGAAATCATGCTATTTAGTTTAAAGAGTCATAACTATATTTTTTTAATATCAATGACAGGAATAAACTTTTTTCCTATTTAGCAAAAATGTACTTGTTTTGTATTAAAACAAACAAACAAATAAATCCTTATCTGAAAGTAACAAGTACATGGCTTTGACATGAAGTTTTGTGGGATCTCCAGCACAGGAGTTTCCCAAAATAGTTGGAATATGTCTTTATTATGAATGAAGAAAATAGAGGTGGTCCTCAGCTGATGGATGATCCTGTAAGTTCTTCCATTCTGGCTGCCTTTGGCTTTTGCAGGGCCAGATGACCAAGGAAATTGTTGGCTCGTGAATTGGTAGATTTCATTGTGACAGTCATGATTTCTGAAATCAGAGAACTACTCACAGAGAAGAAAAAAGCCCTGAGGCCTAATTACAGTTTTTGTAGAGACCTTTTGTACCCCACTGGTGAAAAGAATCCATAGGAACGTAAAGGACCTGTATAATCAGTCTCAGTCCCACCCATAATATCATACACAACTGCAACGCAATAAGTACAGCATTTTGATAAAACATCTATTTTTTTAAATTAAGAGTTTTCTGCTGTTTATGATTTTGAAATAGAATCTGTTTTTCAAAGTAAGCCACAATGTACTGAAAAAGAATGAAAAGAAGGAGAAAAATAGCCACAACAGTTATTGGTAGTCATGTGTGATATACAGCAGTCTGAAGAGCAGAAAACAGGAATGTTCCAATATTTCTCACTGCAGAAATTAAAATACATTAGGAATCTGCTTGTTTTGTTTTATAGCCTTAATGTACTTGTGCAATGGTCTGCATGCTTTTGGAAAACTTTCTTTAAAAATGCATTACAAAAATATATTGCAAAAGTCAAAACTTTGCACTAAGACCTGACTCATTACTCTTGGTTAAGTGAACTTGCTTAGGACATATCTTCAGGTAATACTTCAACCCAAAAAAATCTCTTAGGTGGACAAACAAGATTAACAACCTGAGATTTCATGCTATTCAGAGCTGAAAGGCCTTAACCAATTTCTCTCTCACGTACAATCACTGCTGCTACACAGTTGTTTTTGCAGAGTAAACAGCATAGCTTGGGTTCCAGTGTAGAAGGAACTGAATTTTAAACACAGCGGTTCCTAGTGGAAGATGCCTGGAGGTAATGCTACGGATTCATGGATATTTCTTCTCTTTGTGTTTTTTCTTGCTTTAATTTCAACCTGACATCAAGAGAGGTCCAAAGAAAAGACTGTTCTGGGTGATTTTGTCAATTGTTAGTGTTCTAAGGGATAACAAGCTGACCCCAGCACCTCCAAATATTTTAGAGTCACCGTGTCCACAGCATGATGGGGTGGTTTTGGTTGGTACAAGACTTGTATTTCTGTAGCTTAAGTAATCCATGGGCCAGAACATAGCCAGACTTTATAACCAATCTCAATGTATATGTAAGTTTTATATTCCTGACATAAATTCAGTGATTAGAATATTTTCTAAGAGAAGGCTATGTTCATCAGATATTTGCTCTCTATAGATAAGAAATTACTATTAGTCAAGGTAAAAGATGTTGTAGCGTATAATTAAAATAAAACACTGGAAGATTTGGAAATTACTGTGGGTAGGAAATGACGTGTAGAGAAGAAAGTATTTCTTTAGTTTACCAGTAGAGGAAGAGGAAATTGGGATTTTTATTAATAATTGTTGACCCAGAGATTATTTGTACTTTTGTGGGATTTTCTTTTTAGCCTTGATCAAATTTTTAATATTGGTAGAGGAAAAGGGGGGAATACCCACATTATAAGAATAGTATGTTATCTGTCTTCTGATATATTTTGCAAAGAACAGGTTTTACCAGAAAGGTTGTCCTAAAATTGGCCTCAATTGCCGTAAAAGCTTGAATCCATAACTTCTGCCCTTCTGGTCAAAATAGATATTTACATTGTCTAAATGATTTCACTTAAAATTATGTTTTTCCTTATAACAGTGGGTTTTTTTGAGATTGATTATGCTCACTATTAGATTTCAGAATCACTGGGTTTGTGTCTGAACATCTGATCTTCATGGAAATCATGGAAATTCAGCTTACTATCTTCTCCCTATGGGAGACACTGAGGCAGATGAAGTTGTAAAATGGTTATAGCATCAAAAATTTAAAATAGACACTGTCTGTATTTTTGTACTCCACCCACTTGTGTTCCCTCTGGAGATTTCCACAACTGGATGGAATGGCTGCAATCCTGCAGCTGAGGGCTGCACAGGTAAATTGGTGGAATTGCGTCTACTTTCTGCTTGTTCGGTAACTTTGATGTGCTGTATGACAGTGTAAGATGGTGAGCACAGGTGGGTTTCTGACCCAAGGTGCAGCAGATGCCACGGGAAACCAGAACACACTGTCTCTCTCACGTTGTCTCTCTCACATGGCCAAGTGTGCAAGCAACAAAATCAATTCTGCCTGCACATGCTCTTCCTTATGGATTTTTCAAGGCCAAAATGACAAACATTACATAATGCTTTTGTCTGTAACGTTTCCATGACATAATAAAATTTCCTTTTCAATATAAAGGATAACTTTATGATGAATTCATCAAAGGAAGCCAAAATATTAAATGAAAAATAATTAAGACTGCTATTCTGTGTAAATATGGCGTTGACAGTTTTATATATATTCTGTTTGGCAAAGATTGTATTAAATGATAACTAGCTCAGAATTCCCAAACTTCATCAAGCTTTCATCTTTCTTGATATGAAGAAATCCAGAAAGATCTTGTACCAGCTTTGCAAGTCCATGTTAAATGCTATGTTTGTATAAATTAGAACTGTACAGCCACCCTAAACCCCCACAATGTCTTGTCTCAGGCATTGAAAATTTACTTATAATACTATTTTCATAAATCTTGGCATTGCTGTTAAATTATTCATATAGTGTTATATGAAAACACATGACAATTTTTAAAAAATATATCTGTCAAGCATCTTTCAATCAGCTGAGATGCCACTCTGCTGGTGATTTTTCTGAATCTTGCCATCTGAATGTTCTGAATAAGTTTTAGTTTATTCAATAAGTTTCACTCTTGTTTCCAAGAGTTTCTTTTATGATTTCTACAGATTCACTTGTATTACCCTTCTATTTTATTTGTCTCTTGTCTTGATTTCCCCTTCTCTCTGCCATGTTCTTTTTTGCCATTCTTGCAATCTATCATTTTAGTGCTGAAAAAGATATTCCTTATTATCTGAGCTTTCCTGGATGTACTTAACTTCGTGACATTCTTCTTCTCTGAGTGACCTTTGTAATATAAACTTTCATTTCTGCCTCCTGAAAAGGTATTCTGACAGTAAAGTCTGGCACAACTTTAATTCTTAAATACAGAAGTCACACTTCTTGACGTTCCCATATCCCCTTTCCATGCTTACATTTCAGCAATGTGACAATTGGATTGGATTGCTAAGTTGCATTATATCTTTCCATTTTCCTTTTATGAATTGTCATAGAGAATTTCTTTGGTGATCCAGAATGTGAAGAAAGAGTGGGTATTCAACTGAGAAATGAATTCAAGAACAATGAAGCAAACAAAACCCAAATTCAATAATAATAGGTATCTTTGTTAATATGTACTTAAATTGCAAATATCTTTTGGTTATTTCTAGCACAGAGTATATTTTCAGGATTAGTGCCCAAAATCAGAAATAATTTGCAGCACAAAAATGACATGGGGTAGTTTCAATTTCTAAAACACTCAGAGCATTGTGAATATGCACAGGAGCAATTAAAGTATCTAAACTACCCAAACTATCTTAACTCTCTACTTACCTCATCACTTTGACAAGATAGAGAAACTTCAGCAAACTCTTTCAGAATTCTACTGGTGCCCACCCAGCTAGTGATCACAGCCTAGTGTTAGTCCTCATCTTGATACGCCCCTCCAGAATTTAGGAGCTCATTTTATCCTACAAGCTTCTTCTTGTAGGATTTATTGTAACACCCTGTGACTTTTTTGCAGCCTTGAAAGTTCAGGGTTATTGAATTCACTGAAGTTCGAACTAGGAAAAATATGTTTGTAAGAGGAAACAAACATAAAAATCAAGACAGTTTAAAGGAACTTATAAGTACATTTCACTTTATTTAACAATTTCTTTTTTTTGAAAGAGCAGAACCTTCAGATTAGATTTTCAGACTATTTCAGAAGTGTGAAAAATTGGTCTGCAAATCCACAATTATGATCCTTGCATCAGTTTGTTGTGTGTCTGCTAAACAGGATGGTAGCATGAGTGAGGCACAGGTTTATCTGTATTATAAAAGAAAGTGAGTGAGGAAAGAAAAAAAAAATGCAAACAAAAATAAATTATATTATTTGATTGTCCTGATCAGAGCCTTATGTAAATCCTAATGAAAATTTCAGTAATTTTCTTTGAAATACCACAAAAATTACCAGAATGACAATGGAATAATATTAAGATTAGTTTTCAGAAAGCAGTTTTTGTGTCCAATGCACCATGTTCACATTGCCCTGGACTTTAAAAAGGGTACAGAACTGAGCCAATGAATATTGTCTTGATGATTTCTCTAGGTTGGTACAAGAAGTCCTAAGATACCCAAAATATCAAGTAGAGATACTGGTAATATGTGTGTGTGTGTGTGTATTTTCTATCCCTGTCCACTTCAAATTCACCTGGTGTTTTCCCATGGACATCAGCTGACCACAAAGTAATTTATTCCTGGAAACACTTTCAACAGGTTATAAGCGAAGAACTGAAGATCTGTACAAATTTGTTCACTCCTTGACTCCCCATTTCAGTTATATTATTATTTATTTGTGACCCATCATCAAGCTGAAATTTATAGCACTTATTTATTCAAGTGTTATTTACCTGAATTATCTACTGAACATGTCATAGAAGGTGTTACATTTCTTAAATAAATCCATGATTGAATTTAATTGATTTAACAATTAGTTTCAATAACAATTTTCTAATCCCTGAGAAAGCACATAAAAATATTTAATAAGAAGGTTATGAAATTTTTAGGTAATACAGAAAAAACAAAGAAAAGTCTATTTTAACTAAAAAAACCCAAAACAAAACAAAAACCCTGACCCCAAATATTCATTTCCAAGAAAACTAAATTTAAAGGAAAACATATTTTTAGTCAAAACACCGCGGTCTGTTAAACTGAAATGATACTAATTGCAGGCACTGCATTATTCTCTAGTAGGATTCTTAGAAAATTAGGCACCAAAAGAAAAACAAATTTTCAGTAATAAATAGAGTAAAAATGTTATGTCCTTATACAGAAATGTTTGTTTCTTCATAATGTCTCTAAATCTAAACAAACTCCTTTTTAACAGAAAACAATAATTCCGTCTGATTCAGAAATTGCTTAGGAAAAAATGCCATAACTGGATAGCAAAGGAAATTACTTTAGGCAAACATAATACCTCTTTCTGGCCTTGAAGTTTAAAAATCCAATAAAAACCACTCCTAATCCCAATCATAACCCAACTCTTTTGCAAGTCTACAGCAAAGCATGCCTTTACAGCTTCCCCAGAAGTCAAAAAATATTCTCTTGGCATTCAAGGAAAGTATAGAAGAGCAGGAAAGAGCACCCTGTCAGCAGAACTTTAGTTTGACAATCTCAGAAGATAAGAACATAAAATTACCATGCTAGGTCAGGCTACATGGTCATGTAACTCAGTATTGTAACTTTACTGCTGGCTACTATAGCGCATGTAAGTTCTCTGTATAAACTTTGACCTTCTGCTCACTTCATAGATTACATATCAAGTCTGGAAAAAAACCCAAACAGTTTCTTGTTTTGGTATTAATTTTTTTTCCCATGCTTTAAAAAAGTTATTTCCATTTTTATGCGCCTTACTGTGTGGGGGAATTTTTCTGCAATTTGTCTAAATTTTTGCTTTTTTTAGACATTTTCAGTTGGCTACAAATAAGGAGGATAATTACCCTTTTTTCAGATTTGCTATTGCTTTCTTTACCTTTTCTGTTCAGCTGTTCAATTTCCAATGAAACACATGAGAAGTATGTTTTGGTGGTAGGAGTGATTCACTGTGAATTTTAATGGCTAATACATGATCTTTAAAAAATTTTCTGTCACTTGTAGGCATTTTATCCCTTTTTTTCATTTTCTTTTAATTTGTCTTTAATTAGCTGCCTTCTCTATGAAAGGGTGAATTTTCCTCTGCTGCCCTTAGCTGCAGCAGGAGAAGTCCTCCCAGGTAAGTGTACATGTAGAAATTTAAAACTCTTTTAAGCAAATATTGTCATTTTTAAGTGCCCCTAGAATAAACAGCTCAAGAAATCCCCAATTTAGCCGTCACCACAAAAGTTCTAACAACATTGTGGTTTGTAGATTACCACTAAACTTTGTGTAATACATTAATAGCACACTACCTCATTACCCATTTTGGAGTCAGTATAACTCATAAATAGCAAGTAAAACTGATCAAACCCCAGAATCTTTACTTATTTGCTGAAATCCTTTCCTTTGAGATTATTCTATTTAGATGTCAGAATGAAGGCTAAGGAACTTTATCATGAACAGTGTTAAGACTCCTTAAAGTGGAAAGAAGTGGTTAGGTCTTGCCTCTTCTCCTTTGCTCCAAAGGACATTGGAAAGATGGACATACAGAAAAGATTTTTGTGATTCATCCAGAATTCTTTGAGGAACTATGATCTTAGGTACAATGTAATATGAATAACACAGATTCCCCCCAAATAAAAATTACTTCACTGAACCCCTTGTTAATATGTCATAAGACAGATGGAAAAATAGTCTTTCCTGCTTTTGGGCCTTCCAGTGTACTCTCAACAACATTTTCAATTAAAGCTTGGAAAGTTTGCAATTTCTCAGTGGTTTTGGGTTGAGATACAGGAAAGAACATGAGTCTGCTACATTGTGACTAAGAAAGAGGTAGAAGTGAATTGTGAGTTCAACTTTCAGATCCCTCTGTCTCACCTGAAGGAAGGAAATCAGGGTGAGGAACTTAGTGATGGTTGGCACAAAACATGACTGAGAACACCTTATAGCTGACAGCTTCTTATTATTCTTATTATTCGTATTCTTCTTGTGCAGAGCAGGGCTGGATCTGCCAAAGCTCCTGGTATGTTCCTTCCCAGCTTCTCAGTCCAGGGAATTTTGTTCTGTTTCATCACATTGGTGATTAACTGTTGTGGAAAATTTAATAGCGATGGCTTATGCAAATCATGTGCTCTACAAGTAAAACAAATAAAAATGAGGAAATGTACACATTGTACCTTTGAAAGGTTGCGAGCAGTGGCACAGAAGACTTGGGTTACAATAACATCTGAAATGAGCCTGGGAGTGAGAACATAGCAGGGCCTGTTTCAAAGGGGAGCCAGTTCACTAAGCACCAGAGTGATTTAATGCACCATCAATTATTTCCTGCTTGTCACTTAAACAGGCTGCACATATGCATGGCAGGTCATGAGTGCAAAGAGGAGGTAGAAAGCATGATTTATTGGCTGGGGCAAACACCTGCGAATTAAGCAGCTCAGAAATTAGCCACAAGTAGCATATTAGTGCAGCTAATCAGGCACGGTTCAGTATTTCAGTTTCTTGATTTGCCCATAAATAAGGCTGTATGTGGCTGCCCTGGGGCGTTCTGGTGATTAACAGCCCTGACCTACAGTAAAGTGTGCAATCCAAACAATTTAGTGGGATCTGCAGGTGTACATTGTAAGCTTGTTGCCTATAAGGCTGCTACATTCAGTACACAGAAAGATTCTGGTATCTGTATGTCTTGTTCATACATTTAATTGCACCATTTAATGATCAATTTTCTTTTCACTCATTTACCAGGGCCTGTTAACATTAACGAGTTTTAAACTGAGGCACTGATGCGCAACTGTGAAACCCAGTTGTCTTCTCTGTCTTATTCAGATGCCAGAGAACAAGATCACCCCTCTCTACTGCACATTTTCATACCTGACACCACTGTTGCTGACTTCCATCACAGCTGAAATGACAAGCTGCTACTTCATTATTTCAAGACCTGTGTTTATCTGGCCTACCTGTTGATTGCTGATGTAAAGTGCTCTGTGGAGAAGCCTGTACACAGCCAGGAGCAAACTGCTGTTCTGGTTTTGCAAGATGCTGTAACAAAGACAGAAATGGCTGATCACTAAATGTCTGATCACTTTAAGCTTGGAGGAGGTTTGGAGGTCTCTTGGAACACTAGATGTGAACTCACACAAAGCTCAGCAGTAGCCATATCAACTTTAACTGTAAGAAAATTACACTTATGGGAAAGAAAAGAAAGAAAGACATCCTCCCAAAAAACTAGATACTTGATAAAGCACCCTCATTACCCAAAGTACTTGCAGTTGCCAATTCCTCACCTCCAAAAGAATGCATGGGGACATGCACAAGGATGAAGGTGAAGGATTGGTGAGAAATTTATGTTGTCTTCACCTGTGAAGGAATGACATTGAAAATCTAGAGCTGTCCACATTCTCGTATAAAAAAGTGCTGGAACATTTTAGGAAGGAAGCACAGAATGATAAAAGATACAGGATTGAGGAAAAGCAAGATGACAATTGCTATTCACATTATTCTTCTGCTGTATGAATAACGTGGTAGGACTTCTTGCACCACAAGGCAGCAATTATTTTTACACAAATACTTTATTACTTTAACACTGAGAGCGTTGAATTATTTGAGCAAAAAAGTAATAAGCATAAAAATTAAGCACACTGATAGACAGAGTCCACAACCGTGTTTCATAAGGCAAAACTTTACTCACAAGGGATACATAATTTCCTGTTTCATATTAAACATTAAATTTAATTAATGCATTTTTCTTACAATTTCAGTTTATTTTTTCATCACACCATGCTGTACCAGTGTTTGCTGGGATACATGACTCAGTGTGGTAATGAACCTGACCTGGAATGTCTTTGCTTATGTTTCTAGACTGAAAACACCAAGGCCCAGTTCTGGCCAGTTGTTGTTCATAGCCCTCACCACAGAATGTCCTGATCAGCTCCTCTAGACAAGCACAGACATCTTCTCACTGGAAGCTACCCCATGCCTTGCATAGGATAGATAAAAGCACCTGTCAGGGTTGTTTTTTCTTGATCTAAAAGTTTTTTTTCTCATTGAGACTCAGTTACAAAATCTACTAAAGTTTCTTTCAGAATTCATATAACCTTATGTTGGAACAGAGATAGTTATGTTCAGTGAAGTGAAGCTGAGGGTGTGCAACATGTGCAGAGGAGGGTGGGATGAATGTGGTTTTGAATGTAAGGTATTGGAAGACTGGAATGGGCAACAAAGCAAGATGTCTCATCCTAGTACCTGCCTACCTAAGTTTTCAGCCAGGCCTGGGTGCTGCCTGGGTAAGCATTGCTTAATTGATATTGCTCAATCCCAGGAAATATCAGCACTTCTGAAGTGTTGCCTGTCAAAGAAGCAGGGTAATTGAGTCATTAAGTTGATGGCATAGGCGCACTTTGTGCATTTCTCTGGGCTTTTTTTGTTGGGTTGGTTGGTTTTTTTGTTGGTTTTTTATTTTTATTTTTTTTTTACGTTTAGTTGTAGCAGAAATAACATGGGACAAAATGGTTTTCCTAGCTGACATGAAAGACAGCTTATTTTGGAATAGTTTCGAAAAAAGTGCTCTTTCCTAGTGCACGTTGTCTCCCTCGTACCAGTGTGTTATAAACTCCTCATGTATTCAGTAAAAGAGGTAAAGAATCGAAAATATAAGAGAACAGAAATGTAATGGAGAACTTTATAATATTTTTATGTTACCATGACATTTAGATGAGTTACAAGGTATGTGTGCTAGAAAACAATCAAGAGTTGAAAGAATTGATAACAGAATAAAAAATGTTCAAAATGTGATGCATAATCTAGAATAAATATGGCAGTGTAGGAGCAGAATGAGATCTATTAAGATTCTTTTGATGCATCACAGAATTTCAGGCTGTGTCTTTGGCAATGTTAAAGTAAGATTTGAAGGTGTATCTATGATTTTGAAGTGTATGGTATCATCACACCACCAACGTGTCAGAATTTTTGTTATTAAGCAGCCTTTGCCTTTTGGTAAAGGAGATGCTAAATTTCAAGTACAGGAAACTCAAAAAAGTACAGGCTACATAAAACCAAGTAGATTTAAAAAATGGTTAAAAAACTCCCAGATTTATTGTGAGAACTCTGAAATGATATCTAGACGATTCCCCCAGCAGCCCTTGAGATGTCAGAGATGATAATACAGTAACAACATTTGGGAAGTATTTCTAGTTTTACACTTAGCCTTTTGGCAGGAATTTATTAAGACAGAATAAGCCTGTGACTTTTCAATTCCAAGTACAATTTGTTTCTCTAATATATCTGCAGGAGTAATGTGTGATGGAATTTTTCCTTTGCTGGGCCCAGTACTTGTGGGTGATGATGTGCTATAATAGGTTCTCACAAGCCATATCTCAACAAGATAAAACACAACACATGTACATCTGTGGCCCAGTGTCAATGCCTTAAATGTACATCAGAAATGCATTAAATCTTATGATTGCTATTTTGTTTGTACAGCTTGTTGGTTCAGACTTTCCTCTGTAATGTCACCTGCTGATTGTCTTGAATTATTGGCATATCCTTGGTAGAACAAGCACACCTTGTCTGGAAATTCAACAGTACAGATGTGGCTTGAATCCTTTCCTTTATTAGTAGAAACAGAAGAAATATTCTTCAAGTTATTCCAATATGCTTCCTGAAAGCACTTATTTCAGAATCAACTGGGTCTAGCGGAGCTTTGGACTGAAAGTAAAGGCATGTAATATCACATCAGAAATTCATCCACACAGTTGTTTGTGTGCATCTGTGCCGGTGCCTACAAATAATGACAAAACCATGTAGTAAATAAAGTGTTATGGACAGGTGTGGAAAATGGTGCATCAGAAGAGGCACTTTCAGTTTTGGACACTTTCTGGGCTGGATTCTCAGCTGGTTTAAAGCTGTACATTTCACATCATCTTGCTTGTTCATATGTGAAACTTTTCTTTTTAGAGAAATCATATATTTTAGAAGTACCCGTGAGCTAAACTGTAATGGAAGACATGGTGTCTGATACAAATGAAATGAGCATATAAAGAGTAATATTAATTAACACCATTCAGATTCAATCTCCTGCAACAGGATTTCTGAGCAAAGACAGCCTGCTGAAAGCATATCCCTGGGCACAAAGACACAGAGATGCATCCTTGGGGTTTCAGTTTATGCTAAACCACCTCATAAGGTGTCCAGTGTGGGATGGTTACTACTTTTGTAGATGAATTCTCCTTTTTTTCCTATTTGGTCACCAGCTTTGGTTGTTAAGGGTCGGGTCTCTGTGCCTGCATTGATACTGTGAAGCTCCATGAACTGCTTACTTTGAGACCTTTGGACTGACCAGGTTGGAGACATTAATGCAGGGGGTCTTTTCTCATTGACATCCCAGTGTCTTCCTTCCAAAGGACAATCATGGTAGAGTTACACAGTAAATGATAGATGTGTTTGCCTGAGAAAATACACTCAGCCAAATCTGGTGGCCTTCTATGATGTGCTTATGATGTCAGTAGTTAAGGGAAGACTGACTGATGCCGTCTACCTGGACTTGAGCAAAGCATTTGACAGTGTCCCACACAACCCTTTATCTAAACTTGAGATTTGAATTTGATGGATGAACCACTTGGAGAATAGGAATTGGCTGCATGGTCACGCTTGCAGGTTTGCAAGGCAATGGCTTCAGGTCCAAGTGAAGACCAGTGACAAGTGGCTTTCTCAGGGGTCAGTGTGGGGAGCAGTATGGTTTAACATCTTTGTCAGTGACATGGACAGTGGTCTTCAGTGCACCCTCAGCAATTTTATCCATGTCACCAAGCTGTGTGGCTCAGTTGACTGGAAAGAAGGGATGCTGCCCAGAGGGATCTTAACAGGCTTGAAAGGTGGGTTCAAACCTTGTGAAGTTCAATGGAGCCAAAGGTAAGGTCCTGCACCTGGGCCAGGGCAATCCCAAGTACAGATATGGGCTGGGTGAGAACATCCCTGGGGACAAGGACCTGGGGGTGTTGGTGCTCAACATGACCTGGCAGTGTGTGCTTGTAGCCCAGAAAGCTGACCACAACCTGAGCTGCACTAAAACCAGCGCAGCCAGCAGCGCAGGGCCAGCGAGGTGACTCTCCCTCTCTGCTCCGCTCTCCTGAGACCCCACCTGGAGCACTGCATTAAGTTCTGGTGCTCCAGGACAGGAACCTGTTGGAGCAACACCAGGGGAGGGCCAGGAAAATGATCAGAGCTGGAGCACCTCTCCTATGAAGACAGGCTGAGAGAGTTGGTGCTGTTCAGCTTGGAGAAGAGAAGGCTCTGGAGGCACTGCACAAGGGCCTTGCAGTACCTAAAGGGGGCCTAAAAGACAGCTAGAGAGAGAGTTCTTACAAGGGCATGGAGTCACAGGACAAGGGGTAAAGGCAGGTTTAGAGTAGATAATAGGAAGAAATTCTTTATTCAGACAGTAAAGAGGCACTGGAACAGGTTTCCCAGAGAAGTTGTGGGTGCTCCGTCCCTGGAAGTGTTCAAGGCCAGGTTGGATGGTGCTTTGAGCAACCTGGTCTAGTGGAAGGTGTACCTGTAATGGCAGGGAAATTGTAATCAGATAGTCTTAAAGTCCCTTCCAACTCCAACAGTTCTATGAAGCTACAGTGCAAATTTTATTAAAATTTCAATTTCTTTATGGCTTCAAAAGTAGATTTTCATTCTTTTCCATACAAATATATAATGTCATTTCAGTAGAATAAATTAATTTCCACAATCCATTCAACACCTTATTAATTCATATTATTGAGGCAACAGAGATATGATTAACTTATTTATGTCTTACAGTTCATAAACTCTGTTACAGATAACAATGTGAGTCACTGCTGATTCTTTATGCAATAGAAAAGCTTTAGAAACATCAGTAGAGACCTGCTTTTTCATTAAATATGGTTGTAATCTAATTTAGTTGTAAAAATCAGCATATTTCTTGAAACTGGCATCCTACATCAAATAAAATGGAGCTTGACAGCAGCTTTTTAGTCTTCCTAGCAGAACTGAAAAACAGCTATGGGAAGCTTATTGTGCTGGCCCCATTTTTAGATAACGTCCTAGAAACTTTTCTACGTATTTCTAAGTGGGTGAATTGTACGACTCAGTGAACTCTTCTGAGTATTCTAAACCAGTACTTCATTACCGTGAAAAAACACACAAGGAAAAGATCTTTTATCCAAAATATGCTGTGTAAATACATCAGTGCCCTCAAATTACAAAGCACTCATATTGGAAACTGTAATGACAAAATACAGTGTCGGTGCTTGGTTACCCTCGCAGTAAAATGTTCTTCCTCATTATCAGATGGCACTTCCTGTGTTTTGGTGAGAGTCCATTGCTTCTGGTCTTGTACTGGGTGCCATTGAAAAGAGCCTGGCTCTGTTTTTTTGCTTCCTTCCCTCAGGGTTTTGCACAATTTGATGAGTTCTATCCCTGTACCTTTTCTTCTTCTCTTCTACACCATGGACCCATGGCTGACTCACAGGACCAACTGTTGACCCATAGAGTTGCTAAAGTCCCCAGGTCCTTCTCTGCCACTGGCAGGACTGAGAGGAGCCCTGGTTCCTCCAGTGTGACACATTCTCTGAGGCACATTGCCACAACAGCTAAGGATGTGCATGCTATGAGATATTTGCTGGCCTCTCCTTTGCGCTCTGTTTTACTGAACTAGATGATACTTCAAACTATTCATATTTGCATAAATGTCTTGGCATTTCTCATAGCCTGAATGTCTTAGGAGAATAATTTGTTTGGGAAAAGAGAAAGTCTTCTAAGTGGGTTAAATTTAATCAGAAAACAAGTGAGCAGACAGCTGGAGAATATGGCCAGTGATTTTGAACACAGAGACTGGTAACTAGTTTTGACGGTGTTCACAGGGGTTTTAGGATGGGGGAAGAGATGAGGATCTGACTCCATGTGTCAGAAGGCTTGATTTATTATTTTAATGTTAAAACTATACTAAAAGAATAGAAGAAAGGATTTCATCAGAAGGCTAGCTAAGAATAGAAAAAGAAAGAATGATAACAAAGGTTTGTGTCTCGGACAGAGAGTCCGAGCCAGCTGACTGTGATTGGCCATTAATTAGAAACAACCACACGAGACCAATCACAGCTCCACCTGTTGCATTCCACAGCAGCAGATAACCATTGTTTCCATTTTGTTCCTGAGGCCTCTCAGGTTCTCAGGAGGAAAAATCCTAAGGAAAGGATTTTTCATAAAATGTGTCTGTGACAACTAGTAACTATCTCCTAAACAGAATACTGATTCTCTCTCCTAGAGACACTACTGAACATCATCTCCAGCATACCTGGCCTTCTGGAATGGCAGCTCTCCTTTGGGAGACAGTAGAAAGACTCTGGAACTCATTACTTAGATTTAATGAAGAAATTATTTTGGTCAATTTGTGTAATTTCTATGAAACAATTTAAGGCAAAGAATAAAAAATCCCCAGTGTTTTTCAAGTCAAATATATGATGAAAAGAAACTGAAATATAGGGACATTGAAATAAAGTGAAATGCACTGATTAGAGTAAAATGTATAATTAATGTTTCATCCATAAAAGGGGATAATAAGTTAAAACATTTGCTAAAGTTAGAAATAAACGCAGGCAGGTATATAGCTATAAGTTGTACAGCAACACAGTAGCTTGCATTTTTTGAAATTTAGAGCAAGTCAGTCTCAATGGAGTGAATGCCAGACATTTTTAAGAATTAATTTATTAATTGGATAGAATATGTAATCAGTACAAATTTATTATTGAGAGGGCAACAGCTTATCCTAAACTATAATAGCCTAATATTGGTTGGTGGAAGAGTTGTGTTGTTCACAAAAAATAATAATTGTTATTGTTTTTCTCCCATTTTGGCTTGTAAAGAGTTCACAAAGTGTATCTGACATTTGAAATATATTAATTTACCAGAACTATTTTACCTTAACAGATTTCAGAATTATTTCTGAATAAAACACTCCAAATTGTATATTTTATGTATAGCACTGTGTTCTTCTGAATACCAAAGCATAATATAGTTTTCACTTAGAGAAGAACAGAGCTAACAGAGTAGTAAACAGGAAATTTTTCTCTTCTGTGAAGAAGATGCTCCTGAACAGTCACACGTTTCAGAATTGCTGTTTTGGACATTGGCTGCTAAATTTACCTATAGTCCACTTCTTCAGCTTTAGTTCTCTTTGGATCTGGCCATGATGTGGCAATGTCTCTGGGACTCAGGTATTTTTTTGTGTGTTGGTTTTATGATTCATGATTTGTGGTGTGGATTTGTGGAGACTATTGCAAAACTGGTCATAGGCAAAAAGCTTCAGTAGCCATTGTGTTCAGCTTTGAGATGGTATCTTCACAAAAATTGTGGTTTGCATAACCCTGACAAAATATGCCTCACTTCCCTTTTCAGTTGATTATGCCTAAATGCAAAAAGATGCGGATGATTAGAGCTCTCTATTTCGCACAATTCTTGTGAGGACTGTGTGCTTCTGCCTGTAGTAATACTCAGTTCCTGGCTGAAGTTTTTATCCAAGTGACTAATTTCCTTTTATTCTTATCCTTCTCATTCTCTCACAACAATCAAAAAAATCTCCCTCCTTCATAGATGTTCATATTTATATGTCAAGAAAAGTCCTCATGATGAAAAGTCAGTTGAAACAAAATTGAGTGTACATATAATGTTAATAATTTAATTCCACTGCCTTCCATTATTATTCTTTAGACTGAATTATGAGACCCTGCTTGCAAATCTCAAAGTGCTCTGTGAATTACAAACACTCTCTCTTAGCAAAAGTCCTATAACCAGACCCTATATTACCACACAAGAAAAATCTTGATTACAGCTGAAAGTGGACGTGCCATTTAATGACAATAAAACATAGTAGTGATAACATAGCTATCCTTAAATCAAAGAAATTCAGACCTAAGTGGCACTTAAGAGAAATCCAAAAATATTAGAGTACAAGCCACTCCAAAGACTTTGTTTTTGATCTGTGATGATTCCTTACAGTGGCTGAAATCGTATGATTTCAAAGCACTAGCCCTGGCTATCCAAATTAAATTAAAAAGTTTTATAGTCATTATATTCCTTCTGTCTCCTTTTAGTTCTTGTTGACTGGTAAAGAGATCTGTATCAATTCTGATTCTAATAGAGGCTCTTCTGTAGGGTCAAAGCATTTTTTCAATTGCATGGACCATAAATGAAGGACACAACCAAACCCATAAGGTAATAGAGGTGGACACTGACATTTGTCTGTTTCACATATATAAATTTTCAGGCAGCCTTGATCTCAAAAAGCTTGTAGGTTTAGTGTCAGCAACTTAAAAGAAAGAAACAAGTAATACCAGGATTGTATGTGTGGTGTGCCTCTAAAGTAGGTGGTCCTGCAGTGAGCTTGGATGGGTGCATCACAAAGGTGGGCAATAACCTCCTGTCCTGCCTCACGCCCCTGGGATGGACATGGAGCTGTGCTGAGCAGGACTGCAGCTGGCCAGCCTGCAAGATCTCTGTGGGAACTTCTGCTGCAGCCCTGTATGCGTTCCAAATAGAGCAATTTAGTTTAAGAGCATCTGCTTTTCCCTGTTGCAGGATACTGCTAATCAGCTAATTGACATTGTTTCGCCTCTCTAATGCCAGGGGTTCCTGAATAAAAACATTAGTGCTGCCATGATGGGTCAGATGAAAGAGTCCATCTTATCCTGGATTCCTTTCTTCATTTGTGACTAGCAGCAGATGCCTAGGGAAGCAGTGATAATCCCCCCTGTGCACCCTCCTAGTTGTGAGCAGCATGTGGACAGGGTGAGTCAAGGACAGCGCCCTTTCTTTGATTTTTTTCTGTGAACATATCCAGGAATTTCTGCTTCTGGTATTCATTACGTGGTACAGTATCACTCCTTTAAATGCAGTATTTTGATTCATCCAGGTTGCTTCTGGTTTTATATCACTTTCTCATAAATCTATTTATGGACTGTTATCTTTCTTCCATATGGTAATTATTATCTCTTTAGCTGTTCTTTGTAGGGAAAATGTGTCACAGATCCTCCTCACTCCCTCTCCCAGTGCTGTTTTATCCTCTGTGGGACCAGAATGTCACCTGAAGTAATGTTTTATTTTCTCCTAAATAATGGTTAACATTTGTCCTAGGCTTCACATACCTAGATGTTCCAACTTGAGAACCTTGAACAAGTTAGCAATGACAGCCTTATTTGGACACTGCAGAAGTTAATGCAGATTCCTACCAGTCTGCATTATTGACCTACCTCTCCAAAATGACAATTTATCCTTCTTTTTGTTCCATACTATGCAGATAGGTATTTGTGTTGCACCTTAAAGTTTTAATTTCTTTTGGAGCCTACCACAAGAGATCAGGCAGATAGCTTTGTAAAATTCAAAATATAGTATTTCAACCAGATCACCCTCACCTTCAGTCCTACAGAGATCACTAAAAAACTGCAAGCACATGGCTTCTCAAGGGGTACTGGGTTATTTCTTCCCCACTGATTCATGTTTCCTTGGACCTACTGTTTCTATACATTATTAACATTTTGTACAAGTTTACTCAGGTTTTGTGCCATATATGATGATC
Organism: Melospiza melodia melodia; assembly: GCF_035770615.1. Taxonomy (NCBI): domain Eukaryota; kingdom Metazoa; phylum Chordata; class Aves; order Passeriformes; family Passerellidae; genus Melospiza; species Melospiza melodia. The sequence continues at coordinate 111,385,598 of NC_086194.1, read as the reverse complement.
TCAAGTTCCCCAGATAGATCTCTCCACTGGAGCCTTTTACAAAAATCTGGTATCCTGTTCTGGCAGACAGTTTTTACATGCTGGTATTTTAGATCACAAACACTGACAAAAGTAACATAAGCTAAGTATAGATATGTAAATTGATGTTTGGAATCACTGCTCTTGAATTTCCAGCGATTTTATTTCATGCTATTCTATCAAGTGCACTGAATCTTGTTTACCTCTAGAAAATAATTTTGTTTCTTTTTCTAAAATGTAACCTCCTTGCAAAAAATAATGGATTCAACAAAATTAATCTGTGGAAATTATTTTCTAGGTTAGAAAGAGTAAAATAAATGCTGTTTCAATAGAAAATCTCAAAGAAATGTTATGTCGTTGTATTGTAGTGGGAGAAAAGTTTTAGGAAAATATTGATGACTCTATAATATTGGGGTTTTTTCTCAGATTTTTTGGTATGGTTTTCTGCTGGACAATGTTGGCTAAACAGGATGTAAAGATATTTAATTTCTGTGATATATTTGACTTTTAAAAAAATGTTAGTTTATATTATTTTGTTGAAAAATTAGAGTGTTTTCTGACAGAAATGAATGTGACATGCTTAACACTACAGTAAATTAGGCCATAAACCAGACACTGTGTGGACGTGAGGAAGAGGAAATGAATGACCCAGCCTTAGTGATCCAAGCTCCCAGAAGTGCAGTGCCACCTCAGCACATGGAACACCTAGAAATCACATGTTAGTGTGTGGTGCTGATGGTTCCTCACTATCTGGGCCCTTCCTTGGAAACAGCTGCATTACTGGGGCCATCTGGACACTTGTGTCACAGAGACAGAACAGACCTGCCGAGTACCTACAACAATTTTGTGGCAGGTAGAAAATGGCTCTCCAGAACCTGGCTTCCATCAGTGAAGATTGGGGCTAATTAAGAAGTTTGCATTTTGGGAAATGTGAAAGTTGTTTCAGTTGAAGCTCAAAGGCTTCCCAGACCACATAGTCAAACCCAAGGCAAGATGACTGAAGAACTGAAAAGATTTGCTTTAATCTTATTAACCCAATCTTGCAGCCCAGCTAAAGCTGCTTTAAACTCCTTTTACATTCCTGAAAGAAGACAAAGTAAATAAGTATATCCATGAAAAAGAAGCCATGGCGGCTTAAGAATGAACAACAGGAGCCTGTGGATCAAGAATCCTCCCAGCTTCACTCAGTTCTTCCACTTTCGGTTTGGAACAAAGAGAGTCTTTGTTGGGATGATGCATATTAATAGTCTGTGACAAGTTATAAATATATTGTGGTTGAATGGATCTTTTTTACAATAGATTCTTGTAGTGTTTCTCCATCAGAATTATATGCGTGGATTTTAAACAACCTGAATACATTTTTGGGATTATATCTCTGAAGGTTGACATGATAGGCAATAATGCATATTTAAGATGATACAATGTAAAGTCATTTGGCAAGTCTGTGACCCAGTAAGGGAGAAAAGGAAGTATTCTCAGTAAAATAACAATAAAAAAATCCAACTAATTTTTTATCATGAAAGAGATTTGAGAAGTTAAAAAATGTCAATTTCACTCAATTTTCACTACCTTTTGTGGCTTGAATTTAAGGAAGGAAGAATAACTGATAGTATCCTGATTTAATATTCTGTGTTTTCAAAATATAATGTCAGTGAAAAAAGGATAGTATTGTCATATTTCCTTGACAGTTAACCCACAGTTATATCTTTCTGTAGGGACAATAAACTTTGCTTCACAATACTCTCTTAGTTCCCCTTTGGAGGAAGCATATTAATGTTTGAAAAGAACACTGTATGACTTTTATTAATTCCTCATAATTAACAGTGGATATTTCTAGTGAGACTCATTTGAATAATTTGAAAAAGCTTAGATTCTTAAACTGCTCTAGAATCTCAGGGAATGACTGCAGTGATCAATGTTATGATGATTTAATTTCTTTCCAAGGAAAAAATGTGTGCCTGCAATTTGAATTTTATGACATCCAGAAACCAGAAGACTTTGCATATGAAAACCAGTGAAAAAACACCAAATTAAAACTACTGGTTTTGAATATCTTCCAGTGATATAATTTCTTGCAAATATGAAAAAAAAAAGAAAAATACAAAGGTTCTTTAAACTCCTAAATAGTAAAATTTAAGACTGTCTTCTGAATAAGAAAAAATAATATTTCATAATTAATAAGATGGTGACTAGCACTCTATCAGAAACCTGGTTTTGAGTTCTCTCAAAATATGCCTCTGGCTGAATACTGAATGTATTAAATGTATATTAAAATGCATGTTATTTGAGTACAGCCATGATGCCATGTGATCTGGATGCCTCTGAATGAACAGCCTATTCTCACCATTCTCTTTAATCAACCAATCCCTGGATAAATCTGAACAGCTTTTTCTTGTGAGTGATAGAATTACTGAATACACTGACCAGACTTACTCACTAGAAATCATCCCATCAATTTCTTTTTTAATGTGTTTGGTTTTTAGATATGCCAAATGGTTATTTTTTAATTCACACAATACCTATTCTTTTGAGTTTGGATATTTTCTTTTTTTTTTTTTTTAATAGTGCTGATATCCGAACATAGTTCAAATATCTGACAAAAAGAGAAGTATGTAACTCAATCAACTTTTTTTTTTTATGGCCAAGTAAGCAGAGAATTTCTGAGCACATTCTAAAAATAATTTAACTCATTCATGGTCAGTTTTTTCTTCAGGATTGGAGATAGCAACCTAAATGTAGTATTAAAAGAATCATACCTATAATCATATGTATAAGCAGCATCTAATAAAGGCTTTAGTTTTAGAAGCAACACTGTAACTCTACTGTGGAGCACTTTAAGGTCAATGAAGGCTAACAATACTTTTTATACCAATATATAGATTTATGGTTTGGAAAGACAATGTCCATAATCACTTCAGTAAATATTAATGTAATGGTTGCCTATTTTTTTAAAAAAAAACCCAACCAAACAAAAGCCCAAGAAAGCTATTTTGTTGGTTACTTACCTTTGTTGAAAGTGGTGGGGTAAGAGAATGGTGGTTTATTTTACTAATCTTGGTTTAAGCATTTCAGCATGAAATCCAAATTGACTAAGTTTCATGTAAGGGGAGCACGAACCAATTTGTGAACAAAATATGATTTTGATCAAAATAAAGATCCTGAATAAATGAAAAAAAACCCCCAAAGTGACAGTTTAAGGGCTGATTCCTTAAGTACATGAACAGTTAGTTCCTACTCAGTAAATGTTCAAGATTAACAGGGGAAGGGCCACCTTGATATTTTGCCCTGTTTTTAAAATTCCCTAAAACCCACTTTACATATAAAAATCTAACCAAGACAGAAGACCAGTCTATTAGCTAAATAACCTGGTTTTAACTTGATATTTGATTAATTTTTAAAAATTGCAAAAGCTCAGTTAAAATAGGAAAAATTTCTTTGTTCTAGATCAACATGTTTTAGTAACTCTGACATTCTATATTTTCTGTTGGCAATTATGCCAACGGATTTAATATAGATTTGGTTTAAAATGATTTTGGATGGATACAAAACTTGCCTTACAAACTTAGTCACTTTTGAGGGAAATGTGGCAGTGTTTTGAAGGCTGGTGAAAACAAATTTTTCTTGATTTTTTTTTCTGAGCATAATAAATACATTAAATAAAGGGTGGTATTTTTACAATATTTTTGCTTCAGCATGGAAAATGAAGAGGGTCAGGTTGCAAATTGCTTTTCAATTGTTCACTCACATGGGAAGTGCAATCTGAAATGACTTTAACAATTATGGATCCTTTTGCCTCTTATAAAAACATATTTATTTTCTGAGTGATTTTTTGGAGGGGGTGTATTTGGGATTTGTTTTGGTTTTTCTTAAATGCTGAGGACTGTCACTTCTCCTGCATCTTTGTTATGACCTACGGGGCATGTGGTTCCTTTGACATGAAGTTTATTTTTCTAAACCCACAGCTTGATATTCTAGCACTTAATTTCAGAATGCAGCTTAAATCACAGAAACCATAATATGTCAAATGATCCTACACTTGCAGGGGAAAACAGTAAGTAATGAAAAAGCTATGATTGCTTTTCTGTCCCTCCAAATGACAGTTATCACCTCAGTGACCTGCTCCGGGCGGACCCATCTAAACATGACACACTAAGGGATAACGTCATCTAACAGGGTAGTTATAAAAATCAATACAAAACCCATTTCAAAGATACTCTGTGTAAGAATCCTGGTGTAACGTTTATTTATTGAATAGGCCTGAGGAAAAAAACCAGCAACTTTTCTGATAGATATGCCTTACCTCCCAAGCAAAGGAATTCTGTAGGTAAGCAATAATTGCATTTTTCAATCTATTATTTAGTCTTGCCAAAGCTCAGCCTAGAATCTAATATGTGGATGATTGCTATAACTCAATTATGAAACCTAAGCAGAGCTCTAATGCATCTGTAATGCAAAAGGAGCATAACAAGACAATTGACTGTACTTCTTTTAGTTGTGGAGTAGCTGTCTGTGTTTGTGCAGGGATGAACAGGAACAGGGAGGGAGACTGCAATATTGCATTTTTCACTGAAGGATTAGGAATGTTCTGTACTTATCTTCACTCATGAATACCGAAGGTACGGTTACATCATTGAAACAACTGCAGGCTCACAACTGACTGAAAATAGGTTTCTATTGTTTGCTTTCTCAAATGACAATAATACTGAAGCCTGGAGCAATTTTATCGAGTCATATCCCATATACAAGGCATGCAATTTGATTTGCTAAAAAGTCCGTTAAAAAAAGCTAGTATTTATTTTCCTTATCTTTATCAAACTATTTTCAAATCTGTGTGAGCTTTATTACTCTCAGGAAGTAAATAATAAGTATAGGATGCATCTTCAGTTCTGATTTCTTACAAAAAGATGTAGTATAGTTGGATAGCTTAAAAAAATATAAATTTTTTTTCCTGGATATTAATGTGAAAGCATGTTTATATTTAGGGAAATATAAGATTTAACAAATATTGGGATTTTTTTATGTTGGGTCTTATTGTCACCATGTTGCTTTGTAGTATTATATAGGACGTTATTTACCTGCACACTTAACATAATTCTGGAGATTCCACATTCATATTGAGAGGTGTCTGTTCACTGAAATTGTCTCACTGAAATCATCTTACAGACTTTGAAACAGAAATGTAAGGATGAAAGTGAGGATGAAAGAAACAATGTAACACTTTCTAGGGCCACTCATAAAATTTAATGACAATCTGGGCTTTCTGGTATACAGAGGTTGCACTTCCAATGTCAGAAACATTCTGTCAGCTATTTGCACACCTAAAACATCAATAAAATTCAGGAATGAATGGTCTCTGATACTGGAATCTGAATGGGGATGCTCAGGAATGTTAGCTATTTTCTCTTCTGAAGCATTGATCTGCTAAAGAACTGATCTGACACTCTTTATATCCCTCCCAAAGCCAAACAGTTTTGAAACAAAAAATTTGCTTTGCTGGATCATCTCTACTTTCCACTCCTTCCTGCAGATCAGCTGCCGTATTGCACACAAAACAAACCTTGGCATCTGAAATAAAATTTACTAGAGCAGACTTCCCTGTGAAACAGAGCCAGTGTTCTCTTCCTGAGTAAACTATACCTTAATTCCATACTGTGTTTTCTCCAAAGACATGAACTACTAGGATAATTTGAGTGCCTTGGGCCTTTGTATTCAATTCAGTCTGGGAAAGTCTGAAAAAAAATAGCTCTCAGAAAACAGCACCCATCCAAAGTATATCCAAGTACGGAAGAAAAGATCTGCAACAGTCTGCATATATGCCATGTGAGTGGTGTGCAGAAAGATACAAACAGCTTTGATTCTTTCTAGTGTACTTTATTAATTGGCACAACAGACTCTTTTGAATCCAATTAAAAAGTAAAAAAATAAAAAAATTAAAATTGAATCCAATTAAAAAAAGAAAGAAAAAGACTTAGTACTGTTTTATTCTGTTCATCTGGTACATATTCAAGTTATGTCATGGAAAAACAGAGCCCTGATGAAATTGGCAAGGTAAATCTAATATTGGGACATGTGAATATGCATCTCATTAACAGGTGCTAATGAGAGGCAGGAGAACACTTTTTTTTGAGGACATGTTTAACACCTGACTTTTGTTTAAAAAAATTAAAATTGGGAGAACAGAAAAAATGTATTTTCAATGATCATTGACTAGGAAACAGCAGCTAGAAGTGCCCTTTGGCTTAATTGTGGAGTTCTGTTGCTTATGTTGCTGAGATACAGATGTTGATATACATTTTTTATTCTTTAGAAGTAGTGATTGCTTGCTTTCATCTTTGAGCCCCTTGTTCAAAGCAGCATATAACAGCCAGGAAAAACTTGAGCATAAGTCAGGGTGGGGGAAGGCCTCAGGACACTGACACCATATGTGGGAAGTGATCTTTTTAGCTTACTTGATATTGTCACGGTTGCTGTCCTAAAGGTGGACACCTGGAAACATCATAGGATGGGACATTTATGGGACTATTGCTTTCCTTTATTAAAGTTAAATATCCCTATTGGAACAGGGAGGGCACATCTGGTGTAAAAGATGCCTTTAATTAGTGCATAAAGTTTCTCTTCAAGCAATTAAAACTGGAATTTTGGTTTCAGAAAGTCTTCATATTAATAAAACTCTTATGAATAAAGGACTATGGCAGTGTGCTTGCTGAAATGTCTTAAACCACAAATATCCAGATGGAAATTATGTTTGGAAAAGCTGTTTACAGGCTGTACTAAATTATGAGGTCAAGAGAAAAGTCATTATTGTGAAAGCCCAGTTAATGAAAAATCGATCACAGACCCTTCTGAAGGTGTCTCAAAGTCCCTCAAAGGAGCAGGGGTCCACAGCTGTAAATCAGCCCAGGAAGTAAAAGACCCAGAGCCTGTGTGACTGCTTGCCCAGAGAGGACTAAGAAAAAACTTTAGCAGCCATTTTTCTGGTGTGGCAGCATTTCCTTTGAAAAAATGGCTTTATATGAATAAGCCAGGGCAGCCTATAAGATGTTGCTTAAGCCAAGGAAAGTTGCTTTAGTGAAATCCCTCTGTACTGCTGTGAAAAACAAGATGCTTGTCATGTGGGAATCCAGCTTGAGCAACTTGTATTCCTCTCTCACTATGGCTATAGACTAAAGTCCTGACTAAAATTCCAAGATATGCACTGATCACTGGGGGCTGCTTCACAGATCCACATTCATCCTTCAGCTTAACTCACCTGAAGTAAAATAGTCTAATAACCTTGACTTTGAGGTGAATCTTTTCCAGTGAAGTGATGCAATCAGTTTTAGGGAAGAACAGAGATTTGTAGGAATCAACTTCTGAATTAATTTATGACATTTAATGTTCTTGTAGAACTTCAGTAACGTCAGAGGGAAGGCATGATAGAGTCAGATTTTGAAGACTGGAATCCTCTTTATTTACCAAGATGGCTTCATTTGTTTCCACAGAGCTTTTGAGGGGATCATCTGGGTTAAAAACAGTGAACTCTAAAAAGCATTGACTTTTCCAGAGTACAAATTTCAACACTTTACAGAAGAGACTCTCCATTTCTCCAGGTATGCAGTTGGATGCTACAACTGTGAGAATAAGGAGAATAAGGATTGCTGTGGAGAATAAGGGTTTTAGGGGAACAATTGCAATTGCACAACGGAAACACCATGACATGGGTATGCCACCAACTCAGAATGTCCAAGAGATCGCTTTGCAGCAATACTAAAACTCCCTTTCTGTTCTTACTAGAATTGAGCTGAACCTTGAATCCCTGGATGTCATGCTATGACTCAGTCTCATTACTGAATTGTTGTCTGATTCTGGCATTATATTGTTGCTTTGATCAGAGTGTGAGGGGGGTGCAGTATTTGCTGGAGCTCTCACGTTTTTTCAATAAGTTCTTTGATTTCTACAGATGAGTATTAGAGTGTTTGTACCATGAGCCACATCGCAGAAAACAAAGAGAATATAAGAAATTTGAGAAGGCATTCCTAGTTTTCATTTCTTTGTAAAGATGGTCTGTGTTAAATTCTTCCCCCTAAGCGGAGCACTTTGTTCTCTGTCCTCTCTCTTCCTCCACATTTTTTCCTTCCTCTCAGTTGCTGTCTGAGCCCTCTCATGTCCATGCACACATACAGTCTGTCTCTTAAGAAAGCAGGATGTGGCTTTTAAGGATCTAGTTAATTTCTTTGTATCAGTGCTAAATATTCAACCATATCCTACATCCATCATATCTTGAAAAGTGCTGAAGAGAGTTAAAACTCTTTTTAAATTAAGAAACACATTGTTTCACAGGACTGAGAAACTCTGTGTGACAGCAGTGAAGCCATTGTAATTTTTTTGGAAATATGTCGAGATATTGGCAAACAATGTCCTATTAAAAAAGTGGAGAAATAACCAGATCATTTATGAGGAGCCCAAGATGTCCTTAACCAGAAGTAGCCAACCAACCAGTAAAATTATAACTGGTTGTGTTGAGACATGTGAAGGTAGTCTTTATTTCAATATATCAATAGGGGCACATGCTGAGATTTTTCCAGTATGATAATGAGCATTTGGCTCATATTTGTAAACCAGTTAGAGACTAATTTATATTTCAACCCCGTGTTTGCCTTTTTGCCCTTATTAGTTGAAAAGGAGGTGATGCTCTACAAATAAGGGATACAGCCTCATTGTATTAATCACCTAGTGTTTTCCCTCTGTAGTTTAAGCTGCTGTTTAATGCCAGCATGGACCTTTGCATTTTTGAAAGGTGGAATTTGGTCCAGATCAGCCAGGATCAGGCAGGGCAGGAGGGGTGTCAGAGGGCTGTGCAGTTGAATGACAGGCCAGTGCCATGTGAACTGAAGCACGCAAATTGTATGAGGCCATGGTAATCATGGGGCAGAGATTCAACTCCCTTTGTTTTCTCTCCTTACCCAATAAAATCATGCTTGAAAAATGCCAGCCAGACTTTTTAGCTCTATAGGTACTTTGACCAACTCGTGAAATTTTGATATAATCAGAGACGCATGCAAAATATTACAGTCTTGAGTGTATTACCAAAGTAGCTGTGCTTGGGTAACATTGTGTGTCCGTGTTACACACCAGGATTTCAGAGTAGCCTGCTCAGAAATCAGAATCAACCAAGTCAGATCAGGTCATAATGTTAAATATACAGTATCTTGAGGGAAACTCAATCAAACCCAACCAAACTTTTTATAAGGCATCACAAATCATGCTGTATTAGCATCACATGGATTATTTATGAAAATGCTGTTGCTTGTCTGACAACCTAGGTGACATTACCTCTGGAGGATGAGCATCACCATGGCAAAACAGACATGTCACCATTAGACATTAGTCTACTGTAACTAATTTATAAGGCTGTCCTGTAATTTGTTTTGATCAGGCAGCCTGAATGTAGTTGAAGGGGATGAAAGGGAGGAGGGAGGGCAGGCAGGGAGGAGAGAGAAAGAAAATCCAATATTATTATTAACTAGAGAATTCAAAACTGTAACAAATAAAGCAAAAAATGTGTAGCAATTTTTAATTTTTTCATCTCTGTAACTTCTGTCTTTACACACACATAGATCAGAACCTCTAATACAAGTTTTCTCTCTTGGTTGTGGAATTTTTACCACAATTTTTCTAACTATTATTTCTATGCTTTAAATTTGTTCAAGATACTACAAGATGCTATATGATAGTCATCCTCCTGCTTGTAGGTCTTCTTTTTTTTATTTTTTTTTAAGAAAAGTATGGATATAGTCCAAAAGTGACTTCATAAAAATGTCACCAGAGTTAATCATGTTACAGTGAATGTCATATCAAGTTTGTCTGTCAGGAAGAAAAAGGGAGTGTTTCAAACTAAGGCTTACAAGCCAAGGCAAACATAAAATGTTCAAGCTTTGGGCTGTGTCCCTTCTGACTTAGCAAATTCTTCAGTGGAATTTTACAGTTTAAGCGATCATTTTTTCCTGAGGCTAGCTGATAAATTACATTTAATAAGAAATAAAAAATCACTAGGATATGCATGAATATGAAATAGTGAGCATTTCTTCAACTGTAGTTGATAACTGCTAAAAAGAGATGAGAACTGCTAAAAAGAGATGAGATAACATCTATATAATTTCATAATAACATCTCTATAATGACATAATAACATTTCTGACCATAAATGACCTTGAGAGAACTCGTTGTTATAGACTCTACTTGTGCCTGTGTTGGGATACAAAGCATTCTTTTGAGCTGAAGCTTGCAAGACTGTGGCTCCAACTTATAGCACAGTTCTGAAGGAATATATTTTCCCTAGGAAAATGAAAATTGCTGTTCTAAAAGGAAAGGTATCCTGTTCAGAGCTGGGGCAAGGAAGGAGGATATCAATCATTCAGAGAAATTACCAGCATTTAAAAGGTCTCAGAAAAGGGGTTTAAAGAGTTCTAAAGTGTTTCAAAGAAAATTATTCTGCAGTTTGAGAAGATGCTGCTGTTGACACAGAAAGTGAAAATTGTGAAGCCACAAGAACTCTCTTTAGCTGTAGTAAAAAAAACCAAAGGGTTCAATCTTCTTTGGTTTTTTGTTGTTTTGGTTTTTTTTTGAGGCAACACCCACCCCTTCTTTTCTTCCATTTTCTTTCAGAATATCACAGCTGCAGAGTGATCTATATTGCAGTATTATATCATTATTAATTCAAGTAGTTGCAAGTAGAGAGTTAACAGTAAAACATAAATGAGCTTTGCTTTTGAATTTGGAAGTAAGTGTGGTTAGGAATAATAGATGGAAGAAAGAGATCACTCCTTTGGAATATTTATTCCTCTGCTTGTGAGCAGACACATCAACTTCATTAACACTTTTGCTCTAAAAAATCCCATCAAAATTTTCCTCTCCTCTTCCCCAAACTTTACCAGATATTGCATAAACCTAGAGGAAAAACTGCTTCTGTCAGAATGTCTAATCTAAATAGAAAAATGAATAATTATAAAAAATAAATAAATAGGGGAAAGATGGGGAGATAAAGTATAAAGAACAGGACCTGCTTGTACTAATTAGATTTACTTTTCCCCTTGTATTTTGGCTACCCTGATGAACTCAGAAGGAAAGCAAGACAAATACATGGGCATAATTTGTCTGGTGGCAATGAGAGCTTGTTCTCTATAATCATTTGATAATGATTTCTTCTTCTATTTTTACTTTCTAGTGGCTAAGTTTCATGCCATGGTTTCTGGCTCCAAGAACCATGTCTGGCTGTCTCTCAGATCTTTAAAATTTTGGTAGGCACACTTGAAAGCAAAAGAAAGGGGCTTTCAGCCCTTTCAGCGCTTATAAAATGTATTTTTTCTATTTAAGTAGTATTACAAAATGCCACCAACTACTAGGAAAGCATATGATTCCATCAAAATAACTGTGCATAATTTTATTTGCTTGAGCCAATTTTTCTGGTAAATTGTATATGGATATTTGTAGGTCCAGCTTTTTAGTCCCAGCTGAGTATTCTTCAGTCCTCCAAGTGAAAAACTGGCATCGCTTGGAATGATGCACTCTATTCTCCTATTTTTTTCTTTGATCACACAGCAGCATGGTATGTGTTTTCCCTGTCCTTTCAACTCCTTAAATTATGGTCTGTTTGCAACACAGTTTTTGCTGTGTTAGTCCTAAGTTCTTTAAAAAAAAATCCAAAATATAAAAATATATTTTCTGGAGTTACCATCTACAGCTCCTCTATAATATTAATTAAATTCTACAACAATAAGGAAATAATTGACACTGACACTGAGTCTTTATGGGCAGGTCCTTTGGAATATCTACTATGTAAAAAACTAAAAAATTAAGGCAACTTTTCTTAGCCCAGTTAATGACAAAATTCAGCAAGTTTTTCTGTATATTACACACAAAGTTACATTGCTCCCAGCTAGTTATTGCCCATAGTGATTCTAAAGTCCAAGTCTAACATGTGTTATTCAAACAATCCAGTGTTCGGATATCTCTAAATATATCAAGTTAGGACATAAGTCTTGTAAATATATTTTCTCTTTAAAGAATGCTATTGTAGTGCTATTGGATCACCACTCTAAACTGACCTTTACATTGCACGGAATGCAAATAGGAGCAGCAACAATATACCCCATGTGCACACATTTCTGGATCTGTAGATTTCTTGCTTTTCCACATACACTAAATTTTCATGTTGCAGCTCATAAAATTTCAGCATAAACCAAAAGCATCCTTCAGCAGAGCATTTACCTTTATGTAAGTACACCTTTTATGCAAGTTTTCTCATGCAGAATTCTAATTCTGGGCATTGTTTCCCAGCATTCATACATAGTGGCATATATGCATACATGCATACAATATTCTTTTTAATCTTGTACGCAAAAGTTCAGAAAAGTAAAAGTATGTCTACACTGTACAAAGCAAAAGTAAAGCACAGAAAATTCCCTTCACAACACTCCACTATGCTGTCATGAGATTGATTTCAGCCAATAGTAGAAACAGTTTCTTAAATTTAGGCTGGGTACTTCAGCAGCCTGAAGTACACATATAATGCTAGAAACCTGCTAGTACTTTTACAGTTTATTATTTTTCTTTCCATAATAGCAAGATGCACTACTGCTTTTTGTGTCAATTTTTATAGCAAATGTAATTAAAAAAAAAAAAAAAAAAGCTGCTTTTGCTACAAAAGTTTCATTGTATTTAAGTCTGTAGTAAAATTTCTAGTTTATTCAACAACTGGATTGTAGGACAAAGCTGCCGGGGCTCACAGCAAGGCTGAAGAATGCAAACAATATATGCAGAAAAGCTTTTCAATTAGTTTTGATAAAACCATTTATCAATGGTGCTAAAATTATCTTTTTGAGAAAGACATTATCAGATTCCTGTATATGAAAGATCTTTTGAATATGAGGTATCATAATGTGAGAAGTACCATAAATGTTTAGTAGCAGTAGAACATGAAAAGATACTAGTTTAATAGAAAATCCTCAGAATGGTTCCTTCCACAAATAGGAGCTATGCTTGTCTTTAATTAGAGACCCTTTCCTAAAATTCCCAAAATAACATTTCTTGCAAAAAGATGTGTTATCAAAATAATTTCACTAATAAACCCATTTACAAGTATGAACCCAAGAAGAATTTGTGTCTAATAAAAATGCTTGTGGGGACTTTTTTGTTTTATTTTACTTATGATAAGCCAGTATGTTTGGAAGATGAATAACAACATTAATACAGATGCTGGGTTATTTGAAAGCTAAGCTTCTTGTGCTGTTCATTATCAGGCCTGGCTAAATCTTTCAGAACATAAGATTCTTGTTTATTTTTCTCTATTTCAATTAGCTGCACAGTGAGATGCAGACTATCTCCTCTTACAGAAGACAGAGGCTTGTGACAAGGAAATTGCAAATAGTGTTTGATTTAGACATGTGTGGCACAAAGTATCCAAGATTTGGCATTCGAGTTCAGGCAGAAATTCTGAAAACTGTTTGTTGTTTGTCCTGTTAGAGGAAGATGAGCAGTTCCTCTGTCCTGGGAGTGGATACATGAGCAGACATCTCCACTGACGGAACTTTACTACGGTTCCTTACTCACTGCTGCTTGTAGGACCTCAGAGGGAATAATCTGGGCTGCACTGCTCCTCTGCACCTTCCCCCCTAAGCCTCAGTCACTGTGGAGGCCAACAAAGCACAAAGCACGTAAATATTCTTTCCAAGAAAAGTTGGTATCAGTAGAAGTGCTGCCATGATTCAATTGCAATCACAGAATGGAGCAATTGCCTAATCTCTGCTGGGCAAATACATTTTGGATAAAACCCCACACCTTCACATTTTGAGCATCTCTCTGTTGGAACCCACATCTCTCCTTTCATTCCCTCGTTTCTTCACAGTGTCTGAAAAAGCATAAGAACTTGCAGTGCAGAGTGTTTGACTTTCCAGGGAGTTAAAATGTATATTTAAAACTGCACATGCCCCACTTTCTTCAGCTGAGAAATTTAGGTAAAAATATTTCCTGATCCCAAAAGAGTGTTAGATAATAACCAATAAAGCAATGCCAGGAAGTCTTTTTTTTTATGAAGTGTTTGAGAAAAATGGTAACAAAATATTATTATTTATTAATCAAATAACGAATTATTTATTCATCAAAGGAAATGAACACAGAGCTCCTGTTACCTACATCATGTCTTAATTCTCTGTTTCATATCCTGGTAGTTGTAATTAGGAAAATGAATATTACTGGCTTGTCTAGGAGCTAGAAATATGAAATGAAAATGTGCCTCCTAGCAAAAATGCAACATAATTATAATTTTCACTATAGAAATTATGCAGGATGAAAACTTGAATTTGGTGCAAACCATCACAGATCTCATATTGATGACAATATGCAAAATAATATATAAAATTACTTTCAAAATAAACTTTAGTTTTTGTCAACAATAATGCATTTTTACTCCACTTCTATGTGAAACAGGTTTTGTGGTGCTAAAAAACAATTTCAGCTCAGAGTGCCATTTTCCCTTTAGTGGTGATTTTAAATTTTGTAGATTGCTTGTATTTGCTTATCTGGCTGTCTTTTTTCATAAAATTTGGAGGAATTTTACTTTTGAGGCCCTATTATATGACCTGCATTTGACTGAAAGTGGTAAGTTGGTTTGAAAGTTAATGTAAGGGGAGGGACAGTTGTTTGCCAGATGTACAGAACAGGAAGACAGTCATAAAGGCTCATTTTCTAAGAAATACAATGAAAAATAATGGTTGGTTATTGAGCTAAGCTTTTGGTTTTTGTCATATCCAGTCTTACTGGTTCCTTTTTTTTTTCAGATAGGAGATATACATGTTCAGTTTGTTTGACATAAAAAAATTAGTATTAGTGTTATAGTATTATCTTGTGAGCTTTTCCTGTTTTCTCTGCTACCATAAATGTAGCTGTGAAACACCTTCAGGGCACAGAAAATGTTCAGGACAACACATCACCTGGTTGATTATTTGTCCTCAGCCATTACCCGCATACCCCAGACCGGTAGTAATGCTGTTGTGATGGTACTGTCAAACTAAGATTTCCTCAGTGAAACAAGAAATTTCTTATACTTCACCTGAAATAAATATGAATCTTGAAGAATAACTTTTCCCAATGAATCTGAAAAGGCCATTTGATTTGGATCAAACATGTTTAGAAACACATGGATCAAGATATGTAGGCTTGGGAGGGACCAGTTATGACATCAAACTCACTTAGGTCACCAGACTTGTCCAGTACAGTAAAAGGAGTAATGCAATTAGGTATCTCATTCTGAAGAGTTTCCAGAAATTGTCCTTTCTTTGTGACACATGTAAGTAGAGTTGTACACTCCGCTTTACCTTCTTCCCAGCTGATTTCCAATTCTTAAGAAATGCGTGGGTAACACACTTTCTTTTCCTTATCCTTTATTAAAACTATTAATGGTTAGCAGAAAAAAAACTCTCCAACAGCAAGGTAAGCCAACAAACAAACATCCCCGTTTTCCCTTGTACTCATTGAGCAAGGTGGTCCTGTACACATAATAGGCAGTCTGTTTCCTCCTTTTAACCAGACAACAACAGTGTCCCACCTGTTTTAATTCTTTCCTGATACATAAACATGGCACTGAAGGACATGATTTAGTGGTAGATTTGGCAGTGCTGGGCTAACAGTTGGACATGAAAATGTCTTTTCCATCCTAAAGCATGTTATGATTCTGTGGTTGCAAATGATGGCATTCCTAGGCCAAGAGATATGTACAGAAAATATTAGATTGCAGTTTCAAAATTAAAACAGAGGACAAGAAGAGTGGTAAGCAGAAAACTGCAAATTGAGCAAGTGTGTGGAAGGACTAAAAGCTGCAGTCTGAAGATATTGACTCATTGTTAGATCCCAGATAATTAAAAAGCAATAGACAAGAAATGTTTTCTTTATCTGCTAAAGTCTGCTATGCAGGTAGCTGGTCCAATAGACTGAGAAACAAAATGTTATCTGTCTTCTACATCTTTACTTTTAGATATTAAACCAACTTCCAGGAATGAAAACCTATATAGTGAAGGCTTCTACTTTTATCAAAAGTACAGGCTCCTTCCAAGATAACTAAGGTGGCTTCCTAAATTACAGAGCAGAATGTACACTGGTGTGTTTTGGAAGTCCTCCCTAAGGATAGATCAATGGACCTAAAGAAGTCTAAGGTAAGACCAATAACTTTTTGAAAAACAGTGAGATCTGTTAATGATGAGGTAGACAGAGGGTATTAGAGATTGATCTTAATGATTGTTTTATTCATAACTGAATTCTAAACTTGTTAACTATGCATGTGAGGAAAGCATACAGTTATTTTTATTAAGTGATCTAATTCTTACTACTGCCTGATTCTTGATTTTAACCTGTTACTTATGGGGACTGAGATCTTCACATTGCAGCAGTTTCATTTCACCAATATCTTTTAGACAATTTGGAATCTAGAGAGATAATATTCCTCAGATTTCCCTATAGTTATCACAGAATCACTGAATTGTTAGGTTTGGAAGGGATCCCTAGAGATCATCTAGTCCAACCTCCCTGCTGAGGTAGGGTCACCTAGAGCAGGTGACATAGAAACACTTTTAGTTGTGTTTGGAATGTCTCCAGAGAGGGAGACTCTCCAAACACTCCTTGGCAGGCTGTTCCAGGGCTCTGCCATCCTCAACATAAAGTTCTTCCTCACATTGAGGAACTTCTTGTGCTTTAGTTTATGGCTACCGTTCCTCATCCTGTGCCTCTTTGGGCACCACCAAAAAGAGTCTGGCACCAACCCCTTGACACCCACCTTTGAGATATTTAAATGCATTCATGAGATTCTCTTCTGGTCTTCTCTTCTCTAGAAGAGGCCCAGCTCCCTCAGTCTCTCCTCATAAGAGGTGCTCCAGACCCTTCATCATCTTTGTGGCCTCTGCGGGACCCTCTCCAGCAGCTTCTTGTCTTTTTCATGCTGAGGAGCCCAGAACTAGACGTGGCTCTCCAGGTGTGCCCTCACCAGGACTGAGTAGAGATATGTGATCATCCTTGTTCTTGTAAAGGATTCCATTACCTCTGGGAAGCAAGACTGCAGACCTGAGTTTGTTTAACTCTGCAGCATGTATCAGATTATATAGGTAAGAAACTTTTTCTTTTTAGTTTTTTTTTTGGTTCCACATTCTTCCAGAAGTTCAGCATCAATAAGGTCCTCTGACAAGTCCTACATAGAAAAGGGGGTATTTTGGAGAATCCTTCTTATTCTTCTCCACAGGGAAAGCAGATGGAAAACATGTGCAGAGTTTTCCTACTATAACTTTATCTTTGAACATTCCTTCTATATTTGGTTACTTACTGGCCCTACAGGTACTTTGGCAACTTTCCTGTTCCTGATGTGTTTAATATAGGGTTTATTAATTTTATGTCTTTTGGACATTTTCCCTCAAGCTCTTTCTTCTCTTCCTCTGTGCTTTTAATTTTCATCTATTGTGTTCAGTATAGCATCTTAAGTCTTCACAGAAGTCTGCCATACCACTAAAAGGATTCACATGAGTTTCAGTTCTACAAGGACAGCTGCTCTGAATAAATACCTTTGCTGCTACTGTGGAAAGGAAGTCGATGAAAAGTGCTGCAGGAAAAGTACAGACTCTCCTCCACTAACACCTCAATGCTAAGAAAGAATTATGGATAAGAAACTGGTATTTGTATTGCTGAGGACCAAAGACTGATTAAACAGCATCCTTATATTGCTGGGTGGAGTTGGTCATCAGGGTACAAGAACTCTTGCTGCGTGAACCAGAACCAGCTTACATGGTTTTGGACAATTTGGACACTTGACATCTCTGTAGCTGTGACACATTCATGGTGTGGAGGGTAAGAAGACAAATCAAAAGGACAGATCCAACACAGTCTCACATTTAATCAATGATTTAGTTAACACTTTGACTTTAAATGTCTCATTCACTATTTTGAAATCTTAGCATTGCACTGGTCTAAGAACTACAGCAAGAAGTATCTCCTGCTTGATTTTTTCAAGGGCTTGCTGCTGAAATATGGACTTATTAGATAGAACAATTTGGTTGTTTTTTGTTTGCTGTTTGTTTGGTTTCTTCCTTAATTATAGGTTTATTCATTAATAATTTTGTCTTTCTGTATTTGTAGTACGCTTTTTAATTTTAGTCATCGTGCAGTGCCAAATTCATAATTTTGTGTAGGTTTGACAATTATTTTATCATTACTTATAGTATTTAATTATAGTTTTTATTATTTTAAATATAATTTAAAAAATATACCCTTTTTTTTTCTTGATACAAACACCTTATGACCAGACCTTGGGAAAACACAAGGGGGAGCACAAGGCAGGGCAGAAAATTTTTTCGTTGGCATATATTGTCGTGAGACAATGAAATCTGAATATTGCCTATCCTGATCCCCACTGGGATGCCTGAGTCCACAGAATGATCCTAATTGAATTTTCCCTGCCTAAATGGAGTATGCCCTGTTGTGAACCTGCTTTGAGCATGATGACAGGATGGGATGTCTCAGAGCATCACTTCTGTGAGACCCAGGGCCTTCCTTCTATTACCTCTATTATCTAAACAAATAACCTTGGACAAATCAATTTACATTAATCCAGCCTCATGGTTTAAACCTCTCTCCTTTCCTTTAAAATGTCTCAATCAAGCTTCAAGTGAAATTTCTTGAACACTTATGGCTTAAAATGTGCTTCTGTATTACAAGAGAAATCTGTAATTTTTATTAAAAATATTGAGATGTTTAAAAGGGTAAATTAATGCATGGGTCATAGCAAGTTTTTTTTGCTTTATAACACTGAGCACAGAGTCCCTTAGGAATGAACACTTGTGTTTTTATTTTTGCCAAAACAAGTTTGTTAGTGAGATTAATCTTGGATTTTTACTGTTTTCTTCTTTCATTTAGTTCATGAAGGACTCAGTATTTCAGCACTTTGCTGTATAAAATTAAAAATCTGCACTCACAGTGAGCTTCAGTCATGTTCACTGCAGTAATCACACAGGGTTATTGCTCTATAATACTTCCAATGAAAATGCACTTGAAGTAGATAGCAGTAAGAAAAATGGTTCTTCAAATTTATGGGAAAATTTTTTGAAACTTAATGAATTTCATTACTCCAGTAACTCATGTGATTACTCATATCAAGTCTTGCTCTTTTTTAATCGACGAAGACTTTTGTCTATAAATTAATCAACTGTAGCTTTCTCTTATTTTGAAAATTACAGATCAGTTCTTGATTATTTTCACACATCCTGAGGTAATCCATAATATGTGTTTGTGTAAGAATTCTAGTTCTTTATAGAAATTATGAGAGCTTTATGCATAAGAATAGCCATACTGTCCAGTCAAGCTCTTGTGTACAGTATATTTTAGCTGTTTTTTCTTCTGATTTCATATTCAATTACTAGAGACTAGGCACTGACAAGGGACACTAGGAGCATTCTCTTATCCAGTCTGAACAGTCCCAAGCCACTCAGCCTTTGTTCATGGGAGGAGCTGTTTCAGCCCTCTGACCATTTTTGTTGCTGTGCTCTGGACACACATGGTTGTTTTATACTTTTTGAGTTAAAGCAAAGAAATTGCTGCCTTGTCTGTGTTGCAGATGCAACAGAAGTTCAAAGATTTTCTAAAATGTGAAAAACTGAATCTGTTATTGCATTATTGAATGTTTGCATTCTTAGAGCACTTTTTTATTGGTCCTGCAAGCGGAAGGATGTATTCTTCAGTTAAAACCAAGGGACTCATGGTTGAAAATTTCTTATTAGCGTCAAGTTTTTCTCCTCTACCCAGGAAGTTTAGCTCTCTTTACATTTTCTCAGAGTGGCACTAGGATGCTCTTCAGTGACCCTTCTTTCCTATCCTCAAGCACTGATTCTGGATTCCATGGGGCAATCAGCATCCCCTTCAGCGACCCTTCTTCCCTTGATACCTTAAGTTTTACCTTCATATTTTTTAGATTCTGTGCTGCCTAGGTGTGCCATTCTGAGCTTCATATTAAGTGTTGGTAAGCTCTTCACAGAGTAGATGGACAAAACAATTCCTTTTCCACCTGGGATCAAGGATCACCAATACAAGTTTCAGGCCTAAGAGCATAAACAATGTGGACTGAAGAGAGAAAATAAAGAAGGATGGGACTTCATAACCTGAAGCTGTAATTGGACAATTAACCCCAATGTGCAAATGGACCAAAACTTATAAAAGTGAGAGACCTCATGACTGGTCGTCCATTTTGTGACTATTTTGGGTGTAGCCTTGTACTGCCCAAGGCGTATCCATTGAGGCCTTTTAATAAATACCTATTTTATTCTTTAACTCTGTCTAGCCTCTGTTTTAGGTCAGCTTTCTCAAGGCTTTACCCTATCCTCAAGCACTGATTCTGTATTGCATGGGGCAATCGGCATCCCAGGTACATCTTTCCTGTGTTCTGGCACAAGGATAAACCTTGAAAACCCCACTGAAATCCTGGAAATATCCCTGTAGCTAGAGACAAGGCATGGGATGAGAAATGTCCCAGCTGGGTGAGCTGTGATCACCTTGCCCTCACCAGGCTGGGCGTGTCATGGCTCAATAGCTTCCTGTAGATCTTGCCCTAGGAGCTCTGCACAGTCTTTCAGGCTGCAGTGCAGGCCTTAGACAAAATTATTATCATAAAACCCTCAGCTGATTCCTTTGTGCTGCACTCTAGTCTCTATAGGGAAAGTTTTATCACTTCCCTCACATTTTGATTGCATCCATTCTACAGCTGGTAGCAAGATGTCCAAACCAGTGACATGGCTTGACAAGTCTTTCAAAAGATTGCAGGGACTGGGTTGTATCTCTTGATGTGGGAGAGGAAAAATGAGAGTAAATGAGAAGAAAAAGTAAAAAGTTTCTTCCCATGCACTTTTGTCCCCAACAAAGCGAAAAGGTGAAGATTGTATAACCTCTCTAGCCTGCTGCCTGTTTATGCAGTAAATCTATACCAGTAGGAGATTTATTAATTTAATGGTGGTCTTGCATATAAGAATGATATGGTCAGTCTCAGAACATAATTATTAATCTAATAAAGGAATTTATTGGAAATGTCTACTAACCATATTTCGTAGAAATTCCATTTTGTAGTTTAGATTTTTTTCCCTTAATATTGACAATTTTCCCTTTCTATTTAAAAAAGACAACTCTGTAGTCTTTTTTAAAAAACCTCCCCTCTTTAGCTGGATGACATAATTTGGCAATCAGCAAATTAGAACAGCATGTCGCTTCTGATGAAAAAATATTAAATATGTGTCTCATAACTCTGCTGCTGAGCTTTAGTTAAACACATAACCTTTATTTGAACTTATCTCATTAATCATAGGGAGAAAACGTAGCTATTTCACATATGGAGCTATGGAAAAGATAGCATGGTCATTTACCACTGTGGAGTGCTCACTCCCCAAAGAAGAAAGATAATTTCTGCAGGGAGAGTTGACAAGATGCAGGTTAAGTACCCAGATTGGCTTTCCCCTGGAAAGTTCATGAAAATTAGTATTTTTTTTGCCTTGAAAATTATTAAAGGCTCTTCTATTAGAGGCTGTTAAAAGCTGGTAATAATAGCTCAAATTTTGCAGGATTTATTCTCTTCAATGTGATATCAGCATGCTATGATCAACCCCCAAATTATCTTCTTTTCATTTGCAGTCTCTCATTTTTCTTGTGCTTATATCTGCAGCCTCCAGCTTCACACAGACAGCTAACTAGTTTCTCAGGTTTTTACCCAGTTAGGTATTCCATTACTTCGTTGTTTTCTTGCCCCAAGTTTTGCAGCATCCACCAGCCACTGTTTATCTGACTTTTACCAACCTTTTGTTCCTGAGTGTTAGAGGCTGGCTCATTGCTGGATGCTGTGACCTTAAAGAAAGCAATGCCCTGTGAGTTTAAAAAATGACCCCATGCTACTGAAACACTCTATACAAACCCTCCCCTGAGGGATGAGCACAGTACAGTGTTACACTGAAATGTTGCCATTTCCTTCTGCAAAAAAATGCAGGTCCAGGATTCTCCTAACAAACCAAATCCCCAGCTCAGTCCACTCTGACATATGTGGAGATTAAATTTCATCCTCCTAATGATGTGGGAATTTGGGAAATTAGCATTCAAAGCTTTTATTTCTGAGAGGAGGGGTGTGCCTGTCAATTTCAAATGATGACATGTGTGATAAGACTGTGATCTTACTGAGTTTTCTTAGGAAACCAAAGCAAGTGTATTTTGGATATATACACTTAACACTAATCATCCTCTCAGGGAACCACTCACAGGCTGCCCTCCATCTGTGAGGGCTGTGTATTTGGGCTGTAGGTAAAGCATGAGACAGCAAATATGATTACTAGACAGTGCTGGGTGTTACTTCCTTCATTTTGGGGTGTTTTTTCTGTTAAGTAAGAATGCTGCTAGTGCAAATGTCTCCAAAATTGTAGTACCTTGAACACCAAGCTCTTTAAGTAGAAAATACAATCATGACTTGATTGAGGCTGGAAAAGGTCCTTAAGGCCATGGGATCCAACTGTTAGTCTAACACCGCTGGGTCTGTAAGTGCCACATCTACATGTTTAAATGTCTTCTGGGATGGTAACAACCACTTCTTTGGACATCCTATTCTTAAGCTTGGTAACACTTCCAGTGACAAATTTTTTTCCTAGTATCCAATCTAAACATCCCCTGGGGCATTTCCTCCTATCCTATCTCTACTACTTGAAAGGACCAGTACAAGTATTTGAAAGACAAGGCTTTTGGCTATGTATCTCCTTTTTTCATTTCTTAAGAAAATTGTATGTTAGCACCAAATGAGGCCTGTGCACCACCATAGACTGCAATGATAGGAGCAAAGATCTGACAGTGAATCATCAGATAAATGCTTTGGGATCCCCAAGATTTAGGGTCTTCTGCAGGAATTGTAGACTCAATTCCAATGAGTGTCTGGAAAGTGAGGACTCAATGCCTAAGTGTGTCTCATTCCAGATAAGTGATCAAATTTACAAGGCTCTGTAGTCAACAGCTTTCCTTTGATCTCAGGGAATGTAGAAATACTGATGTAACATGGCAGAGTCCCAGTGAGGCAGGGAATACTATCTACAGTAGTGCCCTGGGATGGAAATTCAAGTCTGTCCTCTAAAACACAGAGAATGAACTTTGAAGTCAGGAACTCCACCATTTCTAGTGATTGATTGCAATATGAGTTTTCAGCAACTCTAGGACTCTGCTTTCTCTTGCTGTTGGCAGAAGATGGGTTTGGTACAAATCCTACTAATTAAAAACAAAACCAAAACCAAAAAACTTTGGAAGTAGCTGCCCTTTTCTCTGGTTTTCAAGACAAGAATTTTACATGATCATGCATGACCATAACACTCTTGCATGTTATTTCTAGGACCTAGGAGGCAATTCCCAGTTTCTAGATAACACCTCCTTGCTTCTCCTCTTCCCTCACTTCCCCCTTTTCTTGCCAGCCAGAGGAAATCAGGGAGTAATGTGCTATTGCAGAATATTTAGGCTAAGACATGAATGAGTTTGGCAGGTTTGAGACAGATGCTGCTTTCACAGTCTGCCTGGGAAGGTGCATGTCCATAAAGAACCCAAAGGCCTTCTTCTAAAAACCACCCATGTTTCAGGGATCATTTTTAGTCTCTGATTTGTTTTCAATATCTTGCTACACATTAATGCCAAATGCAAAATAATAGTAAATATATCAACACAACAGGATGTGCTTCTCCTGCCTCATAAATATGATCAGGTTCCTACTCTGCCATATCCTGCATATTAACTGAGTGCTAGGCACCAAAAGCTTTTTGAGCAAGCAAGGTTAAACCACTGAGAGCTGCCAGAGGACCTTCAATGCATCAATGACTCCCCAGAGAGCTCTGAAAAATCACTGTGAGCCCAGTGATGTCCAATGTGCACATCCCAGCAACTTCTGCAGGTGGATGTACTTAAATCTGCTCAAGTTGTCTAAATAAAATCAGGGATCTGGGCAGAACACCACTGTGTCACCTGCAGATTTTTCAAGTTAGATCAAGATGGGAAAGACTGGTGGTGCAAGGTTCTTATCAGCATGGGCAGAGGTTCCAGGGTGCAGAAGAAATAGCCTGTCCTCTGACTGGCTTTGCCGTCATTCTCCATTTTTCAAGACCTGTAGAATTTGACTGCCACAGCTATTTTGATACAGCAGCTCAAACTCACCTCACAGCTGCCTGGAATAATGACAAAAACTGTATTTATGCAAAACAACACATTTATAGCTTTTTGAATGCCAAATTCTGCTTTTTCTCCCCTTTTATCCATGTGAGGAATCAAAAAGAACAGCAATACCTTATTGAAGTCTTTAATATAATCTAAATTGAATTGTATCTAGAAGATATCAAGAAGATATCAGTGGGATGGGGACAATTCTTTTCTTGCAATTGAAATGATTCAGAGAAGTGAAAAGGACATAGTGATATTTTGAAGTTTCTAAGAAATTTGAATATATGGAATATTAGAAAGCCATGTGCAAATGAGTATAAGGCTTTATTGCTAATTTCAGAAGCCCTAGATGGTTTTCCAAAACTCATGAAAATTATTTAAAATCGTTCCTCAAAATCTCTTGCAATAAACAGCACCACATGTGTGATGATACAGAGAGTCACCTGAAAGTTGAAAATTACTGCCCAAACACACCCATTGGCTCATCCTTTGAGTTCCTTCCAGTCCTGTTGTGGATTTAGGAAGGCAATTTGGACAAGACAGGTCTGATATATTACTTTGGTTTATTCCAGTTTCACCCACTACAACAAGTGGAATCACAGGGTAAATTGTGGAGATGAAGTTAAAGGAGCTGTGTCTCACTTCCACTCTCGGAGATGTTCCATCTAGTGCAGGAACTCCTTGAAAGGGAGGAATTAATTAGGGACCTTTCTTCATGAGTCCAGGATGCATATTTGCTGTGAAGTATAAATTCTTCAGAAAGAAAATTCCACACTTGGAGAAATATTTGTTTTATTCTTTACTCTTCTGCTTGAAGTGACCTTTTGATATTTTTTTCCTCTTAGGGAATAGCGTTTGGGTAATCTTTCAACAAATTATACTAAACCACTGCAGGTTATAAAGAACGTGTACTAGATGACCATTGATTTTTCTGTTAGTGATCCTAAGAAGAGAGAAATTAATTAGCAAACAGTGGGATTTGTCTGCTCTACACCTCCTGCCCACTCAGCTTTGAAAATGCCTATCAGGTGAAATTGTTAATTAGTCAAAAAACAGGAAAAGTACTGCACGAATATGTAGGACCATGTTTCTTGTCAGAAATATTTCCTTTTGGATATAAAATGTGGCTTATAAAAGTTATTTCAACATTTAAAGCTTATGTGCTAGTCAAGTAGCACAAATAGTCTAAAAGGAAATGCAAAAAGTATAATAATGTAGGAGCTAGCATAGTTCAAACCCTGAAAATGGTTGACTTTTTAATGAGTTTCTCTTGGGCTTCCAAAATAAAAAGGTAATTCATATGTGAAACATCTCTGACCATGACTTATGTAGTAACTGGCTCTCTGGGTTGAGTTTTGTTTCTATGTTAGAATGCTGTACTCAAGCAGTTGAAGAATATACACTTCATTCTCCCTTTTAACCTGGTGAAAGCTGATGCTGTGCATCCTGAGCCAGGGCTCCACAAAAAACCTTTTGCCTGTGAGATGAAGAGGCAGCCTTCCTCCAAATGCAACGTGTGGGGGCTTCCACACACCCCACTTTAGAGAACTTCAGTAAGGGAAAGTGAGAGGGAACTGCAATGGAGTGCGTACAGGGCTTCAGCAATAAAAGAAGATGATAAAAAGAGGTAAGAATGAGAACTTCACTATCTTTGCCTCTTCTGTCAAGAGAATGCTGAAAATGCTTTGTGGATCTGGCCACAGAGGTAAATTAGGAGAGGCAATACTTAATTGGTGAATCATGGAACAACAGAGTTGAACAGTTCAACATAATGAGAAGTAGATATTTTGAAGAAAGGCTATATTCTTTGAAGATGCTGAGAATATAAATTTTGAAATAATTTTATCTCTTTGTGCCAATTAGATGGCAGCTGAATCATGGCTTTAAAATACCTCTGTTGTGGGCAGAAGTAACAACAGCATGCCCTCTTTCAGTCATTCTGTGGATCCAGCTGAAAAGCTACAATTCTCATTCACACTGAACAGTACCTGTTCACCAGAATGAACTAATTTGAACCAGACTTTCCCCATGGGATAGCTGTAGTAAAAATAGGAAAAAGTAAAAATACAAAGAAAGTTCATTTGTGCTAGTTAAAAAAAAAGTAGTAAGTTTAAAACAGTGAAATAAATTAGGATTTATATTTAGTTAACAATGAGTTATCACAAACCATTCCCATATATTTCCTGATGATTTACCATTACATAACCTGCTCTATATTTATAATGTACATCTGGCATACTGTACTTCTATTCAGATCTCTTTAATTAAACCAGCCTCCAAGCTCCCATATAAAACAATGGAAGTTCTGAAATGCAGGAAAACAGCAGTATGAATTCATGAATAGCCCTGTATGTGAAGGCAGGCAATCTGCAGATTAGTGCGGCGGTTTCCTGTTGTTAACACCATAAACTTGTTGAACTGTTAGCTAAATTCTTCTAACTTCAGCCCAGTCACTGCAGCTACTGCAGAAAAGATGAACCAGATGAGAAAAGGAAAAGATAAATAGCTTTTTTAGATTGGAAAGTAAAACTAAAAGAAAAAAAAAGAAAAACCTAGCTTTGTGGGCTTGAAAAGAACTGTAGTGCTTCAGAACTCTCTTACTAAAATGACAGTATCCGTCTTCCCTCTCAAAGACAAAAATTTCTTAAACCAAGTAATCAGTAATGGATAGGTAGGAGAGACTAATGTTGAAACCATTTCTAAAAAATTCTTTAAGATACAGACTTAATTTTTAGTAAAAGTCCTGTTTACTCACCAGTCTCAGAGAAACTGAGAAGCTCAGAGCAGGCAAAGCTCTTCTCATGTGGACCTCAAAGATATGTATTTAAAAATAAATGATAGTGCAGTATTTGGGTGCAGAGGGTTATTTCTAGTCTCCAAAAATCTTCATATCCTAAAAAGCTGTTTAAATCGTCAAGCAATAAAGAGATTGCTTTTTAAAACTATAGAATTTATATAATTCATTATTTTTAGACCTTGATGTGGGCCTCTAACAAATTCTCAGTATGGATAAGGATACTTAAAGGCAAATAAGTCTTCTGGACAAAGGTTCAATTTTCTTAGCTATTTTTAATGAATGCTGCAAAATACGTGACCAGTCAGAAAAGCATTAAGATAGGATAGCAACTGCTAAAATATATATATCTTTATATGAAAACAGATTATTAGAATATTCTATGGTAAGTCTAATAGAACAATATTCTTCTAACAGCTCATGGTATCATAGGATAACTCAGACTGGAAGGAACCTTCTGAGGATCCTAATCCAACCTTGTGCTCAAAGCAGAACAGACCATGAAACTGATACTTCCTCCAGCCAGGTATCTGCAACAAATAAACCAAAAACCTGCTGAAACCTTCCTACAGACCTCAGACACAATTTAGCTTAGTGGTTTTAAAACGTTGGTCAAGCTCCTTTTGACAGCAATTATTCAATTCATCTGAAAGTGGAATTAATTGGTAAAGGTTGTGTTACTTAATTAGTGAACACAATGTGTTCTCTAAGCCATCAAACGAGTTTAGTATGAATGCAGACTCTATGAACTACTTGATACGTAACAGATCCAGACTGTAACATCTGTTTACAGTACATTCTCTGTCAAATGCTTTGCCAAATGGTGCAGGGTTCATTTTTACCTCTCTTTGCACTTTTTTATCCTGTCCTTCCCTTCTGGGAAAATACTCTAAACACAAGGCCATAGACATTAAAGTTTTGGTTTCTGATATCTTAAACACAAAGGGCTAATTTCACCAAATAAATTATTTGTAGTGCTTAATATGACCAGTGTAAATAGCTCCATTAGCCACAGGGAAAGAAAGTTTCTCTTTTTTCCTGCTGTTTCTGTTCTTCAGGGAGAGATTGAAGTTTTAGACATTTTGAAGATTATCCAAAATGACATTAGTCCAGTCACAATTGTAGCAAAATCCTCCTGTGTTATACAAATTAATTTGCTGTGAAAACCTGTATAAAGAGATTCTGAATAAACAGAGGACTACTGAAATATTACTTTACATTGTACAAATAAAATTTTTAATTAAGATTTATGATGGAGAAATTCTATTTCTGCTTCTGCAGTCTTTCTCTGAAGAGCATTGATATCTCTTTTGTTTAAAGACTCATGAGTTAGAGCACTATTTCATTGTAAATCACAGGATGTAAGAATTAATGACATTAATTCCAAAGGGAAATAATTTTAATGTAATGATTTAATATTCATGTAAGAAAAGAGTCTGTATGGCTGTGTGGAGATGTAAAGTACAGGGGAAGAGATGGAAGGGAGGAATGGAAGAAAAAGCAAGAGGACAAGAATTAGGATGCTATCCCTACATATAAGCACACAAGGCAACACAGATGGAGAGACAGACAGACATCCAAATGCCTTACCTCTGCAGTGGCCAGCTGAGCAGTGGCTGAAATAGGAGGGAAATATCGTGTTCTGCTGCCAATCAGAGACCTACAGGATTGCTCCTTGTGGTGCTCTCTTCCCCAAACTGCTTGTGCAGACTCATCCCTGATGGCAAGGGCATTGTGCTTCCTATGGTTACCTCGTGAAGAGAACAGCTGCAACTGCAGCAAAGAAATTGTGGCTATGCACAGCAAAATGTGAATTTTCTATGGCATTACTTGGCCTGTGATTCACAAGTCTAGCTTATGCTGGAAATCGTGAGCTTCTCTGTTTCCCAGGGAAAAAACTGATGCATCAACATCCAACAGGACACCATGATGGTCATTTTAATTTGCTTTGAAATTCAAGTTCTAACATTGGCTACTGCTTTAATATTAATGTTCAAAAGCACCTCAAGATCAGGATGAAAAATGTTGATGTGTGAGTCAAAATGGTACACACAGCTCTCAGTGCTGCTTGGTCATCCT
Organism: Melospiza melodia melodia; assembly: GCF_035770615.1. Lineage (NCBI taxonomy): Eukaryota > Metazoa > Chordata > Aves > Passeriformes > Passerellidae > Melospiza > Melospiza melodia. The sequence goes on along the minus strand of NC_086194.1, from coordinate 111,356,494 downwards.
GCCAACTATTCCTCAACCAGAGCAGAGATGCCTTCACACCCTTTCTATACACAAACTTCGAAACTGCATCAGAGAAGACGTGATTGTGTTACTAAAGTGAATTCATGACTCCATGTGGGCTTCTAATCAAAGGAGTTTATCAGTGATATGTCCTCCTGGAATGGGAGAAACAGGTCCACTTGAGAGAATAGCAGCCACAACACCCTGAGTCCAGGAAGTGACCACTGATAAACTGAAACAAGAAGAGAATGCAGAAGATGAAAAACAAAGTCCAGGTCTGCAAAAATAAGTGACTCTGCCATCTGCAGTAAAGAATATTAGGGGAGTTCTTTAGATGAACAAACAGTAAAGCTCATGTGCAGATACTAAAGTGCACATCAGAGTCCAGGGGAAGTGGGCATGAGAATAGCTGGATGAATGGACTGGGACAGAAAATGTCAGTGACCAATTATTAGCCAGCAACAGAGAAAAGCAGAAAAGAGACACTTGCAGTGCTGCAGCCTTTCAAACAATGCACCACAAATCCTGCTGTTTTCTCCAGGTATTAGTTTTTCTGTTTTCACAGGGACAAAAATCAAGAAAAACATGGAAAGTAAGTTATAGCCATGTCAGGAATGGAAAGTTCCCTCATGGACCTATCAGTTGACTTAAAATAACTGGAGATCAGGTGTCCAAATTCCTTAAGATGTTTGAACATTTTGGTCACTTCATTGATCAGCTAGGACGGGATAGGATGTGCTTTCTTCCATGCAAAGAACCACAGAACCAAAGATTCATGTGATTGACACAAATCTTAGACGTTAGATACTGAGAAAGGTTTCTTTGGTTCATTGTTTATTTGATGAAAGTTGGAGCTTTAGAGGAACGAGAAGAATGTAAAGTGCCACATTGTGTTTCAACATTTGTAAAAGAAATTATCTTGATTTTTGAGGTGATTCTTCATTTCAATATTTCCTGAACTTCATGCATAAAAAGGAAAATAAGTAATTTTGTAAATACAGATGAGCTAAAAAGACATGACATTTTTATGGATTGGTAGTTTAATGAAGTTTTTGAGGACTGAAAGACAGGTAAAGCATAATGTACTGTGTGGATTTTCCTGTTGTCTTGCCTCCACGCACAAGCACAGAATGGGACAAATATCTGAAATATTTTAATCTGAGATATGCCTTTCACTTTAGAAGAAATAAATATAGATGTTTCCTAGGGAACCAAGATTTCACAGTAGAAACCAGCTAATTAGCTAATTTCAAGTTGTCAACAAAGTACTAAAGTGTGAGTAGTATCTCAGGGATGTTTTGCTACATGATTTGATTTCCTCTAAAATTGTCAGTCAGTAGCAGTGACTATGAAGTTTTATATTTTATTTTGCATGAAGAAGACTTTGCTAGAGGACAAACCTTATTTTTTAGAACTATATTTGGATTAGGTCTTCTGTGATCATGCTGAACTGCATGAAATTCATGAAATACTGTAGCATGTGAGGAATTGTTTCAGCAATCAAGAGATGCTGCATGAAAATCAAGCAAAAGGGATCAGTTGAACATAGCTGTAAATGGGTACAAATACATTTAAGGCAACTCTTTTGTTGCAATGTGTTCCTCCTTATTTTAATTATTTTTTATTGTTTTACCAAGTACCTTTTTCTACATGGAGTGATTGTTAAAAACTTGAAAATTATGCAATCATCATTGTATATCCTAAGACTGCTATTGAAAAGCCCCACAGCCAATTATATCTTTTGCAATAAGTATATTTGGTATTTGGTTATTTGTGCATTACAAACACACTCACATTCCCAAATATGTTAAAAATCCAAACTGAGGTTCGCCACAAATTACCTAATTTGAGACAATTAATTCATTGAGCTTTTAGGATATGTTCACAGTTTTTCTTCTGTCTCTATTTTAACATTTTGAGTCACTGAAGCTCAATGTTGAAAAGGTCTAATACCTGTGGTTTACAGTCATCTGTTACCCATTCATTAGAGGGGCTTCTCTGAACCACTCCTTATCCTGCCCAAAATTGAGGTTTGAGAAAAAACCCACATATAAAACAATTGCAGACAACAAAACAACCAACCCCATTGTTCTCTGTAGGGATTTGCTCCAAAAAGTACAACTGGAATTATTTAGAAAACTGAATTACTGCAAGATGGAGTCAGAAGCATACAGCAATACTTTGAAAAATCATCTTGTTCTGCTTGCCTTTAAAAACAATTTTCCATTAAAAACATCAGTGAGAAAATATTAGTAAAAAATTGAATATAACAACATTTCAGTGGAAGAATGAGAGTTTATTACTTAACTTCTGTGGTCTACTGTAATCCTGCAATGTTTTGCTTGGGATTTTGCAGAAATGTAAATCTTTCCATTTGGACACAGCGATGTGTAACTTCACAGCCAAGGCATTTTTGCCATCTTGCTTGTATCAAAATTTTATGTATAATTTGTGACACTCGAGCTAAGTGGGGATGATGACCAGCTCTTTAAGCCATAGGTTCTAAAGTGAGTTATGCAGCATTTCTCAGGTTACTCCCACATAGGAAAAAGATGACATTCCTGATGCTGTTAATTACATTAAAAAAAATTTAGTCCATGCTCTGCATGTCAGTCCATCAGAACCTGCCTTCACACAAGATCACGATGAGGATGCTCTTGGCCATTTTTGAAGGAGACAGCTATGTCTAAAAATCCATTTCAGAGAGTCAGTATGAGCTGCTGTTATCCACAAGATAAAAAAGGGGCAAAACTTTTATTATCTTTCAAGGCACCAGAATTTTCCCCAGAATCTAGTATCAATTATGACATTGGTTTACACGTAGTTGCCAGTAACAAGTACAGAGTCACAACAGGTCAGTATTTATCACATAGCAATATCTGAGAGGTCTTTTCCTTCCTAGTCTAATTCTAGTAAGCCAGAAAGATAACAGTTATCACAAGATCAGATTAGCAAAGTCATTTAGATTACAGTTTTCAAACTTGAGAGACCAAAATCAAGCACTAAATGCATATTTAGCAACGAAATTAGCCACAGGGTGCTTTTAAGCCTGTATCAGTGAGAGATACCAGTCAAAGCTAATGATTTAGCTGCCTAAAACAGATGGGAATTGCTAGCTGGCCCAATAATGTATAGTAGGGCTGTTTGGAAAATTAAATACTGGGGAATTAATGCTTGTCTTTAAAGAGGTGATGATGCAAAAAAACCCCCTCTAGACCAATGCTCATATCAGTTAGCAACTCTCTTGATCTGAAAGCAAAGGATTGTCTGGAGTATATTTCAGTAATGTGACTTAAGCATGGCAGGTAAAGCAATTATAAAATTCTAGGAGTGAGAAAGTGAAAACACCCACTCTGATTCTGAGCACATGACAAAAGCAACTTGCTATTATTGAATCTGCCTTTTAAAAAAGTTAAATTTCTTTTTATTCTGAATATATTTAATTAACACTGGTGTCTATGGCGCACATGAAGTAATTAATTTTCATCTGTAATTTCATTGTGAATTTCACTATATGAAATTATTTCATGTGACAACAATCTGTGCTGGAATGACAGAAATGTATCCCAGAGGGGGATGCTTATTCTCTTATTTAGAGACCCTCATGTGCAGGAGAGCTATGATGCATAAGAAAATTAAAAGTGCACATGGATGTGCAACATAATGAGTGGAACTGATAAACTTACAAGGATGACTCTCTTTACTTCCAAGTCTTTTTTATTCACTTTTGCTTGTAAAGCTGCATAAATAAACAAAACAAATGGTCACATGTTCCTTTCAGTATTGTTAATCTCATAAGAGAATTTTATGATTGCAACTACTCATTAAATTAGAAGAATAAAAATATGTTCCATTACTTTTTAGTAGTAAAGTCTAGAAATTTTACCTGTGTGATCAACATCTTTTCACAGTAAATGAAGAAGATTGTTACTCCGATATTGCACTTCCTTTCCCTAGTAAATGTCAAAAAAAAAGGAATTGTGCATTTAAAGTAGTCTCCTCATTCAGAGTCTTTCAATATAAAATCTTGATCAAACACCCTTAGATAAAAGGTGAGTTTCCTGATACATGAAATTTCAAACTCAGTGTGCCATAACACTTGAGAATGGAAGACCTTACCATACTATACTCAATGACAAAAATCAATAAGGCACAAAAATACCTAGTTCTAAATCAAACAGGAATAACATTTTAAGTTACAGATGTCTATAATGCAATATATACCATTAAATATATATAATATATATAATAAATTATACTGATAAAATTTAAGTAGATCTGACTTAAAAATTTGACCAGTGAAGATCCCCGCAAAATATTTGAGTACAAGTGTACAATTAGCCACCTGCTGAATTAAATAAACCCAGGCCTACAAAAGACATAATGCCTATTTACAAACAAATGAGGCTGATAAAAAATAGTAAAATGATATAATTTCTGTTATTTGGAATCAATTAGCTAAACACTAAGAGCAAAACCATAGAAAGTAATTTCCTGTTCCTTGAATGACTATTACTTGGGATATCAAGTACCAGAAAAGAGGAAGACTTCAACTCTGGGGTTAGTTCAGAAAATGATGCACTCATATTGTGCAGCAAATAATAGAGACCCCAGCACAGCTAAACTGACATCCAGAGTAGAATGATACAGTAAAGGATTGTTAACATAGGACAAGATGTACAAAGGACAGTTTACAAAAGAAAAAAAGGATTACAGAACAATTTATATAAATACATATCCCAGTTAATATATGTATGTAGAACTAGATCTATATTTACAAATATGCATGTATTTATATGTCCATACAATTACACACAGAAAATTTAGTATGCAAAAATAAATTTAGGTAAACAAGAAATGGATTAATATGAAATATGATAGCTTTGATTTGCAAAAAGTAAGACCAGTAGGAAAGGAGAAAGGCCCACTAGGAACTAGAGGATAAAATAGCATACATTTTTAACTCTTGGACAGAAAGATTTGTGAATTTCCTGCTTTATCATGGAGTAAGGAAATGTTTAAGGAAAACACTGAATTTATAAGCTAGCAAATTATGCCTTTTTATCTACAGAATGTTGTGACAAATAGTTTTAAAGGTGAAGTATCCCAAACCAAATCTAACACTATAAACTGACAGCATAAACTCCACTTAGAGCAGAAAGATTTCTAAGACCATTGATTTCTGGTTTTCTAATGGGTTTCAGAGAGAAATTGAGGGAATACCACAATGACCATGGTAGTACAGGGGAAGGAGGTCAGCTATGGGACTGAAAAGAGTCATTTGATTAACCCAGAAGATGAAGGCATACAGAAGGAATAGATCAGAGAATAACACTGGTTTTAAATAAAATTAAAATTTCATCCTGAAATGTCTTGGGATTTATTTAAGGAATCCAAAATATCTCTTTTTGGGTTGTTGCATTCATTTTTGTGAAATTGCAAGGACATATGTGGTATGGAAAATAGGAAAAAGAGACATGGTACATAACTTAAAAATAGTTGGGGTAATGGGGTGCAGGGGGGGCGGGAAATGTAGAGAGTTATGGACTGTTCAACTTAAAAACCCCATACTAGAATAACAAATGAAACTGTTTACCTGCAAGAAACCAAGGAGATGAATGGCAGTCAGCACAGGTTACTGAACCAAGAATTGGGTCAAGCACATGTCATGTTATTCTATGACAAAGAAGTATAATAAGGACAGAGTAGCATATGTATCTTAACTTTAGGCTTAGTAAAAATCTTAACTGGGATACATATGCTTGTGTGATATAAGCATATCTCATGATATGCTTATAAGAAAACAGTCTGTTATTAAATATATTTTAGGATAGTGTAAAACCAATAGGAAAATCTTTGAAAAGTAGTATTTTTTACTGGGAAGCACCCACTATGATTCTGCACATAACAGTCAAGATTTGGCACTATGTTTTTATTGTTAATGACCTGAATAATGGAAAGGGAGTAGTAATTAAACCTGTAGGTGATGCTTAGATGGAAAGCACCACATTATACTGATGGATGGGATTTAATTTCAAAAGGATCTTGACAGATTGAAAGCATACTGTGAAGAAAATCAAAATGCAGTTCAAGAGGCACAAGCGAAACAGCGCAGATAGACAGGCCTAATCAGCCAAACAAATTCAGGATCTAGAAAAACTGGTTGAGCAACCGGCCAATAGACAGGGATTTAAAGGTATTAGTGGATCACAAGTGGAACACAAGTCAATAATGTCATGCTGTTGAGAAAAAGATAAGCACTATCCTGGGAAGATTAAAAGGAGCAAAGCGAACAAACACACGGTGTAGCTTTCTGCTCTGCTCAGTATTTGTAAGAGTTCAGGAGGAGCCCTGTGTGGGGCATTTTGACAGAAGTGTGGGAAACTCCGCAGGAGAAAAAAGAGAACAGTCAGAGATCTCAAAAGCAGATCTTGTGCAGACAGGCTGAGAATTCTGCTCTTTAATGTGTGTCATGCACAGAAAAGAACAGGGAGAGTGTCTGACTCATGCTGGCCTTAAAAGACAGCTGGAAGAGAAACAGAAATGTGTTTTCTCCAAGGCCACAGTAAACAGGAATAAAAATATTCTATTTACCAAGCATTTTTAGTTAGATATCAAACCTCAGGACTGTTAGATGTTGAAATAAGTTGCCAAGGCATGTGTGGGATCTTCACTACTGTTCTGCATGACAGATTCAATAATTGCTTCAACAAACGTCTGTTGGTAATGGTATGCTTAAGCTTATTGGGGGAGCGACAAAGGACTAGAAGGATCCTTTGAAAAATCCAGTGTCCAAAGTCTTAGTGACTCCTTGCATGTTGTGACCTTTTCAAAAACGTAATGCAAGATATTTGGCATGAGAGCAGAAGAAACACAATGATGGAGTGGTGGGATAGGAAAGCTTGCTTCACTGACTAATATTCCCTCACACCAATAAATATGTTTCTTAAACATCAACTTAGGAAAAAAAAAAAAAGAAAATTTTCTAGAAACCATCCTTGCATTCACTATTGTTTGCACTGAATCTTTGCTGCTACTTCAGTTGCATTTTTGCTGAAGGTAAAACCGATAATAATGATCTACTTACACGGCCTGTTCTCTGCATATCTGTCATATTAAAGTCCATGCTGTTTGTTTATCAAGCAGTCATCTATAATTCTCTATTAATTTAATTATACTAAAAGATCTTAAAAGCCTTGGGCTAAGTAACATGTCAACTACAAATGAGTTTAACTTGGAATAAATATAAACTTAATACTTGTAATTTATTGCTTTAAATAAAAACAAAGCCCTTACTATGACACAATCTATTATTAATTGCTCCAGTGCCCTAAGTCCAATTAAGCAAATCCACTTACATTTTCTTCAGAGGAAGTTGATGTTTCATTTCTCATAGGAAGTGCAAGGAGCCTACCTTTCCACTTCTTTTAAAATACCTAATGCAACAAAGCACTTCTGTGTTTAATGAAGTGTATCATGTCAGGGGTGAGGGGAATGCTGGTGGCGTGGGGGGTAGAGCCACGTGTGAGGGCTCATATTTACTCAAACAAAGTAACTTCCAATCTAATAGCTGGTCATACACATTTTTTTTTTCTTTAGATATAAGTAATGTTTGCATGCTTTCTAGTTGAAGATTCTGTATTGTCTTTCTCTAGCACCCTTTCAGTAACAAGTTCAAGCTGTTTGGAGTTAGACCATGTATATGTGTATATATGTGTATGTGTATTATATATCTTCAACTGAAAGGTATCTTAAACTCTTTTTAATATTAGTTACACTTGCATGTATTAAAGTAGCTAAACTATTTTTTTTTTATGTGTGTGAAAACGTGTACATATAAAAATGTCAGCCGCTGTGCTGAGACCTGGTACTTCATGCCTGGGGTAAAATTTTATTGCCTAGTTATAAAAGAGAGGGTTTATAGTGGAAACCCTGACACAACATTAACTATGGCTATGCTATCAAAGGAGTGCAGCATTTAACAATTTAGGAACTATTCCGTTTGCATGTGTATAGGCAGTCATCTGTCTGTCTGTGTCTAAAACTTAATATTGACTTACACATGCCATTTACATTTATTTTTAAACACTTTGAGGAGGAAAATCCAAAACTGGTTCTGACAGAAGTATTTTCATATGTGTATCTGTCCTGTCAGTGAGTTGCAAGAACATACACTGAAATAAGTTGCAGATTTGGGTCCAGAGTGTAAATCTTCTGAGTTCCAATCCTATACTTCAAATACCTGGCCCCTTTAATGTTATTAATGAAAAACTGAATTCCCTGTGGTGCTTGCCTGTTTAGTTGCCTCAAATGGAATGGATCTGACAATCACTGTTGAACCCATCACTCATAAAATTATGAGAAACATAAGGTTTGAATCTATAAACCTGCACAGGGTTTGCAAAATTTCTGATGGGACTTGCAGGTAGTTCACTGACTCTTCTAAAATAAAGATTGCATGGTAGGGGTGGAGACCATCACTAGGGTTGCCTGTAGCAAGAAAACAATAAAATATGGAAAAAATATTTAGGCTAGGCACTATTTCAAAGGACCTCAAGGAAGCTTGGTGCTCTAACATTATTCAGTCTTGAAGTAAAAGTGTTACTTAGCATATAACTTCTGTTTTTCTACTGTGTGATAATCATACCAAGAAAAAGTCAAAAACAATTCCCATCATATTTCCAAAAACCAAGAAAAAGTCAAAAACAATTCCCATCATATTTCCAAAAACCTTGTTTCAGATCTCATGATTTTGGAGGCTAAGAGGATAGCAGAAGTGCAAATATAAGACATTACTACTTTTTCAATCTTACAATATGTGACATACCAACATACCAATCTACCATAGCCAATATGTTTAACTACTAAATAGATAAGGGTAGTTTTCTTTAAGATATTAAAATTAACATGAATGTAAAAGTGTTGATAACACAGCACTTATTGGAAATGTTATAAATTGAGATTTTTCTCCCTGGGGATGGTATTTTGTGAACAAAGGGAAAGAGATACACTAGTCCCAGTGATGTTATGTAGTTATATCCATACCATTTAGGTACCTGTGCTTGAAATGTTGTCCTCACATTACTTCAAATATCTTTGAAGTAGTGTAGAATCATAGACTCATTGACTGCTTTTAGAGGAACTGCTTGAGGTCATACACTTCACGCCCTGCTTGGGTGTGATTTGATAAAAGTGTAGGGCAGGTGTGATTTCATAAAGGTTGCTGAGGGTCTCCCCATCATGGGATGGGGAGATATCCCCAGGGTGATATCTCATTTTGTCCTAAAGACTCAGAACGATGGAGACACCACAACCTCTCTGATTAGAAGGGTCCAGTATTTGAATCCCCCAACAAAAAATAATTTTCTGTATATCTAACAAGAATTTCCCATGTTTTAACTTGTATCTGTGGCCTCTGGACTGTTGTGGTGAACATCTGAGAACTTTCTGGCTCTTATCTGCATGTGCTGATCAATTCCATTGCAAACTGCAACAGTCTCCCTTAAACTTTCTCTTCTCCAGACTGATAAAACCCAGTTTTCTCAGCCCTTTCTAAGATGTCACATACTCCATCTGTAAACCATTTTGGTTCCTCCACTACACTGGCTCAAGTAAGTCAGTATTTTTATTGTACTTGTCAGCTGTCTTCAGTGCCCATTGCGGTGTTCTCACAATAACTTTCAGCACTTGCACACATCCCATCTGATGCCATGGACCTCTGTGACTCAATGATCAGATGCTTCCATTTGTGCACCTGTGCTTTTCAACTCCTTCAGAAATGTCTTAATGCTACATTTTTAATAGTAACATAGACACAGATTGTATTTAGACTTGTTTAATGTCTCCTTCCCACAGCCAAAGCACTGTGAAGGCCTATAGTGTAGAAGAGAATAAAACTCTCAGACTGTAATTAGAGGAGCATTTCTTTCCCAGGCAGGCTGGCTAAGCCATCCTTACTCCTCACCACTCTTTCCTGCCTCCAGACAAGACCCTCCATTGTGCTGGTACAACTGTTGGAGAAACTGTTTGGTGAAGTGAAATTCAGAGCTTAAAACTAGCCAGGTTGCTTGATGAAATTGATTGCAGGGGTTAAAACTAGCCTTTTTTTCCCTGCAGGCTAAAATCCAGCTCCTTTATCTTTCCAGTCCCCCACAGAACAGTCCCAAGCCAGAAATAAAGACAGGAATAAGCATATAGATAGCTGCAGTATTGAAGAGGAAAGAACGAGGCTAATGTTTAAATGCTTTGTTTTACTGCATCCTCAGAACTAGAAACAAGAACTAGCTGATATAAGACAGGAAGAAAAACCCAAACTAACAAAAAGGAATCACACCATCCCATTTCTTACTTTTATTTTAGCATCTTACCATTCCATCATACCATTAGAAATCTCAGCATAACGATGCCATTTCAAGTAGCAGGATCAATTGGTTTTGTTATGGTGATTGTATATATGCATGTATATGCCCAATAAAACTGGTTTCCACCTACATTGCAATTTATGAAACTCTTACCATAAATAGAAAAGTACAATCTTTATTACTCCATTCAAGCTATGATGCCTTAATGAAATAGCAGGCACAAAGAAATGTGCTAAGCATAGTTTCTTCTGCTAAATATGAGGTGCTCTTGAGCTGAGCTGGTCTCATGACCGAGATGGACTTTAAGAGGAGCAGAGGTAAGACGCAGAGCAGATTGAGCAATAAAATATTCACAGAATATATGCCACAACCACAAATAATTGAATTAAGCAATAACAAGGCAGACACAGGGCATTTCCTGGGGATTAATGACTAGCTAGGAGAGTTGATGGTCCACGGCGGTCATCAATTCCCTGGGAAATGTCCTGTGCCAAGGTCATCGTTGCTATTATAGCTCCCTTTTCTTTCTTCCAGCAAAAAAAAAAAAAAAAGAATCCCACATTTTACCTGTTTTCAGTGTCATCACTCCTTTAGATGACTGTGGAACAGATGGGTGTGAATGGCAGATCTGCTGAAGGATTTCTGTGTAATTGGTGTCCAGTGCCACAACCAATCAAAACCCCTTTATCACCATTGAAATTTTAATCAGGCTTATACAATATTTCAGTTTTTGACTCATCTAACTCTCTTGAATCCCCAAATAATAATTTTATTTTGTTGTGGTCTGCAACTCTGACAAATCTGTGTCTGCATTATAGCTGGGTGAACTGGAGGAAGAGAAACATATTTTATTCCTTTAGAAGTTTTCTGGCATAAAGAATCTGCTAAGAGAAAAGGGAGAGAATTTATGCATTCAGCCTGCTCTTTGGCAATAATGTGTGGATTTATAACATAAAGTACTTGCCTCTAACAGGTCAATAATGGAGATAATTAAATCTGTCTTTGCTATTCAATAACAATTATGAATTAAAATTTGTTATGGCATATTTTTCAATACAAGGCCTACCATGACTGAATTCCTCTAAGCCATAATTTTATCCAGACATTTTAAAGATATTGTTCTGTGGCAAGTATGTAAATCTTTAAAATCTATTTTTCAGACAGTAAAAAAAAAAAAATTAAGCACTAAACCCAAAGGTCCAGAAGATAAAGGAGCTTATGAATATCTGCATGCTCTTGGGTCAAATTTATTTTACAGTTATACCAATATTCCTTAACTCATCTCCAGGATTTGTGAATCTTAGTCTATCACTTTTCTTCCCCTTAAACTAACATTTCACATTCAATTAACTTAATCTTGAAATAGAGCAGTGTAGAGCAAAAATTTTTTAAATTACTGTTTATGATCCTTTATACATGTTCCTTTTAAGTACATTCTCTGTTACTGTTGGCATTTTCATAGTTCGTGGTGTGCAGCAAGTAACTCTTTCTTCATTTCAGCATGATGTAGTTAAACTGCTTATTTTCACATGCCTGAAATTTTTTGGCTCAGTATACCCATATTAATTTAACTGGCCAATTAGTTGTTATTAAAATATTTTAAAAGAACATACAACAACATATGCACAACAAATTATTTCTTTCCACAATTTTATTAACATTTTTGTAGGTAGTTTCCAGTTTCTCACCTCCCTTTCCCACCAAGAGTGAGTCTCCAAATTTAGGAAAACAGAGTGCATGTTAGATTCAGGGCTCACTAAGTTTCCTTACATTCCTTAAAGCTATGTTGAGATCATGGAAAAAAAGGGCTGCATTAATGAAATCTTTGAGATCCTTTCCTTGTCTCACTCTAACATTACAAGTTGATGTCACACTTACAACATAATAGATTCAGATCATCCATGTCAACAGGTTGGTGCTCCAGGAATTTTCAAGAGTGGGTGAAAGATTGCTGTCAGATTTAATTGCCCAACAAGGTGAAAGTTAGCAATCAACATAATATAGAGAATGAATTGTCATGTATTTAATTTCCTTTTTTCTGGTCAGCTTTAACCATGTACCACATGTTGTTCAAAGAAATGTTTGTGAAAAGATCAACCTAGAGTTGGTCCTTAACACTGAAGTTTTAGCTGGCAGTTCAGCATTGGCAAGGAGAATATCCTATATTTTTCTTGTAAACCATTTGTAGCAAAAAAAGCAGGTTTTTTTTTTGTGTAGCTTTTTTAGTTCTTAATCTGTGAGATGGATTCTCAGATAACATATCAATAGAAAAGCAATATAAAATGAAAAGTGCTAAATAATTTAGCCAGACCTTCAAAATTTTCCCTGATCCTTTCTGCAGCAAAAACAATGTCCCTTAAATGCACAACTCCACAAGGTGAATCGTTTCCCATTATACTTGCACTTCTTTGAATTAATCAAAGCTGGGCACAGTGGTAGTTGGAGAGTAAAGCAGTACTATAGTGGAAGGCTGCAACTTCTTACATCTGTCTGTGTGTGTGCGTGGGTGTGTGTATCAGTACATAAGAGTTATTTACCTTGCTAAGTCTTTGTCTAATGACAATATCATATTTAAGGCATGAAATTCACAAAAATTTAAAGCAATATATTTTTAAAGATGGAAGAAAAGACCGTCAGAAACAAGCAACAAAATATCAGAATTATCTTCAACTATTTGTCCCCATAAGCAAAATAATATAAAGCAAAAAAACCCTTGAAAACACAGTCATAAAATGGTATCAACAGTAAATCTATGTTGAGGGAAAAGGAGCTGCCGTACAGTAGCTGAGAATCTGGCCTAAAGTTTACACATAAAATAAAGAGAATAGAAAAATGCCACTGTTTACTTCAGAGGGTTACACATTTCAGTTTATTGCCATAGATCAGGTATGGTCAATTTTTAGTCACTGGAAATGAAGAACATATAATACTGTTGTGCATATTTAGTATTTTATAGCATTTTTTGTACATACTATAACTATTGAGGTCCACATTATATTTCTGGAAATATAGCATCTATTGCCTCTGGATATCTTATTTTACCTTTGTGGAACAGTTGACTTACTGCCAACAAACTCAAAGCCAGGGTCCTGCAAAAATTAAAATTTCCCAATGTGAGAACATTTACAGTAATTGCCACTATTACTGTAAAAAATGATGGTGACCATAGATTGAAACAACAAGCCATGTTGCTTCAATACTGGCCACTGAATGAGATTCCCTTAAATATTGATTCCAGAAGTATAGTCCTCTGCTCCCTTGCTGCTATTATAGACAGCTAAAGATCATATTTCTAGATGCCCTTTTATGTCTCCAGGCTCTTCCATCGCAGATGAGAAAAGAAACACAAAACTGCTCTATAGCATGAGCCAGAGGCAGCAAAAAATATACAATTGCTTTCCCACCGAAGCTGTTACTGTCCAGGGAATTCTGTGATGACAAATGGAGAGGAGGTGGTATACACAATTACAGGCAAGATGTAAGGACATCAGTTGGGTATTCCTTGTACCAGGTGTGCCATGAACCAGGAAGTTGAGTGAAGAAGCAGGGACTCTTATGGATTAAGTGGGTGCTGTGTTCTAATGAAAACGGGACGTGACTGAGTGCTTGCATGATGACCAAGCACTCTTCCTCCTAAAACAGCTCTGCTAGTTTTGACCCACACCAACAAGCACAGAGGAGAACTCTTTGGGGATCTCTCCTGAGCTGCTGCTCCCTTCTTCTGCCTGGATCCCTGAGTGGGATCAGCATCAGTTCCTTCACCAGGAACCCAGAAACATAAGGAGACAATGTGAGCTGTCTACTCCCAACATAGGCTTCATGGTCCACGCACACATTTGGGACTCAGTGGCAGTAGATTTGTCCAAAATACAAGAAAAACCCCTGACCAGCCAGATGAGTACAAAAAGGCTTAAAAAACCTCCATACTCAAAGCACTTTGATTTTAGTGATGGAGCGCAGACACTGCAAACAAAGAAGGGAGAGCTGTTTCTAAACAGGTGAATACACTTGTTTGTTAATCATTCAATTACTTCTGGCAATGCCATAAGGCATTTTTATACTGTCCTTGTGTTAAAGAAAACTTTCAGTCTGATGAAACATCACACCTGTGCAAACATGAGGTATGATGCCGTAAGCTTTACTTACAATTCCAGTTGTTTTTTTTAAATTGCATGAAGTATAATCCACAATAAGACACTTCATTGTTTGCAATTACAGATGTATCTCTGAAAAGGCTGATTGCTTAATTACACCTCTTATTATGACTATTCTGGGAAATTTCTAAAAGGAATCTAACAAAGAACCGGATGAAGGTTTCCTCGGTGTTTTTCAGTTAGGGTTTGACTGTTCAACTTTTAGATTAATTGAAGTCAAACAGTTCAGCTTCTATTTTCTATTTAGTGTAATTTTACTTCAGGCAAATTTCTCTTATGTAGTACTTAATCCAAATAAATAATATTATTCCAAACCGTCTTGCTTCCTATTGCAAAAAATTGTTAAACAATTGTCTTTGAAAACTCCAGTCATTAACTGTGACATTCTTTGAAAACTCCAGTCATTAACTGTGATATGTCTCAATGTTAATATGTTATTGTTAGCAGCTGTAGCAAATTGCCTTTCTTACTCATACACACTAGAGCTAAACCTTAAAAAGATTTTTTTAAAATAATCCTTCTGTTAATTTTACTCCTTATTCACAGATAGCTTCCAATTTGATGTCTGGAAATTTCAATTCACCAGCTTTACAGATATACAAATTTGGTCTTTGTATCAGAAGCCTGATGAAAATGTCATGGTATATATGTAAAGAAAATGTAGAAACCAAGAATTAATATATCTACTTTTCTATTGTTTTTCAATCAACCATTGTTCCCTGAATAAAAGTAGAAATTATTTTTGAGGGTTATAAAACTATTTTGTTCATTTATTTTCATAGGGATTTTTATTAGGTGGATTATTTCATTGGAACTAGACTGAATTCCTGAATTCAATCAGACATCTGATTAAATTTTTCAGAATTAAGGCTAGAGCAGAAATACATTTTATTAGTTCTGGAGAAAAGAGTATTCATGAGTGCTTCTTCTAGATGAATGCCTAAAAAAGGACAAGTAGTCTACTCAAAAGTTCTTAGCCAACTAAAAATGTTCACTCTTTTCCTTCTAGACCTTTCCTTTCAAGTACTTGTGAAATATTCAGGAAATATTAATTAAAATGGTTGTTGCTATTGACTCGGTCCTATTCAGAACCATAGATATGCAGAAGTCATCGTGTAATAAATTAGTGTCTTGAAGCAGACACTATGTATCTTAAAGCTGTGTCTTGGGAAGAAGTCCCACTTCTGTTTTTCTAAAACTAGAGTCCTCAGATGGTAAGATTTGTCTGGACAAGCCCCCGACTGACGTGATCTAATCTTGAACATAGCCCTGTTTGGGGCTGAAGAGTTGCAGGGGTCTCACCCAACACAAATTATTCCACAACTGTAAGAGGAAATTTCATGAACATGAGGAGGACTGCAGGTATCAGGGCCCAAACAAGCTATGGCAGGAGGGAAAATGTGGCTTCCAGTTACTGAACAATAGAGTCCTTACACACAAATATGTTTAGGAATGACATAAAATGGAAACCAGCCAAAATGAAGAAGAAAACAATGACTTTTGTAACTGCAAATCCATTGATGGACTGGAAAATCCAGGGCACACAACTTCCTCCTAACCCACTGACCCATGGTAATAAAAATATACATTTAAATACATTTGCTTTTACATACTCAACATTAGTAGTATCAAAATGGTAAAACCAAGCAAACAAAACTCAAGCCAAATTAACTGCTTCTAAGTTGAACCTGTGCAACCATGGAAGAATAGCACATATCACTCAGCAGAAATGGATCCAAAAATATTTTAAAAATGCTTTGTAAAATAAACATAACAAAGTAACACTAACATTATTCACAGACATTCCAGGCTGTTAGGAACATCGCCAAAAGCAAGTGAGTACCATAATACAGTGATACATTTTCCTACGGCAAGGCAAATAATTTCCCTGGCAGCTGAAATAAAGTGTTGACTTTTCTTGAAAATTAATTAGCACAGAAACACAAGAGAAGAAATGAAAGGCTTCTTGTTCCTAAAGGTTATTCTGTAAGGAAATAAATCATATGAAGGTATGCAGTGTGCTCTCCTGTACTTTATGATTAAATGCTTATAATATAGACAGTCTCTAAGCCTCAGCTTTTGCTAGGAAGTTCACATCAAAGGTGAGTTAAGTCTTTATTATAAATACATGGTAAAATATATAAACCAGAAGTGCTTTAAGGTGGGAGATCCTCGGGTTTCAGTAGAAAGACTTTTTTTCTTTTTATCAACTAATTTTACAAGTGACGTCCCAAATTTATGCTAAGAACATTTTCATGAAGCTTTTCCTCTCCTCTTGGCAGAAGGCCTTAAAATCTGTGTCAAATAAATTAGAACTAATGTCTATGGCTAAAAAGAGAAGCCTGTTAAAGGGCAGTAGTAATCAAGACAAGATAATAATTTATCTGTGATTTTGTGGGTATTAGTCTAATATCCTGTCTATTCACAGCATGTCAAAGATAAGAGCAGTCACCGGTTTACTGTTTTTCTGCCCTCTCCTTCCTCCCTCCCTCTATCCCTCAGGCCTCAGCAGATAAAAGATAAAAAACACATATTAGGCCAATTGCAATAATATTCCACTAAAAGGGATACACTGTTACTATTGTAAATTAATGCTTTAAAGGAAACTAGTAATAGATAATTATCTGTCCCTTAGATAATTATGCACATGAGTAATTCTGCCTCTCTGAAGAGTTTATAGGATTTACTGGAAGTCCCTGGAGGTATCAACAGTCGCATGTGAACCTGCTTACAGGATATGTCTGTAGTTCCAAATGGCAGCCAAGATAGTGATTCCTAGAGAAAGTTTCAGGGTGGAACATAATCAAGAGAGATACCTCTTGGGGTTTTTTGTCAAATCCTTTGTTCCTATATGTATCAATTTAAACTTTGTGGTTTAAATCTCATATTTGTGCAGACCACTGCAGGTACTACTGCAAAAAAGGTGTCTCAAATGTGTTGTTGAACTTCTCTCTAGATGCTTACCAGTTGTTAGATATTAAATACTGTTGATTTTGTCACCTTATTACCTTTGAAGACTCTCCTTCCTGATGGGGAACCATTTCAAATAGTCAAATAAATCACATAATTGTCAATTCTGTAGTTTTTATAGCCATTTTCCTGTCATGTAGTGATACAAAGCAGCCTTGAGAGTTGACTCTAAGAGCTTCCCCATCTTGCAGAAACTTCAGGCTCACACTAGTTAGTGAAGGTAAAGTGTTTTTCAGCCTCATATTTTTTTACAATCTGCTTTTTGGCAAGAGTATTCTTCCTTAACTATGTTAGAAATTGAGGCTCAGTTCACCTCATAATTAAGGCAAAGTAATTTATTTAAAACTGAATTATTTTGTTGTTGTGCATGGTGGCTAACCTTTCATATATGATATATTATATAGATATCTTATTTTATTTACAAATGTCTGTTAAAATAAATTACTAGTTCTGTGATCCGTTCTGCAAGGCTTCTTTATAGCAAAGCTCTCCTGGGAACTCTTATGCAAATAAAATCCATCTGGAGATTGAAAGTAATGCAGGTAAAATTATGAACAATATACTTAATTTTAGGAGGATTTAAAGGGATATAAAAGCGCACTTCATTAGAAAATCAAAACTACCAGCACATGTCCCAGTCACTGTTTTGCAGAAGTGCTGCTTCATACAGCATCATCCATCCTCCCCAAATTATTGAAATTTGTGGCAGATGAAATATAGATATGATTTATGTATTTAGTATTTTTCATAGTTTAGTGACTGGTTTGTAGTAGGAAGAAAAACCTGCTAACAATTAGCAAAATATTCAGTGATGTTAGTAGTTCATTAGATTGTGTATTCTAGCAGGAGTCTATTATAGCTATTAGGAAATTATTTTATTTAGTTTCTTTTATTTCAAAATTAAAAATGGTCCATGAGTGGATGTTATCAGGATTTGTATTATAGAAATTAATTAAAGGTTTGTAGCTATTGTTTTCTGTAGCTATGGAAGAGCAAAATAGCATAAAAAGAATGTCTTAGTTGTCTCTACTTTAAAAGTATATGTGTCTTGGAAAATTCAAGTCACAGAGTGTCACACTAGGGCTATTGTGTAAAATCTAGGAACCAGCCCCAGCCTTACTTCCATAAGCCAAAAATACGACTCCCAAATCCTGTAATTTAAAATGTGTGAAATCTATAGAGTCTAGTCCTGCTTTAGCAATCCCTCACAAGGTAAGCCCCAAAGGACTAAAGGGTGGGGTTTTTCGTTTTTTTTCCCATCAAAATAAATGAAAGAAGAAAGAAGGAAAGGAACAAGAAAGGAAAGGAGGAAAACACCTGCTTATTATTTTTTTGTGTGTGTGAGGGGGAGGAATCTGCTATTAAAGTACTCTTTTGGGACACATTTTCACTTTTATATGATGCACTTCATCCATCAACAGCACCAGCAAAAATTTAAAGGCGACAATTTTGAAAAGTTTGATGCATTTCTAAAGGTAAGTGCATAACAAGGGAAAAAATAGTGACTTTTGTGTTAGGGAGGACTAGCTGAGTTTCCTGGGTTTTATCTGAAGAACGAAAAACTGTAACTGAACAATTTGGACAGTTCTGACAGCATTTCTGAAGCAATCTTTGTTCTTTTGTTTGCTTAGAGTTACAGGAGGAGAAACTTTTGGCATCAAGAAACATCCTTAGCATTATCATCATTTTATCACCATGAAAATACATTGTCCAGCGAGTGTTTTAGTTGGAGTTTTGAAAGCAATTCACTTTTGTCTTCATGAGTTAAAAGTTTCTCCTTTTCCAATAAGACGGACATTAATAGTTTCTTGGTTTGTTTAATGTGAGAAAAAGCCACAGATTTCAGGTTACAAATAATGCTGCTCAGTACAAAAGAGGTGGGGGATTGTGCCCTTTGGACTTCTGCATGAAGCTAGGGTCTGTGCAGATTGTTGGAAAGGCAAAATGCATAGCAGGACTGTCAGCAATAAAAACAAGTCAGAGAGGATAAAAGACAAATCCAAGCTCTGTTGAAAGAGAGAGTCACATTATTCTCACAGTTCCTTGCAGAAAAAAAGCCGTAGAAGGAAAGACAATTGTAGCCAGCTCTTTCATCAGGAAATGGGGCTTCAGCCATGAGATTCTGGCTTAAAAAGCTCTTAAATTCAAGCAGATCTCTCAAATCTTGGGGTATATAAAATAATCACTGTGTACAAAATAATATTGCCTCCTTCTGTAAGGAGGCAAAATTTCTTTCTCATTGGGACTGAATTGAGTGGGAAGTCTAAGAGGAAGAATCTTGAAATTTGTCTTCAAAAAGCCATTTTTAATTAAAGATATTATTGATCCCTAAAATTCTTGAACTCAAAGGTGAACCAAACTAAAGAAGAAAATAATTAAATTAAGGTTTTATGTGAGGCTCTTGTACATTTGCTTCACATAATATGTCTCTTCTGAGACCATGGGATATCACACAAGATTTCCCTTTCATGGAGGATATGCCAGCTGGTAATATCATGCCTTCTTGCTTTCTTTTTAATTGCAACTCAGTGGTGTGTTGGCCTGTATGTCACTGCCCATCCTTAATCTTTATTTATAATATACTCTAAACTTTGATCAATCTTTTTAACATTCTTCCTCATCAAACTCCTACTCTATTTTTTCTTTTGCTTTGGGTTTTTTGGTTTGTTTCTGTTTTGTTTTTCAATCATTGCTGCCTGCAATGCGTATCAGTGACTGCGTTTGTTCTGACAGTTCTAGGAAGCTGAGCCAGGTGTCATGCTTGTTTTCTGTTTTCTAATGCATTTTCTGTTATACTTCTCTGGATTATGGATTGTTCTGTAAGTATATGTGCATATGTATCTCTACATATGCATACATATACATATTTGTACATATGTACATGTGTGTGTGTATTTCTGACATGTCTTTATTAAATATCTGTATAGATATTACATATAGAATATGTATGCTTTCTTCTTTCCACCTAATCTTATCCCAGCCTTTTATATAGAATGTGTTAAGAGGGAAAGAGAGAGAACCAACAAAAAAAGAACCAAAACCAACCAAG
The DNA here is from genome assembly GCF_035770615.1 of Melospiza melodia melodia. Taxonomy (NCBI): domain Eukaryota; kingdom Metazoa; phylum Chordata; class Aves; order Passeriformes; family Passerellidae; genus Melospiza; species Melospiza melodia. Next base: position 111,335,960 of record NC_086194.1, on the reverse strand, counting down.
CAAAAATGCTTTTCAGTGGTTTGTACTACACAAACATTTTGGGAGGTCCTAAATAGAAACGATTTTGCTGCATGTAAGGATGGGTGTCTGTGAATGGACTTTACAATGCCTGCCGTAGCATGTGGCACTTTTATCTGTACTTCAGGCCTGCCCTTGATTTCTGCTAAAGCCCAATGCAGTCTCTCCTAAGCTGCCTCTTCTCTAAGTTTAGCAAACAGTCCTGTGTAAAAATCTACTGCAGTCCTTCATCCCGGCATTCTGGAGGTCTAACCTGACTGGAGGCCAGGAAGCAGCCTTTATCTCAAAACAAATACTTCCATTTGCATTGTAACACTACAAAGGACCTATGGGAAGAAATTCTCATGGCAAAACCTCCCAGTTTTATCTGCTTACCTACTGTTTACTAGAAAAAAACCAACAATTTTGATGTTAATTATAAACTGGAAGTTGGTTGGTTATTTGCCTAATTAGATGTGTAACGGCCTAACTGTAGATTTAGTGGCAGAAGTCAATCTCATATTAGTAGTGATTAAAATGTGTTTCTGTTTCCCTTGTGAACACATTCTAGAGCAGAAAAGTGACCAGCAGACTTGAAATTGACTTACGACGCCTTCTGACATTTCATAGAGAGTCCAAGGAAAATCTGGATATGGTGAATAAATTCTGTTTCCTTCAGAAAAAGTAGTTTCTTCTGTCCAGGTAAAAAGTGTGTTTGCTTAGCAGTGAGAGAAAGTTGCACTGCCTATGCTGTGTGCAGGCTGTCAATAAATAAAGAAGTCCAATTTCCAGGGCTGTCAATAAATATATTATGTATGAGGTTTTTCATTATGTTCAGATGCAACTTGAGGTATTGTCTCTGCCCTCTTGGAACTAAAGCTATTTCTCTCAACTAGAATAAGATTCCCTTAACACATATTTGCAAATACATTGTTAATAAGCCAACGAATTGCATTTAAAGACAGCAAACAGGTTATTTTTATTTTCTCTTGATTCCTTCTGGGTACTTTGAGTGAACTGAAAGGCGATCTTAAACTTGTTTTTATGCTGACTTCATATACTGAGAAATGCAACATTTATAGATAAATGCTCTCACTTTTAATGAAAATTATTAGCTATTAACATTTTGCTTGGAGGTATAAGCCACAGCCCAAACTCCTTTCAAATCCATTAAATATGCTTGAGACCCAGCTGTCAATAGGCACCATGAAGTAAATTTAATTTTCAGAGTCAATACAGAGCACAGCTGCATTAAGCATAGGATAATTTTGGCACATTATTAATTTGAATGGCCATGTAAGGCATCGTCTAGACAAGATATAAGCCCAAGTTTTCATAGGCAATCTGTACATAAAATGCAGTATGTCAAGGTTGTAAAGAATACTAATAACACAGATCTGGCCTATTAACCAATATTGATTGCTCTTACTGTGACACAGTCCAGTAACTTTAGAGGTGAAATAGTAAGATGTTCAGCACTGCTGCTTCTTTTTGAAAAGCAACACTAAGAATGTACTTTTTCAGATGAGGCTTGAATGCCTGCGATCTCAAATGTTTACTAGCACATGCATGATTTCTAGTAATCTATTTCTGTAGATTAGGCCATTTTAAAAATAGGAGATTCATCAGAGATGGCAATTAGTTTTGCTGGTAATATGAAGCATTTTTATTTCAAATGCTGTCAATATTTGATTTTTTCATAATGATTGTGGCTGTGCTCTGCATAAATAATGTCTGTTTTAAAAGGTTAAGTGAATTTATATTTATAGTATTTATATACTTGCACAGAGTCTGTGTAACATTTCCAAGAAAAAGATATAAAAAAGGAAAATTAGTATTTTGACAACTGCACAACTCTGTAGCAAAATTTTTCCTAATATGAACTACCATATGAACTCTGTTAAATGATGGCTATTTTGGTGCTTTTTTTTGATGTGGGTAAACTGACTGAAAGTTTCTCTGAATTGCTAGTGAAGTGAATCTTCTTCACTTTCAGATAATAACAATATTTGGTGCATTGCACACTGAGCCTGGAGGCTTGGGTTCATTAGTGCCAGCCCTGTCTGTCTCCACATTAACAAGTAACAGGGCAGTAGCGGGGGAACTGTGGAGCACAGTAGTTGGTGCTGGGGACCAATATCCAATATTGCCATTGTTTGTATTTCCGGTGGTTTTAATTTGAACTAGGTCTGGTGTGGTACCAGTGGATCAAATGCTCTGTTGCAACTGTAATCCTGTATAAGTGCACTCCCAGGGGGGCATCTTAAGAGTTTTGAATCATCCAGGTTGTCTGTCCCAAGTGAACGAAAGCACAGGAATGGGGAGAACTCTGAGAGATAAGTATCAGGAACTGAACTACACCATTAATGTGGAGAAAGCCTTTGGGTTCTTATTGGAGGTGACTAAAGAACATAGACTAATTCATAGGTCAAGTTAGATTAGAAGAGACATCAAGAGGTCCTCTAGTCAAACTTTCTAAGCTGGCAATCCAGACCTATGGCAGTAGAGAGGAATAACCACCTTCACAGTGCAGGTTAACACATGCTATGATCTGAAAAACTGCTAACGTGTTTTTTCCCTTAACAAATGATGGAAGACAGGAATAACACAGTTCAGCAACTCAAGTTAACTTGGATAAGTGCTCAGCATTTAATGCATAAAAAATACCTATACTTATCAAATTCTTTCACAACAGAATAGTTTACTTTTTCTGAGGCCAAAGGTATATTTTATTTTTGAAGTATAAGGATGACTAGCACTACTAGTTTTACCTTAGTTAATGCAATACCAGAGAGTATTTTTCTATAAAATTATGATTTTATCCCTGTTTATAATTGTATGCATCATGATTATACATATAATAATTAGGATCAAATGTACTGCAAAAGTCAATGCCAAAAGTTTATTATAAAAGTAGTAAATTATTTCCTTGCATTTCCTTAAAATTTGTGTTTCAAAGAAAGCAAGTGTTCCCTTATTTCTTTATTATATCATATTTAACTAGTCTTGTATGGAATTAGGCTGATTATTAAATTACATGCTAATAATTTATGAGATTTTTAGTCTTCTGTTTTTTCAAAGAACCTTTTATTGAATTCTCATTCTTCCCTCATTGCCAAATAAAAATATTCAGAATTCGTGGGACTGAAGTAAAAAAAAAAAAAAATTCAACATGTTAATCTTTTTTCTTTTCTGCTTTTTTTTTAATTTTTTTTTTTTTTATTATTGGATGAGGGTCTCAGGAAAAAGTCTGACTCCAGGAACATAAAATTTGAAAGGGACAATATATTTGCAACAAAATCATTAGAACTGGCATGACCTAAAAGTTTTGTTCTTCTACAAACAATTTTCCTTAAGGAATCTCATGGCTGGTTGGTGCTCCTTGGGACATGAAATAAATTCTTGATCCCACTGAAGCTCATTCAATCAAATGTACTGGCGGAGTCTGTCAGTGTTAAATTTCACCTCTTTTACACCTCTTTTTATAATATAGAATAACGAGTTCACAGAATATTTATTTTCTTTGTTCTCTGATTCACAATTGCCTTTTGGCTACTAAGTCTGTAGTTATATAATATTTTTTTTATCAGGATAAATATAGTTTCCCTTTTGATTCCTGTATGTATAAATTTTCCTCTCTAGGTTTTTTTCTTAGAACATCTATATCAAGTTAAGTATGATTGCATCTTTTTTTCCTAAATAAGTTCAAATTGCATGCTGGATATTACAAAGTAATCAGTATTTTCTGATTTTCAGATTGCTATGTTGGCATATTACAAATATTTTATGATAAAAAGTTTTTAATTACTTATTTTGACTTCTATATTAATAACTAGCTGTTTCTAGTCTGACTGGTTATTGAAAAATCTACTCTTCAGGTTGTTTCATTTATGTTTTCACCTTTGTTTCACCTCATCATCTTGTACGAGTAGTTCATGGTATTTATAACTTTCCTACAATCCATTACAGAAAAAAGGATGAAATTACAATTTCCAAAAGTCTCTCCCTTATAATTTTTCACGTGCAGTTTCACAGTTAAGGGTAGTTGTTGACTTCTACATGCAGGTTATTTCTGCTAAATGTTTCAATTTTTCATGTGTTTTGATATATGCTTAGGTCATCATGGTTTCCTTTGGGTCTCACTAATTGCAGACCAACAGCTTCACTTAATTCCAGCTTTGTGAGAAATAAATCCATGTAGAATTCAACAGGAATACTCAGAATTTACTATCTGTACTTTTCTGCAGAGCCCTTCTTAAAAGAAGAGGGAATCTCCAGCACATTAGGAATCTCCCTCTTTCTTTTCAGTGGTGTGACCTGAAACCTTAGATCTGAATACATTTGAACATTGAAGGAGTGATTTTGATGCAGACCTGGGCATTTTGGGTAGGTTTTTTACACACATGGACACCCTTTTTAAAAAGAAAGTGGAGGATTTGTATCATTGTTACATAGTATAAGGAAGTGTCGCTGGCCAACAGAGAATCAGATGAGCAGAGAAAGAATCAGAAAAAGAAGGTGGCAAATATTTGTTAAATAACTCAGCATCAGGACCTGCCCATATGTAGTGTATGTCTGGAAATACTGAACTCCACAAATCAATTTACAGCGGGGCTTATCAAAAAGATGTAGATGGGATACACAGCCAATAGTTATCTTTGAAATATACTGAAATCATTGAGGTGAATATTCTCCTTGCATTTATTTCTAGCTACCAAATGGTCTTGAAGTCTGAGCTACTGCCTGGAACTTAAAACTACAAAAGAGAAACTTGCTAAAATAAAAATGTGTTAGTCTGCTAGCACAAGCTACACTGGTATTGCCACTGAACATAGCCAATAAAATTTGCCATGTACCAATAATATGTTGCATTCCAGTATTAAGAAGAGAAACATCATCTTTTAGCAGGTCCAACTTGTGGGTCTTGCAAAGCAGGCTCTATGCTTTCATCAGAGTAGGAATATTTTCTGAGTGATTTGTACAAAGACTTCTGAAGTGTTAAGGATGCTTAAAAAGATGGCTTTTAAGTAGAGGAAAACATTCTACTACCATTTTGGAAAGAGCAATTTGAAGTGTCTTCTTACTGCAAAAGAAAAAACAACAAAATAATCTCAAAATTGAGCAGGATTGGTTAATATATTTTTATCAGTGTGTTATCTCAGGAACGCTCTCTGTGCACAGAGATTTGGTGTTACGACTGCTTGGTACCTTGCAATGGACATACATTGCTCACATTTGAGATGGAGAAGCAGAAAAAATCTGCTGTCTGACCTTTAAAAAAATTAGGCTAGTCCTGTGTTTTTGTATTTCTGGATCTGGGGAAAGCTCAGCTGTACCTTGTACACAAATTTATTCCCTCTTCTTCCATGCTTTGGTTTCTTCTGTCAGTAAAAATCCTAGATGCATAAACCAGCAGGAACAACAGCACACTCCAGGCACCTCTCAGGAGGAGAGCAGGAGCAGAGAGCACCCTGTTGAGTGTTGCCAACCCTTTACACCTATTGCTTCTTCTGTTGCAATGGAGCCCCCAGAGTCCTTGCAAAATGTTAATTTTCCTTTCATGACAGTAAGGCACAAAGCACAGGAGGATGAAGCGAAGAAAAAACAACAAAGAATAGGACATTAGCAATTAGTTCAGGTATTTTTCACTCCCATTAAATATTTCAGAAGGTGACCCATGCTGAGAAATTGTCAGCACTTCACCGCTGCAATTATGGCTCCAGTGGAAATCTTAGTGAAGCTAATGAGTGCTCTCATGTACAGACGGCCTGTTGGATTAGTGTCATTACTCACTGTACAACCTGGGAGAGTGGCTGCAGCCAAGACAGGTGCCCTACCAGGCTATGGACTACACCAGCACGTCGCAAAGAACAGGTATAACCCCCACCACAGGTTTCTTACAGTCCAGCTGTAGGCAAAGGGCAGGAGAAAGGAAGTGCCTTGGCTCCTGCTAGCTCCACACCAGAGCTCAGAGACAGTGAAATAAACAGTTGAAGGTCATACAGAAAGTTTGTGGCGGAGCGAAAAAGTGAATGAATGCAGAGTTTCCCAGGTGAAATCCAGTAATTTCAGCTCCACACTGCTTTTCACTCCCAATCATTCATATGAGCCAACAAAGACCATTTTTTGAGCAATGCTGTACAGGGATTGAGGCTGCCCAGCTGCTATTCTTTCTCACAGCATATCTCTTTCACCATTGCTTTCTTTAAATGACTGTAAGTTACTGACTATATGCAGGTAGCAATAATGAATGATATAATTAGCTAGATAATTCTGTTTTTCTTCAGTAAAAGCTTAATAGTTTGTATAAGAAAGCACTAGATTCCTTTCAACTGTTGTTGTTCTATGCATATGCTGAAACCACAAAGGACATTGATTATTTTAACTATGCTCAATTTGCCTTTGAAACCAACATTCTAAAAAGCAAAAGAGCTTAAACAAACATGAAAGTAATCTAATACTGACATAAACATGAAAGATAATAAGATTATTATGAATTGATCTAAATATTACTTAAAATAATTAGAAATTATTTTCCCATGGTATACCATTTAAGTTAAGCAGCTTCTTAGTGTTACTTAGAAAAACAAGCACAGCATTACTTCCCAGAATTTTAGTTTGCTTTGTTTATGACATTCAGTAAAACAATGGGCAAATGTGCATTTCTCTTTATTGCTTTATATTTTGCATACAGTTTGTAACCAACTCTAGTTTTGTACCAGTTAATTTTCTAAGGGCAGGATTGTTGCCATTTTAATACTGTATCATTTTATTGCTTTAAACCATGAACCAATTGAATATTTTTTTCTTTCTTGGCACCATTTCTTCTAGTTAATTTTATGAAAAGCAGTAACATGAAGGAAACAAGTCATGCTAATAACCCTTACAGCCACCAAACAAAAAATGGCATGCATAGAAAAAAATACCAGTTAAATTTCAGTGCCATTTGTCAAATTAGCTATGGGGGCCACTCTCCAAATTAACTCCGTTTGGCTTGCTTTCACTACCTCAGTCCCAAATGATTTATTGGAAATGTGGGTCTTGTAAGAAACATAGCATTTATTTTTCTTCCTAAGGATTATCCAAGTTATCTGAATATAACTATATTTTTGAAAATAGGATTAAAAGCTGAGAGCCCCAGGTTTTCTCTCACGATTTAAAGATCAACCTGCCTTTATACAGTCTGGCAACTGTTTTCTTTTGTAATCTAAGAAGTACTTTTCCTGATTAAAAGAAAACAAAAAAAATAATTTGGATAAAGTATTTTCATTAATCAGTTAAATATTTTAAACACTTAAGTGAATTTAATAATAAATCAAAACAGGAAAGATACCTGGACAGTTTGGTAGAAATTTGAGGACTTCCACTGTGTTTCCTGTTCAGCTCTTCAATCTGAATTTATAAAGTTTTCCTTTGCATGCCAAATCTAAGACAAAAGATTAATTATCTTTTTGTTTTTAAAGACTGCAACTTCTACATATTTATCAAGGTGTGTCATAAGATGTAAACAGAGTTTCTCTTTGGCTGTGTTTGGAAATCGGGTAGGAAAGACTTGGAGAGAGATCTCAAGAATTGTTCATGAAGCACCAAACACAGAAACAGCAACAGTTTAGAAGAGAAAGCTTTCAGACTTGAGTCTGAAACAAAAAGACCCTGACACATGGCAGCTGTAGGTGGGAGAAAGAACAATTGCTTTCTCCCACCTTGTAATTTGGCTCATAATGTCGGGACCCCTCATGATGGGCATTTGACTTTCCTGGAGCAAGCAAAGGCAAAGTTTCTTAGGCCTTCTGAAACCTAAGAATAGCCTTATACCAAAATGACTTTCAAGGCAGCATCATCTCAAAGGGAGCTCCATAAAAATGGTCCTTAGAATAATTTCCTTCCAAGGTCTGGCATGGAATAATTGTGGCAAGGAAAAGAGAGAAGACAGGACCAGAAGTGTACACTGGAAAGAAAGGGAAAAAATAACACTATGTTACCTTGGGTGAATACAGAAAAACTGTGTAATTTTTTGTAGACTGAAATACAAGAGTCAGATATCCATTTTCCTCTTGTCATCGTCTCATGCTCTCTCCCCACCACCTTCCTTTATTTCTTAGGTATCTGATTTCTTATATGCCTGTTTCTACCAGAGAAATGCTCCAGATCCCAGAATTTCATAGAAAGGGCTGTCACAGTCTTGCTAGACCTGAGCTGTAAGGCTTGTCTTACGACACCACAGATTTAAAAGGCAAGGTGTGCTCATCTCACATACAAGGTGAACACTTGGTGGGCAGGAGGAGAGCCTCTGTCTCACACCATGGAGAAGAGCTTTTTACTGCCTGGAAGCCCTGTCCTTTCAAGTGAATCCCAATTGACACTGAACACAAATCTCCCACAAAAGTGACTTAATCCATGGGGTAGTGAATAGGTGCCTCTTAATCTGTCCCTCTGGAAGTGCTCTTCTTCCAGGACATAACTAACTTTCATCTCTGCAGGGACTGTGACTGTATTCTCCCACATTCCAGGGGAGTACCCTGACCATTGGACTGTGGGATTTATTTGTAATTTCCCTCTTTCTTCTAGCCCAGTGAATATTTCATTACTTTTATACACAGGTATATAGACAAACACAGAGAATCATACACTCACACATCTATAGAATAGTATCCCTAAGTATACTTTTCACAACATATGTTTTTTTCCTACAATTGGAGAACTGTAAAAAAATATTACAGATGCCCTGTGTTCATTTAAGAAAAACCCAAACAAAACTAACACAAAACCTCTAAAAGGGTGAAATGAAAAATTTTTACGTTAGGAAGCAAATTTCTTACCTATTAACATTACTACCCCACAAGTGGCTGAAACATATCTTTGGCCTATTGCAATGACTCCCAGAATGTGTGTATTGAAGCTGTGCAAAAATCCTAAACCACAAGTAACTCCCTGGGTTTCAGTTTTTGTTATAAGCTCAACACTCAGTTCAGGTTCACTGAAAGGACATTACAAGCCTGGAAAGTCCATGAATGATGTAATGCAGATCTCTCACGTGGCCCACTGTGTTCCAAGACACAGCATATTGACAGATAGCACTTGCCCCTTATTTAGGGGGCACTATCATTGCAGCACTCCAAAGATCCAGAGCTGTTTCACGTATACATCACTAAATGAGGACAAAATGCAGGGAAAGATAGGGAGGCCACAAAGTTATTATTTTAAAGTGCTTGAAAATAGGTCAGAGGAAGGATGCTTATGTGGCAAACTCCGGAAAAAGCAAGTTGGGTGAGGTGAGATTTATAGTACCCTCTGAGGTTTTAATTCTGCTCCTGTGTGCATCCAGCCTGTACTCTAAAAGAAGCAGGCTGTCTCATGAAAAATATCCTGCCACAACATAATTAAGGTCTGTAGCATAATAAAGGTTCACAAAGAATCAAATAAAATTTTTGAGGCATTTTCTGTGTTCTTCCTTCTGAGATGAAGCCTTATGAACCTTTTCAGCTAAATCTTTCTACATATGAATTAATTTTTTTTAAAATAAGTAAAAATCAGAGTTTATTTTAACAGTAAGCTCCATGGAAACAGACCTAATTGCTACATTTTGGACATTAAGAAATTATTTTCAACTAAAGCTGAACATAGAATTACTGTGAACAACCACATAAGGTGATTGCTACCTCCAGGCAACCATGGCCTACACCAGCTTTTAGAAAAATGGGTAATCTAGTTGCTGTCAGAATACAACAGCTGTTCTAGTGGCATGCAACCAGAGTTTTCCTGAGGAATCTAAACTTAAAAACCAAAATAATAACTTGCAAGAGTTTGTAATTCAGCTGTTCATAGATAAGACTATTGTGGAACGAGAAAATCCACTTCTTCAGCCTACAGACTGAGTTAGTTGTGTGTTTTTTGCTTTTGAGGTTTTATTTAAGGGGGAGAATATTGCTTCACTCAAAGTATTCAGTTATTTGTTACTAATCCTGTACATTTCACTGAGTCTTTCTCCAGAATTTTATTGTTTCTATTTTCTGCCACACAGAAAATATCCACGAAGTAAGATAAGGACCGAGACAGAGAGACAGGAGGTTCCTTTACAATTACTACGAAGGGACACTGTGTAGCCCTTTAAAGACTGTATTTTGCTAGTCCAGCTCACATCCTCATTGCTCAGAAAATATATCGTGTCGACATATTGCGCCGCTGGGGTGTCAGATTCTTCAGTTCTTCCTCAGTTCTACCCTGTAGCCACTACTTAAGAGCTTTCCTAAGTTGGATACACCAACACACACACACGGGATTCTCCCCCCTTCTGCACACTCTTAATCCAGCTCCTTTCTTTAGCCAGACAACGGAACAGTAGATTTGTCACTAAAGGAGGTACAGTTTGCCTTCAATCATCTCAGAAGAGAGCTACCTTTAAAGCTTCTGTTTCTTTATGCCTCTGGCAGAAATAGTTGATAAATTTAATCTAAGAAATGAATTCCTGCTTATAACTGTTACTTGATAGATCTTATTATTCTGACAATTCAACAGAAACCACTCCTGCATGGTAGTTATTATTCTCACACAGTTCTAATCCATACTATGTAGCTTTTGTACACAGATTAGTACTTTATTATATATAAATTATATATTGTTTGTTTAATCTAATTAGGTATTTTGCAAATAAATACAGAGCAGAATTATACTACCTGAACATTAATGTAAAGGTTTGAATACTTAAAGAATGAAACAGTTGCTTACCAGAATTTTCTGTTGCATTAAATAAAACATCCAGTTGGCATCTTTATGTGTATCACATTTTCTTTCTGTAAAATATTTTGTGAAGATGCATGAGATAACATTAGAAGATAGTTGTTTATAATTCAAAAAATGTCCTGCTAATGCTGAAAGTATTGACATTTCTTCCTAAGGTTCTGACAGAAAATACAATACACTGTCTTATGTCAATTGAATAATTAGAGATTATAGTAATTCCTGCAAGGCTTTCATATGTGGCGCATTCTAAGAAAATTTCAAAAGAAGAAATTTGCATAAAGGTGTATGTCAGGAAAAACCAGGTGTCTCTTCTCCTACAACAATGACAAGCTAAAGAGAAAAAAATAAAACTCCTCTGGGGAAAAGTGTTGGCAATGCCCATGTAAATGTTGGGGAAAGCCTGAATTGTAAGTGGAGAAAGGACTTGTCATTATGCTCCACACCATGTAGGGGAAGTGGTATATTCAGACAATAATGGAGCATTTAGCATCCTTGGATTCAAATATGGTAATGAAAGAAAATGATAACCACTCACACTGATTTACAAGATCACTTATACAATTCTTAAGCAAAAATAACACCTTTCAAACATCAGTGACTTAACACCACTTCCCCTTTCCTTTTTCCTTTTAATATTGTGTATATATTTTATGTGCATTTTATATACATTTGTCAGGAGAATATTAATGTTCTGCTTTATGATTACCACCACCTTTCTAATCATTGCTTTTTATTATTCTTGTTCAGTACAGCTTAGCCGCCGAGCATGAGCAATGAAATGGGGGGAAAAAGAAAAGCAAATACTGTATTATATCATCATCTGGGGAGCGTGATTGTTTCTGCTGTGTTAATTTACACTAAAATCTATGACCCAGTGAGTCTGATTGATTGCCAAGGGCAGAAATACAGCCCCTGGCCTAGTTTATTTTGTGAACTGTAGCCTCAGATATCGCTGCAAGCCACAATGATATTGATTTGATATACACTAGATGGGTCTTTATGCTCTTTGGGAAATTTATTGTGCAGAGTCAGAACTCAGACAGATGGGGAGAAGCTGCTCTTTAAATTGAAGAGGGTTATCATGGTTTGACTCCTGGGTCACTCAGGTTACCGAGTGGCCTGGGTCGGAGCAGGCTCAAGGGATTAGTGCTCATCGGTTTTGAATGTCAAATCTCCTCAGCGGACTTGAGTTATTGCTAATAGGAACTTGCTTGGGCCTATAACATTTGGATGGCCTATAACTTAAACATCATAACCCTTTTTTCATGTCATAGTCCTTTAAATTATGGCTGAGCATGCCACCTCTGCTCTGGACGTTTAGCAAGAGATGGCTGTGTGTTATAAAGAAACTTGCCTCCAAGGTGGACTTCACCATTACAGCTCTGCTCCGCAGGAGAGCTGTACCCCCACGCTCCAGTGTCCACAGCCATGTCCCCTGCCTTGTGGCTCACTCCCTGTCACCACCCTGGCTTTGCACGGGAGATACAGAATAGTGCAAGCTAGAGAATAGCTCTACTTTTCCCTGAATTCAGTATTTTTCCTTCATGAGGGAAGCAGAGGAGGAGGTGTGGGTAAACTTCAGGTTGTGGGACAAAAAACCCTGCCATGGTGGGAAATCACACATTCTTTGGCAGTGAGTGAATGAGGAAAACAAAAGGGCTTCTAAACTGGGATAAGGATTTAAGAGATTTTTCTACATAAAACAAGACCAGGTCTGCTATGATTAGCCTAAGCCTGAACAGCATTTTCACTTAAGCACTGCTAATTGTTAACCAATATTTCATGCTACAATAAATGCTGAAGAGACCAGGAAAAATAATATCTACGAATTTAAAGGAAAACATTATTCTATATTTCATAATACACCCAAACCTTTTAATTACCAAAGCAGAATCTCACTATATTTTAATGGGTATCTCTGACAGAGTTATAAACTGTACACAGCCCATATTTTCACATTCAGTGTTTGATACATTTCCTTTGAGATCAAAAAAAGGATTTTCAGTCTCATTCAGAGAGGAAGGGAATTAACCTGAAGGAAGTCCTATGTATCCAAGAGATGGGAGAGGGCTCTGTGCTGCCATTATGGTGGGAAAGGGAAATCTGGTTTTTTACAAGTAGCTTCTGGCTTCCTATGTACAAAAATTAAGAGTTCTCTCTTTTTCTCTTCAACTAGTATATGATTCACACAGGACCGGGAGAAAGTCAAGTTTGTTTTTCTTAAGCAGCTGTTTCCTTTTCTTGATCTGATTTGGTGCAACTGGGAATCAATATTTCAAAGGAAAAAAAGTTGTCTGCAAACTAAAATTGCAACACTTATTTCCAATAAAATAAAAGGGAAAAAATAAAATTAAAAGCCTTCTAGAAACACACATATATTCCATCCCATTTTGCATACCTATACAAAACAAAGACATCTCATGACATTAATGGTAAATGGCTTAGCCTAGTCTTTTGGACTTGGCAATACACTGCAGCTCTAGCTGTGGATTACAGATATACTATTACCATTTAAATATAATACTGCCTGGCTTGTATTCTGGTCTGAATTTCCTGGGATTTTATTCTTCATTTGAAGTGAATACTAATTGAGAAAGTTACACATTTATATAGCTCCTGAAGAGTAACACCCACTTCACCTATCTCTCTCTTGTAAATTAATATGTAGCAGATGGTGAGCTGAGATAGTTTGACAGCCTACTTACAGCACCATCACTTTAACCTCTATATGAAAAAAAAAATCCCATTAGCTTTTCTGCTGTTGGGCTCTTAACCCCCCAAAGTATCCTTAGTTATCATATCATGGGATTTTCTGCAATGCCAAGGAAGAAAATAATTAAAGATACCCTCTTCCATTGAAATGCTTGTTCTAATTTTACTGGGCATATCTTTTCCTCTTAACTTCTCCAATAATTTCAATTTAAATCTTCATTTAGAATGAGATTTTTCTTCCAAGGGGATTTTTTTTATCTTCAGGGACAACTTAGAGCACTGCAGAAGCAAACACAGAAGCCCTTCCATATATTATGATTAATGTGGTGTAAGGAGCTCCCCTTGCTAGAAATGCAGAATCAAAGGAAGCAGAGCCCATAAGTAGAATTTAAATTCAATACACATTGGAATCTTATGGTTCAATTCAAAGTGGCTCTAAAGGAAATAATTAGACACTCATCAAGGCTTTCAGTAAGTAACAACTTTCCCTAAGAAGGGCCTGCTCAAAGTCTTCATTCAAAGTACTCAGTCACTTTTTTCCCCTCCACTTTTTCCAATAGAGAAAGAAGAAGGAGTTTTTGAAGATTTGGGAATCTTTATTAGAACCTTTAGGTTTAAATCTCCCTTAAAATAAATGGTCTAATTGAATGTTTTCTTCTGATGGGCTGATAGAAGTGTTTTATTTGTTGCAGAATACAAATGTATAGATCATTGTCAGAGATTTGCAAAGTCATTGATAGTGTGTATTTAAGACTCTTCCACATGGACTGAAACAAGATATTGCTCACTCCCACAGCATTGTTCACATTCTGTTGTTTGGGGTTTAGAAGTGTAAGAGAAAATGCTCAGTGACTCTGACAAAATATCTGGGCTGGAGGCCTCACACGTGCAAGATAACAAGAATGTCCCATAATTTGCGAGCTTGATAGTACATGATTGTCTTAGGCCACTGTGTTCACAGGATCCAAAATGTCGCCTTAATCCTTGCACATGGATGAAAACTTTACTAGTATTAGAGTTTGATTTCTGTTCAAATCTCCTATTACATGAGAGTGTGAATGGAAATTTTCAGTTTCATCATTCATCTCCACAGCTCTTCTTGACTCTGGTAATTTTACTACACTCACATACACCCAAACCCAGGCACAAATAGATTTAGTCGTTTTTCCCTCCTCACAAGTATTTACAAAAACAAAATGCTGACTTACACACGCATATACTAAAGACTGTCTCATTCTGACATACAGAGAAGGAATTGACATTAAAAATATCACAGATGCTTTGTTTGGATGTCTCTTTCCTTTCCATTGTGAGTGAATGTAAAATGTGTCTGCCCTCATGTCTGATGCCTGAAGACCAGGGATGTTTCAAGCTATCACCACATCAGGGGCATCACCTGTGGCGCAGTCAGAAAAATGTCCTCTTTTTGAATATTTTTGAAGTCGCTTGTGCAGTATGAAGAACTTTTTTCTCTGGATAACTATTTCACCAATGAAGGGCAAGAGAAATTGTAAAGTATACTCACAGGACACCCAAACCAGCTCTAACCCTTATAAACTACGTGGAGTGATTGCGACTGTTGTATTCACATTGTTGTATAATTATATTTCCTGAGTCTCATACCTTCTGGGTGGCTTTCTCATGGCAGATCTTCACAGCAGTGGTGTTGTTGCTTCTCGGTCAGGGCTCCTCTCCTCAGGCTCTCCCTGACCACCCCGCCCCCTTTTATCTCAGCTCTTTCCATGGGCTACAGCTGCTGCCCAATCAAGGACATCACAGCTGCAGCCCATTTACAATGACTAGAACCAGGGCGGGGTCACTAATACAATAGAGAGATCTTTCACTGCCATACATACAATACATAAGTTAACTCAGGCCCCCACATTTCCCCCTTTACTTTTACTTACTTTACAATTACAATATGTATATCTGTCCCAGCTCCCAGGCTGCCACAGCTCGCAGCTGTCTTTTCTTCTGTTCCAGCTCTCAGGCTGCCAGCTCTCAGCTGTCCTATCTTCTGTTCCAGCTCTCAGGCTGCCACAGCTCGCAGCTGTCTAGTCCCAGCTCTCTGGCTGCTACAGCTCATACATAGAATATATACATATTCCCCTTTTTTTTTTCCTTTTTTTTTCTTTTTTTTCTTTTTTTTTTTTTTTTTTTTTTTTTTTTCTTTTTTTTTCTTTTTTTTACTTTTTTTTTTTTTTTTTTTTTTTTTTTTTTCTCTTTACTTCTAGCAACTTTATAACTACAATACACATATTTATTTTAGCTCTCAAGCTGCTACAGCTCGCAGCTGTCTTTAAACACACACACAAATCCCTAGATGTTCTATATTTTAGAGTCCCAGCTCTCAGCTGTCCTGAATACATACTTTACAGTCCCAGCTCTCGGCTGTCCTTTCTTCTGGAGTCTCAGCTCTCGGCTGTCCTTTCTTCTGTCCCAGCTCTCTGGCTGCCACAGCTCGCAGCTGTCTTTACTTCTCGAGTCCCAGCTCTCTGCTGTCCTTTCTTCTGGAGTCCCAGCTCTCTGGCTGCCACAGCTCGCAGCTGTCCTATCTTCTGTCCCAGCTCTCTGGCTGCCACAGCTTGCAGCTGTCCGGGGGATTCCATACCTTCTTTCCTTGGCTGCATGTTCGAATCACGTCGGGGTCACCAGAATGTTGTATTTACATTGCTGTACAATTATATTTCCTGAGCCTCGTACCTTCTCTCGATGGTTTTCCCATGGCAGATCTTCCCAGCAGTGGTGTTGCTGCTTCTCGGTCAGGGCTCCTCTCCTCAGGCTCTCCCTGACCACCCCGCCCCCTTTTATCTCAGCTCTTTCCATGGGCTACAGCTGCTGCCCAATCAAGGACATCACAGCTGCAGCCCATTTACAATGACTAGAACCAGGGCGGGGTCACTAATACAATAGAGAGATCTTTCACTGCCATACATACAATACATAAGTTAACTCAGGCCCCCAGATACACATTCACTCAGCCCCCTACATTTCCCCCTTTACTTTTACTTACTTTACAGTTACAATATACATATCTGTCCCAGCTCTCAGGCTGCCACAGCTCGCAGCTGTCTTTACTTCTGTAGTCCCAGCTCTCAGGCTGCCACAGCTCGCAGCTGTCTTTACTTCTGTTCCAGCTCTCAGGCTGCCAGCTCTCAGCTGTCCTATCTTCTGTTCCAGCTCTCAGGCTGCCACAGCTCGCAGCTGTCTAGTCCCAGCTCTCAGCTGTCTAGTCCCAGCTCTCTGGCTGCTACAGCTCGCAGCTGTCTTGAATACATACATAGAATATATACATATCCCTCTTTTTTTCCTTTTTTTCTTTTTTTTTTTTTTTTTTTCTTTTTTTTCTTTTTTTCTTTTTTTCTTTCTTTTTTTTTTTTTTTCTTTTTTTTCTCTTTTTTTCTTTTTTCTCTTTTTTTTTTACTTCTAGCAACTTTATAACTACAATATACATATCTATTTTAGCTCTCAGCTGTCCTTACACATATCTGTCCCAGCTCTCAGGCTGCCACAGCTCGCAGCTGTCTAGTCCCAGCTCTCTGGCTGCCACAGACATACCTGTCCCATCTTCTGGAGTCCCAGCTCTCTGCTGTCCTTCCTTCTGGAGTCCCAGCTCTCTGGCTGCCACAGCTCGCAGCTGTCCTTTCTTCTGGAGTCCCAGCTCTCTGCCGTCCTTTCTTCTGGAGTCCCAGCTCTCTGGCTGCCACAGCTCGCAGCTGTCCTTTCTTCTGGAGTCCCAGCTCTCTGCCGTCCTTTCTTCTGGAGTCCCAGCTCTCTGGCTGCCACAGCTCGCAGCTGTCTTTACTTCTCGAGTCCCAGCTCTCTGCTGTCCTTTCTTCTGTCCCAGCTCTCTGGCTGCCACAGCTCGCAGCTGTCCTATCTTCTGTCCCAGCTCTCTGGCTGCCACAGCTCGCAGCTGTCCTATCTTCTGTCCCAGCTCTCTGGCTGCCACAGCTTGCAGCTGTCCGGGGGATTCCACACCTTCTTTCCTTGGCTGCATGTTCGAATCACGTCGGGGTCACCAGATGTTGTATTCACATTGTTGTATAATTATATTTCCTGAGTCTCATACCTTCTGGGTGGCTTTCTCATGGCAGATCTTCACAGCAGTGGTGTTGTTGCTTCTCGGTCAGGGCTCCTCTCCTCAGGCTCTC
The DNA here is from genome assembly GCF_035770615.1 of Melospiza melodia melodia. Lineage (NCBI taxonomy): Eukaryota > Metazoa > Chordata > Aves > Passeriformes > Passerellidae > Melospiza > Melospiza melodia. Next base: position 111,318,357 of record NC_086194.1, on the reverse strand, counting down.
CCTGACCACCCCGCCCCCTTTTATCTCAGCTCTTTCCATGGGCTACAGCTGCTGCCCAATCAAGGACATCACAGCTGCAGCCCATTTACAATGACTAGAACCAGGGCGGGGTCACTAATACAATAGAGAGATCTTTCACTGCCATACATACAATACATAAGTTAACTCAGGCCCCCACATGCGACTGCCATTCCCAACGAAGCATTGCGAAGGCACAGACCAGAGCAGCTGGCCGGGGAACTGGAGCGGCACGGAAAAGTCATGAGCCTCAAACTGGGAAGGATGAATTTCACCTCAGCAGGCCCTTAACACAACCAGCGCACAGACCCCCAGTTACTTTGGCCTCATATGAGTGAAGGAGATTGAATTTCACCCAGAGAATTAGAAATACAAATAAACATTTTATTAAATAATTAGAGCCCATAATTGTGGATTACCTTTCATTTGTATTAGAGGAAGGCCTGGTATGGGCAGACCCCAGAATCTTGTTTGGTGTTTATGTCACATCTGATTTTTAACAGACATTTCAGAATTGTTTATTTTCTTTCATTCTATTTCTTTTTCTATTAAAATTGATTCCAGATATCAGAAAAATAATTAATTTCTCCTCACCCTATATTGGGATAGCAGGCTGAAACAGCAGATCAAGAACAACTTTAATTTTCTTTCTAATAAGAAAATACTTTACTTATTTAATTGTTAACTTTTAATACTTTCTCTTTGTAAGTCTGAGAGGTAACCAAAACATTTTTAGCTGTTTCCCCAGTTTTATGTACTATGGAGAAAGTCAGTAATGTCCCTTAACACACGTCCAAGTAACATAATAAAGTCCCCATATTTCAGAACAGCAATGTCAGCAGGAGGCTTAAATATGACTTTGAAATGCTTTCAATCCCTTGTTTTAAATAAGGTAATTAGGTCATGATTTTTAATAACACTTAGCGTACTTGTGGCTGATTAAAACTTTATTCGTTATTTGAAAAATCTAATTTGGATATCTCAGTTCAAATTTTTAGATGAAGCTTTGCTAAAAGACTTTGAGCTGCTATCTTTTACATAGGGCTGGCACTGTGGTTTCCCAGAACTCAGTCACTCTTGGAGAAGGTGAAAAGATTCCATTTCTGGGGAAAAATGCTCCTAGCCAAATTTTTCCAGAATTTCCTGTCTGGATGGGGAGATAGTGAGTTGTCTATTGCTGCAAATAGCCCAGGTTTGTGAATTGCAAGCTGAGCAAAGCACTTTAAAAGAACAAAGTCTACTGCGAGGGTTGTGCCCAGGACCAACGTATTCTTCAAGCACTTGGGGATGGTCTTGAAGGCAAGAATCAGATTAAAGAAGTCAACTGAGGCCCCAGACCTAATGGTGAGCTTTTAAATGGAGAAACAGAGGCCTTAATAATTTTTTATGGCCATGATTATTTTTCTATTTTTAATTTATGCAACAAGGAATGGATAGAACAATGCCACCTGTAGCACTACTGATAACACTTCAAATCTCCACCTAAACTTGAAAATGCAGCCTTTGTGATGAACCATTGTGGCTATTCAGAGGTGCATCCACTGGAGTTACCTGACAAGAATGGCTTTACCATTGCTTAAAGTGTGAATGAAGGCATTAGCCAAGTGCATGTAAAATTCAGAAATAGTACTAACAGACTGAGATGAACTTGTATAGTCTTCTGCGTAAAATAAGCTTGCCCAAATCACCCTTTCTGATGTTTTTTTTTTTTGTTGTTGCTGTTGTTTTGTTTGTTTGTTTGTTTGTTTGTTTGTTGTGGGGAAAGAAAAGAATAAAATAAAAAGTCAGTCACCAAGCAATATTTTAAAACCACTTACATTAAAGGACATATATGTATTTTCACTACTGAAAAGGTGTTTCCTTTTTCACCCTGAATTAACTAAGGTTTAACTTTTAGCCATCTGATCTTATTATAGTTTTGTCTGATAGATCAAAGAGCACTGTGTTATCAAATTTCTCTTTGTCTCAGTGTAGCATCATACTGGGAACTCTTGTTCGGTTGATTATCTCCCATTGACCTTGCCTTCACCCCAAGAATCCTTTTCATCATCACTACTTTATCCAGTACAGTCCCCCAACCATAAATGTGTCCTTCATTCTTTGGGAGTACATGTAGGTTTTTACAACTTGCTATATTAAAATGACCTCATGTTGCCAAGCAAGCCAGATAGTTCTGCAGTAGTGACTCGCCTTCTTCATTATCTTCTGTACCTGCTGCTTTTCTGCCACCTGCAAACTTTTATGGGTTGCTATTTAAAGTTGTCTTCTATATCATTGATAAAAATAAAATAAAGACTAGAACTATTTTTTTCAGACCTCATTTAGAAGCAGTCCTACTGGTTAGCTAGTTTTTAATCCATTTAATATATCACATGTTGATTTTGTACTGCTCTCATTTCTTAATCAAAGCGTTGTGTTGTAATAAATGGAATGCTTCACTGAAACCTCAGTACTCTGTATCAACTTGATTATCTTTAGCAACCAAATTTCTAATCTTATTAAAAATATATTAAGTTACCTTGATAAAATCTATTTCTGATACACCCATATTGACTGAGACTAGTTTTTTTTTAACTCTCTTTTGATTCTTTGTACGTTCAGTCTCCTATCAGCCATCCCATCATCTTTTTCCAGTGTTATTATGAGAGCAGGCCTGCAGTTACTGACATCATCCAATTTTCCCTTTTTAAATATCAGTACTTCAGTGGCCTTCTTCTAGCCTTCAGAAAACCTCAGTATTTTAAGAACTACTAAAAAGCAACAATAATAATACAAAAAAATTAATTCCTTCAGATTATTTGAAGCAAATATTTAAGGTTACTGATCTCAAATTGCCCAATTTTAAAGACCACTTAAGAATTCTTTGCTTTAATATGGAGGTTGAATATATGTCACGATCAGGAGATGATTAACAATTCACCCTGTTTCTCCTCACGACACAGCGCATTGCTGTATTAATATTTACACACCTCCCATTACCATCTGATAATTCCCTTTATTCTGAAACTACTAATAGACAAAATCTTCTGTCTATATCTTAGCTCTTTTGGTCAATGATTTTTTTTTTAATTTTATTCTTTGCTTCTGTCTCAGTTTTAGGCAGTTATTAGTTTATGTTCGTTGTTCTTCATTTCTCCTTCCCTTTACCTTAATCTTGTTTCTGTATTACTGTTCAGTTCCCTTTCTTTATAGTTGCCTTCCTTTCCCCACTAAACCAGGCTCTTTATTAAATCCACATAGACCTTTCTATCAGGTATGGAAGTGGTTTTTGGACATCCAGTAAAAGATTGTTTAACAGTTCCAAACTGCCATTTACACTTTTCTCTTTGATTCCTCTCTCTGGCTTGATATGTCTTTTAATTATTTTCAGTTATGTGAAATGGTACTTTAAAAGCACCAAGTACATATATTGCATTTTGGATGCCGTTCTGACTAGTCTAGCCAGCCTTTCTCCAAGAACATTGATTTCTCTTCTACTGAGATGGAAGCCATCCAACCCCTGCAGCACGATATCACAGATGGCAAAGCATTTTTTTAAAAAAGAAAATCTTTTCTGTGTATGACTTAATTGATTAGCTATTAAAGGTATTACTGTAAATTCATTGCTGTCTGGATTTTTTGCTTTGCATTTCCTTTCTCTGTTGTTACAGGATATGTAACCTCTGACAGAAATATTCTACTCTTTCAGCACTTGCTTTAGCGCCATTAGGAGTTGGCAAAGTGGAATGTCCTGTCTAGAACAGTGATCATATCACTTGAAGGACTGGTTTAATCTTATTAATCTCAGAATCACTTTTCATCTCCTGGCTCTCCCAAGACAGAAAAACTCTATTTGTATGCAACATGTCCCATGCATAATGCAATCTCTTAAGGAAAGAGCCCCATTCCACAAATCATGTCTGAACTATGTGAATATAATTTGTCAGATGGGTGCTCAGAGGTTTTTCTGTCATTTTCATACTGATAAAATGACTGTATAACTTTAGCCATGATGAGTTTACTCTGGGACTCTGTTACTGAGACCTTTCTCTGGGTTAAAATTCTTCAATGTCGGAAGGAAAATCTACAAGATGATTCCTAAGCGTACCGCAGGAGTCTGAAGCTCCTACCCTAGTGGACTAATGCTCAGCCAGCACAGCCAGTGGAGGCCAAGAAGGCAATTCAGTTCACCCTAAAGTACCTCTCTTTTCTCAGTAATGGTTAGTATAATACACTAAAAAATTAAACCCCAAGACAGATGAAGATAATGGGGCATTTTTGAAACTGAAAAATGCCAGGGAAGACTTGGAACTTTTTCACTATTATCTTGTGGTTAAGCTCACAGCAGAAAGAACTTCCCAGTTCTCTCATGAACTTGCTTTACCTAATGCTTGATTTGACAAAAACTTCAGTGTAGGTCTATGGCTAACACAACATCATAAAAAAAAATCCTTGCGATTTTAGTGTCTGAAAGCACATGCATAAAAATGGCTACAACCATGAAGTGAGAAATGACATTTCAGACAACTTTAATAATGCATTGCTCTTGACTTACATTGCTTATCAGTTACTTGGTAGCACAGCAAAATATTAGTGTGTTAGGGGATCTTGATTTTAATTTTCATTAGGAAGGAAAATGAACCAAGATAATGTTAATGAAGCCAGCACTGGGGGTTTCCCACCTGAATGTCAGCATTGTTTCACATCTAAGAATTAATGCACTTATTTTAAGAACTTATTCCACTTTTGGAGGAAACAGCAAGATAGGTATGGAACAGCTACTGTCTGGAGAATCACTTAAAGTATTTAATGATCCAGGTGATTTTCACTGTTCTAATAAACTGTAAATAATATAATTTCTGGCCCTTCTGAAATGAGACAGTTAAAGCTTGTACAGTATGTAGCTGTTACATTGCATTTGATTTAGGCAAAAGAACTATAGTAGGAAAATTTGTGAGGCCAGGTGCAAAGTTTATAATCACAGAAGACATTAAAGAGCCATTTCAGTGCTCTCCTACTTCCTTTAATTTTTATGCCTGAGGAACATATCCATAACAGCCTTATCTTTCTGAGCTTAATGCCAGCCTGGAGACTGCACTCCTGCTGAAAGCAAAGAGATTTATTTCTCTGATTCCTAACTCAATGTTTATTTCTTCCTTCACTGTACCTCTTAGGTCTTCTTTAACTTGATCATTTCCTAGGCTTCTACAGCATAAGTCAGACTTCTCTACCTACTGCAGTTTCTATGCATCTTTTGTCACAAAAATTAGAGGCTCACAACGAAATATGTTCAAATTTCAAATATGGCAAAAGCTACATTTGGCCCTTATCAAAATTGGAAAACTTACCAGGCCAGACCAAGTTACTTGTTCATTGATAGCTGCTGAGACCTTCAGACCTCTTTTCCCACGTTTACACATGAATCAGCATTTCAGAAATTTTATGTTGATTTACTTTCTCACTCTAAACAAAGCTTAGAAATTCAGAAATTACAGATATTTTAAATTAAAACAATGCAGACTGAAATATAATGTCATCAGGCTGTGTTATAGATTACATGGCTTTCACCAACTTCTGTTCATTATAACATAATGATCACAAATCTTTTTTGGTAGAGGCTGCTTTCTAACTTTGAAAGTTGGTATGGTTTTTAATAGCTTTGCCAGGGTTTCTGACCCTGGACCCTAGATTCAGACAGCCTTTCTTCTGTGCACCTACAGTGGTCATCAGTGTTACTGCACAATGAGCTGTATATGATGGAAATCACTACATTTATCTCACTAATTAATCCCTCTTTTCACTTTCAATCACTTTAGACTCAGTCTGGTTTTTGCACAATATCGTTAAAACCCAAGTCCCATTTAAAAAAAAAGAGCACAGAAATCTATGTCTTATTGACAGCCAGCATGATTTAGCTTGCTCAGTGTCAGATTTGAAGCTGCATTCGGGCACTTATGTGCCAAGCTAGCCTTTCAGAAATAGCTAAATACTGAACCGCACTAATCAAACTGTCAAAACACTACACAAGGGCACTTTCTAGACCCATTCAGTAAAGATTCCTTTCTAGCTTGTTGATTACCTAATGTGCATAGCAATCATACAGGTATTCCAAAAGTTCAAAACACATGCCTGAGCAAAGGGAAAAACAAGAAAAAAGCTATTTGGAAGGAAGACATCTCCAGGTGTCTGCATTCCTCTCCAGGAACAGAGAACATCTGCAGAAGTGAGACAGAGTGGGGGTAACTTCAAGAAAACATGGCACTAAGTGGAAGGATTAATCTTCTTCAAACTTCCTTTGCCTCTGTTCTTCCTGATGTAAACTCTCCTGGCCTGTCATTTGCAGGAGGATTAAGTTGATATTCCTGTTTTGAATCACGCTACTGGAAGATGTTTGACCTCCTTCTGTGTAAAAGTTGATGGATCATTTTTAATAAATCTGCTTCCAACTGGGCTACACAATAAGGGTGCAAGGGAATGAAACCTGGGGGTAAGCAGAGAGGGTACAAGAGCATATGGAAACTTTGTATAAAACTTATGATGTTAACATGACTTCTTTCACCTAAGGAGAACCTATAAACTTACCTATTTTCTCAGCCTACAAATTCCTTGGTATTTCCCTGGGGACGGCTGAATGGTTCAATTCAAAGGATTTTTTTAATTCTTGTAACTCTAATCTTCATCATTATTTCTAATTCCTCAGTACGAAAGTAGAAATATTGATGATCTAATACGTTTTACAGAGCAGCACACAGCCTTCTTTATGGCACTTACATCATTATGTAATATATTATAAAGCAACTTGCATGTTGTAAAACTCATTAAAAAGATATATTTTTTTCTCTTAGCTTGAGTTCACGATGGCCAAAATTGAGGTGGAAAGCTATTAAAGTTCCAGAAATCCTAGCAGTACACGTTCCTTTCAAATGTTCTTTTCTGCCCTCTTGCTTGGTGTTTTCTGTCACATTTTCAGTATTTCTGATGTGGGTCTATTGAGAGGTAATTTCTCAGCACGGCAGCTGAAGTAAGACTCCGATGGGATTAGTAACCCAACCTTATAAATTGTTACCTGGTTTCTGTCATTTACGCTGATTTGGTCAGGACAGTTGCTAACTGAATGGAAGTGGTGTAAACCAAAGTGAAAAAAGAATGATACTGAAATATAATATAAAATATAAATTAAACTTTTGTCATAAATGATTGGATAGATTTTAAAACTTGTCAGTGCTTTATTGACCGTGAGCTACTAGGCACTTTGTCTGGGAAAGCTCCAGAAAAAGGTAGCACATTGAGCATTTTTAAAATTGATTTAGTGTTTTTAGGCTCTTACTGTTTTCAGCACTTCTCAGGTTCCTCTGTCTGCTACTTTCTTGTATGCTGTCTATGCACATCTCGTGCTGATTTTGTGGGATTTTTTGGCTGCAAAAGTAGACAATTACCAGGGCACATGCTTAGCGCTCTAGTGGCTGGGAAAATTAGGGACTGTCATTACATTGAAACACCAGCAGGAACACAGTTCAGTTCTGTCCCCGTTGAAACTAGTTGATTTCAGAAGAGCTGTGTTTCAGACGCAGACTCTAATTTGTTCTGCTGAGAATGGCCACCCCGCCAACAGCATCCTACTTCAGTTGTAATTTAAGAACCAGCATAGCCTGTCAAGCCTAGCAGCGTGGAGGCATATCCTGCTTTTGCAAGGGTGGAGCAGACGTTGCTTAGCTGAGAGCAGCAGCTCCCTGTTCTCTGTGCTGGTCAGGCCAAATTGTAATACCAACTTGCTCATACAGGCAACACCAAAATGTTATTGTTGTGTCTTCAGCTTAAAATGGAGATAAGCAGAAGTTAAAAGACAAGCTGTGTTGCACAATTAATTTACATACTTTCTCAGTCATTTTTTAATGAGTTTACTGAAGAGATCTGGTCTTCACCTGAGCACATAAACACCCTCTCATTCACTACCTGAATACTCCAGGTTTCTACATGAATAGGATGGGAGGACAGGAATAGGACAGGAAGCAAAACCGAGGTGAGTCTTTTCACTTGCCCAAGCCTTTGCTGTTGAGATTAATTTCTTACTGACAGTCAGAAAAAAACATAAACTCCAGGTATTCAGAGAAGAGCAAAAGCAGAGGTATAAAGCATGTCTTTACGTAGGATTCCCCTTGGTGGACAGGGAGATAAATGATGAAACATATTGCAGCATATTTAGAACAGGAGTTTTGTTTCTGCTTTCTGGGAAATATCACTGCTGATTAAAAGCAATGCAGCTGCTTGGAGAGCAAAATAGATCCAATAAACTACAGGCCATACCCTCTCAGTGCTAATTAAGGTGTTAATTAAGAAATGTTATCTTGAGGAGGTGTAATTGAGGGAAGGAATTCTTCACACATTTTTGTGTACCAGTAAACCAGGGATAAGAGATGGTAGTATTTTCAATCCTGAGTTTTTTAATGAGAAGATGGATGCAATTTATTGCTTTAACTAACCACCCTGCATATAGAGCCATTTGATTAAAAAAAACCCCCACCTCCACCTATTGATACAAGAAGTCCAGTCTTTGTGACTGTAAGGAGAAGAAGGGGTACTTTTATGATTTTTCTCACTGCTTGGTTTGTATCAGTCAAAATGAATTTTGGGACTGTGGTAGATCTCCCCGACAGCTGCCTCAGCAGGAAAGGTGTTTTGGTGGTTCTCAGTCTCCCTATATCATCATGAAGCAAAAAAGTCACTTCACCTCAAAAGACAAGTGAGTACAAGGGAGACATCTTATGCTTCCTTTCATGTTCTGCTAAACCTGACAGATAGGAAACCTGTGGATTTGAAGAGATGGGATAAATTATCTGTTTTGAGCTTTCACAACTAATAATAACTGTGCTAATTTTCCATAAAAAATTATGATTCTGGTCTGAATTGTATCCCCATATGTAATGGATATACATATAATAAAAATCATAGAAAGACTACTGTTCAGGTGAGGGTTGGGGCGTGATGAGTAAAAACAAAAAGATCACACTAAACACCCATAATTTCCCCTGCCTATAAAATGGAAACTGGCCCACACAGTTTGCCTCTTTTATTTTTATGTTGTTTTTTTTTTTTCTCTGCAGTTCTCTAATCCATGTCAATCTCCAGTAACTCGACTGCAGCTAACTGAGTCAAACAAGATTTATGCGGTGCAACTGAGGCTACAAAACGTTTCAAACACAATTTTTATACAGATGTAATGGCTTTAGGATGCCTGCAAAGAGGCTGCTCAGATGGAGCTGAGTTCAAGCCAGTGTCCTGCTCCCTGGAATTGGTGCCTATTGCAAGCCCCTGAGATGGGACACTCAATTTCCTTTCCGATGTGACCCATCTGTAGACACCTTTTTTTTGATTCACTGGAAGGATGGGAATTGCTTCTACTATCCTCCTTCTCCTTTGTGAGACCATTGCTCTGCTGAGAAGCCTGTTTAGGAATCAGGTTATCTCCCGGCCTCTGTTTTTCTCCACACAGGCCTGTGTCAGGCTAACAAGCCTTTTATTACTTTTTTTTTTTCCTTTTGACATTGGCTTGGAAGCTGGCCGGTTTCATTTATTTATTTATTTATTTGTTAGTTAGTTAGTTTATTTATTTATTTAACTGCGAACGGCTTTCTCCTATTTATTTCCCAGCTCCTGTCAGCACGGCTTAGCTGCGACTCACCCTGCCGCCCAGGAGAAGTTTCTCCTCCCTCTGTGCCCCGCTTCCTCAAGAATCCTCCGCTGTGCGGCAATTAATTAAGAACAAGGGTAAAAGCTCGCAGTGCTGGCTCCGGACGATAGCAAAGGCCGGAGGAAATGCCACAGAAGGGGATTTTTCCTCCTTCCATGGGGCCGGCGCGGCGCCGCTGTCCCCGCCACGGCCACCCCTCGCCCGCTGCACCGCGGGCGGCCTGTAGGGGGTGCAAGAGCTCCACTGAAGCCGCGCCGGCCCCTCAGGGCAGCCCCCGCCCGGACCCGGCCTCCATCGCCCCGCGGAGCCCTGCGACCCCTGGGCCCGGCCCTGGCAGCGGGCAGCGCTCCGGCACGGGTCGGGCCGGCTGTCCTAAACCCGCAGGTGCGAGTGAGTCCTCAAAGGGGAGCGAGCCGCTGCTCACCCCGCGGCTCTGTGCGACCCGAACCCCCCGCCCGCCGCAGGAGCACGGCGAGGGTCGCTTCGGCGGGGTGCGGGAGAGGGGGGTCTGCCCCGGCAAGGAGTGGCGAACTAGTTTCTTCCCCAGGAAAGAGTGATCGAGGGTGTGTTTGCCATGCAGGGGGAGTAAAAATTTAAAAAAAGGGGGAGAAAAAAAAGGAAACGAAAAAGGGAAACAAAGTAATGTGTGTATAAATGTATATGTGTGTGTGTGTATATGTAAATATATATAATGAGAAAGCACTTTTAATGAGGATTTTGTTTACAATTATAATTTCAGTTAGTATTTTCTCTTATCTTGGGGGTTCTATGAAAAATGTCTATCCCTCTTTTTTTTTTCCTTTTTTTTCATTTATTTTTTCCTTTTTTTTTTCCCCCTTGTGTATTACCGTTGCTATTGCTGTGTTTTTAAGCAGCGGTACATTTCAGTGTGGAACTCCGCGCTGCCTTAATGCCGCTGAGGAGCCCGCTCCGCCTAAGTGATTGTCACTCAAATTAGTCCCATTGTTTTGTGATATATAAGTCGCCTTCTATACTGCCTGGATTAGTCAGTTCAATGGCAGTGACAAACATGGATTGTTTGTTGTCAGAGAGGGGATTCTCACATGGGAAAACACATGTACATCCAGTCGGGACACATGCATTTCTCACCAGAGGGAGAGGGGGAGAGATTTAGCAAACTGGTATTTATTGCTTGTTCTTGCATGCGTGTTTTGTGCGTTGGGTATCACAGCTTGACAACAGGAAATAAAGTATTGAAGAAGTGTTTGGGCACGTAAAGATGTAGCTCTCAAAGGATTAACAGAGCTCCTCGGCAGTTAAAAGTATGAACTGATTATTTATAGCTCTGAATTTTGTAACACTGAAATTAGGGTTAAGCCTGAAAATAACAGGTACAAAAGGGAAGATCCAAATCTGTGCAGCCTGAGTTGGCAACCTATAAAGGGAACTAAAGCCAACGGAAGCTGTGTGAGGCACTTGAAAAAATCATTTTGTTCCCACAGAAGTGCAAAAGCATCAGGGGAGAAAATTAATTCAATACTTGTATTGCATGATACAATATCAAATAATTAGGAAGAAGGTTAAGAAACATTATAGGGAGAGGACTTCCCCAATTAAACATATTTAACAAAACTGATAATCTTATGATGGTATATTATAGTAATTTTCTTAAATATTTTCAGTCTAAAAAAAGATTTTTTGCAATATGCTAACTTTAATATTTGCTATGGTCTAAAGTGTAATTCTCTGAAGTAAATTAATTTCTTAATGTGTATCAATACAGTCTATTTGGAAAAAGATAAAAAAAAAAACACCTAACAAAAACCCAGTCAATTTCTCCTCACTGTTATTCGTAATTTTATTCCAGAAGAAAATTATGAATTCAGAAAAGCTTCCAGAAATTGGTTTTCTGTAGGTAAGCAAAGCTGGAAGAGTCATCTCTGCAAATCTGTAGTGCCTTCAGTTTCTCCAAGATTCCTGTTGAATAATTAGGTAAAAACAAACAAACAAACAAACAAAACAGTTAAAACAGTTTTTGGCTATCAGAACAAGGGAGATCTTACTTTAACATTAAAAGAGGCCTCAGAAACTTTTACGTTAAATGCTCTGTTATCTCTCTCACAGAAAATGGATTTTCTCAAAACTGATCAGACCAAAACCTAAGTGAATAGTCTAAATAAATTTTCCCCTGTGCTTTTCTTATTTTCCCTTTTGCAAAAACTTCCTGTATTCTCTTCTTTAATAAATACTTTCAAAAAGCCCCTTCTGTTTTAATCTAGCATATTTTCATACACTAGAAAACAAATGCATTTGCTGTGGTCATTTGTATAAAAAAACTAGATATCAAATCAGTAAAATAAAAACCAAATCACTTTATACTCTGTTTCTTTGGGTTTTCAAAACTATGCAAAACCACTGGAATTTAATTTTTTTTCCCCTCTTGATTGCAAATCCATTACAGAAATTTTTTTTCCCTTCCTAGGTAAATAAGAAATTTGATCCATTTATCAACATGAGGATAAGGCAAGGAATAAAAAGAGGAATGGAGTTCCTGGGTCTGTCTGTTTGAATCAACAGGACTGGTGCAGTATGAATTGGGGCTTTTGCATACACATGTTACCTGTGACAGTTCTATGGGCTGTTCTGTGCATTAGCATATATAGCCACAGTCTCAGTTGGATCAAGAGTCAGTTTCTTTATTGGTTTTGTGTGGGAAAAATGCTGCTTTCAAATGCATGGTTTTTATTACATCCCAGAATTTTATCTGTAGTTTTTGTTTTGGTTTTTTTTTCCTTGAAGTTAGAATTGATCCCCATGTGCATAATTTCATTTTTAATTTTTCCTCAGAAGCTGCAATAAAGAACATTCAAATCTTATTTATTATTAGCAGTTGCCGCATGATAAAACTTTTTTTTTTGACAAGGCGACACAGGCTTTTCTCTAGGAACTACTCATGTTAATGACATTGGCTTCAGAGAAGAAAATAATTCAGGATGAATCATGAAGTTATTAATGATTTACTAGATGAAAACACAGCAAAATAGATTTTTATTTTTTTTTATCTCGCAACTTCTATTCTAAGTTTTTTTTTTCTTGCTTTACATTGAGCTTGTGAGCAGAAAGCATTAGTGGGAATTTCATCTTGATTAAAGATTGACGTGCATAACTCTTCGTGCACCGCAATGAAAATATGCCCCTTGGAGCAATGGCACTCGACCTTTAACAATCGAAGAGCCATTTAAATCACAAGAGGCACGCAAGTCAAAAATACAAAACCGCGTGTGACCATTTTATGAAAAATTATGAATGAATGCATTCATCACAAACAGTTAAGGAAATCCTGAAGGCACTGTGCAATTTGTGTCTTAGGGCAAAGTAATTGATTGTGTAGGTTGTATGTTTTTACAAGGAGGAAAAAAGAAACTTTACATACGTAAATGGAAGGAAATGGTGAAAGATATCATCCAACAAGTTTGCAGAATAGCTGAAAAGAAACAGAACTGAGCCAGCATGTCATACGATTTCTCACTCAGACCCATGATAAAAGCTCTGTATAGGCCTCTGAAGAATGAATTCCATAGGTCAAGTACCACTGCCATTAAATACTGTAGGTGCTGAGATTGTTTTTATTTCTTTACTGTTCCTTTTGAAGTTATTCAGTGTGTGAATATCAAGTAACATTTTTAATGCTGTGATGATAGATTCTGTTTTTTACAGTGTTTTTTGCAACTAGGACAGCCTTTCCATTGCTGAATGCAGATTTGGCTGTAGGGAAAGGCAAAACTCCCTTCTTTGATTGTATTCAGTTATCTAACCTGAAAATCGCAGCGGCATATTCTGCATTGGTTCCATACGGTAAATTCCCATTTGATTTCCAGAGAAAATCAGTGCAAAGGCTGAGTCAAGGATTGCAATAGCAATCCACAGAGGGAAAGAAATTCTTCCTGTATATGCTGCTGCTGCAGGCTGCTACACCAGGTTGTCAGTTCTGAAGCACAGAGCCAAATTCAGCCTAGTGCTATCTTTTTTTCAGACCTTTTTGAACTCAGTGACACTATGGAGGGTAAGAAATTTGGTTTTTACTTACTAGGAAGCTGTTTAATGTGAGATGTATGGCAAAAAAGTACCAGCTATGAAATGTAAATGCAGAAAAATGGCATGACTGTTTAACTCCTTGTTACTTTGCAATCCTATGGACAAAAATTGGAGCTGACATTTCTCTTTGATCTGGTTTACCCATCTCGCTCTGCTGCTATCAGCGGTGTGTGACAGCAGCAGACATTAGCTAGGAAAGAGGGAATAGGGAAGAAAGAAATGTAATCCTCCCCATGGCCTTCATGGGAGAATAGTGAATTAGAGCCAGACGTTGCTCTTTTAGGTGGACTTAAAAGACAATGCCCTTCTCCCAGCAACTTTATGTGCATGCCAGGATATTGGGGAACTCAGTCAAATAGACTCATTTATTTGAAAAATTAATAAATCAAGGCAAAAAGACAGAAGACAAAATTGAAAAAGTTGAATACACCTGAACCCATGCTGAAAACTTGATGTTTTGTTTCATTCTGCTTAGATTATGTAATAGAACTCAGGGTGTGCATCTTGTCCATGAGAATATCTTCTTTTGGAGTTTTGCCATATTTTTTGGTCCCTGTAGCAGAAAAGGGGAATGGAGCAACTTTGCTTCTTTGCCAGAGAGTTGGAGAAACTTGCCTCTAGTAGAGACTATTCATTTCAGCTTCAAGGGGTGGTGTGCTGAAATGGATAATGGTATGCATTGATAAAATTGTGAGTGGGAGAAGGTTGAGTGGAGAGCAGCTTTCAGCATTTCAGTACAATGTTTTCAAGGCACCTAAAGAAGGTATCAGAAAGCAGATTTAAACCACCTACACAAAAAAGAATGTTATCGACTCTTTAACAGAGAGAATATGAAAAACAGTGAATGCTCCCAAGAAACACAAGTCCATTCATGTTAAAGACTGTCCAGCCTTTCTTAACTTCTGCCAAATGCCCATTACTCCTCTTAGTTGGAAAAAATATTTATTACCAACTGTCTGATCAATACGGTGGTTCTGATGCTCCTTTTGTGACTTCAACGTTTTCATTATGGGTTACTCAAAACTTAATTTCTAAGACTCAAATTCATCGTGCTTTCCCTAAGGGTCTACTTGTGTTAATAGTTCAAGAAAGGAAATACAAAACATTATTTTATATTTCTAATGTATATTTAATTTAAAAAATGTTTATGTTAACATAGCTGTGCTGGTACTCTGCTGATCATATCTCAGCTTAGGCATGATTTCTAGTACAGAACATTGTATCCCAAATAATGTAAATTGTTTATCTAATTCCAGCCTATTTTTTTCTGCTGTTCTTCATTTTCATTTTCCTTACATTTTAAGAACATTAGAAACTATTGGAAGAACTAAAATAATACTAGCCATTTAAAATTACAAATACTTTTCTCTATTTTGCCATAATTTCTAGCTTGTTACACAGTCTGGTTTACTGAAATTAAGCACTATATTTGGTTGGTTGGACAATCAAGAAAGAAAAAGAGACAGTAAACATCTTGTCCTTACGAGACTTGTAGCTGTTTCTTCCAGTGATCTTTGTAATCAAGGGCATGGAGAAAATCAAGGCACTGAATACTATTCTTGCCTGACTCCTTTACTGGTAAAATTAGCCTTCAGGAATCCCAGGCCTCTGAGGACACTGGGGAGAGTCTGGAGAAAGAAAACCTTACCCTTTGTGAAGGATACACTTAAGTACACTAAATAAACTGGGCATAAACAGACCTGTGGGACCCAATAGTATGCTTCCACGAATGCTGAAGGAGCTGTCTGATGTCATCATGAGGTTGATTTTGATTATCTTTGAGAAGCTGTAGGCTTTTGGGGAGTTCCCTGACAACTGACAGAGCAAATGTCATCCTTTTCTTCAGGAATGGCAAGAAGGAGGTTCTAGAAAACAACAGATCAGTCAGCCTTGCTGATTATGTGCAATGTGTTGCAGAAACAATCCTGGAAAGTGTTTCTGGTCATAAGAAGGACAAGATGTGATTGGGAGTAGTCAGTCTGGCTTTAGGAAGGAGAAATCATGCTTTATGAACATGATAGCCTTCTGTAACTACATGGCTGGCTTGGCAGAAAGCAGTGGCTGTGAAGCTTCCAGTTTTGCCATATCTGACTTCTTCCATGACAATGTGATGCAGAACAGTGAGATAAAAGGATAGCTGACAAAAGGTGGATGAGTGGAGATCACATGCATGAAGGCCAGCAGAGTCTCATCACTAGTTCTTCATTCCAGAGGTTGCTAACGAGGCTAGTACTGTGCTGCATGGTCACTAATAACCAGGATGATGGGATGCAGTCCACCCTTGGCAGATTTACATGAAAAGTGATTGATACACGAAGTGGCTGCACTGCCATTAAGTGGGATCTTGAGAGGTTGCTGAAATGAGCCAGTGTGAATCTCTGGACATGAATAAAAGAAAATAAATGCCAAGCCTTACCCTTGGGGAGAAATGAAACTCCAGACACCCCCATGAACAGGCTGGGGTGACTGACTAGAAAGCAGCTTTGCAGAAAAGGCTGCAAGGCTCCTAGTGGACCCCGAGTAGAATATGTGCCACAAATTTGCCCTTGTGGCAGACAGCCAGTGGTAGCCATTCTGCATTAGAGCTTCACCAGCAGGTTAAAGGGATGATTCTTCTCCTCAGCCATGCTGAGAGCGCGTCTGGACTTTTGTGTCCAAGTCTAGGCTATCCAGTGAAAGGGAGACTTGGACATGCAGGAGCAAGGCCAATGAAGGGTTGCAAAGATGCTGAAGAGATTGTAGCCTCTGACATATGAGAAGCTAAGAGAGATGGGATCAATTAGGCTAGGGAAGGGAAGGTTCAGGAGCAAATCTTACTAATATATGATAGAAGGGAGCAAAGAAAATAAGAGTCAGACTCGTCTCAATTATATCCGCTAAAAGCTGAGAGGTGATAGGCACAAACTGAAACACAGAAAATTCTACTTAAATGTAATAAGAAAAAAAAAAACCACTGTAATGGAGATTGATCACTTGACCAGACTGTCCAGAGAGGTTGGGGAAGTGCTCATCCTTGGATATTCTAAAAAATGAAGCTAGTCGGTATCCTGTTTTAGCTGACCTAGCTTTGTGAAGTGGTGTTGAACTAGATGATCTCCAGAAGTCTTTTCAAGTCCTGAAGCTTCTGTGATTCTTTGAGAATAGGCAGCTATACCCACTTGAGAAGTAGCTTCAATGAAATGCTATATGGGAAAACAAGGAGTGTTATGTGTGCTACTCAGGAGAGTATTGCATACGGTAGTGATGACCAGGGGCCACAATAGGACAACTACAGTAACAGAGGTTTTGCTTGGTTGATGTGCCATACTACATGGACATGTCATATTTTGGCAGTGCTCCTCCCTGGTGTGTGTGTAACAGGGATAGAAGTAACACAGATTTCAAAAGTCCAAAAATGTCAGTGGGAGATCATTGTTCAGTGACCTGTATCTAGAAAAGAGTCCAGGTCTAGCCTCAGGACTTTGATCTGGAAGTACATACAGAACTGCAGCTGAAAAAATCTGGTGGGGGTTCAGAGACAGCTTACCAGTTCTGGGTCTAGGTAATCAAGTCTGGATGCATGAGTGAAAAAAGTGCATCCAAAGGGCTGGGAGGCAGTGACAAACAGAATCACGTGTCAAGGAGCACAGTGTATAGCTTCAGCAGGGGGAGTTACATCCCTAGAAGCAACTGATCGAGACAGTGGAATATTTGAATGGCAAAACTGAGGCAAAACCCCAAAAATATGCTCCTTCAATATACTAAAAGAGAAATAGTGAACAAATATATGGGTATATCAATGTGATCAGTTCTAATACCCTCATCTTAAAGGGTGCCCTGAATTGGAGAGAAGACCCGCAGCAATTATTTGAGGCCCAGGAGGAGACATTTTACTACAAGAACATTAAAGATCATCCTGCTTATTGTATTAAGAATGTCAGAGGTGGTTTGATCTCACTGTAAAAGTAATGTCAGGAGAGATAGTGTAGGATACTAAAGCCTCTTTAATCTAGTAGAGAGAGACATAATTAGAACCAATGACTGGAGGCTGAGGCAAGGCAGAGTCATCTGAGAAATCAAGTGCACAATTTCACAGTAGGTCTGAGAAGCCCTTGAAACAGATTATTGGAGTGGTGGCTTTTCCTTCTCATGGCGTCTTCAGTTCAGGACTGGATGTCTTTCTGGAAGATGTTTCTCTAAGCTATTGGGCTGCCTACAGTGAAAACAAGATAAAAGGCAGGCTTGTTATTAGTGAGGAGGTCAGTTTTGCCTGATATTGGATGCCCTACTGGGGAATGAAGCTCTCTATCCCATTATTGACTGTGTGATAACTGGACGGTACAGCAAAATGAATGCTTTTGTCCTTAAAATCTATGGTTTACATTAGAGGAGTGAAGGACTCTTCACTGGGTATTTCTAACCTTTACTGTCCTGCCCTGCTCTGCTCAAACAGCTGTAAGGCAACATCACAGCCACCAGCTCTATGGCCTGATCTGGTTGTCTTCAAACAGCAGGGGTTGTGTGTGTTAAATGTATTCTAAATATTGTATAAACTGAGTTTAGAAATGCAGAACTCAAGGAGCAGTTCCAAGGTACTTCAGAATAGTGTATAATGCTTACATAAAGATGATAGAACTATTATGCTCTCTCTAAGAATGAATCCATTTTAATGCAAGGCGTCAACAGGTTAATATTTTATAGCATAAATAATGGCAGAGAATCCCTGCATTCTTCTCTACTTACATTTTCATGAGCTTAGTAAACTGAAACAATAATCTTAATAATAATAAAAAACAAGACTAAATTACAAGTTGCAGAGGCTATTGTCAATTTTACAAATCCAACAATAGCCTGCAGGGTTCCAGGTTTGTTTCTAGCTGCTCAGGAAGCTTGTGTGATTTGCTCACACATTTTTTCTTATACCCCAGAGCTGTGCATCTGCTGGAGTCAGGGATCTAATATTCTCTTTGAACTTCCTTAGCATCCTAGTGCATGCTGTGATCTATAATTAGTGCGTGCACACAGACACACACACCAGCTGCATTAACTCATAAATGGCAGAAGCTTTGCTGTGTCCATCACCTGGTTGAGGTGCTGCACAAGAAGAATACAACTGTTGCTCTAACCTTGAGGGAGAAAGTCTGCTCTTATGACTTGTATCCTTAGGGGGATACAAAAACAGAAAACACAACTTTTTGCTTTTAAGGTGTGATACTATGATGCAGTTTTCCAGATGTGAAATACCTGGGATCAAGGAGGCGATCATAAATTGCACAGAAACCTGAGCTGTTTCAGGTTAAATTGTTGATAAAAGACATGATTGCTAATGCCCCTGGAAAACCAAGGTGCTTTGTTTGTCCATAGGGCATCATGGCTAGAACATGTCAATATTATCACCTCTGGAGAGAGATCTTTAGAACCAGAAGATAGATTGCTGGGGTTTTTTTGTTTCTTTTGTTGTTAAAAACCCAACCAACCAAAAAACGACCAAACAACCAACCGAAAAATAAAGAAAAAAACCCACACACACCTCCAACCAACTAAACATATAGCTACTTGGAATAAGTGGGATAAGAATGCAGGTGAATCTGATAAGTTGTGCCATTTGTGGGCATTCTTTCTAGAGACATCTAAATGAGTCCTACCCACCTATCTAAAACAACTGAATACAAGTCACCAAATTCCATGGCAGTTTCCATTTGCACAGGAAACTGAACTCTCAAAAGGCTGCCAGGTGCTCCACTGTGAGCATTTAATAGGTTTCTTGGGGAAGAGCAACACTTGTTGAATAATTGTTTGCAATTAGGAGTGCTCTCGTTTCTGCTAATGACGGTGATTCACACAAACCTGCATTTGTTTTGCAGTAATGAGAAAGACATTAAACACCTCATATCCTTGAGATTGCCAGTTTCAATGGCAATAAATAAAATAAAGATAAATAATAATGGGAGGAGGGGAGCAGATATATGGAGGGGCACTGATCAAAGATTCATCATGGCGTATAAGCAGAAATGTGGAGGGATCATGCCTGCATGGATTCGTAGATTTTAACATTTTAGTTACATGCACCTAAAGAATCATGTTTAGTCCTATTTAGCAACATAGCTATGGACCTGTATGCCAATATTGTTGGGGATATCACAACATCTATGTTGGAAGCTTTTTTTGAGAGACTGAAGAAGAATATCTGTTACAGACCTTTGTGATGTTAAACTGTAGTAATAAGAGTGCCAAGCAGAAGGCTACATTCCCAACAAGGAATTCACTGGTAAAACTGCATTAGTATCTTAAAAGTCTAAAATAATTGCAAGGCAAGGTATTCATGTTCCTGACACTGGTTTTATTATTTTGACATGCTACTGAAATGTGCCAGGCTGTCACTAAAGTATGATATATATTTTTGTGAAAATTACAATAGTTTGCAATTTACCAAGATTACCAGTTTGCTATTCTGTCAACTCTTGGAAAATCTTGGAAAATCAAAGATTTGGAAACTTCCTGATGAAGAAAGCATACACTGTTACTTCCCAGATTATTAGATAACCATTATTCAAGCTGAGTTTGCTTGTGCTTTTAACCTTTCTTCTCTGACACAATTAGCAGGACTTTATATGCGTATTTTTTTATATTTATAAACAAAAGGAGAAACAGAATGTGATTCCAAAAGTTCAGGCCTCTCTGGTTAGCAGATGGCCCAAAGTTTAGTAAGACTTCTGTTAGAGTTTCTGGTGTACAGTCAGCATGTGTGTTTAGTTTTGCAGGGTGAACAAGAGCAATTGCATATTCAGCGCACTGTAACCATATTGTTCCAAGAGATAACTATCACAGAATTGCACTTTGATTTAAAACCAGGACTAAATGCCCAGGTGTCACAGCAAGATCAGAAGATACCAATGGATTTCTGGAGCATACCTGAAATTCTTCACTTACCAGCTCCATCCCACCTCTGAGTGTCATGCAGGCCAAGCTCACCTTAGGGCTGGCAGAGAGGACCTAAGAGTGATGTATTGGTTGGGTTTCCTCTCAGCTGGGATGTAATCTAACTCATGTTAGATTAAGCACATTTTAAGGGTATGGTGAAATGCAGTCAATGTGCTCTATAATCACAGGATTCTTAACCTACTTTACCAGCTGCAACTTTTACACAATTCATATATTAAGCTATATGTGTCCAGGTTAAGGTTCTACCCTCTCCAACTAGCTTCAGCTAATATTTAGAACAAAAATATGGCCATTCATTGCAATTATTTATTTAGAACAAAGAAACCAAGATGTGAGTACACAAAGAAATAAAACTGTCAGAAGGCTGGTGGATTGTTTGTTTTGGGGGTGTGGTATTGATTTGTGGGTTTGGTAAGGGTTTTTAATTTTTTTTGTTTGTTTGTTTGTTTTTTGTTTTTTAGAAAACTATCTTCAATAGGAAGGCTACCTAATGGCAAAGGAAGAAATATAGGTTTTGTCTTGTGCTGTTCAAAGTAAATGCAGGGGTGCAGGGAGGTCTAAACTCACTGCCTGAAGATTATTTCTATTCCACTGTTCCACGGAAATTCCAACTGATTCAGATGAGTTCTGAGGAACACTTGCAGCATGCTTATGTAGACCTGCCTACCACATCATCTTCCACTTGTCTCAGAAATATAGATTAAGAGTACTTGATTTGGTGCTTGCAGATTCTGCAAAGAACAGAAACTATTAAATAATCCCTCCAACCTCTACTCTGAAACATGGAAAGTAAATATATTGCAATTTCTCTCCCTCTCTCACATACAAGTTTTTTCAGTTTCCTTAGAAAAGCAAATGTGAAGCTATTTTCAGTCAGTTAGTGTATGTGTGTTAGCCCCACACATATATCTCTATTGATGTTTGTTCTACAGTCCTTTACAAATGCACGGTGTGGGTATATTTAGGTTTTTAGCTCCTTACACAGTTAGAGCATATCATAAAGCCTAAACTAGATCAGTCAAAGGGACCAAAGGAGTTTCCAGCTTCATTTGATTCAGAGAACCAACTGAAAATTTCCTTTACAAGTACAGTACACTGGGCCTTCAGCTATAGTGAACCACTGGAAAGCGATAGTTTATCATTCACAGCAGTGAAAAAGGAGGTCATACAAGGATCACCTCTCCAATGACATAAACATGAGACTTTTCTCACAAGCTGTCAAACTTCAATTGTTGGTGAGATCTGTTGTGTCAGTGTTTCATAATAATTGCTTCTAAGTCTTGTTAAGGGTCTAAAACAAATTACCTGAGTGACATGCTTTTGGCACCAGTGAGGGAACAGCGAGGGGAATACATATGGCACAACAGACTTGCCTATCAAGATTTTCTTTTAGTTTATTGCAGCAATTTTACTATTACTTTCCATTATTTGAAATACAATAATAAAAGTTGCAAGTTGTCTCATGTTCACAAGGAAACATTTGTTCCCCAGATAATAGTCTAGCTGGCCAACATAAGCTCATTCATAACAACAGACTTCTTTTTAAGAAGGAGTGCTTTAAAAAAAACTTGAAAAAAGTTAATCCTTTCAGTTATGAAGGCTATTCTTTAGATTTAAATAGTATATTGACTGTCTTTGCACTGTAAGTCAGCTACTATTTCTTTTGCCACATATACAATAGATGGATGGTAGATTATATATATTATTGAAAATCAACAACACACCCATCCAAGCCTACAGAAAAAACACTTGTCTGCAAAAGCATATAAAATTAAATACAGTTTTATGTTTTATATGTATTTCCTTGTTAATAGCTATGGAGAAAAATAAAATGTACTTCAAGCTTGCAAAATGCTGATCATGTTTGATTATATATAATGAGATTTATATGAGTGTGGGAAGGAATTCTGGGGTTGGGGTTTGTTACTTTGGTTTTATTTTGCATTGACCAAACATGGAAATAAAAACTCCACTGAAAGAAGAATGGGTCAGCCCATGTTCTTATTACAATTATAAGCATGTTTAATACAGAAGGTCTGATAGGTGAGCACTGTACCTTGCCAAAATTAGAATGTCAGCAATGAGTCAATTTAAGTGTAAAATAACCCAGAGGCAGAAAAGAGGGACGAATACTTGATTACTTGCTTTTGACTGCCACTTCTTTAGGCTTTTATTTAAAAAAACAACCAGCCAAAATCCTTCTCTGCTTGCAGAGCCCTGGTCTATTTTTCAGGCACAAACTGCTTTTTGGATTTGATAAACAGGACACATCAACTAACAATTTAAACTCCAAAGCCATAGTAATAGGTATGCAGCTTTTTCCCAGGGGCTTGAAGTTAAAATGCTACAAGTGGTGCAGAATGGCAGCTAAACACATGTCCCTTGGGCTCTGCAAGGCTTCATTCTGCGCAATGATGGAAATGTGAAAAACAAGTTGAATGCAGATTTGGCTGCTTCCACCAAGCTGCAAAAGCCTAGAGGATTTTGTCGTTTATGTCAGGGGATCAAAATTTCATTGCTCAGTTTAATGCAAAAAGTTGCTGTGCTAAACTTAATTTTTTTACTTTGTCCAGGGCAAAAGAAACAGAACTCTTAATTAGGAGCTTGCAGATATGATGTTATCCTTAAATTTGGCATATTACATTGCATAGCAAAAATACCTATTTTTTTTTTTGTTTTGTTTTGTTTTGTTTTGTTTTTTTCCCTACAGTTTTAATCACACTATCATGCTGCTCTTTATTTGAGTTGCATTGTTGGTGACCGATCTTTTAATCACCTCCCCAATACATGGATTTGATGCAATCTCCTTCTGAGTTGTTTTTATATTGCAGTTTCCTTTGCTGTTACTTGCTCTTTTCAGTTTCTGTGGACTGACAAGTCAACATCCTGGCCTTGTGCCTCCATTCCAGCACAGCCAGGGTCTGGGATGTGGTGAAGATGCTCTCTGACCTGCGAGTATGCTGAGCTCACTGAGGGGTTTCTCAATGGTGCTGCTTAGGAAGATGGGGTCTTGTAGGGAAGCAGTTGTTTACAGGCAATAGGAATTATATTTCACTAACAGCTGTTATTTTAGGGATTTGTGTCATCATATAATTGGTGATTAGCAAGGATATAATTATGTTAAAATTGTGTTTCTGGGTGTTGGTAATGGTACAGAACTAAGGGCTGCTGCCCTGGCTGAGGCTTACACTTGCCGCTTCCTTCTGCCTTTGTAGCTTACTGTAAACAGCATAAAAGCTGTAGTGTGTAGGGACTGATTAGTATTCTGAAATAGTTTAAGAGCCCTCTGATGGGGCCTCCTTCTCATGTATTGTGTAAGTCATGAGTACCAGTGCCAGAGGAGACATAAACTAAGCCATGTATGTTAGTGTGTTGTTGGCAACAGTAGTTATATGGGACTTTCTCTGGTAATATATTTGTTATATATTGAGTCAGCAGCAAAAATGCAACAATAGCCTTTTCCAGTAAGAAAAGAACCCAATTTCATTATGTGCTTGTGCTGAACAAGAACAAATGTAGACCACAGTGTGGTCTTCATTCCAATGAGGATTCTGAACATTATTGCAAAATAATGGTAATAATGCTAAAAAGTCGTTGACATCATTATGGTGGAAATATATATGTGGATTTTTACCACTCCTCCCATAGTCCTTGGCATCACACCAGCATTCTGCAAAAACAAAGTCATTCCACTTCATTTCTAATATAAGACAAGCCTTCACCTCTTGCTGAGAAAATATTGTCCTACAAAACTATGCACCATTTATCACATATGACTTGTCAACCCGAACCAAGCACTTTTCTTAACAGCCCACAAACTGACAGTGAAAAATATTGTTCTGTCATATTCTGTCCTCCCCATATATACTAGAAACAACCCTATTTCAGATCCATTGTTCAGCTATGATCTGGATAGCCCAAACTACTCTTCCCACTCTCCAAATATATAGTGGCTCTAAAACCACACAATTGTCCCTTGATTTACCTCCTGATTTAGACCAAATACCACAATATGACAGCATTATAGTACATGAGCAGTTTCATATCTAATTACTGTATTTGTGTGGAAAATTAGGCTCTCAGTCTAGGAAGTTTTGCTCTAAGTTGTTCAAGAACTAGGTTTGAAGCCTAAGGAGTATTGTTGTTATTATTATTATTAGTAGTAGTAGTAGTATTAGTATTAGTATTAGTATTAGTATTAGTATTAGTATTATTTACTTTCAATTGAGATAGGTCTAAAACTCTGGGGCCACACTCTGTCTTGAATTTTATTCCAGACTTTCTTATGTTCTTAAAACTAATTAAAATCTAAAATGTTGTTTTATCCATGTAGCGACATATCTTTGAGAGTGCCAATGAAAGTACTTTTCAGATTTTTAGTAACTAATCCCTCTAAATCTATTAAAAAAATAAAGAGTAAAGTATTTTATCATAAATTTCTGTGATACAGGAGATAGTTTTTTAATTTCTAATTTATTTTTTCTGTTCAGTAGAAAACACGTGTTCTTGGAAAAGTCCATTTCGGTCTTTTTATAAAGATGATTTGCCAGTGAAGGCCAGTGAATTTACCTAGCCTCAGGCTGGGCAGGAAGAATGGCCATTGCTTTTCTCATCCTGATTCTCCAGAGTAAATTTTTGAGTAAATGTATTTGTGTTGTCCATAGACTTCATCCATGCCATCCCAATGTTCCAGCAGGTGTCCACAATGAAGAATAGCTATTTGTCACAAAATGCTTACGGTGTCCTGTGTCCTGTCACTTATTGCCCAGCATTGTGTCTGGCTCAAAGATAAGTGACCCATCCTCTGACTGCTGAGAATTTGGGGCTGATTCCAACTCTAGAGCAAGCAAGCTGACTGCCACATATTTGTGGCACCTCTGCTAGTCCATTTCCTTCCAAATCTTAGACCTGTAATTTGTGTATTTTTGCTGTCTGTTTGTGAGGGACAACCTCTCCTACAGTAATCTGAAGGAATGCTCAGACAGGCTGCTGAATATCAAGTAAGTCCTATTGACTTCAGTGACACAGGATATGACCGTCACCTCCTGTGATTTATACTGTGCTGTGAGCTAAAATATCTTTTGCAGAATGACGATCAGTGCACTTTTCTGACAGCTAATTATGTGACTCTCACAATTTGGAAGTACTAAACAAGATTTCTGTTATAAACAACATCATAAATCTAGAATAATTCAAGTTTTATTGTAATGTATTGCATGGACCTTTAGATCATCTGCTGAGGTTCCCTTGCATCTTTCCTCCTGTCTGCACTGATGGAGTACTACTGGCTAGGGATCTAGGCCTACTGGTTCTGCTCTCATATATGCCAGGTTCTGTCAATAAAATCCTAGGAAACAAAGAAATTAATTGAGTCTGTAACTTTGTCAAACCAATTGAATTCAGGTGTTTTTCTGATATACAAAAATGATCAAACATTATTTTGAATATTATGTTATGGGATTTTTTAGTTAAGGAGTTCAAATTCATAAAATGTACCAGTGTCAGAGCTTTTTTTATTGCTTGCTTTAATGAACTATGAAATCATGTGAACAATTAGTATTAGTCATGTTTTTCTACCACAAAAATCAGCATTTTTGAATTTTTTTTAACTATAGTTTTATCTCACAGTGTGACCAGGGAAAACAAGCAAGTTGTTCATACAAGCACAGAGAGATCAGTGATGATGCACTATAGTGTTCACCAGATCAGCCAATCAGACCTTTAGTAATCTTATGAGCCAAATGAAGTCAGACACTGCAACTACAAGGCAATTTCCTTTTCTGAATTGGGATCAATATTTACTAGCTTTCTACAATGTTGCCTATGCTTGCTTGATCAGCATCTGCTTCTGAAGAGCATTGATTGTGCAGAAGGCTTTTCAAAGGCAGATAATGCTCTTTTCAAATACACTTTGTATTGATCAGCAAAAAGAAAGTTTTTTGATGGTGCAGAGTGCAAAAGCCATTTATAAAGATTAAGGACAGTGATATGTCGCTGTGGGTCACAGTGAGGTTGAATTAATATGGGCTAATGCATGTTCTAGTTTTGAAGACAATAGACAAAAGTATTTGAGGATTTAAGTAATAGTATGCCTCCACTTGCAAAATACCTGCTATGCTATCTCCAGGGAATGAAGCCTTTCTCCTTCAAAAATGAATTGGTTGTACCTATTCCCAAGTCTCTTCCCACTTGACTATACATGTTCTGCATCCTATGACAAATTAATATATTAACTTGATGGACTGTGGAATTTGATAAAACAAAAAAAAAAAAAATCTGATTTTCGGTGTTTTAAACCAATACGAAATAAAGAGGTATGAATGCAGCCAGAATTGTAATGACAAAATATATAGCCTAGGGTGAGACCTTGGGCTTTCACAAAAAAAAAAAAAAAAGCCACCAAGCTTAAACCAGAATTAATTTCAGAGACTTTAATAAGCCTTCCATTTGATTCTTCTCCTTGTAATTTCATGTTTGAAGAACATGATGCATCTGTATTTTGTGCTAGGAATCTAAGGGTGTATTCTGAAAGTCAGTCTACCATTCTGAAAGAAAAATAAAGATGATGGGATATTCAGAGTTTTTGGTATAAGAGCTGGTGCTCAGAGAGTTTAATAGAGGAGGTGAGGTTTCTTCAAGCATGTCCTAGACCAGTTATGCTTCTAAAATAAGCGAAATGGAAAGACTGTGTAAGGTCTGCTGATGTCTACATCCAACAACAGCAAGTACAGCACATCTAAGAAATAAGCATTTGGTTTCCTAGCTGGAGTTCTCTGCAAGTGCCAAAGTTGATCACTGGAATATGGCACATAACTCCCATTAAAGTAAACAGGACTGGCATATACATTCAAGGACAAAACTCTACTTTGAGTCTTTTAGCAGCATCAGTATGATAATATGTTTCACTGTCAGGAAATGCGAGTCTCCTTAGTCTCTTGCCAAAGCTGTCTTTACACTCATGAATCTTCTTTGCAAAAAAAAAAAAAAAAAAAAAAAAAAAAGGAAGGGGTTATCAGCAAAGGGACTTTCTATTGTCTTAACTAAAGGAACTTGATAGCAATTAATCAGTTTCCTTTGCCAGATCACTAAAACTCATACTCTCATAATTTCTGGCATTTCTGAGTATGCATTTAATGGGGTTCTTGGCTCCTTTATCAGGCACTTTCCTCCTATAGTCATGATGCATTAAAACAGTTTTTTCTCCAATAGAAACTTCCTGGTGACACTTTTGAAGATGGAAAGTATAGTATGAGCAGGTACTAAATTTCCCAGGTGTTCCTTATAGACCTCATAGAGCAAAACCTGAAGATACATTTAGAATAAAGAAAATACAGCTGGAGAGTTGCTAGCAGTTTGAGTTTAGTGATAAATGTCCAAAGAAATTGATTCTGGTCCAAAATGCATAGTTACACCAGCACAAAAGCAGCCTGGGAAGGCTGAAGTCTTTCTAGATTGGCCAAGTTTATCTGTGACAAGAGCTTGACTAAAATAGAAAAGAGGCTACTTTTGTTTTTCTTTCTTAACTTCTCATACAGAAATCAGGACTTTTCCGAGTTTGACCCTGAGGCTTCCTTCGACAGTTTACTTTTGTTCTCTTAGAGTCATTGAGCTTTTTTTTCATAAGCTTTTCTTGGTATTCATCCACCTCAGGTCACTGGAGGACATCACCAACTCCAAATGTTTGTTCATTCTTCTTGTAGCGCCATTATACAACATATTTAATATAGAGGATCCTGTGAAAGTGAAATCTAAACTCAGTTGGTCTGAGAGTTTGTTCTTTATGGTTGTTTCCTTCTGTCCAACTGGGGACCTCTGAAGTTTTATCTGTTTTCAGATATGGTTTTTACTTCTGATTCACAAGGGTGGTATGTCCTTACCAGATCACAGTTTACACCCCCACCCCTTTCTTCAGATGTCAGTTGCTACTTTAATTCTAATTATTTTTTCCTAAGGCTTAGCATATTTGGTTAAATAAATTATTACATGTCTGTATGCATATTTCATCCTATTAAGAATAGAACTTCTGCTCCTTCCCACCCTTTAGCATATCTAGTGTCAGCTAAATAATTTCGAGTTTATGTGTGAAGAATTTCTTGAGTACACATGCATTATGCATTTAAAAGTCTGTGATCTTCACATTTAACTCCTTAGTGCCTTTTAAGGAGGTCACTACTTGTGAGACAAAAGACATCTACGACTGGTATCAAAATTTGTCATATTACTTTTCCCATGAAGTTTTTCTCTATTTTGCAGATATCATAAATGACAATATGAAGCTTTCTAACAAATTTTTTAACAATGTTATATCTCGTGGTGGTGAAAAAAGTATCAGCTGTCACCATGATTAATGAGTAAGTTCCAGTGGAAGAAATGACATGAATACTCTGCACACAGAGGCATTGCAGCACAGACATTTTATTACCTATGTTTACAGATGAACCAAATAACTGCACACCCACATAACATGTGTTTATGGTTGATCTAATTGAAGAAAATATGCCAAGAATTGCAGTTTTCAAAAAAACCAATAAATGTTTGTTGACTATGTAGTGCTAAACTCAGTGCCACTTAAACCTAAACATCTTAATAAAAAAAAACCAACTAAACAAAGTCCCAAATTCACAAAGAAACCATATTTGTCATCTTGAGTGTGAAAAATAATTTATTTTTTAAAACTGTGGGCAGACATCTGAAGACTGAGATGATATTATTATTTTTATATTATTATTATATGGCATTAATATTTTATGGAGGATATGAAAAAATAATATAAATTTCATGTTTAACTATTGTTGAGCAAAAACTATTTTTATGCTTCAGAACAATATTTTTGTCTGGTGTAAAGAAAAACATAAGTATTGCTTTTTATTTACTGAGGCAAAAAGACAAAAGTGATGTATTTTGATTTACAAATTAAGTTAAAAAAAAAATTAAATATAAACATCTTAGCACACCATGTGGTTATATTTTTCTTGAGACTTGACTGTGTGCTAATCAAGACATACAAAAGTCAATGTTCCACAAACAGGTCCCAAGACAATATTTCTTGGAAAGGTGCATGCACCTGCTTGAAGCAGAAGCCAGCTGCAGCAACATATAGTGAGATGTGGAAAGCTCCTGGAAAGGCCAATCCTTTTAGATCACTGCCCCCTCCTCCCAGCCTAAGCTCATCCCATTTTGTATAATTTCGACCACTGAAGTTTGTGCCACTGAAGTTCCTGCTCTAATACCAGCAGCTGGTCATGGTGACTGATGTTGCCAGGCAATTAAAATTTGCTTAGTTTATGAAGCTAGATAATATTCACTTTCCTGGGGCCCAGTCCACATTAATGGTGCATAATTGCTTGAACCTGCCACACCTACAGCCAGCTGCCCTACAGGGTGGCGTTAGTACCTGCTTAGATGCTGGCCTGACTGCATCTGTGTGTCTGAGCAGCCAGTCTGCATAAGGACATTCACAAACCAGATAAAGACTGAACAACACTGGACCTTTTTAGGTTGCACAATGATCCTTGTGGCACACAAGATTCAAAATCCTGCCATGTGAAGCTGGTGTGTTTCAGACACTGCAAAGCCCATTACTCTGGAAGGATTAGATTCAATCTGACGGTTTTGTTGTAGGCTTGGCTTCTCAAGGTCATAAGTTTGGTCTGGGAAATTTTCTTTCAGGAACCCGGCCAAGATGCAAACTTGGCACTTGACTTGCACTAAAAATGTCTCTGTCCATGCCATAAACATCCCTGCATGCTGGAGATGGGGCCAGCTGGGCCCTTTATGCTGACTTTCTCAAGGACAGCCTTGGTGGAATAGCATTACTGGAACAGTGTGTCTCAGGTTGCTCAGTACCTTTCTGACCTTCCACAGACACAACTGAAGAAGTATAGAGCACTTAGCCAAGCCTCTTCCATGCTCAAGGGCACAGCACCTTTGTTTGGGGCACTTCTGGACTCTGAGAAAGGAGATGGGTATGGGAGTGGGTGCTGGCAGTGGACACTCTAGTGAAGGCAGGATATGGCAGGTTCAGGTGGCATAAATGCTTCCCATGCATGCCTTGCTCATTATTTTCCTGTCCTTTCTATACCTGCTGGAAGGCATGGCAGGCTCTTGTATATGGGGGTAGCCCAAGGAGGCTGTAAGAGCCCTTTGAGTGTGGAGCACTGTGCCTATGCCAGGCTGGGCATGCCCAAGCAGCCCCTCATGAAAAAGTGTGAGAGCAGTTCTTCTTAGGCCATTTTCATAGGGGGAAGATTTACAGTGTCTTAGGTGTGTGGACAGAGCCACAGCAAACCTGTTACACCTGTCATTTGTGTGTCCCTGCCCTTCCCTGAATTTATTTCTGTTTTGTGTCATTCAGTCACTAGTGGTCCTACCTTTTCTAGTGTCTCCATTCTTCTTTTCATGTGCTCTGCCCATGCTTAATAGTCTCCAATTCACCCAGAGAAATGCAGTCATGGGTTGACAGTTGCTGCAGTCATGCTATTCAGTTTGTGAATTTTATTCCTTCTTGTCATTTTCATACATCTTGTTTAATTTAATTGTAAGCTGTTTAAAACAGGGGCAGCTTCCCTGTGTTCATACAATGCCTCACTCAATGTGTCTGTGACCTCGATAATTACTCAGGTGCAATTATAATAAAGAGTTATTATCAGCTACAATAGTTATTCTAGGACCAGGAAAAATACAATCATATCCTTAGCACATTCCTCTCCACTTCTTGAGCAATGAATGAACCTGAACAGAGTTGTGTACTCTGCACTCTGTATTGAAGCAATGTTTTGTAAAGGTTTCTGAATGCTTACAATTAACTCTTCAGAAATTCTTCTCATCCAGTGCAAAATGGGAACGGAGGAATAAATCTTTAAATTTCTCCTTACTTTTTTATTGTTGTCATTATGATTATTTCAGAGATCTTTTGAGGGTGTTTGCATTTTTTCACCTGAGACATTTTTCTGGAAATAATAGGGGTTTGAAACTGTTCAGAGGGTGCTAGAATAGCAGGAAAAGGTCCTGAGTAGTGTGGGCAGAGTGCAGGTGAATGAAGTTAAATGATAAATTTAACAAAGGCAAACGGCTTTCTGCCCTGTATCTTAACATGACAGTGCATACACAACCCCCAGGTATGGGAGGCACATAAGGACCATGAAATGTGCAACACACTTTCCCCAAATTCAGAATTTTTGAGAAGTAATGTTGGCAAAGATCCAATCTAGTATATTTGCCATCTGGGTGCTCTCCTACAGATATTACTCTTCTTAAAAGTGACTAATGCAAGGAAATAATTTTCAAGTGCCATGGAATTTATTTGGATTTAGCAATTTTTAGCAAAAATCCTCTCAGGCTAAGATTCAATGTACGAATGTATTTGTCCATAATTCTTTTCTTCTGTGTGTTCTTGTCTGGATTTGTTTACTTGAAAAGCAGATCTTGTTCATAAGTGCTTCTAGTGATAGAAGCTGAGTCAAAACTCAGAAGACACTCTGTCTTCTCATTACACATGCTACCACACTCCTCTCTCCTCTGAGAAAGGCCCAAATCTCATCCTCCTGCATTCACTTTTTTTACCCTTGACTGGAATACTAAATTAAAGTGCTATTCACCTCACCACCCCTACAAACCAAACCCAGTTCCAAAATGCATTAAGGATATCAGGTGCAGATTTATGAAGATGAGTTATGCCTTAGAATATAAATGAATTAAAGATGTGGATATCCTCCAGAAGCCATTGCAGTAATTTAAATGATGTGAAAGAATGTTTTGTGATAATGTTATCACTCTTGCTCACTCTTCAGAGAAAATTGACACCGTGAAAAGTCCTAATGTTACATACAATGTGATTCCCAGCTCTGGGATGACCATTACCACTCTGGAAGATGTTGAATTTAAGACCTAGTTCTGTGAAAAATCTGCTCAGTGCTCAGTAGTGCAATGAGTTCTAATCAAATGTTAGAGATTACCAGAAAGAGAACTCAAGATAAATCTCAAAACATTGCATGATTTTGTAAATACACCTGTTGATGCTCTGTGTCTTGAATGCTGTGGTGAGATTCTTTCTGTCACCCTTCCTTGTTTTGAAGAAGATAAAATACACAGAATATCTGCATAAGGAACAGCTTTATTGAGGGTCTTCAGAGAAAAGGAGGAATTTTGTGAGGATATATAATGGGCATCTATGAAATCGTGGAGAAGGGAAATAAGGTCTGGTTATTTGCTTACTCTTCCAATACAAGATCTAAGGTCTGTCAGCATAAAACAGCCTGTGACCTTTTCAAAACAAATGGTGCAAATGTCCATGATACTGTCATATTTGGTCAAGGGACCTTCAACATAAGAATGCTACTAGTGCTAAAATATTTACAAGAGTTCAAGAGGTGAGCAGCTTGGTGAATGAAAAAGATTGTAAAGAATAAAGATACTGTCTCTACTGCCCATGTTGCAAATTGTTCAAAACTGGAATGGCATTTGTGGGAAATACCACTGTGGAGTCACTATTCAGCTATGCTTAGGTCTTCATTTCTCATTCCCATAGGAGACCAGATATAATTGGTGCCTTTGGTCTGACCAAGTACACCAGTTTTTAAATTATTTTTTAAAATTCTTATGATAATTGCCTGAGACTTCACATGAAAATAAAAATGTGGCATGAGGACGAGAATCAAGAACTGGTGTTTTTCAGAGATGTTTACAACACTGAGACATGCCTTTAAAATGACAGTTTTCTCTGTTATCCCAGTGTTTCTAATCAATAAAGATTATTTCTGACATGTGGTTTACCAATTATGTGGAAGAGCTCCTTTGTTCACTCATATACTTTGATGAACTACATCATTTTTATGGTTCTGGGAAGAAAGAAAAAGAATTACACTTGCAAGACTGGAGATCTGTGTAATATTTTCTCAGTGTTATATACACCTGGAATCACGTGGAAGGCAGTGGTTTCTAAATTTTTTTTTTAAATATTATCTAGTACCATGGAGAAAATGTCATAATTATCAAGAAAGCATGTTCTCACGAGTATTGTGAATATTCTTATCATTGCTTGATTAAGAGGCAGGACCCATTATATAGATTTGATCTAGTCATATGTACTATTGCTTTGGTTATAGGTCCAAATAATCCATAATAAAAATATTTTATTCTTTTTGTGGATATTATAAAGCATTCAGGTAGTCACCCATAGGCTTCCTTCTGCCAGTTTTAAAGGATTGTCCTGCTGCTCACATTTGAGTTGTCATTGGGGCATTTCTGCAACTGATGTAATAGAATAGATGCAGAAACAAACAAAGACAAAAAGACTCAGTGCAAAGAAAAAAAGTTGCAGCTACCTTTTGTTCAAATTCTTTTCTACTCCAAACCAGAGCTGCTTTTGCAGTCAGAAATTTGCTTGTTGTAGCTGATCCAGCACAAGGCTTTCCAAAGCTGTTGTGTTCCCACGTTAATGAGTTTTTACTCCACAGGAGAAGTCCCATTCCAGTGTAAAAATGAGATGCCAAGCTATTAAAATCAGTTCTGCCTTCAAGATAAGTTCAGGGTATCTTCATATGGCAGAGCTGATTATCCTCCATAGTTCTTCTCTTTATACAAAGAATGTGGTTTCATGTTCATGTAAACTCAACTCATTGGTAGAGGTGAAAAACTGCTGTGCCAGCAGTGCAAGGAGACTCTAAACCTGCCTTTAAGATCTGAAATATTAAAAAGCTGATTCATATGGGCAAAAGTAACATGTCCATGTATGTCTTATTTTGTAGTAAACATGGCTTATGTAATTTAGGGGTTTTGCCCACAGATGAGGATTAAAAAGGGTTGTTTTCCACAGCATCAACAGAAAGGTAAAAGCAAATAATTGTACCTCTTAGAAAAAGTAGTTTTATTTGACACTGTCTACCAACAAACAGTAGCTTGTCCTGAGGTCTGAGCTCTTACCCGCTGAAGAAGTTCTGGTCTGAGTCCTAAACTAATGCTCCTCCCTGTTCTTTTGCCCCATTCACCTGCCAGGCTTCTGGCACTTCCTTTCCAGTTTCCCAAGATGGCTTTCCTCCTAAATCTGCTGCCACAGTCTGGAGTGAAAGGTGGATAATTGCTCTGTAAGCACAGTATGTGCTCTGGCTTCTTCCCATGTGGGAGTTGTGGGGAGCTGAAGGATGCTCAGAGGAGATAGGCTGCTGAGGGCATGAGCATGTTTGGATCAATGCAAACTGAAGTTTCCTCAGATAATGCTTGGGTGAGCATTTCTAGGATGAGCAGAAGATAAACCTGCAATATTCTCACCAAATTCCATGCTTTGCTATGAACTCTAAAGATGTCAAGTGTAAATGAATGACGTGACATTATGTCTGAGTTCCTTCTTTAAATGTATGCCTCAAAGCCAAAAGAAACCATCTTCTGAACCCATTCTCAGAAATGTCTCAAACTTTTCTTTAGAATTGTATACTCAGCATTACTGATTGGTTTTGCCTTTATACTTTATTCCACTCATTTAAATGCACTGACTTTAGTCTAACTTGATTGCTTGTAATAGCTAGGTTAGAAATTTTTTTCTTTACTGTCACTGTCCACATAGTGTAGTGTCTGGGTCTAAGTGCATGTCAGCTGAGAAGCCACTATTACCTTGCTGAACAAATGTGGCTTCCTCACTTTGAATAAATGGGGTTGCAGAACTATTTAATGAATTGTGGAGCGTTCCTGCCCTTGTAGCATTCGAAACAGGTTTGTATAATCAAGCTCCAGTTCTTTTCCATCCAAAACATCCAGAGATAAAGCATATTCTCTGAGGGTTTAGGTTGCCTAGGTAATAATATAAAAACATTGTTGATTGGACTTTAAAAAGTCAGCATGTGTATTTTTCAATGATGAGACAGTATATCTATATCATAAAGAGAGAAAATTAAGTAAAGAAAAACACAACTCAGTTTTTAAGATGTGTTTTTGCACATCTATTATGTTTGCTGGAACATTCACATGATATAAAACTAAAAGATTATTGTTTTATGGTTATAAAGAAGATAAATGTTCATTCTGATTTGAAATCAGTCAAATGAGGTCTTCACCCTAGAAAAAGATATGAAGAAGAAGTAGATAATTCAGATGTATCTATCTTGGAATTCAGGTGTATTTTCAGTATCTGACTTGATTTGAATGAGGTCATTGGCATTTTTGGATCGATGTATGGACTAATTTTAATTTTTTAAAACATAATTTAAGACAAATAATTGTATACTATAAATTGCTAAATTCTGTAAGTAAAATAATAATTTAAATTTTTAGGAAATAATAGAATGTGCTGAAATATAATACACTATTATTCACTTATAGCTTTCCTTTGCCAATTGCTGTATTCCCAAGAAAGTCAAATTTAGTAAAAATTTTCCCTTGTAGCAGCACATTTTACATTTTCATTCTCTCATATTAAATTGAAGCTCAGGAGTTTCTGGGACACTTTTCACTTGAACTATAACATTTTCAATTGGATGATGGACTGCAGCAGTGCCAGTGCATTGATTGATTCCTATGCCAATCTATATAACAACTGGTTAAAACTGGCAGAACACTGAAGATGAATGGAATGGCACTAGGCAGTGAGCTCTATTACATTCTTATTTTTCTGGGTCTGTGACTGTAGAAGGGTGTCTTGTGTGTCACAGCTCTGCAGTGCTCATTCTTTCTCTAAACTCTACTGCTCAGGAGAGCCTACTGCCTAGTAGCAGAGCTTTCATGTGCAAAGTGACCAGCAAAGCAGAACCAGTAGATAAAGCTTCCTAAGTCTTAGATGCACTTGGAAGATAGGCAGAGTGGTATTAGAGAGGAGATGTAAAATACCCCACAAACCCCATTTTTATAACATCTATTTTGTTTAAAAATTTCATCTTGGGATTAAGGAGGACTTATAAATAGTAGGAATGAAGTTTGAAGGAGTTCTAGTTCTATTCTTTGAATCAATTCAGATTTTTAAGGGCTGGGTTGCTGTTATAAAGAGCTTATATCTGCAAGTCCTGATCTTTTTACCAGAAGTAATTCAGTTTATATGTAAATACATTTCAGACTTCACCAGATCTCAGTAGCTGCAGAATGTGAAGCACATATTTGCAGAACTGAGACTTTAATGGATTTCAGCAAGAAGTTCAGAGATGTAATGTTGATGATAGTAGGTGGAGCACACAGTTGATAGTTGGTTTAAAATCTTTTCCATTTTATGTTTCTTGGAATATTGCAAGCATCTCAAAAAAGTCAAAGAGAGATTCATCACAGATTCTACTGGGTCCTTCTATCCACCACAAGGTTTTTGTGGTCAGGCTGCCTTTTTTCTTTTCCTGATCTTTTGCCATTTATTAATACAGTCCTTTCTCATATTTGTAATTTTTAGAGTTCTTTTAACACTTCTGTACTTATAAAAACTCCAAACTATTAAAATACCATTGTGTATGGGTTGGTTTAGTCCAGTTCTTTCTTTGTCCTGAAACTCCTCCATCATTCTAATTGGAGAATGAGGATTTGTGGCTGTCCTTTTTCTCTTGCCTGTGTGGAATCTGGCACTATTCATCTAGTTCTTGGCTATTTTTTGGAAGTCACCCCAGATTTTCATCCTCATAAATAAATGAAGGGCCTTTGGGGCTTGAAAATGTATGTATGTATATGTGTGTAACAGTAGGATTCAAAAAGGTGATTTAGTTTGTGGCAGTACCCTAAATAGTGTAACTGCTGTCTTAACAAATAGAGACCTATTCCTTGCAGGAAAATGGCAGTCATCTGGAATGAAAAAGTAGATAAAATGAAAGAGAATCATACAGAAAATCATAGCAGACAAGTGATTTGACAGTTTGAATAGACTCCTTGTTTCCATTTCTGTTTGGACAGCTACGGTGGAGACGGAAGCAGTAGGAAGAGTAAAACAAGAAAAAGAAAGTAAAGCAGACTGAAGTGAAATAAGCTTTAAAAGATACAGGACAGAATAGGACATGCAAGGCTGTAAGGTTGGGAGCTAAAGCAAGATTTCAGTGAAACTTTCAGAGCCCTGTTTGAATAGATAGTTTTGCTCTAATCCCTCTAAGACAGCTGTTAGACAGCATTCCCTTGCAAGGAACAACAAGGAACAACTTGACAACAATAAGTCATATTGCTCGCTGTTTCAGACTCTGTTAGTAGAAGGAAAAAGTAGATGAATAGCAAAGTGAACAATAGTTTTGAGAAATTGGTAGAGGAGACATAAGTTCTTCTTTCAGTAACCAGTATGAAATGTAAAAAGAGAATCTTCATCAAGGAACTCAGTGTGTATAACTTGGTTGTAGTAAGACCCAGGCAAAGCCTTTTATAGCCTGAGTGGGTCCTGTGCCAGAGCCCCCTCCACATGTAGTCCTTAGCTTACTGGCCATGGTGTAGCTCTGCACCAGGGCTGTAGAAATGTTTGAATCTCAAGTTTGAGTAGGGATCAGTGGTCACCAAGAAACACAGTTTGCAGCAGACCAGCGTGTTTAGGAGCCACTGTTGTGTAACCAAGAGGCTGATATGACAGAGGGTGTCACCCACCTCCTCTGACACACTTTGTGAGAACCAGGCTGGAAAAAGAGGTTATGGCTTCGAGTATCAGGGATCCATGTGTTTCTCACAAAATTTTTCTTAAGAGGCCTCACGTCACACTCTCCTTGATGCTTCACACTGAGCACTTTCAACAGCTTCCCAGTAAACAAGCCAGATTTTGCTGGCCACATTTTTTGCTTCCTCTTTACTTTGCTGAATAGGAAGTCTCCTGCCACTCCCTGATACATATGTCTAGGCATACTTTTAAAAACACTACTGGAAGCTTTCAAAGACAACTTCCAGAATTACAATGAGATTCCTGACATTTCAGGGTTTTTTTCCAGTTTGATGCTTTCTTTCTAGACTATCTTCATATGATGCTACATCTGAGAAATTGCTTTTCCCTTTGCTTTTTCCACCCTCAGCTTTCACATGTGTATCAGTCAGTATCATTTTTTGTTGTACTTTAAGTTAGCTAAGATGTGAACCTCAGGGGAAGCAAACTGTTTCCCACAAAGATGCATTCCTATATTCTTTGCTGAAGCGTTACTCCTGCCTTGATTTCCTTTATTTGTCTTCAGAATAAGCAGCAGTAGCACATTACCTTTGCATCTATATTTATTCCTTTGCCTGCTTATTCCATAAAATAAAATAATATCCTCAATGCACCAATGCAGATGTCTTGGAACTCTACATTAACATATTGAAATCATGGTGTTAACTGGGTTTTTAGTAATTTAAAGAAAGTTAAATATCCACTAGTTAAATCAATAGAGTATTCTGTAATCACCTTGAATGAAAGCTTTTCTCATTCATGAACTAGAAAAGCACAGTTTAGAATTCTTACACTGCGTAGTGTTACGTTCTGAAAGCAACTTATCATTAAAAAAAAAAAAAAAAGTTTTTTCCAAGCCAGACTTATGTCAAATTCTGTTAGCTTTACTGAATTTCCTACTTCTGGAGGTTTAGGCAAACTTTTTTTGTGAAAGGTTTAATTTAACAAAGTGTTGTAACAGATTTATTTCTCAGTAATTCATAATCTGTCTTGTACTTAATCTTGCAGGGACAGATGCTGTGAGCTGAGGCATACGGCAAATGAACATAAGTAGTCATTAGTAATCACTGTTAGTCAATCTCCCCAAAATAGTTCTCAGCATCCCTACTGTAAACAATCATCAGAAATTCAGATGAATATTAATTGTTGTGTAGGTCCTATTTAAAAAAAAAAAAAAATTAAAATAAAACTCACGTTTTTTTTTATTTTAGTCCTATAGCTGATTTCATTGGGAGGAGTTTCTAGGAAATGAAAATGTGCTTATATTTCAAATAATTTCCTTCTGAGTTTATAGGAATATATTACGATGTAGTTGGCAGAATTTGCTTAAGGTAGAGAGCTAGGCAGCAGGGAGACTGAACTTTCTTTTAGCACTAGGAAAGTTGATTTTTTTCCCATCAGTTAGGAATGGCATGGGAATTTCTCTTTTATGGAAGCAAATTTGCCCTTAATCATCTTCTAAATTCATATTTATTGGAACTATAAATTGTAGGTAGTTAGGTGAGAAAACATTTCAAGTTGAGGTTCAAATTTGAAGCGCAGTATTTTCAGTGGAATGGTGGCTTTATCAAATAGCAATATTCATGTTTCCTAACCCAGGAATAAGTAGCCAAAAGGCAAGAGGAAAAATTTCTTTCACCATATCAAATTGATGCAGAGTAGGTGTAAAATAAAGAAGATAAAAAATGATGATTAATTTCAAAGAAGAAAAATTTTGAAGAATAGTGGCTCAGTGTTGGAAATTTGTTTTCATCCTTGAAAAAATCATAATTGATACTAATACCTGTAAAATATCAGGTACTTACATTTGTCTGGAGATTGCAATGATAATGTTTGCTGTTCCTTTTTTGATGAATATTTTAAAATTAAACAGCAGGCATGCAATACAACAGCAGGCATACAATACCCCAGGACCTTGCTCCAACTCACTCTTTAATATGCCTGCCTCAACTGTACAGCTGCTATCACCAAAGCATCAGAGTGCCTGATAGCCCATAAGGATCAGGTTTATTTTTATGATTTTATGGTTAAAAGTACCTGTATTTGTAAGTCAGAGGATCTATGTGACTTACATGTACAATCATGTAAAGTTGTGTTTCTTCCCTACTGAACACCTCTGTGTTGCCAACAGATCAGAGGTTTGTGTACCACTTTTTATTGTTGGCTTCTGACAGTGGGAGGGATTCTGACTACTGTAGAGATTTCTGACAGTTTTAGAAAAGCTGCCTCCTTTCCTGAGAACAGTAAATCAGGAGGCTGCTGTAGGTGTCTCTTTCTGCTTTTAGAGGTGGATAATGGGAAATGCTCAGAAATGAAATGGTGCTACTTCTGCTTTCTTTTCCTTTTGTGTCTTTTGATCCATTCCAAAACTTGTTTTTGTGTCTCTGAAATTCTTGTATGAAGGTCAGAAAAATGTGAAAGTTGTTCAGCTATCAGGCAGTGCCATAGTTTACCTTCCCTTGGCAAACCCAGCCAAGTGTGACCGAGATTCTAAAGTAAAGTAAATGGAGGAAAAATGTGGAGAGCTTTTTTGTAAATACTACCCTTGACTTTCACTGTAATGGAGTCTGTGGTGCCACACATATTTATATCAGGTCTTTGTTATATACCTGTCTATCCTACAGTTACCCAACAGTGTATACTACACTGTTTAAGGACAATTTTCATGTATAAATTCCTCTTTTTGATGTGGTGCTACTTTTATTCCTGTGTATTGACCTAGGCTTTGTAAAAATGATAGAGAAGCAATTGTTTTCTGTCCAATTAGCCCAACCTTTGCCTTGGCTGTAAAACTTTATGCAAAATATTCCTTGCAGTCTTTGCAGTCCAATGAAACAAAGATAGACTTATAACTCTTAGGGATTTTTGGCAAACTGCTAATAAGAGCTATTTAGAAACTGTAAGACCTTCAGCTGATGGAAAAGTATAAGAGGAAAAAAAAGACTGCAGTCTTGCACAGGCAGTAATGATGACAGCACCATTAATAACATGGATCATTAAAATTTATAAAAAGCTATTCTTAATATAGGATATAAATACATTTCTCAGGCAGAGCTATGAAATTTATAACTTTTTTATTGTCACCAGAG
The DNA here is from genome assembly GCF_035770615.1 of Melospiza melodia melodia. Lineage (NCBI taxonomy): Eukaryota > Metazoa > Chordata > Aves > Passeriformes > Passerellidae > Melospiza > Melospiza melodia. The sequence continues at coordinate 111,277,043 of NC_086194.1, read as the reverse complement.
GACCTTCCTAGTGCTCTGCACCCCTTCACTGTCTGCCCTCCCTCATAAATCACTGTGTGGTTAATAACCTAGATTACAACTACCAGTTGCATTTACAGAATTAAATATTGACTATGTGAAAATGTTATTACATTTTTACTGATCAGAAGACCGCAGAACAGCCCTGCAGGACATGTAGCTGAACAGAAATATCAGTGTAATCTTTGTTGGAAACACAGTTATGGGATGCTTGGTAACAAGTGAGAGTTTTTAGAAACAGAAGAGAGGTGGTGGAAAGTGAACTCCTTAATTTCACACTGAGCAACACATTGCCCAGAGCAAGTTGTGTATTAAAGGCCCACTTCATTTTTGGCTGAGAAGTTCAAGACCAAATACATGAAGTAACTTCTAAAATATAAGTCCTTGTCCTTGTTGGCAAAGTGGCACATCAGAAAGTCTGATAATATTTCTTCTCAGGTCTGAGATCTTGGTGAAACTGAGCTGCATTTATATCAAGTAATGGGGCTTCTGCCAGGTTGGCTGGGAGACTGACTTAGGTTTTAGTACTCGATGAACTGTTTCTTATAGCACTTCATGTCCTTTTTTTTCTGTTTTCTCATTGGATGAATTATTCCAAGGGTCTCTTGAACTTCCTCTTCTCCACAACACATGAATTAACATAACTGTCAGAATAAAAAAGTTTCTTATTAAAAATAATTTAGGTTTTGATCCTTGTTATTTATTTAATAAGTGGTTTAACCCTCCCTTAGAATCCTTTGATATAATTTCATTATTAAAGCAAGCTTTTACTAGGATTCAAGAAAAAAATCACATGCCCAGAAAATTTGCTATTTTTCATGTCACTATTATATTCCTGAACTTCCATTTGTATGTGCTCATTTTTTCAGTTGCTTCCTCCTGAAGAAAAGTAAGTCTTTATCTTGCTCAGGTGTAATTTTGCTGCTGCACTGGAAACAAAGCCATGGTTTTGTGCTGCAACATGTTTTATAAATCATTTAAATCCAAATCAGAGTAAGCAATTATTTTTCAGTAAATCACTGTTTTGGATATTTCTTTGTCCATTTGCAGTCTAAATAAGTTTCAGCTTACCATTTTAACCTGAATTTCCACAAGACCAAATAATACTTTTATTAGGCATAGGTCTTCTTTGTTTCAGTGCATTTTGTTGCTTATCTCCAAACTGCCTTCAATTTGCCAACAGTTCTCTGTTATTCTGCTGGTAGACAGACATCAGCACTGGAAGAGGTGTTTTATTTCATTCACAGGTGAAAGGATCAAATCCTCTTTCTTTATCATATGGATCTCCTCAAATCGTCCACGGTCTCAAGAACAAGTCAAAGTTTTCGACCTGTGATTGCCTCCAAGTTTAGCCTTATTTAGAGATTTGTAATGAGCCCTTGCTGGATCTCAAAGCGAATCATATAAAAAATGTCTTCATGGTAATGATTATGGGAAGATCAGATACTCCTTCTCCTTTTCAAACTCCTTCTGGATTGGGATAAGCAGGGAGTTATTCTGGAGAGACTTCTTGTAGATGCAATAGCAAAAGCCCCAGATTTGTGAAGTGTTTCATGTTTTGCTTGGATATCTGACCCTAATCATAAGAGTCCTGGCCATTTGTCAGATGACTTTGATTATGAATAATTTGGTGTCACTTTGCAAAGATTATTCCAGGTTATTGTGGCACAGAAGACTGGTAGTGAACCCTTACTTCAGAAAAGATTTATATGTAGTAATTAATAAACAGTAATTAATTTTCAGCATTCTGCAAGTCATAATATTTAAGAGTAAATCCTTTTCTTTTTTTCAATAACAACAACAACAACAACAACAACAATATTTTAATATTATTTTACTTTTTCCAAGTTCTGTAACATGTTAATACCATTCACATTTATACTAAGGGGGTATGTAAAATCTATTACCATTGAAGGAATTGTTCAAATTTATTCTATTTTTTGTATCGGTCTTGTTGGAGAAATGTTCTAATATTATGTATCAGTGAAGAGCCTGATGGGAAGGGGTGGCAGCCATGCTTCAGAGGGTAACAGGAAAAAAATTAGAAACATGTTGTTGAGTGGTGAGAAATACATAACTGTGCACGAAACCAAGGAATAGATATCCCTCCAGACACAGACAACAAACAGTGAATAATTTTTACCAGAGAGAAGAAACGTTTGCCCTGCCTAAGAATTCTGCTGTCACACAGTTCTCTGGCTGTATATATCAGTATGGGAAATCTTCCAAAAGATGACCTTTGTCTCCCAAGTGGCATTTTGTATTTCATTCCTTGAGACACTGACATCTGAAAGCTTCCTTCTCTGTTTGTGTGGCCAGACCACTTCAGTGTCCTTTTGGTCATGGTAGTATCACAAGACAGGGATATATTTAGAGAGCAGAAGAAAAAAAAATACAGGTCAGGTAGAAGAGTAGGAAAAAGACATATAACGGGAAAAGATGACAGCAGAATCATAATTTTCACATAAAAGGAGATGTCTAGCATTTCAAAGCTCTAGGGCATGTCACATAGGACCTTCTGGATGGCTCAGTCCAATCAAAGCATCTCTTAGAACAAGGAATATGCCAGCAGCCCATCTTGAGCCTCAAAATCAAACTCTACTTCTCTCTCACTAGGTGTTTTGATGAGTGACACACTGAATAGCTTCTCTTTCCATTCCAATTAGGCTTAGCATCAGAAATGTTGTCCTTATTTAAGCCATTTATCAGATTTCTTTGAATTACTTGAAATGTCTTAGCATTTTATTAGCATTTAGTCATTATGCTTCTCATTTTGAACCGATTCAGGCTTGTGGTGGTGTTTACTGACCCCAGTGGGATGAAGTGAAGTCAACCAGAGTTGACTTCTGTACATTCAAGGTTATCCTTAATATAGAGTGCAACTTCTCCTCTTCTTTTTCCCTGTCTTTAAAAACAAACCTATAGCCATCCATCATGTTCCTCTGAGCCATGTGTGTTTTCCACCATGTTTTAGTTATTCCTGTGACATCAAAACTTTCTGACAGGCCCAGAAACTCCACTTCCTGCTGTCTATTCCTCAGCCTGTCTGCATTGGTATACATACATTTAAGATGGTTGGGATTCTGATTCTTATCTTGGGAGACAGCTAGGGAACATTCGTTCCTGCTTTGGTTGGCCTGGCTTGTTCCCCTGGTGTGACCATTGCTACTTTAGACCTTTATTCCAAAGTCTTTCAGTTTAAAGCACAACCTCAACAAGCTGGGTATCCTGCTGCTCTTGGTCTTGCAATATTCCTTCACCCAACAAGTGATGTGGACCCTGTTGGGAGATGTAAAATTTGGACAGGCTGTTGCCTACAAGCAATTAGCAGACCATGCAGGCAACACAGAACGGTGAGAGCAGTTGGAGGAGCAATTCTCTGGGAGGAGCAATTCTCTACATTCACATCGACTTTTTAATAAAATTGATGGAAGCTGGGGTATTAAGAGGGCTTTTTGGACTAAATGTCATTAGATTAAATTTATTTGCTACGCAAAGGGGTCTACCATGGGTAATAAAGTCTGTAAAATATTTTTGATCTGCAATAATGCATAATACAGTTTAACATGGTTTATTTCCTATGATTTATGTGTCTAGATTGGAAAGAGAAACACCTCCTTTAATTAGTCATACATTTTATTCTTAAATGTTCTTATATAGTTTTAGTGGAGGGAAATCTTTCATTCAGACACAGACCTCATTTTGACAAGGCATAAAGACCTTTGGTTTTGCCAACAAGAGTCCAGATGTAAACAAGACCAGATGAGATGGGGCTTTGAGCAGCCTGGTCTAGTGGAAAGTGTCCAGCTGATCCCTACTGACCAAAGGGATGTTCCATAGCAAATGTTGCGACACTCAGGATACAAAGTGGGGGGAATAAGGAGTTAGGGAGGACATTTGGAATGAGGGGGAGTAGGGGAGGGGCATTTGTCTTTCCTAGTCACTGTGATGCATGATGCAGCCCTGCTTTCATTGAAATACCTGAACATCTCCCTGTCCATGGGAAGTATTTCTTGTTTTGCTCTGCATGTGTGTGGCTTTTGCTCCCCTATTTAATTGTTTTCATAGCAACCTATGAGTTTTCTCACTTTTACTCTTCTGATTCTCTCCCTGATCCCACTTGTGGGGAAGTGAGTAAGTGGGTCTGTGGTTACTTGGTTACTGGCTGGAGTTAAGCCGTGACAAGTTCAAATACACAAGCCTACAGTACTCTTTAAAGTGCTATGAGAAAAGCAGACTAATAACAAATACATAAAAATTAGTGCTATTACAACATGGTAGAAATTTGCCTCACCTTTATGGGAGTAAATGGCAACAAAATATTTAGAGGAAAGGTCTGTCTTAAGAGTTTTGGTGCATAATGCCAATTCTTCTTTTCTAACATGAAAATGCCTAGGAAATATTTTCTCATGTAAATGTAGTCAGATTACTCTTGATTCTTATTGATTGACCCTTGACAATTTTCCCTCTTTTCCCTAATTTTTGCCAATTACCTTTTTTTTTCCCCATACAAGACATTTCCTGTAGTCATCAGTCCCTTTCAAAGATAGATTTCTGACAGATATATTTATTGTTTCCCTGCTTCTCAGTCTTTCATATTTGTCTGTTAGAGCTGTCCTTACAGTACGGGGGGAAAGCCTGTAGAAAAAGCTGGTTGATGCTTCACACAGCAGTTAATAGCTTATTCACCTCCTATAAAAGATGCAGAGAATGCAGTATCTATTGGACAGCTGAGGGCAGTCAGCTCTCAATTCCATTTGCACAATGTCATCCCATTATGTAGCATCCCAAATTGATGTTTGTATCTCTCAGATTATATTCCATTCAAGATGGCACTATGAGCTTTTTGCATGATCAGTAGCTTTCCCCGTCACCTGTGCACTTTCAGAGACAAAGGAAGCAAACAGGGCTAGCATTCTGCTGTTAGGAGGGAAAATATCTACCTAGCAAACAAGAGGGAATGCAATAAAAGTTGAAATAAAGCACCTATGTTAAAGGAGGCTTTGTGCTGTGTTGAGGTGTTGAGTCTTTCATAGCTCTTGATGCTATATCCAGTTCAGAAAGTATCAGAGCTAAGTGCAGAACAAAAAAAAAAAAAAAAGCCAAACCTGAGCACAGGGATTTAATTTACTCCTTGGAGAATTTAGATGTCTTATAGAGCTACATCTTTCTGTACGCAAGTGTCTGTACGTGTGTTTGCATAGAAAAACATGCAACATGAGAATTACAGAATAAAATCTGTATATTTGTTTTGTCTTGATGCAGCCTTCAAAATGAACAGTTAGCTACAAACTCCTTTCATTTCTGCCATGCAGTCTGTGAGAAACTGGGGCACTTGTCCTTCATAAAATATGATTTTGTTCATGAAAGTGTAAAACTACTAAGACTTGTTTCTTCTAGAAGAACCCAAACACTTAAGCCATCTGCATTCAGCAGTCCTACCATGCTGTTTATTCAAATGAGAATTCTTAACAAAAAGGTTACTTCATTGGGCCAGTTCAGCTTGTTTGCCCAGCAGGAGCTCCGCACTTTATTTAAGCTTTTAAACTCCATATCAGTAGCATGAGTTGATGGTTAGTGCACAATAGGGATACAGTATAGCCTAATATATGCATTTTTCCTTCGGAATTCTAATGGTTTAGTACTGAAGGAAATTTACACAAGCCTTATAGAAATTAAAGCAAGGCATTTATTTCATTCAGAGAATGCAGTGACTTCCAATGGTTGCACTGCTAAGGACTCTCAGCTTTGAAAGGGACCTTTTATTGTGCAGGAAGAAAGCTCAGATATAGCGCTAAGCGAAAATTTCAGAGTCCAGATTAGCATGCCTAGCAACTCATTGCTGTGTACCGTTTTTTCCCAGTCCCCTACTAGCTGAACTCTTTCCGTACATCTTTAATTGATTGGGTTAATATAAACCCTCAGCACTACCAGTGTTTGTGTGGCCCCCATAATAAGGCTATTGTGTGCTTCTCTCTACTCTTGTGTTCCCTATTTAGGAATGTGTCGCTCTGAGCAGTTCAAAAGTGTGAGCAAATGAAAAAAGCCACAATCACTTCATTAATGATTTGTAAACAGAATATCCAGTATTGACGCCACCTGCATAGGCTTTCAGAAGAAAAAAATACTGGATTTGCTGAAGCTCTGTGTAGAATCACTGTGGAATTTATTTCGGCAGAGTAAATAAATGCCCCAATTAACACTTTTACACTCAACCAAATGGTTGTATTTAGAGGAAACAGTTTCTTTCTTAAAGGAAAAATTCAAAGGAGACATGGGATAAAGATAAAAAAGAACACCCCAAAAACCAACAAACAAAAATAACCCTTAAATCTCTCTGAGCAAGTTTTACACAAGACGGCACACAGCAGTGGTTGAAGTTATAAAGGCAGACAGCAAAATGTGTTTAAAAAAGGAATGTGAAGAAAGAGAAAAGTTCACTGAAAATTTCAAAATAGCAGCAAATGTGTTTATAACTTCAGTTTGCTGCTGCTGTAGGCCTCATTAAAGGAAGCCTTTGTTTTTTCCTTTTCAAACACTACCTATTATGACAGCTAGAAACAGCTTACCAGCTGCATACTGTCATCTTGGCCTGCCAAGATATCATGTAATCATTCTCAGAGTCTGAAAATGGGTATCCACCACTGGCTTTGTGAAGATGTCAAAAAAAACTAAAATTGCTCTGCATGCATATAGTTCTAACTACACTGCATAGCTGTTGATTTAAGAAAGACTTTTAGTAAGCCCTACTGAGGCAATATTTATCTACAGTACCTTTCTAAATTAGAGGCAAGCTTCTTACATGGCAGCAGATATGCACAGTTTTAAGACCTGTCAAATACTGTGAAGTTCCTTCAAATACAAGGAAAGAAAATGAGAGTCAGGCTTCTTTCTGAAATGCCAGGCATTCATCCACTCACTGGTGCCTGCAATGACAACCCAAACCCCCTCATCAGCCAGGGGATCACCTGGCTCTCGTATCTGATCTGCCATCCTTCTGTACTCTGTCTGTTACTAAAGAAAACATGTTGCAAAGGAAGGAGACATGAAAAGGAAGCTCTGAGTATTTTATCCTGCATTTCTAAAACTGTCTGTGTCACGTAAGACCATAAAATCCCATAAGTAAAAAGCAGAGTGGGTCCATGTTTTCACTGGAGTGGGTGAGGAGAGATTGTGACCATAGTCAGACACACAGAGCATTGCAGAGGGAGCCTTTGGAGAGGAGAGTGGCCTCTGAGTGAGGCATGGTTTGTGCACCACCACTGCTTTCTTTCCTATATACAGAACAAAGGGTTTCTCACTTCAGAGAAGGATTTCAAAACATTGTTTGTTCCTTTTGGAGATGAGGCCGCTGGCCATCGTGAGGTGTGTAGCGCCCTTCCCCACTCTCCTCTTTTGCAGTGCTCTGTACAATGTGTTTGTGGGCAGGGTGAAACAGGTGCTGTCACCCTGAAACACAGCAGGATGAAATATTTTCTGCAAAGCTCAGCCACAGCCAAAAAAACCCAAACTCACAGAAAGGATTTTTTAGGAAAGAAAGGGAACAAAATAGGATGTTGATGTATTGATTGAGGTGGGTGGGGGGGCAAATGCATCTTGGATACTGTAGACAGTACTCCTCCTGAAGCAAAAAGGGATGCAAAATGAAGTTTAGAATTTTAATAACATACCTTCACCAATTAAAAAGTCCAATTAGGTCCAAAAGGACTTGGAAACTTCTGAAAGCTTGCAGAAAAATCAGCCATCTTTGCTATGAGGTGCTATCTATTTCCCAAATGTTTGACTTTCTATCATTTTAATAGTTTATAGACCATTGACTAACTGTCCCATACAAAGATGTAAAGCAGGAGTAACGGAAATGGAACATAATTCTAGGACCCAGAGGTTATATGTGATTGCATCAAGAAAAATATTGGCATTATATTACTGTGAAGCTCTTTGTCATTATTGTTGGCTTCGCTCTCAGTTCTCATATACAGGCTTATGGTAGTAGTATGTTCTTTCTGACTACAACTCTGAAGCATGTTTTTGCAAAGTTTTGGGTCCTATTTGAAAGACTAAATGTTATGAACAAGGTCTAAAGGTCTGCCAAAACTGCTCAAACTACTGTACAAATTACTGAGCAAGGAGAATACTGAGGTAATCTGAACCAGTATTCCTGGCAGGATATGCAACAAACAAAACAAATCACAAGAGTTAATAGAAGCGTAAGTTAAAGTACAAATAAAGGTAATATGTGTCATTAGCACTTCAGCTGTCCTCCACAGACAGAGGTTTCTGGACAGAACCATTCTGGATTGAATAGTTAGAATTCTTGCTGGTTTTCCTGCATACTGTATGTAAGGATCAATGATGCAAAGCCATGCAAAACAGAAAAACTTGTGGTTCCTGAAAGGTCTCACAAATTAACAGGCAAGATTATTGCCGAACTATTCCAGAAGTCCACTTCATCTCCTATTTTAAGCAAATGTTGGCAGATATGACAGACAATTTAATCATTGCAGATGCCTCCAGCAGCATTACAAAGCAAAAAGATACACCATTCCTACTCTGGGAGTGTGTGCAAAATAGGCATGGATTTGGAGGATCCTATAACAAGGCAGCTATCTGTTTGCTCACCTGGTACTGATGATGATGATACCAGAGAGGTATTCTGTGACATGCTTTGTTTTAGTTTCTTGGTGCATTTCCTCATATTAAGACCTAACCATGCAACAGTCGTTTTGGTTTTCCTGATTGCCTTAGCAAGATATTCACAAAAAGACAGGAGTTATTCACAAATTGGAGAGGAGTTGTAATGCGTTTCCCAGTTTTAACTTCAGAAGAGACCAGGTCAGGAGGGAATAACACAGAGCTCTCCCTTCCTACCAATGGGACAAAGACTGCATTTTTGTTCCTTGCATGTAGGGTACATTGTGAGAAAATGCAAGATTTTTTCCAGAAATAATTCTGCAACCCTAAGAAACAAAAACTATTTCACAGCCCCATAACAAAAGTGTTGGGAAAGTAATAAACTTTCCCAAAGTTTATTTCGGAAAAAACTGCTGAGAAAAGCATTCAGAATCTTTGGATGCCCAACTAGGAGACAACATTTACCTGTCTTAAACAGGATGAGCTACATCAACATTTTATAAAGCTCTCTCATGTGTTCAAAAGACACAAAATTCACAACATATTTGCATCCACAATTATCTGACTTCCTTACATGATTATCCTTGTTTAAGAAGCACAAGAAATATGAACAGGGCAGCCTGTCCTCCAGTTTCATACTTGGCCGTATTTGCTGGACAGTACCTTCTCCTTGTTTAACCTTCTGAAAATGCAGTTTCTGCTGGATAGCCAACAGCACGGCCAGGAGAATTCTGATTGTTGTAGTCACTGGAGTGATATTCTCATTAAAAATAGTGAGTTACAGTATCCTAGGATAACTAGCTATCTCTTGAGTAAATATTTGGAATTAATTCACTATGAATAACCTGTGATTATTTGTAAAGTGCTTTTGAAAAACAGTATTTAAATCTTTCAGGACAGACACTCAAAAATAGAAAACAGATTTACTTTTAAGTTTGTGAATGTAAGCTAACCTTCTAATGAATGTGTTATAAAATTCTGTGCATAGTGCTAACTTGATATTTAAAATTGTAGTTCTCTTGCTTCAGCAAACAAGCAAAGAAAATTTAATGTATGGAAGGTATGATTCCAAAGTCAAATATATAGGTTTTGGAAGAATGTCAAAGCATTTTGACTCAAAATATTCTCTGGGCATATACTTGCACAACTTTGTTTCTTTCAATAAAACCCAAAGTTCCCAAACTAGCCTGGTGATACTTATTGACTTTTGAGGAGAAAACACTAAAATGCTTTGCAGAAATTAATGTGTGGGTTTCTTTACTTTCTTTTTCAACTGTACCTTTTCTTTGCATTTTGCCAAAACTATTATGTTCCCTAGAGTATGATGAGAAATTATATTTGCGGTATTTCAAATTATAGTAAAAGGAAATTGCACAGTGACCCTTCCTTATGTGCAAGAAAATCTTATAATTTTCTGCTGAAAGGGGAGCGTGTGAGGGTGTGTGATGCCTTTGAGAAAAGAAGCAGCCTTTTGGCAGTGCTAACAAGCTATAGACTACAAAATTGTTTCATGAAGCTGAGCATTTGATTCATTTAAGAACTCACGCTTATCATTATATTGAAATTTACTAATTCCTCTTACACAATCTTTAAGTGCCTTAGATTAAGCACATACTAGAATGTGACAGAATCAATTCTCTTCACTATAAACTTGGGCAACTCATTGCTGAAAGGAACCAAAAGTCTTCGCTTTCTCGCTTTCTTAAGGAGTGTGGTCAAAGATTTACAATTCCACTTGGGAATGTTTTCTAATCTACCACTGAGGGTAAGTGGAAAATTAGGGACAGATTTTTCCATTCCAGAGAGGCACCGAATAGGGAGGAAAGACTGTGTTCTTTGGAGTTGTGAGCAGCAAAATTCACTCATTTCCCTTCACTTCCTCATCATGAATTCATATTACTTCATGTATTTCTGTGACTCTTGTTAAAATGTAGGAAAATATAATGATGATCATAGGAAAGCATCATAATGAAAAGCATTTTTCAAAATACATGTCTGCTCTAGTCTTCTTTATGACTTACTTTTTAATTTTCATATTGTAAGACTATGATTCACAGCCATATCTTTTCTGGTGGGCTCCAGAAATCCCACTGAAACTGAGGAAAACAACTATTTCAAATTTTTTGTGTAGTTTTTTCTTAGACCTATCTGGAAGTCTTGAAATTGCCATTGAAAAGGAAGGTGGTGTTCAGTAGAAAATAGTTCAAACCTGTCCAACTTATTTTTGTTTTTTCTCACAGCAATGCAACATTTCATCAATAACTAAGTGTAGTACTGAAACATGACTTTGTTCAGCCTGGTACTAAACTGTGCAAAGGACATTCATACCTTCCCAGTCTCATTAATAAACATTGTGCACAATGATAACAATAATACAGAACACAAAATATATATTTTGGTGTCTTTTATTTAGATTAAAATTGCGTAATGGTCAGTTGGCTTCCTATAAATAGGAGAGTAAAGCATCAGCTTGACTATTCAGTTCCACACTGAATAAAATTAGAAACTAGCAGTATCCAAACACGAGTGCAATATGTTTTCTTTCAGTCTAAGATGGACATGACCATGGTGGGTGACCAGATCTTCAAATAAGCACCAACCTGTATGTGGTCTGGGTTCCCTCAGAAGGAGCACATTTTAATTCTTTCCACGAGCCAAAGGGGGTGCTCTTCTGCTGCTGCAGAATCTGCTTTGGGCGCTGGGAATAAGTAGAAGGTGTGAATGGAGTTAATTATTTAATTATGTCTTAGCATATGTCTGCTTGCTTGTTTTAATCTATGTAGGTAAGTGAGAATGTAAGATTGAAGCAAAAAACCATAGTTTGGTTTTGTCTTGGGTATATAAACAGTTTGTAACACCACTTAATACACTACATAATAAAAAAGATTGTGAGACTCAAGGTGTATCTCCTTGTTTTAATTTGGTAGGTCTTAGAGGTTTGTTCATTCTGTAACTATGTTTTATTCCCTGAGAGTGCAGATTAAATACATACTTTATATGTATATTCTGTGTCTGAATTATCGCATATATTTAAGTGGTAGAAGATGTACTGCTGCTCTATGCTGAAGGGACTTCCTTTCAGAAATAAGGATAAAGCAGTAAATGCTGCCTAGTGGGTTATTTTTGCCCACCAGAAAGGAATAATCTGACATTTCTGTGGCTTTATAATTGTGTATTTACTTTCCCTAGCTACACTAGGAAGCTTGTTATTCTTTAGGGCAAGAAAGTTTGAAAATAACGTGCTTCAAATGTATTTTACTTTCTGATAGTGAGTGGCACTGTTAGTTTGATCCCTACATGTTAAAATATTATCAGGTTTTTTTCTTTCCAAGACTAGATCCTTTCAAAGATGAAAACTTAAACATGATTTTTTCTTTCATACTTTTTATTCTGACCCTTCAAACGGGAGAAAAAACCCTCACCATGCAGTTTACAATGAGAAGAGCAATCAAGAGACCATTTCTATTCATATTTTTATCTGGCTTTTGTCTTTTTTAACTGTTTTGGTGACATTTGCTTTGAAAACAAAAGTCTTTGTTTTTACCCTTCTTGAAAGATTATAATTGATTCAGTTGCCGTCTACGTGCACATGATGAGTATTTGTTGTGTAGATGGAATCAGTAGTGGCAGAATATTGCTGCATGCTGCATGTTGCATTATTCACTTTCATCTGCATGCAGCTCATGGCTGGCAGGCTCCTCACAGCTACCTTTAAAGTGGCTTATCCAAGATAAAGCTCTGGCTTGTTTAGTAGGAAGTCTAGTAGATCAGTTGTCATATTGGAAGCCTCCTGCTGAATTCAGGAGAGAATACAGGAGAGGAGACATGCCAAGGTCTGATAGATGATTCTTTGAGATGGCATTACAGTGCTCCAAAAAGCTCTGGCCATTTCCCTTGAAGTTATCACTTTGTCTGAAGAGCAAAACAAAGTTGAATTAAGCAGAGATACATCCAGAGATAGAAACAACCTGTGTTTTCCCGTTCACTGTCACTATTATACCTTGTGCAATCCAAAGAGCTGAATGATATCTTGGAAAGCAGGTGATAGTAACCCTGTTTAATGGTGCATAAATACCCAAAATAAATCTTGGCAGGCCTCTCATTTGTTCCTTTGACCTTTTGTGAGCATCATCCAACTGACTTCAAAGTGATGATATAGTATTGAAAGTCAATGGATGTGCTTTTTCAGAATGCTGTGCAGTCTAAAAATTTATTCTCAAAGATCATTTTGTTAACTTTAGGGGTTCTCTTATGGCATTGAAGGAAGACCTGTTATAAATTTAAAGGCATCAGTTTTGAGGGGAGAAAAAAATGGGAAAACCAAAATGGTAATGTGTGTCTACAGCTCAGCTGCATCAGCAAGAAATCTCAGTGCTTCCATCACCAGTGGTGCTGGGTTGATGCTAAGCAGCCGAACTTCCTTGGTCTGCTTTGACCTTCTGCTGACTTTCTTTTTGGGGAAAACCAGGCTGGGGGGGTACTAACATCTCAAGCTGCTGCGCAGCATGATCTGGAGCTTGTCTAGTACTGACGCTGGAAAAGGTAATTTGGGAATAAAATAGAATAAATCAATTTTGCATTGAAATATGTTGTTAAGCATTCCTGTTCAGCCCTGACTCTCATACTTAAAGCTTGCTTACATTAAACTTGCTCTAAAGACCTATTCCACTCAGGAATATTTCTGTTTTGATGGTGTTTTCCTGTTTTTTTCCAGACTGAAAACATCCTCTTTCAGCTCCTGCATATATTCTTTTCCCTACCCAACTGCATGATAGGAGTTTCTGTACTGGAGGAGACCTTGGTGTATAGAAGGTATGAGTAGGAAGTACCTGGAAAAATAGAAAATTAAAAAAAAAAAAGAAAAAAACCAACCCAAGGAAAAAAAGGGGGGAATAGAAAAATGCTAATGCTTTAAGAAAGTTTTGAAAATGGTAGGCTGACCTAAGATAGAAAAGGAAGAAGGAAATTTGTAATGCCAGAGATTTTTGATGCTAGCTCTGCAATGCTTATTTATTCCTTACACTCAATGTACACATAGACTATATTTAAGTCTTCGCCTAAAAGTGGATTTTAATTGTCTCTTTTATACAGGTAATGTTAGTTACTTCCTGAAGTCATCCCTGGTGAATTAACTGCCATCCAGCTGCCAACTAGCAGAATTGTCCTGCCCTGCTGGTTTGTCTTGTTTTTCTAATTTTGACATAATTCCTACCTGTTAATTACTGAAAGTGTATAATCTGTTTTCTATGTAACTGTTTTACAACAACTATTGTTACAACTTTCCCTGTGTTTCCCTTACACTAATTTCTTTCATTTTATTACATATATTTCCATGATTAATAATTAATTTATGGGAGAAGTACATATTTAATGCCTAAAAACTATTTCATTTTGTGTCTGCAAGTAAGAATGTTTCAGCAGGGAGTTAGAATAACTCAGTATGCTGTGGTGTCATGTCAAAAATATTTCTTCACTGCAGATGAAATTCTAGCCACTAAAAATTTTCAACAAGATACCGAATATCTTCACTTCAACTGATAGTTTGGGCTAGCTTGCCTTATGGTATGGTACTAGTTACATTTGTAAGTTACACTTTGTTTGAAGGATTTCAAGCATTGAGAGGTTGCTATCTAGATGTCCTTTGACACTTGTTTCTTTTCCTGGTATCGTTGTTATTGCCTTCAGTCAAAAGTATGTAATGCAAATTGAGATAGGGAAGGAAGGAAATATTGTGTATAATAAGAGCAAAAAATGTTTATTCACGGATTTCTCAAGGGCCACTGAAGCAAGAGAGTGGCAGGGATTTTTTTTTTTTTGCTTAAGGCTGAGTTTTTTGCCTAAGGTTTTTCAGCTTTGCACCCCTTCCCTGCAAATCTAAAATATACTGAGATATGAAATAATATGTTGCTCTTTTTTTGTATAATGAGGGAAATAATATCGACATATCAAGTTAGAATTCAAAAGAATGGTTTAGCTAGTTAAAAACAGTTTCCATTGCTGTTTTTTTCTGTTTGCTCATGTTGTAATGACCTTGCATAGAGATTAGATTTTGTCCATTAAAGGCCTTACAGTTAAAACAACCCATCATCTCTTTTGATCTACTTGGTATTTTGATCTGGCCATTCTTGTGCATGTTAATTTTTTAAAGAAACTAGGAAATAAAAACTAGCTTTAGAAACTAGAAAATTAGTAGGCTAGGACATCCTCTAGACACATATTTTGTTGCCTTTTGCTCCCTATTTATATTTAAAATTAAAATTATTATATAATACAGAATCCCTTTAGTTAGTGTGGAAAAGAAAGAACAATTCTCATTATAGAAGGTGAGAAGTAGGTATGTGCTTTTGTGCATATCAAATTTAGATACTATAAATACTAAGGAAAAAACCAAAATTATTATAAGGATTTAAGCATGCACAAACTATTGAATAATGAATAAAATAAAGAACATTTGCTAAGTCAATGTTTTTTATCCATTTGCATTTTTCAGAGAAAAAGAATAGCTTAAGAACTATATTTCAGTGTATCTGGGGGAAGTTTCATTTATGGCCTTCTAATCAATGGTTGACAAGAAATTTTCAATGTATTTATAGTAATGTTAGAAGTTAATAATTCATGTTGGTGTTATTATTAAATTGCTGTCAACTAAGGAAGACTGATAATCATTTTGCCTAAAGGAACACATCCTGGCAGTACATCTATTTGATATCAAGGTGTCAATTGAATCTTAAATGAAATATTTGGACTTCTTTGACAATTCATGGATTTTTAAGGATCTATAGTATTTTTTGAAGATTCACTTTTTGCACCCTCTGTCTCAAGAAAATATGTGTCTATGCAAACACATCACAATAATCTGGTCACAAAACTTGCAAAGTGCTGTCAGTCCATACATCAGGTTTTTTGTCTCTCTGACATCACTGAAAATTTCAATCAAAACATACTACTAAAATGTGCAGTGATAGGTGTACTAAACCTCAGAGTGATTTCTCTGACTTTTCTCGGATACAGTATTGAATCACTGTGAGGGTTGCATACAGTAGAATAACAGGTCAATGCTGAACTCTTTCAAAAAATTATTGTGGAAATCACACAATGTTCTAATTGAACTTAGCACTGCAACTACAAAAACTGTGTAAGCATACCTGAATTTTACTCCAAATGTGGCTCAAAACTAGGAATTGTTTTGACATAGAGATGTCAGATTTTAGAACAACAACAGCAGTTATTTATAATAATATACTTTCCATGTTTGACATTCCTTTTTGCTGTATAGTGTTGCTAGGATTCCTGTAGCCAGACCCAGTAAGAATCCTGGAAGCAGAGGAAAAAGTTTCTTGTTTTAAGCTCACAGGACTAAACTTTCTTTCTTCACCTCATTCACCAATTTGATTCTAGAGAGAGGAATTGCAAAATGGAGTCTGGGACCTCTGTCCACTGTCACCTGTTTTGAGATCCTCTCACATCACTGAAATTATGAGGCTGAGCTATTGCAACATGGGCTATGCTCTCTAGTCTGATGAAACCTGACAACAGCATTGTAGATTAAGGTTTTTCCGAGCTCTGCTTTTTACTGCTGAGCTTTATCTCTTCATAATTGTGTTATACTGAAAATATCAAAATATATTCACAGAAATTAAGCCTGAAACCTTACACATATGGACATGTTAAAAATTACTGTTGAAGCACTGGTTTATCCACAGTGTAGGTGGCAGTTGGAAATGGGAAGCTTTCCTTAGTCGCTAGGGCAGCACATGTTTGTATGTCATTTACAACACACTATTTCCAGCTTTACATTAAAAGCCTGGAAAATGTTGTTATTGTTTGGAAGGCAGTCCCTATCCTGCAGGTGACAGGCACCCAAGGATGACTCTGTGAAGCCTCTATAGGAGAAGGTGAATGGTGCTAAATAATTTTCTCTTCAGAATTTTATTTACCAGCCTTACATGCTGCTCTGGAGAAAGGCGTTGCACTGAGTTACACCAAAGTCAAATTAGCCGGTAGTCAGTAACATCCCAAATACCAAAGTCAGCATTACACACACTGCTGCTGATCTCTTGTCTAAATAATTTTGACCACTGGAGGCTAAGCCGAGCCTCTTCATGTGGCATGCAAAAGAAAGAGGCATTTGTCATTCTGATGTTTCAAAGAGTGTTTCTGAAAAGCTATCCTGCTTCAGTCTCTCCTTTTTACCACAGAAAAGCAGTGCTAGGCAGAGTTAAATGGATTAATTACCTTTTCAGTGTAAGAGAAAAAAGAAATGAGTCTTGTCTTTATCTCCTCTGATTTCAGAGGCTGACTAGAGGCTTTTCAGATGCGCATATCCCTTTAATGACTTAATCATCTAATTAGGTGACTTGCAAAGGCTATTGGCAAATGAGCAGAGGGTTATTTTCTAATTCCCATGTATCTGTTGATAGAGCAAAGGATTCTGGTATAGTCTCTGTCTTTTTCTCTCATTCAGAGTTCTGGAGATAAAGAGTTAAGATTAAAGACGAACAAGCCCTTTGAATAGCAAATGCAAACAGCCTAAGAATGTGTTATTTTTATTTTAAACCTCTGCAGCTTTTTAGCAGAAAAGTTGGCTCAGAGGATAGGTTTAAACCACTTAAAACAATCCCTCAATTTTGAAGTTGCCTTTTCAATGCACCCACTTGATACATGTAAAACAGACTCTAAGTCTTCAGTTGTGCTGATCTCACATATTTCACTGTGTGTTAAAATGGACAATTAACAAATGTTCTTTACATGTCAGTGCTGAATCAAAATACAGGCAGATTTCTGTGATCATGGGAAAGCAGTGCTGTCTAAAGCAAGTAGCCAGCAAATATACTTTGAATTTCTATACAGCTCAAGCTCCAAGCTGATGCACCTTTGTTAGTTTGGGATGTGTGGGCTTTGTTACATGTTGAGCCCAGTAACTGTGTTTACTTGTGGCATTTCAAACATATCAATTTCACCTTTACTGTAAATGCCAGGAAAGCACCTGCCCTTTGCTGTGGTTTCAAAGTCATACTTTACTGTGAAAATAATACTTAAGGGCTCACAGGAAGTTGTCTAAATCATGACTTCGCAATATGGATATTAAAATAATTCAGGGGTGTTTAATGTCATTGTGGGAGATTTTCACACGTAAAGGCAACTATTTTTATATTTCTGAGGCTCAGATAATGCTGCCAGATACGTTACAAACTCAACACTGGATTCTGAAGTACAACTTTTGGATATTAATGGTATTTCAGTTAAATACAAACCTCTGCCACAAAATAAATTTAAATTTATCAGAGTAAATCTAATTAAGGTGTGAATTTAGCCTTGATAAAATGACTAGAAGGTTGATTGGGACTGTTTAAGCTGAAGGAGTTTTCAAAATCGAGGAGATACCAGTAACTGATTATGAGTTGATACAGAGAACTCATCCACAGGATATGTATAATTGTATCTTAGTTGCACCTAATTGAACAGGCTTGCAGAGAGAGCAGCTACAGCAAGTTTTAATAAGTTGTCACATCAAAGAACACTTCAGCTCATCTAGCACCCATTATCTCAATTCTGGGGGAAGGTCTCCTGCCACACTGGGCAGGAGTTATCCAACTTCACCCTTTTTGCTAGACTGTTAATTTTGTTTCATTACTTTTGCTGGAAAGCCATTATTCCTTTCTGCAGGATTTACCCGCTGTATTCCCCTTCTTTAAGACATGGTGAAGTGTGATATCCTGAACTGAAACCTTAGAAACTATGGGTTATTGGGCCCCTACAGACACCACTGAATGTTAACTTGCACTGGAATAGTCAGCTACCCACTAACAATGTTAAACAGGTTAGTTAGACTTACAACTTGTACGTTATATTCACCCAGCTTCCTTATTTGTGTCCTAGTTTTAGACAGGACACAGCCATGGTGCAGTTTTCTAACATTTATACCTACAATCTTACTTGGCCTTAGCTGCCAAGAGTAGCTGTGCACTCATCCAGCTCCATTAATCTACCACTCTGCTTTGGTTTCTGTATATTTTTGGAGGATGCGTCTAAAAGCAGCAGCATTGTGGAGAGCCAGGAGAGGAGGCCCAATTTGGAGTATAGTGATTTCTGTCTTTGTTCAACTCTGTATGTTTTACCTGTTGAGACTTCTTTCCCTGTCTGACAAGCTACCAGAAAATAAATGTCTTCTTTTCCTTTTTAATTATTTTTTTCCAGACAAAATATCTGGTTTTGGCAAATGCATTTTATGTGTTGAGCCTACTTTGTCATGAATTCCTGTAAAATTCCTTTTAATGTGCTTTTTTTTTTCTGCTTTCTGTACTTCTAGAGAATTGTTATTTTGTAAATTTGATATTTTATTGTTGTGACAAAAGCAGCCATTGGTTTGGAAACATCAAAATATATTGTTTTATTCCAGTTCAGAATGAGCACATTAAAAAACATATCAAAAGACATGCATGAAAGAGAAACCCCTACTTTTGACTAAGTTTAGTATAACTAATTAGACTGTATAGCAGTCAAATCTATTTTTCTTTTGTTAGGTAATGTAGGTCTACAACAGAACAAATAATTTAAAAACATTAAAAAAGCTTAGTTGATCTGCACAGGCACATCTGTCGCTTCTCTTTCATTATTGACATCAGTGGCTTAATACAACATTAAAGCAAACTCTATTTTAAAATATATATAAGACCTGACTCCTGCAGTACACTGACTGATGTCCTATGAATTCCAGCTCGGGCCTCACCAGCCATATGGACTCGTATTGCGTTGTTCATTAATATTGAATCCAAAAGTTTTCAGTGAAAGCTTGGAGATTTCTGCCTCTCTTAGTACAGGAACACAGTCTATCTGTGTATACATTGTCAGTCCCAGAGGCCTGTTGTTTGGAATAAATAACAGGGATAATACAGCATTTCTGCCTTCATATCATTAGCAATAGTAATGAGTTCTCTGAAAAACACATCTACAGAATCATCTAGGAATTAATGCAGGTCCAGTAATTTTTATTTCAGGTATAACATCAACTGATAGCATGTACTCTTCGTTATGTCCTATCCTGATGATGCTCCCTGCTGAAGTCTTTGCTACAAATGTCCTTCCATACCCTTTTATTGATCATGATTGCATTCTAGCCCTCCATTTTGGTGTAGGGTGACTCTGTGGTCTACTGTCCACATATGTTATGAAAGAAAAACTCTCACCTCTGCAATTCACTCACAAAGATTGATATTGGTATGACAAATATTTTAACATGGGTACATATAATAGTGACCCCCATCTCTAGCATTTAACAAAAACAGGTTTTGCCTCCAATTGTCCCATAGCTAGATTAGCTTGAACTGGTTACTAAGGAAAACCTTGTTTTAGAACAATTTTAAACATATTTTTTAGCACCTGGAAAAAAATTATCCCTAAGATATTGAATACTTGTTTAGAAGCACAGGCACTGAACATCAATTTTGGCAGGCATCATTTGAACATGCGCTAGGAAGAAAGGTACCCAGGTAACTCTCAGGCACACTTCTTGCCTGATTGAGAAGTGATTGGGGAAAGTGTTTTTAGATATTTTGTTCAAGGCCTGAGAATGGCAGTAATGCCAAGATTGGTAGGACAGAAGTCCATCCAATGCTCTTAAATACTCTGATTCACAAAGTTATTAAGCCAAAAATCACTACAAGGGTAGAGGGTATTCTAGGGAAGTTCTACTTTTTTGACATGTATGCTGTATTCTGGAGAGGTATTACTCTGTGTACCCAGGCCTCTCCACACTCATCCTCTGTCATTAGAGACCCAGTACTGACTGCAATGCATCACTGGTCTGATTAAATGTGGAAATTCTTGAGTGTTTTCTGTTTGTTTTCTTGTTTGTTGGGTTTTTCAAACATAAACTGTAGCAGACCATCTGCACAAGATCTGTAACATAATCTGTGTGCCTGTGGGAAATGTACCTAATTTAATAAATTGTCATTACTATACAGTCCCAGAGCCAAGTGTCATTAACCCGTCACATACTTCTTGGTGACTGTAAATTTACAGCCAGACATGTCTGCAGTTATGTGAAGTGGTAGAGGCATTCATTCAACTAATTACTGATGAGCAGAATAAAGCATCAGCTCACTAATTCCAATGTAGGAAACCATTGCTCTCCAAACCAACCTCTGAGTCCCAGAAGACGCTTGGAAAGTAT
Organism: Melospiza melodia melodia; assembly: GCF_035770615.1. Lineage (NCBI taxonomy): Eukaryota > Metazoa > Chordata > Aves > Passeriformes > Passerellidae > Melospiza > Melospiza melodia. Next base: position 111,256,222 of record NC_086194.1, on the reverse strand, counting down.
GAAAAAGGGTGAAGTGTGCCTAAATGAAGATTTTCTTTTTATGTGGTGCTGGAAGTGACACAGGAGAAGCCTGGTCCCCTTTGTTCCCTATTGAGGATCCTCGGAGCAGGAGTACTCAGACTTGTTTGGCCGATCAAATATCCGACGTGAAACAAGGAGTGCATGCATTGTGCCTGTCGCCAGCGGCTCTATTAGAAACAATTGGTCCCTTTCCAAGGCTACATGGGGCGTGATGTAATTCCATTTTCTTCCTGACTGCAGGAAAGGAAAATCAAGTAATTAAATGTGAGAAATCACCAGCCAGGGGGGCCCTTTCTGCTTGGGTGGATTTCTCAACACCGTTGCCCGTCCGCAAAAGCCAGAAACCGACCTGGGGAAAGTCAGCATGGCTCTGGACAAAAGCACGACACTGCCCATGAATGCACTGCGTACCAAACACAGTTTGTTGTCAGGAACTGACAAGCCAGCCATGTCCAGCTCAAGTGGCCGTACTTCCCATCGGCTTGAAAAGGCCTGCCAGTGAGGAGACTTTGGTCACAGTGTTATGCTTTGTGCCCCTGGCCCCATTGTCCCAGGACCCCAGGTCCCGAGCAGGAGGCGTCACCACCCCACCAGAAGGCGACCAGGGGTGGTGGGACTGGGGGATAGAAATGGGATGAGGGTTTGAGGGGGGCGTTCCTGAGGAAAACGTGCCCTGCAGCCAGGAGCAGCCTTGGTCACAATGACCTTGTCTCATTTTCGGTTTCACGGCCTTTTTACAGCTTGAAACCTGTATTTGCACCACATCTCTCTCTTCTGCAGGCTGCAGAGTATCTTGGTTATGGAATACATAAAATCTTAGTGCCAAGAAGCATTTATTAGGATTTTGTGAAATCCTGTAGCAGAATTCAAATGTTATATATGTGAGTAATAAAGAGCCTTATCATATATAGCTTTAACATTCAGAAAGCCTGCACTGCCTAGGAGTGAATGAAACTATTGCAAACAGGCAATAAAGCTGTGGAGAATTTGAGCCACAAGTTTAGTGGGAGAACTAAAGTCATTTTAGTTCACTTTGATTACTCTTTTTAATAGGTAGCTTACAAGGAGTCCATCACCTGTTTTTTATAAGTAACTATGTTTGACATTTCAATTTCGTTCTTACAGCTTTTAATACATTTTTTATCTTGTACTCCTCTACAGATAATTTACTTCCCAGTGTTTCTTTGTAATAGCAACCGGAATGGAAAAAAATGTTCTCATTTATGTGTAAATTTTGTTAACAAACTCATCTGCATAAATCACATTTCTTCCCAAGGATTTTATTGTGTAGTAGCTGCTTTTTCACTTAAGTTAGAACTTTAAAACAGCTTTCAAAATCAGCTTGAAAGTAAATTACAATGAAAATAAGATCAACACAACAAAACATTTTGATTTTGGCTTTAAAAAATAGAGGAGAAAGAATCAAGACAATAAAGGGTATTAAGGACAAGGAAATTGTTTAATACTTATGTGTTGTTTATAAAATGCATAAGAGGTTATAAAACAGGTTGCTCCATCCCTGTGTGTTTTAGTAATTGAAATGTGTGATCTTTTATTTCTTGTTTAAGCATACTTGAAGAACATGTAGAAAAAAATAAATCCTTATATACATTTGTTCCTTGAGACTTTAGGTACAAGATTAACAGAGAGCAAGTTTCTTTGCCACGTTGGTAAAGTTACAAAAAGTGTGTCTCAGGTGAAGACCTGAGTTTTGTTCCATCCCTTTCAAAATAAGTATGAATATGGATCCCCCTGAGTGTATCTCAAAGAGTAGAGCTAATTCAGTGGTATTGGGCTGGTCACGGGTACAAGCAGCCAGTACAACACACAGCTGCTTTCTGATATTGCTATTACTTTGAGCAGCAACTCACTGTTTCTGACTGCAGACAAAGGCCATAGAAACCTAAATTAATTTTGGTAATGATTTGTTTTGTTTATCTTAATATTCTGTGTTTCAGCAGTCTGGGACAGAAATGGGTATGCAGAATGCACATGACACCCTGAGTGGTGCTTGTTGCTTCACGTTTTCGTTAATCCTCTTCAGAGTGCTCTGAGTACTCAACAAAGAGGTTAATTTAAGATCATTTCCCCAGATCTCTTAGAATTATCAGTAAATTAGCCTCTGTGCTGATTTCAAAGAGGGCAGTATCATTTGTCCAGTGCCTACTCAATGGCAGCAAAGATAGATAATTAGAGAAAGTCACAGTTTCAGGTAGCTCCTCTCCTGTTCAATAACTAAATAATGCATCCCTGAGTGGCAAAACCAATCCTTCCTGGGGAACACAGCAGAATATACATTTTCATGTACAATTTTACCATGTCAAATATAAAACACTAATGTATAATGCTGTGGTAAAAGCAAGAATTTCATGTTATTTTTATGTATGCATAATGCTGTTTAGCTCTTTTGAATGTCTTAGTTTAGTAGCCAGTCTTCCTAGTCTAGAAATGCACACAAATTCATAATTGGCTTGTAAATCTTTATTAGAAGCTCTACACTCATTTCCTCCATAGCCTTCAAAGATCTAGCATAATGATGATCTGGAATGAATTCTACTCCTTGTTTTAGTAGCAGCTGCATCTGTGCATGGTTAAACTTAAAGGTTACACAGTGGAATTATTTTTTCAATAACACAAAAATATAAGAATTTCAGCCACTTCTGATTTAATGTCTCCTTCAGAAAAGAGTCGCCAAAATACCTGACCTCTAGAAAATCAAACCTATATTTTTAAGAAAGAACTATTTCACCTTGGCAAATCAGTGACCCAAAGCAAGTTGTGCAGAGCAAGGATCATAACACTGGACAACCTGGGAAAAAAATTCCACATTGTCAGTCCTGTCTTTAGCACTAATCATCATCAGATCATCATCATTGGGTTGAATGTGAACGTCTTTTGGTTGCTGTAGAAAGTGCATGGTGGGTTTGCTGGAAATTGAGGCTTGGACAAAATCAGAGTTTGGTCTTTGGAGTCCAGGCAACGCTGTTCCCTGAGCTAGTGCTTATATGTGTTACCTGGATTCTGAAGTACACTAGGAAATACTTTGTCATGGCTGTCTTTTTAAATGGCTTTCACTGCTTGTGGCTCAGCCTCTATGAGCATCCATTGATTATTTGTCTGTATTTGTCATTTGCTGGAGCAAAGGGAGAAGGCAGGAATAGGAGTCAAATCTCCCCTGAAGCTGTCAATGACAGTGGATGAGATGTTCAAATGTAAAAGCTAGGACTTCAGTGGCAGATGTAAAGCTCAGGGGTTCCTGACTTTCACTCTTTACTTTGCTAAATCTGGTGTGATATTATAATAAGTTTTGGTTACTATATATGGGATATTAAAAAATTGAATTGTTTTATTTGTGGATCATTGAGTATTTTTTCTAAGCACTGTAGCATTTTTTAAACTTTTATAAATGAAAATTCCATGTAAATGAAAAACTGAATATATTTTTCTAAATTTTTCCTTTTTTTTCTGTACTTTTTGCCAACAAATATTATATGTCTCTGTATTATGCAAGAGAATTTAATGCTAATATGCTAATTTTATAACAAACTTATATGTGTTTTATACTGGTTGTGTGCCTGGGATGGTGAGATCCTTGAGAAAATACTTAAACAAATGTTCAGCAGTCTGAAAATTCTGAAAGTGATGAATTTTAAGTAATACAAAACTTTGACCATTATCACATGATTTTAGTCCCTCCATGCTTCATTTTGCCATTGATATTCCAAACTTCTAACAGAGTTATAGTTTTGCATTTTTCTTTTCAAGTGCTTCAAGTTCTCTGTAGCATTTTCTCCTTTTCTCTACAGTAATGTACTGTGCAAAAGATCATTTCCATGTCCAAAATACATTGGAGTGAGAGGAATACTGTGTAGAAGTTCTACCTTAAATCAACCGCAAGTTTAAATCCAGTTGCTTGAGATTCTAAAGGGACAAATAGCAGTGACAAGGCAAAAGACTGGTGAAAGATAGATTCCAGTTCCTAAAATCTGTATTAAGAATCTATTAGTAGTCAAATTTTCAGAAGTGATGAGCTGTCACTACGTTCTTTTAAATTTAGCTTTTCTGGGGAAAAAAAAAAGATGGGTTATCTATATTTTTATTCTGAAATTTTATTTTAGATTCCACATATTTATACAAGGATTTGTACAGTTACATCCTAAATCTTGTGGTAAAGCATTTGGCTCTGAAGACGTGTCTTTTCCAATAACTGTAACAAATATATCCTAGAAAAAAAGACACTAAACTATCTTTTTTCCTTTTTTAGCTGCCTGCATATATGTTGATGGAAACAACTGTGAGCATAATGGAGAAGCCCATTTTGCTGACCACAGAAAAATGAGATGATATTATTTAATCAGTTTTGTTTTCTAGATGCTGTCCTTTTAAAAAGTTGGAATGGAATTTAACTTTAGGGCAAAGTGAAACCTATGTTTGCTCTCTCACAGCCATGCTTCAAAGTTGGCTCCTCTGACAATTATCTGTTACTATGTTTTGCACAGCAATAAGCAAAAATGATTTAAGCACTGCTCATCTCTGCCTCATTTAAAGGCCTGGTGTGTATTCTCAGAGCACAAAGAGTATCCAGTGCTGCACCGGGGTTTCTGTGTCATGAGTGGTGGTGAGTCCTTGGAAAAGTGTGAAAGAGCAAATTAGAAAACCAGCCCTGAGGAAATGGACTTCTACGTATTTTTATAAAAACTTTGTTTAGGAGCATATGTACAATAAAAACAGAGAGCAAAGAATATCCCCTTTCTATCTGCTTATCACTGATGCCTGAGTCAACTTAAAATTTCCTTTTGTTCTTCAGTATATGATCCAACTTCTAAAAGACTCTAGTTTCTGATTTGCAATTGTCTCAGTTAAGATACAGTAAGAAAATGAAAAGCAGATGTCTCACACCTTAAGTCAATCTCTAGAGTATTTCAGAGCTGTGCAGCCTATCCAAAGTTCAGCCCTTCCTTGGCAAAGCTTCTTAATTTTCCCACACCTGCATCTTTGCTGCTTTTATTTTTTGGGGTTTTTTTTGTGTCTCACAATAAGCACAGCTAAAACAAGCAGTGCAGTGAGCATGAATAGAGCGCACAGTAGGCAATTTGGGGACTCATTCATCACCGATCAATAGAACTGCTCAGACAGTGGATGAGATAGCAAACAATTTGATTTATTATGTTCAATGTTATAATACATGATTTTAAAAGAAATTAAAACCTCTAAACTAAAAACCTTCATCTTATTTATTAACCATTGATAGAAGTAATAAATACATACTGCCATTTCTTTAAAAATATCGCCCAGCTGCGTCTGCAAAATGTGATATCTTCTCTTGACAGGCATGAAAATGATGGATTTTCAAAAGGATTTCTAAAATTTTAGTATTTTTAGCATAAAGATTCTAATGAATTCAATTAGTAAAGTGAGTATATGTCAGGAAAACACAGAAACAGAGATTCCACAAGTGCTGAATATGGCAAAACTATTTGGTCTCAATTTGTTCTCACTGAAGAACTTATGTCTCTTGCAATAAAAATGAAATTATGAAGCTACAGCATTTATCAAACTATATAATAATTTCAGAAATTAATGGCTTCTGAAATATGCATGCAGAAAACTGGAAAAATTACTACTAGTGACTATAAAAATTATTTTTGAATGATTCTTTACCTTCAATGATAATCTCATATCCAGAACATTTTTTCCTTAAGACTTCAAAAATTCCAGAAAAGTGAAAGTATGAGTTGGACACCCCTCCCACAAGATTTTCACTTCAAATTACAATTAATTAAAAAAAAAAGTTTTTGAAATATTGCAAAAATATTTACCTCATTATCTGAATGAAATTTATAAATATTTTCGGAGTAAACTGGGGAACTGAAGTCTCATCTTCATAGGTGTTTTGGATGACCAGTGAAACTCAGCAGTAGAAACCAATATATGGAAAGCCAATGAGGTATTCAGTCACAAGTAAAAGACACTGTAACCAATGATATGCCTAGGTCTGAGGTTTTAAGCAAAGCTGTATTACGTTTCATGAAAAATTTTCTTATAAAAGGGGCTACTTTGTTCAAGTATTTTAAAAGCAGCAAAATTAAATTTTGCAGGAGGGAGAGAAATTCTCTGAAGACAGAGACCAATGCTGTGTACCAAAGCTAACAGATTTTAAAAAAAGTACAACTACACTGTATCTGCCACATGCAGTAAATGAAAATCATATTGTAAAAGATTAATTTATTACATAGAGAAATCTCAATGAATTTTGAACTTCTGCAAATTATTTTCTCTTTAATTGAGAGTGATCTCTAAGTCAACTTCGATGAAGTCTTTCACCTGAAACTTCCCTGACATTTTCAAAGAAGTACTGAGTAGTTGGTTTTTTATCAGTAAAAACAAGCATATTTGTAATTTCCCTTATTTGTCCATTTAAGGCTATTTTATTCTGTAGTAGATATTCCATAAAAAGACTGCAATTTATCAACACTTTCCACTTGATCTCTATTCTTTTTCTTTTTTTTTTACCAAAAGAATTTTTAAATTTTAACATAAATTATTTATTTTTGAAAGAAAAATTCCAGATTATAACAGTTAGCACAAAATATACATATGACTATAAACAGCTGTGACTGATATCTGTCATGGAAATCAATCTCCACAAAGGAAAAATGGTTTTGACTCACTTCCAGCGAAAGTTCCTTTAGGCAGTTGCTTGACAAGACTAAAAATCTTATGCTGCCCACGAACGGATGTTTGAGTGTGTTGGTGCTGAGGCTTGTCCTGCACCCACTCTCCTCCATGGTGCAGTAGTGACAGGACTTCTCTCTCCAGAACAACAGAATCATGTGCCAGACCACAAAAAATGCACCTCGAGCTTGTTGGTACATATGTGCATCCATAGGTACATAATGGATTTGTAGAATGGAAACATCTTAAGCAATCTACTTCCAAATGTGTTACGACATTGCAAGGTCTCATGAAAACAAACTCTTGAGAAATTCGTCCTGTAGCTGCAGCTCAGGAACTTCTGGCTCATTCTTGGTGTTCAAATTAGTAATTCACTTAACCTTTGAGGAAATACTGATTTTTTTTTAAGTATTTGTGATTAGAACTCAGATTTTTATAGAAAATAGTGACCACAATTTGCCTAGAGAGCCTTCCTAAATGACTCAGAAAAAGATCTTGCTGCTTCAACAAGGCCTTAGAAAATAACTGGAGTTATTAAGGTATAGTTTAATTTAACATGATGATGAGCAGGAACCTTTTCGCTGTCAATTTTTTAATGAAATAGTAAAGTAGGGAGAAATATGAGTGCTTCTTTCAGTGTTATGATATATATATAAAAGTGGTGAAAAGAGAAATTGAAGGCTTTATCTGCCATTTGTTTTTAATGCAATTTGAGGGAAAAAAATCTGAAGCTTTTCACTGTCTGCATTCAATGGAGTCAAAATTCTCTGTAGTGAGAGCTCTGTGATCAGCATTCCCATTTAAACTTTTGCAGTTGGTGAAACAATGTTTTCTAACAAGCTGTTTTCTGACATGATCTCTGTTATATCTAGACCAGGTCCATATGCTCTTTATTAGTACTTGCTAGACTCCTTCCACTCCTTTGACTGAAAACACCACAGTATCACACAGAAATGTCCTGCTATTAGGTCAAATACTGGTTAATGGTCCTTTCTTATAGAAGTCTCATACCAATCTACTTTGATTCTCCATTACTCTTTTGGATTATTGCAATGAATATCCTAAATGCCCACCTGTACTGAGAAAGCTTAAGAGCTGATTGAATTGTTTCATAGGTAGGAACTGCCTTCTGCTACAAAGACATATCTCTATAAATGCGCTTGTGTTTCTAATAATTTATTTTATGCATACTAGATATATCTAAAGCACATATGCAATTACCAGAACTGAGAAGGCTTTAGAAATTTAGAGATAACTATTTATAAAGTAAAAGAATAGATAGGAAATTCAAGTTGAGTTATGTGAAACTAATTTTATCCATTGTCAAGGATATTGCTTTTCTTCCCCTTTTGATTTCATTATGAACTAAATAACAAGTTGCACTAAGAAAATTGGCAGAGTTATTTTGTGAGCACCATTGTAGTCCTTCTTTTTTATTTCAAAATCCCTGAATTTTATTAATGATTGATATAGATAAGAACATTAATTACATGTTGGTAATAAAGACTACACAAGTAAAACTAATTATGTACATTTTGCAGTATATCTCTCTTACATGTAAAATCATGGGATAGGGCATAAGTTATTTTATATATATATATATATATATATATATATATATATATATATATGTATATATAGGGCATAAGCAGTTAAGTGATACATATGAACTGAAGATCAAATGTTATTTGTAGTATAACACACTCCAAATATTTTTTTTTTTTGTGTAACAGATAAAACCCTGCACTCTGCCTACCTTATTGTTAACCAGTTTTCTACACATAGCATCTGTTTATATTAGTAATGTAATTGCTGTGATAATAAGCTCATTGATTTAGTATCTAAGGAAATAATCAGTCAGGACATCACATTTGTCTTGCTTTACTTGACAGCCTATCTTCTACACTGAATAGACAATGTCAATTCTTCCCATTGTTTCAGAGAAATGGAGCAACACAAAACCCCAGCAAGATCTCTTCTCTTTGCCAACTATTGCCATAAAAATGTTTGCAGCAGCTAACTGGTATTGGACAAATTTAATTTTAACAGTGGCACAAGGCCAGCACACTTTAGTGTAGGAAAATTGTATTTCTTTTGTTATTCAGACAGTATGATGGCCTTATCTTTCACTTGATGGTTAAGCAGAAAAGGACTGTGAAATACTGAAACTGAAAGGAAACAAAGAGGCAAACTTTGGTTAAACTGTCTCACTGGGATTTTTTCCCCTACTTTTAAACACGTTTTATGTGAAAATATGTTGAAAAAATGCTCACTTACTAGGAGTTAAAAAGCAATTTACAAGATTGTAAGATATCTATGTACTTGGGTTCAAGTCCTAAGGAAAAAATAATCAGTTTTGAGTGTTAAAATATAGAATCACAGGTTTATGATTTGTTTTCTTTATCTTATTGACAGTGCTGCCTTAATATGTCCTTCTTGCTGCAAATTTGGGTTTTGTAAGGTTTCAAAAATCCATGATGAGTTCATGGGCTGAAAGTGAGAAAGTTCAAGTTGTGACCATGTTTGATGTCAATGCTACCGAGGATGAGAGTCTGTCCCCTGTACCTCTCTGCTGCCCACAAAGCCCCGCATTCACCACAGAGCCTGTACCCAGCAGTGATGGGTGACTTCTGCCTAGAATTTTTTGTAGATGACCAAAGGGTAAGAGAAATTTCATTCTCCTGTGGTGGTGAACCTCAACTCACCACTTTATAGACAGGACAAATGAACTCACATTATATACAACATGAAATAATACTGCTCAGTACTAATACAGAAATAATGTTAATACTGAAATAATACAGCTCACATACACCAGTATATGGCAGGACAAGAGTTAATGGCTTCAAAGTGAAAGAGAGTAGATTTGGATTAGATATTAGGAAAAAAATAAAGTTACTGTGACGATGATTATGAGGCACTGGAACAGGTTACCCAGAGAATCTGTGGCTGCCCCATCCCTAGAAGCATTTAAGGATAGGTTGTATGGAGGTCTAAGCAAACTAGTCTAAGTGAAAGGTGTCCCTGCCTGTGGCAGGAGTGTTGTAGCTAAGTGATTTTTAAGGTCCATTCCAACCCAGGCCATTCTGTGTTTCTATGATACCTTAAAAACACTGCCATTAGTTACCATGTGCTTCACAAAGACAGTTAATCTCTAAACATTTAGAGAGGAAGGGAAGAAGTACTCTTCCCCTTTTAAGGATAAGATGAAAAGCTACATTTATTATATACCATGGTGTGCTTTCCAGAACATGAACTGAAAGAGTAAATTTACCTCACTTCCCCTCAAAGTCAGAAAATATTCAGTTTTCCTTTCCTCTGCATAGCCTTTGTTTTAATTGAAAGTGGGAAGAAGACTTACATTGTGGAAGAGTCAGAAGAAATGAAGATGTGCAAAATAGCCCTTATCATGGAGTGTTAATTACCTATGCAGTAGTTGTACTTACAAGATGAGAGCAACCAAAGACAGGTTGTTCTTTGTTTCCAAACCAGATGTGGGGTAGCAGAAGTGTGGCCTCACAGCTCATCTAAATTCTGAATTCTGGCAGGCTGACAGCTGCTCCTTTTCTGCTGATTAAGAAACACCAACAAACACTTTTTTTTACTTTTTTTTTCCCTTCACAAAGACCTTCTTGGCTGCTTATATTTGTAAACTCAAAAATGGACTCTTCCCATTCATTTTTTTAAACTGTGATTACTAAAAAGGGGGTATTGTTAAATTGGAGAAGACAGGCAAGGTTTGGATGAGATGCACTAGTAGGAATAATGATATACCACGCATTTAGCTGATGTATCAGAAAAAAATTACAATTACAATTGAACATTGTACCATTTTTTTCCATAACTCTCCTGGACAGAAGCCTTGAAAAGTGTCTCCAAAATGAAGTCCTTTCTTGTCAGACAAATGAAGTCTATTCAGTTTTGGCCCCTTGGGGGATTGCTGGCAGAGTTCAGACCTGACACAGGTCCAGACCCCCTTCTGCTCCACATAAGGTAGAAAATCTGTGTTTCTGCTTTTATTTGCAGGATAGTATTTTAAGGCTCTTGTTGTTTTTCCACTTCTCAGAAAAAAAAATCAAAAGGATGTGATGCTGATGATGCCCAAAACAGTAAGTTTGGGTCTAGAACAGGGCCATGAAGATGGTCTGGGGGCTGGAACTCTGCTCCTAAGAAGACAGGCTGAGAGAGTTGGGGTTGTTCAGCCTGGAGAGGAAAAGGCTCCAGGGAGACCTTAAAGCTGCCTTCCAGTACCTGAAGGGAGCCTACAAGAAAGCTGGAGAGGGACTTTTTACAAAAGCATGTGGAGATAAGGCTAGAGACAATAGCTTTAAACTGAGAGAAGGTTTACATTAGAGACAGCAAATAAATTCTCTAGTGCAAGGGTAGTGAGACACATGAATAGGTGGCTCAGAGATGCTGTGGATGCTCCACTCCTGGAAGTGTTCAAGGCCACCCTGGATGGGGCTTTGAGTAACCTCATCTAGTGGAAGATCCTCTATGGCAGAGGAGTTAGAACTAGGTGATATTTAAGGTCCCTTCCTACGACAATGTTCTATGACTCTATAAAATGTGGATCTTTATGGGCATTACCTCAGGGTGGACAATATGCTACTGTGATTCTACATTCACTTGATGTCTGGGAGAGATTTGGTAGGGTACCTCCATATTAGAGCTGCACATCACTTATATTTTTGAAGATGTATTTGTTCCAATCCAAGATGAACATTTTTTTTTCCTCTAATAATAATTTCTTTTTGAAGAGAAATGAGTATTTGGGAAGATGTGAAGAAGTATTTTGTGCTTGCCACCATGCTAACAGCTTTCCCAGTGCCCTTTCCTGAAGCTGGATTATCTAGTGTGAGGCATATGCCCAAGCTATAAATTAACATCTTCTGTATGCTTAGACTATGTATATTGAGGACACATGTATGCATGTGCATGAATAGGCAAATATTGCTGTAATGTAAAAAAAAAATAGAGCTGTCCAAAATAATATATGTATTTAATCAGATTTAAAGATACTTATTTCAGTTTTAATGTTTTTCTTCAGGAAGCTGTGCCTATTAAAAAAGCTTTTTTGAGGTACAAACTAGTCCCAAGGTTCTGCAGCAAATACACAAATAGCATCAAAAAGTGGGACTGGAACATAAGCTTTCTTCCTACTGGCTTGTACCTAACTAAAATGATTGTTCTTCTTCCTATAACAAGGGAGTTCAGAAGGTTGAATGAAAAGAAAAGATGTACATCTGGATAGCTGATAGTAGCTTAAACAGTAGTGAAATAGGGCTAATGAGTCCTAACCAAAGAGGACAGAAGGCATCCATACCCAATCCCCATTCTCTAAAGGCATCCACTCTGATTGCAAACAGGTTTTATCTAATGATTTCCACACAGGAAAGTTCTGGAGTGATATAAATTTTAACTTGTTTTTTTTTCTTTTTTTTTTTTTTTCTTAACCTGACCTTTCCTCTCAGAAAAATAAAACTAGTGGAATGCAGCTCTAGGAGGAGCAAACTGGGGAACACCTGTGGGAAAGCAGATCTTCACTGCAGAAGGATGAAGGCTCACTGTACTAGGGGCCTGTGTTAAATCTTCTTGTCTGCTGCTACCTGGGCAGAAACACTGGGTAAGAATTATAGGAGAGAAGATGAGAGAACAGTTTTTCCTTCATTCTGAGATGAAAAATGTTTTTCAGTTGGAGATATGTCAGTCAGACAAAAACCGGTGATTTATAATAAGTCACCTTCATTTTATACTCACATCTGAGAATAACACCTCTCTGTGGTTATGCCAAATTCTGTTTGCCGACTTTCCTCAGGGCAGGTGGGTTTTTCTGACTGTCAGCTGAGTATCACTGGTGTTTTTTATTATCACCAATCATCAGAAAAAAGATTGGAGAGCAAGTATGGTGGCATTTTGGAAAAGTTTTATGCTTCTTATATATGCTTGTTGGAAACAGCTTTGGAATTTATTCTTGCTTTTTCTTCCATTTCTTTCACATTCACTGTTTTTGTGTAGGTTCTCTTCCTCTTACTGTCTTTTACTCAGTGCTGGACTGTTCTGTGGGAAATAAATTTATTTCAGGTAAGGCAGAAGATGTAAGATATTCTTGGATGTTCTATATTAAATTAGGAGGCTTTGTGCTTAGTCTTGATAGAATATTACAAAAATTTTACATGTACACTGCAGTTTTTACTTGTAGGTGGTTTTACATTTTGAGAACAGGTTTTGAAAATTGTAGTCCTGGGAGATCAAATGACATGAAGATGATGGATTGCTAAGGATATCTTGAAATGAGCAGTGCCTGTTCCATTTATGAATGGAAGTCTTCGAGGTTAGAAATGAAAGCTGAAACATCAGTAGTTAAAGCTGCTCGAAGTGATGGAACAGTTCTGAAATGGAGTTATTTATAAGCTGCTTCATATATCACCCTTTGTTATGGTTTAAAATTTGAGTGTAGGTGTGAGCAACCACTATAAATTGCCATGGAGGTCACACTGACTTGTCCAGGAACTGTTTGAGGTAAAATTAACAGCATCTTTATATTTTATCTCCTTTGGTTAAAATCTATTAAAAAATGACATGCCACTCCTTGTAAACTTCACTTTTAAAAGAAAATCAGACTGAGTGTTACTGGAGTTTGCTACTTAAAGCTTCTGACCTTATGTCTTGTATCAATCAAACACTTCTGGGCTATCTCAAATGGCATTTTCCATCCCTACCTCTTCTGGCTGTCATGGAAACGCCGTGCACCCTGTTATAAAGGTACTGTAATACTGCTGGGCCGAGCACAAATCACATTAACAGTGGAGTTGGAAATCAACTTAGACATAATAATGGTTGTAGCTTAGGGAAATAGCCCCTTGCCTCTCTTCTAGACAGCTCCAAGTCTGAGCACTTCTCGGGAATCCAGGTTCCATTTCCTGGAGGAAAGCCATCCTGAGGGACACCTGAAATTCTGCACTGAGGTGATGAAAATGGCAGGCATGAAATCCCTGCATCCACTGTGTTAGCTGCAGGCAAGTTTCCTCTGAGACCTCTGATTTATGAATGACACTCAGCTTTTGCCATCCAATGCCTTTCCTCATCCCCTCTCATAGTGAAAAGCCCACAGCTCTGTTTTTAACCGTCATTCCAGAAAAAATCCTGGAAATTTCACTCTTTCACCGTCTCCTCCCATTTCTATTGAATGAAATGGCAGCAACTGCTCCACCATTAGGATCAATATCCAGGCCATTATGCTGGCAAAAGAAGCAGCAAATCACATTTACGTGGATTGTCAGATTCATTATTATAAGCAGATGGCAGTCCTTGCACTACAATGCTGCTGAGAAAAGACTGACATCATTTCAAATTAAAATCTATAATGCTAATACACATCTCTAACTCTTTGTACAGGCCTAAGTGCATTAATCTTCTGAATGATTTGCCAACGTGTGCACTGCTTTAGGTGTTTTCACTTGAGTGGAGCTAAAAGGAGAGCTTTTAACTGAGAATGGTTAACATTTATTCGTACAGATTGATAAAAGTTAACATGCAATTTTCTTTACTAGTAGCTCCCTAATAGGAATTAATGGGACATTTTGAAGAGAAAATGCCCACTTCAGAAGGCCAGTTTAAGAAATGTGTTAACCACTGAAGAGAAAAATATGTTAGTAGCATCTCCCTTACATAAACTGCTTTTAAAATAATTACTCATTAAAAAAAAAGCAGGGCATTTTAAAAATGTGTTACAGATTTGTCTAAGTATGCAAATAAATTTCATTTGTCAAATGTGGACAAAAAAAAAAGGAAATTTTTATGATCAGAGACTGTCAAAATTTTGAAAAATGAACATAAAATCAGTCCATTCTTTGATTATACCTTAAGTGGAAGATGCTTCCCAGAAAAAGAAGTTTACATATCTCAGGGATGGTTATATTTGCAGTGTCCAAACAATAAATCCTGTCATCATATTTTCTATAGCATGCTCTAAAATATCAGAATTTTGTACACGGTTTCAGGACATGGAGGCTGATTCCTCAATTCTTCCACCTTTCTCCAGAGATGCTCCAGAGAGAACATCTTCTGGTGATTGAACTACGGACAGTGTGCTGTCAGGCTGCCTAACCCTGAGAATACAATGCAGAGAAATGCTTCTAGAGAAATCTTTAAATCATTAGGGGCTGTCCTAGACTTTTTCTGCCTGCAAGTACAATGCTGAATAATGCCACATTGAAAGCCGTGCTATCACACTGTATTCCAAGTTAAATACCTTTCCTTTTGAAAGGGCTTAATAGGTGAGGAGCATTACACTGATGCAGCTGATTGGATCCATGGGGCAAACAAAATTCCCGTGTTTTCTCTACATGTTTTCCATACAGAAGATTGTTTTAAAGCATCCAGATTAACTACAAAGCCACGAACCTCTGGAATTCTCCCATCAAAAGCTTTAGAAATATATACGTTATTGCAGAAAGGCTTAGCTTTGCCAAAGAACTAACTGAAAAAATAAACTTTGGTAAAATGTTTTTACCAAACCCAGGTAGGATCTTTAGTGCCATTTATTGTTATCCAAAGATTTAACCTCAAAGGAAAGAGAGACTTCAAATCTACGTTACGTGTTGCCCTCTCCCAGTGTATGCCAGTGCCACGGGCTAACATTAATTACTTATTTCTTTAAATATCATTGATGTTTAATTTTTCTGAATTCTTTTGTTTTTAGCATATCTGAAACCTGATGCCTCTGTATTTCATTCATATTTGCTCACCTTAACAACAGAATTGATTTATTAATACTTTCTGGTTCCATTCGTCTGACTCAGCACTAAAATCTAGTTTAGCTTGCCCAAACCAGTTGTTATGTGCAGCAATAGATAATAGCATTTTCACTAATATAAACAATGTACAACAGCTTAATAATTTGTTTACCTAGTTTTGGGTTTTTTTGAGTAGGGATTGATTTGTATTACAAATGACACATTTGAATAAGAGAGGATGAGGAAAAAAAGTAGTTGCTCTATTTGGGAAGTTGCTTTAAAATATAATGCATGGAGAGCTGCACAGCAAGATTCAGAAAGAGATAATGAAAGACAATTTAATTTTCCAAATTTTTAAAGGAAATTATATTCAAGAAAATTAAACTTGAAAGAAAGGTATGTACCTATTTACCGCTATATGAGTCTGATCCTGCAAAAAAATTACTGGTTCATGAAAAATTTTGGGTATTTGGAGGTTCCAGTTTATATGGATGTTGAAATTTACTGATTAACATAAGAACTTTACGTCAGCTTTTATTCATCAGCTTTAACTTCGTGACTATCAGAGAATAAATTAGTAAGAATTCTGAAAAACTAAAAATTCATCTATGTTTTGATATGTTGAACAGGGCTTATTGTGATATTTGAATCATTTTAATCCATTTCTTGGTAAAGTTCTCTACCAATTATTGAAGTTCAAAATGCAACATGCATCTTTCAGGTTTCTCTTTTAGGGATTATATATAAACAAAGGTACATCCAGGGTGTTAAATTTTATGGTTCTGATTATTTAAAGTGCATGAGTAGCATCTGACATTTATTTAAGAATTTCTTTTCATAGCATAATATTTAAACTTCTTAATTAATGGATAAAAGAAAGATATGGGAAATGTGTCATTTACAAATTGAAAAAAGCTCTTGAAAGTTTTGCAGAACATCTGGAACTTTTCCACAACAGTCTTGAAATAATATACTCCAAGTCATAGATCCCATTATAGTGCTATAGTGCATCTCACATATGTACTACCATCACTACTCCATGAATTGGTTTCTCATATGTGGATTGCATGGATTCATTAAGTGCAGTACCCACTAACATTCCCCACTCTGAGTTGATTAGTCAAGTTATTAACATCCAAAATACTGCTGCTGAATTATCAAATCTGAATAGAGATTTCCCTGAGATGTAGCTCCAGAGCTTATTTTAGAGTATGGCATTTCTCCCAAGTGACTGTCAGTGACACAGTTTGAATGCTGCAGTAGTTGGTTAGTAAACTGTGAATTAGTAATTTTTGAATACATGAAGTAATAGGCTGTTTTTGATCTGTGGCTGAAGATACAAGAAGCATTGACAGGTTGTGTGTGCCTCACATTCAATCTGAGTCCTAGAGTGTACATTTCTTCCCCCACCCCCCCTTTGCTTTGCCTGCATTGCAGTTTGTTTTACTGACTGGACACTTAAAGAGATATCTACTTAAGGATGTCAAAGGTGTAGTAAATGGGAGGCAGGCCACTGGGAGACAAAATAGGGAGGTCATTCCGCCTGACCTCCTCCTGTTTTTTCTCACTAAGAAAGCTGCTGCTCAGCTGACTTAAGATTGAGAGACAAGGCAGAAAAACTGCAAAAACAGTATGAACACAACCTATTTGGTGGTGCACTTTCTACTTGCAAAATGTTTTCCCTCATGCTGGTCTCTTGTTGCAGTCATTCCCTTCAGAAATGCTACAGTTTATTATTTCTTCTCTGTTATTCACCCTGCATGCAGGTTGTGTAAGTGAATTGAAATTCAATGATAAAGTTCTCTCTGACTTTAGTTAGTTATATAGAGATTATTTTCCATGGTTAAGCTAAGATTCTCAGTAGCTGATGCTTTTGTTGACATTGCAAAGAGGATTTTTGTCTTTAGGTATATATATATATATAAGACTTCTGTAATTTCTTGTTGTGGCATTAACATATTGGGAAGGGAATCCCAGCCTTTAACCTCACAGCTATATTGATGAGGTGCAAATTGATTTCTAGTGTGTATTCAGCCTCTGTGCTGGGCAGGAGGGTCCCAAAAGTTCGGCCAGTAAACATTCAGGCGAGTGCAAGCGGATGTCATGTGGAAGAGAAGCGACAAGTGTGCTCTGCTTGCATGCTTGCAGGAATTGTGTACTTTTCTCTTACCCAATGCCTGGCAGATCACGTCCACTTTGACATCTCCTTCTTTTGCTAATCAGTAGAAATGGGGAATATCTTCTGGCATCAGAAAATGCCAGAAGAAAAATGGGGAATAATAAATGGGGAATATTCACTGGCATCCAGCATAACTAAGAAGGACCTCTGTTCATCAGACATAAGAGATTTCAACCCAGTGAAGTGGAAGGTAGCCCTAAAAAAAGTCTAAAGAGATGTTTCAAAAGCATTTGTACTTTACAGGTTCTTACCACAAGTAATTTTCTTTACTGGAGCTGACTCTCAAATCTGAGAGTGTTTTATCATGAACTTGTAGAGAAACTAGTTATCTAATTTACCCATAGAATGAGGGAGGAGCAGTTTATCTCAGAACTATATCACAAAATCATTAAAAAAATCCATATGCAGTAAACTGAAGTGGAAAGAGGGTAATTTTAAAAAAATAATATTAAATTGGCTTTTGATAAACATGCCTACTCAAATTCTTCAACTTATTTTTATAAGTACTACTCTTGCTACTTGAGGTTTACATTAAAAATATTTTACTCCCCTATATTTTTCCTCTATTTAGATACAACTAAGAACTACACTTTTAAAATTACAAATCCTTCTGATGAGGGAATATATGCAGCTGGGAAATAAAGGTTTGCAGTTTCACGGGTTA
Source organism: Melospiza melodia melodia (assembly GCF_035770615.1). Taxonomy (NCBI): domain Eukaryota; kingdom Metazoa; phylum Chordata; class Aves; order Passeriformes; family Passerellidae; genus Melospiza; species Melospiza melodia. Next base: position 111,237,945 of record NC_086194.1, on the reverse strand, counting down.
AGCACCTAGGAGACAAGGCTGGAGAAAACACCAGTGATTGAGTGTGAGGCCTGACCAAACCTTGACAAGTGAATGATTTTGAGGGAGATACTTCTCTCTCCTGTGTTGTAATTACTCACTTTCTTTGATGGAAATTACTCAGGTTATGTTAATTTGACTTGTGTCAACATCTCTGAGAGAGAGTTCAAGTCCATGATTCTGGGTTTTGGCACTAAACTAATTCTGGTTTTATTAAGGCACTAAAATTTTAGAATACAAAGTAGAAAGACTCTCAAATGAAATGGGGAAAAACAAATGCTCACAAGGCATTTATAACCTAATTCTATTTCCTGTCATGAATTTTAATCTAAAAGGTTTGTTTTCTTATTTGGGGGTAGGTTTCTTTGTTTTTCTTTTTTTTTTTCAGTTTGTTGGATTTTTTTTTTTTTTAATAGAGGCAGATAAATTCTTGGGAAATACCTAATTCATACTGTTCTGTTAATGGGACTTTTTATGCAAATTTGTTTGCATATAACTGTGAAAAATAACAGTAAATAGCAAATGTTTGGAGTATAACTCTACCTTCAGGAAGAAAATGAAACAAGATTTTAAATATAACCAAATCTACTTACATTCATTACCTGAAAATGTCAGTGATGCACCAATGCTGGTCCCTAGTTTCTCACATCAGCTATACCATTAAATAGCTTTCTTTCCCTTTTCTAAGCTTGAGGTCTTTCTATGGTTTATTGTCTCATAACTAATTTAAAATAATGAATAGATGTCTATTATTTTAAAAAAATTCTGAAAATCTCTGGGAAAAAGGAAACAAACAAACAAACAAATGGTAAAATAATAGCAAGTCATAGGGATCCAATAATCCGCTTCATATTTTATTACATTGTGCCTTGTGCTAACTTAAGGATAAATATTTTCCTTTTTTCTTTTCCAGGGGTTAACTACACAGTTATTGAAACTCTCTGCTGGCTCTGTATCCCTATAGAATTTATTCATATAAGCAGCTGAAGAGGTGACTTTAAAAATCTGAGATTAGGTTTTAGTCAAGTGTTACGCCAATAAAAACAGAGAAAAATAAGGATTAAATACAAATAGAATGGCACCAGAATTGAATGTTTTAACCTATTCTCTGGAGGAGCAAGAAATATTTTAGTGCAGGAGTACTCAAGACCCTGTACACGAATATGTGAACAGGATGAATCTCTTGTCCTTTATAATGTTTTGTGTAGTCATTTTTAAAGCAAACTACTTTGCCAATTACAAAAGGTAGAAAATATCAATTAATCTTCATTTATTAATATATTTCATTTAAAGAGATTGCTTATGATTTGAGAACCAAACTCTTTTTAATGAGATCCTTAAGTTCAGGGATGTGAGGCAAAGGCACAGAGCATCCTGCAATGCAGGGAAAGTGCATTTCTCAAATGGCAGTTAGTTTTTCCCTGTTACTGATTCACTAGGTGTCTTCTGTCCAGTGGGGCAGCACAAGTGGGGGCGGCCCATTGGATAAAGAGCTCCAAATGAAAATGATAGATGTGCTTTAAAGCTAGCCATCTGTACTTACTTTCAAAGGTGCTGAACTGGTGATTTTTTTCCCCACTTCCTCCTTTTTTTCATTTCTCATGATACACATTTGCAAAAGTACAGAATCTCCAGTGAATGGCAAAGTGGGATGCGGACAAAGGTTTCCCTTACTCGGAAGGGATGAGCATGGTGCAGAGTGAAAAGTTCATTGTATGATGGATGAGCCAGGGACTATGAAGGTCACTCTGTCAATGGCACACAGGAGAGGATTATGGGTGACAACAGCCCTACAGTCCTGGCAACTAAATTGTTTACAAAATGCAATAAAAGAGAGTTGTAAGAAACTTCCCCAACTTTGTTATTGCAAAAGGATCACCAGGACAAAAAAGCTGAAGGGTTTTTTGGATATCTTGGGGAACATTTCAAAAATAGAGAGATATTGTCACTTTGAAAACTAAGATCATCTGTTCCTTTTAAAATTAGATTATCATTAAGAGACAAAGAATTCCCATCTCAAAGTAACAACCACACCAGAACCTCACCACCCTATTCTGAAAAAAAAACCCAACCAAACCACAAAATAAAATAAATTTATATTAATTTCAACTAACAATCGCCAAAAAGAAAGAAAAAGTTTTACAAGATGCTGCTGTGTGCTGAATGAAAATAAAGGATTCCTATTAAGTTTTAAATTGTGCAAAATTACTCTTATTCTGTTTAACAGATTATATTTTAAAGTCAATCAGTTAATGATCTAATAAAAAATGGCCATAGGCACAGCTCCTGAAGTGACCCTCAAATGCCCCAGTATTTGCATACTTTATTTTCTGCCAGCTTAAAAATAATATAGAATAACCTGAGGTTGTTATAAAATGTTAATCATATTAACATTATAAACCCCAGTATTTAATTACAACTTTCTGCCATTTTGGGCTTGTTTTTCTTTCAAATAAACACAGTTTTGGGATGTCTGAATGTTAAATTGGCTAAGATTGGAATATGGAAAGTGTAACATTTAATACCATAAAATTTCATTATGATTTAATCATGTTCTAGAAATGCTTCCTTTGAAGTCCCTTATTTTGAAAAGCAATGTATCTTAAAAACTTGACCAATTAATATATCAAATTTCTGTACAAATGTTTTCCTAAACAAAAGAACACAGTTTTATATAAAAAAATCATCCTCAAAATATACACCATCTATTCTCCAGCTAAACAGAACCATATACAGAAAGATTTCCAGGCACACACCAATGTGAGAATATGCCAGAAGCAATAGTTTCTGTCCATATCAAAGCAGTGTACTGGATAGTGTTTTTACACTGACTTAAAGCTGTGATAACAGGCCTTTTCAGATATGCCATTTCTTAAATAAGGCACCCTTCATTTAACCAAGTGTTCAGTATTGCCAAATCTATAAAGCTAAATTGCTTTTTTATAAGGTAGAACCTTACCTGTTGGATAAAGTATGTGCAGTGAGGCTTATAAATGCTCATAAAGGGAAAGTATGGACGGTAAAAGTATCCATTACCTTTTGGAAAAAGGACGATTATTTCAAAGAAAATGCCAGCAGTGGGAGACATATAATAATAATTTAGGAGGAAAAATAAAACTGACTTTTTCCCAGTACCACTGTTAATAATACAACTACTTCTTTTATATTAATTAAAGAGTGTTTCTTGCTTGCTATATATTTTTAGTTAGCAGCCAAGTATTTTGTACTTTATAGCAAAGACTGGACTTCAACCAAATTGGGAGCAAGTGTGCTGTGGAAAGCTAGTGGGGAAAACTTTATAACATAGTGTCTATTAATGAAGGACAAATTCATTTAATAGATCTCCCTGTAAATCAACATCTGTTGGTAAATTGGCTAGTGGAATTGCTGAGGGTGAAATTCACTTTTGTGTACTGAAATGACACAGTTCAACTTTTGAGTTGTGTTAGACGTTTTACCTACCAGTAAGATATAGATAAATGGCTGAAGTGCTTTTTTCTAAAATCCAATGTTAGGCTTTCCTGTGCTGGTGCAAGCACATAAGAAGATCTGAGGAAAAGAAAAAGCCAAATTTCCACATTCCAAAGCTCACCTTTGTATCAGCATTTCAAACTACTTCATAATAAATAAAACATCTTGCTTTGATCTGAGGGGAACACTTGTGTAATTTAATTTTTATCCACAGGTAAAAGGTAGCATTTGTTCTACATCAGTGTCCTGGAAAGGCTTTATTACAGTATCTGAGGAGGCTTTATTTTAAGCCTCCTCAGATACTGGCCTCTGCCAAATATACCTGACTTCGAAAGTGTCTGTTCTACTGATGGACAGTGTCCAGTAACTGTACTTCAGAAAGAACGGAACAGAATGTTGCATGCTTAATTTTATAATGCCTAACATCTGAAGCACTACTGGTTGTCCATTTAGGATGGGGAGTGATGAGGAGATATTTAGGTGTCCAAACAAGAATTAAGAGCTCTCATTTCTAAGATGATCTCCAAAATTCTGATTGGATCAGACTCTCTGTCTCTTTTTGAGATTTGTTATGATACAAAGAACCACTATGATGAACTCATCTGATCATGCAAAACAAAGACAACAGGACTGGTCAAAAGTTCATTTTACTGTGAATGAGAACATATCAATTTTAGGGGAAAAAGTCCAGTCTCAATATTCTTGTCATGGAGAAATTCCCATGATCCTTTAAGATTTGTTATTTTTCTTTGTGAAGAGTTCTTTTGGGTTTGTATGGACAGGTTTGTAACTGGGTTGGAGGGAGGATGGGGAGCTAAGAGGAGAAACATGAATGGCTTCTGTGAGAAGCTTCTCACATATCTGACAGAGAACAACTCATGCCAATATTGCAATCTTGGGGATGAAAACATCTTTTGTCTCCTCTTCTTTTTTCCAAAGGCTAGCAAATTGACATAATATCATATTCCTAAGCTGCTCACTAAGAATTAATTATTTACCTACTCTATTGTCACATAGAGGGTGCTGTCCTATCTGAAACATCCTTCCTTCCTTCCTTCCTTCCTTCCTTCCTTCCTTCCTTCCTTCCTTCCTTCCTTCCTTCCTTCCTTCCTTCCTTCCTTCCTTCCTTCCTTCCTTCCTTCCTTCCTTCCTTCCTTCCTTCCTTCCTTCCTTCCTTCCTTCCTTCCTTCCTTCCTTCCTTCCTTCCTTCCTTCCTTCCTTCCTTCCTTCCTTCCTTCCTTCCTTCCTTCCTTCCTTCCTTCCTTCCTTCCTTCCTTCCTTCCTTCCTTCCTTCCTTCCTTCCTTCCTTCCTTCCTTCCTTCCTTTCCGCCCTCCCTCCCTCCCTCTCCCCATACCTTACCCATCTTCCCTTCCTTCCCTCATTGCACCTCCTGCCCATGGTGACATCAAAAGTTGGTGTAGATAAATTTATTAATGATATCTTTTTTTCCTCTAGACTGAGAAACTGTAGAGAAAGTACAAAATCTCATATTGATATCAGAATACTTTCTTAAACTGATAAGACTAAACTACTTAGGAAAAACACTACTAATTGCTTTGGACTTTTACAGAAAATGTTACAGAAATTAAAGCATCCACCTTACTGAGCTCTCCCCTGTATAAGAAGTGTAAACTGAATTAGACTGGATTAATTGAACCATACCCCAACTTTTGGCAAATTTTGACAGTGTTTTGCAGCTGGAATAGACATATCCTAGCATGTTTATGAGTAGTGCTATGCAAAGATTCAAGTTTGGCTTCAGAGATCTCAGTGTACCTCCAAGGACAGTGACATTTTTAAATTCAGTGATCTAGACTGTGTCTAAATAAAAAGCTGGAACTTCAGAAACAGAGTGGGCACGTGATTCTTTATTTCAAGCAAATTTTTCCAGTGAAGAGTATTATAAGTTCACCAGTTATATAACTAAATTTAGTGTTTACATCACATATTTGAGCAGATTACACCAATTTTAAGAAAATACTTCAAATTTTTAAAAAAGCACGTTTAAATACACTGTTTCTTAAAGTGAAGGATAAACTGAAAACAAAGGAAAATCTGACATTTCAAATGGCATTTAATGTACAAGTATTTTTGTTTGAATACTGAAAATCATTCATTAATTTGTACCAAATAAAAACTCCACTTGAGACATTCAGCAATGCTAACAATAATTGAGTACTCAATTGGAAAGCCCTTCAGTATAGGTTGATGTAGTACAAATGTCAGGGGAGATTATAACTCTCTTAACTATGATGGAAATCCCCAGTCTGTTAAAGATAGGAAGTTAGAGGGAATAAACCAGAACAAAATATCTTCATCGTACATGATGCTGAATGTTCCCGTTACCACACTCAGAGCGTTCCTTTTGCCTCATGCCCTTTTTCAGAAAATCGTTATGCTCTTTCTCTTGGTGAAACAAATGATTTTGCAATGTTCTTTGTGTTAGTAGGTGTCCCCGCATTGTTTGCCTTTGCAGCACTTGAGAAGCTCGGATATTAAAGCTCCGCATTCCCTGAAGCAGCAGGGATGCCCTGCCTGGGAGGAAGGAAGGGGTGGGCTGGGGTGGGCTGTGCAGCCCCTCTCTCCTTGCTGTCCTTGTTGGTGCTCCGTGAGGCAATGCTGGGGGAAGAGTGGCACCAGGGCGGAGACCCAGGAAACGGCAGTGAGCCACAAGCTGGCTCCAGCGGGTAGTTCCCCCTGTTACCTCAACCAGAACTTTACAATTTCCTATTGAGCAGCCTTGTCAGGGTGTATTGACAGGAGTGGCAGACAGGGTAATGAAAGACAAATTCCATAACGCAAAAGGCAGAGGCGCTGACAATGAGATCAGAGAGCTGACCGCTGACCCAAAGTCAGCATTTTCTTTTCTCTCCTTCTCCTTCTCTCTTTCTTTCTCAGTTTACTGTTTCAGGTTTGCTTATTATATGGAACGGTCTCAATTGTGACCCTGAGCCTATTATTGCTTTGGCTTTTCCCCTTCCCTCAAATGATTGTTTGGAAAATGGCCCCAACAATGTGGAAAAGATGCTGATAAGTACAGAAAAGAGATGTTAATGAGAAAAGCTTGGAGATGCTTGCAGTTTTTATCAAAAAGAATAAAAGGAAGAGTAGTGTTTTCAGTGCTGGTGATAGCTAGATTAGTGCAAACCTTCTCTGTGCATTTATGTAAGTTTGTGTGTGGTGTGTGTGCGTGATGAAGTCCTTCTGTCAGCCACTTTCACCAAGAGGATAGTCAAAGCAATGCCATTTCTTTTCCTGCAATGATTTAAGTCTTCAAGCTATAACATCAAGATGTGAAAGATGTCTGTGTTGTCATTTTTCAAGCATGTAACACCCTTTTTTAGACTTTTCCTACAGAAACACCTTTGTTAGTTAAAATAACTAATGTTATCGATTTAGCTCATGAAAAGGGGAAAATATACTGTTTTACCCTAGGGGTGGCAAGACTGGCATTCTACTGAATACCAGACATCTCACTTCTGAAGTACATGGCTTCTTTGGTCCTATATTTTAGGATATACTGTCTCACTACTATTTGTGTTCAGACATTTACACATTTTAAACATCTAGAAAGGTCTCTAATGTCTGAATAATGGCTAGTTGAAATACAGTTATACAAATCAAAAAGATGCTTTTCAAAACTTTTCTTCTCTTTGTTATTTCCAGATTTCCTTACTTTTGGGGTGCTCTTCAGACTCTGTGTGAGACATGTCTGTTATACTGCATTAGTCTCACTGATATTCAGCTAGTTCCATCTTCTCTCTATAATTTTAAATTTAATGAGTGCACTGAGGATCATGTCACCAAAGACGTTAAAAAAATCAGAAGAATTGTTTGTGCTTGTGGAACAGAAGACTTTTCTTAGAAATTAAAAAAAAACAAATTACACTATTTTATACGTACATACATACATACATATATATAATATATGTTTATATGAGTATTTATTCTTCAAGAAAATAGTGTTTTAACATCCATAACCTACTAGGGACTTGAAGTCAAACAGAAAGGGATGGAGAAAAAAAATTTCCAAGGTTAAGAATATTCAAGTTGTTTCTTTCGCAAGGCCATCATGTTGCGAGGGTTTGGATGCCAAGTCTTGGGTGTGCTGATGAGGAATAAACCTTTTGTTTGACAAAGAGAACTGGGAAGACATTGCCTGCTGTCTTTATTAAAAGTGTTCTCCACCATTACTGGTCTGAGCCTTGAAGAACACAATTTTAAGACATGCTGCATTATCTGCAGTGCTGTTCATAGCAATTATTTAATTGTAGACAAACAAGAGCAGTATCCCAAAATTTTAGGTGCTGTGAACCTGTACATGAAAATATAAACTCCTATCAGGAAAAGGTATAAGGAAAATAGAAATAAAAATTTCTGAAATCTATTGACATGTTTTATAAGCATAAAGGTAAAGGTAGCAGTGTTTTAACTAAACCACTCCAAACCTGCTAATAGTAATAAAATACTTATGGGAAGAATTTGTTCTTTGTAAAACTTTATTGCACTGCATTATTACAGGCTAAATAGAAGGAGTTTGAACAGTCGTCTAAATCTGACCTTTCTCTGTCTCTTCCTCTAGCTCATTGTGCTATTAGCAATAAGTTGGATATGGAAAATATTCTTTCTTAAAGCAACATATCCCCTTGGGAGTAATTTTGTTCTCTGACCAATAGACATTTTTCTTTCTCTTACAGGACATTTATCAGGTTCAAGCATGTTTTGCCTCTTTTGCAAAGGACCACAAATCAAATCAAATATCACAAAGTACCTGGGGATTACCTATGCCTCATGCTCAACCTTATTATAGGTACTATCTCTTACACCAACATATCCCATGTGAAAGTAGCGCTATTAGTATTCTCCACTAATGCTTTAAAGCAGGCCATTGGATAAGGGAATAAAGATAGAACTTTTAAATTATTAATAGTAAAAAAAATCTCCTATATCATACCAATTCATGGGGAAAAAAAAGTAATTTGCTATGGTGGGATAGGCATTAATTGAAAGGTTGACCTTCATTCAGCACAGCTTAGACAAGATCAGCAGAGTGGAGGCACTGGCGGACTGCAGATCTCCAGAGGGTTTCCAGCTTCTTGTTGTGATGCTTTGGATGAGGCTTTGCATTCTGCCTCACTTCAGGGACTTGTTAAACTGCTGAAATTTGTGAAGTGAGGAAAAGAGCACTATTTGTACACAGGCTTCTGGCATGTTTCAAAATAGGGGGCCAACAGGGTCATACCTTTCAGCATCGACCTATGAGCTTGCCTGCTTCGCATTCCCAAAGCATCGTTCAGAACGGGGAGCCACGTGCAGATAGTAGGATTCTTCTACTTAAAACATAATGGCACCTCATTTGGATTTTCTGTTGATTTGGTTTCATCAAATGGAGCAGATAAGCATATTGGCCAGTGTTCATTGCAGGTGCTGGCAATCACCAGTGGACTATGAAAACCAGACAAAATTGTACTTTCCAAAACATTTTTTTTCCTTGGGGAACTAGATGTTCCAAATCCTGCTTCTGAAAGTGGAATCATTTTTTCTAAAAAAAAAAAAGAAATATTTGTGTGGTTTTATCATTGTTTAAGTAAGCTGAAAACAGGAGTGAATTGAAAGTTTTATTGAAAGTCTTCACAAGTAGACAAAACACGTGCTCCAAATCTGGAGCATATTTCTGTGCGTCATCTCTAAAGCTGACAAGTTTTTCAATCTGTGTTTCAAATGAACCAGTGGAGGCTTCCCCTCAATGAAGTCTTGTAACATCAGAGTCAGATTAACAGAATCATTTTTGGATTCTGCACCTCTCAAGAGAAGAGATTCTCCAGCTAATGTCAACCAAGAAAAGAGCAGAACTCCAGCTGACTGACAGAACCTCTCCTGCTCCTATGCCATATTACAAGACTAAATATAGGGTTTCTCAATATTACTTTTCTGTTTGAAGCAGATTTGGCTTGGAAAATTGAAGCAAGAAAGAATGAGAATATATTCAGTGTGGCAGATAGTGTTTAAATAGCCCATGAAAGGAAAATCTGTTCCTTTGCAGAAAGAGGTTTCAGTCACTTGCCTCAGTTTTCCCAGGTCATACATCTCTGGAGACAAAATTGTCAAACCAAACCAACAACAACATCAACAGACAAAAAATCCCCACTCAAACAAGCAAACAAACAAACAACCCGCCCAAAAAATCCCCACTCCCCTCTGCAACATGATTACAAGCCCACAAAGATCAAACTTAAATTTAAATATGCATGGAAATGGAAAAGCAGCTACATTGTAGATTGTTTGAGGACAAATTTTACTACCCCTCCACAGAATTTTAGAAATCAAGATTATAACATTTACTAAATGTCAGATAACCCCCATTGCATACAAAGTAGAGATAGAGGACTCATGAAAATATTCTTCACACTGCTGTCAAGATCACAGAATTAGATGATCTGTTCATTTCTTTGATGTCCTGGCATAGCTAGTTTATGATATGACATCATAATACAAGTGGGAAAGGCACTAAGTTAATTCTCAAATTTGAAAGAAAACTAATGAATTAAAACTATGGGAAATGGGACAGTTCAGGCTTCTGTGCTATTTCTGAAAGTACAATAGTTAGCAGCAGCTACTTTTTGAAACACTTTGTTTCCATTGTTCTGACTTTCTAGAAAATAAATGTTTTTTAAAGTCAAAAAACCCCCTATGGTTTACTTCCCTCATTTGCTGGGAAATTTGAAGTGAGTGAATAGGGCAGATAAAGCACTGTATATATCACTGAATAAAGCAAATATCACTGAATTCAGCAAAAGTCAGAAGACCTTTAGAAATGCAATTTATGAAGTAATCTAGTTATATTTTTAATGTTCTTTTAGTTGTAAAGAGTTAGGATGAAACACAGATGGGCTCAGACATGAAACAATATATTTGAAGAGAAAAATATAAATTAAACTGGAGCTGCTGTGATCAACATCAAAATGCAGAAGGTAAATGGGGTGCTGTGATAGTCTACTGTGGGAATTGCAGTCAAATATGATGCCTCTCTGTGTGTATGTGTGTGTTTGTGTGTGTGTGTGTGTGTGTGTGTGTGTGTGCTCTTCAGGTTGAGTAGGAAGTGTAATTTATGATAATTCTTTAAAGTCAAGCCTATTCCTACTTACTCTTTGGGGTGTTAAGCACTAAAAAGTAAGGTGGAAACCTACTTCTCCTTTTGCCAACAAGGTATTTTTCTAACATTGCTCTTTATGATTTTTTCGTCTAATGCTCTACAGGGGAGACAGATTATAATCCCTGCATTCCTCCAGAAATGGTTGTACAAAAGGGAGAACTAGAGTCATTAATCCTTCTACTATATATATTGCAAAAAGCCACAAAAATTATCTGTATAGCACTGACATATAAAATGATAAAGTAGGATCAGTTGAGGCTTGTTCCTTATGCTTTCTCTGGTGTTGTAGCATTTAGGAAAAATATCATCACTGGAATTGATTGGATCCATAGGACATATCTTCCCCAGCGCTGTAATAGTCAGGGGGAAAATCAAGGAAAAGATAGCCTGAAACTGCAAAATACTAAATACTCAAAAGATGTACCACAATTTGGATTAACACTGCTCCTGCATTGTTTGTCTGTTTGCCCACACCCTCATCCAATGTCATGCAAGTTGCTATATCTCATGAGCCATGAAAATTTTATTATAAATACATTTTAACTAAAAAATGAGTTGAATTCCTAGTGCACACTAAAACCTTTTTTTTTTTTTTAATTTCTTCTCATTATTTCAAAATGTTCATAACTTTCTGAAAGGTACTAGCAGTTTTCCAGGCTTCTTTTCAGTAGAGAAGGTGGAAACGTTTACTTTTTGTATAAAATTGGTTGAGCAATTCTTGAGGTATAGTTTGTAAACCAATTTCTTATCTCTACTTTCTAGGTAATTTTTTTTACACATTCCTATCACAAATACTTTGCCCTTATTACAAACCCATCCTCACTCCTTTGGCTATACATCTCACCTATTCTTGCAAATAAAAGACCCAGAAGCTTTTCTCTGATCCAGAGTGTGGGTGGAACACTGTCTCTTTTTACAACCAAACTCTCGTTCCAAAGAAGTCAGCCTCAAATATTGTGCTTACCATCCTTGGTGTGCTGCAGAAGTCAGCTCCAAACGTATCTGGGAGGATGTTGTTTGCACTGACAGCGCAGCTGTGTCAGGACTCTGTCAGGCAGGCTGCAGTAAAATTGCATGGACAGCTGCTCATCCAAGCTTGGTGCCGGGGCATTTTACTATCATCTTGTCCTCTCTCCACAAGACCATTTCCCCTGTATATATGGGGACCCAAGACTACATTTCCCTGTAGGTATATGCTGTCATTTTCTGTCTCATGTGAAAACATCATATGAGATGAGGTAATTTTAGAGCTTGATAAACCAGAGGAGGTAGACATGTGCAGTTTAAGTTGAAGCCAGATTGTGAAGCCCTTATTTCATGTTGGTAAGTCAAAACATGGCTGGTTGTGGTCTTCAGTCTATTGATAGTTACCAAGCCTCGGGAGTACTGCTCCGTGTTTAAAAACTCATATTTGGAAAAAAAAAAATAAATATTACAGCTTTTAGGATTCCTTCCCTAATGAACCACTGGTAGGTTTTTTGAGCTTTAGCATAAGAAGGAAGATCCTAATTTTCTGGTTTTGATCAGCATCTCTTTTTGGCCCTAATTTTCCTTCCTTTCTCTTTCTCTGTCTTTTGAAGTTTCAACAGGCAAGATCTGCACTTAACCTCTGGTTCTTCCTGGCCCCACAATATGCTTTATAAATCTTTGAGCACCTCATACTGTGTTCCCTACTGTATAGAATAAAGTGGAAATTAACTTCTGCAGTGGCCATTCCCGAGATTTATTGATCTGAAAGGATAACGTTTTCTTAGTCAAAACTGAAGCTAAACATGAAGGGAAGAGACTAAATATATTTAGTCATGTGAGCTTTATATAGCTGAGGTGCCAGGACCTTATTTCTGTTTTGGAATAATCTATTTTCTTTCTTTTTCATTTTTTTTGAACACAGAGAAAATGTCCGTATTTGTTTCCATGCTGTAGTTCAAAGCTTTTCTTTTTAGATTTTAGTAAGGACACTTCTCCGCAGGCTTTCCCTGAGGTCTGAAGTGGGTTTGTTGTTCCTGAAATCTCTGCAGCAGTTCTTTTTAATATCATGCCAGCTTGGAATTAAATTGCTTTTCACCTCTGGCATCTGTGACATGAAAAATATACATTTCTGTGTTCTGAAAATAAGAGGCAGTTAGTATTTTGACATTTAATGAGTCTAGACGTACCAGTTAGGCAGACTCAAATCTTTACAGTAGTGGCTTTTCAGCGTGTCTTTTTAAAACTATTTTTAATGCTTCCAACTGGTGTAACTAAATATGCTTTAGAAATGTGATTTTTGTAGCTTTTTTTTTCAGAGTTAAGAGCTGTTTGAAATTCCTTAAATAGATCTATATGCATGGTATCCCATTTGTGAAACATTTGACGGTAGTTAAAACTTAATATGTGATTTGTCCTTGAAATATCTAAACTAAACCTAAGATCCATTGTATGGAACTAAGTGGAGATGTAAGAAATACCATAATAGCAAAAAGAAGCATAATATAAATTATTTTGAGGATAGTGGTAATCAATCCCCCCTTTTTTTTTTGATAGACTGTCAAACTTCCATTTGAAATTTAGAGAAAACTTATTTATCATAACTCTAGTTCGCTCGTATTTATAGCCAGCTAGAGCTTGAATGCCTGAGTTGTCCAAAAGCTTCTTTGTCTTTTCCATAATTTATTCAGTGTTGTTTATCTATCTGCTCCTTTGATTTGTGCTCATCAGCCCTTGCTACCAGTTCCCTAATCTAAATATCCTCTCCTTTTTCTTCTAAGACACATGGGCATGACTTTCCTCACACTTTTGGCATATGTAAAGGGCAGAAATCAGGACTTGGATGTACTTCAGATCTCCTTTGACTTTGAATGGTTTCTGTACAGGACTCCATTCCCATGGATATGGTAATACTCAAGTCACAGGAAAACCACTGTGGTGATGCTGAGCCCCACTGAAGTAATTACTTTGAATTGCTCTACTTGCAAATTTATTAATTTAATTCAGCTGATTTCACTTATAAATCCAAAGTGGCCTGAAATCTTTGTAACTGCAAATGAAATTATCCCAATTTTAGGAACAAACTGTTGTTTTGAATTTCAAAGTATGGGAAAAGTTCTATTTTGTGAAAACTTTTTTAATACACACTCATTGGAGTAATGAATTAGCAGTAAGACAATTCTATGATTCATAAAACTAACAACCATTTTCATTGACAGGATGAAATACTAAAGCTTTTTATCCCAGGCTTCCCAACAGGTGGTCCGGATATTACTTTTCCCAACCCGAAGTGTAAAGGCCTCATGATGGAAAGGTAATTGTTAGTGTTGCAAGACTTCAGAAAACAAATTCACCTTCCTTAGCACCCATGTGCATATTTACACGTTGAAAGTTTCCCTTGTGTTTTTCAATCCTTTTCATACATGTGTAGGCTTCCTTTCCATGAAATGATACATGTAATTACGCTTACTCACTTTGCTGTTCCAGGGGCGCTTCACACTTAGCCCATTTAAACACAATCAGTAAGAACTGTAGGAAGGGAAAAGCCTCTTTGAGGTTCTCTTTATTGACATGTTCTTCTCAATCACTGACAAAGGAGGAAAAAAGAGAGTCTAGTAGTTAACTATGAATGTAAACATTTTTGCTTTGCTCGTGGAGGAACTGGAGCTTCTTGCAGGCGTTGAAACAGTCAAAGGCATTAGACCTCCTCCTTGCCAGAAATGAGCTGCTGCTAACTGCTTTTTACACTATCTCCAAACCTCTTTGGGTCTTTCTGTGATGAGAGGAATACACACTGTCACCTTTGAGAAGTGCTTCTGTAGGACCAGCAACAGAAATCTCCAGTGTGGAGACAGCTCAGTGCAACTGGAAGTCGCAGAACAATGGGTTTCCCTTAGCAAGGTTAAGGGTATAAGCTGCAGTTCTAGCCCACAGATACTCTAAGAATTATATTTGCTAAGATCACATTAGTTCTTTGTATTATAGAATGAAACAAAACACAACAAAAAGAAACTCCCAACATGTACAGGTAGAGATCGTGTAAAGGAGGTAACATCTATATGAGAAGACACTACTTTGATATTTGGAATTCTGGGGTAAAATTTGAAAGTGTATCTTCATATGCAATACTTGAATCACTTGGAATACTCATGGAAGAAAAAGAACCTAATTTGTGATTGCCACTGTTGTTTGCAAAGTCATGCAAGTGTGGGAATGTTGTCAGGAAAGCCAAAGGAAATTCAGACTCCAAAAGGAAAGGTTTTCCACTTTGATTAGATCATCAAGTAACGTTCAAGAATGACTGACACCATTTTCACAAATCTTGTAGAGGACACTTGCTCCTACAGAGCACAAGCCAGAAAATCATCATGTTATCTTGTATGCAGCTATAATATTTCCATGTTTCAGGAACTAACAATGAGAAATGCATATTTCTTCCACATTTCCAGCATGTGATTTACATAATATTAAGTTCTTAACATTATCCTCATACTCTTCTGCAGCATCACTTTTATAAAATGATGATCGGGTTATTTTTGCAACATCTAATTTTATTTTGCAATGTCTAATATTCAGATTTAAAATATAAGGAAAGGTCATGCTTTATAACTTCTAGAACTTTATGGTAGAAATCAGTAGTGAGGGACAAGCTATCTAAAATTTTCTTTAATTGTTTTATGTATTGATTTAAGCCTTACAAATTGCATTCCACCAAATTTTAATCCCTTCATTCCCTCTCTCCTTTTAGAAGACAAAGAAACCCTCAATTTAAAAATAATTGCAGAATTATTTAGTCACACAAGTTATTTATTTAATTTGATCTTTTTTTCTTCACTCTATTGTATAAAAATTAACTGTACCAAGTTGATGATGTTGAGGTCAGTAAGTGACACATTTTGAAGACAAGATTATTTAATTTCATTAATTCATCATTAGACCAAGTCTTTCAAATTTCCTCTTCCTCAAGAATTTAAATGTGAAATATTATAGAATTTCCATCCACTGTTGTTTTTGAAGTTCTATACGGTAATTATAGCTGCAGTTTCTTGTAGCTAATTTTGTGTTATATCCAAATTTTTTAAAATGCTTGCATGGATTTGATTTTGATACTAAAAGAGCTTATCTTTTAGTAAATAAACACAAATACTACAAAGGAGCTTAATCTTGAGCACATATATTTATGGTAACAATGGAAAAGTTTTTACTGCTAGTGTACTGTGCCAATTATTTTTTAAAATTTTTAAACCCAAATTTTTCTGGGTAATGTTATATTTTTTATATTTATTGTATAATATGATTCTTTGCATACATATTTGTATGTATATATTTAGTTTATAATATATAGTTGTTATATTTTATTATAATATTTGCCTTTTTTACCATAAATTTTCCTTTGGAAGAGAAGAGTTTTTCAGACAACCGGTTAAACACATTAAACAATCTTATCTTTTAATTTCATATTTCCTTTCTAAAATGTAGATTCTGAATTTCTCACTGTCCCTTATAGCTCTTTTTTTTCTTTCTGTTGAGAGGTTAGGATGAATTTGCAAAAGTTAAATAAATAATGAGAAAATGATCTGTAGATGATTAAACAGAAGTTAAGTGAAGCAGTGATGTCTTCAGAGGTCATGTCATGAAACAATGCAGGAAACTCAAAAGAGCAGGAGCAGAACTTTCTGGGAAGCCTCAGTTGAGCTCTCAAAGCACACTCTCCATTTTGTGTAAGCTTCCAAAGATATAGTGCTTCCTGACATTTTAGTTGTTTTTCGTTTTTTTACAAGCTTTTTATCCTTGTCAAAAACTCAGAATAATGGTGCATGTTATCTATTCTATATATAGAGAAAATACAATTAGCACTGGAAGAGCATAAGGAGCATAGGTAAAACAATGAAAAAGAATTTCAGCTCCTTGACCCTTTATGAGAGAGAAAATATACAGCATATTAATAATTTCTACATATGTCTTTATATATATGAAGAGCATGTACAAATGAGGGAAAGCTGAGGGTGTTTCAGAAAGTGGAGTGGATCTCAAAAAAAATGTAAAAGGTTTATTTCAGTCTTGTGAGAAAGGACATAGAGATGGAGCCAGTTTATAAATTGTTCTGTTAAAAGTTTATTTTCTTCTAAAACACTGTTGATTAAGAAGTATACAACCAAGGTGTTTATACTAAAAATAATAGGTTTTGACTCGGTACCTGTCATGTACTTCAATACAGAATTCAGAAGACTTAGAGAGAAAAGAATCTCTTTACAGCCGCAACCCAAAGTATATGGAGAAAAAAGAGGCTGAAAATATATTTTCTTATGACAAAACTTGTTTTATATAAAAGTTGACAGGTTGAGAAATTAATAGAGGCAGTTGAAACCAAGAGAAACAAATCCGGCCTAATGACTGACTTGTTGAAATTATGTCTGGTTACTTTGAGCACCTCTAAAATTAGCATATGGAGCCTTTTCAATTTAGGCCAGCTCTACTGAAACAACTTGTTTACTCCCAAGGTTCTTACTTAAAAGTGCAGTGAAATTAAGACTACTTGCGAATTTATGCTTTCTTCTTTGAATTTGCTTAAATAGAGTGTATCATTTCTGACCAGGCTCATGTTAAAACAGCTTTGTAAAATGCAGTATCCTCAATAAGACATTCTTGAAAATTATCAAAAAGAAAATATATCTGTGAGGAAATGTCAATAAAAGATACAACAAGAGCTCCTAGGACTTCCTATACTGAGTTTAAAATTAATATGAGGGTTTTAAAAAAAGGTGGATTCCGTACAAAACTTCAGAGATTTTGACTAGCAACAAGGGGTAATTTCAGCTATAGCTGTAATGTATCAGTATATTGTATGTGTAGGGGTTAAAATTAATTTATTTCCTCATAAGTAATTTTTAAGTCAAAACTATTTTGTAATAAGCTTATTTGAGCTCCTTATTTAAAGAATCTCATAGCTCCACTACAGATGTCGGAAAAACTTGCTAGAGGGCAGAAGATCTCTGAAGGGAATATTGTCTTCTGATAGACCCTTGGATTGTAAAGCAAGATACTGAAGAATGAAAAAGGAATTACTGCAGTTTTTATCGCTAACATAAATTCAACTGCATACAGAAACACAAAAAATGTGTGTTTGCTTAATGAAATTATATAATTGTTGTCTGTGTGAGTATTGACTATATATAGAGGTACAAGGTCAATGTCCTGGAAACAAATTAATATTTGTGAGTTGTGTCACATGCACAGTACTTGGATAGTTATAGCATTACTTGCCCAGGCACTGAACTGTTTATACAAATGACTGCTCTCAGATTGTGCCTCACTGGGTCTAGAAGCAGAGAAGGGCCATATTAACCGTATTGCAAGATGGCTTCTCAACCTTCTTTCCTGCCACTTGAGAAATAAGATGAAACCAATTGCCTTCTCCATGTACTGCAACTGCGTAAATGACAGGAATTCCATAAAGAAACATAGTTATAAAAAGTGGCTAAGTAGGCTGCTACTATGGCTTATCTCTTTTTTTTTTGAACATTAAAATGAAAGTAATTTAAAACTTTGGAAATTCTCTTTGAAATCCACTAATTAAAAAAATTCTCCTGAAAGTTTACCCCTGTCTTGATTTTATAATAGTCAAGAGTAGTTTCTGGTATGAAAGATTATGTTAATGGTGTCATAACATTCTGATCGAGGCAGATTTGTAGAGCCCATGGGGTTGACGGATGTGCTTGGAAGCCCAGAAGTGCTTGCAACAGCTGAGTACTTCTGTACCATCTTATCTTTGACTTTATTTTGTTTGTTTATGCTTTAAAATGTTATAAATATGCATATAGATAGATATTAAAAACTGCACCCCAAGCGTTTAAAATTCAGAAAATGTCAAGAGATTAGTTCCTCATACGGAGTTAACTCCAGCTGCCCACTTGCTTATAAAAACGACCCTTAAATTCCATTCTGGTCCAATTTTACAAAATGATCTCACATCCTTCCCCAGATGACTAGTTAAGCAGAATATGTATATACATGCTTATACTGAAAAAAATAGTGAAGTAATGTAAGCAGGATTACATCATGTCTGTGGTTAACAGGAGCCAGAGGTCTAGGTTTTCTCTGCAGTTTGTGGCAAGAAGCTGCAGGCCAAAAGGTCAAGAAAAATATTTGGGATTAAACAAGGAAAGGAAAGGTGTAAGAGAAGAAATGGGCAGTCTGAAAAGGTCTTGAAAGAATTCTCTAGAAAATGCACATTGCTGTAATACTGATCTCTCACAGTTTAGAGAAGAAACTAGTAATGTTGAACTCTGAGGGATTTGAGGCAAGTAGCAATAGTCTAACAAGCATGATTCAACTCTTTTCTGCAGTAACTTTATTGTCAAGCACAGCACAAAACTCTTCTTTTTTATCATAATGTAAAATAATGTAATACTGTAATTTCTGATAGTACTACAAAATTCTGGTAGCATATTCCTTTGTAAGTGTAAAGATCATTCCTTCCCCAGCAATGCATTTTAGTCCAAATGCCACTAAGAGTGGAAGAGGCTCAACTGTTTTGGAGCAACTGAAATAATAATGTTGAGCAGTAGCATTAATAGGATTTGTAGTCAAGTCTGCTTCCAATAAACCTTCGTAGTGAGACTTCCTGCATTTGAGTGGAACACAGGTCTGCTGTCAGAGTTGTCATGGAGCTCCTCAAAAAAGGACTCAGAGGTCAGGACATATGTCTCAGTTATAACATGGTAAGAAACCTGTGCAGTTGATGTCTAAAGACTAAAAAAATGCTACTTCTGCAATTCATTTGCAATTGAAGTCTTAGAGGATCTTCTGTATTTAAAATTTCACTTCAAGAACTAAGGCTCTTTAATGGCCTTTTCTACAAAGAGATGGAACAGTAATTATTGTAATGCAAAACTACAAAATTATTGTTTTTTATATTTTATTTAAATACCCTTTCACAAGTTCACTAGAAGGAAAAGTTTCTCAACCTTGTCTTTTTATGGTTTTGGTGCTTTTTGTGGTTTTCTTTAGATTTTTCTCATTGCTTAGTTATGTTCTTCTCCTTATGCCAAATTTGTATACAGAAGGGAGGTTTTATTGAATTCTACCCTTGGCAGTTGCTTTACTTACTGTCCTTTGCAACAGTCAAGGAATGTACAATTTGATACTGATTTAATAATTTGCTTAGCAAGTTTTCACCTGTTTATCGTTTCTCCATTTAATCTTATGATTCAGATATTACTTTTCAACTTAAACATACCATTCTAATTGCAAATTTAAAGCCAGTATGATGCATTTAGTTTAATACAAAATTTCATGTGATCTTTGACAAACAGTAAAATGATATGTGTCCACAGTTCAAGAACTAAAAATTTAATAAAAGAAAGGGAAATTAATATTATTTTTTCTTGGAATATGTCAACAGGGTACAGGTTTCCTGATATTTTTAAGAATTATGTAGCTATTACTTTAGAATTGCTTAATTTATCAAAAACAACTATCATTTTCATAATTTTGGTCTTAAAATCCATTCATAAATACCAAATTATGATTTTTGTTATAAAGAAAAATCCTTTCCCACAATTTCTCTGATTCTATTTCTAATCAATAGGTTTGATAAACTATCTGCAACTATATCACTTTCATAGTAAATATTTGGTATATTTAGTATGTGCCTCCATCTTTCAGCAACACTAACTGGACATTTGAAAGGCTTACTTCAAAACAAAGCATTTTTGCAGACTGAATCAATGTAGTTTTGCAATTTTGACTGTATTTTTTATTTTATTTCAGAGCTCTTCAGGGAATGGACACAAAATTGTGATAACAATTAAATTGTCTTTACTGAATTTGCTCCTGCCAGCTGCATGTTGGCTGATTTTTTTTTCCTAAGTGCTTCCAAAATGGCAGATATCTCATGAATCCCATTTCTGTGGATGGAATTTAAGGAATTGTAGGCACTTAATACTCTTCATCTACTTATTCAATGCCAAGTATTATTTTCAGTTTTCTGTTCTTTCAATCTTCATCACTTTCATCATTCACAAATTTTCAGCATCTCATTAATGTGATTACCAGTGCTACAGTTATACATCCTTAAGTAGCCACAGATGGAGTTCAACAACTTAAATTCCTTAGGGTTTTATTATGTTTTTTCTCTTTATTTTGAGCTGTGATTTCCTGGTTTGTATATTTCTTTAGATATCTGAACAAAACAAATACACAAACAAACAAACAGCGCCCCCTCCCCCTGCCCAAGCTCCTGGTTTGTTCAGGGTACACAGAAATCAAGTTTGGAAGGTGGAGTGATGTCAGACAGAAAGGTAATGATGCAGACAACAAAGAGAGTGAAATGCAAGGTGGCTGTGAATAAAAAAAGGACGTATTTGGAATCAAGTCTCAGCCCCAAGTTACCAGAGTTCAGTTAAACTCTGTCTTTTGCTTATTACTGATAATTTCACTGTTGGGAAGGAAAAACAGCCAGCTCTGATTGAAATGATATCATCTTAAGGCAAATAATTTTGAATCATGAATCAATGTGACAATATAATAAACTACCACACATATACATTCAGAACAAATGTATTATTTATGTGCTTTTCAGAGACAGATGCTTTGATGGTTTGGAACGGCTTCTGTGTTGGCACGCTGTCTGTTGTTCCTTCCACCCTTGGGACACACACACAAAACCCCTGTGTGCTACACCTGTCTAAATGGGGATGCTCTTTTTCCATGGACATTCAGTAGGAAGCAAAGGAAGAAGGTAACTCAGGCAAAAAATCTAGGATCAGAGGTGATCACATCTCTACCATCCCCTTTTCTGATTCTGTATTTAAAGGATAATTAATCAACCTATCTTATTTTTTCTTTTAGTCTTTCTTTCTCCTCCATGCTGTCGATTTCTGTCAAGTACCTTGCTATGTGTAGGAAGAAAAAATGTTTTATCAGGAAAACGGAAGGAATGGAGGAGGAGTTCAATCTGCCCAGCATATGCTGGGTTTTTCAGGCTGCCAGTACTGAAATGTCCTAGAGATTTCTAGAAATTACAGATGACAATTTATTAACTTAGAGAGTGTTTCATCTTACACAGAGGAATTTTGTCTTACCTCATCTTGACAGATAAAGAGGACCTGATCACAGGACTAAAAATTAGTGGTTCCTTGGGTGCAAATGACTGCAACTTGATTTCACTATAGTACACACAAAGAATAAAAGACATACCAACAAGATATAAACTTGGTGCTTAAAAGGACCAGTTTAACAAAGGAAAAAACAATTATGAGACAAATCAACTGGGAGAAAAAACTCAGTTGGAAAAGACTAAATAGTTATTGCAAAGTATTTATTAATTTTTAACTAGATGCCTAAAATGCTATCAGCAAAAGATCAGCTGGGTCAAAACTGAAAACGAACATTAAGATAGCCTAAAGGATAAATGACAGCAGCCATAAAAATATGACAACTCCACAAACAATAAATAAGTTATGAAAAGGAAAAAAAAAAAGGAGATAAATTAATATTAATTAGATGAATTTTATCAGTATAAGATTATTTGGAAATAAAAAGGCACAAATACATTTATAAAATTAACCTTCATTTCCTAAAAGATTTTTAAACTTGATTTGTGAAATTCAATCTACTGTGTGCTGATGTGGGCATTAATGAGTAAAGGTTTCTGAGCTCTCATTGGTTCACAGGTGAACACATTTCCAAGCTTTTGTCCCAACTGTATCTGCAAGATACATGTTTTTTTTAATATCCTACCCTGGTTTTCTTGAAAAAGAGGAATTAGGTATCATGGTGGATTGTAACAGACTGGTCATTTACATGACTAAAACAAGCTTATGCAATTCTTTGATATAAACCCGTTGCATTTGAAATCACATAATCACAGTGTGGGTCGGGTTGGGAGAGACCACAGCAGATCATCTGGTCCAACCTCTTAGCTCAAGCAGAGCACATGGCACAGGATTGTGTCCAGATGGTTCTTGAACATCTCCACTGAGGGTCATCCACACAGTAAAGACTTCATATTCAGGTGGAATTTCTGTGCATCATTTCCTGCCCATTGCCTCTTGTCCTACTGCTGGACAGCACTGAGGAGAGCTTGGCTCCATGCCCTTGACACCCTCCCTTCAGATGCTTGTACACGTTGATGAGGTTCCTTCCCTGTTGTCTTTTCTAAAGGCTGAACAGGCCCAACTCCCTCAATTGGTCCTCACAATTGAGATGCTCCAGTCCCCTATTCATATTTTTTGCCCTCCAGAACTGGTCACATTATTCTAGATGTGACCTCACTAGGGCTCAGTAGAGGGAGAGGATCACCTCCCTTGGCATACTGGCAATGCTCTTCCTGGTGTACCCCAGGATACCATTGGTTTTCTTGGCCCCCTGGGCACACTTTTGACTAATGGACTAGTTGTCCACTCACATCCTAATCATTATTTGTGGAGGAGTGGGTGATACCCCAGAGGGCTGTGCAGGCCTTCAGTGAGATCTCAACAGGCTGGAAAGATGGGCAGAGAGGAACTGCCTGAAGTCCAGCAAAGGTAAATGCAGGGTGCTGCACCTGGGGAGGAATAATAAACAATAAATAAGTTATGCACTCTCTGCACAGCTCTCTGCACCAGGACAGGCTGGGCACTGAGCTGCTGGAAACCATCTCAGTGGAGAAGGATCTGGGAGTCCTGGTGGATAATGAGATGTCCATGTCTGCAAGTACCAGAAGGGAGGGTGATGAGGGTGGATTCAGGCTCTTCTTGGTGATGCCAAGCAACAGGACAAGAAGTGAAGGGCAGAAACAGAGGCACTGGAACTTCCACCTAAACATGAGAATAACTTCTTTACTGTGCAAGTGCCAAATAATAGGACCCTCTAACCCATTGTGGTCCTTTTCAGCCTTACTAGTTGTGTGACTGTGATTCTGTGGCTACTGCAACTCTGAACCTACTGCTTGCATCCACAACTTATAGAGAATGCTGACAAACTGGAAAGCATTCAGAGAGGGTTGACTCATGCCATGAAAGCTGGAAAATAATCTACATATACTCCATCAGTCTATTAGCTTATCAGCAAGAAAATGTAGGAGATAGCCAAAGCTGACCCTGAAATGTCAAAACACAATAGTAAGTGATCCTCATTCCAGTGTAGAAGGAATGAGATCCACTTCTTGCTAGTAGAAGAAGACAGAATCAGTCTTAAGATAAGGTAGGAGCTGTTACTACTACAGTAATTTTTTCAGTTTTGCTTAGATCTGGGAGGACATTTTTTAAAAAGTCTCAAAGTTTATTCAATGCTGTCATTTAGCTGCACTATGTAAAGGATGGATCACAATATCTGACTGTTCACATGACTTGCTCACAAACCTCTAAAAGGGAAATTGCTTACTGTGTGAAGTATTTCATAAATCTCTAACACACTTAAGAATTTGCCACCTTAAAAGGACCCTTTTATCTTCCATGCCTTCACCAGAGAAAGGTGCAGATCCTGAAGACATCTGCTGGTTTGGCATAGTATTACTTCTATTTGTCTGGAAGAGAGAAAATGGAGGGGGGAAATCATCCTTAAAACCTCGGTCTCTCTTTTGTTTTCTGATGTAGTTTCTCCAGACTGTAGCTGGAGAGCTCCAGATATATTATTGCTTATTTTGAATGAAGAGTGATACCACAGAAAAATGGGGAGGCATAATACCTGTAGCACAACATGCTCAAGATGATGCTTCTTTCTGTCACAAATGGATCTAGGTCCTGAGAAATACAGTCACTCCCTCTTTAGACCTACCTGCCATACTCAGGTGTCCAGATCTCAGAGCAGGGCAATAAGTTCACCAGAAAGTTACCTGTGAGGAAAAAGCCTGGGGGAGACAAAAAAGTCCACAGTTTATGAGCTGGCTGCTGCAAGTTGAAAGGGGAAACACAACAGGAAGCATTTATATCCAGAATGGCAGTGGCAGCAGGCTGTAAAGGAAAAGTATCCTTTCTCTGAGCTGTCTGAAGAGTGGAAGTTTGCAAGCGGGATCTGAAGGAGCTGTGGAAATCAAACATTTAGGTTGAATGAAATCACTACAGCACAGTCTCTTTCTGAACATCTTTTGTGTAAGGGTTCAGAGAGGCGGTATGAGAAGGAAGTAAAATCTAAGGCAAATTACTGACACCGGTGCAAGAAGCTGACAGGGAAAAATGAAAGAGGAGTGGAAGTTCAATAGAGCATCCACTACTGAAAGCCTCTCTTGAATGTTTTGGTGTTGATTTTTTTCTTTTAATGTCCCAAAGACAGTGTTAGAAAAAGTGTTATGAGAAGGGAAGTTTGACTATATAGAAAGGGCTTTCCTTATCTTTTGTTTTAAAAGGGAAGGGTTACAGAACCCTTCCCTCTCTATATAATTTTATCAAATATATGTTTTCATGACCAGATAACCAATGTAGACAATACTTTTATGATAAACACTTTAATATGGGAACTCATTAATTTCTAATTTTAAATTATCATAGAAAACTATAATTATTTTGAAACTGGGGGGTAATAGATATTTTAAATTGTTTTAGTTTCTGACTAGCATATTTTCTTGAAATGTGTAAGCAAAAGTCATAGAATCAAGACACTCCTTTTTATATTTTATGTATGTAAAATGTTTCTAAAATATTAGAACATAACACTGTATATGTAAGGGCTTGAAAATAACTATCAAAGCATCTTTCCTTTTCAGCCATCTGATTAAGTTGAATCAAGCATTGTATAGGGCACTGGAAAAGCACAATCTATTTACCAAGCCAGAGACAGCTTCACTCTAGATGTGAAGAGACATACAGCAGCACATAATGTGATTGAGATCATACATGTCAAATTGGGCAGCATCAGTGGATCCTTAGTCAGTCATTCCCTACAATCTGCTCCTGATTTGAAGAGTTTTAACCCCATTTTCCTCTTTCTTTGGCATTCCATGACTCTTCTGAATCACAGAAGTCTGTTATAAAATCATATCAGGTGAGAGTGGTAATCTTTACAGTTACTTCTCAATTCCCTGTGCAGAGATTCAGCTTCTGGTGCTGGGCAGTGGGGGAGGCAAGCTTCCAAAGAGCAGCCAGTTTCACCTCTGGGAGGGACCACGGCAAGCAGAACTTCTCTGCAATGCTCCCTTTCTGCCTGGCTGTCCTCTCCCAGTCTTCCTGGGTGATGGCCCAGCTTTCCACTGCCTCAAGATTTATTAAATATACATTCAGCATGGGAGGGACTGTAGCTGTGGCTGAGTCTTCACAACACAGAGAAGCAAAATGGCAGGAAGATTTTTGCTAATTGAATGAGATGCAGCATGGTTTTTGAGGACTTCAGCTCCAAGGAAGCAACATGGCACTGATTGTCCCACCATTTCAGCATATCTTTTTTCACCCAAAACAAGTTGCACACAATTTGTCTTCTGAACAGTAGGAGCTCTGTTTTTCCTCCCTGAGGCCTAGCAAGAGGAAATGCTAAGCTAACTGGAACCTGGCTATTTGTATTGAATTAGTACAGTCATTAGGACTTTAACTATTTTTATTTGGTGACAGTTTGCTACTGATACCGCCTTTGGGACAAGCACCTCTCTTTTATGTTGCTTTTCTTATCACTAACAGGAGAAAATGACTGATTGGTTTTGGCCTTTGCTTGAAACTCCTTTTCGTGACTTTCTTGAGTGCATATCCTGTAGCAAATAGATACTGCTAGTATGCACCAGTCTTCATTTACCAGCCTGAACAAGTGCTGACAGATGAGGGAGCTGACAGTCTGCCCTACTGTTGAAGCTGGGAGATATAGTTACATGTGAATTTGCTGGCTTTTTAGACCTGAATAACTGCAATTGTGTATAAGGGTCACCTCTGGGCTCAGTTATCATTCTGAAGAAAAATGGAACTTCTTTAAAAAAGAAAGTCATATATTTTTGGCCTTCTGCTAAGTGATGCCCAAGGAATGCATGGCCTTGGAAAGTCAGATTTTCACAGAGTGGCACAGGAAAAAATAAGACTTATGCTATTATGATAGCAAGCAGAGATCCTAGGTGTAATTATCATCCAAATTAAACCACTGGTATTTTTTCCAATAGCAGTGGCTCTCTAAAAGTCTCTCAATTCCTCCCTGTCTGTCTGTCTGCCTGCCTGCCTGTCTGTCCTGAGGAATTTTGCACCACATTATCCAATTATGTGTGTCACTGTCAACTTTTCCATTAGGAGTCTGCTCCTCCATTGTCTTCAGTAGTACTAATCATGCAGGACTCTACTCTGGAAAATATAAGGCAGTTATATTTCAGTTTATAATCCCACAATACTCCTAGCTCTTGAGAATTATGTGGTAGTGGTTTGCCATAGCAATATCAATAATCAGAGAGAACACAAAACTGCTCTGCTCTCCATAGATGCACTTTCAAGTATATAATGTTTTAATAATATTTTGTCATTTTAAAATTCTTTTTCTTTTCCCTATATTAGTTTAAATCAAAAATTTAAAGCCTTAGTAAGCACCTTGTAATTGAAAAGAAACTTTTTAACCAAACTGTCTCCTTGCTGACCATAAACTTCTTATCAACATGTCTGAAGAGCAGTAGAAAAAAATACTTGGTATTTCCTGACTCCTCTTAGCTTCACAGGAAGCAGTAGACTCTAGGTGTTCATTGAATGGTGACCACCTGCATCTCCTAAAACTTTTTACACTCAATTTTTCTTTCTCTTTCTATGTTGCAAATACAGTTAATTATTGGTTCAGCAAATCATTCCTTATGGTGGAATGAATTCCCATTCTACTATGGGTGCTCTGTCAGAGGCACTTTGTTACAGCATTTTCTGAAAGCTTTTTCAAATTCTTTAGAAATGTTGTTTCTGAGTTCATTCTAGTCCATGCAGAAAATAGTCATATACATCTAATTATCTAGGCAGGCTGATATCTACTGTATCAGCATAGGCAGAAAAGTGGTTTATTTCAGCCTTTTAAGGGTTTATACCCAAGTTCTTCTACAGCACGTAGTTTATCTATTCAAATCTGCTTTGCCTGCTGCTTTAATATAGTTACAGAGAATGGTCTTATTAGCATTATGTTGAGGCCACTCTGCAGAAGGAAAGCAAGCTGCTGTCCTGATCTCATTCTTGTTTATTATTGACATTCATAGTCAGATAGTAGCACTTTTCTTAATAAAATTATTTTTGGTTTGTTTTAATGATGAATACAAATATTTTCAATCCTATACAATTCTAATGTGACAGAAGAACTGGTAAAAAGATCACAGGAAGGAAAGTTGAAAGGTAGGGGATTTATAGACATACTCTTTAAAACCGTTCTGCTTTTATTTCTTGTTAATACCCATCTAGCACAACATCTAATTAACATTCTGGATAAAACACAGCATTATTAAGGCTTCAGTACACTCATAGACACCTTTCAATTAAGGTGCTTGAGTTCACACAAAACACGCTTTCCAATCCTCAGAAAAAGCTTTCAAGAAAACCAGCTGAGTCTTGACAAGTTTATGTTAAATAAAAGGAGAGAGATTTTTAAAGCTTGTTTGGGCCCTTAGAAAAAAAAAACCCGAAAAACAAAAAACAAGAAAACAAAAAACAAGGAAACAAAAACCAAACCAAACCAAAACAAACAAAACAACCCCCCAAAACCCTCCAGAAATACAGAAATATATAGAAACAGTTTTCAGATCTTTACCATAAAGAAGCAAGAATTCTGGAAAGTCTTAGGCTGATCTCAAAAATTTCCTATCATTTTTTGGAAATAGTGATTTTCAGAGGCTGGGTATTTTTGCTGGGGTTTCCTCACTCTACATAGCATTGCACTGAATTTGAACCACTTAACATTTTTATGGAGGAGCAAAGTAGATCTGGTTCAAGACTGGAAAAAATCAGTGCCTGTCATGCCGGTGGAACAAATGTGTTTTGGAATCTATTCTTTGATCCCCAAAGTTTATGTGCCCTGTTTTATTGTTACCAACTAGTTGGCATACCTTTCTTGTGCTTCTGCACCAGACTGAAACTTTGTTATGAATTTATTGTAAAATGGATTTCAGTAACATGTAAATGGAATTAAAATGGAATCTTACTGCAATTTTCTGTTTTCTTTTGCAGAACTCTGAAAGTATTAATCAAATTCAATGCAAAAATAAAAAATCAATTACTTAATTTCTGTCTTTTGTAGCTTTTGTCCAAGCTAAGCTTTCTTTCCCTGCATTCTGTTTTCTTTCTTTTACTTAGATAAACTCTCTTTTTTTCTAAGCTTCTAGTTTTTTTAAAAAAAAGGAAGTAATCTAGAGTTCACTTATAGATCAAGTACCATAAGCTGGTGTTTTTAAGTATCCTGAAAGTTTATTAATGCTTTCCAACTCATTTCCTACTTCCCTGCCAAAAGCAGTCTTTGGTGGATTGTAAAGTTTTTTAAATAATAGACATCTGATCCAAGTTTCTTATGATTTTTCTTTTCAAGAGATCACATACTTTCAGAAATCTGGTAAATTTTTATTGCAATATAAAAATCTGGTATTTGGACTGGCTGCTAAGGGTTGTGGACTTATTAGCCTTTTAACATCTGTTAAAAAATTCATTTCCTTGTTCTGAGAGATTCATCTTTGCTTTAATACACATATTCATATGATGTTTAAGTCAGAAGAATAAAAGATTGCTGACCTTCTACTCACAAATAACAGTATCTGATATCAAAATGGTCATGACCTTTAAAAAAAAAGCACTCTTTTGAAGTACAATGCAGGACTGTAAAAAATTGTCATTTGTATGTATTTTATGAGCTTGACAGCAGCATTTGCATCTCTAAATAAAGGATCTCTTTGATCATGTATGACTTCCAAAAAAGAGCCAGACCATCTATTTGTGATTAAAGATCATATGGATGCAACTTTATAGTCCCCCAAACTTATACCTGACAGACTCACAAGTTGGGGTCTCAGCACAAGATCCCCCCAGAACCAAATTGTAATCTCACAGAAGACTAACATCAGGAACAATAAATGCAGAGGGAACCTTCTAAACACAAATCAATCTCAAGTATCTCATGGAAGTTTGGGGTCTCTGGTCTGTCACATTTATGTAGACACAGAATTTTTTTATGCTCTTGTGTTTTGTGATAATTTATAGGACACCTAGGCTGTAAAACAACATTGAACTCCATGTCAGTGTGGCACTGTTAACATCTACAAACTGACTTAGCAGAGGAGCTTAGAGCAGGGTTAGACATTTCTACAATCAACAATCTTTTCTGTGCTTTTGATTAAAATTTAATAAAAATGTTCGGTGAGGTGAAAACTTGTGCAGAGCAGGTGAGGAAAGATCAACATTTACTCAGCCCAAATCTAATCCAACCACTTTTCCCTCTTCTCATATTCCACATTCATTCAGAGGAGCCAGAGTGTCCCATCTATTCCTGAAACTTAACAGGCAGCATGACATAGTCTCTTACTCAGAAAAGAGGATTAAAAAAAATAGTTTCTACTTGTAGGATCTGAGGTATCTAAAACTATCTGCATCCTCACAGCAGTCACAACTCACTTTTATAAGCCAGAGGTTTTTCTTTAACTACAAGGATAAAAAATTCCAGTGGGGTCACAGTGAATCCTATCCAGAAACTCACCACTGTAAAATATAAGAAGGCAGAATTCAGTGATGATCAAGTCAGAGCCAATATAAACCAGGACGCTCAACATTGTGAAGTCCCAGTGTGACTATGGAGTTCAGGCTATGCAAACTGTTTAGACCAGACAAACTCTGCAACTGTCTCAGGATACTCTTTACTGCTTAGGAAATGGTGCTGGTGAAATTATCACATTAACATTTTACAGGAATACAAAGGAAGGACAAGAAAAGAGAGAAACAATGGGAAGCTCAATGCAGATTTCTCCATCATGCTCTCTGAAATCATTGCACCATTTCCAGAGCCAGTGCTGTATCTAGATGGGTTAAAGCCTTTGTGACTGTGTAAGGAATAAAGGAGAAATTAATTAGCAAAGTATGTGGTTTAAGTAGTGATTTTATGTTATTATTTTAGATTGTGTGTATTAATACAGTGTAAACATCTTTGTTGATGCAGACTGCTAAATTTATCTGGTTGGTAAGGCACAATAAAGCTTCCCTTCTTTCTCATGAGACATTTGAAAGGCCAGGATTTTTACAATGAAACACTGGCCTTCAAAAGCCTTCCATCATTCAAGGCAGTCCAACATGGAAGGTCAGCCATCCATCACTGTTCCGCTGCCCTTCCCCTGTAGCTGAAGCAACTTTGTAGCACAAGCCATTTCATATGCATCCAAATTCCCTCTGCCATGGGGTCTGTGCATTATATAATTGCAGAAATAATGCACGGCTTTGCTCTTCATGTGCTGTGAGGAGTCACAGAATCATTAAGGTTGCAAAAGATCCTTAAGATCATCGAGTCCAGCTGTTAACCCAGCGCTGCCAAGTCCACCACCAAACCACATCCCTCAGTGGCACACCCACACATCTTCCAAATACCTCTGGGGATGGCCACTCCACCACTTCCCTGGGCAGCCTGTGCTAATGCTTAGCAGCCTTTTCGGTGAAGAAATTTCCACTATTATCCAATAAAAATCTTCCCTAAGTAAAGTGAATCGTAGTAGAGGATGTATTTGTGACCAAGCTTTAAATCTTTCCTTCAGCAATTTTTTTTATTAAGTTAGAATTTTAGATTTTTTTTATACTTTTTTAAGGAAAAAGAGGTTGGGTATTTTTTTTTTTAATAATTATCTGACTGGTTAAGAGGAAACAGGAAGCAATAACTGTTGAGAAAAGGTGTCATAAAAAAATATGTTTGTCTATCATAGTGAAAGGAGACGTTTGTATGCCTATACGGATTTTTCAATCCAATAGTTGAAAGTTTGGAACAGTTTAGATAAAATCTGTACAAATATTGGATTTTGGTGCAGCTAGTACAAACACTCAAAAACGAAACAGAAAACCTAAAGCAGTGTGTGGAAAAAGGGGGATGTCAAAGATGACCAACCTTTACACAGAAATAAATCATGTTTAATTTTAAAAAGCAAAAATAGGCATAAATAACTAATAATGTTTTTGAATACCAGTAACCTTGTAATGAGACCAATTTCTACCAGAAAAATCTATTGACTTTTGAAATTCACTGTAACATACAAACTTTGAGTATGCCGATTACCTTGTTTATTTCATTTGTTTTAGCTTTTCCGCTTAGTTAAATAATTAATTGAAGTATTAAATTATAACTGTGTGGAGTTAAATTTTAATATTCATATTACAGGGAGGTGAGCCAGATTTAAGCATGAAGATCTTTTTGGCATTGAGGTGAATCTTTTTTAAAGGACAGTTTGCCCCATAGTAGAGCTTATCTGATAAAAAACAAGTGCACTGGTACAAAATACTTTGAGCAGTTAAACTCCTGAACTTTTCCAGGGAAGCAAGGAAGTGCTTTTGTCACAATATGCATCATTGTTAAAGACTTGGCTGATCATTTTAAACTGCCCATCAACATTTTTCTTAAGGAATTCCAGTCATACATTCAAAATTATCTGTTGGTCCTATCATCAGTTTCTTCTAAATCTTTCATATTTTCTAGTACTTATGAAAATCATTAAAATGGGAAGAGTTAGTCATTCATACAAGGCTCTGCCGTATTTACTCATACTAGATGAAATTAATGGAATACAAAATTATTTTTAAAAATCGACTTGGAAGATCTAGTTAATTTTGACTTTAAATTCAAGCACATGACTTGGTAAAAAGACAAAAAGGAAAGTTTTACTGTTTCCTTTTTTTCTGCTGTTTAAATTGAAAATAAATCTTAAATAATTGTTTAATATTTTTAAATTAAAAAATATTATTCTTCAAAACTAAGTTTTGTAGTCAGTTATAAATTTTGATTTAAAAATAAATGAATGATAAAAAGCATTATCCCACATAGTGAAGAAAAAATTTCTTTATCAAAGAACTGCAGCCACTTAGACTGCACATATACTAAATTAATATTCAAATGTTTGTATAAGAAAATCAAAACTGGGTGCACATAAATGCACTCTTTCAGAATTACATTTTCTATTACCTTATCTACATAAAAATATTTCAAGGGATCACATGAAATGTTAATTCACTTTTTCACACTGCCATATTACCAAAAAGTGATGAAAGCTGACTCCTCTGTCTTAGTCATTTTGCTCTACCAATCTAATCCTGATAGAATAGTGGACTGTTTTGAGTGTACTCTGTCTTCTTTTATTTTTGTTATTTGTATTAATGATACATTGCTTTTCATTCTAAAATGTACCAAGTGGAGTGTGGTGCACGTAAAAAAAATTCTAGAAATTGATTCAGTATTTGATTATAATTGAATATTTTTGAATATTGAACAAACTCATGAGCAACACAGCCCCTGAATTATGGGACCTGTAGTAAAATTGGCATTTTCAGTTCAAAATTTTATTAATAGAACTACCTCTAGTTGGACTTTTACTTTTCTTTCTTTTTCTTTTCTCTTCTCTTTTTGCCCTAAGCACAATTGATACTGAGTCCTTATCGTGATATGAGCATGATATGCTCTGATATCTGAGACACCTATTCTGGTGGCATAAAACAGTACTAAGAAATAGATTCTTCTTTCTCTTTTACTACTAGGTAGTGAGTTTTGCTACCTTTTTGAAAAGTGAAATAATTTTCTCCCTATCAAATGATGACACAAAAAAATTATTTGTATTATTGCAGACTTCTAGGGTGTTAGTACTAAATGAGGACCATATTGTCCTAGGATCTGCACAAACTTAAAATGAAAAAAAACAGAAAACAAGAGGGAAAACATTTTTTCTTTCTTCAGTAGCTAATGCAACAGTTAAACTACTGGTTTCAAGCTGTGCTCTTGCAAGTAAAGTGCAAAATATTCTAAGTAAAAGTAGAGGTTCTATGGTAATAGAATGAGGAGTAATTTAAAAATATAAACCACCATAAGCAAATTAATAGCATGGCTTTTATATGGATTGGGTTCATCCCTGAAAGTGTATTTTCTCATCTTTTTAGACCAAACAATGGCATGAAATCCTTATAGCAGATATATATAATGAAGTACAGAAAATGAATGATAAATAATATATTGTGCCTTGTATGTTCTCTTTTGGAAAGGATTTGCATTAAACAACATTCTTGACTTGTCATTCAAAATTAAAACTAAATCTGCTTTTCCAATATAATATTTACAAAGAGAATGTTTCCTGCCTTTTCTTCCACGGTGCACAGTAGAATATTGTACACACATCTTTCTGGAATGAGGCAGGTAAATCATCCAGCTTGATCTATCATCTACTGATTTTGTTGTTGTTATTTTCTATTGAAAATCTTCCATAATTTGTGTCATTCTATACTAAGGAGTGATTGTTGGTACACTTTTATGCCCTGCATATGATCTGTAGAAATTAACAAAAAATCATAAATAAATATAGTTTGTATCTTATTATCTGACATCTCTGGAGAGCCTATACCATCACTTAGCCATTGTTGACATTGAAAATTGAAATCAAAGCATTTGAAAAGTTCAGAACTGATAAAATATCTTTATTTTAAAGTTCATGTGTGGATTATCTTATTCATAAAATCATGAATAGCATTAATATTAGCCATTGAACATTTGAAAAGTCTTCATAGGAAGATTAAAATAAAACCAAATTATTTGTACTATGCTGAGCTGTAGAATATGTAGTAAAAGAGATCACAAATCTGTCAGAGCTTCAGGCTTAATTATACAACTAGGACCAAGCTCATGCCATCCTGCACTGTCTCCAATCTATCTGTGGTGAAGCACATCTTCAAGAAAGTCTAAATTCTCAAGAGAAATTCTTTTGATTTCACTGTTGTCCAATATAAAAAAAAAAAAATCTGTGCCTAAATGATGTAAAATTTGACAGATGTAATCTGATTCTAAGCACAAGAGTAAGTTTTACCTTCAAACACAAGAGAAACAACCTCTTCAGAGGAACAGCAGTTGATGTTTGAATCTGTCTTTTCTACAGTTATCTAGGGCCACACTGAACCTCGTGCTGTGGTGCCACTTTCTCAATTTCATATTCATGTTATCAACTGATGGAGTTCTTTCTTTCCTGATCTTACTTATGGGCTTTTCAGCAACAAATGAAAATTTTCCAAATGGTATTTGAATCAGATAACAAAGACTGTGATACAGGGGAAAAAAAAAGGAATGCTTTATTTCTACCCTTAGATATCACCACTGTTTGATTAAGATCTGACCACTTAGATGATCATAAACCTGAGCTGAGTAGCAGGCAAGTAACTGATCTGATATAGTCTTAATTGAGCTACTGGGGTACTGTGGGATGAAGCGCAGCATTCTGGGTCCTGAACAGCTTTTATTTTTTTTACTTTAATGGTTAAAAGTGTAGGAATAATTATGAAGATTTTTTTTTTTTCACTCAGAAGCTTCATAACAGCAGTTTTGTGAAGCGAATCACAAAAGAGAAAGAACAACAAGAGAAAGGTTACAAGGAATTATTTCATTTTCAATTGACTGTGCATTTGAGAAGGTTTTACCTATTTCATTTTGCAGGGGTAAGATTAAAAAACAGGGTATAATTTAGTAATTGCCCTAAAATATTTTACATTTCTTTTCATTCCCTATAATATGTTTTTAGGTGGTTGTCAATCACAATTTTGTGGACACTACCATAAAATGCTTTGACAAATATATATATATATATATATATATATATATATATATATATATATATATGAAAAATAGAAAGTTCAACTTCAATGAGTATCTCAGAAAGCAAGGAAAATATTGTCTTTTATCTAACTTCATTTACGTACGTGCATTTTCTCTGTTGTCTAAATTGCTTAGGTACACCTAAACAGAGTCTAGCTTGGGATAACGTTGGAAAATTCACCTGGATTTAGCTGGCCTAATTTTGCTAATCTCCGTCAAACTAAGAATTACCCAGAGAGGAAAGTCTGCAAGAAATTCTGTGAAAAGCACAGCTCAACACAGTAAAGACAGTAAAATCACACCCTGATTTATGCTTGCATTTCAATGCCTACTAAGGAGGTATCTGTATTACGTGGATTGTCTTTGTGGCTTGTGGCTCGAAAGGAAGTCTCCTAGGGCACAGTTCTTCTACAGCAGTCATCTAAAATAACCCACATGAGTCATGGCCTCAAAGGGCTTCTCTTTACTGATTACAGTCTAGATAACCAGCTGAGAGGTGAAAGTCTATACAGTAGTTGTCTACAGTTAACAGACACATCTCATTCATAGTGATTTTGCACTCACATAGGTGCCTCTACACCACTCTTGGGGACATGTTGATTAGTTTAGTTCAATTTCAAATGTGCATCAGTTCCAGTGAGTTTTAAAACAGAACAGCTAAAATTGTGTGATGCCTAGTTGTAAATATGTCAGATAAATTTCATGAAACTTCAGCCTAACTTAATGGGGAATCAGATTAAGATGAACTTATGAGTCTGATTAGTACTGAATTAATAATTAGTTCCTTAAAATACAGTTTTCAGTGTGTCCAGTTCTATTTGGCCATAGGAAATTTTTCAAGTTTTAATATTAATTCGTATCACTTTGATTCAGAGACTGAAAGAAATAGCAAAGAAAGAAAAAGCGGGCACTAAGAAGAAAAGGCATCAGGCTCATGTGCAAAAATAGGCTTACAGAGGTGAACAGGATAAAAAAGTAGAGGAGAAAATTCACTGATTTTTCTTTAGCAAAACAAAGGCCTTTATTTGGGTGGGGTATTTTTTGTTCTGTTTTGGTTTTGGAGTTTGTTTTGTTTTGGTTTTTTTTTTTTTTTTTAACAAGGGGAAAATTGCTCAGTTCACCTGTATTTGGGCATCTGAAATTTTAATGTAGATGTCTCTGCCTGTGTCTAATAAAATGTTTGAAAGTCTAAATAGAAACACTGCAGAGAGTCTTCAAGTTTGGCCTTGGTAGTTCTCATGACAGTGATTCAAAAAGATCGAGGCTGAAAGCCTATATTTCCTAACTTCAGCTGGGGCTTTGACACTAGTTTTAAAGGGACCTCAGCATCATGCTAAGCCTCTAATTTGTGATAGTACATTGTGTCAGATTGACTCACTCTGCACTTTTGGATTATGTCAAGGAGGATGTCAGATAATGTAAACAGATCTATTGTCTTTGAAAATCAGTGGAGTCAGTTTGATTCACAGCAGCTGGTAATCCAGCCAGGGATACTTACAATGGCATATTAAGTACAGCTATTTAAATGAAGGTCAAGGATGCGACTTCCTTGTTACTCCTTGTAACTTCCTTTTGCTTCTGCTGATCTTTTGCCCACTGATTATTTCAGCACTATCAGAAACCAGACACCTATTCAAATTGGATCTCTGATTCTCATCTTGAGACTTGCTTGCTAGCATGCTGATGCACTAATTGCAATATACTCAGTTTACAACCAGATGCATTCAGCCAAACTAAATAACTCATGGGAGGGAAATTCATTTTGTAAATGAAGAGATGCTGGCTGCACAGCAACTGTGGCAAGCTTCAGCCCATCACTCATATTGTTAATGACTCTGGAGTGCATG
Organism: Melospiza melodia melodia; assembly: GCF_035770615.1. Classification (NCBI taxonomy): domain Eukaryota; kingdom Metazoa; phylum Chordata; class Aves; order Passeriformes; family Passerellidae; genus Melospiza; species Melospiza melodia. The sequence goes on along the minus strand of NC_086194.1, from coordinate 111,200,789 downwards.
TTTATGCAGAAAAGCATAAAAGGAATTTGTTGCACCTTCCTATATGTTTCTGAATGGCCTGATAACCTTGCAGTATCTTAATTTGTCTTCCTTTTTTTTAAATGCTATACATACAAATGCATGTTGCAGTCACCTCAAACAAAATTAAAAATGTCAACTTTAGTGATCCCAAGATTGCCACAGTATGAATATTTCTACTATATCATACAGAAAACATGTACCTTTTCCATACATCAAGTGCCTGCTCTGTAGACCTGGAAATCCTATACATTTAAAACAAAACACAAATTTAAGTGGCAATAATCTAGCTCATAAAGTCTCTCTTTAAGGGAGCAGGAAATAAGAAAGGTGATGGCAATTATAACAGAAATTTTAAAAACCCACACAATATAACTTGAACCCTGTTTTTGGAAAGCTCTCAAGAATGTCCAACAGTTTTTGCTCATATTTCTTTTTGAGGTTATTGTTTATAGCTTGCTTTTTTGCTCCCCTCCTTTGCTCATGTATTATTACTCCATATATATCACCTTCTATAATTCAGCACAAAGAAGTTTAGAAAGCACTGTATTGCAATTAACACAATCTGTAAACAGACATTTTTTTAGCATTTTGAAGCTAACAAGTAACATCAAATTTCTCAGAAGATGGTATTAAACTGGAAAGATATATTTTTCATTTTCTTAATTTCTTTTCCAAGGGAATGTTGCAGACATTTATTTCTAGTATAATGTTAGGGAAGAAGAAAAATACCAGATTTTTTTTTAGATTCAGATTTTTTAAATGAATCCCTTTAGACTTATGCACAATGATTTGAACTTGTTGAGCAATAACAACTTGATTAAAAAAAAATAACCAATATATCTAAACTGCAACTTAACATAAAAGTACTCAAGTTCAAACCCAACAGGGTAAATAGGGAATATGAAAACTTTATTTTACTTTTCAGAGTTAGGGCTAATATCTGTCAATACGCTTGTGCATAAATCAATAAACATACAGAATTCTATTGGATTGAACTTAATTGTAGTACTTTTAACTTTAAGATTTTTTATTTTAAAACCTATGTATATTACCTTATGTTCGTAGACATGTATGTGCATTTCATTCACATTTCTTTTTGTCATCTCTGCTTCTAAACAACTTTACTGGAAGATATACATTATGTATGAGCTGAAAGAAGGCATCCTGGCAGCAGTAGGGTTCAGACAGTAAACTTCATAATTTCATTTTTTAACATCACATAGGAATTTTTTTTACCAACAGTAATTTAGAAGTGATGAATAATACCAAAAGCAATAATTATAAATCCACCCTGTTACTTCTCTATCACTATTTTTTTCTGCTTCTCCAGTGAAGAGATCCTCTCTTTTTTTCTTTTATTTTTTTAATTTTATTTCTGTCACAGCCTTAATATCATTTAGAACTCAAATTCTATGGAAAAAAAATAGGAATCATGTTACTGAAATTTATTCTTTAGTTGGCAGCATTTAAGTAAAGAAAACCCTAAACTATGTCATACCTCACTCCTTTAATATTGCATACTCATACCATTTTATATGGACAGCCAGACATGACCATCCATTTACTTGTGTGGGGTTAGCACTTCACATTATAGTGGAAAAGACTCATTCAGGAAAAGAAGGAAATTTTCTTGGCCAGTTAAGATAAATTGAAGCTAGAATTCTGTGAAGCTTGAACAGTAGTGCTTTGTTCATAGGAACAAATCATTGTATAGCAAAAAATATTAAAATTTATAATCTAAGGTGATGCTTTGGACAAATTGCATTAGAAATGTTCATCATCATTCTATAGCAGCAAGGCTGCTCATAGGTATGGTGGAATCCCAGTGGATGGAAAAGTCACAGAAATCTTCAGATCATTTGAATCATAGTGTCATGATATATTTTGCTATGACACAATAAACTAATTTTCCCTCTTGTGTCTGGACCTGCTATAAGAACAAATAATAAATGAGGGTAGCAAAATAAGAAGAAATACAAATCAGAAGAAAATTCTCACCTTAGATTAAGGTTTTACTAAAGTACTTAACCAGTGTTTTAAGTTATAAATAAAATAACTTCAGTGTTCCCTGATAAATAAGATCTGATATTGTACATATAGATACTTGTGGAGATATGCAGATGTTTTAAGTTGACTGTTATAATATTGGTAGCAATCTCATGCTGAAATTAAAACACGCTTTTAGTTACAGCATGCAATTAGGTTCTCTTTCACATCCAGCTTACTTTTCTTTTATGGACCCAAATATGCATCTCCCAGAATCTTTGGCTTGATGATGAAATGTCTCTCCTGCTATCTTGCTATTTCCTCCTTCATGGCAGAAAAATGAAAGGGGTATTAAAAATACATACATCAAAGGCCATGGATGATGATGATGATGATAATAATAATAATAATATTAATAATATTACTCCTCACAAAACCACACAAATCATAATGAAACAACTCTCATTGTGTTATGCTGTGGAACAAGAATAATTCTGTCCTGAAGATTTGTTGTGATTGTAATCAACCTTTCTGGATATACATTAGGGTCCATTAACATTTCTGGATACGTCACTGTTTATTAACAGTAAGAAAAAGAAAAAAGTTTTAAAATTTTAGGAAGAGCATTGCTAAGCTACTGGTCTCTGCTGATCATGTGTTTGAAAACGCTTCAAATTTTTTTAACCAGTGACTAGACTGTAGAATGAATGAAGAATATCAAACTGATAATATGCCAATTTCTAGGATATGTGCCACAGAAAAAGCTATGACAAACCAAGAATTTGATCTTTAATCACCTGACTTTTGTACGGGAAACATATATTGGATATGTGAGAAGATCTAGGTCTTCAACACCATTTTTATTGGTCTCCACAGATTTATCCTATTAATGAGAAACACGTGTTTAGTTGGACTTTGGGACTATTGAATCAGCTGTCTGATGGTGCTGGAGACATTACTGTTGATTTTTAGTTTTCATTTTGGAGGAAAAAGAGAGTTTATCGGCTGTATCTGACAGAATACTCACGTTATGAAACACTGGCTATCCATTTTCACTGAGAAAGAGACAGAGCAACCATGTACAGCAGGAATCTCAATTTAAATGCATACTATGTGAGAAAGCCTAAACATAGATGGGCTCTTCAACTCCCACTTGTGAGGTTATCTAACTGCCAACAGCACATATTAAATGTCATGTGCATGTGGTGTGACTGCGATATGAAGAGTGTTAATCCTGATTTCAAATGACCCTCTGATAAAAGTCTGCTGATTGCTCCTACTTCCACCATACCCACTACAACTTACCTGCAGATTTCTTGTGTTTTCTAGAAATTATGTGTAATAGATCACATTTTCCCTTTAGATTTTCTCTAAATTATTTGATTGGTTAATACAATAATAAGCATTCCAGTCAGCTGGAATTACTTTTTCAAGAAGGAATGTTCATTTCACCCCTAGTCTAATTAGTACTTCAATAAGAAATGAGTATTTTTGCCATTTCTTTAACACTTTGTCATATGAAAAAATCCTTTGATTGGCCAGAAAATATAAACTTTATTTGGCTACTGTTAAAGGAGTTTTTAGGGATATCTTTAATATGAAACAGTTTAGGCTCTGAGATCTGAGTTCTCAGCTCATCTGCCTGTTTTATACCTAAGGATAGTTTTAATCTTTCTTTGTTCTACTCATGCTACCAGTGGTGCTCACTTAGAAATTCTGCTTGCCAAAGTCCTGGTCCTGCTGGCCATGCTGTTTCTGATACAGCCCAGGATGTCATTGGCCTTCTTGGTCACCTGGGCACACGCTGGCTCATGTTCAGCTGGCTGTGAACCAGCACCATAGGTCCTTTTCTGATAAGCCTTTTTCCAGCCACTCTGCCCCCAGCCTGTAGAGATGCACAGGGTTGTAGTGACCCAAGAGCAGGACTTGGTAGTTGATATTACTAAACTTCGTACAATTGGCCTTGGCTCATTGATCCAGCCTGTTCAGATTCCTCTGTAGAGTCTTCCAACCCTCCAGCTGATCAACTCTCCTGCCCACTTGATGTCATCTGCAAAGTGACTGAGTGTACACTTGATATTCCCCTGGAAAAGACCATGGTGAAGCATGTTGCTGCTCTGCTACCTATGGCAACAACCACACGCAGCAGTTGTTGGCACTACAGTCTGTGGAGGATCCCACACCAGAGTAGTCAATTAGCCCTGGGGAAAGCTGGAAAGGAGGGAGGCTGAAGAATTAGGATGTGTCTGAGAAGAGAGGGAATGTAGTGAAGATGGTTTTTAGTTTTGTGCCTATTTCTCACTATCTTGCTCCATTATTAATTGGCAATGAGTGAAGTTATTCATCCCCAAGTTGAGTCTGTTTTCCTGTGATGGTAATTCATGAGTGATCTCCCTGTCCTTAACATGTGAGTTTTTCATCATACTTCCTCCTCCTGTCCTGCTAAGGGTTTGGGAGCATTGTTTGGTGGGCACCTGCCAGCCAGCCAAGGTCAGCCCACCAACAATATCACATAGTAAATTAGAATTATAGAAATGACTTTACCTTTCTTCACTGTCTAAAAGGCAAATATTCATCAGTTAATAGGAGGAAGAAAGAGATTCAGTTAAAAATTATGATGATTTAAGAAGGAAAGTTTGAACAAGAAAGAAAGAATGTAAAGAAAAGGGAATAAGAAGAAAATACCTAGGCGAGACATGAGAAATTCTGCTGACAAAACATGTACATTTTTTAACAAAATATTTCATGAGAAACCTTGCTTCTACCAAGCAATAATAATTTGATATAGAAATTGGCTAGAGCATTGTCATACTCCTTTTGATGAAAAAGCAAAAGCTTTTTCATCTTAAAACAAGGGTATTGTGCCGATTTTCCTGGAAGCCAGAGTACAACTCTATCATAAAGACACAAAGCAAGGAATACCACAAAGCCTCTCCCTTTCTGTGCTCAGGTCCTGAAAGCTGTCTGACAGGAGTATCAATAGCTTACACATCACACAGAACAGCACAATGTCTAAGGATGGGTATTCTCTTCTTCAAAGTCAAAAGATGGAAACCCTTGGAGCACAAGGCATTACTTTGAGTCAGATTGATACACAGAGATGCTGGTGCTGACACTGTCAGTGGCTGGAAGTTAGGCAAGAGAAACATTTCAGCTCGTCACTGTCATTTCAAATCCTGCAGAAGTTGGTATGGACTGTCTACATGATCTTAGGGTCCAAAGTAAAATAAAATGGTTGTTCTAGTGTCAATCCTATGAACCAGCATCAACTTAAATGGTAGCCAAAAATTGTTACTTTTCTTGTTAATCTTCTGGTTACCAAAATCCAACCTATATATTTTGATTTATTTAAATTATTTTAATTATTCAAATTATTTTAATATTTGTTTCAATTATTTGGCTTGTTTTAATTGTCCAAATATAAACTTAACTTTCTCCAATTTATGTCAGTTTTGACAACCTAGAATAATGACTTACTATGAGTTGAAGTCCAATAATGCCCAAACTGAAAGAAATCTGACAATTTCAAATATGTCTTGTCCCTGAGGCTGTTTTGGATGGGTTTTGCTTCTTCCTTTCTTTGCAGATGCAAATAATGTGGATATTTACAATATATAATATGAAAAGTCCAGAAGTGAAGAAGTAGATCTTTTTCCAACTTGCCTGTATGAGATGATAAAGAGGGTAGTCTCAATGAGTGATAGCCTGAATCCCTCTTCTGAATCTCCAGTTGCTACTGTGCATTCATTTTCAGCTGGTACAAAATCATTTTGTTGGAAAAATAATTTTCTTCCTCACTTACCCACTATAAATTCTGGGAATAATTTTGTCTCACTGAAACCGCTTTTATACCACAGTAATGCCACTAATTTTGATGGATTTTCTGAATAGGTAGAACTGAGAGGCAAGGCATGTCCTGTGTCACATAAAAAGCTTCTAGGTGGGGAAAGTCAACAGAGGATGCCTGTTGTGTCATTTAGTTTCATGGTGACTAACACTGCATTCAACATACCAACTCCACAAACGGCCTCCTTTACAATTTACAACAAAGTGAATTTAGTCTGAGATGCTTTAAAAATTGAAAATATATTTGTTTTACCCTGTTTGGATGAAATAAGAGGTAAAATATAATCTATATGATAGCCACTTAGAATCAAGATCTAGAAAGTAAATGAAGGGAAAACAGAGAATATTCCCGGAGTGTCTTAGAACATCTATGAGAGATACAGATATTTTGCTTAGTAGAGTAAGGGAGCTGTTTTTACAAATAAAATAAAATACATAGTTTTTAACCTGTTTTGTCTGAGAAATGTTTCCATGGCCAACTTTCATACAAACCTGGAGCCAAGTTGTTAAAAGAACAGAAACCAGAAAATATTGCAGATGTGGAAGACTGATCATTTAGAAGGAACTATGTCAATATCCTGAAACCTTTAACTTTTCTTACAATTTTTTGCTTTCCTAACTCAGAAAAAAAAAAAAAAAAACAGAAAAACTTGTATGTGGCCACTGCTGCTGATCCTAATCTTTGCTTGCCTTGATTTCACACCCATCTGTTATTCTAAAACACCACCTTAAGGAAATGGACAAGCCAGAAGCCAGATGCCTCATTTGGCATGTCTGCCTACTAAACTACTCCAGTTTAACTAATTTGCTGTATATTTTGAGTTAACTTTTGCAGGTTTGAGTACAGAAAACCTGTACTTTCCATTACAGGGAAATACAGCAAACTGCAGCACTCAAAGTTCTGTTCTTTGGTATAACAAGAGACAGAGGTTAGCTGTACATTTAAAGTGGGAATGACAGAGAGTGCAGGGGCCTCTAAGCAAACCCTATCCAGTCTTTCTGAGTTGCATGTATATGATGTTCTTCTTTTTGTGGCTGGTGTCCCATGTCAGACATTCCTCTGTCAGGCTCAGCAGCTTGCACCCAAAGGGAGCTGGGTTGCAAGGCAGGCAGTTTGACAGACAGGGAGCCAGAAACAAGAGAGTGTGCTATTTATACTGCTGTCTGGCTTATCTGTTTATATGCTAAAGTATATGAGCAGCTCAGCCTTGAGCTGGAACCTCAGCTGAGTGTTGCTCTGGCGGTACAGTCTAATCAAACAACAGAATATTTTAGGAGTACATAGTTTTTCTTAGGATTCCCTCATTTATGGGGAAACGCATCTTTGATAACTAGTGAAAGCCAATGATGGTATACCAGTAAAAATGTTTCTTGGAGCCTTACAACTCTGCAGTTATTGCCTTCTTTGGAGGCATGATCAGCAGTGCCAGACAGGCACTGTCCCGAAGTGAGAATTTATGGGAGACCAGCTGTGACTCTGATTGTGCAGCCTGTCCTGCTACAAAGGTGTGTGTGTAAAAGCAGTCCTCTTGCTTTCTAGGGGGTGCCGAATAACTTGCCCAAGGTTGTGGTTTTTCCCTGCAGGCCTGGGATTTGTGAAGGGAAAACACCTTGCTGCACGTGGGAGAAAGCAGGAGAGAGAGCGAGAGCGAGTTAGCGAGCGAACACTGAGCCCTTACAGGCAATCCATTACCCTGCAGCCATTACAATTTGTCATGTATGCTTCACCTAGCATCTGCTGCAAGATGAAATGTTTTCAGCTCAGTTTATCAGTCTACCTGGATGTGTCAGGTCAACTTCCTTTTAACCCACTGTTCTGGTTCATGGGCTTTTAGAAAATATGGCACAGCTGATCAGAGCTAGCAGTTGTCTTTCTTTATTTTTTTCTTTTTTTATTTTGCTCACAGTGTGAACCAGGGATTTCTGTACACAGATACCACTAAGAATTTGACTTCCAGATTACTCCAATACAGTTCAAAAATCCTGGACTATACATTCACTTTTGTTCCAAATGATAATTAAGAAAACATATTATATTAGAAAAAGAAATTCCTTTGCAAATATATTTTCACACACACATGAACATATGCATGTAGACATGCAAATACACCACCTACACATCTAAAAATCTAATCATATTGAAATGAACCAATTTTAAATTATGTTGGTACCAGAATATAAAAATATTCTATAAAATTATTTTATAAAATATATATGTCTTTTAAGTCAAAAAGCTATGGCAAAATGATATGCTGAAGACTTTTCAGTTATATTTCTCTTTTTGTGTGTTTACAATTGCAGGGACAAATCACGATATACCCTATAGCAACACTCAAATTAGAAAATTTTTTTTTGCAAAATTTTTAACCTTGTCCTATACATAAAACAGGTAGAACCTGAAGAGCTTAATTTTTGTTTATACTGTCAGACATAACTGGCTGATTTTCTATGCAGATGGCTTAATTTTAGAATGGAAATTATTGGAATGATAAATAGAATTAAATGGTCAGGCATTTCACACACATTACATTGCCCTTCCATTCAGACTTTTCTAAATACTGCTGTTGGTGTCCATTGCACAGTTCCATCTTATTCCCAGAACTTATTAATTCTGACTATGCAGAGATTGAATGTTATTTGTCTATTTTTTTTCATACTGACTACTATACAGTGTGCAACCAAAGTGGGGTGTTGCTAGCAAGTGCAATTATCACGTAGCTTTGGAAACCTTGCCATTCTTCTGCCTACTTGCCTCTAAGTGGTCTTTTAAAATCATAAATCCATAGAAAACATCACAGAGCTGACTTTTTATTTCTTATTTATCTTCTGTCTTGAAGGGAATGTGGTAGTATTGGAGATCCCCTGAACACATTATGTTATTATTTTTATTATTGTCTAGATGAATGGGTGTTTAATCTCAAATAATTAACTGTGTCTTATGTTATTCATGATCTTTCATAGTTATTCTACAATTTCTGGTAGTAGTAGTAGTAGCATTAGTAATATTATATTTCCCTGCAGGTTGCTAGACATACAGACTCAATTTTTTGAAAGTTGCAAACATATAAATGGTAGTTTTTCAGTTTTTATATGTTACAGCCCTTCTTTAAATGTCCTATCCATGAAAATACAGCAAACAAATAGAGTTTTGCCGTGGAACAGAAACACATGGAGCACAGAAGAAAGATTGGAATTTCACTTGTACATGACTGCTCCTTTTTGATCAGGCAGGCTGCTTGATAAAAATGACTCTTGACCTGAATACAATGCAGTTTGATAAAACACACCATTTTAGCAAAAAAACCTCAAAAAATATTCTCTTCACCTTCAGTTTTTAATTGCAATCTTTCTGAAGTTACTTTCAACCTTTGTGTTCTGTGCTGCAACATAACAATTTGTCACCTGTTTTGCCTCAATCTCAAGTGCTCAGATGGGTATTTTTGCAACTTTCTTGCTAGGATATCTGTTTTTCCTGTACGTATTATCTTACCAAACTAATGGTGACATGTCTTTTGGTGAGACAAAGAATTCCTTAATTATAGAATCCAGCATATCTTGTCAAGAAAAGGCCAAACTGCTCACCACAGGGGGCACAAAGATCTACTTGTGTGCCATCTCCAGCATTTTTAGAGACGTGCTAGAAGTTAGGCCTCTTCCAGACATGCAACCCAGTATCCTTCTAAAAACAGTATGGGGAGAAGCTGGATGTGAACCATACTCACTTGAATAATGGGATGTGAGGGAAAGAAGCTATCCCTGGGCACCCGTCAAAAGATGATCTAGTAGAAAGAACATATAAATGACCTAAGGAGCTCCAACACTGTACAGAACCCCTTGATGTGAATTGTCATGCCTGAAGGACTAAACTTATTGATAGGAGAGGACAAACCAACCTGGTAAGACTGATTGATATTCACCAAATTGCTCTGCCTCTGTTTAAAACAGCTAAGGCTAGGCTGGGAATGATAAATAAGGGAAGAAAATTTATTTAAACTGTAGCATGACATATCAACACTATGTTCACTCAGAGTATTAACTGAAATTATATAGCTTGAAAATAATGAAAATAATGAAACTCTGCTAAAAGATGATTTTATTAGATATTTGCAATGCTGGAGAAAACAAAACAAATCTGACTGAATCTAAAGAGTATGAGAGCATTTAACTGTTACATTGAGCCTACCTCATCTTTATAAAGACATGGAATTAAACATCAAGACAACATTAAGTGGTTATTTCAAATGTGCATATACATTATTATCTTGAGAAGACTGTTTCATTGGCAAATGATTTACTTATTTTCAGATGTCTATTCAACAAACACTGGATTGAATTCCAACAAGCTAAGGAATCCCTCTAATTAAATAAAATTATTAAGGCCGTGTCTGAAATTTATTTAGAAATGATTGCTTTTCTCTAAGACTTAAGCACATCAGCAAACATATTAAAAAATCATCTAAGGATAAAATTATTTTTGCCAACTCAAAACAACAAACTGTGTAAAACAGCTGTTTTAGTTATATGAGGAAATGTCAGCATATTACTGTATTAATCTAAATTGTTCTTCATCTTTGTTAATCTATATCAACAGATAAACTTCAGCCTAAAAATCTTCACAGTATTTTTTTTCATCAAGTCATACTTTTGCAACTGTCATCCTAGAAAAGGAAAGCACATGAGATTCTGCCTCTTTCCAGGGAAAAAATTGCAAATTACTTGAGGAGTGGAAAGAGCTAATACCCTGAATTGTCTGAAACAGACCTTTCTAGGCTTTTCAATGTCTTCTTCTTTCAACATTCTGAATTATTCATCATTTTTCTGTTTGACCTGTCTTGTTTCAAAGTAAAAGGCCAACAGAAATGGAAAAGAAAAACAACTGGAAATATATAACCACTTCCTTTCAAGTAACAAAGGCACAACTAGAGATGTGTCTGTGTACTGTGTAGAATAATTTCAGAATAAAAATATCTACGTCTGATCACAACTGTAAAATCTGAGAGAATTTCAGTTTTAAGAATTGTAAATAAAGTGGATTTGGTTTGCAACATAAATAATATTTGTCTATAACACCTTCCTTTCCCACGTTGTTCATAATTAATATCTTAAAATGATCCTCTGAGAATTTTTGGCTTAATTGCTCTCTAGCAAATAGTTTATATAGTTTGAAGTGACAGGTAGTAATAAGTTAATAAAACACATTCCCCAGACCACAGCTTTAAAAGCTACATGCAAAATGAAGTAAACTGGCCTTATTTTGCATTTTGACAGTGTTCAGTGCTTAGTGGGCAACTCCTCACACCAACCAACCAGTCAACCAAAACCTTCCTAATACCATACAACCTGAGGAAAAATATCCAAGTCTTTCAAGACTTCATTGAATTTTGCTTCTTCTTCCCTTTACTATGGCCTTTTTCTTTCATGGAGAGCAACACCAGGAAATCCTGTTTAATTTCTTTATGCAGGGAATTTTGCATAGCAGGATAATGTGCAGAAAGATTAAATTGGTTCAAGTAATCAATTTGGGAAGTTCTGACAGCGTGACTGGGTATTTTATTTAAATGCTAACACCCCTAATTGGCAACAGATTCTTACAGCAGTGCATCAGTTAAACCTGTGCCATCATTCACTGAGTTATAAACTTTATGAGCACATAATACCAGTTATATAATTTTCATTTTCCCCTAGCTTAAAATATTCTATTGGACAAAAGCTTAGTCACCATGCAAAGCTGTAGAGTTTCTTGATAGATGGCTAGGTTAAAGAAGGTTGAGTAGACATGAGTGTAAAGTAAATAAAGGGCTGAATTGGGATCATTCCTGTTACACACAGGCATTCTTATTACCTGTTTACTTGAGCATTAATTACTTTGTTAGAAGTTTTAGTCAAAACTGATATTTGGAGTCAGTTCTAGTTCAAGTGCATGAGAAGGCTACTTTTATGTTAGGAGAAATTTTTCCACTTTGATGAGAAGAATAAAAAAAAAGGCTGGAAATTGAAGACTTTATATCTCATCAGAGCACAGCTGCTATTAGAGGAGAGGAGGTGTGAAAACAGACATGTCAAACATGTCTGAACAGACATCAAATACAATAAAAATCAGTATCTTGGATATTATGTCAGCCCTTTGTCATGTCAGTTCTGGTTTTCCAGCAGAAGTTTGGTTTTTAAGCTCTGTCTGTTATTATCTTCACTAAAAATGTCACTAATATTATAAACTCTATGAAAAATAGAGCATATTGTAGACACAGTTTATTTCATCCTGAAGGTCTGTGATAGCTTACCCCAAGTTTAATTTGGTTCTTTAACAACATAAAAAGATAAAAGAAGCCCTTTAATTGAACTTAAAGGAAAAAGAATGAACAAAACTGAAACAGGTGCTCTACAGTTACACATTTATTTGCACTCTCTGTTATCCTCTTCCGTAACATTTTTTTACCGACAGCTACGTGGCTACTGCCTGGATAAATGACATGTCGATCTTGTTGATCTCCACAAAAAATCTACTAGAATTTTTAATTTTGTGCCTGGAAACAAAGTTAGGTTTATTAAAAGTCTAAACCCAAGTGATCCGATCCACTTTACTTTTAAAATAATTTTTCACGGTGTATTTGGGTAGCTGTGTATTGACACAGCATTTTTGAAATATTTTTTGTAAGTGGAAAGTTGGTATGGCAGAGGCACTCCATAAGCAAATGATTATTTACCTTAAGAAAACCTGTTTGTATGTTTGTGCGAAGGAAATGTGGTGTCAGCAAAATACCCTGTAGCAGGTATTTTAAAGGAAGAAATATGAGAAAGAAAAAAGTGTTGTGACTCTTACCAGTTGGTCAAGTTTGAGAATAAATTGGTATAGTAAATACATGATAGGATAATTTCTATTACTGGAAGGTTAATATAAAATAGGAATAGCTTGTACAAGAAAGGCACGCAATGAAAAAAAGGAGGAGCATTCCTTTGAAGATGAAGGATGTGTGTGCTTGCCAAGATAGAAAAAAAAAAAAAAAAAGAGAAGCTTGTTAAAAATCTTTGAGTAGAAAGGAGGGGAAAGGAAACAGTGGAGCTATGTGGTTAAGATCTACTAGAGTTTAAAATGTGAAGTTGTTCAGGATAAGGTTTTCTGTGAAGAAATAGCAAAATTATTCAGCACACAGAACCAGCTTTCAAAAGGAATGGGGAATTAGGGAAATGATACAGAAAGTTAGAGCAAATTCCAGCCAACATGGAAATATCGAATAAGAATGTAAAGGTGAAAAGCCATCTTAGTGTGAATAAAAATAAACTAATAGTATTCAAGATCTGGTAGGGTTAAGAAGTAAAATGACATGCAAAAAGTATTAAAATGTCAGGCTCTCAGGAACACATATGTACTCAGAAGTTTGACAAATATGGCAGATGAACGTAAGAAAAAGTGATATAAGTGGCCTTTTCTTGCAAGCACAAATACAAAATAACTAAAGCAAAGACAGGCAATTGGGAAACTTCCTTGAATTGTGAGTTTTTATAGATCTCAGATGTGTGGAGAAATTGTGCAGGAAGCAAAGAATATGATAGATTACTGAGAATAACTTGAAACCCACTGAGCAAACACATAGGGACAACATCTTGAATGTCTAGACAGCAAATGTGTTGCAACTTACAGGAAACGACAATGATAGTGCAGAATATGTATATTTATTAGAAAAGGAAAATCCTTAAGAATATCATTGGTCAACTTCTTCATGGGAAGGAGAGGTGTTGACAAATGATGCCTAGAAGGTCAAGTATTTTAATGGCTTATGGACCTTCATAAGACTTTAAAATTATAAGCCACCATTTGGTATTAGCAAAATTGATGAGAAAAAGAAGTTTTCATCTAGAACAAAGGAAGAAGAAATGGGAGTACTTAAATGAGACAGATGTTTTCAGCTCATTTGAATTTGATGATGTTCAAATGAAATCATAAGAAGTAAACAGATATTCTTGAGACTGAAAAAGGCAAGAGTTATTAATTTATTTTTAAAAAAGGAAGGAAAATAAGAGGGACACATCAGTTATATATAATCCTTGTCAACAAACAAACAAACATACAAAAACAACACAAAACTCAAAAAGCACATAAGCAAATAATGAAACTGTCTCTATCCATCTGAAAGACAATAAAGAGATTAATAGCAGCCAACACAGACATGTAAAGAATAAAAACTATAATACTGTCTATGTTATCTATTCATCTATTCATCTATCTATCTATCTATCTATCTATCTATCTATCTATCTATCTATCTATCTATCTATCTATCTATCTATGTTTTTAATTAAAAGATGACAAATTTGTAGGTCAGGAATTTCTTGTGCTTTTTAGCCTTTCTGAGTGTTTACCCTAGCCATTAAAAGTAGATTGTGATATAGCTATATATTGTTAATAGACCTTTTATTTTTTTGTAAGTATGGAGCGAAATAAATTACTCTTTTTTTCACACACATTTTTAAATTATATTTACCTAAAATCCATTTGAACTTTTAAATTTCCTTAACAGGAACTTTTTCATTGCTTTGAAGAAAATAATAGTGTAGGTGATAGAATGATTGGTGCTTTTGAGACAGAGATTGAGAGTGATTGTGCAACTACTTTTCTTTGTTTTCATTTTAAAGACAAATGGGAATCAAATGCCAGCATGAGGTGGTTATAAACATAGTGAAATTGTTCTACTAATTTTGCAATATGCTGTCAAGATAATAATAGCTCTGAGCATTTCCATTGATTTCTGAGGGAATTACTGACTTATTATCTAAAGGAACTCCTTATAGCTGGTTAAAAATGAAATGTGGTTTTGAAATATCCACCATTTCAATAAATGCTGTGAAAATTACCCTTTTATTCAAAAAGAAAGCAAGGAAAATGAGAAGTAGCATGTTATGGATGTGTCATCTTGAGTTACACAGATTTAAGGTGGATGGAAGGGTCCCCACATACCTTTTCATGATTGTTTGCGATTGTCCATTCAGAGACTTCTATTTCACAGATCTATCTAAGGCTTCAAAATTTATGTTTTGTCCACATTGGACCAAAATGCCACATGCCACCTCAGGACAGAACTATAATAAAACGATGCTCCTTGAAGCAAAACCAAGAGTATTTCTTGGATTCAATTTCTCTCCCCCTTTGTCTACCATTAGAGAGCTCTGCAAGACAGAAATCATCCCACTAGAAAGTACTACACCAAAAAAGCTCTAATTAAACAAATTACTTTGAGGAAAGTGCATTTAACAAGAACTCTATTTTTCACTCTCTACAGTGCAAGTTCAGTGAGTGAGGTAGGAATGAATATAAAACCTTTTACCTGTCCAGTGAATGAGTGATTTCTTGGTTGCATATTTTTAGTTTGAGGAGGCCTTCTTTTGCACTAGGAAGGAACACAACTCTGGAGAAAATTTGCAGACAAATTTATTAATTTGAAGTTGATATTAGAACTCTTTTGTTATGTTTCGTTTTATCTGGTAGTATTAAATCTCATTAAAAAACTCAGTTTTACTTACACAATGCAACACTTAAATACTAGCTGCTTTAACAGGCAGTGTCATTTTGCAATAAGAATGGTAAACTTATTACAATATTTGGATACTTTACACATTAATTTTCAGAAGACTTGCATATGTTTTAGGTACCATGCTTGGTCCACATCAGTTTAAATAGTTAACTGAAAAATAGTATAATGTTTCCTATTATTATGCATAATCTGACATTATTTCCAGGATCATTCTTTCTGTGTTCTTGGTGCACTGTGGCCCAGCGTAGATGGGATGTTTAGAGTACTTAGTAATTTTTCCTGCTTTCACCTCAATTCTGCTTTGGAAAATTTCATTCCTTAACCTTGATAGGTTAAAACTCTCTATTCTGAGGATTTGGAGTTTCAACCCTCTCAAAATATCACCAGCTGCTCATCCACCTATGTTCAGCAAGAAAACACAAATACAGTTATCTGCACACAAGGAAAAATTTACATGCCTGCGTCAAGCGGAGCCTCTGAATCATAAATCCCAGCTTCTGGAGGCACGCAGCTCAGGACCATGTGTAATTGCTGAGCTCTGGGCAGCGTGCAGCATTCCTCTCATCATTGTTTCCAGATCACTTTGTTGCATGGTGTCTATGGGCACATACAGCATGCCGTGGAGGAAATGGAGAGGCGGCCATGTGTGGAAAGGTCGCACCACAGGCATTGATGGTTGTGCAGCACCATGTGTATGCATAGCAGGGGGGAACACAGGTGATCTTGGGCTGAATCCATCAGCTAAGGGCACTCACTCTGTGAGAGGGCTGCAGCACCAAACCCTGCTGCTAGAGCCCCAAGCTCACAGCACCAGGTGGGTGCAGAGAGCCACCTACCCATGGGTGCTCACAAGGCAGGTGTTGCAAGCAGGACTTTTGACCTCAGTACAGGGTGTACATGAAGTCACTGCTTTTTATTATCTGTTTTTACCACCTGCTTAGTCCCCATGCAGCCTTTACATCCACAGTCTTAGGTGCTTATCTTGTACCAGTTCTTGTGAATGGAAAATAAGCTTCTGCTTTGAGTACTGAATTTCATGAATTTGACACTGAACAGGTAGGTGTCATTTGTGTTCTTTGTACAATATGTTTTTGGACAGAGTTTTGGCATGGTAATATTTTATTCCAGTCCTTATATTGTAACAAGGGTATCTGGTTGTGCTTATACACTTTTGAATTTTACAGTGATTTGAAATACTTTGGATATGAATACCTGATGTAGATTAGGAAGTACTTGTTAAGGGCTTGAGAAGACTTAGTTTTCTCCTTTCTGTCAATCAAAAAACAACCCTTATAAATTATTTCTGATATATGTGAAGAGTATATCTTGTAAATGTTTGCCATGACATTTACTACACCATGAGAAAGGTAGCATCACAATGACCCTCATACTTATTTGAATGAATGCTCTATTTTGAGAATTAGGACAAAAAAAAAAAATTATTTCATGGCTTTACTTCATGGTAAGCACTAGTTTTATCCAAAGGGAGTAGGCTTATGCACTTTTACTCCAGTAAAATACTCAACCCTTAAGCAGAGCCTTCTTTGTCATCAAAACTATACATCTGTGTACTGCTGGAGACTGTCTTGGAAAAAAAAATATAGATGGCTAGTAAATGAGAGCAACTAGATCATGTTTCCTGTCAGTATTGGTTCTTTGTATCCTGAAGGGTTGCATGTTGCTATCTGTTGTGCGTTGTGGTTTAAGTCTGCAATTTTCACCAATGGTGTTCATTATTTAAATGAGACAAATAGGCTATTGTCAGGGACCATGATCCTGGTGACATTATTATTCTGACCTAGTGTAAATATCACGACCTGTCTTGGAACTCTTGCAGTAAATAAAATGGTTAAGGCAGTCAAGGTGACAACAACCTGCCCATAAATCAAACCTTCAGTCATTAGGATAAATTTTATTAAAGAAGAAATGGATTTCTTGACATTATGACTTTCATACAAAAGTACGTAAATATAAATGTAGCCATTTATTTAAAAAGATAAACTGGATCAAGTTGTGAGACTAATGGAAAATATTGCTGTACCTTTTATTTTCACTTTTTTATGTTGACTGTGGAACTTATAAAATACTAGAGATGGATGATACACACTTAGAAACACACTTATTTGGAAGGCAGCATGGATCTAAGCTGATGAACATAGCTGCTATTAAAGATCAGTGCCATAATTAACTCAATACTCTAACAATTTTTATATAACATAAGGCTACACAAAATTATTTCATGCTTCAGAAAGGTTCCGTTATATCTGGATGTGCAAGCTAATATGAGTTCTAAGGAAATCTTTAAGGAAACCCAATGCCTTTTCTTTAAAGATGAGATCTGAGTTCAGATAGTCCAACAATAGAAAATATATATTGTGGGAATGAAGATGTTCTTTTACATATATTTTTAGCTTTTTCCATCCTCACTGTAGAGGTTTAAGTTTTGCACACCCATAAAGAAAAGAATTCTAAACACATAATAAAAGATTATGTATCAGAAAACATTGCCTAAAGACATTTTTTTTCAAAATAATTTGATGCTAAAATATAAGAGAAATTAAAAAGGTACAGTTTATGTACAAGGTAGTTTTCCATTTAAAAAAAGAAAGAAATACCTCAAAAGTCTTGAGAGTCACATTTGCATAGTCAAGTATAATATATTTATTAATGAATATTACAAGAAAAACATGCACATCTGAAAATTAAATCTTTCTATAAAGGGCAAGTTCTTCAGCCACATTGTCCAAGCCACAGAAGGCAAAGGTAGAGATTGGGAGTATGAAAAGCATTCACTGCAGGAAAAGATCAGGTTTGAGACCATTAAGGAACCTGAAGGTGTACAACTTGTAGAATCATCAAATGGCTTGGGTTGGAAGGCAGCTCAAAGATCATCTTGTTCCAACCTCCCTGCCCTGATCTTTACTGGATCCCCATCCAGTTTGGTCTTGAACACTTGCAGTGATGAGGGATCTGTTACTTCTCTAAATCTGATGAGATGCATCCACGGGTTCTGAGGGAACGGCAGATGAAGTGGCTAGGTCACTATCCATCACATTTGAGACATTGTGGCTGTCCAGTAAGGCTCCTACTGACTGGAAAAAGGGGGGAAAATAGACTCAATTAAAAAAAATGCTAAAAAAACCCCAAGACCTGGGGAACTACAAGTCAGTCAGTCACACATCTGTGCTCAGCAAGCTCATAGAGCAGGTGCTCCTGGAAAGTATCCTAAGGTACATGGAAGATAAAGAGGTGATTTTAGTTATGAAAGCCAACATGACTTCACCAAGAGAAAATTGTGTATGAAAAATTTGGTGGCTTTCTATGTCAGGGTTACAGAGTTGGTGAACAAGTGAAGAGCAACTGACATTGTCTGTCTGGACTTGTGGAAAGCACTTGACCCTGTCCCTTCATGGCATCCTCATCGTTAAACCAGGCAGGCATGGATTTGACAGATGTACCACTCAGTGGATAAGCAATAGGCTGGGTGGTTGCACCTGAAGACATTTGGTCAATGGTTGGATGTCCAAGTAATTTCCTCAGGGTTGGTACTGGGACTGGCACTGTTTGACATCTTTGATGGTGACAAGGACAGCGGGATTCAGTGCACTCTCAGCAAGTTTGCCAATGTCACCAAGCTGTGTGGAGCAATTGACACAGAAGAGATGCCATCCAGAGGGATATTGAGAGAGAGATCTGGAGAGCTGGATCCATGTGAACCTTAAGTTCCACAAGTCCAAGTTGCAAAGTTCTGCGTCTGGGTCAGGGCAATCCCAGAAGCAAGCTGGATGTGGGCTTTCCAGTACCTAAAGGGGACCTATGAGGTAACTGGAGAGTGACTTTTTGCAAGGGCATGTAGTGATAGGACAATGAGGCGTGGCTTTAAAATGACAGTAGGTTCA
This sequence comes from Melospiza melodia melodia, assembly GCF_035770615.1. Taxonomy (NCBI): domain Eukaryota; kingdom Metazoa; phylum Chordata; class Aves; order Passeriformes; family Passerellidae; genus Melospiza; species Melospiza melodia. The sequence continues at coordinate 111,181,510 of NC_086194.1, read as the reverse complement.
GACTGGATATTAGGAAGAAATGGTTCATTGGGGGAGTGGTGTGACACTGGCACAGGTTGCCTGGAGATGCTGTGGATGTCCCATCATCAGAAGTATTCAAGACCATATTGGATGGAGCTCTGAGCAGCCTGGTTTAGTGGAAGATGTCCCTGCTCATGGCAAGGTGGTTGGAACTAGATTAACTTTAAGGTCCCTCCCAACACAAACCATTGTATGACTCTATGAACCTGCTTTACTTGGAGAAAAAGTTTGCAAAAGATAGGAAGTTCTTGACACAGAAAAAAATTTGAATACTTTTAAGATGCTGAATAAAGTCAAACTGGATGAGGGGCTGATTTTAAAATCTTTGCTGATGAAAACTTGTATTTTTGAAAGGAACAGAATGAAAGCCAAATGTATCCTGGGAAAATTAGAGAAGGAAAGGAAACTTTAAAAAAAAATTAAGAAACAGAAACTGGTAACTGAGAAAGGAAAAATTATATCTCATAAAAAGAAAAAGGCAGTGACTTTTCTTTAGGTTAGCTGACTACAACCACAATGCAAGCGGAAATGCCTGGCCTTCATTCTAGAAATTGTTTCTGAGATTGCAAGTGCTTTTTTAGAGCTGAAGCCAGTGTGATAAAGTGCTGTTCTTTCACCAGAAAGAATGTTTGCTTACTATTTCATCATCCCCTGGAGGCACAGAGAAAGAAAATAAGCACATCAGTTGTCATTATGACAGGATAAAAATGGAGCCATCATATTTCAATAACACAATGCAATGAGCAGCCCCATCGAGTGATGAATTATGGACTCTCTCTTTCACACTCAACTATAAGTTAATATTATCTCCCCAGGATAATTAGAGTGAAGTTCAATTACTGACCCTGAATTACCGTGTGGGCCACTCCATGGGTTCTGACACAGCGTTTTACACATTTATCTTTTCACCTAATGCGCTAAATCTGCATTGCTCAGGTGATTAATCATACTGGGTCCCATCTAGCTCACACTATTCTTCTTGTATGGATTGGCTGGTCCCTGGAGTCCCCTTGAGCACAATATGAGAAGGTCTATTATGCTGTGTTTTTCTTCCAATTTGTGTTCTTCCTTGTGTTCTGAGACTGTGGTCACTTCTGATGTTTGCCCAAAAAAGCTTATTGTATAAATGCAACACTTTCAGATAGGGGATTATCCACCTGCTTGCCAACAAGGAGACAGATAACTCAGTCAGTGCAGGTAAATCATACCTATAAAACCCCAGTTAAAACAGATAGGTCCCTTTATTTCAGTGTGTAAAGATGAAAGAAGAAAAATTCACAATATGGGTCTGGAGGCATTGATCAATTTCCTGCAAGCTGTGTTATTTCTTTCCCTTGTGAAGAACAAATTCTACCCTTGATCTAGTTACTCAAAATAAATCCCTTGCTAATTTTTTGTATGTCTTTTTAAGGCTGTGTATGAGTAACCTCAAATATATCTCATTAAAAAAAGAAAAAAGCCTAAGTTCTTATTTATAATGCAAATTGTACAAACAAACCTTTAGATTCAGAACCCTTAGCACAGCTTATTACAATTATGTTTTCATCAGCCCAGTGTCTTGCTAAATATACATTGGTGATTTGAGAAAAACTAGATAATTCCACCTCACTTAAAGAAAATCCTGGTTTACTCCATAAGCAGTCTCAGTGAAATGAAGGAGAAGGGATTAAAAGAGAGTCAGAGGATCTGGATAATCAGCTATCTAAAGGATAGAGATTGAGGTCATATGCTGGGAGGAATAAAAGAGAATGAGATCCCCTTTTATGTCAGCAGCCATAATACTTAAATCTCAGGTTGCAGGGCATTGGAGTAAGTTGTAATTCCCTTACCCACAGGCCAGGGAAATGGGTTGCAAGGAGAAACAAGAGTCAGGGAATAATTTGGGCAAGTGACTACACATAGCATGCAGATCAACACAATATCATGTAGAAAATTGGGCTACAGCAAAAAAGCCCAGTATCAAAACAGAATAGAATCAGGAACAGAGGTAGACCTCAGAATGGTTTCTAGTTCCCACCTCTTCTCTGGATATAACCTCCCTGCGCTGCCTATCAATAATATGGTGCCAGTGAATAACTCTACCCCTAGCAATCAATTTCATATTAAGCTCTATCCAAATTTTACAGGGGTTAAAACTTTGACTTACAAGTGTTTTTAAACGTAGCCAATTTTTAAAATTTGAATCGGGTTCAGACCAAGTTCTATAGATGTTTATATTTTCTGAATAGATTCTTTGAGTTCTAATTTTTGTCTCTCTGGGTCACAATTTCTACAAATATAATTCATGTTAAAAAAAAACAAACAGTAACTGCTACAAAACTACTTCTACACACAAAGGAAGAAAAATAGTAAATACAATGTCTGAAAAATAACAATTAAGAGAAGACCAGAAAAAACCAGGGAATATCCAGTGTTCAGGAAAACTATGGAAAGCATCTAGAAGCAGAATAAAACTAAGGAGTGAATGAAACATTCATTCAGCCTTTCTGCTCATGTAAATTGTACTGTTTCATTGGATGACCCATTTAAATTTACTCTTTAAATCCTTAGAATACTATCCACACAAAACAATCAGAAACCAAAGTGTAATTAGTCATAATTTTGTTACTGAACATAATTTTGTTACAGCTGTATACTGGTATGCTACACCTGCTGAAATTTTGTGAGTTTTCCAAAGAGGTGTGATGGAACATGCTGGCATCCTCTGAGTTTCACAATGATTCATTTTGCATTTATTTGTCTTTCAGGGTCAAAGCAAAGTTATGACCCTGAGTCCATAAAACTGCAACCAAAGCAGCTATAAAGATGGTGTGGAGGAAGGAATATGGTTTTCATATGAGCAAATAATGGGCTGTTATTGTGGCAGACTTTTTAGAGGAGGGCAAATACCTCCAATCCTCATCAGCAGTCAGTTTTAATTACTCTTGCAGCACGAAACAGTTGGAAACCTGAGTCCTATAGCATGCTGGATATCTCTTGTGAGACTTGCAGTACATGTAATAAATTGTGCACTTTGCCTTTCCCAGGTTATATATATATATATATTCATCAAAATCCTTCCTATCCTGTCCTCCTTCCCCTTCTTCAGAGGAGTTGGCACTGGGATGCAGAGGAGGCTTTAATGATTCTCAAGTGATCTCAGAGTCTCTGGGTGTTGAATGGCTTAAAGCCAACATTCCCCCAGTCCCTGTTCTGTGCCAAGGGCAGGTCAGAAGGGCAAAAGAAACTCTATCTAACAAAATGCAAACATCAACCTCTTTCCACCTTCAGGCTGTAATACAAGACCCAGTCTTCCTAATCACCTGGAGAAGCATAACCAGAGTAACACAACTATTTTAATTAGACTTTTTGGATGAGACTAATCATTTCTTCAAGTAGGACAGGGAATATTTTCTAGAAGTTCCATGAGGATCTGTGCTTTTAATCCATCTGCATAGCTCTGCCTTTCCTAAACTGTGCACCAGGAAAGCCTGTGATTTTTTTTTTTGTTTTTCCAACTATAAGTAGCAGTCTAATCACAGATCAGTCTAAATTATGTGCTTTAACACAATTGCAACTATAATTGAAAATTTTTCAATCATTTCAGATGTCACATACATTTCAGCAGATGATATATTTGGACTTGAATATGCTTTGATAAGTTCCTTTGTTGTATATTTTTTTCTGAACATAAATACCTATACTTGAGAATGTCAACCTTCTTTTACCCCATTCTCCCTGATTTGTCACTTTTGTCCACTCAGGAAGGACAACCCTCATTACTCTTTTAAACATACCACTGCCCTAAGAAGCAGTCCAGGATTGGGCCTTACCTGTCAACAAGTTGAGCTATTCAAGAGCTACATCGTTAATTTCAATAGCCAGAAAAACATAGCAAAGAGCTACAGAGCTCTGTGTTGGCTCACCTGACAACATTGTTACTATTTTAGTATTTACTGTTTTAGACCGGAGAGGTACTGGCTTGAGTCAGGCAACTGTGATGTGAGGAGTCGCTCTGCAGACCCAGGCACAGGATGAGAGGGATTGCTAATTGGGTAAGTCTGGCCGCCATCTGGCACTTGTAGTCTCTACCTAAACTCTCCAGATGCAGCTCTGAGCAGCTGTGAATAAAGACTTTCAGCAGTCAAAGGTAATTTATATTAGATATTTCATTCTGTTAGTCAAAGCCTGGAGAATTTCGTGTGTGTGACTGCCTTCTGTGAGCCAGAAGGAAGAGCGTGGGGAGGAGGCAGAGGATGGCAGCTAAGACTGAGCTGCAGACACTTGGATCGCTGTGCCAGCAGTTCACTCACATTTTCAACACGCACTTGTGAGAGCAGCTGCTGAACTTTGTCCAGCATGTGTTAGCATCTGAAAAACATACACAGTTCACGTGTTGTCCCCCATGAGGTTGATGCCATCTATGAAAAAAGACTGAAAATTCAGGATGCAAGTTTTGCCGTAGTGCTACTGATAAAACTATGAAATGTTGCATTGGATCAATCCCTTTCTAAGGCTATAACAGAATCTTAATTTTCTTCTATTATCTACTTTTAAATATTCCCATATTTCTATATTATTCTCGCAATATCATGGGTTTTACATTGTACAGTATTCTTATTCTCCATCTTTCTCTACTTATTCTTCTCCCTGGAAATCCTCTCTCCAGGTTTTCTCTCTCTCTGTTCTTTCTTTTTTATCATTCTTTTCTTTTCTCTTTTCCTCTTACCAATTTAACCTGCTTAATTTTCTTCTGCTCAGGCCTGCATGCCTACAAAACCTCTCTTACATTCAAAAGGTAGCAATTTTTCACTCTATCTATGAAACCAAATAAGCACAACCTGAAAAAGCCTCAGTATCCACTTAAAAGTGCACTGCCCACAGTTCTCAAAGATTTTCTTGATTTTCTTACTCAGTCCTCAATTGACATCTCCAATGTTCTTTCCTTCCAGATTTTTTGTGTCTTTTTATGTTCTACCTAGTATAGGCCTATGTCCACCCAAAACCACATCTATCTTTCTGTTCTTCATTTACTTTGGACTTCAGTCATGTCTGTCCAGATTTTACATGTAGCGATTGTAGTCTTTCCTAAGTCTCTAAAGTACGTGTTACTCTGTTGATTGTACTAAAAAAAAAAGAAAACTCCTGCCCTGTCAATAAGAAGAACAGCATGTGCTATAGCTCTTTAACTGAGCTCAAATTCTATCTCATAAATGGTCCCAAGGGTTTCTTTTAGTTCCATCCAGGGCCACTTGCTCAGCACATTTCCTCCCTGAATCAATAATGCAATACCTGGGCCAGATAACAAAAAGTGTAATGCCACCTTTTTCTTTTTCTTCCCTCAGACTTTGATTATAACCAGACACACTGATTAGATCTGTTTTATGAATCTTCATGTGACAACCAAATTAGATGATTATACCTGTCCCAAAGAAATGACACGTGTGAATATCAGGCTTGCAGTTGAAATTCTCTGTGAAGAGAAAATTTCTGCCTGAAAAAAATATCTGGTTTGTTTTAGAAAAAATTTTAAAGAAGTGAAAATAAATGCTATATGCCCAGCATCAACAAAAGTGATTGTGTGGTTAGAGTATGTAACCCCACTAGATGATTTCCATATAGCAATATTTTGTGGGTGATAGCGGGAAGTCTTCCCTTGGCCATTCAACAAAATCTATATTGAAATGGCTTTTACATAGATTTACTACTGTCTTGCTCTCACTTTTGCAAGTTGTCATTAAAAGACAACTTATTTATAAACTGGAAAGATTGTCTTCTTCCAGATCAGTAATCTCATTAAATTCTAAGTAATAACTATAAAGCATTTGTTGAAGCTGAGTTCCAAAGACTGTTGCAATATCCCTCATTTGGACCAGACTGACTGCATTGGCAGTGGACAGGAGAGATGTTTTCTCCCTCTGCAAGGGATTAATCCCCAGGCTGCAGGCTGCTCTACAGGCTGTTCCGAAATCTGATGCAGAGGGAAAGGAATGCTGTGGCCTGAACTCTTTCCTTTGTCCTTTAGATAGTAACAACATCTTTTGGGTACAAAAGGGAATGGATTTTCCTCAACAGCAGCTACTGCAGCTCTCAGTAGTTCTCTAAGATGCAGCTGCTAAAGGCATGCCAATCCCATTTAATCAAATGGGTGTAAAGATACCATGTTGACAGAGATGTCAAATTCTAATTTTTTAGGCAAGTTTCTTTCTCTTACACATATATTAAAAAACCCAAACCCCACACCAAACCCTCTCAGTTATTTGCTGTCTTTCTATAACACATCTTTGTGTGCCAGTACTTCTAATGCAAAAGAGTTAAAAGGATATGTTTTTAACATTCCTGTTTTCTCACATGTTTGCTTTATTACCAGAGGGGTATTTATATTCCTTCTTTTGATATAGTCCCTGGCACACCTTCAGTGAAATGTAAATAGTAAAATGTCTGATTCTTTAGAAGCTTCTGAAGCACCCAGGACAACTTCAGAAAGTCATTGTAATAAATTACTAGGTAAGAACTAGGAATGCTCCAATGTACTATCCATTTCTTCCTCAGACAATGGATACAAGAGTTTGTCAGCTATTCAGAAATATTTTTTTTTAGAATTCAGCTCTGAAGCTGTCTTAGTCAATACTACAGATATTTCAGGCACATTATTTAAGGAACATTTATGTAATCATTGATTCTTTTGATTTTCTATAACCAAGAACCAGCTAAAACATTTTTGCTTACAATACTGTGTATTTATTGGTATCTGTAATACAGTATGTTTTATAGAATTGGTTAATCCAGGAGAAAAGTTAGATTAAGTTGACAAGACTGAAAGAAGTCATGAAAAAGAGATCAGGTCCTATAGGATTTCTAAATATTTATTAATGATTGATTGATCCTATGTAGAATACAGTTTAATGGACTTAGATCGTTAATTTATGGTTCGGTTTTCCTGAGGCTCTTCTTGGACACTTCAAAACCTCTGTTAGTGTACATTAAATCATGCTTGCAGAAATTCAGGGTCTGAACTCCTTGCTTAGAATTTCCTTCATTTTCTTGCAGTTGTAAAGTCTGAACTGTGAATTGATGAGCATTGTGGGAAATGAGTTCTGTGTTTCCTTTCAAAAGAAAAACCACAAAGCATATAATTTACCATCAATTACGATATAGCAAAGATTGTCCAAAAAATTAACCTAAACAATCAAGTCATCCTTTGATATTATTTCAGTAGCTGACTGGCATTGTCACATTTCAGAAAATTGAATTCAGCTTTATGAAACATATGTTTAAAAGTTGTACTCTTTCAATAATTATGCTATAACATCCCTATTTTATGCAAAGCTAACTAGATATTGTCATATTAAAATAGCAAATCCAATTCATTGCTTATGAAACACATGTTTAAAAAAATAAAAGGCACACTTTAATTATTTCAAGAGTGTTCAGACTGGCTCACCAGCCTACTGAATATTGCATTTGTTTAAAACTCAATCATGCAAAATGAAGACTCGATTTGAAAAATTTTAATAAAGATAACCAGACTATCATTATATCATTTGAATGCTAATCAGTGCTTTCATTCAGTGGAGGGAGCCGCGATAGTGTCAACTTTGCTGGAGGCTCTTTATTTTGCAATAAAAACATTTACATTCTAATGATTTTATTAAAGCATAGTAGCTGTCAGCATCCCCAGATGACTCCCTGGCAAACTGTATCAGTTATCAACTCATATTGCCTTTATCAAAACCACCCAGTGGTGAGTCTAGGCCTGCCACAATGAGATGTCTATTGCTCAGAGAGCTGGTATTTAATCATTTCTTCTTCAGTATTGTTCTGCTTACAGTGCATAAATAAGTGCTTCAAATAACCCCAGAGTGCTACTGACAATGAAACAAAGTATCAGTCCTATTTATCTTTCCCACATTCTTCAGAAACCTTCTTCTCCACTTCTTTTTTTCCCCCTTTTTTATTATTTTGTTGTTGTTGCAGGCGCTTTTTTATTCACTCTAACCTATCATCATTCAACAGCTCTGAATTTCTTCATGATGAGCAGTAGAACTCACAGATAGAGTCAAGGAAGGTGATATTTTTTGTGCTAGGAATTGATATAATGAATACTGGAAACAACTGGATTAGAAGTGATAGGTGGACTCTGAAGCAATGTTGACCTTAACAGAAAAACCTAAGGGGAAGGGAAAAAGCAACCAAGCCCCAAGATTGCCATTTTATATTGTAAAACAGAACGAATGTTCCTTATGGAGAGAGAAAGACGGGTAAAAAGTGGTGGGGGTGGTAAGCACAAGATCATAAACCTCTTGGGCAGACCTTGTCGACTTTCTGCTAAGGGATGCTAATTATAAACAGATGCATGCTATACATTGTCAGATTTCTTTTCCTGACCAAGCAATGCTGATCTGAGGACAGCTCTCTTAATGGGGATAAAAGTGTGTCAGTCCCCAGCAGGCATACATGTCTTTTTTTTGAAAAAATTCTTTCTCTGGCTTTCATTCACTTTGTTTTTTACTCAGAGAATCAGTGCCGATTATAGTGCTCTGAGGAGCCCTTTGTCAGCTGAGCCAACTAAAACCATCTCGATCTCAGTGGTAAGATGAGTTAATTTGGTGGTGGTGAAGTTCTGTCCTTGGATTGTAGCTGAATAACTGCTGGAATAATTTTTTAAAACCTTCAGTTGAGATTAGGTGTAGATGTTTTCTTTTGGTCCAACTCACCCAACTCGCTCTGACAGATGGCAGAGTGACAGTGTAATAGGTGGGGGCTTTCAAGTTCAGTGTCCTAACATTTGACTTTCTGCTTAAACTGCTGAACAGTTCTGATCCACTGGGTTGTTTTCCTTGCAGAAATGTCATCACATCCTTTTGGTTTATGGCAGCTGTCCATCTACCCAGTCATATTATCCATTCTCCACTAAAGTGCTTAGTATCAACATCAAAATGCATCATGCAAATCAATAACATATTGTTGTAATTACATTTCTCAGGCTGGAAAATCAAATACTGTTTTCAGTGTTTGGCTGAAATGGCATAAATATGCAAAGTCTATTGCTCTGCTGGTCTACTGGTAGCAGATCTATTTTAAACCTAGATCCAGATTTTGTTTCTGACTCTGCTTCTGATTTGCTCTGCAGCCTTTGGCAAATCATGTTGCCTCCATCTGTAAAAGCAGATGATAATTGATCAAAGGCACCATCTCTGACTGGTGTGTGCAATCGCAGCCTAAAAGCAGGACAGATTTTGAAAAGACACCTAGAGACAGCGAGGTGAAGAGTCAGCAGTGCTAATGCCTGAATGAGGCATGGATACAACATCCTAGACTTGCTCATGAGTGTGTATGGGGGCACTATCCAGGCTGGGTATATTTTGTGTGTAAAGGAAGTGGGATTTTGGCTTCTGCTCCTGTTCCTTCCAATCTCACTCAATTTGCACATTCTCTTGTGAGTTTTTAAGATCTAAAGAGGATTTTGAAATGTTGAAATCTTCTTCTTCTGCTCCAAATGTTTTTCTGTTTTAATACTGTGGAGAGTTACCTTATTTTCTTAATCTAGGAAAACACCACCCAGGTCAACAAACATACACCTGCACTCAGCAAAGAGAGAGAGACAATTGCCTTGTTTTAAATGTTCTTCACATTTTTCCCATCTGATCTTGGTACAGGGCTCATTGCTTTCATTTGACCCTGTCCTGCTCACTTTATGCTGAAATGCTGTTGACCTGACCTCTTTGATATGTCAGTGTTGACAAACATGCAGTCTGACAAACAAGGTCCCGATCAGAGTCTTTCAGACACAGCAGCGGTACTTCAAACACCCTCGAAGCTGCTGTTCGGATGATGATCCTACCAGAACACATTTAATTTTTTTATAAGGTGGAGAGTGTACCAACAGTTTAGAAATAAATCCTCAAAAAATAGAATTGAGATTTTATCAAAATGCATTTATTATTGTTTTGCCAAGTGCAGCTTTGAAACGTTATTTCAGCTGTAGCTTAACAAAGTCGCACATTTATCGGTATTGAACATAAGTGGTTTTATAATGTTGGATGAAAGATATTGAGGAGTTGACTAAGGATGCACTACCAAGCTAAACACCACTTTTATACAAATGTCATTCCTTTTATTAATTATCTTTTTGCATAAAAATTCCTGTTTCTTATTTTCAGTGCATACATGCATTTCTTTTGACAGAAGAAAAAGCCATATGGCTAAACCAGCTATTTGTTAGTTTCAGAAGAAACTGCTGATTTCAATTATTTAAAAGAAAAGAATTAATGAAACTGGATTGCTTCAAGGTGGTCTGCAAATTAATTTTACAGTGTAGGTATTATTTCTTGAGGAATTTTCTTTCATTTTAAAAAAAATTAGATTTGTGGAAATATATTGGAAAAGAACATACCTGGGACATGCATTTGCTTCACCAGTTTAAGTGTGCATAAAATTATCTATGTTGTAACCTTTGTTTTCGAAATATGAAATTTTAACTAAAGTTAAAATTTCTAATTAACTAAAATTTCAAATTAACTAAAGTTGCTGCAGGTTGTGTTCCAGTAAATTTCTGATTAGAGTACATGCAAGGCAAATATAAAATGCAGCAACCTGTTATTACTCAATAAAGCTCAGACAAACAAGGATTGATATAAATTTATGTTAATTATATAGAAAACAGGCCAAGAGAATTCTGAATTTGGCAGAGTGTTCAACTCTTCCAATAATAACTTGGACTGTCCAACAGAGCTGCATTATTCTAAAATGGATCATGCTTCATCAGCAAACTACAGACTTCAAAAGATGTGATAGAATCTGAGGCCTTACTGTGAAGCACAATAATAATTTTTAATTTCTTTCTTTGACATGGATTTATGGAAGAGAAAAGCTATGAGGAGTCTTTCACCATTTTTACACTTATGACAAAATTCCTCCTTTAGTGCAGTGGTTGGAAGGATGGAAGAATTTCCAGAAACTGTATTATCTTTTTAGGGAAAAAATACTTAAGAAAACAGTTTTCTCTTAAGAGTAGCAACCTATGGCAGACAAGACTGATCTTTCACCTCCCTTCTACTTTCATTAGTATATCACACTGATCAGAGAGATCCTGAGGATGGAGAAGAGGGCCTGCAAAACAAAAACCCGTTCCCACTCTACCTAGCACTAACTCTGAGCAAACTACAGGGAGTGGAATCAGGAGACGGGTGAGCGGTGAGATGAGGTGAGCTCACTTAAGGGATGCCAAAAGTGACTCTTTTAAGACAAGTACCAAGTAGGATCCAGAACTTTATCTTCATGAAACACAAAGCCTGTTGTGTTTCACCCTATCCACCTCCTTTGCCTCTGACAATTTATTGCTTGCAACACTGAAAAGTTCCACAGCCATACAACCCACTGCTGGATGGGGAAAATGTGGAGGGACACCAGCTGCCAAGTGAACATCACAAATATCAGAGCCTTTCTGTGTGCTTTCAGAACAAAACATATGAATGATAGCACTGTAATTGTACAATATAAAAAAATCTGTGTTATAACAATATGAATTCTTTGTATCTCTCTTCCCTGATTTAGGAAGTGACCAGAATGGCATTACTGAAGAACATGAATAACTGGTAGTAATCTTTTCTCTCTATTCTCTTGCTTTCTTTTATTTTGATATTTGCTGCTGCAGATGTATCAACAACAACAAAGCAAAGCAAAACCTCAACGGTTTTTATTTTACTTTTATTTTACTTAATAGAAAAGTAGTATAATTCAAAGCAATAACTTTAGTGATGTTAACACCATCATATGATCTGCTGGGATCTTTTTCTCACTTTGACTACTTTTGAACTGTCAAAAGTACTTTTAAATTCCACTACAGATAGAAATGTTTCCAGATGTACTCAAGAAACACATGTGTGAACCTAGAGAGTTTTATTTACTTATGAAAAAAATGGGTTGGTCTTAAAATTGGTGTGATAATAAATAAATGGCATTCAACCAAAAGTAAATATATATGTATTAATCTTTGAACATTTTTGAGACTGCTTGGTACCACACTGCAAAAACCTCACTACACTGAGATCGCCATAGAAAAATCAGAAAACTCTTAGTTTCTCAAAATTTGTTTCTATGCAAATTATCCATAGATATACATTATCCATATATTAGAAATGAACCAGCAAAATAAAGAACCATCAGTAATAATTTCTGTCTTTCTGTAGGCAGCAACCAAAGTTGTGTCATGCTCATAATGGGTCGTAACAGGGTTTTCTGTACTTTTGATAAAGAGCTGTGAAAACTATGTGTAGTGTTGCTCACCTGAAAAAGCATGAAATCAGCACTTCTAGACTTCCCTGTGTAAATTCTCCTCAGACCTTGCTTTCTGTATCTCTCAATTCCTCTCATTTACAAGAGAATCTCTCTTTTACAGAATCTCTGAAAACCACGTCAACATGGAAACAGGTTATAGTCTCTCTGTGGGCAAGAAATGGATTACTGGCACCAGCATAGTGTTTGAGCAGATTTTTAGCAAAATATGAAGATTCATTAAAGTGAAATAATTGATGGAAATATGTCAATTTCACAGCTTTTACATAGAAAATAAAAAAATATAATTTTTGTGTCTTGATGTTCAATGAGATAAAGTGAGCTCTTTTCAAAGTTTTTTGCTCTATTTCACAGAAATAGATTTTTGCATTTATTTTAAAATTACAAAATGTATGTACTGATATTTATCTCTGTATATTTTATATTCACTTTTATTCTATATATTTAATATTCAAATAAAAAAGTAAAATTTATCAGAGGGAATATATCAATTATATTCCCAATAGTTCCCAATAAATACTTTTGTTCCCAATAGTTCCCAATTATATTTTTGTTCCCAATAGTTCCCAATTATACTTTTGAGACAGTTTTAATTATGCAAAATTTTTTGTAGCATCAGATTTTTTTTTGTTTCATTTGGATTGAAGTCTGTCAAAATGTTGCAAATAAATTAAATCCTAAAACAATGTAAAATCTGTAAAAAAAGGGTTTTTACTTTTGAACATCCAGGTAAATGTCATCTCTTCTCAGGTAAAATCTTACCCCATTCTATTCATTTAAAGTGGTCTTGCTGAAATGAAGTAGCTATGGAGAATGAATAAAAATTGCTCTATCCCCAAGTTACTGCCGTTTTCTAGATGGAATTATTTTCATTAGCTGTACAACAGACTGCCTTTTAGATCATAAAACCATGCCTTACAAAGAGGGGAATGGAATAGTGGCTGCAGTGGGGGTGATATTCATTACCTCTGTCCTCACGTGGGACACACAGAACAAGCAATGGCGCAGTTTGAGGCCATGTTCCCTTTCCTGAGATTCTGTCCATGACTGCACAAGATTATTCCCTTGATAAGCAAAGAAGAGGGCATGCCAACAAGGACTAGTGCCATGACTAAGCACTTTCTGAAGCAAAATTTCCCCCTATGAGGATGGATGATGTTGAGCAAGGTGAGGATAACACGATGTAAACAGCACAAGGAACAATACCATGCCTGAGTGGAGTAATTATGTAAAAAGCTGTAAGAAGGTTTCAGTAACATTCTGTAAATGAAGGGATAAATTAAACTACTGACAAATTAAGAATTTGTTTCTTTCCTTGCTCTCTGGGAATCTACATATGAAAAGGTCTGGGGGATTTTACACAGGGATTTATCTCAAAAATGTTATTTTTAGGCAATTATCAAAAGGTCTTGTTTCACTTAAGACTTAATAATATTTTTAGCTTAGTTTCATATGGAGTTAATGAGACTATATATATATTATTTAGGTAACTTTTTGAACATTATACTAGGCAATTTTTTTCTAATGTTTTTCTAATATTCCTAGAGGAACAATAAACCCTCAAGAAACCGGTTTAAAATATGTTTAATATTTTTATCAAATAAAAACTAATAGTTTTTTAATAGCAATTCATTTCTAAAAAAAAGTCCTGAAGATTTTTGAACAAATTTACAAATATATCCAGAAAGTGAGTGGTTTGAATCACATCCTTTTTTTTCTGCTCACCCTGAGTTTTCATGAGCTTTTAGCATGATAAGATATACCTTAGAAAGGCATAGCATGACACTCTAAACACATATAATCTAAATGCTGCTCTTCCACTTGAACTAATGATGTACATGACTCTAGCAAACAAAGAATATTCATTTGCAATAAATCAAAAAGCACTGCACTTTATATAATTGCACATAAAATATATTAAGAGAAGCTATTAAGGTTGCAAAGTCAAGCATTCAAAAATTTGAAAACTCCAGAATTAAAATAGCTCATGCAACCTTAATTTATTCTGACAGTGTATGCATGATTATAAAGATATCAATAATATGATCGTATTCCTTGGTCTTTTTTCTTTCTTTTTTTTCTATGGGAACTTTGCATCATAAAATGGATAATATTTTCTTACAAATAACTGTTCACTGTACTCTTTTCCCATCATCATTTAGTTTGTTTGGTCTCTGGGACATATGCATTTATTCAAGCCTCTTCTGAAGGTTCAATTATGAACACCTTTAATGGGTTATCTGTAGTGCTGATCATTCACTTACACTTAACAAACATGGGAATTTATGCCCCTGCAAAAACAACTGGGTTGGAATGAGGTTAATGTCAATGGTACTTCCAAATTAGATTCTGAATTTGAGAGGCCTGTTGTCTGAATTACATTCTTTTTTCAAAGACACTTTAATTAGATAGAATTTTGTGGGTGGAAAGATAATTTTTATTTGCTGCACTTGTAGCTGTGAATTCTCATTACTTATGAAACAACCTCTTGGGCCTCTGATCATCCAGCCAAGAACTGGAAGAACTCACAAATAGTGATCTCATGAAAAAATCTTTTCTTACCTAGGAAAACATAGAACCCCTACAGAATATTCACAGTCTCTGAAGTCAGAGTTTGAATCCTGACAGTGTCAGTCTGTGTGATTCAATGGAGTTTTATGTTAATCAGTTCACCCTGAAGGTAATACCCATGTATGCTCAGCTGTGTAGCCCTTCAGTATATTACATTTAGCTGAGTACAAGGAGAGCAGCAGCACCTAATTCACATGTAGACACCTACATTTATCTGTCTTAATCTGAAAATTGAAATCTACTCCAGTTTTATTGCAAAGTCCTAACATGAGATTGTTCTGGTTCTTTTTACCCTTAACTTCCCTTTCTTCACTTTCACTACATATCTTCCAATTTCTACAATGAAAGATGCTTTTCTGTCCCTAAGATAGATTTCTGAACACGATGTTACAGAATCATGGAGTCACAGAATGAACTAGGTTGGAACAGACCATTAAGATCACCTAGTCCAACCTATAACTTAACCTTCCCATCAACTAAACCACATTTTGTCTTTGTCTTCCTGATATTTTCTGCAAATGCCTCTGGGATCCTTCTCCACCCTTCTGTTGAGTCATTCATGCTTCTCACTTATTACTCATAATTTTCAATTAATAACATTTCCCTGTTCTTTTGACTAAAAGGACTCTTCCACCCACTTGAGTCAATCAGTTGTCCCCTCCCTCATGTCACCCTGTCAGCCCTTGTGTTCTAGCAGCACACCACTACTTTCCTTCAGAAGACAGTCCAAAGACAGACATAGTCAAAACTGTCCCAGACTATATCCCTCTTGTAGTGACAATTAGAAACAAAAGGTTTCTGGGTTTTATGTCTTCTCGGGATTCAAGGATGAGTTAATGGGGAAACAGGCAGCAATAATTGTCACCTCTGTGTGGACTAAGACTAAGACTAAACTCTAAGCTAGAAGGCTGTGCAAATGGCAAACCTGACCCAGCTGGCAGCAGCCTAAAGCTACAATTTCAGGAAAAGTCCTACTTATCCATTGGCATAGATAAGCATGCCCAGACTGCCATGCAATGTGTGTAAAGATAAATCTTTACTCTGGAGATTTTCAAGGAAGATTTTCAAAAGGAAACAAACACCGTGCACTTTTTTCCTGCCATTGTCCTTGCCCCAAGTCTTATAAGATATACATTTGTACATTTGCTTGTCTAAAACACATTCAAATTTTAGAATATTTCTGGAATAGGATAACTTGTTATGGCTGAAATTTTGCAAAGAAATTCAACTTTACTTATCTCATTAGGGAAATATATTTCATCCCTGATAACACAATAAAGTCATTCTATGCTTTTTAAATAGGTGTCCAGTAATTTTTCATAATATATAGTACTGTCCACTCCGCTCATAATTATTGAACTTCAGTATATGTTCTTGGCTTTCAGGTAAATGAAAGCTAATTAAAATTGTCATCACTCTTCCATTCCCTGCTAAACGTCTGATCCTATATCTTCTAAAATCATTTACTCTGAGGGCTTTAGCACATGGTCTTACATGTTCAAAAATCTTCCATCCAGAGGACAATGAAAACAGGGATGTGTGCTGAACTCTGATCTCTCTCTCTGATTTAAAGCCATAAACCCAGAGGCATTAAAAGCAAGTTAATACTTGTTGGAAAAAAAAATTGCAAATGTGTTTAAAAGGTAATTAGTGAATAATTCCTTTAGTTACTTTGCTCTCTTCCTTTCTCATTGAACTTGACCCTCTTGTCTATAGGAAGCATTATAAATTTTGAAAGTCTCTCATGAATTGGACATTTTAATGAACTACTCACAGCAGTCACCTGTCAGTGGCCAGTTTATTGGAGAGAGTGGGTGAAAATTTATCTCTCTGCACAATATGTAGCACTACTTTTCACAGGGACCTGGGCTAATTTAACTCTGCTGTTTTCTGAATTAACAAGGCTTGTCTTCAAACCTTTTGACACAGGAGCATTCTGTTCTGTTATTATTTTAGTGCTCGTCTTCCCACCCTCCCTCAGGACGTGCATTATTTAATCCATCTGGAGCCTTAGTAACCAAGTTCCCCTGCTCTCTCTGACCCCAGTGATTTATGTTTCATATTTCATGCTGTGGTTGGTCTTTTACCACTTATATTCCCCCTCCTTATCCTAGTCAATCTTTTTTTTTTTTATTTTCCCTCTACCCCCCCTGCCCTCCCCTTTCTTTTTTCCTTTTCTTTTTTTTTTGGGAGGAAGGATAAATATTTGACAAGTGGACTGTTTGTCATGCAAGCCCTAACACAGTTACAGTTAGGGAGGGGAATAATTCAATCTGCCAAGAGTTAAATGCTGATAGATCATTGGATGTTGCTAGGCCAGGGGTTGTGCCACTCATAATTTTTCCCACTGATACAACTATTTTATGGAATGTGACATACATCTTTAGGTGTTAAATCATCCCTAGAATAATTTGTCTGTCAGGAATCAAAGTGAAAGGAAATAAAATCACCAGAGCACAGAGTTGTATTGCTAAATCTCATATTCCACAGAGGCTCATGCTTGCACTTTAGTGTGTGGTTGTATCTGTGTCTTTAAATAAAAACAACACGCAGAGAGAGGGGAGAAAATCACGAAGGAAGGTGGGGTGGGGAGGCATTTGCATTGTGAATGCTGGATTCACAATCAGTCTTCCTTTGCTCTGTACCTTCCTTACTCCCCGTTCCTCATATCCTTCTTATCAGATTTCATGTTTAATGCCCAGCCTGAACTCCCCGTCCTACACCCACAAATCTGACTGAACACAATAGCACTGATAAAACGGAAGCAAATTTCTTCTATTAGTGACTGACAGCAATTTGAACAAAATGAAGTTGTACCATGATATCGTTATATATACAAGGTGCAAATAACCTAGTTTGAATAATCACAGCCTCTGTCCTTTTAAATGATTTTTCTTCCCCATTTAGAGGGAGGCCTTTGATGTGATAATATTAATTCCCTCTGTGCTTGGAGGAAGGAAAAAAAAAACCTAGGAGAAGCGGAAATTAAATGAGTAATGCAATGTCAGTCAATCTTTTAAACCAGGGCCTTATTAACAGCTAATCATTTTGTCATTTTGTCGCTCAAAGTAATGAATTTGATAGGAGGAGAAGGGAATGTTTTATGTTTATTTTTATTAGTTTTAAACAGAAACAGTTGTGGAAATATTATATTATCAAGACTTGCAGCATTTAAGTGGTTTCTGTTCAGCATATCGCTATTTTTCTTCTCTGCCAGTATCTGATTGCCATAATTTTGAATAATCTGCTTGTCTTTCAAAAAAAAATTGAAAAGGATATTCATCTCAGGCATAGCACAGGGTTCCATCATTGGAGATGCATTAGGCTTTTGTTAGGTATTTCTTTACATCCTATTTATTCCGAAGTATCTAAGTAATTAATCGCTAGAAGGAGAGTTATGCAGCTGAAAGGAACAGTATATGTTTCTCAGCTGCCAGCGTCTGAAGACCGGAAAAATTACAGGGAAAAGACCATGAATAACTTTCTGTTTCCAAAAGTGTAATGCATGGTTTTGTTTTATTTTAAAATTCTGTAGGCTACACATTAAACACGGACTAGTAGAATGCATTAAATATTTGTTGCTGGGAATGGATTCTCTGTTTGGCGTCCCTGTAGCATTCTCCTTTGAAATGACAGGGGTGACCTCTGAATTGGGACTCCAGAGGACTCTCAAATTAAGTACTTTGAATGTGGTGCCATTATAAGGCTTGATCTAATGTTGATGGTAGTTTTCCATCAGCAAAAACTGCAATACTAGGCACAAAAAGTATACAAGTATCCACAGCCTCCTACAGGGCTGCAAGTTTTGAGTTGCCTCAATGTTGTCCCTCATATGCTTCCATTACAAGTATGTGTTTATTTATTTTATATTTTTTTACTATTTACTAGCTTATTTCACACATTTTAATGGCTGAAGAATGGACCTTGACTCTAGAGATGTACAGAAAAAAATAGTCCCTGATCTCCAGCTCGAGGCCAGACTTTATTTACTGTGAGTTAAGTTAGCAAGCAAATCAATACCTGGTAGCCTAGTGATACATCTGGTGATTTACTTACTCATTGACTGAAAAGCAATTGAGTGGGTTACACTACACATGAAAATACATCTGTAATATTAGCATAGGTTCCATTTGGGTTTTTTCTTTTTTCAAACATGAATGTTTGGAAATTGTGTCCACCATGACAGAAACATTAACTGTATAGGGAGACACATGTGAACATGGATAAAGCAAACACCCCTTAAAGTCTAAGCAGGAAATGCTGCACTAGTCAAACTACAAGATGGTAGCTGTAAACAAAGTCAACTTCCAGACAGTTTAAAAAGTGAGGGAATGTACCATCTTTTGAGATTCACCAACAGCAGGAAAAAAGGATGTCCTACTAGACACAAATTCAAGTTACAGAAATAAAGTAGGAACAAAGTGATTTTTGCAAAACACTCAACCCAAGTTTATGGCTGGCTCCTGCTTGAGTCTTTGTTCTCTGCTCTAAGAATTCAGACATATCCATGAGTTTAATTAATAGATATATAATAACTGTAATTGTCAACATACCTAACCAACATGTGGTAAATATAAGAGGAAACATATTAGCTAAAAATTGTTGAGAGAAACCCACATGAAATTGTTAGATTTTTTCACATTTTTGGTGGTCTAGGAATACACACAGGGATTCCAAAGGTCAGCTGTCATACATAAGTTTGGCCAAGCTGTGTAATGAACCTTTGTGCTGGAGTCCAAAGCATGGTGCAGTATGTGAGTCCAAGGCATGGCACAACTCTCTGGAAGTCATGTCTTGTTTCAGAGATGTAGAAAACAGGAAGAGGAATATGAAGTACTCCTATCAGTGTAGGGATTTTAAATATATTTAGTGAATGTAATCCATTCTCATATGGCAATGACTCTGCTGTTTTTCAGTGAAAGTATTACTCAGGAATCTGTGCTAAATGATGAGTCTTCCTTTTCATTATCTTTACATATCTAAGTATCCTTTGTGCTATAGAAGAAATGTCCTTGTGGGAACTGATTGCTGCTATTAGTTTGTTGATTCAGTTGATTGCTGCTTTAGGCTGTTCATTTAGTCTCTGCTCTCCTCTGAGAAGCTTGTCCAGAGAGTCTCATAAAGCAGTTTCTCTTCAAAAGAGAAAAACCTTCATAGCATTACCAGAGATATTATTTCTTTTCTGGTTGTATGGAGCAAAGACATCAAAGAAATAGCTGGATCCATAAACTACAGCATATTTAGAAAATACATAAACTTTGCAAATTTCTCTATAATTAGTTGGAAATTGTATTTAGGTATTCAAGAGAGAAAGAGCAGTTTCAGAATCACAGAAAAATTTAGATTGCAAAAGACCTCTGGAGGTTGCCTAAGGTTGTCAACATGGATTAGATTTCTCAGGGCTGTGTGCAGCCAAATTCCCTGAATGGAGCCTCCACAGTCTCATCAGTAACTCAGCAATCCAATCCTTAAAACTGAATTCACATTTTCAGCAGCTGAAACCAAACAATAAATTGGTAATGATTTTTTTTCATTAATTAACTTTTTCTAAAGAATTTTTTTAATCAAAAAGTATTTTCAGACCCAAGTGTTTCTGATAGACTTGATTTACAGTTGAACATTTGTAGTTCAATTTTATGGAACAATCAGAAGAGCCCACTTCACTGATTTTAAATAATTCTGGTGAAAAGAAATTTCAGCTATCCTTCTGTCATAAGAAAATTGCAAAGTTACCACATGACTGTGAAAAGGCATATGAAATATCATTATTGAAATTCAACTTGAGTTTGGGATACAGCTACTTGAAGTATGAAATGTTTCTCAGCTAAAGCAGTCCATATTTTTGTCTTGAATATTGTCTTACCATATACACATTCTCTGTTTGCTATTAAGAAATCAATCATAATACATATTAAAAATTGTGAATTTGATGCAAATATTCAATATAATCTTATGAATTAAGCCAGCTTACTACACATACAAAATCTGTCTCTGGAAATAAGGACTCATCATTAAAAATGCTATTACAAATAAAATGTGAAATGTGAGGGATTGTGAAGTGTAAAATTCTCTGCTAATTTACACATTTCTCTGTTCTTCACAATAGAGTCTTTTTTAGTTTTGTTTTTTTTTCCAAAATGTTGTGTCTCAGAACACAGATTCTTAGGCTCTCAGGTTCTTATTCTTGGCCTAATCACTTCCTCATATTTAAAGATGGCTGAACTCATCACTGTGTAGAAATTTGGCTCGAAAAATTTTAGTCAGAAGACAAAGATTTAAAACACTGAGGACAGCAACTGGAACACATTTATTTGAATATTTATAATTGCAGACTTCTGTAATTAATAACAAAAGCCATCCTGCAGAAAGGAACCTGGGGATCCTGGTTGACTAAAATTTGAATGTGAGTCAGCAGTGTGTTCTGGGGTGGGTTAGGCACAGCATCACCAACTAGTCAAGGGAGGGGTTTGTCCTGCTCCAGTTTTGCACTAGTGCAGCCACTCCTCAACTGCTGGGGGCAATTTTGGGCACCACAATATAAGAGAGATATTGTTATTGAACTATTAGACTCATTAAAATATTTGAGAGTATCCAAAGGAGGGCTATGAAGATGATGAGGGGCCTTGAGGGGAAGCTGTATGAGGAGCAGCTGAAGTCACTTGGACTGTCCTGTCTGGAGGAGACTGAGGAGAAATCCCATTGCAGTTACAACTTTCTTGTGAGGGAAAGAGGAGCAGCAGGCACTGATCTCTTCTCTGTGACTGGACCAGTGACAGGATCTGAGGGAATGGCCTGAAGTTAGGTCTGGGGAGGCTTAGGTTGGATATCAGGAAAGGTTCTTCCCTCAGAGGGTGGTTGGGCACTATAAGAGGCTCCTCAGGGGAGTGGTCACAGCACCAGCCTGACGGAGTTCAAGAAGTGTTTGCACAGTGCTCTGGGGCACATGGTGTGACTCTTGGGGTGTCCTGTCCAGGGCCAGGAGTTGGACTCAACGATCCTTGTGGGTCCCTTTCAACTCAGCTGATTCCTTGATTCTGTGATTTGTCCAAACATGCAAATACTTTCACTATAATACCTCATAATTTTATATTTTTAACCTATTTCTGGTCTATATTTGTATACAGTTTTACTTCTTTTTGATTCTTTAAGATTTTCCATCTGAAAGACAGGAAGGAGCACCTTTTACAGAATATAATATATATTAATGATACACATTTTTGCTAAAATTCTTATAATTTCTTCTGTATGTATCAATCCCAATATGGTTTTCAATATTAATATTCATTTAAATATAAAGAATGAGGTGTATTTGTAAAGAATAAAACCTGTAAGCAATGATATATATTTATGGGAACACTAGAGGAGCAAAACTCTTCAAGGCAGTGCAGGGATAAAAGCTGATATAGTTGAAGTGTTGAAATGTATTTTTTTTAATATGAAAGTGCACCATCATTTTTACTAATTTATTGTAAAATTATAATCTGAATAACGTGTACTAAAACCAGCCACAAATAAATATATTTGGCAGACAAAATTGAAAAAAACCATTGTAGACAACTAGGGCTGTAATGTAGGATATAGAATTCATCTCACCTCTTGTACCACTGTGTTAAAAATGTGTGAAACAAAATATCTCTAAAACTTCTAGGCCAAAAATTTTTAAAATAGGAGCCTAAATTTAGATCCTTAAAGTCTACCCCTAAAAATACAAATACATGACCCATTTTATTAAAAAAAATGAGCTCACAAAACCTTAAATCTCAACAAGTGGTTTCTGGAACTCTGTAGTTCTGAAAATCAGGCAGTTTCTTTATATGACTGAATACTGGTTTTGGGAACTTAAATTCAGGTATTGAAAAATCTTAGTCATTGATCCAAGTTTTTTCTCATGGAAATCAATATGAGTTTTGTCTCTGTTTTAATTGCAGCTAGGAGTATATACTTGCCTAAAATATAAATTTGCTCACAGCAGCATAATATATAGACAGCCTGTGCAAATTTCAGGTCATGCTATTGTCTTGTGGGCATGTGACTGAAATACAGAGGCTGATTATTCATGAAACCAATTGGACTTTCTCCTGATAACTGGACAAACTTTTAATGCCTAAAAGATAAAATATAGACTACCTTGTATTTTTTTTCTTAATACTCTGAATAAATAATATTACATGGAAAGTCATAGAATGCCCCAATATAATTAGGAATAATATTTCAAAATATATATTTAATTGAAGAGGTGTGGACTTATGACATTTAGAATATTTAAATGAGTTTGGGGAAAGAAATTGTGACTTCTGTGGTTCAAAATTTAAA
Organism: Melospiza melodia melodia; assembly: GCF_035770615.1. Taxonomy (NCBI): domain Eukaryota; kingdom Metazoa; phylum Chordata; class Aves; order Passeriformes; family Passerellidae; genus Melospiza; species Melospiza melodia. The sequence goes on along the minus strand of NC_086194.1, from coordinate 111,158,329 downwards.
TACCTGCCAGTCTGGTATCAACATTGTTTTATTGCCACTCTGTATGATTTTTGTTTGGATGTAACTAAGTAGAAGCTGTCTTGTTGCTGCTCTATTTTATTAGAGCATGTAATTGAGAAGAATTTCACCTTAGATCACTGTTGTAATGAGAAAATAATGCAGTATCTTATACATTTAATTAAACAAGCAATAGCTACATACATCTTTGTGTTGTACATTTTATTGACAAGAAGAATTATGTTGCATGGATCATTTTCTGGAGCATTCCTGACATAAAAATGCAGCATCCTCTAACAAGTTCATCAAGACCTCAGGTAAGAGCCTGTCTCTCCTTAAAAGCAAAATTAGGATTTGTCCTTTTCTTCTGTCTGCGATAGACCAGAAGAGAAATGATTTTGCAGAGTGAGAATTGCAGAGACAAACAGACAAGTGCACAAGGCTTATGCGCTGACCACGAGGCAGCTTCTCAGTCACTTCCTCACTGGCAGTAAAGGAATTCTGAAACAGCCACTTGCCAATGAGCAAAATGAAGAGGAGTCAGACTACCCACTTTAGAAGTAGATGATATTTTGGTTTTGTTTCTATATTTAGTACTGTTCCAAAGGGCTGTGCCTGTGCTTGTAAATAAAATGATTGGGGGTCTGTCCTCTGATCCTCAGGGGCATGTGACACAGAACGGCTCATATCTATATGGTTGAAGTCTCATAATCTCAAAAAAGCAAAGTAGTATCATCCATATTGACTCTTGGTAACATTTTCTGAATTATTCAGTCCTCTGAAGTGAGTCTAAGTGCTGTCTGGAAAGGATTCAAGTCTGACAAAGGCTTAATGGTTTAATAGCACAACAGCATCTAATCCGAATTTATTGCATTCATCAATATACACGGCTCACAACTCGCAAACAGATTCACACAGGAAAAGCCTTACATGCTAAATAAATTCAGAAACTTTTTGAGGGCTATACTGTATGTGCTATGTATGGGGAAGTCAATATAGGTGTGAACAACAAAGTGTATGTTCTTCTTTTCTGTGCAGTGCACAGTCATGCAGTGAAAAGCAAAGTGGATATCGTTCTATGTGTGAGCAGTTGTGGTGCATAGTTTCAAATTTACTGTTTTTAGTCTTGCTCCACAATGCTTTGTTTCATTAGTTGATAGCTAACTGCTTTTCAACCAGCTGTGAATACTTATTAATCTAGGTTCAATTCCAAGAATTAAACTGATCAAAAAATTTCAAAAATCCATTAGATTGACTAGATAGGAGCTTGATCACTTTGAAATGTAGCACTGTGATTCTTTTTCATTTTAAATAACTATTTTTTTATTTAAAACATTAGTACACAGAGAAAAATTGCACTGTAATGAATACAAGAAGTCTTCACAAAAACTTTCCTAGAAGTCTTCTTGCCATGTAAAAGAGACTGTGATGCACAGAGGTGCCATAGGTGCTTATGGCACTCTCTGTGACATAATGAATGAGGCAAGAAACCAGGTTCTTCCAGAAAATTTGGATGTACTTATAGCCTAAGAGCCCTCATTACTTTTCTTGATATGATATTTAAGTCATAATATGGTCCATTTCAAATGTGATCTTCCAGAAACTGTTTTAATTCTGTGCATCTTTATATCCTGAGCTTTGGATTAAACTTTTCTGTCATAGCAAATTGCTTGTGCCACCATCTCCTTGTGGACTTTTAATCCAGCAATTCTTATTAGGCATCTTGAAGGGCCAGGAAGCTTTTGTTCACATAGAGAGCAAATTCTTTCTTTATCAATCACTCCTCCAAGCTTTTAGGAGTTGCTTTGGATGGGAGATGACCCCAATGAACAACACTTGAAGATTCTATTAGCTGTTCCTTCTCTGACTATGGGGAAGACTTATAGTCTGCTTTGCAAAGAAGTAGGAGATTCAAAGATTAAACCAACATATACTGGAGTTACAAAGATGTCCTGGGGTGACTGTATGCTCCAGTATCTCCATTGTCTAAGTCCTTTAAAAACATCAAGCCTCCTTCACAAAATGATAGAATATCCAAAGTTGGAATGTGACCACCCAAATCCTTTAAACAGGTACCCTGGGAATAATGTATAATTTGAATTAAACTGTCCAAATTCCTGGATAAATAACCACCACTTAGAAAAATTTGCTACCTCCAAACTGAACTTTCATGCAGCTGTAGATTTCATGCTGGATGTTTTAGCCATATTTTCCTTTGGACAGCATACATGACCTTTGAAGAGACTTGAAGAGACACCTGAAAGTTAAATGCTGAAGTACTGATGACCCACTGCCTCCTTCTGCCAGTCATCACTTATGTCTCTGCCAATTAAGGCTATAGTATCTCAGGCTAGAATCTATTTTACAATTTGAGTAGTGTTCATCTTCACTTATTGTCACACTCCCAAGTGAAATTACCTAGTAAATTCCTAGTGGACTTCACGGAATCTTCTAACCTCAATGTGTTTTCATTGGAAAACAAAAACAAAACTAAGCCTCTTTATTTTATTAATTTCAATGCTTTATGTCTGCCTTGACTTCTTTGTAGTAGTGTTGTCAAATAAAACTGGACTACTAGATTTTGTAAAATTATCCTAAAAGTTCAGGGGAACAACTGTAACCTTGCTGGAAAGAGCAATGTGCATTGAAGCAGCCAGGAATACCTGAGGTACAATGCCAAGAACCACTGGCTTTGGCAGCATAGCTGAGTGATGAAATTCTGTATCTCTGTCCCTGTCCCCATTCTTAGCTGATAATTCCTATCCTTGGAGCTTCTGAACCTGGAATATTTGATTTTCCTTGGTTTACAGCGCAGGAACCTAGAGATAACATATCTAGACAGGGAAGGGGAGAGAATGAATAATTACAACAAAGTAAAAGCAAAATTACTTTACAAATCTACAAAGTTAAACATTATTTCTGTGCACATGATACACTAAGTGCTCCACAAGATGGAATTTAAAGCATAACAAAGGTTTCTAGTCAGTTATGCTACTGGCACCTGTTACTCTTTCTGTGTGCAGGTTGATCTAGGCTGGAGATGCGGCTGATGAGAGAAACACACTGGAATGAAATTTGAATGAATCACTTGATTGGTTGGAAATATCTGTTTCTTTTTTCTTTTTTTTTTTTTTTTTATTTTTATTTTTATTACTTTCTGGTGCTAAGGGTCAGAACATCGTGTTTCTTTGCTTTAATAAAAGTGGGGTATATGACATTCCTGACTTACTGATTAGCCTTAATGATCAGCCCTTGTGAGAATATCTGTGCCTGCACATGCGTCCTCTGTGTCACAGCACTTCATTAACTTTTGACTTCATTAGAGGCTGAGTTAAAAAGTATGATGTGCTACAAATGGAGCACCTCTATTCAAATGTGTGACCTTCACTCTTTCTGATTTATTAGTGCAATATGGCATAGAGCAATATCACCAAAACATAGCGTATTTTTAGTATTTCACATCTATCCAGTATCTTGTGATGAGCATAAAAAAAGAATGCATATCTTTTATATAAAGCCTCTGATACAAAGGCATGAGATTTCAAATAACATTGTAAAATTTCAGTGGATTTTGATATGCTAGAGCTATTTCTTCCCCCCTAATATCATTGCATCTAGCTATTTTGCCCTCACATTTTCTTAGCAGTAAATATCTACTTGAAGTATTTTGAATCTTAAATTCTGCCTTGCCTATTTTTTAATTGTTCTTCCAATGATTAATATAAGGAGTAGTTTCCACTCCTCTGTGAAAATGTAAAAATACAATGTTTCATCATATGGCACTTGTCCTAATGCTAATTAACTAAAAGTCCTCAAAAGACTAGTATGGTTTTTCATTAATGGAGAAAGTTCACCTCTTTTTATATACACCATTTACAATACTTTGGTACAGTTAAAACTCTTAATTATGAAAAAAATGCAAAAAAATCGCTATTTTAAGGTCAATCAAATGAAGTATATGGAAAAATTTAAAGTGACTTCCTAATAAATTTCAGTCAACTTAAGACTAGTAATGACTTCAGTACCTCTCTTTACCTTAAGATACTGTTCTAATAATTATATTTTTTTAAATTATAGGATTTCTGATATATTTCATGCTTAGTGTTTGACATTTCAGGGTTGTATTTCATGTAAATTATCAACATTCCAAAAAAATATTTTCTGTTCTTCAGATGAGAGTTTCCACCTTACAGTAGACGTATCTTAATTACTAATTGCTGTTGAGACCTTTACATGCTAAGCCACAGACCTATCAGACTTCACCCTGACTTTTTCTATATTTATAAATAATGTTTGGCATATTTCTGACATCAGTTTCTCATTTGCAGCGTAAACTAATAACGTAAGATGGAATGGAAAGACACAGAGATAATCCTCACTGACCCTTGGGGTCACTCTCTGCTTTGCTATAAAGATGAAAAGAAATGAGCTGCAGCTCAGCCTTTTAAATTAACAGCAAAAGATATCAAATCCTTAAACCATTTAACAACTTAATTTCACTTGGTTTTGTTTTTCTTTTATTTCTTGTGGGAGAAGGAAATGGGAAAGCCTGATTAGAGCGGGGTTCCAATTCTACCAGTCTTTGAACTAACATTTGGAATAGTGAACTCACTTAATATTTAAATCATTTTACCACATATTCAGCCAGTTTACATATACTGCAATGTGTCAATAGAATAATTCTCTAATAAATGTGATGCATGCTAAAGTTTAGCTCTAAATAGGATGTTACTTTAGAACAGTGATAATGTTTGTATTGCTAATGACTTCAATCTTTTAGATTCTTCTGCTTTTCCTATGCCCTCTTAAATGCAACTAATGAAACACCCAGCAATTCAACCACAGGAAACTGGTATTTTATTGAAAGATACTTTTCAATCTATTCAAATTTTTCAGCCTTTTCACTGAGTCTTGGTTATGATTTAAGTAGCTAAAAATGTACTTCTTTCTTCTCCTATCAGATATTTTTATTATTATTGCTCTGGGATACTACTATGATGATGATAATTGAAATGTCTCTATTTCCTCAATTTTAGTAGGCAGTGAAAACATAGTTTTGAATTCAGCATAATCATTACTACACAGCATTAGATTATTATGTCACCAGTTTAGGATTGCTTTTGACTTCATTATAAAACCTGACAGGAAAATAAGATGGATTACATGGCTACCAGCTGAGCAAAAGTTTAAATTACTTTTTTGCATCCTAGGGAATAAAGCTTCCTCCTGTCCCAAATTAAAAAAAAAAAAAAAAAAAAAAGAAAAACAGGCACACTAACATCTGATGTAACAAAAATACGAAAAGCAGTGATAAAGCCAGTTTAAATAAATTCTACTTTGCATCTAGCAAAGTGGTCACAGTGGTGTGAGTTTCTAGCATGAAAAAAGTCAGGTTTGAATATTGATCTTTTGAAGCTCCATTAGCTATATGTTGAGCATTGCTGACATCACAGATTGATGTCTCTTTAAACTGTGTCTCAGATTTAATCACTTGGGGAAACCAGCTATTGACTTTGGATGTTTGTGCTGTTCAGCCACTGAAGAATGCTCTCTTACTGTCTCTCTCTCCCTTTGTCCGTCTGTTTTTCTGTGTATCTCTTGAAGGTATGCACATGCACAGCACACACACACACGCTTGTCCCTTTGTGTTTGGGAATATTGTCATTATTTTTTGTGTAACTATAGCTTGCCAAAGTTACACTTGCACTTCCTTATTACATCTGTACATTACAACATGTAGGTCATGATATTCACACTGAGGCAAAGCACTTCTTACTGGTTTAGGGTATTGAGATGGTATCCAGGAAGGTCTGAAGGGATGAGCATCATCCAGTCTGTGGAGACCTTCATTTCACCTTGTAAAGTGAAGCAACCGCAATAGCCTCCAGAAAAGTGCTACAGGAATCAATAAAGACAAAGAAACCAAAGCCCTTCTGAGGTGCTGGTGGTAGTGATGTGCGTCTGCATGTGTGCGTGCCTGTATGCCTAAGGATGAAGAGAGATGGTTTCTGATGAAAAGAAATGCAAATGTCCAAGGCATTGATCAGCACTCATCTCCGTTCAACCTCATGCCCTCTGCTACATCAATACATTGGAAACATAATTTGTATCAGCAGTTGTTTCTTTAATTAAGATCTCTCCCAAATCTTTTTCATTGATTCATGCCATTAACTTATTGATTAGCTTACTTATGCTGAGGTGGTAGTTTTGTTGAGAGATGGTGTCTCTCTCAGTTCATGATGCTGATTCGCTGCAAATATCTTCTTGGCAATGAGAGGGTAAATTGGAGCTCAGGCAGCTTTGGCACTGCTTTAGCAGTACACAGAGGCTTTCCTGGGGCAAGAAAAAAATGAAAAGAAACCCCACAAAAATACTGACTTGACATTTCAGGACTTTGAAGACTTTCCCCCTTAAAAAATAGTACTGGAAAGTTTTATGTGTTTTTAAAACCTTACTGAAGAACTAATCACTCTAAAGACAACCTAACAAAAATTTTATATCCAGTCTCTATATGTTAGTGGCTAATAACCATTAACATACCAGGACCTAAATGATAGATTTTGAGCTGAAATGTAAGATATCTTTAAAAATTAATGATAAGTAACTGATGCCTCATTTAATCAAATAGTTGGTAAAAAATGTGATCGTCAAGACAGGTGGGGTTAAGGCTAGGTGAAATCTGAAAAAGGAAAGTTCCACAAGTATTTAATTGTAGTTCTGCATATTTCATCTCTTCACGTGATCTTTTTATGTCATTTTGTCATAAGTACTGTATCAAACAGGAGAACTGTTCAATATGCTCATAGATACAGAATTTCATAGGGATACTCACTAAAATTGAATATTTGCATGGGAACTAAAATTGAGTATTTGCATGGAAACTTGACTCAGGCAGAAGGAAAAGCAAACTGTGTTACCTCTGCCTTCTTAGATTGTCTAGTTGTAGCAGCACAATTATGAATGGCTTATGCAAAGTTCACAGATGAAGGTTTATTCAACAAAATTATTTTGATCTAAGATTCTTCCCTGTCTCGTACAGACTTCATGATGTCTTTCTAAAACTGCAGGGAAGTACAGTGACTTTCAGAAATATTGTACAGGGAGGTTCAACAGGGTCCAGAAAATGAAGAAGGAGCAGAGCATCAGTGAACTGTTTCTTCTAAACCTAATTTCCAGATGGAGCAGCCCAGGGACAGATAATCTGCATATGGCACTCATTAAAGAGCTATGCCTAATACGTAACCCTTGGGGAGTGCTTTAACCTCTTCAAAATACTTTTGAATATTCAAGGTGACCAGTCAAGAGATGGCTAAACTGACTAGTTTGTTGGGTTAAAAAAGCACAGTGTAACACAGTGGTGGCCAGACTATTGGGACAGATGTGTGAGAATTTGGGAGATATGGTGTCAATAGTAGTGAGTAACGATATTGCTGACAGAAACAATTATCAGATAAGAGATTCAGAAGCTGATGTTTTTACTCATGAACAAATTGATTAAAATTAACACAAATACATTTAATAAAACAATTCCTTGTGTTTCTTAGGCAACTAGCATTTGAACTGAATTTGCTCTCTGTGAAAAAATGTGTCTTGGGAGTTCAGGTACTACTTTCAAAAGTAGTACTTCTCAGGGATACAGGCGAGTTACATACTCTGAACTCACACAAGGCACAAATCATTGCTGACAGTAGCCTGGACACTCCCTTTCAAATCCCCTTCAGCAAGACAAATTGTAAGACACTGAAGAACAGTTTAGCAATAAAAGTGTGCATCTCTTTAGAGTCTGAAATACAGTATGAAATGAGCGCTGTTTTGCATTAAGATCCCTGAGATACCTATTCTTTTTTGATTTACTGAGCACCAAACTTTAAATTATTACTATTTCTCCCCAGAAAATTTAGTCAGCTGCACCATATAATTTTCATAAAATAGCATTATGACCTTCCCAGAAAAAACATTCATCTCAGATGATACAAAGGGCCAAGCACCCTACCAAAGAGACAAAGAATGTGCAAAATGAGGGAAATATGACAATTATATGGAAGTAAAAGTGTGACTAAGTGAAAAAGTCGGGTGTGTAAGCTAAAACTGATCTTCTGTGGCTTTGAATAATACAACCTGCATTCGAACAGGTTATAGCTTTCACAAATAATGTTTTCTCCCTTGAAAGTTTTCACAGTAGCCACATGAATATTCATGTAGGTATATCAGGAAAATAGGGAAATCATGGAATGTATTTTTCAGAATTCTGATTTCCCTTTAGATTACATATTTATTTGAAGATCCCTATCCTATGATAGATCAGATCTGCAACCATCTCTGGAAGTCCAGAAGCAGCAATACCCAAACCTAGGCCTGAGTGCCTGAGGCTGAAGAGTCACAAGGAAACTGGAAGTTGTCTTGGTTGTGCCTGCACAGCTTCTGTGGGGATTAAAACCCATAAAGTTTTGCTGCACTTCCAACCTTGTTCCCTGTTCCTATCTGCACCTTCCTATGTGGGGCAAGCAAGAATGCAATAAGGAGAGGGCTGGGAAAGCCACAGACCACAAGACAGGTGGAAGCTATCTTCTCTTTGGTCACTAAATGGAAGAATGAGTGACAGCACACTTAATTTCAAACAGTTTCAAGAACAAGTGCTCCATGAATATATATCTGGTGTGATACAGACAGAATTTATGGTGCGCTTCTCTTATAGACAAAAATCCAAAGAAACTCATAACTTCCTCTGTTCTTAGAAAAATATACCCGAGGAACAGTAGCCTGATGATAAATAAGCAGACAGAGATGTTCTGAACATACTGTGTTCAGTGCTGTGGGTTGCACCATAATTTCATTTCGTTTCAGAGATTATCAGTAGCAGACCTGTTTTCCTGTTGTTTTCTTTTGGATTCCTTGACTTCCAAAAATGCAAAGGAGTGGTTTAGAATTGTGGGATATGAAATCAAGATGAATGTTGTGGTCAAAATGATCAGGAGTGAAATAGTTGGGTTTTTTCCCTTGGCTAGGATGAGTGCTAAATCTCACCTAAATTCAGTACTTTCTTCTACTTGAGTTAAATCTTTGCAGTAGATTCTAGAATAGGTGAAGGAAGCATTGAGATTCCCTTGCCAGAGCTTTCAGGTGAAATTTTGGAAACTTACTTCAATGGACAAAGTATTTCACTAGTTTTAGTTAGCCTGCGAAAAACACAAGAAAAGATTTGATCAAATTATGCCTAATTCACATTTTAAAGGTTGTTTTCAGGAGGGGTGAAATCCTGGCAGAGAATCCATCAAAGTTAATTTAGCTAATTGGTGGATTCTCCTCTGCAATCTGAAGTAAGAGTGAACATGGATCACAGTTATCACTATGCTGCTTTCTAATCCATTTAAAGAATTTGGTATTTGAATTACTTGTAGTCAAGACTTTATGTTCTGACACAAAGTTCTGCTAAAAAGGAGAAAACATCTGAAATTGCTTGCTTAGTGACTTACAGAATATAATAAGAAAAAAACCCCAAACTGTCTGAGGATAATTTTGGGCAATGGTTAAAGTTTACACTGTCTGTCTGTTTTGGACGCACAGGAAATTTTATACTCTGCAGGATGGCCAGATTTATAGGCTCTGCAGGATAGTTCTCTCAGGTGGAGAGGTACTAATTCTGAAGAGCAGAAGACCACCCTAGTAAGAGAAATCTCTGGGGTTTTCTTGCTTCAATTTACTGCATATGCTCTTATTTGTAACAGTTTTCACAGAAACAACTTTATATGAGAAAATTGAGAGTGAAAGTTTTTTGAAGTAACAGTACTCATTTCAAGACACAGGAGGAGATTTGAGGAGAAAAGTGAGACTATATTGCAAGAACTTCCATTCATAAGGTTTCTGTGAGTAACCCTTTTTCCTGTTGTTCCTCCTACAGGAAATATTTTTTGTCTGTGAGTGAAGTGTGTTGCGTCTTTATTTAAATCTGATGATTATTTTTCTTTCTACAGCCTCTCCAGTTTACTACCAGTAACTTGAACAACTCTAACTTTTATTAACTTTGGTTTTTTACTGTTTTTCTCGAAAAGTCAGCTTTTTTTCTGAAAGGTCAGCTTGTAAAATTGACAGATGTCCACAGCAATACTATAATGCACAGAATTTATCATATATGCAAGTTCTCAGAGATATCTTTTGCTGAAAAATCAAAACTCCCACATTGTACTCAGTAGGCTGAGGGATAAAATATGGACACTAGCTCTAACCCTCTTGTCCTCATGGTAAAAAGAACCTGAGTGACTGGTTTGGAGCAAAGCAATGTGTAACTTGCTCAATGGGTGAGCGAGGACTTTGTCCTTGAAGGCAAGGAATACAAATGGATACATGAAGTGTGATAAAGAAATTGAAAATATGGTCTAAATATTTTCAGAAAAATTTACAATTAATATTGTCTTCATTATATTTTCTTCATAGACTAATAAAATCATAGAAGGGTTTGGGTTACAAGAGACCTTAAAGGTCAGGTACTTCAAGCCTCCCTACCTTGGGCAGGGAAAGCTTCCACTAGACCAGGTTACTCAGAGCCCCATCCAGCCTGGACTTGAACAGCTCTAGGGATGAGGAATCCACAGCCTATTGGGGTAACCTGTTCAAGTGCCTCATCACCCTCATAATAAAGAATTTCTTCTGAATATCTTATGCAAAATATCTACTTTCAGCTTACAGGAATTGCCCCTTGTTCTATCACCTCAAGCCCCTTGTGCATCCCTGGCCCTCCTGTGAGCTCTCCCTCTTGTAAGCACTAGTAGGTACTTTAAATTCTCTCTGGAACTTTTCTCCAGGCTGAACAGCCCCAACTCTCTCAGACTGTCTTCAGAGGAGATGTGCTTTAACTCTTTGATCAAATGTGTTGCTCTGCTCTGGACTTATTCCAATAAGTTTCTACTTTTTCATATTTGCAGTATAGTTCCTGAATTCTTGGTACTATTTCTGTAGCCTCCTGATTACCTATTTGTCTTTTTTTTTCTTTTTTTTTTTTTCTCTTTTTGCCCCTTTAACACTATTCCTTTCCCTCTTTTTCTGACTTTCTCTGTCTTTATATCCCCTTCCCATTCTCATTCTCACTTTTTTCTCTGGCAAACTTCTCTTCTCTGTTGTCTAATTTCTCTCACCCTCTTGTTCACTATCTTGCTTTCTCACTATGTCTTTCTCTTTCTCTTGTTATCTCTGTCTCTTTCTGTATCTCCCCTGCCACACTTTTATATTATTTTCTATTGGTTGCCACACAATTAATTTGGAATTTAAGCACTTTAACATTGATAAATATTATGGCAGAAAAATAAGAAAGTCTTAGAAGAGGTGCACTTATAAAATCAAACATGGATACGCAGGTAATATTGTCAACCCTATATTTATATTGGGAATCCAGCAAAACACTGAGGACATGCTATTAGAGCTCCTGGTGTATAAACTAATGTTAAGTATTGTATGGTTGCAATTGTTTGAACTGAATACAGAATAAAATAGGTTGTTGTTTTTCTATAAAGAAATAAAAACATAAGAGAAATCACTGAACATTTGAGGCATGTACTGTGACCATTCAGCTAGGGTTTTCTTGTTGGAAGATTTTATTTTGTGAACATTGATACCATCCTTTAGTACTGAAAATAATTTCAGAGAAGAGGGACTTCAATGTTTTTGAATCAATGGAATTTATAAAGATACTATTCTCTTTGAAATTCCATATTGACTTTTCTGGAAGTATAGTCTGTATTTTATTGGGATCTGGGAGCAGTTGTGAAGATTGATTAATTTTGCTGTACCTGACACTGCCCCAGAAGAACTGTAACCAGTGGAAAGGTTGGCATTCATCTCAGCTAACTTAGATGTTCACAGCATAGACCTTGACTCTGAGTTGTTGAGACTTCCTTTAAGTCAGTTCTTTACAGTCACACTTTATAAACCAGAAAGAGAATTTAAACTACTACTTTCAATAGAGGTATCTATAAGAGTCTAAAGGTAATGACCTCTGAGGATAAACTACATGTTGCGGGTGTTGGAAGTTTAGTGGAATGCAAGGGGTCACTGGAAAAATTGATAAACTAGAAATCCTTTGAGGATTTGTAAAAACATGGACATCACCTCTGGTCCAGGAAATCTCTAAAATGCAATCTTTCGAGGACTGAGAGAGTACTTGACAATGCAATTTTAAAAATTTATTTTGTTTTCATGCTCCTCCTTATCCAGCCTCTTAGAAGTATTGGCAGAGACAGGATAGTGTGCGCGGGGATGCACTTTTGCTTTCATTCTGTGCACAGACTCACATTATGACATTGCAGTAGTAATAGACTGTAGTAAGGGTTTTTTTACTGTAAAATTATCTTTCTGTGGGTTACAAGACTTTTCTGTTTGAAAATATCTATCAAAACTGTATTGAAAAAACTATTGTTACGGATCCTGAAACAAGAATGTCAATATATTTAAAAAGAAATGAACCAGCTTATTAGCTGTAGGCATTTTCATTCCATCCACAAGGTTCTAGAAGCTTTACTTTATCAAAGGTAAAGCTCTAGAAAATGAAGGAGGCCAATCAGCAGGAAAATGCTCTGAAGAACGTTGTGATGATAAGGCACTTGAAAGCACCCTAACAGCTGGTGGGAAGTGGCCATTATACATGATGGCATGGCATGAGCCAAAAAGCAATACTGTTTCATCCACTGTTTAAAGGCTGGTTTCCTCTAAGTTTTTCTCCTCACCTGAAAAAAGTACTGTTTTACATAGTTATCTTCTCACTGGCATTGCTCCCAGGAAAGGACTGCCAAACCTCGTGAGGTGAACTCTGACTGATCTGTCTTGTTTGACATCCAGGACATAGCCTAGAAAGGAGAAATTATATGCTCCCCTCTTGAAAAAGAGGAAACAACTAAACTGGAAGGATTGTACTTGGGAGGTCCAAGAAATCCAATGTGGAATTAACTTATTGACTGTGAGTGACTGTGATATGCTGCAGGTAACGACTTCTCCAATCATTCCATTATACTGAAAAATATGTGAGATGTTTCTCACTTTTTTTGTTGGAGAAAATATTTCTATAAATAATTCATTCCACTCTCTATAAGTAATTAAACATTATTTATTTATTCAAGAGAAAGTGAACCTTAGGGAGGTTGACTCAGTAGCTCTGTGGTCAGAATATTCCTATTTTTCAGACGTGGGCAATGGTGCTACAAGCTGAAATAGTTCTATGACCTGTAACTAATTCCAGCCCACTTCCTAAGGAGAGGGAAGATACATGTGATAGAGCACTCTTTTCTCTTGGAGTAGTGAAAAAAAAAAACAAAACAAAAACCTTTACACATTCTGAATTTTATGTTACAAATTTTTTTTTATTTGCTTAAGATAGCTTGAGATGTGCCTTATTTAACTATGCTTCTGCTAGGAAAAATAGTTGTGCATGTTTCATATTACTTCTTTTTAAAAGATGTTATATGACAACTTTTAAAATATGCAATATTTAATTTGTATTTTTTCAATATATTGTGAAAATATTAAGCTTCTGTAGTATGGATGAACAACTGAATAGAGTTAAATATTTTTCATCCATTCTTTCCCTGAAAAAATAAATTTCCTCTTTCGATTGAAGACAGCTTGATATAAACTATATACACTTTACCATATTGGAATAAGAGTACCTTGTACATGCATTTCCTTGCTTTGCACATTTATTGATCAAAGTGATAGAAGCTATGAGGTCAAAATTTGTTATTATACTTAGCCTCATCTTATTCTGGTTAAAAGGAGTATCTTAGTATCTTATTTTCTCTGAGCAATCAGTGGTTTGCATGTGTATGGTCTTATAGATTGAAATATGACTGTGTGGTTTTCAGAACTCTTTAGAATTTTAGATTCTGCTGTGATGATCCTTCATCATCAGGTTTTAAAGATCTCCTCTTTATATTTAATATGTCCTTTTGGGCAAAAATGTGTTCTTTATTACATTCATCACATAAGTAAAAAGAAAGTTAAAAAATCAAGTAACTGTTCCTTACATTATTATCAGACTAACATAACCAATAAAACTATTAATCAAATTTTAGTTTTGGTATAGAATTAAACCTGAAGAATCCCAGGATTTTTAAATTGATAGCTTAACAAGAAAGGCTGAAGAAAAGCTTTTTCTTCTTTTTATCTCTAAAAGTTTGACTATTTTTTTAAAATCCAAGTTCTCAGTTCCTTTCTTTTCTTTTGATGTTGTAGAGGCAATTACAAACAAGAAAGATCCTTTCTGGAAAAAGTAAAAATCAACACCTATGTAAAATACAGAATTTTGAAAACTTTTACATATAATCACAAATTTCAGAGAACCCTGCTGGCCAAATAAAGCTTCAAAACATGAAAATGTGGCCAGATTTGAAAATTTCTATAGCTCTCAATTTTAATTGGCATGCAAGGACCTATAAATATATCTCTTTGGGTCATGGAGGACTTTGCTGGTAACACTGTATTTCAGTTTTAAAATGGACTTTGGAAGAAGTTTTCATAAACACAATTTACATCTAAATACAAGGTTTGCTTCCAGAAAGATGAATGATGGTTCTGGGAAGATCTAAATTAAATATCAATCAAACAAACAAACCCAAACTAAAGAACCCCAAACCCCAAGTCCTTCAGATACTGCGCTGACACTATTACTTGGCTAAAGAATATACCAGAATAAGACAAAGATTTGTGAGGAAAGTAGACTTTTTATTTCAGCAAATATGATGAGTAATGCTCCAGCAAAATTTCTGAGCAATTGTATCTAACCATTTCCTCAAATCATCTTTCTGTGTAACCTCTCATGGGTATTACTTGGTCTCAAAAAAACCTCCCAAAACAAAATATTTTACATTTACAAGCAATTATATCAGCTGTTACAGAAATGTAAAATGGTGAATGTGAAGTGGCTTTCCTCACTAGCCACTTCTACCAGTAGCCACTATCTACTTAAAAGAACTTCAGCCAGGATATTCAGCATTGTGGTATCTAAAAACATTTTTATCCTACCAATTTGTCATTGGGTAAATAATAACTAATCAGAGCAGAGTATCTGGACGTGCTGGCTTTATTCTCAAGGATGGATCATGGCAAAGACTGACATTGGTTGAGGTCTTATTAGCACATCAAGATGTCCTCTTGAAAAATAAAAATATTGCATTGTCATGAATGGATGATCAAATAATTTTACAGAGATCAGTACAGATAGCAAGAATGCTGTAGGTCATGCACATAAAGTTCTTTGGTGTTTTGAGTGATAGGTGGAATAATATTTAGTAAAAGGCAGAAAGCAAATGAAGGACCTATTTCTAACATAGCTTCAAAGAACAAAACTCTTGAAATGCCTTTGTAATAAATCTATATCTGTATAAATGAATATCTCATGAAGTTTATAAAATTGCTGTAACTTGAGAACCCTCACTAAAATGACCTTAAATTGGAACCACAGATTCTACCATGGAAGTAGATTATTTAAGGAGAGTGAAATACAGGTTTCAGAGTTACAGGTGCTCAAATATTCTAAGTTTAAAACATGATCAAGTTATCACTCAAGTATAATATTATCCTGGCCCTGCAGTTCTTTTCTGTATCTATCGCTCTACTATATGATTTCATTTAGTAATTTCATCAAGATAATTACAGAGCTGGACTTCAATATGTCTTTGTTTCTTTTGTGATGATTCATTTGGAAAGTATTGTATTTGACACTGGTAAGAACAGAATCCTGCTTTGCATCTTAAACTGAAAACTAAGATCCCAACTGAGCAAAATTTTAGGCAGGTGTCCATTTTTTTGCATTATGAATATATCTTGGCAGAATTCAAGACTTCAATGCTCTGCCTTACTTTTTTGATGTTGTTGTACACAAAACTTTTCACTTTGCTGTACGGTTGATCTTCTTTCATACAAATATTCATAGCTATTAAGAAAGTATGTCCTCTATCAGATTTCCTTAAACTCTTCTTTGTATGTCATGTTTCCTCTGTTACACTGGATGTTCTACAACATTGTAGTTGGTTTACTCTGCAACTTGATTTGCTATATGAAGTTGAATGTGTACTTATACTAAATATAGTATAAATATATACTATATTTACTGTACATCATGAACAAAATGCTTTTTTAGGCAATGCAGCATTCAATTGGTTTTTATAAACTGCCACACATCGTCAAGCTAAATTTTTACCTTATGCAGTGAGATTTGTACTTACTATCATGGGGATTGGATGTAGCCCATCACAACAGGGCTGCACTCACTGTGTTCCTCCCTCTCTGTATGGCTGTGGGTGGCATGTAATCTACATTGAGGATCACACAGCCAGCACAAGTGGACACATTATAGCAGACCTCTGTACAGTGCCATTGCAGAAGCCTTGTAGAACGGAGGAAATCTCACTACATAGTAAAGGAATGCTGCTTTTCAGTCTTATTTGGGGATTTTTTTGTGTGGTACTTTTTGATGGATCCTCTTACTCAAAATCCGTCAACCCATCTGATACCACTGGAATCTGTGAAGTGTTAAACTCTTAACCTCATCCTTTTGGAAGATGACTTAAAATAGGTAAAAGGATGTGTGTTTGTGGAGAAAGGGGATATATATTAAAAAAAATAAATAATGCTGTGATAGGGATAAGGGGCAAGGGGGGGAGCTGATGGTTTAAATCTCCATGGGCCTCGGAATCGAGCCTGTTTCAGTCAGATTGTGGCCCTGCTAACAAATCCAATAGCAGCTAATCTGATCATCTGCTCTCCAGTTTTCATGCTGTGTTTTCTTCAGAGTTCCTTCTCCTAGTTCCAGTCTGTGACAGTGTGATAAGACACAAGAAATTTAGTCATCATTGCTGCTGTAAAGGAGCTCAGAGAAGGGATTATGATATTCCATAACCCTTACATTAGACACGGACAGGGCCAGCCACTGCTGTGATTACAGGCCTGAACACTGCTGTTATTTTTCCCACCTCCCTCCCACTAGTTATTTAATTATTATTTTTTTATTTCTATTTTTTCAAGAAAGGTTCAAAGATTAGCTGAGAAATAGTCACCATCACAATCATTATCCTAAATCTCGTGAAGAACTCAGAAGTTGGGCAGCTCAGAAGGTTGTTACACTTCTAACCAGCAAGACAGCTCTCAAGCAAGTTATCAAAAACACTCATCCACTATTCAGTCATTTTTAGGGAATTCAAACAGTGTAAGCTGAACAAATCAACGTGGAATACAGAGAGGATGCCACAGGGAGCACTGATTTGGGAAAAAATATAGTATGCTGCTGAGGCAAGTCAGAGATTAGTTTGCCTTTCCTCTGTTCTGCACATGGCAATATTTATGATGAATATATTTGCAGTACCTCTTGCTTCTGGGTATCAAGTAGGTTTGCAGTGATGTCTCTGAACTAATAATTATATTTGCGTTAATTGACATTCCTGCACCAAATCTCTTTATGCCATCTGTGCTCTTATCCCCACAAAGAAGTATCTTCCTGAAAAACAACAAAGTCAAAAATTAAAATAATGGGTGATGATAGAAGCTGGATTTCTCAGTCTCAGAAGGTAATAAAATGGTTTGGAAAGAATCTGTTCTGTTGTTTGTTTGGTTTAAAGGGAAAAAGTAAGAGAGCTTTTAAAATGGTTTATGCTGCTGGATAAAGATTACTTCTTGCATTTCAAAAGGAACCCCTGTCATTGGTGTTGTGACTAATTTTGCAGCATTACTAAAAGGAAAGGTACTGCATGGAAATGTATACCATATGGCTGAGCCCAAAGAAAGAGAGTGAGTGAAGCGCTGGGCAGAGACACAGAATTCAGCTGGGATGTTTATGTCTTTACACACATGTGGTGTGCAGTGATGCCCTGCCTTGCTCTGCTCTGCTTGGAGAGCCCAGGCTGACCCAGAAGCAGCTCTGTGGTGGTTACTGGACTGGCTCAGTAGCTGCTTCTGAGATGGTAAAAGAAAATTTCTTTGCAGATGAACCATCTGACAGGACCTGCCTGGTCACTACCCAACTCTGAGGAAGGAGGAAAGGTTTTAATCACAGCAGTAAAAGGCAGATCTGTAGATCCCTGGGGCTCCACTCAGGATTGAAAGAGATGCTTGCTGTGAGCACTGGGCCTCCCTTACATACCATGTAATTCTGGCTGTGTTTGGATTTTGCCTGCAAGTGAAGGGCAAACCTGAGAGCTCTGAGAGCAGTGGAGACTGCTGCCCTGCTGTTTGGTGGGAGACTTTTGGAGATTTTCAGATGGGATTTTGACTCTATTTTTAAAGCAATAGTGATCTACCATACACAAAGCCTAAGACTTCAACTCCTGGATCAGATCAGAGGAGAATGTGTTTAAGTGTAATGTACTAAAAATACAGCAATGTAAATATCATATTAAAACTTTATGTTTGAATATATGCAATCACAATGAATAGAGGAACTTTGAGGGACATATAATCATCAGTAATTCCTACCAACAGATTTAGTTTAAAATTTAATCAAAGTATTCTAAATATGGTTTGCTATATTTGATGCTATTTATAATGGCTTCTGTATGCATTAATTTTCTTTTTAATTGGAAGACTTATGTGGTACTATCTCTTTGAAAGTTGACTGGGAACTATTAATTCTGACTTATCAAAGTTTTACATTCAGTTAATATAAGGTTTCACTCAGCAGTGTTTTCTGGAAACAGCTATTGCTTTCTTTAAGCAAAATTTATATGTATCTTTTCACAGAAGATTTTTTCTAAGACACAGAAAGAGCAAAGGTAACTCAGATGCATATATAACATTGCTTTAACACTAGCTTATTCCTTGGCAAATACATCTAGATTTCTGTGGCCTTTTTACAGAGAATATTGAAAAGATTGAATATTATCACAGAAAAAAATTCCCTAGTAAAACTAAGCTGTGAAAGAAAAATTGTGCAACCTCTTATAAAAAATTAATAAAAACTGGCAGATGTCTAAGACTGATGGCAAAATTCCCTATTAATTTATTATATTTTGTATTAGGAGATTCAGCAGGCCTTGTGTTCAGAGATAACAAGATAAACAATGATAGTTTTTGCTAGGCAGGTAAGCAATCATGCTGAGAAAAAGGAAAAAAATAAACAAAAGAAAATCCACCCTCCAGCATGTTCCTCTTCTGTATTTTGAACTTCTGTGTTGAAGCTGATTGCCTTGAGTATGCCTTAGACATTTTAATTTGATCAAAACCTTTTGACATTTCTTTAACATATTTTCCTGTATTATCCCTGCCGTCTCAGGTATTGCTGATATCCACAACCAAAGTGATCCAGCACAATGGAGCAACACTCAACCAGTTACCCTACCCCATTAGGATGAAGGCTAACTGATATTTTTGTTTGCTTGTTTTTGATATTTTGCTTTCCTCTAGCTAAGTATATATTTATTACAGGGCAATATATACAGAATAGATTTTGATATGAAGAGGCCTCATCTGTCCTTGATCTAATCAAACTGGGAACTCAGACTGACAAAGGTCAAGGTTGCCAACTACTTCCTGTTTCCTTTAAAATGAAAAGAAACATTAAAAGATCCCAAACTTTTAAGCCATCACCATGGGGATTTTAGAAGATGATTGAGGCTGAAACAAAGCTTACCCTTTTGCTTCTGGGTATCAGGAAGGACTTTAATGGTATCACGACATTGATCATTGAATTCAAGGTCACAGTCATGTCAGTGTTAATGAATTCCAAGTATGATTTTAAAAGATATTAGTACACAGAACATTGGAAGCAGAGCATATTATAAATGCTTTTAGACATTATTTATAAGAATCCAGATTAAAGCTTTATGTTGTCCACCTATGATGAATTTAGGCAATTTTTTCTTTTGCGTCATGTGAATCAACATGAAAAAAACAGCAACCTTAATTTCTAGATAGATTTTCTTTATTCATTACTGCTTTAAAGAAATGGTATAAATCTCTTGAAATTAGGGTTGCAAATTTCTGAAGAACTTATTTAATCCTGACTAAGTAAAATATTGATAACACTGTGTTCTAAAATGATTTTCTGTCTTTGCTGATTTTCTCAGTCTGTAGTCAGTTCACATTTTCTTGTGATTTGCACATATTCAAAGTCAGATGAAATTAGGACAGAGCTGTCTCAGTGAAGCCCACAGTGACAGAGATCTCCCCAGCTGCAGGAATTTGCAGTTGTGACTGCCTCTTTTCTCTGTCCACTATAAATATTTCAGTAGGTCACAAAAGAAGCCAGCTACACAAATCACAATTAAAATGTACTGAAGTTAGCTTGCTTTCCACTTGCCTAGCATAAACCAATACTTCTTTAAAATTCATTGCTATGATGTATTACATACATTTTAGCTATTTAAAGAACATAATTTTCAAAAGGCTTTATCAAAGGGATTTTCTTTATATTTCTTTAGTCGTAAATGAACTAGCATTAAAAATTGAAAATGCTGCAAACTTTAGTGAGATTTATATTCCCACTTAGAATCTGTTCATACTTCTAGTATCTGTTTCTACCTGTATTAAAGTCAAAAATTTCTCACATATTGCAGCACAAGTGAGCTATGCTCTTCAAGATCTGGGAATCAGAATGTTACTGGTACTTTAAGAGATGTTCTGTATCAAAAACGGAGGAAGTACTGGCTCTGACACAAGACTGAATTCTCGTGTTTGAAACAATGGTGAGCAGGGACCAAGTCAGGGTGATAGCAGACAATTCCCTGGGCTTCTGGAGATCGTTGCAAAATTTCAGAGTTTCTGACAGTGCCTGTGCAGTCCTAATAGAAGATAACAGTCCAGAAAGAGTAGAGAGAAACAAAAAATATTAGATGTCTCTTCTGAAAATAAACTCTATAGAGGTATTTTCTACTGAGTCCTATCAGATACAGTTTGAGTGATGAAACTTTCCCTGCAACAGCAGTCAGATCAATGCTAACCAAAGCCAAGTGATGACATTGTATTTGCTATCAAATTTAGGTTAGAGTTGGCCAAAAATTAGACATATCATGGTGCTAAAATACTTTAGTTGAAATTAACAATAAACTGTAATTATTCCATGCAATTCTTAGACCCTTTCAACAAATTTCTACTATTTTCTACTATGCTCTGGAAAATGCTTATCAGAAAGTATATTTTTCTACAAGCTTGACAGAGCCAGGCTCTGTCTGATTACTAGACTGGTCCTTTAGAGCTCTGGAACCTTCTGTATCTGTGTATATGCTGTAGAACTATGAGAGGCTAGATAAGCACTTGTATTTGCACTGTCTGTTAATAGACAGCCCAGCATTTCCATGCAATTATTTTAAACTATAAAATCCTACAAAAAAATCATAGAATTATAGAATGGTTTGGGTTGGAATAACCTTTCATGGCCATCTAGTCTAACCCACTGGCTATGGGACACCTTCTAATAGACCAGGTTACTCAGAGACCTATCCAAACTGACTTCAAATACTTCAAATATTAAGGCATTTACAACTTTTCTGGGCAATCTGATCCAGTGTCTTACCACCTTCATAATAAGAAAAATTGTTACTTATGTCCAATCTACCCTCTTGCAGTTTAAAACTATTGCCCTTTTTTCTGATCTTGGTTGAAGGAAGGCTTTGGTAGAAAGTCTCTCTCAATCTTACATTTATACTTTGGATTCTAGCAATAAAGTCTTCCGGGAGCCTTCTATTCTTCAGAAAATAAAAATAAAATAATAAAAAAAAAAGTAGTGTTCTCTGTATCCGCCAGATAGGAACCTAATTAATTGATTTGGAGGACAAAATTAATAGAGTAATTTACCTTCACCACTATCTGATAACTTACTGTAAGGTGCTCAGTTGAGCTGGCAGTGCTCAGAAAGCAAGACAGGAGACTGGATGTAGTCTGCAATTCTTGGAGCATGTCTAAGTCATGGAAATAATAGTCAGTCATCACTGATTATAGAATGCTTTCTTGGAGTATCCCTCTGCCTGTATTTTCCTCTTTTTAAGTGTGATCAATATTTAATAGATCCATATTTTATAAATCTATATTTTGGGCAAAACTTAATAGATTTGACACCTAGATTTGGCATTTATAAAGGATATGTCTGTAAATTAAGCATTTTCAGTATTGTCAGAGGCATAAAATTGCCATACAAGCTCTTCCTTTAGTGAAACATTTCTAAAATAATTTGTGAATCACTTGTAAAAATAGTTTAATGATAAGGAACAGTTCACATTACCATTAGATGGAATAAATTTGACCACTAATAAAACAAACTTTGTTTTGTTCATATGTGGTAAAATTTCTAAACCAGAAAAAGACCTTGAATCCGTGCTGTGCACTAAGAAAATATATGGCAACTCTTATTGAGTTACATTAGTTAACAAATTTCTATGCACCAATAAAATATATTATTTCAAAAAATATTAATTTACCTTCTTTCTTATTCTGTGTTACTAGAATAGTAGATGACAGGTAGTAGATGATAAGCCCTGATATAAGGTAATATTCATATAAGGAACCCAATCTCCTAAACAGGAGGTTTGATAGCTATCCTGTGGCAAAAGGACCCTCCATTACTAGGGTTCTTACAGCAGCATTTTTAGCTGGATTGGGAGAGCACCTCAAATTATTATTTTTAATCAACTGGCTACAATCTTAACTGTGCATATAGTTTTAACTACATAACAGAATGTGTTAAATATCTTAACTGCATGGATAAGACTGTTGTAGATGATGTTCATACAATAGCTTTTGTTGAAGATTTAGTTACTAATGTCTTATCTGTGTACAGTTTGATCACTTCTGCAGCAGAAATCACAGAGAGAAGCTTTTGGGACATTCCACTCACACCAATAATCAACACATTTAAGTGTAGTAATCAGATGTGAAACAGCAAGAGCTGCCTTGAGGAATTTTGAGAATGATCAAAAAATTACCACCTGGATTTCTGTAACAGCAGAATAATTAATTACAAATGTTCCACCTATCACTTAGTTTCAAATGGAACCCAAGTCAAAACCCAAGATATTATTTCAACTATACATGTGACTGATTAATGATTGAAGTGAACTGAGAAGGCATGCAAGCACAAAAACCCTGATGCCTAGCTTCACCCAAATCATAATTAAAGAATGAACTTTATTTTAGGGAGAAATTCTTTACTGTGATGAAGCACTGGAACAGTTTGCCCAGAGATGCTTTGGATGCTCCATCCTTGGAAGTGTTCAGGGCCAGGTTGGATGGGGCAGCCTGGGATATTGGAAAGTGTCCCTGCTCATGGCAAAGGGATTAGAACAAGATGATCTCTACGGCCTCTACCAACCCAAACAATTCTGTCATTCTATGATTGGGTTTGTTTCATCTGGGTTGTTTAAAAATATGTTTCTCTCCTGAGTACTTACCTGTATTTAGTGAAATCTAACTCTTTAGATCCATGGAGATTGGCATTTTTAATGTGCAGGATTCCACCAGCAGGACTGAATTACATGCATTTGATTTGGAAGACTGAATTATTTTCTTAATTCAGCAACTGATCAATACCTGTGATTTTTTAAAAAAAATAGGTTATTCTTAATATAATTTTCTTAATCATGATAAAATTTTGTATTTGTAAACACTTCTTCCAGGGGTATTTTGTAGACTATTTACTACTTTGTAAAATATTTTTATCAAGAGATGACAAGCGCTGTAGACTTTCAAATTAGTATTTCTGCAAGCTCTGAACTATACTGCATTGCTTCTGAAGTATGTATATATGGCTCAATAATATGTTTGAACAGAGGACATGGAAAAAAACTTCAGTGATTTAGAATATCTGCAAAATCAAGATATTGTAGAGAGTTATTTTTTATTTTGAGATTGAAGAAGATTTGTTTCATGTAAATTTAATTAGCTTTCCTATAGCCGTGTACTGTATAACCATCCAGTGTCAGGAAAACCTGCTGCCAAAAAGCAACTGAGAAACACTATCTTTGTTCTTTATTTTCACTGATTTGAGTGGAACTGGAGGAAAAAATGCCAAGAAAAAAAGGTTTAAAGGGAGAGATGAAACTATCACCTGCTTTCTGGTGCTATTTCAAAACTATTCTCTAGCTATCTGTGTTTAAATATTGTGATTCTAAACCTAAATTTGACATATATTGCAGGAAAGTATGAATTCCCTATACCAGTTGCACAAATTCTACTGTGTGTTTTTTGCTATTAGTACAGGTAACTAGGATCCACTTTTTATATAAGTTTCCATATATTACCATAATAGCAGCTTTATGCCTCATAGTTACTTGCTTTGTTTTTCTTTCCCATTTTATAACAGCATGCCTGAAGCCCATCAATATTCAAGTTAGTACTTTAAAATGAAACTATAAATTTCAATTTAGAGAAAATAAGCCCTTATTCAGGCTCATAAGTTTTAAATAACACATTACCATTGGCTACATTAAGTTTGCATTTCTAATGTTATTTTATGCATTTGACAATAGATGTTCCACTCTGCTCAGCAGTGGAGAGCAAATGCATGTGAAATGTAAGTCTGCTTAAAATGTAGGAATTTATTAGAGCTGTCAGTCAGCAGTGACATGAGAATTAAATTATTTCTGAAAATATTTCAGCTGATTTTTTGCACTTTCTATTGTCTTTATCCTCTGAAGTTTGAGTATAAATATCTCTTTTAAAAGGTTTTCTTCCTAGACTGGTTAGTGTTTCCTAAAGTGAAATAAAATGAAAGTGAAAATAGAATACACAAACCTCTTAAGGAAATAGGTAGGTAATTTTTGAAATAAAAAAAAAATAAAAATAGTTCTGGTTTTTTTTTTTCTATTACTCACAGAAGAACTACATTAATTTACTTTTATTTTCATTACTGTTTTTGTTTAATTTAGTACTTTTAGGAAAAAAGGTGATTAATTGGTCTTCCTTTTTAATGCTTTTTTCAAAATGAAAGGTATGTACTGGTGGTCAAGGGGCATCTTTTGCAACTGTCTGAATATAAGCTGCGAAACAAATTAATATAAAATTCCCTCTGCTGTAGGAGTGACAGCAAGGAACTTTTTCTTGCTGTTACTACAAAGCACTACTTTTCCTGGCAGGAGTGATACCCATTCTTTACAGCTTTTCTTGTTTATTGCGTGGGTTGCCAAGTGCACTGATTGATCCGAAGAAAAAATTTCCTTTTCACTTGACTCTTTTTTTTTTATGATCATCTGGTGCTACTGCCTGCATTTCTTAAGCCTATTTTCTTCTACAGAAATTAGAATAAGAAACAATTAGTTTCCTTATGAAATATTACATCTGTGAGCTACTGCAGTCATGCTACCTTGATTCATTTTGGTTGTTAACTTAAGAGCTTTTGCATGTCTAGAATAACAAGTGTCAAGAATGAGCTCACTCTGCACAGTCTCTTAGAACTGAGAACCTGAGTGGATAGCTCCTATGTACTACACCTGTCAAAGGAATCTCAAAACAAGAAAAAAATAAAAAAGGCAAAAAAAGAGGGCTTTTTGCTAATTGGTTAGTTCAAGTGTTTATCCTTGGCTCAGGTGTAAAGACATAGCTAAAAAAAGTAGTATGGATGAGCGGTGACCGAATATGGATGCTTGCATTCATGTAAATATGATTGTACTAAGAAAGAATACATTTCCACAGTACCATTTGTAATTTATTGCTATGTGATGACAGGAAATTCCCATGGTTACTTGGACTGCTACAATGTTTTCACATAAAAAGGTCAAAATTCAGTCATGGCATAAATAGAGGAAGTTTCACAATGTAAATTTAATTTGAATATAACAAAATAAATAAAAGGAGCATACTTCATTCTTGTGATTAATTCTCAGACAGGGATTTATAATGAATATATAAATTTGTCATGCATTTCTCCATTATTAGAATAACTCTGTTTCCAAAAAGGGTATTATGACCAGAAAGTATACATAACTAGCTCTAAAATAACTGGAAATGCCTTGCTTACAATTCTAATTAAAAAATTCGTTAATAAAAAAAGGTTAGAAAATCCTTAGTGCCATCTTTGCGGAGCTACATAGACTCTAAATCTGCATTTGATCTGGCATGATGCAGAAGACAGTAGAATTTCACCTCCCAGTCAGACTTTGCATTCTCAGAGTAGCCTCTTCATAACTCCTGTTTCCTAGGTGTTCCACTGTCCTTAAAAGCCTCTGCATCTGTGTTTCTGGGCAAGGACATGGGAAGTAAATGGGTCTGGCTCTTCAGAAGTGTGGACAAAATCACTCTGGACTCTGTGAAATTGATCTTGAACTTCAACTAGACAAGGCAGTACAGAGATATCTACAAACTCAGGATGAATAAAGGTCTTCAGAGGAGCTATCCCCTTCTTACTGCACATATTATTACAGCAGGGACTGATTCATCCATTCATGGAGCAAGAAGCAAGTTCACAATTAGTATGTCTGAAAGAGGGGTCTAATAGTAAATATCATTCATATGCAGAAATTAACAAATCAGCTGTGCAATCTGAACAATATCCATGGCCAGTGGCTTGAGCACCTGAGTTTTCATGGGTAGACTATCACTCCCCCCCTGAATCAAATGCAGAAGTTAAACAACAGGGTACTGGTGGAACCTGGAAGAAGCAGCAACAGTTTTTAATTAACAGGGGTGAGGTAATGTTTTGTATGACCTACATATGAGTCTTTTACGAAGCTGAGGAAAAGCTGATCTGTTGAAAACTTCATTTTCAGCTTGCCCTGTTTGAATCATTCCACCGTGCTCTCAGCCAAGCCATTTAATAAAAAATTACATTATCCAGATATTGTACTGCAAACCCATCATGTCTGCAAAAGCCTGCCTGGTTGTAAATCAAAACCTTTTTAAGGCAGGGGAAACAAGGATTACTTGCTTCAAGTGATGGAAAAGTAGTGTACACAGGAATCTGATAATGCCAGTAGTAGAGGTCACATCCATTATCCTAATTTCAACCCATTTGAATGAACACAGCCACATCTCCAAGTAAAATCCAATAATAGATGTTACAAAGCAAGCCATCACACCTGAATACTTGAGTTTTAATATTTACTGGAAATAAATCAGGTCAGGAAAACAATCTGAAAACAATGCTGTGAGATTATTACCAGAGAGAGTGCATATCACAGTGTCTAGAGTTTTCCTCTTTTTCTCTGGGTCTTGCAGTGCTTGGCAATAGTGTCTGTTGTAAAAGTGCTGGCAGTATTACTTAGAAACTGCACAGTAGCCATGTGTGCTCCAGACTTTACTGCTATCATGGTTTTATTAGCAGTTATCACAGAATCATAGAATTTGGGAGGGACCTGAAAGACCATTTGGTTCCAAGCCCCTGCCATGGGCAGAGATGTCAGCCTTTGGATCATGTTACCCAGGGCCCCATCTAACCTGGCATTGGAAACTTGCAAGGATTGGGCAAAAATGTTATGTTACAAAACACAGAGGGGCAACAGGGATGTGCTGTAGCAGCAGTTCAGCTCCCAAACACAGACAAGCTTCTCTTCACCTGAGGCATATTTTTCCACATAGGTTTTCCAGTATTGTGTTTCATTAAAAAAATTGTCAGCAAAAAATATAACCAATTTTAGACACATTTGAGTGCCTGTAAGTCCATTGCTCCATAGGTTCCAAAATAAGGACAAGGAAAGCAATATTAATAAGCTGAATTGATAAGGCAGGAGAAAAATCTTATTTTGGAGTTAATCAGGAACAGGCATTCAAGTCATGTCTTACTTTAAAAGCCCATTCTGTTTTATTTTGTTTCAAAAATTGTAAAAAACTTGTGGAAAATGCAGCAAAGCTGATGAAAATTGTGGCTTCAGTTCCTAAAAAATAAATAACATAACTCAAGAGCTACAAATAGTAACACAAAGGCTGCAAAACTGTAACTTTTGTAACTTTTAAAGAAGTATTTTTATGTATTCATCTCAAAATGTGAAATGTAGTAAAATTTTCTTTTATGAATGCAATCTAGAATGCCAATATGAAGACAACAGCTAGATATCTGGTGGTTTTTCTTCCTGTTGGAGAGCCAATGGAATATGGCACAGATATTGCTTCTGAGCCAATGTAGCTGGTCTGGAAGTCTATGTCACAGTGCAACACCATTGATTTTAAAATACCTCACATGCTGATTTTAAAAACACTGTTCTCTACAATCAATACAGTAGAGCTAACATATCTACTAGGTATTTCCAAGCACCCTTTTCTTTGATCAGCTTGTCACTCAAGAAACACAGATTTGTAGACACATCTTTATTCTCCTCCAATCTATTATTTAAAACTGTAATAATGGAGTCACATCAAACCACACTGAATGATATTAAATAATGTCAGCATTACAATAATTGTTTGGGGAAAGGAAGTATTAACACTTTATTAATATCTCTTCCCCACAACCTTTCCTTAAAAACACACCTTCACAAATTAGGAAGCCTAAACAATCTGAATTTCAGTAGCCATCAAATGTGACACTCATCTTTGCCTGCCTTTTCCTGTGTTATATTCACTTGCCCATATTCTCAAGTAACATTTGTCATTTAAGTTGTTCAGAAGATACTTTAGCATGCGAGGACCATGTACCTCATCCTAAATTACTGAAAGTACCTCCGTGATTTAACAGCTGTTAGCAATGACCTCTGAGAACACAAATGGTGGGAAGGATACTGAAGACTGGAACAGTGCAGATGGACTGCTCATCTCTAAAATGGGATAGGAATTCTAAAAGGAGGTACGAGAGAATTACAGATTAGCCAGTTTAATGCCAGTGCTCAGAAAACTACTGGACCAAATATACCATCCAACAAAATATTTGTAACCTGGAAGGTAATGGAAAACTATCAGCCAGCATGGATTTGTCAATAGCAAATTAGTTCCTTCTATTATAGAGTAGTAGGCCCTGTGGACAAAACAGAAGCAGTGGATATATTTTTAAAACAGAAATCTTTTAACATCGTGTGCGTGGCATTTTCCTAAGCCATTTAGAAAGACATGTTTTTAAAAAAATGCTACAGTATCAGCAAAGAAAAGATAAAAAAGATTATGATTCACTGATAAAATCAAACATATCATCTGTTGCTGTCCTGTTCAAGATTTCCTTTTGTGACACAGATGATCGAATGTTCATTAAGTCAGTGGTGAGGATCACAACCACTAAATCTTTAGAGAACAGGAAGACAATGTAAAATTGTCACAAAACACTGGAAAAACTGTCCATGAGAAAGAGAGAATAAATTCATATTAATCAAACAGGGGAGATAGTTATCCACTGTAAAACCAATATGGGCAGAAAACTGCACGTATGAAAATTTTGCAGCAAGACATATATTGGTCTAAATTCAGGATTCTTGCAAAACAAGAAAAGGAAAGAAGAGACCTCTAAGGCACATAAAATCATCCTTCTGCTGTGTCACTTTCAAGGCCTGAGAGGACCAGCTAGAGGTCATATGCAGGAATGAATATGGAATTTAGACTTGGGAAACATTATTAATATAGGAGATTGAAGTTCCTAGTCTTCATCAAGCTGCAGAAGAAAGTGGAGACAATTCTCCTATTTTCTAATAAATGGAAGATTATTGGACTGAGAAACTGATTAATCTCTTTACCTTGACAAAATAAGCAACATAAGAAGTCATAGGTGCAATGGAAAACATTCTTACATTTAGATTGGAATAACTGAGATGCTGGTAGGGTTTTCAAAATATCAAAGACTAGTGGCTAGAGTCTTAAGCTTTAAACATTTTTAAGAACAAGCTAGACAAGTGACATATTTGCCATGACCTATTTGATATCTCAACTACAGTAGGGAAATGATCCCATGAGGTCTCTTCCTCTCATACTCTTTCCTCCTAAGGAGAGACACTGCCAGGAAAAGTGGCAATCCATGCTTTACCTATTCTTTGAACAAATGAAAGATGGGTCTAGCAGGACTTTGCTTATGCTGCAGCAAAAGAAGACATTTTTCTATAAATACCTATGAAGCAAGACTAAATTTATACTATAAAGGAAAAAACATCAAGCAACAGTATTAATTTGGCTTTATTATGTTTTCTATTTCCATTTTGACATGCCTCACTACCTTATTAGCAATGTAAAGATATGAATACAGAAGTGCTCATTTTATCATGACAGCATTCAGTTTTGAAACTAATCTAAAATAAAACCCAGGGTATGCACAGAAAACTCAATTATGAAACAAAAGGCATCCAGTATGAAATTAAGGTAGTACATTCCATGTTTTATGTTCTGGCATTGTAGTTTGTTACAGAGGTTTTTTTGCTGATAAACCTCCAAAATCTCACATAGCCAAGAGCAGCTCTAATGGACTGAATCAAAAATTACTCACTTTCATCTGCTGAAACAAATGGGTTTAATATACAGTTGTTTGCTGTCAAATATACTAAAAAACTTGTGCCAAACAAAATTATAGGCTGCTTTTCTTGTTTGCCTGGTATATTTGGTAGGTGGGAAAATGGGAAAAGGAGGAAAGACAGTGGGTGGAATTTTCTGTGCACTTGCCAACATCAGACTAGATAGCATTAAGAAGATGTAACATACACAATATGCGTGCAATGTGTCTGAGTTAGACAGGCATAAAGTTTTTTCCTTCCATTTTTTAATGTTTGACCATGTGTAACTAAGAAGTTCTAACCTGTTGGGCATTGCAAGATAGTATGCAAATAGGCCAGCAATTGACAAAGGACTACAGTAATTCACTTTTCTGTTAATCAGGGTGTGATTATCATTTGATTCTTTTGAACTCTATCCAGCTTGCTATTCTGTCTCTACTTCGAGCAGGTGTTTTGTTGTTGCCAGACCATGAACACAGCCCTGTGCCTGAGTCTTTCAAGTGTGCTAGCTGTGCAGATGAATTTTGCCTGCAAACTTTCCTCAGGCAATGAACTGACTAGTGCAACATGTTCACAGCAATGTTAATCTAGCTCAGGGACATGCAGTACCTATGAAAGACTATTTTTAACCTAATTTTTAATTGATATATTTTGTCCACTGCAAGTTTTTCGTCTCTCTTTCTCTTTTTTTTTTTTTCTCCACCCTTTCTCTCTGTGTCTTTATATCTATCTACTTTTTCTTTCTTTTTTTTTTTTTGAGACAGAAAATGGATTGAAGTGAAATGAAACTGCACTAGCTGGCAGACACAAAGCAGAAACAAGGATGAAGTTAAATAAAATATGAGAGGGTGGATGCTCAGCAAAGAATTCGCCTTTGATTTAAAGATTAGATAAATTGGAAAAGTAATAATCAGGAAATTGAAAAGTGGGGACTATTATGCATTAGTATTGTGACTAGCATAACAAATCTTGTTTATTTATTTATACTTTCAGGATGGTGCAATATTTTATATTATACAATAGCTTAAAATGTCTTCTGGAAAGGGGTCACAATGATACATTTTAACTCCCCGATCCTAGCAAGAAATATTTGTGAAGTAATAGGATTCAATGATATTCAACTGAAACTGGTTTGAATATCAGAATCTTTCATACTTGTTCACAACACAACATGTATTAAATATAACTTGTTTTAAATAATTTGATTGGTCCATTGCTATGCTATATATTTGCCTTGGATTTTTTTTTGCATCAAGTATAGTTGTTGATCTTTAACTGAATTATTTTAGTTAAGTCATAATTTCGTCTTTCGCATTATATGATTTATTATAAATTATAGAATGATATCTGTGCCATTCAGTTATAGCATATCTGTACAGATAACTCTCATTTATCTGTCAAATAAAGGAAATTCTGTCAGCATCCATCACTGTTCATACAAATATTTGTCATCAACTGAAATAGATTTACAAGAGATTTTCAATTTAAAAATTTCACTATATTTTATGAATTGCTTTTCGATTCTAGTATAATTCTAGATGAAGTGAACTATTCATAGAGGTAATAATCACCATAGAAATAAATTCACAGTCGCAAGATTGACACTCCAAATCAGGGAACTTAACTGCTGTTTAGTTATTGGGGCAAACGTACTTGGAATTTATTCTTGCAGCAATGGGTTTCAGGAATCAGCACTGGTTGAAGACAACCATATTTCCATTTTCTCTTCCCTGGTGGCACAATGATACTGCACAAAGTGGTAGAAACTAGATCAAAACCCCTAAGTGTTCAAAATAATAATCCTTTTTGTATGTGTGGTTGGGTTTTGTGTTGTTTTGTTGGGGTTTTTTTCCCATTTTCTTTATATTTCTTTTTACATAGATCAGCTCACTAATCCACTGCACAGTGGAATCATGTCTCGAATGCAGGAGCACACAAATAAGCCTCCTCATCCCACTCAAGTGCTGCAGCCTTGGTTTATGTTGGAGCTGTGCCATAATACACTGTTTTATGATACAGCTAATCTGATCTGACAGCTAACTGCCACCAGACAGAGCAATCTTCCCTCTTCCCTGCCTTTCCTGCTGGCCCTGGCTATGTGTGACTGCCTACTCTCGTGTCCTGGCAGTGGTACACTTCCAGCTCCCCAGAGGGATGGCTCAGTGGAGTAAACTGACAGAAAAATATTCCATTCTTTCTACTTGGCATCTTGTCTGGCCCCCAGACTGGTTCCAAGGAGGGCTGGGTGAACACCAGTTTCTCCTGGGCCAGGCAGAAGAGAGCAGCAGAGGACACCTGAGACACAGCCCGTGGTCACACGGACCAGCCTCTGGTCAGCAGCACACGCCAGGATCCCTCTTCTGTACCCACATCTTGTCAGGAATCAGCACAGCACAGTCAGCAGTGCCACTGCTGACCCCCAGGTACCTGTCTCAAAGTATTTGCAGAGTTATTTAAAATTAAAAAAGCCTCATAGAAAAATGTTGAAGAACACCAGAGTAATGAACTGTTGAGAGCAGAGCAGTCCCAGCAGGAACTTAAGGCTATGGTATGCTATAAGCAAGGAATTTTTGTATTTGGTATAATCCTAGATGTTGTAAGTGCTCATTATTGGTTTTGTCAAGACTCTGAAACAAAATGGGTTATTTGAAATGGTTTAGAGTGACACAAATAATGACAAAAAAAAAAGGCAAATCTCATTTTAAGTCTATGAGGAACTTTTCACAGAAGAGAAATTTCTTATTTCCACTGAGTATTGGTCTCCTATGGACTGAGCCCTGGATTCATCTACCTCAGCAAGGATTTACTCACTGAGTTTTCACTCCATGGAGTTTTCCAAGGGATAGGTAAAGTGAAATAAACCAGATCACAATATAGAAAAATTTCTCATGATATGTGTGTTTGCTTTCTCCAGTATTGTCTCTGTTTCTCTTTTGTGAAAAAGCAAAATGTTAAGCAAATACTCTGAGGTAAAATTATATAAAAAGTGTTTTGAGTAAAAATGCATTACTAAAACCCACTCTTTCAGCCATTCCATAGGGTTCTGCCTTGCCCTGCGTTGCCTTGTACTTTGTGCATTTCTGCGCCTTCCAAGGTTCCTTGATCAGCACTGAGGACTCCTAAACTAGAGCTCACAATAGGTTTATTTATGGTCACCTAGTGATTTCGTTGGAGTCAGACACTATCCCAGTTTGAGGAGTAGTATACTTTTATTCAGAAGAAGTTTTTAGTGAAACTGGAGTAAGAATTTCTATAAACTAATGTCTAAACTTCAATTTGAGAGGTAATCATTGTAGAAGTTAGTAATGGAACTTTTACAGGTGTTTTTAATTTTTCCTCGGTGATACTATTAAGTTATCCACTGTGATCTGAGTAACAGAAAAATTGGTTTAAATGCAGTGTCAGAAAAGCAAGGGTTTTCCAGGGCAATGATAAGAATTTGCAAGTTGAGGTGATCTACTAGTTATCTTAATCCAAAAGATGTAAGAGATGAAGGAAGCTGAGTTGTTACTAATATTTAAACGGACAATAAATATATATAACTATTCATGTAAACAAAGAACAAAGAGTTACTGAGAAATGCAGTTAGCTAAATGGATGTTAGTAATGTTAGCTGGAAAGGTTTTCATCATAATAAATTTCTCAAATTTAATTGTATAAGTCTCACTGTTTTCACTTCTATAAACAGGATCATTAGGAAGCACTGAAGAATAACAATAAGACTGATAACAAAAATGACAACAATAGTATCATAAAAATATATCTCATTGTCATAAATGGATTTCTGAAATGGGTATTGGAAAATTCTGAAGGTTATTTTCATTATCATACATTGTTACCATGCTAAATCTGACTTTTTTCTGTTCTACAGTCAAGACAAGAAAAAAAAAATAAAGTAGAGATAAGGGTAAGGATACTTCTATGTAATGCAGTCTGGATTGACCTTGCTTGAGCAGGGAGGCTGGACCAGACAACACTTCCAACTTCACCCTTTCTTTGATTCAGGAAGAAAAAGAAATAGGGAAAACAAACAGAAAAAATCACAAGAAAAAAATAGGGAAAGTAAAGAGAAAAAGGGCCCACCCTCACCAAAGAGTTGGAAATCAGTATCATATTAAAGAATACCTGGTTCTGCATACAAATAGATGTACATTTTCAGAAGTGCAGGGCTCTCAGGATTATACATTGTACGGTTACTCATGAAAAGCTCTGTATCTAAAACTTTAGGATGTGGATTACAGTTTATTCATGTTTATTATGGACATCAGCTTTGTATGTTAAATTTTATTTTAAAAAGCTTAAATATAGTATTTTACCCCATATAGTGACATGTATAAATATGAATATATATGCA
This sequence comes from Melospiza melodia melodia, assembly GCF_035770615.1. Classification (NCBI taxonomy): domain Eukaryota; kingdom Metazoa; phylum Chordata; class Aves; order Passeriformes; family Passerellidae; genus Melospiza; species Melospiza melodia. The sequence goes on along the minus strand of NC_086194.1, from coordinate 111,123,688 downwards.
TATTTATTGATTTTTACCATATATGCAGCGTGGAAGTTATTAATTACCAAGTTTTAATGCAGCAAAACTGCATGAGAATGACCATGTTCTCCACAATACATTTTGCATGGTTTTTAATATTTAGCACATCTGGGGTCAGAAGAGTGGGCAGGAACTTGAAATCTCTGTGCATTTGTATCTTGAACCTAATAATTTTAAATAATTTTAAATTATTTAATAATTATTGTATTTACATACATAACGATATTGATAAAAGTAATTTACTTGACAAAAATTTAGAAACACCACTTTATTATTGTTCAGCTGTACTTAGCAAGAAATCATATTTTTCTAAACAAAAGCTGAAGTGCATGATGGGAAAACAAATATTAGCATATCTAGACTTAACACGGCTTGTAGACTCCCTGGTGAGTAGTGCTTCTACAGCCAAGGATTATTCACACCATATACAATTACGTTTTCCTTTAAGACTGAATCTTTTATGCTGCAGATAAAAATGAGAAGCTACACAAAGTCTTCTAAAGAAATATTCATGTATCTTCAATAAAGAAAAGAATGTAGTTCATCTCTTGCAGGCCAGCCAAACTTAGGGAGTTTTATTTTATCTAGGAGTGTCTAAGAACAGAATTTGGTATACAGTTTGACCTCTCTGATTGTATTTTGAGGTTGTTATTGTAATTTGCTGTCAGCTCTTTAATTAATCTTGCCGGGTCTGTAATATCATTGGGGCAGAAATAATTGCTTACATATAAAAGGACCTGTTAAGACAGCCACATGGGAAACAGTGAAGTGGTGAAAGAGTGCACTTCTAAGATTTCCTTATTGACTGTTTAGTAATAAATCGTATGTTTTAATTGCTCTGTCAGAAGAATCCTTCAATGAGGGAAAGGTGACTGGAGCTGAATATGGGAACACCACAGGACAGCTGTTTGGTCTGGCAAAGGGCTCTGTGCACTTGTACTATATATCCAGAGCGACCTTTCAGATTCCATGTACATAGTAACAATTAAAAGTACACAATGACTTGACAATGTTCACTGTGACAGACTGCAGGTTGGCTGCTTCCCATAACAGCCTCCCAGGCAGAGAGGAACAAAGAGCCCGGGCCCATCTGTACGCGGCTCTGAATGCCTCATGTTCCAGAGAGTGCGCTTTGTTTCTCCAAACGCCCCAGGAAGCTCTTCAACAAACAAAACTCAGAGGTCCAGAGGAGCCCAGTCAGGACATTAATATGATAATGAATTCCGGATTACCCTGACAGACGTGACAAAGAAATGGATCCTTTTGATAATAAGTTATCGGGTTGATTAGGCGGAATTTGTCTGACTCCACGAGTGTTGTGGGTATTTCAACAAAGTCAACAAACCCGTGTATGACATCACTTCAGCCACCCTCCATCCTTGTTGCTTTTCAGCAAGGCTGACCCATGCTGCTAATTTAAGGGCTCTTCACTTGCAGTGTAAATGCTGACACCTGTCTGAAAAGGTATCATAAACCATAAAACATCAGCATCTTTGCTAGTGCAGGAAACAAAGGAAAATGGCTGCTCATCACAGGTAGTTCTGAAGAAAAATTACTATTAACTCAGAGGTATGACTTTGCTTTCCAGCTGATGTTCCTAGGCTGAATTACTTCAGTAGACTTTGTAAGATTCATTTCCAGTCACCTCACCAAATATGCAAAATGATTCCTCTTCTGGCCCACCAGAATAAATCTGATTCAGCAGAGGCTGTCGTAGCATTTGGAAAGGAACTTTCTGTTTTTTCTTACTATTGATTTCTGTGGTAATTATTATGTCTTCTTGGCTGGATTCTCCAAAAGGCTCTCAGATAAACTTCTGTTATTTCACGAAATCTCAGCAGGAAAGAGCATCAACTGGCTGCAGATACAGTAGATGACTAAGGTCACACAAAGTACCAAAGTCGGGTGGCACCAGCCATCTGTAGTTAACAGCTATTATATAAACATAAAGGAATGTGCCCTGTGTTCTGAGTGATGGAAAAAAACTGGTCATTAGCCACTCGGGAATGTCCGATTCCCCCACAGCTTTCCAGCTGCGATCCAAGTGTGTTTAAATAAAAACTTAGCACACTTAACAAGAAGTTTGATAGAGTGTTAACAATCCTCAACTTCACATTGAGCTGTTAACCAACAAAGTAGTCATTAAAGGCTGGTAATGACTGCGTTTCTTGAGATTATTGCTTAATTATAAACTTGATCAAGTGGGTCCTGCCTTCTGACTTGGGGGACATTTTCCATTGCAGAGTTTTAACTACAAACATTTCTTACTATACCACCTCATTTATAAAACCTTGAATTTAAACTACAGTGAGAATACTGCCTTTAAAAACAGTTATTTGTACGCCTCACAATTATGTTCAAACCATAACTGATCTTGGATTCACCTCAGACAGTGGACTAGCAAAACTCAACTGCTGTTCACAAATGATTTCTGAGGGAATAGGGCTTTCTTGTAGAGTAAAATAAGAATTTCTGAAAAAGAATTCTGCATTCTGATTGGAAGAAGTCTAGAGTGTAGCACTTCTTTTCAAAAGAAAATCCATGAAAGTGAAAAACTGCAATGGATGTTTTATCTTTTGTTCTTTCAGAAAGGACTGCATGCTGGTTTTAGTGTACAAGAAATTATTTTTGCAGGTATGACCTTGAAAGTTCCCTAGTTATTGCTAGATGCTTTGCCTTAACATTTAATATTAATTTCCCCAAATCTGTAGATACCATGGCCTTATGTATACAAATGATTATAAAATGTATTCAGGAAAGTTTTCTCCTCTGCACTGATATCAGAGCATCTAAATATATACTATCCAAATGCACGAGAAAAGATAAGGGGTGAAAAGTTTCATGGAGTCACATACTTCATATCCCAGCACATGAGAAGGGCATGCACAGACATAAAGGGTACAGGAAAAAAGGCAGTCCTATTTTTCTTTTTTTCATTGGTTTCATGTGTATTTCAGGTCACTATATACCACTAATGTATATAAGATATCCTACAAAAATCATTAAATAGCTGGGGTTTGAATGTGTGAGTATACTGAATTTATTCCTTTTTCCATAAGAAAAAAAAAAAGGATTAATATATTTAACATTAATTTAAACTTCCTATAACTCCTTGGCACTTTAAGGCCACTTAGTATTTTCAAGCAGGGAGGCAATCAGTAGAAAAAAAAATTCATCCTTTAAACTGAATCTTGTTCTGTAATTCACAAAATACTGACTCTTCTAATGCTAAGTAGCTAAGTAAACTAATGCATCTTTCGTCTTTTTCAGACTGTTCTTTTAGGTATTAAACAACGAGGAAATCAAACAAAATTCCATCTTTAGAAGCTATTAGATCAAACATTCTTTGAAAAGAATAACATATAGAATATATTTATTTGTACAAACTTTTAACTGAAAGTCTCCCTGATAGATAGATAGTTTCACAAGTAATTTGTCTGCAAAATGGCATTTAAGTATTTTTAGAAGTGTTTAGAAGATGGTTAAAATAATGAATTTTGAGTTATTGTATTAATTATCTCATCAGTGACAACTGTAAAGAAGAGTTGCATCTTTTAACAGAAAAAATTATATAGCTGAAAAAAGATGGAGAAGACTTGGAGCACACAAGTACATTTAGGTTTTGCATTTTGTTTCCAATTATTGCCAGTATATGAAAGAAGGAGCTGTTTGTTGGAAATCTGAAATGGAAAGGAGACAAATATCTTTGCATGTGTAAATCCTCTTCTTCATTCAAAAACTGAGGCTTGTGTCCACAGTGGCTTGCTGGCTCAGTTCATCAGAAAGCCTGCAGCAATTCCCTGAGCCCTCATTTGTAGACATCACTTTGGCAATGGAACAATGCAGCAAATTCTCATTCGAGGGATTATGATACTATATATAAAGGAAACATAAAAAGATTTACATATATTCCATGTAATTTCCCCCATTATATATTAAGCATGGAGCAGAATTTTGAGTCTTTTAATTGGTGTGTCACTATTTTTTTTAAATGGTAATGTAAAAGAACTGATTTTTTTTTTTAATGGGAATTTATATCCTAGTATTTTATTTTAAATAATAATATGCATCTCGTATATCACACTCAATAACTATCCCAGAATCTGCTGGCTGGGGAAAAGGATAGAATTCAAGCTATTCTCGCTGCATCATTTGAGTAGTGCCTATACTTTTCCAAACCAACCTCCTGGTTTGCATGAACACTGTGAATGGCCTAGAGAAGGATCACAGTCATTGTTGCCTGGCATTCTGTCCTCATGAGCAAGAGGGAACAGTGGGAATGAAACCTTACCTTTGCCAGCTGTGGACCAGGCATGAGTGAAGAACTACTGTGCACCAATAGGTTTGCAACACTTACATTCCTACACCTTTCCAGGCATTTAAAGACAGAAAACAGGGAACTGTACCCCTGAGAAAGGTCTATAATATCATGGATTCTCACCCACAAACATCTGTGCCTCATCAGACAATGTGCTAGTACTGCTCTGCTCTAGATGAGAAGTGAACACGTGATCACAGAGCACTGTTCATGATGGGAAGTACCAAATCCAGCAATGGTCCTGACAGGAAGAAGCTGTGTGAGACACACATGCAAACCACCACATTTGAGACCAAAATTTATTTATTCCAAATCAACCCCTATTTAAATCACACAGCTGCCCTATAACTGATTTTGGGAGCCACAGATTTCTGCTTGCACTATTGTTGGGTGATACTTTACCAAGCAGTGTCTTCATTTCTGGGTATCCACTCTGTGCTAGCTTTGCATTCATTGAGGCATCATTAAACTTCAGGACACCTCAGCTGAAAATTTCCCCCAAACATTTTGACTTTAAATGAAAAAATCTTCCATTTGCTCAACAAACTTTGGGATCAGACTCCTCATGGGAAACATGGAAAGAACTGGAAAGGAAATGAGCCTAAAAACTTATTACTGCCACCAGTAATGTGGGAGAAAAAAAATGCCAGAGTGCAGCTGAATGACAAAAGAGGAAATGTTGGCCACCATATTTGCTAGGATTCCAAAAAGACATTAATTTAAATGAAGTTCAATCACATGGCACATAAATAACTCTCTCTGAGAAGATCTGGGCTCCTTTGCAAAGCTTCCTGCTGGCACAAGCGCTGTACGTGAAGCACAAGCCTCACGAGCATGATGACCCAATGATGTACTGCTACAGAGACTCCTGTGGTTCCAGAGCCCCCTGGAGAGGAACAACATACAGCAGAGATCTGGGACGCCACAGTGAAGCATGAGATAGAGTCTGTAGTACCAGATATGACACTAAAAATTGGGCAGCAGCTCAGAGCCTGATCCCTTGGTGAGAACACACTGGTTTTCCCTTTATGGCAGAGGACCCATGGATATGGATATATACTTTTGTCAGTCAGAATGAGGGAGCCAGTTTTCTAGGCTGCTTCTTCAGACACATTTGAAGGAAACAGGCCCCTGGGAAGCTGACTAGTCCCACCCAAATGGGACAACCACATTGGGATGTGATTGACTATCGTTTTTCCATATGTTGTGCCATTAAGTATGAATATACAAATCAACCAAACTCCACTGGAAAACTGATTTTCAGGCCACAAAAGGAAGATGACATGAATCACCATTTGTGCAAAGGCACAAAAATACTTATAGGACTCCTCAGAAGAAAAAGTATTCTGAATAACGAGACCTTTTTCTTAAACTTTTGACTCAGATTAAAAAATCCAAAAAGGTATCAGCATGTTTACAGGAAGGGCATGATGGAGTTGTTCAACCTTGATAGGGTCCTTATGAACCAGAAAGTCATTTATATATGCATTTTCTAGAAAATCTGCTAATATGGAGGTTTTTTTTTTTTTTATTTTGCTTTGTCCTGGTACAGACAATTTGCCATTCAAGAATATTGGTTTTGTCTCCTTAAATTCACACTGCCAGAAGTCCTGGAGAAGTAATCAAAAAACTGTGTTCTCATTTAAATGTTATGTTTGACATTACATCCAGCAGCACATGCTATGTAAATTAAATAAACCCATTTCAACAGTAATAAAATAGGCAAAAATAATAAAAAATCATATTAGCTGTACATTGCATGAGATTTTTTATAAATTTTATAATAATTCTCCATTCCATTTCTGCATGTTTTTATATCCTCCAATAATATAATTAGTACTTAATTTGGGTCCACTTCACACAGACAGATCTTTAATTTTGTCTGTTTTCTAACTTTGTCCAAATATGTTCATTCCCTATTTCACCACATTCAAAGACAAACAATGAAAAATTTTAATCCTGCCTAATTCATCATAAAAAAAAAGAAAGGAAAAAAAATAGAAGGTAAGCCTGTATGTACTGCATGACACAAATCTTTGTATTTTTAACTTTATCATTTTGTCCTATTAACAATAAATGCCATGTTTCCTAAGATGCTCAAATGAAGAGATTAAGGAGCACAGAAAGGACAGGAATAGTATTGTTTGTTACCTGTGCATTCAGATCTTTGTAAAAGCAGCTCCCAAAGTTACTGCTTCTCTCTGCACCATAATGATATTGTACAGTGCCTTTTGGCTCTAGCACAATGTGTTATGCATCAGTGTTTAAGAGCATATTGTGCACCATTATTGCCCTCTCTCTAGAGGACTACAAACTGCATTAGTTTGAATTACCAAATCAAAACTTTATGTGCAGCAGTTCCCCCACAAGGGCTTTAGCATTTTTATGTCATAATCCCTCTATTATCCCCCTCCTCACATGCTTTATAACCATTAAGTTATTGAAAAATTCTCAACAGATGTCATCTTAAGATGAATGTTGCTGTGCCGACTGGTATCAAGGCTGGAATCTGGATATTGCTCAACTTTACTAAAAATGTCAGGGAGAGAATAGTCAGCTGTAAAAATACAAGATATGCCAGCAATGGTTGTTTTCATGTCAACTGCAACATGACTTGTAGTGTTCGCAATTTTAGCTTCTAGAAGATGCAGTTTTCATTTGATGGGTTGGCAGTAATGGCTTGAGATATGTGGCAAGAAAAAGGAAAATAATTCAAGGGCTTTTTTTCCCCTCTACTTTTATGATAAAAGCAGATTTGTGCATTAATCTGATTTAAGTCTCAAGACTTACCTTTTAGTATATGTTGTTCCTATTGAGAATTTTGTTGAAATACAGAAACTTTTTGCATAGGTGTAATAATTATAACAGGTAATTATGCATTCTCTTTGCCTCTGAAGCACCGAAATACCAAACATTATTGCTATGATGGTAATGATAAAGATTTTGTATTTTCCCTCTCATTCTATTGGGACACTTGTAATTTTAACACCATAAAGACATAGAAATATATTGTGACATAATTTAGAACCATCTTAAATTTGAAACAAAGAAAGCAAAAGACATTTACCTTCCAAAGTGGTGAAAATATAGTATTTAAATAATAGGAGATATATATGGCAGAGATACCTGTCAAAATGAGATTAAAGAACAGAACCATGGCCCACATTAGTAAGAGCCTTAAAAAATAGTGGCATTTGATAGTAAATCAGCTTTTTAAGAAGCAGTTACTGTACAAAAGAGAGGAATAGCATAATAAACTCAATTCATCTGAATAGCAATATAGCTGTTGAGTTCTTATATTCAGAGATGATGTGACAAACCTGAGAGATTTTTAAAGAGAAAATTACAATAATCAACTCCCATGATGAAACAGGTATATTTTTTGTAAGGCTGGCAAGGAATATATAAGAGATATATAGTCTGTGAGGACTGAAGCAGAAATAAATCTATTGGTATTGCATCTGAGATATGAAGAGTTTTAGTCAAAAATGAGGTTTGAGATTCTTAATGTGAATATTCTACATCTTACTTTTACAGAAAGAAAATTCAGCTTCCTATTTTCCTCTAGTGCTCCCCTAAAGGCCCAGAACTGGTTAATGGAAAGTTTCCCCATAGTGTCTATGACAGAGGCTGTTACTACTTCTTTGCTTCACAGCTGAATCTCCTATTCTAGCTGTTTAGACCCCTATAATTAGGGGAAGATTGGTTTCTGGACAGCTTTGCAGCTATCCACTTTCCATTTTGCATCCTGAAGGCTCCTCCCCTCTATGGAAGCTCATAGCTTCCAGTGGTGCAAAGATATAAAGAGGAGATGGGATTCACCAAAGAAAACTCTTTTAGCTCATATTAGCTGTCATAGAGAAGAGGCTGCTGAAGTCAATCTTGTCTGTAAGCAATAAAAGGAGGAAATGCCAAAACAGGGCTGTCGAAGGCAACATCTGACTCCTCACTGTAAAAAATGGAGTTAAGAAAGATGATGCACTCAAACTGCCAGATATTCAAAACTCCCAGAAACTCTCAATTCTGACTGTTTTAGTAGGAGACACTTTTGAATGTCCAGCCATCTTTAGGAGAATATTGAATGCTGAATTTTGGAAATAAAAGGGGCTGAACTTCAGTTTTCAACATTTATTTAATGACAGAAAACTCATTTCATATTTAAGTCTTTATATTTGCTCTGTGTTCTGTATTATTTTTATTTGTCTCTCTTTTAAAAAAATAGTCTAATTCATCTCATTATACAGTGTATGCTGCTTTTGTTCTCTACCGTGATTTTAAACCTTATGCCATATGAACATTTCCTGTCCTTTTGAATATGATACTCTCTACTTGAATTTTACTCAGAGTTTATAAACTGAGCTGGTTAATGTATTCATTTATATGCTGTGATAGTCGTCCAGCTCAAAGCTTTAATATTTCATTTCAGTGCTGGTATCTGATCTCACGAAATATATTTCTGTATATTTTGCAAGAATCTTCTTCAGTTTTCCCAACATTTATTTTCATATGGTTCTTTAGTGAAGGTTTGGATTTGTTCTGCTCTTTTATTGCATGTTCTTACCTCTATATTTGACTGGTATGCCTTGATATATAATATGCCACTAACCTGGATAATCTCTATTACTTTAATTTCTAAAATCCCAGGTTGAGCTGCACTGAGGAAAATAATTGTAAAGTCGTTTGAGCTACCCCAGTGCTCTATGAGACTTTGCACAAAGGTTATACACAAAAAAGTGTTGTTAATAAGCTAGAACCTCCCTAACTTATAGCAAATTCGAGTATCTTTCCTAAATCTCCAACACTTCTCTCTGTGACACCAGGATAATGTGCATTTGCTGATAAATGACTTATTTACTTCCAATTTTACCTGCACTTTATTAGGAGCTGGCCTATCTTTGTGAGAAACAAAATTCTTCAAGCAGTTTTCCATCTTCTTCTTTAGCTGTAATAACAGAAGCTAAATAACATTTAACAAATTGCCACTTCCTTATGCCCTGTCTTCAATCCCCTATCATTGTTTTTAATGGGACAATTTAACCTTTGAACTTATGTCTCTATTACAGATATAGTTGAAGAGCTTTTAATTGAAATATTCCATACAGCTTGACATCCAATATTATTTCTTTGCTCCTCTAATTATCCTTTTAACTTTCGTCTGCTTATTTGTATAAACTCTCTTCAGTCTGTCTTTCTACCAGACTGTTTATATATTTTTCAAAAGCCTTTCAATTATTTGCTCATTCTACTCTTTACATACTACATAACAACATTTGACCTCTGTAACCCTCCTCCTTGTTTAGATTTAGCCAAAATGAATTTCAGTTGCAAGGGCTGCAGCCATTTCTTAAATTGTTTCCCACTGCTCATCCATAGTGCTCATCTCTACATTGGAGAACAACCAAGCAAAATCTCTTTGGAAATGTTATACAATATCAGACTTTCTAATAGTAAAAACAATGTCTCAATCCAGAAACATCTGAAACATGCTGGCTTATTTCAGTACAGGTATGAAAAACAAAATCTAGGGGGAAGTTTGCCAGATCTTAATGGAGAGAGGACTACTGCTTTCAGGCTGTTTGGGTGCACAGCATTTATAATATACAAAGCAAAATTAGGCAGAATTCACGTCAAGTCTAAGGCATACCAACTTGAGCAAGTCATGACACTATTCCTATCCTATAACTTGGAGTTTCTAGTCTTCCCCCTTCTCTGATGGACAATCCTTCTTGCCCTAACATGCCTAATCACAGAACAAAAAGAAGCTTCGGCTCTCAAATCTAAGCTGTGGGCATAGTGATTGACATTGGCTGGTAGAAGGATGATTCAAGCCAATCTGCTATTTAAGGTAGTCTAGGTAGTCTTGATTTCCATAAAACTTATAGAAACCTTTTTCTTTTGAATATTCCTATTTGATATTTCTTTCCAGTCTCTCAATTTTTTTTTTTTGTTTTCTCTTGAAAGTAATATTTTCTATGGCTGAGAAGGGATATGATGCACAATGGAGTTTATGGGTCACCCGAGACACTTACATTGTTTCCTTAGAGAGTAGTTTTTTGACTCACTTTCTCATCAGCTGGCAAAGCAAAACTTCTGGACTTTATTGTTTTCCACCTTGCAAGTGCCTCAGAGAATAATTCTTGAAAGCCACTACCTTTCCTGGGCTTATCTGGTAAAGATATTTAAGATATCTGGAGGATGGTTTCCTGGAAACTTCAGCCTGTGACAGGCAGCTATAATCTTCTCCAGAAGAATATTATCCATCCAAACCTGAATAATTGCCAAGACTTTCCATGCTATATAAAAATTTTAGCAATATTTTACAAATTTTCTGTGAAATTTTCTGTGAATTTCTTTCCCTGACATTATGGCACAGTGTCTTCCCACACAGGCAGTTCAGTATCCAGTTGTGCACTATGACTTCACACTATCCTCTTTGGGTTTTGCATATCCATTTTACACTCAGTAACTATGAAATTGAAACCCCTTCAATATCACATATTCTGTCCTTACTACAGTCCCCTCTTTTCTATATACAATCTTCCTCAACAATGTCACTTAAAAGCAGACACTAATGCAATTGGAAAAATGGCAGAATATTAATTCAAAATTTGAAAATGTTGATCTGTATATGAGGAGTTTCATATGAGTGATGAGTCTGTTGCCTTGAAACATTTTCCAAATAAGAGTAAGACCACTGAGTTGAGCTTTTATCTTCTCATGCATTGCGTCTCCTTAAAAATAAGGGAATATGTCATCTGACCAAACACAAAAGATGAAAGAAATTACTAAAATGAGGAATTATTTCAGAAGTGTATATAAAAAATCCTTGGTTGCAGAATTTTACTGAGGCTTTCTATAAAAATAAAGAAGGGTTTTGGCTTGTATGTAGATAATGTCACAGAACTGCAACTACATGGGCAGACCTAAGTGAAACCACTGGGCATTACAACTTTTCCAGACCAGGAGCACAGGTACAGTTGAGTATTAAGGTTCAAAAAAACCATTTCACTTTTCTGTAAAGTTGAATATAAAGGTCCTGCAATGGTTTCTTTTTTTACCTTTTTTTCTTTTTTTTCTTTGATGTACTGAGCGTTCACCAAAACAGATTTGCAAATACATTAAAAGAGAAATCCCTTGGAACTGCATTGGAAATCCTTCCCAAGTTTTAAAGATTTCCACAACAATGAACACACTTTTAAGGTCTTATAGTACTCTTAATATATAACAGCACTGTGTAGTTGAGACAGAAAGTGCAGTATTCCTCGGCATTCAGTATATGATGATCAAGAGGAAGGCTTTCAAACACACTTGCAAAGAAATAGAGCACTCACTCATGACTATTGCATGGAATGTTTAACAGACAAAAAATCAAATATTTTTATTTTTCATAATGAAGAACAGTGAGTTTTATCACTGAGAGCATCTGAACAGCTGTGTCAGATCAGACCAAAAGCCTGTCTGGTCCGGTATCCTGTCTCTGACAGTAGGCAAAAGCAGATGCCTGGAAAAGAGTGGAAGAAGATGACAAGTATATTGTGAAATTCCCCTGAACCCAGCAGTTGCACATTTAGGAAACTTTTAGAGGTAGGTGTGTTATCTCCATTCCTTACAGACTCCAGTGACATCTTTTATATTTCTTCCAATGTTTTTTAGAATCCATGCAAGTAGTTATGTCCCATTGCCTTTCAGACTGGCTATTACTACCCCTAATATTCCATGTTGTTCCGAAATTTGGACCTGTCACCTTGTGGTTTTATTTGATTGCAGATAGTTCTGTAGTGGAAGGGAATGCAGTCTGTACACTGCACCATTTCTAGACTTATGGATGCCGTCAAACCTCCCTTATTTCTGTCAGTCTCAAACCATGCTAGTTTATTTAATATTTCCTCACTTGGAAGCTAGTTTTGAACATATTCCTGATTTTCCATTGTATCTCCATCAGTATATAAGAGAGTAAAATGTACATAACATTCAAATGCAGGTGTGCAGGTGAGTCATATAATCAAATAATACTATTTTCTGTCTTCTATTCTTTACCTATTAAGCCTTAACATTTGGGGTTTTTTCCTTTTAGTGAACACTGAAAGGATCATTGTGGGAAGATATTTATTTTAATCTATGAGCTCATTCCTGCTGTTAACAGTCATCTTAGAACGCATCATTACAGAACCTGTCATAAAATTACATTTGTTTTTCCATATGCACATCACATTTATTTGGATAAAATCCCATCTTGCAGTTTATCACCTCGCATCTCAGGGATGTGTAGTCCTTTTGCATCTCTCTGCAGCCAACTCTTCTTTTTAAGATCCCAAATAAATCATCACGATCAGAAAATTTTTCACATAGTTATTCATCTTCTTTACATGACAGTTGATTCAGAACTTCACTGGTCAATTCTCTTCTGTATGAAAAAAAAAAATTTCCACTGCGTCCCAATTTATAGCCATTTATTTATCCAGGGTAGAGTCTTCTCTTATACCATGGCTACTTTGTTTCCTTAAGAATCTCAGTGGAGACCCCAGACTTTGTCTTATTTTTTTGTTTCATTCACAGTACAGGTTATTGATGAGTGAGTTTCCAAAGTCTCCTTCTAGTCCTCTGGTATAAAGCCATTTTTAAGTAGGAAGGCCATAATTCAGACATTTATTCCTTGAATTTCAACAAAGGTCTTGAAAACATGTGTTAGGCTTTGATGATGTAAAATCCTTCATTTTGTCAAGTTGTCCTATGAGCTGTGCTCCTGACATTTAAATGTGATATTTTTATTCTCTTTTGTGTTCTTCATTAAAAAAAGTTCTGGCTTAAAACAAGCAAAAAAAAAAAAAAATGTCTTCAAACATGTACGTGATGCAGGGAGATTCAAAATATTAATTTAGTTCTTTTGCTACATTGTAATCTATGTTGTCATCTCATCCAAGTACTCATTTTTCCTGAGAAGATTTTAGAGGTTTTTTTGTCTGGCATTATTGTTTTTACATTCAAGCTACAAAAGTTCATGTTCTTTTCTGGTCATTATTCAGATTGAAATTCACATATTTGAAGGATTGCTTTTTAACTTTAATCTACCTCCTTACTCTGCTGTTTGCATATGCTGACTTTGTTCTGTTCTTCCTCTAACCTTTTGGAAAATGTATGCATTTGTGTTGTGAATCAAACAAGAGTATCGAAATCATTCCCAAACTTCCAGTGAAGATTTTGCTTTTACAGGACCTCGTTTTAGCTTCTTATTAAGTATCTATTTTACTTTCATGCTGTTGTCTTTTGTGAATATTGCAAGACAGTTTTTCATCTCATTATTCACACAAAACTGTTGACATGAGGTTTGTTCTAGAGTGGTGCTTTGACAAGAGTGCTATGACAATTTCATATAGACTGACTCAGGACCAAGAGAATTATTTCTCCTTGCAGATTTCTTGTATGGTTTAGCCCAAGGATTATTGGTTGTCCAGGAATCACTGGGGGAAAAAAAATTTGTTAGCACTTAAGTCCAAGCTTTCTACATCACAGAGCAACATTTCTGCATCATTTTCCCCTATTTTTAACTTATGTTAACTGTACCACTGATTTATTTTACTGCATTTTCTGATGCATCTCTTCCTCCAATTGTACAGGTGCCTGTCAGCTAGAAGAGCCCATATAAGAGGACTTTAAACAGGATCACATATAAGATTCTGTAATATCCCATTTGGAAGTGGCAGTGGCAGACAAGCTAGGAAACTTCTTTGCCCACAGCAGCAGTCTACTGATGTAGTTTGGTCTAAGAACGGCAACAGAGAATCAAACTCAGTGGCAAAAATTACAAATAAAATGCTCTTAAAATGAAAACACACTCATATAACAAGGAAGTTATTAATATTAACTGGGACATGTGCTTAATTTCACTGCAATATAAACACACTTTTGATGTTCGTTTTCAAAGTATGCATTTGTATATAATTATGCTTAATGCATATCATACTCTGCAGTCTTATGATTTTACAGTCAGACTGATGGAAGTGCTTGTTTTTTCATCTTCTTTTATTTGCATTGCAAAATATTTCTTTGTCTTTATTGTTCTTACCTGCTGGAAACAACTTTCTTTTTCATGAATCATGTAGATGAGCATTTCCAAGAGTCATGATATACCATATTTGGAAAATTTGTAAATATTTCCTACTCTCAAGGAAGTGCTGAACTGCAGTAATGTGCTAATGTTGGTGCAATTTAGTCTATTATATATATAATTTAGCTACATGAAAGAAAAAAATACTAACTTGTTATAATGAAGATTAAAAAGAGAGTTCTGACTACAGCCTTATCAGTAGTACTTTTAGATGTTTTTAATTTTCTTTTTCAGTGATTGTTGTCACAACAACTATTGTTTCCAGTAAGTTTCATATTCACTCAGCAATAATAATGCCATTTTAATCTTGTAATGATGTGTCTTGTCTAGCTGAATTAATAAGGAAACCAACTAAAAGATAATTTGGGATATCTCTGAAATGCGTGCCAATAAAAAGACTATGATCAGTCCAACTACATGTTTTTCTTAGTAATATTATGCTAATAACAGTAAATAACAGCCTTTTATTTGTGTCCTTCATTCTCTTTATAAAGATAAATATTGATGGATTTGCATGAAACAATAAGAATGGCTACTTCCTTCTGAAGTTTGTAGGCGTGACCCAGCTAAATGGAACAGTGCTAGTTCTGTTTCCATCAAGGCTTTCAACAGGATTTCAATACCTCTCCTTAACTGAAGTGACCCTTCATGCTATAGAAAAACAATAAAATGTGTAAATCAATGTCTATCAACTATTTGCTTGTATAATAGTATCATTATACAATGAGCGTGCTCATGGTCATTTATAAATGTTGCAAGTGTTCCCTACCTCACAGGAATGGCTTCAGCCAGGAGGTGCTCAAAGCTTCCCCTATATCCCACAGAACCAACAACAGCTGGCTCCAAGGTGAGCCTGACTCTGGCCAAGGATGAGCCCATCAGCAACAGTGGCAGAGGATAGATTGGAGAAGGGTTGAGGGGCAAAGGGAGCAAGCAGCTTCAGATGGGCAGCGGAGTGTGAACGTCGGAAAGAAACATCTCCGCAGACACCAGCTTCAGTGAAGAAGGAGGGGCAGGAGGCGGTCCCTGTGCAGGAGGTGGGGTTCCCCTGCAGACCCTGGTGCAGACCGTGATAAGGCTGCTGTGCCCCTGCAGCCTACAGAGGTCTGCAGGGGGGCAGAGATCCACCTGCAGCCTGTGGAGAAGACCGCCAGAGCGGGTGGATGTCCAAAGGAGGCTGTGATGGGAAGGCCCCACTGGAGCAGGCTCCTGGGGGCACCTCTGCCCCTGTGAAGGGAGGAGCCCACACTGGAGTAAAGTCAAGGTTTGTGACTTCTCAGGGATCCATACTGGAGCAGTCTGTTCCTGGGGGAACAGGTATCCCATGGAAGTGACCCACATTGTGTCAGGAAGGTTTGTCTCCCATAGGAGGGACCCCATGCTGTAGCAGGGGAAGAATGTGAAGAGGCTTTCCCCTGAGGAGAAAGAAGCTGCCAAAACAGAGTGTGATGCAGCCCCCATTCTCCATCCCCCTGCAGTGAAACCAGGAATGAAGGGAGGAGTGGAGCAAAGGTATTTTATGGCTTTTTTTTTTTTTTTTGCTTTTATTTTTGCTTTTTTTTTTTCATTATTCTGTTTGGATTTAATTGGCAATAAATTAAATTAACTTTCCCTAAGTTAATTCTGTTTTGCCCAGGATGGTAATCAGTGAGGGAACTCCCCGTGTTTTTACCTTGACCCACAATCATTATATTTTTCTTTCATTATATTTTCTCTCCCCTGTCCAACTGAGAAGACAAGTGAAAAGACTGGTTTAGTGTGTGCCTGGAGTCCGGAAAGGATCAACCTAGCAGAAACTCACAATTGGTACAGTCAAAATTAGACTATTATTTCTGTGCTTAGATGAGAACAGTCAATGGTAGCATAAATACTGCAGGTGTGCTCTTCTTCTGGCTCAAAAATATCTTTTGAACTTGTGAGAATGGATCTTTGTTTCACAAAAAACAAATTAATCTTTTGGATCTCCTGAATGGTGAAACCTCTCTTTTCTCAATGAGCATGGATACATTGTCATAGATGAGCTCATTTTTGCATGGGTTCAGTGCAATGAAGGGGGTGTATATTCTGCCTATTGTATATGAACATTTATGTATTCACTCTGGAGCTGTCCTGTTGTTTGGTCTGTTTCCAAATGCCAATCTTAGCAAAGACTGGGCATTTGATAAAAAAAGCATTTATATCTCTGTGTTGGCACCGTGCTGGGGGCTCACATAGCTTGGCACTGTGTGATATTGTGTTACTTAATCTTCTGACAAAATAGAATCCTGTCTCACACATAACTTCTCTTAAAGTATAAGTAGCTTTCACTTGCAGACAGGATTCCCATGTTCTTGACTAGAGCACTCCAGTCTTATGCTGTGAATTCATTGTGCATAGAAATGTGAGAGCTGTCAAAGGGCAAACAAGCCATGGTGGTATGATGCATCACCATCATTTTTCATATTTTTAAATGTTTTTTCTAACTGGGACCTAATCATTTCAGTTACTGTAAGGAGCCTGAAATCTAGTAGTCTTTATTGTTCATTCTCCTCTCAGAAAGAATTATTTCTATATGTCCAGAATTGTTCATACAAAAGCACTTAATTTAAAAACATGCTGATTTTTCAACAGGATGCACTCCTGTAGGAAGAGTTATACTTGGATAATTAACTTCAATGACATTTTCAGGATTGCAATGATGAACATTCTCTTGTAACACCTAAGATAAGTTAATAAGTATGAGATATAGAATTGTAGCTCCAGACTATACCACTACATATTTTTATTTTCTTTTATTTTTCAAGGCAGTTCACAAAATCCAGATGTCAAATATAAGTTATGTTTTGAACTAGTAACCTGTGGCTACTTGCTCAGTTCACATTTACAGGCATATTTTGTGTCAGTTTTCTCTGTGTCTTTCCCATAGGCAGGCTGCAGATGTGCTTCTAAACGTCTGTCTTTTGATATGATATATCATATTTTAATTACTTTCTGTTCTTCTTGCATTTGATTCACATATGAAAGAAATTATTGGCTAATCCCAGGTGAGATCTATAAATAACTTTTTACATAGAAAATACTTTTTTCTTTTCAGTAGCTTCAGTTTTTTCTTAGCATTGAATTCAGGTTTTTGTCTAAGCAAATAAGCTCTATGTTAAGGAGCTACTTTTACAGATGGAAGAAAAATTTTTCCCTATTCCTCACCTGTGGAAATATTGAGGGTCCTTCTTTTTGCTTCAAAGTGTTTGGGAATAAATCATAAAATATTATGATTTTATACACAAAAATGTTTGAAAAACTTATCTTGATGTAGAAAAGGATCCATGAGTCTTAAAAATGCTTTCACTACAGATAAACTTAAAAGAATACTTAATGATCTTGATAGTTAAGAGCTTTCTTTTCCAGTTTTCTTCCTAAAGCTTTTATGCTTGTTGAACTTAAAAAATATAGGAAGAAGAAATCTGCGCAAGTATTATCAACCAAAGGTAATGTGACCAGCACTTTCAGGTATACTCCTGAATGAAATAAAATATCCTTTCTGTTTCATTTTTCTTTATCAGAGAAACAATCACAGACATTTTTGTGACACTTTTTGTCTTCTTGGGTCCTTATAGCAGAAGGTAAAACCTTGTGCTTGCCCCAAAAACTTTATCAAGTCTTGAAGACATTGATGTTGTACAACTGTGTAATCATTTTGTGATTCAGTTTCCACTGTCATAAAGCACCATGAGGTCTAGAGATGTAAAACCCTGAATAACAACTAAATATTCATATTCAAGTGATATGACCAATTCTCATTATATGGCTTTATTTTTCTGCTGTTGTTGGATACATCTGTATCCACAAGATAATTTAAATATATTTAGTAAGATGCTTTCTGTCAGAAAGAGTTTCCAAAGCCAGTGAATCAGCAGCCCAGGAACTGAACAAACAAGTGCATATTTTATCAGACTCCTGGGATGCCTGTTCTGCACACTAGTGCATCCTCCTTGGGCCAAATATAACAGTATGGACACAGAAACTGAAGAACAGCTTGCCTTTAATTAAAGAAGCTAAACACTAGTTATAAAATGAACTTTATTTCTATTTCTGTTTTAAAGTTATGCATAGATTCTGTACTGTACATTTAAGTATGTGTTGTGCAATAGTTAGCTATGTCATTAATAGCTTATAATGGAATACATATGGCACCAGGAAAGCAGAGTTTTGCACATGAAGTCATAGTATCTTTTTTCATAAAGTTTTAATGACACTTCTGCATTGCCCTGTCCTGCAGAGTACATGACATATTTGTGAGGTTGTCCTCAGCACAGGAAGGGCATAAGAGACAATGAGGTAGGATTCAACCATTTTGTACGTGACACAGAAGGCTAATAATGACCACAACCTTGTGTTATGAGAAAATAAAATCTCTCTGGAGTAACTACTGAGCAGTAGCCAATCACTCTTTTTCCTTTGTACAAGCTAAATCCACAGGCAAGGCTAATAACCTAAACAAGAAAACAGAAGAAGAAGCTAGGAACTTTTGGTGGAGACATGGTTTAGAAGCGTGTGAGTTTATTCAGTTTTTGTGCTGCTTGTCTCAAACCAGATTTGTCTCCAAGAAATTGTCCAGCTCCAGAAGGAGCTGGACAGACTCCAGCTTCTATCCCATACTTTTTCTCTTCTCCCAAGTGTATTTTTCATATTGTGACTTACCGAGTGCTCCAAGAGATGCAAGTAGTGTTTGCCCTGTTGCTCAGTATCTATTGCGAACTCTTGTGCTCAATGCTCATAAACAGCTCCCTCTTTACTACTCAGTGTAGCCTTTTAGCCCCATAAATTCAGAGTTGTTACTCCCTGTAAGAAGCCCCAGGCTTCTTTCAGACCTCAGGACGTGAGCTTGTCTTAGCCTGCCTGGAGATAAGGTTTTAGTTTGTAGAGGTTTTAGATCATTTAATGATCAGGTAACAGTTACCTGCATTGACTTAGCTTTTGCCCAACTTTGAACAGTTGTTTTTGTTCCATATTTTTGTAATTAATACACCATAATAACTAAAGTTAATGGAAATTTTTATCATTTTTCATACAATTTCCAAAAATGCAGGCATTATTTCAAGTAAGGCTGCAAAGCGCTATAAAAAGATACTTCTCTTCATTCAGAAATGAAATCTTTGTGTGGGCAACTGAAATTTGTTTTTGCTGTTTTTTGTAGCTAAAATACTGTAAGATCATGTCAAATTTGTTGAAGACTCTCACACACTGATTACTTTCCAGACACCTTTCTTCTTTTAGATTTTTCAGATTAAGGAATCAGAATGCAATTATATTCTTTTCCATACTCTGTAATATTGGAATTCCTCTTTTTTTCATTCAATTTGCCTTTCCTCACAATGAAGATTCTTTTTTATACCTCAAGTAATTGAAGGTAACTTTTTTTTTCATTGATATCAGAATTTATGTCTTTTGTGGGTAGTGGTGACTTGCTAGCACTACTGGCTTTTATAATTATTATAACTTCTTGGCTGCTATTTATGTTGTGTCAAATATATAAAGCCTAAGGAATTTCTGAACAGCCATCAGTTATGCCAAGAAATTTTACAACAAAGGTCTTATAGGCTACAGGAAGTTGACTTAAGTAAGAATGGTTGTATCAGAATATAATTTGGTTAAACTCTTCCCTTCATAAGTGGAGAAAGACAAGATATCCTTATCTATCATAATTTTTTTGCTATTACTTCTTAAATCACACAATGGGTATCAACAGCCACAGGTCTACTTGTTCTATTTGTCTTCTTTTCAATTGCACATACCTTGTATGTATGTTCCCTAATAAAATGTGAAGAAGGCCTTTTAAATTACTTTTTTCTGTAGAAGTTGTGGCCAATACCATTATTGCAATTGAAGAAACAGCAGACTAGATGGGGGGCCACTTATGCCTGGGAAACTTAAATATATTATTAAAGGAAATGTGAATTTCACTTTATTTCTTGATAATTTGTGATTATTCCTTCCATCAAGCAAAAAGTGGCCTGTAAAGACTTAAATTGCAATAAACTAAGAACCACTTCCACTTCTCTGACCTTCAAATCTGACTTTCAATCCATATCTTCCATTTAAATAGGAAAATAGCAACCTGTTCTAAGTAAGATAAAGAATACACTGTAGCCAATTCCTGGAATAGAAAGAAGACAGCTATGGTGTTTGCCACAGGCATATGAAATAGATAAAAGGAAGATAAGAGCTTTAAAAAAAGGTGGACCATAATGAATATATGGGAATGAAGAAAGGAAATGGTTTGTTTTCTTTCCCCCAAAGTAAAAGGAACTAAACTTTTTCAAGTAGAGGAAAACAGTTTTCCCTGAGTAACAGGAATGTGGTATGTTTCCTCAA
This sequence comes from Melospiza melodia melodia, assembly GCF_035770615.1. Classification (NCBI taxonomy): domain Eukaryota; kingdom Metazoa; phylum Chordata; class Aves; order Passeriformes; family Passerellidae; genus Melospiza; species Melospiza melodia. Next base: position 111,102,893 of record NC_086194.1, on the reverse strand, counting down.
TCTTAATAAAGCATTTAGGCAGAGGGAGCTCTCTGACACTTGAAGGGAGAAGAGACTGAAATGTTTTCCCTTTGACACAGAGCCCTATAATAGTAAGGTTTTATATTTAATGGGATGCAGGGTCATTTCCCGTGGGCTATTTAGTGGACCTTTGTAGCTTCAAAATGTGATTCTTTCCTCAGAAGGGCCTAAAGCTGATTATTAACCATGATTCATAAATTCTTCAGAAGGCGATCAAGTTAGGTTTATGAATTCAAGCTGGGACAGAATGCAGCTGCCTCCTTTATGCCTGTAAATACCAAGAAGCACTTCAACTTACAGAAAAATGACATTTTTTAAGTTGATTTTCCTTCCTTATTGTCCTTTTCTGACAAGAAAACAGCTGTTCACATGAATTCTTGGTACTTGCAAAGGGAAGAAAAGGGAAAAGAATGAAAAAACCCATGTATTTCAGTTTCTCATTAGAAAGGCACATCTCATGAGTTAGTTTTCTGAAACAGTTGTCAATTTTAAAGGGACAAGTCAAAAGAGTGGCAGGGTTGGGAACTGTTCACTGCATGAAATCAGTTCTGATCTATTATCAGATCCAAACAATGATCCAAACAATCCACAATGCTGTGCTAAGTGTATGGTACAGTACAAATACATGGAGGAACATTAATAGAAATCCTCTAAGCATCACTACCACTCTGAAGGGAGATTTTGCCCAAGGCCTGTGGTTGTTCCTTGTCTCTAGGGTAGAGCTGCAGATTTGTAGGCCAAATGCTCTAAATAAATAAGTTCTGGGCAGAATGTATTAACTCCTGCACATTTTCTGCTATTTTTACTTTTCCAAAGATAGCAACTGTGAACAAGGCATATCAAAGTCCTACTTCTATCATCACAGATGATACTATAAACTACAGATATAACTGTAATGCACAAAGACACAAACTCAGAATATTCTGTGAATCTGTGAAAATGTTGTTAGGATGCATAGCATTGTTTCTAGTTTATTCTGGCAAAAGCCTTTTGTTATATGTAACTTAGTGGAAGTCTTCTTGTTAGTATTTAAGCTGGCTGGCTTGTTTTAAGTGTTTGGTCAAAGCTTATATGATCTCTGATCCTCCTTGGGCTGAAATCAACTAGACTACTTACATTTACTCCATATATGGCAGTAGTTCAATTTACAGTGATCTTTCTATTTAAAGCTAAATTAAGATTATAATTTTTCTACCAGTAAAAAAACACTTTCATCCTGCAAAATGAAGTCTAAGGACATATAACAGGTATTATTCTCTAAATAAGTAATATAATATTTTTTCTTTGAACTGGTGATATCAGTATCTAAGTTAGCTATTTGAATAAGACAATTCCATTTTCTCATATAAGACAAAGTTGTGGATTCAGTTATTTTTTATTCAGGACACATTTTAGAATTAATTTTTCAAATGAGTGAAGGAAGGGAGGGAGAGCCATTTTCTTTGTCAGACATCTTATTCTTGGAGTTTTTCTATTTCAATTAATGTTTTGGTAAAATTCCTTTATTTAAAATTTTTTGTCTTTTTAACAGCAAGTTATTTATAAGAATTGTAGTCAGTTTGTGGAAATCCTTTACAAGTAAGCTCTCCTGATTGCAGGAGCAGGGAGCAGTCCTTAGTGTAGTATGTGTAGCAGCTGTGTAGTATGTATGTGCCTATTTATGATTGTAGATGGCCTGATTCAAGATACATGTTATCTACACCTGTAAGGTAATTCTATATAAAATCTTCTATTTTAATGTGTTCTCAAAAATATTTCTTAGTATTACAAGATAGAGTCATATTTTTGTAGGAATGTTTTGTGTCTCTGATGCTACCTCAGTAAATTGTGCTTTACCATGCACAAATGGTAGTCTTAGGGTGTATCATCCTCATAGTGGAACTCCATGATTTCTTGATGTTTGTGCTTTGTGCTTACAGGACTGTCCATGAGGTGCATTGCTTCCAAAATATTTCAACCCATTTACTTCTTTGTACTCAGTTATCTAGCAAGCAACCTTAATTATTGCTACCTACCTAGGCATATTTTATTTTTCCTTATAAGGTACGTTTAAAATAAACATTTTCTTAGCTTCATCCATTAAAGGAATGACTTTTTTTAATGCCTATATGCAATAAATCAATGGAGAATCCATACTGAAGAGATTAAACATTAATTCATAGAAATATTAGCTGGTGAAAACAATCAGATTTTGATTCATGTAATTTATTATAGTCTCACATTCTCCATCCTGTCTTGATAGCAAAGCTGCCAGTTAAGATCACATTGGAAGATTGCTGCAGTTTTTGCTGTTATTACTTGATATTAAACTTGCATTTTGTTATTATTTCTGCTATTTGTTATTAAACTAAAATGCTATTAAAAAGAATTTTTGAGTGTGGCTCAACCTTTGTGCTGTCTCACACCTTCTGCATAAGTATTTATTTCAATTTTCAGAGGCCAAGGGAAGCTATGGAATGGAATTTGGGCAGCCATGGTTTGGTTGTCCAAAATTAATATTATCAATGAAGTCTGGCAGGGAGATGTCTGGAGTTTTTTCATTTCAGTATGCTCTTCTCCAGGCTGAACAAGCTGAGTTACTTCAGCCTCTCTTCATATGGGGAAGGGCTTTTCTAGGCTTGCCAGAGGGAGCCCAGTGCCTACAATGAACCCAGGTAAAAACTTTCTCCAGCTGTAGCTTTAATAGCTGGAAAGGTAGGTAGATGAACATCCCATGCCACTGAAGATCCTTTCCTTTCTGATATAATTTTGCTAATCTTTTGCCTCATTTTGATAAACGGATCACTCTGCATCTGTGCCTGTGCCCCTTTCTCCTTCTTATGTAGATTTTTATCCTGCTAGATCCTTATAATTTCTCAGCTGTGGACATTCACAATTTTTAGGACTCCCTGTGCAAATGCTGATTTGTTCTTCCCTTCATTTACATTCCCTGTCCAAATATTTCTACTACTGATAGAACCCTAAATCTCCCTTATATCTCGCTTGTAATCCCTGGTGCAACTATGAGTTCCTACAAGTTTCTTCAGCCAGCCAAGTCCACACTTGCATAACTTCTTCATCAGCTCCTACACTGACAAAATGTAGAAATTGTAGGTATATATTGCACGTACCAAAGTTTTGTACAAATGATGACCAAAACACTGTTCCAATGTTCTAGGGTCAACTTACCCTCCTGCACAAAAAAAAAGCCAAACAAAAAAACCGCAAACAAACAAAAAAACCCCTAAAACCAAAAACCCCCAAAAAACCAAACCAAACAAAATCTAAGAAAGCAGATGCAATTATGATAGTCTCAGAGGAATCAGAATAGAAAATATGTGCCATCATTGACAAGTGCAGGAATCACACATCAGATGATATGATTAACTCAGTTAACTGGATTTCTTTCATTCACTGCTGACACTTACAAAATATTGCCATACTTTTCTTCACTATATCTTCAGGAAAAGTAAAAAGCATTTAGAAAACCCTTTTCTTCCAGGGTGCATTAAGACTGGCAATGTATTTTTGAAGAAATTAAGCTGCAGAATCTAAAAAGTCCCGTAATTCATTTATACAGAAAGAGAATCTATGAATTCATCATATAGTTTCTCTGAGATAATGAGATTTCTTAGAATTAGTCAAAATTCTCCCCAAAATCCCATTGCATTATATGTGAAGTATTTAGGTACTACTTGGATAGAAGGGATGCTGCTCTCTATAAAAACTAGTAAAATTTTAACGTATCTACATATTGATTATTCTCAAATTTCAAGTATTTTGGTGTTAATGAGACATTTTCATTCTTGGTGCCAGTAGACATAAATATGATGACCTTGTTGCCCGATTGTAACCAAGTGTGTTTTCTTTCTGAAGGACTGCAAGCCTACAAGTGACCAGCAGGTAAACAGCTTTGCTATAATTGCAGTTATCCCCATTGTCCTTCTTATGCAAGCTACTGGTTTGAGAGAAAGGCCATGATGTAGAGAAAAGGTATATATTGTCCAGCTGTTGCAGACCAGTTAAACTGCTTATTACATGTGCTTTAAATTTTCAAACAACATATTTTCATGAGGATTTTCTTGGGAATCTTGTAGTAAAGGTATAAAGTCTAGGTAAAAAACCTGAGGAGAAATATCCTAAGCAGAAAATATCATGTGTAATTCCATTAACACCTAGTACTAAAAGAAAAGTAATACAAATAAGGCTTTCAGGCACACTTGGAAACAAAGACAAACACGACTAGCAAATGCATTTGCTTATTGGTAACTCTGAAGAAAATTCTGATTATTAAATTCAGAGGGATTTTGATGCTGTCTAACTCTGGGTGATCTAAGTTTCACTAAGAAAAAGAAATCCTTCTTTAGAAGCACTTGCAAAATAATTGAGCTTTTCAAAATTAGCATCAAAATTATCTTTCGAAATTTTCTTCCATAGTTCCTACAGGTCTAATTTCATTAGTAGATAATGTTCATATTTAATATATTAGAATTTTTAAAAGTTCATATTCCTGAAAAGTAGAATATTAATTGAAAAGTTTGCAAATAAGTGTTTGTGGGGCTTTTTAGAATTTTCAGAATTCCATAAGTTTTGAATTTCTGCGTTCCCTCCAGGTCAATCAAATCATACCTAATGATGTATTCTAACAAATGAGTAATCATAAAAATATTAAAAGGTCTAATCCTGTCTTTTGAAACACTGAGTTTTAAAAAGTTAACAGTAATGTTCTTTTAAAAGACTGCATTTTTAGACAATAATAACAATAACAGTAACAATAAAAAATATAATTTCTTAGTAGGTTTTGACATAAAAAATAGAAAACATATAACCTAATACTGAGAAAGAAATTGTAGACTTTAAAATTAAACACTTGACAACATCTTTTTAGGATTTGTGTTTCACAGCTGGGACCTGATCCTGCAAAAAGCCAATTTCTGTTATGCCAAGTGGACTTCTAAACCGTAAGCCTAGGCTGTAAAATTAAAATTGTGCTATCTATTTTGCACGGGTTTGGCTTCAAATTGTAGAACCTTGCCAGACATTTATTCTTTAAATAGATTTATGAGAATGTCTGTTTTTGTCTTCCTACAAATTAGAGATTTAAGCTTGCAGATCTGGGGAAGACAAGCCAAGCTATTCTAGTCTAGTCTGAAGCACAGCCAAAGGAGAGGCTCAGATCAAAGTATTTGGATTTAAACCTTAGCTGTATGTATTGGGGGGTGCTTGTGTGTGTATGTATGTATTTATATTTATACATTGCAGGAGTCCAGATGTGTGATTTAATCTCTTCATGCATTGTATGACTTTATTTGCAGTCCAGAAGTCATCTGAACGATGAGCTGAGAATTTATTTAGATATTGAAATAAATTCTAAGCCTCAGTGATTTTTTCTGCATCTACGGAAAATATGTGAAAACCACAGTGACTGATACTCATATAGAATTTAAACATACAAAACATGAAATGCTACTAGTTTGTGATGCAAATTGATCTACAAAATGCTTTTTTTTCCCCCCATCATTGCTACACCTACGCTATATTTTATGAACCACAGGTAAAAAGTGAAAAGGTAAATGGCTGGAATATATATATAATACAATGCAACTGATTTTTAGTGTGAAGCAAAAAGAAGTGGAAATGGAAAGGGCATTTTATTATTGTTTCTTCAAAAGAAAAATAATGAACATTGTAGAGTTTCTATTATTTAGCTTATATTCTTCATTTGGGCCCTTCAAGCTTCATAATTTCATAAAAGGAGATAGTAAAACTCTATCGTGTTTTGATCCTTATATTTATAAACTTTGGTCCATAGCTAAAATATAAAAAAAAAGTAGTGCTATCTTTCTTTCCCCCCCACCCCCCACCCCTTAACACTGAATGTAAATTGACCCACTGCACAATTTAAGATCAAGCTTGGAACTCAATTTAAATTCCAGCACATTCAAACTTCTTAAAAATATAAGTTCCATTCAAATGGGAGCTTTTTCACTGCACACGGAGCTCTAATCAAAAGTAGAACTGTATAGAATGGTTTAAATTTAATCCAAATCTCAGCGAATTTCATGAATCTGACTATTCAAGCTTTACATGACTGGGCTCATAAAAGTTATTTCTGCTTTTATGCATGATAGGTTGCGAGTTGCTGCTGCTTCTGGGCTGCACAACAAATGCCACAAACCAGAGTTCATCTCTGCCTTCATGCATTTTTCATAGCTGTAGCTAAAAAGTAAAACTGTACTGATTGATAATAGTTAATGAATGTGTAAACTGTTGGAGAATATTTTCCAGAGGTTACCACTAGTTTGGGTCACGGGGAGTTGAACTGGATAACTGATTATCCATAAAGATCACATTAGTGCATTAAAGAATACACATCTCACACACACACACACACACACACACACACACACACACACACACACACACACATACACACACAGCAAAAATATTCAATATATTTCCCATTAGCAATATTTCTTAACACTCTAATAAACATTATTGCACCTTTTTAAAATTGTAGATATTTTTCATGGTTTCTTCTTTCTGGGGTAAAAATATAGTGGACATTCTATTCTAAATGAGTTTCACATTGAGAAATTAACATTTTAGGCTGAATTATACCTTTTTCCTCAATTTTTTTTTTCTTTTTTTTTTTTTTTTTTTTTTTCTGGTATTAGTGCCAAAATTCTTCAGCAATAAAATATGTGTGGAGTTCACTTTATGAAAACTGGTATATTTGGCCAGAATTGTCTTATCACATTTCCATAGCAAAATTTCTTTTTCTAGTAGTCTTTGTACAATGAATACAGGGGCTGCAATATCTTTTTTCCTTCTGCTGACACTTAATGACTTTCTTACCATGTCAGGCTAAGTATTTGTTCCTTCATGACAAGAACAATGTTTCTCATTTCTCAGGTGCCATTTGGAAGCAAGTATCCATAGCAAAGTTTGAGGTTAATAGTTACATTAGTAATAGGAAAATATCTAAAGGAAGAGAGTACCAGAATAAGTGTAAGATATATTCACTAGAAATACAGACACACTTTTTGAGAAATGGTGAGCCAAAATTGACAAGCAAATCTGCATCAAAGAGAGCAGTTTCAGCTCTTCCCAAGCAACCATTTCTGTCTGCCTGCAAATACAAAAAAAACATATCATCGCTTATATTTGGAATTAAACAATTAGAGCATTCATGAAGTAAGGCATGGCAAGTAAAACACCCTTTTCTTATTTTCCAGGCCTCTGTGACAACTTCAGTGTTTCAAGATAGGGTCAGAGAGTCAGGTGGGGGAATAGGGTGGTTTGCTTCATTTGAACCATACTACACAGCCTCTCTTTCTGTGCTGGGACATGATGCATGTTGGTGTAGAGCTGGCTGGAAGCCACATCACAACTTCACACTATGCTCTTGCCGCTCACTCCAGATGCTGTGCAAGATGAGACCATGCAGGCAGCAATGAAGCTCATCACTGTATTACAGTTTCCGCACCCAATATAAAGGAGAGGGCAAGTTATTGCCTAAATATTTACTTGTTATCAATGAATTAACAGAGACTGTTGACTAAGAAGCAAGTTCTCTAGTTTAACATGTTCATCTCACACCTCATTTCAGTCCCCTTCACCATTCTAGACCTGTCTTTTTGCTAATATAGGTACCTTGATAGTTGCATGAGTCCTTCTTTTCTCCTCAGGGGTATGAGAGACTGGAAAAACCTACTTAATTTTGGATCTGCTGTCACCCAGCCTTTTGAAGAGGTCTGCAGGAAAACATTGCAGAAGCAAAACAAAATTTTACTACCGCCAGAAAATTGTGAAAGAGAGAGGTCTTGTTGTCCTGTCACTGCAAAGAAACCTTTTGCTTAATATTCAGTAAATTACTAGGAATTTCCAAACTTTAAATTTTCTTAAGCATTTTATAAAAATATTTGCATACTTTTATGCTACTTGGGAATATCTCAGGTCAATGCTTGACAAGATGCATAAGATGCTGTCACTGAAATATTGCAACCATTTTAGGGTAATATTTCACTGAGAACAGGACTTCTGCTACAAGTCTACTTACAGCAAGGAACTTGGTGCAAGGGAAGTGCAACAGTAGACTCTTATATTTCCCTTATATCTGTTTTCAAGTGGGTTGTTGAACAACTGCAATCTCTGCTGCACATATAGATTACAGCTTTCTGAAAAAAGAACAACAACACTCCAAGTATGCATCATGGATCTCCAGGAATGGCCATCCACACATTGATTCTGAATTTAATAGCATACATCAAATGCCATGTAAAGTGTTTGGAGAGATTTTGGATTGAAGCTTCTGACTTTGTTTTCTCAAAAAAATGTAGTTTGCACATCTCAAAATTTGCCCCAAGATTGACTCAACAAGTGAGTAATAGAAAAAAACATCAGGAAATTCACTTTCAAATTGTGTTTCTGTTTCAATGCAACATCTCAAATATCAGCCCAGACTCAGAATCAAACAGAAACTTAATGCAATTTATATGGTATAATTCTGAAAGGCACATTCCATATGCATATTTGACCTTGTGTCTTGAACTGTGCTCACCTAGCATTGTGGCAATGTGTTACAATACTTGACGCATGCAGCATGAAAATGGGGAATATTTTACGTTAGAATTTGAGGTTTTTTCTCCAAAATGAACAGAAGTTAATGAGAAGGAACACAGAATTAATTTTTTCTTCATTATCAGGTTTGACTATGAACCCCTACACCAAATCTGTGAACCCCTATACCTCCAACATTAGGATTATGAATTATCTAGAATGATTTGGACCAGTTGAAGGTTCACAGCCAGGGAGTATGAAGGAATTTCTGGAACAACTGAATGGTTTTTTTCTGTAATTGAAAATAAACCCCCATACATCCTGAGGTATATTTGTGTGTCACCTAGTGAATATTCAGTTTTAATATTTTGAACATGAGTTAAATCTACCCAAAGCAAACTTAAAAATATTTCTGGAAGGTTTTTAACCTCAGATCTTTTTATTTCTTGAAGTATGGCAGAATGGTTGAATGTCTAAAGCCTGTGAAGGAAAACTAATGGAGCAGATATTATATCACCCTAAATGAAATGTCTGGATTGAAATATGATTAGCAATCTGGTTGTTTTGATCATATCATGTAAAATTGGAGGTAGAGTGTTGAAAATTGTGTGAGAAATATCTGGCTGAAGAAAGAATTCATTTTCTAATTTTCACTTAATTCCACTATTTCTGTCATTTAATTTGCAATATTTGTGTTTGAGTACCACCTAATTTACTTGATGTGTTTTTCTCATTCCTTATTCCAATTTACATATATTACTGCACTTCATTTGAAACTATAATTTGAATCTTCTGCCTGTATCAATTAGCATTATTTTATTGATGTATGCAGACAAAAGAAGCTTTCAGATCTTTCTGGAAATAGTGACTTTACCTCAGACTAGAATATGCAATAAGAGTTTGTATTAATATTATAATAGCAAAAATGGCCTGTTTAGTCAACTGATATCCTTTTTGATAGGGCCAGAATTCTTTGGAAAACAGATTTGATTTTATTAATAAGCAGATTAATATAGTTATTACTGAAATGCTGCCTGACTCTGCTGTTTTCCATTACCTCTTGCAAGTATGTCAGTAAAAGTTCAAGAAAAGCAACTAAATAGAATTACTATAATTAGCTCAGTCCATAAGACTGGGAGGTAGAAATAAGAATAGAATGGTTGGGACACAGAAAGCAGTAAATCTCAGAAAGGGCTGCAGATATGTACCACTGAAAAGAAATGTTTGTCCCCTTGTTAAACACAAGCAATAGTTCATTGGTTCAAAAAATGCAGAATAGAGTTCTATGCTGTGTGCCAGAGGCAGAGGTTTGCATCTGTGAGAGGAATCCTGAAGAAAGCAAGCAATATCTTATGATTGATGAGTAAACATCACTGTAGACAGATCAAGGATGGTTGTGACAACTTTTAGATGATTCTCAAAAAAATTGTATGTAAGGTGGTCTTTGAAAATGTAATAAAAGTTCAGAATTGTTTTGAATAAGCAATACATTATGATGCCTCTGTTGTTATTGGCCAATAAAGGATAGATTGATGGTCAGAAGAAATAACGTTAGCATAGATGAGAACAACAGACAGGAAAATGTTGATGATAAGTAGCATAATGATTTTTGATGGAGTATGTCAAACTGTCGCTGGGAAAGTGTGTGGAAATAAATGTCTAGAATGTTGAGATTTTTTCACTTAGGACATGGAATCTGTCTATATAATAAGACATCTGTAGTTTTATGGCAATACTTGCAGTCCTGGAACTGTCTATTGTCTCTAGAGTGTCCTTGGAATAGATCCTGTGAACATACTTTAAATATGCATTTGCATGACCATAGAACCACAAAATAATTCAAGAGGTAATGTAGTCCAACTTCCTGCTCAGCAGGAGGGTCAGAAGAGTAGGCAATGAGATCAGATCTCATTGCTCAAGTTGGTCAGAACTGCATCCAGCTGTGTCTCCAAGGCTGAAATCCCCCCTGTTCCCCTATTTTGCTATACTTATATCCAGTTGAAATCTCTCCTATTATGATGCAAGTTTATTGACAAGCAAAAAATTAAAGAATATTTCTATATCTAAGTATAGAAATATCTTAATTTTAGACTAAGAGAAGAAGCCAATTGACTTATCAGCCAGATCTAAGTAATGCAGAAAATATCAGAACACAGTTTAAAGAAAAGTATAATCATATATGGAGGTAAGTCAAAAATGGGAGAAAAAGAAATACATATTTAGAGAAAGTAGATTGTTCCAAACTAATTTTTCTTTCACTGATTGAATAAATGTCTTTCTACGCTAGAAAAATATTACAGATCTCATAAAAATGACATGTAAGGAAAGCTCAGATACTCTCCTGGAAAAAAATTATTAATCAAGTATAATAGAGAAAATCTGATGTAGGACTAAATACAAAGCTTCTCATTAAGATGATAGGGATGATAACTAAATCCTAAAATGAGCAATCAGCTTGCCAACAGGTAAACCAGACTGTCCTGGAAGGGGAAATAATGGTCTGGCACAAAGATGCTTGCCAAAGTTTTCATTAAAACAGTCAGTGCTAAAAGTTAGACCCTGATGATGAAAATCCTTCTGACATAACATATGGCAATGCTATCAAAAGAATAAAATAATTGAATACAGTATAGAAAGAAAGAGTGTGTCTGCATTAGCATTTTATTTCAGAGCAGGAAGGAGCTTGTGATGTCAGTCTCCTGATTTTCCCCCCTTATTGACCTGGGGTTCGGAAAAAAAGTGTCTCAAAGAGCAGCTGGAAGATGTTTGCTGCAGTATCAGGAAATGTACCTGAAGTCCTTTAATCACAAAGTTAAAAAAACCTCTTACCCCAAAATGTGTGGACATCATGTCCTTAGCACCAGCTACTCTACTCTACAGATCCACTCATACTAAACCTGCTGTTCAGTAATGGACACTTATAATGTAGATGTCGATTTGATAGCTACTTATTCATTTATTTTGACTACGGAGTTATAAATTATATATTCCTGTTAGGTAAAATTACAGTGAAACCTAGGGCCCAAGACAGTATACCTCATATACCTCACCCAGTGGTCACTACACAGGATCAGTCTAGCCAAGTCTGAACTAAAGCCTCTGGTATGTGTTTGGGTAGGCAGTGGGGTCTGAGCACCAAGTCTTTGTGACACAGACCCACCACTACTGTGCAGTTGTAATTTCTGAAGCAGGAACAGTCTTTGAAACACTTGGAGCTGGAATAGCAGAGGATTACACTGTAGGAAGGAGATTTATCTCTTGGCAACCAGTGGGAAGTAGAAACTTTAGTTACATTATTTAATCACAAAATAGTATAAGAAAATGAAGTGATGTGACTGTGGAAAAAGGAGTATGTGTGAGTCAGCATTTTTTTAATTGATGTGTAAATCAAAATAACATAATTTTAATGCCTTGATACTGAAATCTGAAGAACATATTTTCCAAGACTGCAATGCTTTTAAATGTTGGGTTGTTTTACCTATGTTTATAACATTATTTGGAAATCTGAATTTCGAACAATATTTGCTCCTCATGCTAAGCCTGTATAGTATCTTAACTTGAGAAAGCAAAACAAATTCTCAGAATCATGTTATTTCCTTTCTTTGACCTAAATTACAAATAATTTAAGTAAGCAAATTAAAACCCATTGTTACAGTTTCAAATTTATATGGAATACTGATGCAATGTGTGTGTATATATGTTTGTATATATGTTTGTATGTATGTATATATATGTCTGGCTGTAAATCTGTAAATTAGGGGCTGGAATCTATCAACTCTCTCTTACCTATTCATAATTTGGATGAACAAAAAAGAGTTAGGATGGCAAGTTACATCTACAATGTATTTATACATATTTGTGGTAATAAACACTATTATATTTGTGTTAATCATCACATTCTCTATGGTTTTTTCCTCTTTTTTCTTCACTTCTTCATTACAAATACAGTAGTATACCTTATAAGAAACAAGTTTGATGGTAAAGCTTCATTCAATCTATTATTTGATTTAAAAGTAAATTATTAGGAACATAACCAAGTATGTGGAGTGACTTGAGCTTTGCGGAGAGGCAGAGTTGCCTCATCATATCATTAGCCATGAAAATACCGAACGGACACTATAGTAATGGTCATTCCTGAAGAGGAACATTTTCAGAATCTATTCTGTATCTCCATTTCTTTGTCTTCCCAATATGAAATTTAGTAAATGTCATAGAAACTTTGCCACGTATTGAGGAGAAAATGTTCTTCAGTCAGATTGTTCCACAGAACTTCCTAATTATTAATACCTTGCTTGTGCTTTGAGGCAGTTGCTTTTTCTGAGTTCTGGATTCATCTGTTTCCTTCCAAAAATAGTAGTATAATGATTCCAAGAAAACCTTAGTACCCCATTATGAGGTCTGTTCATATTGTAGCACTCTGTACTAATCACCAGGTGCTTCTTTAGGCCCTCATCTTTTAAAGATATGATCATCTGCTCAATTTTATATTCTGTGAATACTTCCATTAAAGGCAAGGGGCTTCTCACTGAGATTAAAGGTAAAAGCACATGCTAGTCTTTATGAGATGTCTTTGGAACTGCTATTATTAGCTTTGATTTATGTATTGCCTATTTTTTTAAAAATTAAAATTGAATAAAAGAGAAACTGATGATAAATTTTGAGTCTTAATAGAAAACATTAGTTGCTAGTTATTTAAATAATTCTTGAAATATAGTGAGCTAATAAGATCAGTACTGTGTTAAGTACTTGGGCTTGATGCAATTTTAAAATCAGTAGCTGAAATGTAGTTCATTTGCTGTATTTCATGATTTTAGAAAGATATTATTTCATATTCATCTGTTCATTGATATTTTGGTATATCAGGAAAATGACTAATTAATGATTCCAAATATAATTTACAGCAAATATAGGAGCATTATTCCAAGCTTTATGTAAGGCTGGAAAACCATTGAAGATTGATCCTACTTTTATTGAGAGGTGCAAATTTCATTAATTTCAACAGCAGTGAACCTGGATTTTGGACAAGAGGTTTTGTCAGCTTAGTTCTAGCCAGTATTTATACTGCAGAAAATATACTTCCATTACCCCAGTCTGCCTTATACATGTGCCACATGCTGCATTGATGTGCATCCAAAAATAATAAAACACTCAAAATGTGAAAGGAAGAAACTATTATGCATAAGTCATTGCAAGTACAAAGACAATTTTGTATCATGGGATGGTGTCCAGAAACATACTCAAAGTGAGGAAAGAGTTTTCTTTCTTTAAAAACAAACCTGAATCTTAATTTAAGCAATGTTTAGATCAAATTATTTTCTTTTCTTTATTTTCCTTGAATGGTTTCATTTCCGTCATGATACAGGGATTGGCTTTTGTTTCATTTTTTCAGTTACTATACTATTTACAGGTTTTGTTCTTATTTACCATGAAACAAAATTTCTCTTAAATGTTTCCAGGCCTAAAACTCAAAGAAAAAAAATAAAGAAAACCTCTTTGATTTTCTTGATCTGAGAAACTCTTCTGCTGGCAAGTCATTCCCTCTCTCTTATGTTTTCTTCCAGAGCCAAAGGACGTGGTAAGTTCTGAACTGCCTGGACCTTCTCTGCTCTAGAGAAGTTGCTAGTCCCACAGTTACAACATGTGGTAAGCAGGTGGAAGACCAGTCTTTAGCTGCATTTTGTGAGGGGGAAAAAAAAATCTACTTTCTGTTCTGTTCAAACCAATTCACTTCCTACAAATTAGATATGCTTTGGACCAGAGAATGAAAGGGAATTTCATCTTCAGTAAGGCAGAGTTCAGCTAGCAGATGGAAGGGGTAGTTTTTTTACATTCCTCAGCATCGCACATCTCAGGTGAGGACTGGTATTGTTTTCTAGAAAGTTAAATATTATTTCTAAACAAGTGTATCTCCTTTTTTGGGCAAGTTATATTCTGATTCTATTTGGCAAATGCGTAAGGAAAACCCAAAGGACAAGGAGGAGTAGTCAGCCTAGGGGAATCTAAACCACCCCAAAAAGGGATACTTTTGAACCTGCTAAAATTTTAAGCTGCCTGCACAGGCAATATTTGTTGAAAATTGTATGCTTTACTTTCAGAAACTTGTAAATTTTAAGCATGAAAGAGTTGTTCAGGAAATATCTGCTCAATCAAAAAAAGCAAAATGTACAATACCATTAATTTTGACATAGTATTCTGAAAAAGTCTGACAAAATATGTTATGTTAATTTAAAGTATGTTTTAAAGCAGTGAAATACAAAGTAGAGTAAATAATAAAGTCATAAATACAAATATTTTTCTAAAGAATGGAGATGAATAGAGTGGAAACTCTTTGTTGTGGTCATATTTAAACCAAGACTTCAAACATTACTTGTATTTCTCACATAATTGAGAAACAATATTTTCTCAGAGAAATTAATCTCTTTTAAAAACTTACAAAGAAGTTCCCATTCTGAATGGAGAAAAATAAAATGCAGAATAAGCTTAGACATGTTTTCTTCTAGTTCCTCATCTTGTCCAACTCACTGAACCTGATGGCATGCAAACATATTTCCTTAAGGGACCAGAAACTACATAAATGAAAAAAATTAAGATACTTACAAGCTCTCCATTGGGATGGCATACATTTCTCATTGGTTATTGATTCCATTGATAACTTTTATAGATAAAGTCACAGATGCCAGATGTTCAGATGCCACAATATGGAGCATTGTACACACTGAAAATGTATTCATGTTCTCACACTCATATTTAAAGTATGCATGCTCCTCTGTTGCACTAAGTAATTCCTGCCTTGCCCTGGTGCTATATTTGTGTCTGCAGTGAAAAAGGAAGCACCACCCTCATTTGGTTACTTCTCCTTTCACTGGCCCTGCCAATGCCAGTCCAAAGAGAAAATGGACCCAAGATTTAGAAGAGTCAGTAGAGAAAATACAAACCAAACCTTGTGAAACAAAAACTAGTGAGAGGATTTTATCAGAGGCATTCAATAGCAGCTTCAACAGCTAAACATTTTTCAAAGCATCACATTTCCAAGGTCATGCAAAGGCCTTAGCATTTTGGCAGGTTTTACTGGGCAGTGTGGGCAGAAGCTCACAGCAACCTGCGCAGCAACACAGGGGTAATGGAGCAGCCTTCTGCCTGCCCTGCAGGGCACAGTTTGGCAGTGTTTAATCAAAAAGATCCTCAACTTCTTTCAAATTCCAGGCCATATCCTGCCAAGTAACAGCATGGAAAAGAAGCAGGGTTATGGCAAGAGCTGGAGGGCCATGGGATCAAACTTTAGAGAGGTCTGAAGGGGTGCCGGTGCCTTGCTCATCGGCCATGGGCACAACCTGGGTGCCCGCACTGGGTGCAGCAGGGAGGCGGCTGCGCGGGCTGTCTGTCTTGCCTGGGCTGCATCTGCCCGGAGATGAGGCTGCAAAATTGTTTCCTTTTGAATATTTTAAGCTTTTGGAAAGCTTCAATAGGTTGTTATTTCCTTCTGCTTCTAGTTAGCCCTTACAGTTGTGCTATTTTGATGTGAGCTGACTTTGTGAGGTCAGGCGGGTTAAATGGTGTTTGATTAAAATCAGAACACCCAACAACTACTGTTTCACAGTTTGACTTTGTTCGCCTCTTCATCTGGGAATTCAGGAAGACACCTTTAGCTTCAAAAAAAGGGGAAAAAAAAGCAGCTTCTTTTTTCAGGGATTTTTTTTCCCCCCTCTGTATGTCTTAAAGACAAACAAAGAGGAAAAGCCACATTGTGTATGTTTTTCTGGCAGTGGGCCTGCCACTGTTTATCAAACCAAGGCAAATCCAATTAGCCTGTGGCCTGCCTCCCAACCTTATTAACCTGCTCAGCTGTGAGAAACTCAACAGCCCCTGCCAATATCTCATTTCTCCAGCAGCTGATAAGATCAGTTCAAGATATTCAATGGGGTTTCCTTTCACTTCGGCTTCATCACAGTCACCGGCATCTTAACCGTGGTAGCCGGATCTTATTTTCCTCTCATTTACTACATGAAATAGGATGGCGGCTCCGAGGCCCATGCAGCTTGTTGGAACAAACAGCGATCAGGCCTTCGCGGTGTTTGACAGGACGGGCTGATTTTCCTTATCGCGGCTTGCCCACAAAGGCCCGGGCCAGGCCGGGGTTATTAGCATTCCTCGGTGAGATGCGTCAGGCCTATTTCTGTCACGCAGACAGATTGAGCCTTTCACTCAGGCTCGCGAATGAGTGACACATGGCCTGACTGGGAGGACAACATTGTTATTTGAGTTAAGAAATCAATTTGTATCAAATGTACACTGTAATTTATTTGTTGGCTTTGAAGGGAACCTGGCTGAGATAAATGGGAATGGGCTTCTTTCTTCCCCCCTATGCTGAGCTGATAAAGTTCTTGTGAAGCTCCAGATAGCTCCAGTCAGAGCCAAAGTGACAAACATGTTTAAAGTTGCACAGTGATCTTTAAATCTCAAAAAGAACACCTTGTCGGACATGATAGAACATTTTTTACCTTTTCCCTCTATCTGTCAGAAAGCTGCTGTGACACATTGCTTTAGTATTTTTGCTGACATTTTCTTTATCGAGCACATCTGTTTGTGGTCGAAAGATGCTTATTCCTATTTTCTTCAATCTACAGCAGCCTAGAAAACTGCCAAAAGGAAGGAAGAAAATGAGACATTCTTTCCAAGAATAATGCATATTTTATTTTTTTTAATTGTGACTTTTCTTGATCAGTTTTCTTTTTTCTTTTGTTAAAAGAGAGAAGAAACATGTGGGGAGCATGTATCATGAGGTCTTGTCTATTTCAAGAAGTTTGGTTTGGGTTCAGATTGATGGTACATTAAGATGTTAGTATTAAGTATTAAATTGTGAGCTATGAGACTGACATTCTTCTTATTAGAGTTATAAATATAAGCCTAAGTGTTGGCTCTATGTATCAGCGTCTTTATCTTTGGAACAATTTGAATAATCAAAAGTTACATCTATGGTTTCATGTATGCTGGCAGTTATGACTCCATAATGAAAAAATGCTAGCAAACTAGCCACAGGCAGAGTAGCTCATTGACATTTCCATACAATAACCTGATTGTTTCGTTTTGGCTTTCAAAAGTGATCTAAATGTAACAAGTCATATTAGATCACCATGTAAGGTACATTGCCCTTCCTCTGCATTATATCCACCTGCATATAGGCTCTTTAACAGATGTGCATGTGCATGAGTGCTCATACGCACAAGCATACAGCATCATAGACTGCTGTACTCAGATTAGTCCACAAAACGTACAGCCATCATCAAAGCGAGGTCAAACTTGAGGCAGTCCAAAGTGGGCAGCCTGGGTCAAAGGGTCTTCAGGTCCTCTGGCCAAAAGTGATTCAGACCAAAACCACTACAGTATACAAGCATTTTTGAGATAAGTTGGTTCAAGGAACAATTGAATTTATGAGTAGCCTGGTCACATCTCCAAAATAGTCACACCATTCCCAAGAATCTCAGAGAGGCCCACTTATCACGATTAACTCCTCTCAGGCTGCCCATCCAATATTTTTCCCTCTTCTTTTTCCCAGCTTTCCCCTGGGAAGGTTGCAATCCTTTAGGCTGTGAGCAGCCTGCCAGCCTTAGATCTTGTTATACCTATGAGTACTGACACTGTAAAAGTGTTAAGCCTTACTCTCAGGTTTCTTCTGTGCTGAGGCTTTTGGGCGAGGTCTTGCCCTTTTGCCTCTCTGTCCAGGTACATAGGGACAGTGCTGTTATTCAGTGAGTTACCTGACATTTTTAATGTGATGTGTTTTAAACCTCAACTATGTGTTCCCACATTTAGGCCATAGCTTCATATTTTGTCTCACCTTATAAGAACGAAGAGAATATATAATTTAAAATATCTAAGATGGTTTCTGACTTTAATTCTCTGGCACAGTCTAGAGATGTGATTTTTCTGCTCATCAATACTGCAATCCAGCTCTAATTAGCAGGAGTTACATGCATTTAGATTTCTACATAAACATATTCTATAAAACATGCACCTTCTTAAATGAGGACTGCACTTAGCCACAGTCTTTTAGCTTTATCTATATAACCTTTACAATTATTACAGACTGAGCACATCAATCAATTCACTGTCAGATCGAACTCTTCAAGTAATCATACCAAATATTGTTTAATCTCATTGCTTTAGAAATAACCATTTGCAGTGAAGTAATTTAGACCCCAGAAATGTCAGTGCAAAATAATACACCCTCTTGCTCTGATACAAGAGTACTCTGTCACATCTACAGCTTCACTCTATTAAAATAATACATCCTCCAAAGCACTTGTTTTGGCCTTCTCGTGCCTTGTCTTATATCCCTTAGTGACAGAAAATGGAAAGAACTTAATTTCTCTTTGAGGTTTGTATTAATTCATTACAAGCAATGCCAATTTTCTCTCTGCTGTGAGTAGGCCCCTGATGATAGCATAAAATTGAACCTTATGCATGGAATTTGGAGAGCAAGAGAACAGATGCAACAATGCACCATGTTTGTTCATTACTTTTTTTGTGTTTTTCTCTCTAGCAAGCACAGCAGGGGCAAGCTGGTCTTCAGTAACACATGAATAAGAGAGAATGCTCTGGGTCAAGGGGTTCCCTTCTGTATCTTACCTGAGAGCAATGAGTGTCTATAGATGGGAAAAGCTGTGATGAAACCTGTGGGGCAATCAGTGAGAGAAACTCAACAAGCACAGAGGCTTCAGCAGGAGCAGCAGTTCCTGAGGAGATCAGGGTCAAAGAAACAATAGGACAGGGAAAAAAAAAATAAAGAAGAAAAAAGAAAAGAAAAAACCCAAAGAAAACTCCCTTTTTTTGCAAGAGAATATTGCATTGAGTTTGGTTCAATAAACCCTTGAAAGTTGTTAAATTCAGAGCAAGGCTCAAAAAAAGCAAGGATACAGTGGGCAAAGAAAGATTTATTTTTGTATTCTGTTACTTTTATTGTCTTACTTAAGTAGGCCTCACTTGTCCCTTTATAAAGGTCCATTGTTTTAGTCTGAGCTAAAATAAACTATAATTTCAGATTTCCTTGGATGTTTTTTGGCATGCTTACTGTAAGAACAATATCTACCTCAAATTTCTCGCTGACTCATGGTCCCCTCCCTGAAGATAACTGTGTATCTTGAAAGCTGCAAGAAATATCAAACCGAGAGACAAAGAAAATGAATTGTAGCTATTTCAAAAACAATTGCTATGAACTTAAAATTCACACATATAAGGAATGAATTATAATTTTCATCTGTAAATGAAGGAAATATAAAACTCAGAATTATATTTTGGTCTTTAATAAAACAAAACACTGTCTTCATTCTTAACACTGACTAATTACTCAAGTGAAGTGTCCTACTTTGTGCAACCCCTGCTGACACAAAATGGCTCTCTGTCACCTTTGGGTAGTTGGACTACAGGAAGGGGGTTTGCCAAGATGACACTGTAAGCATGACAAGAGATGTAAAGATTTATCTCAGGGTATTCAGTGTCTCCTTGCTTAGGTCTCGAGCACATGTCTGGAAGAGATTATTATTTTTAGAACGCTATCATGGTTCTAGAGACATGGTTACTTATATTTCTCCTTGGAGAGAAGGGAAAGGGAGAAAGAGTACAGCAATGTATATTTTCAGAAGCTCACGCTAAAGTTCCTGTGGAAGTAATTTTTCTGGGTTTATATTTAGAGACTTAAATCAAAGTATACACATGAAAGCTCAGAATGAAATGAGGAGTCAGTCTACCTCCTTTGCCCCTAGCTCTCTGAGACAGCTGTGTTGAAATTAAACAGGTTGAAGAGGAGTTGAATTGACAATTAACAAACAATGTTAATTGTCTAAATGTGTTGCTTGGTTGTGTTTGGGAGACACACCTACTAAAAAGGACTATGTCATGAATTGGGGAGGCATATTAAAACTGTAAACATATCAAATTTCTGGACCAATACTAAACATTCCTGGGAGAAGGAGCCTAAACTGAAGGTAGTAGGAGGTATGAGAGTTAAATGTCAATTTGAAGTGCAAGAGTTGAAGCCTCAGGGAAAAAAACAAACAAAACTTCCATTGAAGAATATTTTAGGAATGGCAAGTATGTCTATCTGTGAATAACCAAATAATCCATGTCTAGTGCCTGCATGCTACAGGCTCCCACTGACAAGTGAAAACAGCTAAACAGCAAGTGCTCTCAATAAAGCCACAGATCACAGCTAAACCTAAAATGAAGCTCATTTTGGGACTAGGAAAAATGGAACACTAGAGAGCTCAGTTCCACTTCCCTTTTGAGGGATTTCTGAGTAAAGGTTTGAGATGGTGTTCATTTTTTAACCCCATATTTTGAATTGGTCAATTTTTTCTGACAGTCAAGTCCTGATTAATACAAAGACAAGCATATCACTGCCTATTAATATAGGCTGAGAGAAAAGCCTTCCAGACATAAGGTATCTTTAAGTTTCTTGACTCTGTATTTTCCGACTGAAAGCATCCATATAAATATTTGCTTCAGACTGAATCATTTTGGACAGTTTCAGCCAAAACAATTTGGGGAATTCTGATGAGCTTTTATTTAGTTTGTTATATATTCCAGTAGATACATCCATTTGAAAAGAAAGAATGTGATGGAAAGCAGACTGCTTGGTAGAGTCTTGGCTTTTGCTAGGTCCTTTTTTTTAATGAAAACAAATAATTTAGATCTTACCATCTAATTAAAAAGTGGATTATAATGTAGATAGAGTAGGTAGCAGAACTAGGGTTATAACAACAGATAAGCATTTTTGTAGACATGGCAATTTTAGCTCTGTATTCAAAATAATATTCTCAAAAAAATTGTTTGTTCAATATTTTGTTTGTTTTTATTTGGTTCAACATCTCTGAACAAGCTGCTGGAGTATTGTCACACAGTAGAACATAATCCTTAGGTGAACAGGTAGATATAAAGCTGAGATATTTGTTGTATTGCAGACCAGGAAGATTTGGTTAGAAGAATGCTTTCTGGTTTAGCATGTAGATTTTTATATTTAGTAGAAAAACTTGCCTTTGTTATCTCAACAATATTCAAGATATAAATGAATAATATAGTCTCTTCAAAAAGAAGATACAATTCCAAAAGGTTTAATATTAAATCTTTTTGAGTATTAAATGGCATGGTGGTGCTGCTACAGATCTAGGGAGTTTCTTTCATATGATCTCCTACTCTTCATCCTGTCCAACACTGCAGGAATTAGAGATAGCCTAATTCATATGAGATGAACTTGGTGAGGATCATTTCCCACCTTCAAATGCAAACATACTATCATACATTTCGTGAAAGAACATCCCGTCTCAACTGTAATTCTTCAATTATCAGTTGCAGATGGCCTGAATAATGAACTTGGTTTCTGCTGGGCTTTTAAAGATAGCCCTCGAGAGGCACCAAATTCTTCATATTACATACAGTAATTATAAAAAAAAAGGCAAAAAGTCAAAGAAATGCCAAAGCAAACCAAAACCAAACCCCAAACTAACAAAAAAGCTCTCCTACCTATAAATGCTATAAATGCCATCACTCTTCCAGGTGCTTTGGGTAGCAGAGCATAAGAAATTAGGAGAATCCAAAAGAAGTAATTCTATTTTTTATATTTTTTAAATTTTGCATCAGATTTTTGACCTCTCTCTGTAAGCCATGAAATGAAATAGAAGTTGTTACTCTACCCCAGTTGTCTCCTGCTCAACAGGCATTCAGACAGCACAGGAAAAAGACAGACAGGGCTGTGAAACAGCTGCAGCTTCCTGCCTGCCCAGCAGGCTGTGGAGGAGCATCTCGAGATGCATGGTTCCCACTGTGGCCTTCTGCAGCTCGTGGATCTCAGCAGCTAAACAGCTGATTATTGGAGACAGCACAACTATATGCAAAGCACAGCCCTTACAGCAGCCTCAGATCCTTTTCTTTTCTTACTGCTCAAGCCTGGAAATGGAGGGGGAATAAAAGCTATTAAAAATGCTTGTCCAAAAAATATCTAGGGTGTCAGCTCTTCCAAACTCCTTTTATTATTTGACCTTTCCTCCTTGGGAACCATGTATTTAGCACCATATTGCTGTTTTGGGTGCTGGCATGAAAAAACAGTGTAACTGTGTTCCAAATCCCATTCCTAGTAAAATCAGGTTAGTTTACTAAAACTGTGGGTAAGACAACTCTTCAGCAGCCAGCAATGCACTTTGTAAATGCTTCCATTTGGCATATCTTGGGTATTTTGTGATGCCTCACTGCCACTGTTGGGTTAAATTAGAGCAGCTTGTTTCCAGCAAACTCACCTTAGAGTAAGTAATGTGCTTCCAAATGTTTTCTGTCAAAGGGTGAGATAAGTTAGGAGATGTTTAATAAAATATTTGGTTTTAGTTAAAAGTAGCAAACACATTGCTCATCAGAAATGGAATAAACTGTAAATGAAGTTTTCAACTGAGTAATAGAGCATAGCAAACAAAGAAGAGCAGGAGAGGCAAGCAAAACACAAAATAACTTTGAAACTCTACTGATTAAGATGCTAAAGTAGTTTCCACTGTTTATTACCAAAAAAAAAGCTAATTAAAGAGTTTACATTTTATCATGCACAGTAAAGAACTCCTGACAGGCATTGTTATAATATGAAATGCTGCAGTCTCCAATAGAATTTAATTTAGAGCGACAACAAAGAAAGGGGAAAAAAAGAAGAAATAAAACAATTGAAATGTTGCAAGCAGACTGCCGTAAGCTCAGGGGATGCCTTTCAGAAAACTCCTTGGAAGAAGCAGTGCAAACTGAGCCACTACCCTGGGAATAATATTTTTCCTGAAATTGTTTCAGATTGAAGTGTTTATAAGAGGCAGTATATAGGTTGAGTAAGCCACTGGCTAAAAGATTGGAGAAGTATAGCAGTTTATCAAAGGCTAATCACACTGATTATGCAAGAAGATCCACAGGCACTGGTGCTGACCATTCACTGGAGAATTACTGATCGTATCAATAGATGTCTATACTCCCATCAGTTAATATTAACTTTCTAATAAATATGTTTACCAAATATATTCAACTAGAAAAATTTTTGACATAATCTTTTACAGATGACTTAATTTCTTTCAAACATGTTTTTGTCTGAGAGAGCCTTGGACACTGTATTGATTTCACTCTTGCCCAATTGCTTGGAGATGCATAATGATAGACTATGCATATCATGATTTTAAACCAGTCCAACACTATTTATTTATTTTAACTACAATATTTTGTTGTATTTGCACACTTGAGGCTGAGAAGATAGTTCTACGTTTGGCTAGTAATTTTTCTGCAGGAGATATGAGAAGGCAATTTTTTCTTGTCATTAGCAGCCCTAAGGATCTCCATATTTAATTTCCCTGGCAGTCAGATATATGAGCTGTTGCAGAGGACAGAGTTGAGCTACAGGACACAGAACACACCCTGCTCTGACTCGTTTTTGTCACCCATGCAACTGTATTAATTGCTTTCCTAATGGTTGACTTTGTGTCAGGCTTGGAAGAAAATTAATTGGCAGAGAATGAGCCCAGATAAGGTGGGAGCTTGAGGAAGGACCACAAAAACTTTATCACAATTTTTCTTGCAGCGTGTGTTGAGCAGGAATTCCCCATCCCTGGTTCAGCATATCATAATGATGGGAGTTCTGGGACACTAGACCTCTGCTAGAATCTCCTGGATCCCAGGCAGTCCGACTATCACATGTCTATATGACCATAGACATATTCATTTGTCTTTCCAATTTTACGTCTCAAATTAGTCAAAATTAATCACTCCAGTACTCTGTGCAAGGGACCAGTACAACTTATTGCCACAGGAGAGCATTTCCATTTTATTTCGACTCCATTTCATTTATGGAAAGATTTCCTCACCTAAATGGAAATTAGCATACCACTGTTTTATTAGGTAGACTTTCTACTGTTTCTAAGGCTGTTGTCTTCCCTTAATTTTTTCTATTGTTTCTGCTGAAAAAAATATTTTCTTCTTTCTCTGAAGTCTGTTCTGCCTTCTTGTCTCTGTTAGAAGGCTGTACATATCTCTGTAAATCACAATGTATATCTTTCCTTCTATCACCCAGACATTGCTGTTATCACTTTCAGATTGAATTATCAAATTTATTCTACACTGACTGCTTGAAAAAGCTGGGCTCTCATGTGGGTGCTTGGCTGTGGTGATTTTATTCTCACCAGACTGTTCCAGACCTCTGAAGGTTCTTGTGGTTTCCAGACATAATTCAAAATTTGGATTTTCATCTGTAGTCTCCTAAGTAACATCTTTCCCTGTTTTATTCAGGTACTGTAGCATTGTTGGCACACTCATGGGGATATAATCCTCTCTTTACATTTTTACTGACTGTAAAAAAAAGTTTTAATAAAATTAATTTATCCCAATGAAGCTCTAGTCAGGAGATAGTCACAGCATGGTGCAAAGTCAATTTGTTCTCTCGGTATTTTCAGTGAATTGGATTTGAGACAGTTTCTCTTGTGTTTTTATGGGAAACTAAATGCTCTCCTTCCAGCAAAACCACTCATATCTCTCAACATTTCCTTTACTCTTGGGCACTGCATTCTGCTGTCTTGACATTCCTGCTGGCTTGCACCATGGATACCTGGTGTTACCCATTCCCCAGCATGTGCCAGTACTGCCATCAGCATTTATTAAGGGAGCTGTACATCACCAGCTCCAGAGATGATTGATTCACTGGCTATTTTTCCCCACTCTCAAGCATGCAGTTTCAAGCTCCTGTTTATTTTGGAATATCCTCTCAAATCTGCTGTTTAGGGCCTAATCTTAAATCCATTAGAATCAACAGAAATTTGTTCCTGTCATCCCAATTAATTTCAGGGTACTTTGTCTGTACTTACAAACGTGTTCATATTGTTTTTGAAAATTTGCCTTCTACTGGATAACTGTAGTATATAAAGAAAATTTTAATATTTATTTACGTCTTTATTTTCCTAAGCTTATTTATGTGACAAATCATATGAATCTTCATGCAACACTGGGTTTAAGTATACCTATTTACTGGGTTGTATTTCAAACATAATTTCTTTTACTTCTTTCCACTCTTGCTGTCTGCTTCCATCCTTCTCCATTCACATTAACCATATCACCATTTTACATGAAAGGAAGTTTTCCTTAACACTGAGCACACAAAAATAAAAGATAATACAATGAGTGAATATCACTGAGAGCCAATTTTTCTCAGCTAAGTTTTAACACCAGTTCAGGCTGCCTAGAGTGAGCTGGGATAGAAGACAGAAATGAGACTTCAGGCAGCTTTCTAAGGAATGAAAATCCATTCCTCTTGCTGTACTGTTGTTGCGCAGGGCCAGCAGGTCAATGGCAGAGGAGCTTTATAGCACATAGAGTTTGCTGACTGCAGAGGAGAGAAAAGGACATGAGTGGGGCTGTAACCCAGGGCTTTGTGTGCTGGTGCTCAGCATCCACAGGTGCATTGCTCAGCAGAAGAGTGGCAGCAGCTGTTTGTGCCAGACCATACTAAAATATGACAATTTTTTTGTCTCCAATAGTGGCTATGGCCAGATGTGTATTTGCTTGGCTATTTTTGAGAGGAGCCTAATTTTTTAAAAAAGAACGGATTTCACTAATATAAATAAAATTATATTAATCAAGCTCATAATAGCTTTTTAAGCAATTTTTTTATTAATCTAAGCAATTTGGTTTGAGCTTTTACTACATTGGCAAGAAAATCATAACTGTTACAAACTACCAAGAGAATATCTATATCTCAGTTCAGAATTCATTGTATTTGTTCCTATTCACTCAATGTCTTTAAGAAAGGATGTGTCATTTCCAGTGACTCTTCATGCACAGACATAATTTGACTATGAATTGCAACCCCAGACAATGCTACTTTGATTTTACTCTTATTTTTCCTTTTACAGGACCATTCTCACAACTTTTACACCTCTCTCCAGGTAGACAGACACTCTGAGGCACAATGTTGATCATTAGACATGAAAAATATTTCAGTATTTTAAAGCTAGAGGATATTTCACAGACTTAAATAATAGAGATCCAATGACTTACCAGGGGCTTTGTTTATAAACACACCTCTATGCTATCCTCAGAGCTCAATATTATTATTATTTCTTCTTATTCTTTTCATTCTTGTACTTAAAACAGAAACATATTTCCTCCTAGGAAATGCTGACAGCATACCTTGGTATCTCAAGGCAGAAAGGTTGCTTTCCCCCAGGCACTGTGCTGGCAACTTTCACATGGACATACATGACTGAGCTGCCTATAGGCACCCTTGCTTTCATTGTTTCCATAATTCAATAAGTTTAAGAACAGCCATGCTAACAAAGATTAGAAAGAGGAGAAGGAAGTGAAACTCTACAGAACTGAAGTTCAGAAATGCAGTGCAACTAAAGGAGGGCAGCGTTCAGAGTAAAAGTACAGGAGGGATTTGTCCTGCAAAAATAAGACCTCTTCTGAAGCTGTGAAGTTACTACTTGCAATCAAAGTGAAAAGTGCTGCTTAAAATAATAAAGCAGAGATTGTCCTAATGCTTTTTAACATGTGTTTTGTAAGTAAATCTTTAATAAATAACAAATTATCGCAAATAATTTACTGATTACTACCTTTTGTTACATCTAATTAATCCATTCTGTGCCACACACAAAAGCACTCCTGAGTGAGCTACAACAAAGACTTAAGCATATGTTCTGAGTCAAACAGATTTAGCAAAATTTTTTTGGTCTTTTAAACAAGTTTGGATTACAGTAAAAATGCAATTAAAAGAATACATTTCCAAGCTGCCAAAGGTAAAATTAATTCATATGAACAAGAATTTCACTGTTGTGCAGCTGCAGAAAGAAAAGACTTAATGTATGTGGCAGAAATAATTTTACATGAGTTGCTACCTGAATTTTTATTATTAACTATAATCTTCTGAGAATTAGTCGGTTTATGTTTAAGAAGTGCAGATGATTGAGTTTAAGCCAGAGTCACGTGAGATCAAAGGTACACAGGCACAACTCAGTATGATTCCTTAACCATTTTGAGAACCAAAAAAGGACAACAGAAAAATGACCTGAGTTATAGAGACGTTATTCCTCTCTAAGTATTGGACAAGAAATTCTGTCTGTTACTGAGGTAATTTTGAAATAAGGTTACTAATACTGTCTGTTAAAGAGATCCATATGAAGGATATAATGCGTCCTCTCATCACATATTTGATGAAAGAGCAAAGAACATGAAGATATGCAGGAGCTTGGAGTTTCCATATGCATTTTGACCTCTGCAAGAACATTTCTTTTAAGATCTTTTGAATGCACATGTACTGTGTATGATGGAAAGTATTTACATTTGAACAGGTGTATATGCAACTTTACTGGGGAAGAATTGTTTTGGGTTTGCACATACATATGATGGACACCAGAACCACATTGTGGTGAGATTTCAGAATTTGAAGACAACTTGAGAGTTTCAGCTGATGACTTATTTCATTACAAGAGGAAGTGCTCTCTTCTTTTATTTTATTTTTGCTCAGAACATGATACTAAGACTTGACAATCTCTGAGAGAATTTTTTCCATCCATAAAGAAGCTGAAAGATTACTTGTGACTGTGGAATGTATTTTTCCCACATTTATATTTTACAGAGTGTTCTTGACAATGCCTTGGAAAGGATCTTGGAAAGTGGAAAAGTTTTGGTGTGATGCTTTAGAACCAGCTTACCAAAGAGATTTATTACAAATTGCTATATTTTGTGAAGTAACACAAAATAATGTTACCAGGAATAATCAGTAGTTCTATTTCACCAGAAGTTCAGGATACATTATGAAAAGCACTGATTCAATTATTTGCATTCTAATGTACATTCTAATGCTTCCTGTAGTATGTTTCATAACACCCTTCATTATAATTATAAATCTGCTCTTAAACCCTAGCTACAATTATGCATTTTCATGAAAATCGTGGTATTTGCAAGCACAAGTAGAAACTAAGATGTTTGAGGATTTTGTTTATTATGTAGTGATTAAAAAATTTGCAAATATTTCAAAATGTCTACATCTGTGCCATGACATCACTGAGCAAATCTTATTACTAATACTAGCCTGCATAGGAAGAATATTAATATCTCAGATTCAACAAATCATTAAGGTTTTTTTCCAACCTAAATGATTCTGTAATTCTGTGAACATTTCCTTGAGTATACTGACAATATATGATAACAGTTTCATGGAGCTTTTCTTTTTCCAGCGCAATAGCTCATCTTATGAGAAGAAGTTTTCAGTTGTTACATGAGCTCAAATTGTAAGACTTACTTACTTTGCTCTGCAGTAATATCAGATATGTGCATATTATATTTTTTGGTGTGTTTGTTTGCATCTCATTTGGCACAGAATTTATCTAGTGAAATACAGCCCTTATATATTACTAATATACTGTAGTATAACACCAGCAAAGCACGAGACAATATTCTGTCTAATTGTTTTGATCAAACATGACATAGACTTTGTACTCGCGCTAGACACATATTTCTGCAAGTTATAGCTTTCACAGTACTTGCTTTCATTTTTCTGTAATCCTGTCTGTTTCAGACCCTGAAGAATGCAGCACAACCGTTTCAGTTTTCAACCTGTCAAGACTTTGCACAAATGATTTGTCAAGAAAAAGTCTAATTATGTCTGGCTTAAGGCTTCCATGTTAAACAGGAACAATTGCAGTGACTGTGAAAGAACCGCCTCCTGGCACTTGAGCAAAATGCGAAAGCAGCGTGATTGTCCTGCCTTGTTTCTTTCCATCAACACCCTGTGGTCAGAAAAAGAAACTACCAAATACTTCACTTCCATTTCTGTGGGTTTCTTGTGACTGGCAGCACCTTGGCATTTGCCTTGTCCTGTATATGAGTCATACTGCTAGGGCAACAAGAGAGCCTGTTGAATACAAAGTCTGAAACTAAGCAGACATCAAGCCAAGAGCTGCTACAGCAGCAATCAAGCAGATTAGCTTAAGTAATTCTGATGAGCATGTTAAACCTCAGAATGAATGAGAATGTTTCGAGGAAAACCATAAATCAAGCCATGTGTAAGTGACCTGGTGCTGTGAAACACTTTCTATAACATACCTTTTAACTGTATTTTTTCAACTTCCTGACATATTGGCAACCATTTATCTTATTTGTTCATTTCAAAAATATTACTTATCTTTCCTTTCCCATAGAGCCTGACAAACAGCACCAAAACTTATATTTTTTATTAAGGACCTGATCCAAATGACCATTCAGCGGTTTCATCACTGGTATCAGTGAAAATCTTCCAGAGACATTGTGTCTGTGTGTTTTTAAGTAAAATCCTGTGGAAACAATACTGATACATAGCAAATATGGAAATGTATGGCAAAACCACTAGAGCACAAACAGATTGCTCCTATGGAAATTTGGCCAATATTCAAAAAATGACTGCAGCTTTGGGGATCTTGATTTTATGGTGGTGGTCTCAAGACAAATCAAAATGTCTGCTGAGTTTTTACAAAGCACTGATCACTTACACCTTGAAAACTGTTTTTAATGTCTTTAAGATGTCTCTAAACCAGCAAGACCACATCACAGGTTATCCTGGCCACAGGGCAATTTGCCACAACTAAACTGCTAACAAAACCTAAAATCTCACTTTGCTTCCTGCCTCATGAATCTGCACTGACAGAGCAGAAGTTACAAGGTTCAAAACTCTTGGGTAACAACAGTTTGTTCTTGCCCTTCTGCACCTGCTGCTTAACAGCTCTCGCTAGTCTGTAACAGGACAGAGCCTAATTGAAGACTGAAGGTCTTATTGGCACTATTTTGTCTCCTAGGAAAATGTGGACTGACTAGTAAGATTAATTCACCCTTTTTATGATCAGAAACCCACTTCATCATTGACCTGCAGAAAAGCAGGGACAAGGGACATACCAAAATACTGGACAAAAAAAGGTGGTTTTCTCATTTTTCATAAAGGAAATAAAATAAACCAATAATTCTATAAAAGATAGAGCCTCCTAAGAGCAGACACTTAAATTGAAATTTCATAATCTCAAATTTCAGAGTGTTGACAGAAGCCTCTGTAGACTGGGAGAATTGCTGAGGCAGGATACCCTCTTCACACTGAGCAAGGGAGTGGCTTCTTTTTTTATGGAAAACTTTCTGGAGTTTGGTGCTGTGGCTTCCTGTATAGACATGGTATCCCTCCTCTATACCATAGGCCATTTATGATCAGCATCAATTTACTGAAATCTCCTCAAGTGTTCCCAAGGAAGACCTGTGAAATGAGTAGCTGACAAGTGATTGACCCTTGCTTAAAGACAGGTGACAATACTTGGTTTCCACATGATCTAAGCACAACAGTGAGGTTAATCACAATTAAAAACCCAATAAAAATCTTGGTTAGTCCTTGAATATCACGAGGTGATCCACTCATAGATTTTCATGCAACCAAGTATGTTGACCAGAATACCAAGAAACACCCTTTATGACTCCAACATTCTGGTATATTTCCTCAGAACAACTAAAAGATGTGTTTGTGTCTCACCAGACATGTTCCCATGTATATCTGCTGTTGGGTATCAGCATTTGTGCCTGGTGAATGTGAATTAGTGTCTTATTCATTGAGATAGGATGTAGAATAGAGAATTTCACCCAGTGGTTGAAATCATCCTCTATACAAAATTGACTTGAAGCTAATGGGTTAGGGCCTGCATTAGGGAATTGAGGTACTGGGCATGGAAGGACCTGAGTTATCTTAGGGCTGATCTGGTGGCTGGGCTTGAAGTGCTTAACTGGAGCTCTCCTTCAGGCAATGTAGATTCAGACACATTATATTCAATCCCTTGGTTAACTGCCCATGAAGAACGATTTCTAGAGTTTCTTTTAGGAATCAATATATAATCAAGAAGGGTGCCTGCCTGAAGTGTACAGAAACATCAACATTTTGAAGCTCTGTATTTGCTGTGCAAAGCCCACATTGATACTCCATACAGTGCACTTATTGGGTTATGCTATCACATCCCAATGTGCTGCACACTAAGAAGCTCATTGAGTATGACTAAAAATAGTTATGCTGTGTTAGACCTCCAGTGACACCTGAAGAAGTTACATACAGATCAACACAGTGAAGATAAAAACCTGTGAGAGTGGCTTAGGAGACTGCTGCCTTCTTGGAATAAAAACCATAAGAAAGGCAAGGATTCATGTCTTCAGGGCTCACCTAGAAAGGGATTGAAGGGTTAGAACCAGTGCAAGTATCATGTAAAGCTGTTCTATGCTCTGAGCAAGTTTGGCACTTTGGCCAGGAACATATAGAATGATAATCAGGAACCTTCCATGTTCTGCAAAGGAAACCTGAAGCTACTGAGAACACGGAAGGGAACCACTATACCTTATCAAAACAGATGAGCCATGGGACTGATGAAACAAAGGTACTTATCATATTCAAGTAACTGTATTTGACAGAATGCCAGGTTTTAAGTTGTCAGGAAATGTTTTTCTGCTTCTTGTTCCCTTTCTAAATTTAAGTTGTAATTAAAATTGTGATAATGAACAGAAATGAAATTATTCAGTTTTCAGGTGATTTTCAGCAAAAGTTATGTGGAAAAAAAGAAAGGTAGTTTTTTTTCTACCAAATCCACAGACCATTTTTTCTGATTTCTATGTACTTTAGCAGAGCAATTTCAATTTTCAAGAACCCTATTTTATAACAGCATGTTCCTTCTCTCCAGCAAAGCTCTTGTAAGGACATGTCTATCACAAAAGCATATTTACATGATTTTGCTCAAAGTTTTTTAAAACTTAAGCCTCCTAATTCAAAAGTGTATTTTTAAGAAACTGTAACTGTATTTTTAAGAAAAGCATGTAGATACTCCTGATAATTGCTTTGATTGTCTTTTGATATGTTTGAATAATTAGGTGAAAAAGGCAATGGCAGGAAACCAGGTTTGTGGTTCCCAGAACCAAGTCACTGCCTTGCTAATCCCTTCTCCCTCTAATTCCATGTCTGGCAAAAGCCTTGGTCATAGCTCAGGTCCTAATCATTCAAGGTCCTTTAGAGGTCCTTTAGAAAAGACTTCTAGAGCATTCAACAACTCATAGAAGATAGGAAAAATAGGAGCCACATGTCAAAGGACATAAAGCCTGATAATTGTTTATGGGAAGAAAACCACAGGTTTTCTGTTTCTCTGGACAGTTTCTCTGCAATGGTTCTGGGGAGCATGGGAATTTACATAGTGTGCCTTATATAAACCATGTTTATTATGTAGCATGGTTTGGCTAATATGAAAAGGAAGAGATAAAGAGTTTCATATTTATTTTTACTTGGTTTGTTTTTTAAAAATTTAATCCTGATCTATGTCCAATTCCATGTTCATTTAATTACCTTTTCTTCCCCCAGTACCATGTATCTCTGTGGAAGAAGCTCCGCATGCCTTTGGGGTATTATAGTGACTGTACAGTGTCCAGAAAATCTTATAAAGAGAAACTTATTCTAAAGAATAAGAAGAGTGGAAATATTTATTTGATCATAATGTATTTCATTAATATGTTTTTATATGAGAAAATGTTATTAAATACAATTGGAGTTATTTAACTTAAGACAAACAGTATATGAAGTGACAAAAGAGAAAAAGTAGCATTTGGTAATGTGAGTATAACTTATCATCTACACAGGAATCTCCTTTTATTATATGTCTAATTTTAGGAAGAAAATTTTAGAAATTCTGTTTAAATTATTTATCTTAAGAAGTTTATGACTCAATTTTAAATCCCAGTTGCTCAGAATCTTCACTTGCAAGCTCTTGGAAACATCTGTGTCATCTTACTGAAATAATGAAATTCAATATTTTAAAGTATATATATTTTTATGGAACAAAATATATTTTTGGGCCTGTCATTGCATGGCAGGCTCCCCATCTCTGACTTCGTTACGCAAAATTTCCAAAAAACAGTGGAGGAAACAATAACAAAAACAACTCTTAACTGAAATGGACATAACAAGTTTCATAGTGCAGAGGTATTTCTTGGAAATGTATCTTCTAAAAAGTCTCTGAGCAACTGAAAAGATAAATTATCTTCATTGAGAGCTTTCAAGCTATTTATCATTTCTATAATATTGGTCACTTTTCTGAGTGAAACTGACTTGTGAGCATATGGTACAGAGCCCTCAATTAAACAAGGAATTTAAGGACTTGCTGAGCTTTCAGGATGTGAGTGAAGTAAAAGACAGAGGTGGCCTATTTGACAAAAATCCACAGTCAGATTGTCCTTCTTCATACATGTGCATGATTTAAGCCATAAGCAGAGGAAGGTCTTTGAAGTTCTGAATAAACCTTACAGCTGCACCAACTAGAGACTTGAATTTCAGATATGAGTGGACTCTGAACTCTCACTCCCTATGCAACGTTTATTCAAAGGTAAAGCAGTTCATGCAGTTACCCCAAATTTATATCAGACAGTAGTTCTATTTGGATATGATTCACATAGAGAAATTTAAAAATTTGCAAGTCATTTTATTATTTATTTATAGTTTATCAGAATAAAGGCTGAATTTGTAATATTTTAAATATGCTATGTTAACATTTTTAAAATATATAATCATATTATCTGATAAATTGTCTTATTATTAATTTCAAATCCACACTGCCTATTGCTATGGTACTTCAGTTTTCCTTTAATGTGGAAACACAACTGAATGCGCTGTGATGTATACGCTTCATGGACTTTCCTGCTGGGAAGGGAAGGGAAGGGAAGGGAAGGGAAGGGAAGGGAAGGGAAGGGAAGGGAAGGGAAGGGAAGGGAAGGGAAGGGAAGGGAAGGGAAGGGAAGGGAAGGGAAGGGAAGGGAAGGGAAGGGAAGGGAAGGGAAGGGAAGGGAAGGGAAGGGATTCAGCACAAACAACTCTCTTCCTCAGTAAGCAGTCCAGACTTGGTCTCTGGTTGTCAGTTTCAGCACTGAAAGCTTACTAGCTTGCAGAAAATTTTCTGGAATGTCCAATTTGCTCAGCAACTGCAAGCCTGTAATCATCAGTATGTAACAAAAACATTGTCAGAGAACACAGTCATGAGACCCCTTTAATGTACAGACTGTGAAGGCTGGTCTCTAGTTGCTTTAGAGAGAAACTATTTAAGATGTTGGAGAATCCAGTGTGCCTGGACTGATCCTTGGTCCTTCAGCCTTCTTTTTTAATAACTCTGATGAATTTGTGGACAGAAAGACTGTAGACTCCATTTCAGTAGTTTACAACAAAACTGTGTAGAGGCCTCCAGGTCTATTACCTCCCTATTACCAAGAGACCTTTGAATCAAAAGATGTTTTCCCAAGTATAGAGGTTTTTCTATTGCTCCAAACCTAGCCTTGAGTAAGTGACCAAAAAAAAAAAAAAAAAGCAAAATTGATGCATCCAGTAGTGCATTGGTAACAAATTTATTCAAGTCTTAGAAATTCTAGGCTGATGCTACCTGCTTCAAGTGATCCAATATCACTGTAGTAGACTTGTCTACTGAAGCAGCAAGGGCTGCAGACAACTGAGAAGCCTCTAAACTTAGCTAGAGATGGGTCAGCATAGTTATATCTCCCTCTCTGGCATAGCATGCTGACATGTAATTATAGCATTTTGATAGTGGGTTGCAATGACACAGCGCATCTGATGGTGAAACAGAGCAGTGTCCCAGATTTGTCCTTTGAAGAGTGCTAGCTCCTAAGAATCCTGTAAATCTCAGCTGCAGTTTTCCTGTTGATTTCATTTCTGTGTTGTGGTTTAACCTCAGCCAGCACCTAAGTACCACACAGCTGCCTGCTCACTCCCTGCTCCCAGTGAGACAGGAAGTAAAACTTGTGGGTTGAGATAAGAGCACTTTAATAATTGAAACAATGTAAAATATAATAATAAATTTAAAATAAAAGGAGAAGGAGAGAGAGATGCCACCCAAGAGAAAAAATTGATACACAGTACAGTTGCTTACCATTTGTTGACTGATGATTAGCTCGTTCTCAAACAACAATCTGCTCCTCCTGAACAACTTCCCCCAGTTTATATACTGGGCATATCCCTTTGCCCAGTGCAGGTCAGTTGTCCTGGCCATGCTCTCTCCTAGGTTTTTGTGCACCTCCCCACTCTGAGAGCACGGGACACTGAAAAGTCCTTGACTTTAGGTGAGCACTGCCGAGCAAAAACAGTATCATCAGTGTGCTACCAATATTGTTCTCATAATACACCAAAACACATCTCTGTACCAGCTGCTAGGAGGAAAATTAACTCTATCCCAGTCAAATCCAGAACAGCAGGCTAGTGAGTTTTTGAGAAAGAGCTAGAATAAAATCTGAGTAATCATGTGAGGATTTGATTATTTTGTTATTAATTACACCCTGTATGATACAAGCTTACATGAAGTCCTGAGATGTTGTAAAGCAAAATTTCAGATAGCTCTATCCAGGATAACAAAAAGCCTTGCTAATATCCAGCTCTCATTTAATGTTATATGCAATTAAATATCAACTCAGAATTATTTGCTAGGGAAGCCAAAGCAATCCAGGCTCTACAAATTAGTTTCTCTATATAACACTAACACATATATCTCTGCGTG
Organism: Melospiza melodia melodia; assembly: GCF_035770615.1. Lineage (NCBI taxonomy): Eukaryota > Metazoa > Chordata > Aves > Passeriformes > Passerellidae > Melospiza > Melospiza melodia. Next base: position 111,066,753 of record NC_086194.1, on the reverse strand, counting down.
CTGTTGGTGTCCAATGGAAGTAAGCTAAGGGGACTACTGTCTGCTGATAACTGAGAAGAAAGTCTATTACTGCTCTGCCAAGACTGGTATCACTGTGAATTTTTTTTTTTTTTATTCACAAATCAGAGGATAGAAAAAGACCTCAAACATATCTAGTTTATCTATACATTCAATATAAAAAACTTCATTGAGTTATTCCATCAACTACAGGTCATTACTGATTTTTAAAATGAACTAAAAGGAATGTCATCTGTGACAATCACAACCTACCTCCATAGCTTTTAAAGCCATATTAGATGGACTTCAAGCTAACAGCATAGTCAGGGTGGAATGGAAAGGTCTATTACTGTTACTGCATATCACCATATGTTCCCCTCTAAGTACTATAATAAAATATTCTAAGGGGATTCACCCATACACAGTGGTGAGTCTACATTAAATGTCTTTTTCTGAAAGGCAAGAAATAATCTCTTATATTGATTATTCTCTGTATTCAGGACATATGAGAATGGTTCAAAGCTCTACCAGGGAAGTTCTAGGATGGACATCAGGAAGTATTTCTTTTCCAAGTGGGTGGTCAAAGAGGTTTCCTGGAGAGATGATTGATGCCCCAAACCTCTCAGTGTTAAGAGGCATTTGGGCAATTATAATAACATTATGCTTTAATTGGTCAGTCCTGAATTGGTCAGGCAGTTGGACTACCTGATTATTGTAAGTGTATTACAGCCAAAATATTCTATTCTATTCTATTCTATTCTATTCTATTCTATTCTATTCTATTCTATTCTATTCTATTCTATTCTATTCTATTCTATTCTATTCTATTCTATTCACCTCTCTATTTAAAAATCCAGCACAGGATGACAGTTTTAAGATATATGAGGTTGCAAAATGATAATTACACCTTTCAGGAACTATCCCACCTCCACAGCAAGCAATTCAAGAGAGATTATTCAGTGGTGTACAGAAGAAAGGGCAAAAATATTTATGGGGTTAAGTGAAAACTTTGGTCCTCCTGGACATTTGGACCTGGAAATACACCTCTATTTGCCAGGATACTGCCTGTTGTTGTTGTACAAACTAATACTGTACCACTCAGTGCAATATCTGCTTTCTAAAGAAAGGAGAATTTAATACCCTTTTAGAAAAAGGAGTGCCACTGGATATTAGTTTCATCCTATTTCTGTTCTCCAGACCTCATCATCAGGCCTCAGCAGTCATTTGTTCATGTGTAGCAAGCGCTTCAATTGCAGTTCAAACTAGGTCAAAAGCAGCCCTTAAGCAGCAACCCTTCTGCTCTGGAGACACTTCACACTAGAGATAAGGCTCCTTTTTCTTATTGCTCTGCCTTTTTTTTATTCCCTATGGGCATCTTCAGTGCCAGGATGCATCAGTATCCCACTCGTACCCGCTCTGCCTGCAGAATGCTTTGCCCCTGCATTGTGCTTCCATCCAGATACCTGCCCTGCTGGAGGAACTCAGGTATTCCAAGAGGTTTAGACCTTTTGAGATGAGACTGGAATAAGGTGCTCACTGGAGAAGAACGTGCTTAGAGGAACAATTATCAAATAACTTCTATCCCAAGGAGTGTACATGGATCTGTACAGCCTGTCTACCTTGATGGATTCAGAGTAAGAGTTTAACAGCAAGGATGTGAATAGGTCCACGTTACTTGACCTAGGGATTAAATAAAGCTGAATGGCAGATTTTTCTAGTGAAACTCAAAGGTAAAGTCTCAAATTGTTGCAGATCTCAGCAAAACATCAACAATAACTTTACTAGAAGCATACTGCATCATTCAAAACCTGCAAGTTCTCCTTGCAGCTGAATCTCACTCCTGTTTTCAGGACAGTTTAAACAGAGAAAACAATGAGATTACTATCATTTTTCATCAGAATCAACTGATGCAGTAAATTACCTCATTATCTATATATTTCCATTATTCTCAAACCCAGAATGAATGAAGAAACTCTTTGCTAACATATTTAAAAATCACGGGCGAAACCGCTTTTCCTTGTGTATATATTTATGTATGTGTATAGAATACACTTGGACAAGAGTAATTGAATGGAACTGGGACCCTAACTATTTGATAACATTTTTGGAAAAATCTTTAAATTTTTATGGCTGTGAAATAATGGTTGACATCTATAAATGCTTGAGTTTAAGTGCTAGGGATGCTCTAATATTTTGTTGTTTGATACAAACTTTGCTATGGAATAAAGATATCAAAATAATTAGTCTGCAAAATATGTATTTTTGAGAAATGTGACAGGCAGAAAGCAAATAATAAAAAATTTCAAAAACTGGAATTATATTTGAATTACCAACATTTGGGTCACACATAAGTTGTATGCACCTTACATATATATATATAAACCTCAGGTTCTCCCTGAGTTAGTCTTGTTGTATTTTCATATTTTTCATGTACAGGTTAGTGTATTTATTTTTTTAAAAAGTATCACACTCGATTAGCACTGTAACAAATAACTGAAATAATGAGAAATAATTTTGCAAAGAGATGCCAGAAGACTAGTAAATCATTATAACAGATTGTAGCAGCTTTCTTTCTGATAGATTGCTTAAAGCCCTTGTCCTAAAGTTCTGCTTGATCTCGTTTGAACTTCTAGATCTTGAACTTCTGCAGCAGATCTCCCATAAACCACTGGCTGCAGAAATAGGATGTAAGTGCAATCACTACTGCCTTTCTTGAGAAAATGTTCCCAACTTTCTTATTATTTATTTAGATAATCTGAAAATATTTTTTGTCTGTTTTAAAATTAAAAACTAAATTAAATTCTTAATTGTGCTTCCCTGATGGAGTAATTTGCTGCCATGTAGGCTCACAAGGACATATTCCCTACATTTTTTGTGGTGTATGATACAAGCTAACTCTGAAGTGGACTTATGGTTCAATTAAAAAATATTATTTTATGATAGGGGTATACAGTAATGTAATTTGCACACAATTATGAAGATCCTTTTCTGCAGCAGGCAAATTTAACTATTTTCCCAGTGTTGCCAGAATTTCCTTTCATCATGTCCAAGAAGTAGCTCAAACTGTTGAAGTGCAGTTAATCATTCAAGCTCCTGGAGCACATCCTATTTCTTTCCTTGAATTAGTGAGGAGCTGAAAGATTAAATTGTGACTGACTAATAGACAGGTCTAATGGAAAAGACTATGGCAATTCTAGTAACATTACTGTGCTCTTTGTATTATTGCACATATTTTGATGGAAAATTACTCAGGGACCTCGTACAGATCTGCAAGAATAACATCCTTCTGGATTTTTATCCTTTTCGGGACAAAGGCTGATGTTATTTTCATCACCATAACTATATAATTATATTTCTGTGGTGAATGTGGTGGTGCATGTATCCTTGGAGGCTGTCAGACAGATCTGCTAGTCCAGAAATATGTGTGGCCTAACATTTCCAAAGCCTGGTTCTCGAAACCCTTGTGACTGAAGGGAAAAAATACGAGTGGATATAAATATGCAATTATGTCCAGGAATGTCAGATGAATAGAAGCCAATGCATGCAAAGTAATGTCAGAATCTATCAACTGCCAGAATCTATGAATTGAGTGTTCTTGGGTAGCCAAAGTGTTCCCCGTTGGTTTTGATCCAGAGAAATTCTGTTTTTTCCCTGAGCTATTCACCATTTTTAAAGTAGACTGAGGAGGAAGAAATAGTCTCAGATTTATATACTATCTTTAATCTTTTGTAAGTATTTTCTAAATCTCATGCATCTTGGACAGTACTTTTTACTTTGAATTTATTTCTACTGTCCTATTATAATGAAAATTTATCCTGATTCAGGGAAGAACTTTTTTTACATCAGGAAGAAAGTTGATTTCCACTTCACCATATATGAATTTAATAGCATTGCTCATGCTATTGACCTGTTGACCTGTGGAGATTCAGACCTTTAAAGTGCTGAAAAGGCATATTTATTGTCGTGTAACTTTATTGCGATACAATAAATTCTTTTATCTGTACCCTTCATTCTGTGTAAGTGGGTGAGAAATACTGGCACTGTATTTATACCTCCTTTCTTTCTTCATCAAAATTCCATAAACCACAGTGGAAGCCAAGGCACAAGCTGTCCCTGAGGAATTAATTTTCAAAATTTTCAAAAAGATACAGTTAGAAAGTCATATTCTGTTTTGTATACTTGCCTGCCAGAACCCCAACTTCATTATATATGTGTCAGGCAGAACCTACACTCTCTATTTCCTTTCTCTCTGCAGGGCAGCATCCTGTCTACTTTCCTTTCTCCTTAATAGCTTAGCATTTTGGTATCAATGTCTTAGGACAGCATAAGAAGAAAAGCTGATTTCTGAACAAGGCAAGTTTAGTTACCATTCCCTCACCTTGTGTAGATGTCCCCAAAGACTGCTTCATATTTGAGATATAGATGTTGAAAAGAGGTTTCTCAGCACACTGCATGTAATTCAGTGTTTTTCAATCAGTGTTTTTCCTTGTCTTCTTACTTTGTATTTCTCTCTCCTGGATATTTCAACTTATTGTATTTCTATCAGGTTAAATCCTTCAAACTTGCAGGAGGGGAACTGGGGTGGGATTAGGTGAGTGAGAAACATTTAAATACAGATAGGACTTTACAGAAATAAAGGTCGAGTCAATGAAAATTTTGATGCTAATTCATTCTCACAGTTCTTAGGTCCTACCTAATTTGTCCTTGATGGATAACAAAGGAATTGTCTAGACCCCATTTTTGAATATTTAGGAGGAAGTGATGTTAAGCAGCCTCACAGAATAGTGATTTGCAAAAAAATTCATAGTATCATAGAATATACAAGGTTGGAAGAAGCCATTAAGATCATCCAGTCCCACCATCAACCCAGCACTGGCCCTGTAACCCCTAAACCAGCAAATCACATCACCCAGCAGAGGATCCAGATGCCTCTTAAACACCTTCAGGGATCGTAACTCCACAACCTCCTTGGGTACACTTTTCCAATACCTGACCATCCAAAAATGAAAAAAATTTTTTCTAATCTAGTCTGAATCTCCCCTCTCTCAATTTAAGGCCATTTCCTCTAGTTGTCTTCACTACCTTTGACCTTAATACTTATTGGGTTCAAATTCTTCTGCTTTTGCTTTCTTTAAGTAATATTCTCTCTTATGAGTGGGTTCACAATATCGTACAGTGGCTATAATTTTGATCTTTTGCATACTTATTTGTGGTATGCTTCATATTCTTTGAATTGTTCACTATTTTGTCTGACATTCTTTGTTGTAATTATCATGACATATTTCTGAGGCTGATTTGGTCTCCTAGGAAGAGAACCTTGTTTTTCTTATAATGAAAATAGGTGTTCAAAGATTTTCTTTTCTTAAGAGCTGGGATTACACCTCTATCATTACTTCTTGAACTCGTTAATGGAGAGATGTCCTAGCTTTAGGATCACTGACAGCTGACCCACAATTTGCAGAATGACTGCGTTCCTGAGCTAGTATACTTTACATTCATTTGTAGAAAAGAGGAATTGAAAGTGAGAAGAGATGCACACACGACGAAACTAGTGCTGTGCATGGTGTATGACAGGAAGTTACAAGAGCTTAGTTGTTAACATATCAAAACAAATCTACTGAGGGATGTTCTTGCTCTCTATTGAAACAGATTAAAAAAAAAAAAAAGCAGACTCTTGAGCATTATTTCAGAAAAGCAACCACAACCATCAACTCACCTAAGTTTGTACTGCTCTGGAATGATAGGAGTGATGAGGAGAAAAGAATATAATAAATTTTAATCAAAGAATTATTGACGTTGGAAGGGAACTCTTGGGACCATACAATCCAACTCCCCTACTCAAACTGAGGTCAGCTTGAGCTGGTTGCTGGGAACTTTATCCAACTGGGTATTCAATATGCTGAATAACAAATACACCACAATGTCTCCTGACATTCTACTTGAGTGTTTGACCACCCACAAGTGGCATAACAGTGAAAGTTATTGGTTAAGGTATTGATCTTAAACTCATTATGAGAGTGAAATTAAGATATGATTATCAGGCTGTAGAACTGGATTCAATTATCTAATAATTATTTTCCAGACCAAACATACTCTTTTAGTATGTGTTCATTTCTGAAACTGAAGAACTTGTAGTCCTCTTCTCCTATGACATTGTTAGTCTTGCTTGTGGCTTTCCCTCTTCATTCCCTCATGTTACTCATCCCTTCAATGGGTTTTTTATAGTTTTACTAGCAGGCAATGCAATTTCCTTACTGTAACTTCACAGTAGTGTGCCAGCCTTCATTTATCTGGGATCTCACTAATTCCTGTTGTATAGATTTTTGTGCCTTGATTTGATTTCTTTCTGAAGTTCATGTTTTTCAGTTTTTAGATAAATGGTAAAGGTAAATGACTTCATAGTAAGTGAACTTTTGTGAAATAAATCAGCAGTTTAACAAACAGTTTCAACTGTTTTCTCTCAGATGAAGTAAGCTTTACTCAAACTAGAGTAACAGCAGGGCATCCAATCTGCATCCACTAAGACAGAAAAAAAAAATCTATGAGATATTGCAAACTTCAGGACTATGTATATGGGATGAGGTCTTTAAATCATTTTTGCAGCTTTAATCTAGTACCCATCTAAAAACCAAAAGACTATTGGATAAGTTTTGGATACCTGCCCTTCTAGTATCTCCAATGTATAAACATTCCACAGTGAGCTCACATTTCTTTAAATAGAGTCAATAAAACTTATCATATGCTTTATTATCCTTTTTTTCTTTTACTAGATCTTCCTCTTCATTTCCCATCAACCTACCTTTCTCCACCCAGTCTTATAAAAAAAATCCGCCCTTAAATATCTTTTCCCGGTTGATCCCAGTTTTGCTACATCCAACCCCAAATTTTTTTATATCCTTACCTATGTGATCCTGCTCTTATGTGTGAAGTAGTTGGGAGGTTGGTCTTGAAAGATTCTACTACCCAGGAAGTCCCACCACATAATTTGGTTTTCTTTGTGTTTGTGCCATTTCTCATTTAAGTGCCTATAACCCATGAAATCCAGCCATCTGTAAATTCTCTTTTCTTGTAACACTGTAATCTCTCATGGCCTGGAGCTTTTCATATCTGTCATTTTTTACTAGACTGTCCATGTACCCTAACCTCAGATCCAGAAGTAGTTGGTGGCCTAGTCTTTTCTCTTAGAACCCTGGTCTGTAACATTAAACCCCTGTGATTAAGAATATTATTTTCATGGTGAATATATGCATGGTCACATGCATATGGGTGCGTGTGTCACAGAAAAATACTGGCAGCACCTTTTGTGAGGGATTTGAGGGCAAAAAAAGTGCAGAACCAGGTCCCAAGGAAGGATTAAAAATGTGAGAAACTGGCATGAGAATAATAAAAGAGCTACTTGGGATAGTGGCAACCCAGCAGAGACAAGAAATGTGCTAGTTGCTTTCTAGTAATCCTATTGTCTTAGGTCATCTGTAGCCCTCTAGCATCCTTCAAAAATTTCAGGTTCTTTGGCTTGCTACCTTGATATCTCTCAATCCCCGCAAACCCCTTGGGCATGCATGCAATCCTTTTCTTGCTCAAATTGTTGTGGTGCATTTGAAGATTTTTAAAATATCTCAGACACTGGGAACAGATTTCCTCTTTCAAAAGTAATCCCATCCATTCAGGTGATCATTTTGCTTTCTTCCTTCCCTGTCTTTCTACCTCTGCATACACACAGCCCCTTGCAAAAAAAAGCAGCAGTCAGTACTTCCACACTAGGACGACACTTAGAAAAAGATGCCAGACATGGCTGTTTGAAGACAAAGCAATGAACATCTGCTACACTTTTGAGGACAAGGGATGTGTAGACCTATATTTTATTCAATTAGCATCAAAGAACTTGAGAACATATTATCTTGCTTTCATACAAAAAAAATGAAGACAAATTTCTGAGAGCAGTTCAATCTTTCCCACCTACATTTAATTGACCACAATATTTAACAAGTACCAAGCCTGTAGGCAGGGGCGCCATGCTTAGTATTTTCCTCTTTGCTCCTCAAGATAAAGGCCAAGCTCTGCACTTTTGAAAAGCAAACGAAAGAAATGGAAATACCTTCCCTTTCCACAGATCTGCAGGTTTTAAAGGATACTGGGATAAAAAAAAATCCTCAAAGCTGTCTGCATGGTGGCTAAACAAGATTAGGTAAAACACATCCTCTCCAATGCACACACAGAATATAAAACATCTTAATCCCTCTCCAGAATGGTACCATAGGCAGTTACTATGCCGAAGAAACTCGCATGCAGTAAGCAGGCCAACGAATACGTTCCCCCTTCATCAGGCTTTGTACCCTAAATCTTTGCCGCAGAACTCCTAAATGAACTGTACAAAACTACCAGCAGAACTACAGAGAGGTAGTTTTACCCTTTATTCTGCCAAAATGAAAATATTTAAATTATCAATTGATAGATTATTATTTTTGCTAAAACATTAATTTCAATGAAGTCATGTATCTCCATCATATTAAAGTGAATTTTTTCTCTTTTTTGTCCAGCTAACTACTAGTGTAACACATTTTTAAAAAATCCCAAAGCCCCTTGCCCCCCACTCCCAGTGATGTAACCACTAAAGCTTTTGTAAGCTTAAGGAATCTGGCCAAGACTCTTCCCAAAAATGCCTGTCTCTGCTATCAGTTGAATTAACAGAGAGCTAAATCCCTTCACTGCAAGCTACCACTGTTAGTTCCCAGTGAGTACATCATTTACATGTATCACCCTGCTCTTTCTTTTATTGTGTTCTTGTTTTGGTTCACTGTTTCCCTTAATTTGAAATGCCAGTTTCCCTTGCTGTACATTTGGAGGTATTCGGTAGCAGGATAGAAAAGACTTGTTATTGAAGCTGAATTAACCTAACAAAGAGGGAGGAAAAAAAATCAGAGCCTCACACAGAGCCATTAAACTTCAACCAGGGTTTCAATACTTAAACAGCATAAGCTTGGTACAAACACAATGTTTCTTTAATTCACATTTCTTTTTGGTCCGTTGTGCATCATACATTGGTATCAATGGAATGGATATATTTGATATGTCCAGTTTTAACAATGGTAGAAAGCATGGTATGTATAAAGTATTAAATCAGAACTAATTCCGGTTTCTTATTTCTAACTATAGATTATTTCTTTTGTCCCTGAAAAAGCTGTTATTATCAGTGCAAGGACAGGTCTACAGTACTTCAAGTGGAGAGCTCAAATTGTACAGATTCGGCATATACAGTGCAGTATTTGTTTCTTCAAAACCCACTGGGATTTCAAGTCACCAAGCATTTATTATGCTGAAACAGTCTTTTAAAATGGATTATTTTGAAAGCTTACAAGGAAGAGCTCCTCCATCTCTATTAGCAAGCTGTGGACTGGTTCCCTTTGTAAGAAGCTGCAGGGGATGGAAATACTTGGCATCACATTGCACTTTGCTCAGGAAAATGTTCAATATCCTAGTACAAAATACAATAAGAGAGCTGTTTACCATGGTGTCTATCACAATATCTGTTCAGAACTGCCAAGAAAACCAAGGGTCTTACAACAGATAACAAAATAGCCAGGAAGACAAAAATCTACTCAACACTTGATTTAGAGAATTTCTGTGGGAATCTGTGGTTCATGGTTGCGGATACAATGCTTCTTGTTTAACATAGTTAATGTCCATTGATTATTCCCTCCTCCACTGCAGTTACACACGTATTGTACACAGAAATGGGACACAAACACTCTGAATTACCACCTATGGTTTTATTAACTGGAGGGTAGATGAGGGAAGAAATATAATAAAGGCTTATGCCAGCACAAGTGAATGGACTTTTTAACAGCAATGAGGAAAAATAAAAGCATTGTCTTTGCAAGGTGTTATAGAAACTTAATGTGTTCTAGAAAGAGGATGGTGGCAATTTTCATTACAGATCATTTTAACTCTCTCATAATTAAAAAGCAAAAGGAAGCAAATTTTATTGAATTATAGACCAAGATTTTTAAGGCTGATCTGAGATCCGCCTTTTCTAACACAATAATGTAAGGAAATGTCAAAAAGGCCCCAGATATTTTCATTTTTCACCTTGCCTTTAAAATTCTGATTGTAGTAGCAATGTTTTGGAGTGAAATCAAGTGAAAGAAAATTACTTCAATTTCAAATAAATTTAAAAAAAACCCAACAGCCTTTTTTAGATCTGAATTTAAAGACCTCAAAAATTCTACTTGATTTTTTGTATCCTGAAACAATATATGAGATGGGAACTATGCTATCCTTAACAATGGATCTATGAATGTGTACTTTTAGCTATTTTGATATTGGTTTTTTGAGTTTTGTTTTCTTTTCTTTTTTTATCTAGAGGAGTTACCAATATCTTTCAGAAGTTCCAGGAGCACCAGCATAATAAAGCAATATCTTCAAGAAGACTGAGATAGTTCAGGATTCCACCTACGGCAAAGCTGTCTCCAGAGGCATAGACTGTGTTTTCAGTCTTATCAAAATACAGTTGAACCTATCACTTTTTAAGAGCTATTTGAATGTGCAAAGTTGAGGACATATGTGCATGTGTCTGTGATATCTCTCCATTGAACAGAATTTTTATTTTGCTTGATGTCTCTGGGTCCATTACAGAATTTCTGAAACTTTCACTATGCTGGCATTCACAATGAATCATTTTCTTTAAAAAGTTATGCTTGTCTTCCACCTTCCCTAGTGGTGGGCATTATCAGAGCTCAGAGGGAAGAGAAGTTATTCTGAGGACCTCATGTATCTTTGTGTTGACAGTGGAATTCTAGAGTGGCATATTCTGAACAGATGAGTCACCACAGCAGACACAGAAGAGTAGGCTGAGAGAGCTGGCTTCTGCAAACTCTTTGGTATGGCCAGCGAAGGTCGATGCCATGAATGTGCAGAAATACTTTTTGAGTGAGTCCTTAGTAATTTGAGTCAGGACAATAAAAATATTTTTAAATAGCTATTTCATTTGTCATGAGCAGTTCATTACAGAATCTTTTCTCCTTCACTGTCTCCATGTCCCTACTAACTTGTTTTATTTTCACTTTTCAGTCTAAGACATTGAAGCCACCGTAACAGCTTTGGATTTTAATACTCTGAAGAAGTTTACTACATGGAAGATATAGAAAAGCAGATTCTTATAAAGGTACAAAAGTACTTTGCAGTGAATGTTTAAAATACATTACTTTGAATATTTTCAAATAAAAATAAAGCATAAACCAATTAATTATAAGAGGAAAAAAGATTGTTGCCCAGATCTGGACACTGTCTAGGGACAGAATATGCTTCAATATCCTTTGACCTATAATCTTTCAGAAGATAGGGCAATTTATAAGAATCTGCCTAACACGTATTTAGTTATAGAAATACATGAAAATTGTCTGTCCAAAATGCAAAGACAACTCTTAAAATCCTGACTTATTCATTTTTTCTGCTTGTTTTCAGGGATCATGAAATATGTAGTAGTAAATCTAGAGTTATAGATTACAATGAAGCATTAAACCAGAATTTAATTTTGACTAAGAGGACAAAACTTTAACTAATTTTGACTGGTTTGTGTAAAATCTTTCATTTTGAGGCCAAATTCTGCCTCAGATTAAATGGGAGCAAATTCTTTGGCAGGTTATACTTGTTATCTAAGATATTCATGTTAGTATAATTAAAAATCCTTACACAGTTATGTATCAGATTAAATAAAAAATTGCTGCCATATTTAAATAATATTGCTCTATCAACTCAGTCACTGGAAGTTTAAATCCCTTGTGTAGATATGATATTTTAGGCTGAGAGTTGAAAAGTATGTGTCTTGGTCCTGCAAATTTTTGTTCAGGTTCCCCCTTAATTTCTGAAGCAAGGGGCCTTCTGCAAGTTTGTATTACATCTGCTCTTGCAAGAAAACAATCTGATCCATTTGCAGCCCTATGTAAGTTTTTTGGGTTTGCATACCATTTTCAATTGAGTAATTTTTTACAATTGATTTATTTATGTCTTTCTTTACTGCGTAGGAGCTCTCAAAAGCTTATTTCCCCTCTTTTCACATGTCAATACATAACAGGTACACAAATCTAGATCCATTAGAATTTCATAGGTTTTATAAGCTGAAAGGGCAGGATTTACCTCAAGTGAAAATTCAAGCACTTCTTGAAACATGAATAATTTAGACTTGTGTTACACAAGAGCTTGGCTAAGGTAATCATAATAGTTCCTTTTTTCCCTAAAATCAACATTTATATAAATCAATACAGTCCTGTGCTGCTTTTACTGACATAGTAACTTCAACAACATAAGTACTTGAAAAATGCTAACAAGGAAACTATATAAAATAAAAATAACAATGGTTATTGTTCTTTTTGCTCTTTTCAGTTGAATGTTTAATATAAGAAAAAAAAATTCTTTTTCGAATATATCTAAAATTGCCTTAGAGTTCAAACTGGCTCTCAGTTTTGCTGATGAGACAAGTCCTATAGTTCTGACATTTTTAAAAACCTTTTACAAAGAGATATAATCTTAAGTAGTAAAATAACTTACAGTTCTGTGAATTTCATATGGTTGTATTCCTCTCCTGCAACTGGTGACTCACCCTGGTTATCACACACATCCAAAAAAGTCATTACTTGCTCAAATACTCTTTGCTGTTGCTGATAAATTGGAACTCCAAGTATCAAAATCTCTAAAGCCAGTAGTGGCCTTGTGCTGAAAGTTACCTTTATGGTGAAAGGTGATGCTGAGGTCTAAGTGATAGCTGCAATTCATTTGCATGTGGATCACAAATGAGGTCTGCAGTAACATACTGTAGAAAAATAAAGCCTTCTTGTGAATTGCAGGACCTCTTTTCCAAGTAAAGAATACTTTCCCTTCACTGTCACAGCGCCCAAGAAGCTTGCATCTCCTTTTCTCCTCTCTTCAGCTGGTCTATGGCACAGTAAAGCTGATGGGTGCAACCTGTTGTAATGAGTCATGAAATATTGATCCTTCAGTGTGTCTTTCAAAGGAAGGAATTCCAGTGTCTGAAAGACTGTTCCCCTAGAATTATCACAAGCTATATCATAGTGAGCAATGTGACCAACTTGTGAATGCTGGGCATCATGCCACTGCAACAGATGGACATGGGCTCTGTGAGACAAAAAATCATGTATATGTATCAAATGTGAGAAATGAGGGCAAGACTCCAAAGACAAAAATATAGAAGTGTCAGTCTTGATCTAATACAGCTTTCATTCAAAGAGAGTTTACCACTAGCATCTTGGCAGACAAGCTAAAAGAAAAGCTGTTCAAACTGTGTAGTAAGGAATGTGGCCTGTTTAACCAGGTAGAGGCATAGCAGTAATCAGCAAAGTAGCCTACCCACTCTCTTATTCTTAGGGTAGCTACTAAGGAGTGCACTGAAACAAGCATAATAAATTGGCAGACCTAAATGCTGGTCTGTATTTCCCTTTTACAATGATACATGGAGAGTGACACAGACCTAAGAGCTGAATAGAAAGTAATGAACAGAGAAGTGAAGGTGAATCCCATCCTGGATCAGAGCACTCCTGAATATCTGCCATTTACTTTTTTCTGTTAGGGAAAGGGAGATTTATGGAGGGTATTAGACTTGTGATGAGGTTTGCATCTAATTTCAGAACTTCTCAAGTATTTCCATTTCAGTCTCTGTGCACTTTTTTCTAGCCAGTGCTTTACACAATTAAGTATTGCAAACATGCCACTCAGTGCTAAAGAATGACCAATGCTCAGCCATTCTTTCCCTCCTTATTAGTCTTCACTAAGACATCCCCACCAAAATCACTTTACCAATGATGTTGCATATGCTGGCAAAATCACTCAATACCATAATCTCTCAAAAAAACAGTTAGACTATCCAATTCAGCTTGGTTTGATTTTTTTTAAAGTATTTTCCTTCACAAAATCTGAGGTAGTTGTACATCTCAGATGCCTGAAGGGAGGCAGGAAATTTTTCAATCTGCATGTTCTAGACCACAAAGTCTACCAATTATCCTAGTTTAGTATTTGTTTCTTTTTACAATGCACCTTTACCAGAGCCATGGTGACATTCAGCTCGTTTCAATCTTCACTGAAGTCATTGGAACACTCTGCAAGAACATAGATTCCCTCTCCACAGATCTTCCTCGAATATGGACGCCAGAAGGAAAAGTGCCCATATTAGCACTGTGAAATAGCTATCATAAACAATTGCCCCAGTGAAATTCATAGGTGTTGTGAAGTTCAGCAGATTAATGAAGCACGCTGCAAAAAATTCCTGTGGCTCATGTAGAGCATGGCTTAGGGAGGCACTTCTACAGCCGAAGGGTGTGGTAAAGGAAAAGTCATGGTGACTGTGGGTGCTGACACTAATGGAGTCTTGGATGGAGTCTTTTCATTTGTCTTGAAACATTTACATCCCTGCAAATTTTCTCAGTTACTTTGTGGAACCTATTCTTAGATAATAATTAAAATGAAAAAAATTTATAAATTTTTCTCAATTCCGTATACTTTGGTATATGTTTATTATTTAAAATTCATATTCTTTTGAAATTAGTCATCTCATTAAGTCAGTTATAATACATATTCAGAATTAATCTTATTGAAGATAGAAATCTGTTTCAGTTTTGAACAATGATCACTTTCTGTTTCATTTATTGCAGAAAGCAATAAAATGTGTGTTTACACTTCTGTCAAACAATCATGCTAAATTAGCTCTCTGCAGACATAGGTACTTAACTCCTCTGTGGTCACTTGACAAATAGTATGAGAAAATAATGGGCAATATTAAGTTCCAAGTAACTTCTTTCAAATCAGAGATTATTTTCAAGATTTGCTCAAAGCCTCCTTGAAATTTTGACATAGATTTTATTCAATACTTGACATAGTAGCAGAAAACTAGGACATTGTTAAGGCTTCTAAAATTTTTGTACAATTGTTTAAAATAATTTTCTCTGCAGTAAAGTGTTAACAAAGGTTCATATCCTGAAAAATTTTTTGTGTTCTCAGAAGCATGGTTACTGCTGTGCTTTTTTTTTGGATGTAGCTCTAGTGAGTTTGCTACGGAATTTTAGTCTTCTCATATAAATATTCCAGATTGGCTTTTATCAAGGTTTTTTGTTTGTTTTGTTTTTACATAAAGATAATTCTGTTACAGGTAAAAGAATTAAGATAGATGACGTGATTTCCTTCAGTTGGACATGTGTACAAAACTACTCACACATAGACTTTAGACGTTTTTTTCCACAATATAATAAAAATAGAAATTTATATAATAATATAATATAAATAGTAAATATGATATATGGTATACAAATAAATATGTTATATTATAAATATATATTATTTATATTATAAATATAATATAAATAGCAATTTTGCAGCCTTTTCCTTCATTGTAATCTTTGTTCTCTCCATGTTTCTCTCTCTCTCTCCACTTCTCCACGATATTTGCCTTTCACACTACTAACTTTTTAAATTTTGCCTCTCTTATTTCACCTGAATTGGACAGGGACACTATGATTTACAAGTTCAAATTTCACTTCAAAAGTGTTCATGGTCAAATGTTTTTGATAGACAGTCAATTGAAATGGATGTTTTTAATAAACACAGTGGATGATTCTCCTTCATGCAAAATTTCAGTAAATAATTTCAAAAATGTGAAACTACAGATGAAACAAAAAGAATTATGCACTTGTGTTGCGCTGTAATTCTCATACATTGCCTGCTAGTGAAAATCCAAGATAATCAGAAGATAATTTTTCATGAGGGACAATATTCAAACATGATTCTTACCCAGGCAAGGTTCCTGCAATTGAATTAATTATGGGACTATCAAATTATTTTATATAGGATCTGTCATTTGTAAGCTGTTTAAAGGATAGTTAAAGCTAGCATTGTGGCAAGAGACCATATATCGTAGGTCTCTACATCTTTAATGAGCAAGGATTTATTTTTTCTCAAAAAGAAATTCAAAAGGGGGCAGTGTGCTTTAATTAAATAAAACACAATGGAGATTTTTTTTCATGGACTCTGCAGTAAAACACACAGTGATAAAGCCATGTGTGCATGTCTTGTTTCCCCCTCCAGATTCCAGTGCTAGCAAAAGATTCTGCCCTTGATCATGCGGTTTTAGACATGAAAGGCTTCAAATCTATCCAAGCTCAAGATGAACACAGAATGCTAATTTGGGTTCACATGAAGAGCTGGACAAGCAAAGTCTTTTATTTTAAACTGTTTAAAAAGTGCTCTTTTTGAGGTCCTTTTCCTACCATATTTTTCTGAAGTACATAAAATTGATTCACTAATCCTTTATGAAAGAGTAAATAAATTTTATAAAAATGTATAAATGATACTAGTATGCTTCCCTTTATTAGAAAAAAGCTGTAAATGTTTTCTAATCCAAAAGGTACATGCTTTTAAAAAATATTCTATACTCAATCATATTAAAATTCTACTGTGTTAAATGAAAATTATTTTATACACAACAATGTATACTGAAAAATATAAAAGTCTTTAAATCAAAATACAACAAAGCTCATTAAAACAGGACACTTCCCCATAATGCATCATCTTGGGAAGAGTTATTGTGGACAACACTGATGAAAAGAACAACAGAGGCATTTGGTGAAATAATAATTTTCTAAGCAACCTAATATGGAATCTACAAGAGACTCCAAAATTATGAATAAAATGCCTAATACAAGATGTTAACGTGGGAAATAAAATGTATGTTTTAGTGCGATGAGTTTGTACGGTGATGTATCTCTCTCTCTCTCTCTCTCTCTCTCTCAGTCCAAAAGAGTGTCCAGAAAATCTGCCTGTGTAGAAAAAGGTCATAAATTGTGGTTCTGTCCCTTTTAAAGAAATTAATTGTTCAAAAGCACTAAGTTTGTAAGGCAGAAAAAATTAACTTGCTGCTGACTCATCCTTGAACATTATTCATTATTGTCGTTGAACAATTATAATCATATTTTTGGTGATAAGAAGAGAGGAAGAGGGAAGGAAGAGCTAATGGAAGTATTACTACTGCCAGATACCATATCTGACTAGACAATGGTTGGTATTTCTCTGCCTCCTGGAAAACAGCTACCTCAACCCTGTAGATTGCCGACCTCTAAATCTGGTGAGATCAGTCTGCTTCTGAAACCATCTATTTCAGTTGTGAAGTGACCACTAGCACATCTCTTCATTACAAATGCAATTGCTCTGGCTGTCCAAAATCATTGTTGTTGTTGGCGTAACCAAAATTATTTGCCAGCAGAAACATACTGTAACTCTCACCTGTAGACGTGAACTGATGGATGATTAAAAATCCAGTCCAATGGAAATGGAAAGAAAGTGACAATTGGATCCTTCCAGAATTATTTTTCTTGCAGTTTATGAAATTTATAGTTCTTGAAGTATTTTGATTTTTTTATCTTTTCTGGAAAATGGATTACTAAGAATGTAATATTCTGGAACTGCTATTTCTCATAAAGATGATCTGATGACATACTCATAAAAGCAGTGGTAAAGCATAGGTAGAATGAGTATCAAAACCAAAAAACCTCAGTGTACCAGCTACAAATTTTGAAATTAATGGGAAAATTTCAAACAAAACTTAAAGATTCGAACACTACAGGGCCTTTCATTACAAATGACAAACCTTTTTACTATCTTGTTTATCACCCTCTATAAGCTATGAAACCCTAACAATGTTGATCAATCATTCTGTCCGTCCTTAGAACTGGTATAGTGAAAAACAGAAATGTGATCATTCAAATTTGACAACAGGCATAGAAACACAAGGGTAGCATTGATGTAACAGAAAGAATCCGACAGAAAACTCTTCCCTACAAAGGTTTTGAGCAAAGGCTTTTGTTCTTTCCAGCACTTCATGAAAGATTGTGAGCCAAACTGTGGGTAAAACACATGAAAAGCAGATCACTTCACTTCAAAAGTGTCTTGAAAGTATCCTACCATTGAACTAAAAGGAAGTGAAATTATTCAATTGCATCTTATCTTCAAGATCCTACTCTCTGTGTCTCTCTGAAGAAAACATGAGAATGAACAGTTAATAGGCATACCTTTACTCTTACCTTTGCTATTTCCCACATATGTATATATCTAAATCTATATAGAGAGCGAGGTTTACCAAGAAAAGTCTGAATCTCTCTGACTATCATATTTGTGTTGATGATTTGTAATTCAGGCAGACATAGTTGACTTAGAACAGACCTGTCAGTGTGCCAGTCTTCAGAACATCCACATGTCATGGCATTATGACCAGTAATCCTCTAGTACTCTGATGTGCATTTTAAATGCTAAAAAGTAGTGCAACACCAAATATCAGCTATTGCCAATATGTTATCTGATATTTATATGCTGATATTAATATGTCTATTATTTATAGACACTGTACTGGATAATCTACTTAGCCAAGCTGTGTAACAATACTTCACTATGAATATTTGTATATTACAAAATTTTACATAATACACTAACTTTTGTCTGATACAAAAGATAATTTTCCATTATTTGTTTATTTATTTATTTATCTATGTATTTTTATTGTGTTAACTTAAAGCATTTTTATAATATCTGGTGAAAATCTAGGTATTTTCATTATTATATTATTTGCATGTCAATGTTAGTACAATTTTTGGTTGGTCTAAACAAAAAAATTTCCCTTTGAAAATGACAATATTTTAAGAGTAATATTTTCAACTAAATTATGAACGAATATTTGGTAATTTCAATATTAAATCATCTCTATTCACCTGATCCAAAAAGAATATATTATTCCTCCACTCCCCAAAGCACCCCCCTCCAACCCATCAGAAGTAGCACAATAAGGTACAATCATGTCACTCAAGGGATGCTGCTGCATAGCATGTTGATCTCTAAGCAAGTTTTATACTAATCATATCCAATGAATCATTCATTTTCTTGCTGTTATTTTTCTATATTTGACTAATGCCTATAGATAAGCTTAATTTAGCTGTGTGTCATGAAACCACCTGGAAATGGAAAATTTGCTGACATTTTCACTGCCAATCAAGAGTCTATCACTTCAGCACCAATGCTGGCACTTGCTGAGGAATCTCATTGCTCTTTGTCTCATGGACAAAAATACACTCATCAGATTCTGACTTACTACAGAAACATCCAAGGTTCAGATTCGAGCTGCAAAAGTGCTATTTCTGTTTATGTGTGTCTTCAGCAAGTCTTGCTCAATTCTTATGTTTCAGCAGCAAAACTAGCAGCACAATCTAGAAACAATTCTGAAACCACCAGGCCAGAGGTGACTTTATTAGTGCTTTTGCTGTTGGCATAATTATTACTGTATTTGTGGGATATACATTGCCTGCATTCCTATGGTCAGGCATTTTAAAAGACAAACCAAGAAGACAGGTCGTGTCCCAGGGAATTTATCACTACGGTATCAGAGAATGTGTAGAAACACACAGATGATATTTCATAAGAAAATAATGAGACTACATTTCTAAGTCCTCCATAGGCTCCAAGTCATCTCCATATTGTGCTAAATATAATTTTATGAGAGATCTAAATATTCTGATGTCTGTTGAGGCCATAAGAATATTGCATTGCTTGAAGAGTATTATGAAGACTAGTGTAGTGAAGAGCATGAACATTATTATTTTTAAATTTTAAAAGTGTCTGGTGAAGACTTTTCCAGTTGAAGACAATTGTTAAATGTCTGTAAATTGGCAAGAAATTATAGAAGCAATAGTGATACTCCCTAGTTTGAAAATGAAAAGAATCACCCAATGTTGAACATATTTACCAAATTAACATTTGTTGTATGATGGAAGTAGTAGGAATTTTCACAAGTGCTGTCTGGATGGACGTTAGATGATGATGACATTTCTGAGAACCATAAAAAAAGCTATTGCAGGAGTGGATGTGTGCAATATTCAACCTACAGAAAGGACTGGAGAATTATGAATGCTCAAGAAATAGCATTTCACAGAGAATCAGCCAAAATAGATATATTTTTCACAAAAATATCCATCTAGAGACATGATCAAATTGAAGATAATACAAGACATGGAATTGCCTGTGCCCATTATAAAGATGGAGAAGCACCACTGTGAGCTTCATATTCCTGATCCTACACATTAATCTTTGTGTATCTTGATTTTTTTATTCCACAATTTATGACTAAAATGTTTTTGAGAATTCTTGTATGTACACATGGAGAGGGAACATCTATTAGGAACAGATCTCAGTGTTTGTAGGATTACCAGAAGACTTCTCAGGGTTTTGTCCCTATGCAATCCAGCAGTGACTGCAGTGTGCATCTCAGATGACATAAGTGCACAGTGTAGGTGCAGGTCTATCCCACTGCAGAGGAAGAAAAAATAGTTTGGTGAAAACGTTTGAGGATAATTGAAGAAGGAAGCAAAATTTTATAATTATATCCCCAGGAAGGTTTACCTAGACCTGGCAGCGATAGATGAGGATGTCTGACAGATAGCCCAGTATTTTCTTTGGTCAAAAGAAAAAAACTCACGTTTTGCTTTCCAAAAATGTTGCATGGTTGCTCTTGATTAAGAGTCTGCAGGTAAAAACAGCGGTATAGGAATTCAGGCTGGCATTCAGATTATCTCCCATGTCTGATGCTTCTCCATCATTTCTCTTCCTCACTGGACTGCAAACCACAGAAAGTCAGACTTCTGGGTTGAAGAGATAATAAGTGCATCCTTATCATGGAGAGGGGGCAGTCCTTGTCCCAGCTACCATTAATTCCATAGAAAAAGGAAACAGAAACTGATTTTGTAGCGCCCTCAGAAATCTGTAGCGGGTGGTAGTGACTATTCAGTCAAAGAGTGGAAGATAAGTCAAAAAAGGAAATATGAAAACCAAAATAAACAAAATCAAGAGAATTCCTGCTTGCAAGAAGAAGAAAATAACTAGGTTTGTCAAGGTAAGACAATAAATCATTGAATATATACTTCGCAGAATTTTGGTTTCAGAAGATGTTTAGGTAATTACATGACAGTAATTTCAATTGCAGTGAACATACAGAGTGGGTTTGAAAAAGCATAGAATATGACTAGAAATTAGTACTGAACAACTATTGAAAACACTAATCTCAGTGACCACGCTGATAAAAAGAAGGTTACATTTTGTAGAATAAAGCAGAGCAAAGCAGACTTTTTCCTATGGCAGGAAAAATTGAACTATTTTGTTGAATAGTACTGGTTTTGCTGAACAGTAATTCTCTGTGTGGTTCTGTACTGTAAAAGGCCATCAGGAAAGAGGGAGGAGATTAGAGTGGATGTATTGGAACCAGTGGGAGAGAGAAAGGAGATAAGACAGGATACTGTGACAAAAAAGAGAAACAGAAAGAATAAAAAAGGGTTTGAAGAATGGCATCATGGCAGCTCAGTTTGTCTGTTTTAACCTGGATAAGATTTGTTCAGCCAGGATGAATACAGATCTGAGGAGCAGGAGGTCAATAACAAAGTGGAGGAAGTCGGCATAATCGTGATAAGTGCCGACATTTGCTTCTTGCTGAGAGCAGAAGCCTCACATGTAGCTACGGCACCTGGTGATGCTGGGACAGACCTGTAGAAAGCAGAAGCAGCATGAAGTGCAGAAAAGTCTTCTTGATATCACTGGGGGGAAAAATAAGAAAAGAGGAAGAGATAGCAGAGGAAAGGAATCTGAGGGAATGTAAGAAGGCACAGAAAAGTTAAGCAGGAGAGGCTGAGAAAAGGATGATATCAAGGATGGTATGAGTAGGTAACAAAATGGTAGAAGAATAACCAGGAAAGCTGGTATGAATCAAGTAAGCAGCCCATGATGGTGCAAAGCTGACCAAGTAAGAACAATTGAGGAAGCCCAAGAAAATATTTACCTAAGTTGTCAGATGAATAATCAAGTATAGTTTAATTACTGATACTATTAGCCATAGATAAACTCTTCTATAACTACCTGTGAACTTCTGTCCTTTAAATCTGCACTGTTAATGTATATTTAATAGTACATCTCTGATTATTTGAAGCTTACATAGAGACTTCATAGCCTCTCTCATACCTTAGCAAGCTGGTTGCTTCCTAGAAGTCTATCAGAGAACATGAAAGCAATTTAAAGGATAACTTTTCTTCCTGGAGCCAATACTGGCAATTCTGCTTGGATTTACACGTCACTGTATGGCGAGAGAAAAACAGATTAAATGGAAAAAGATATAAACAAAATAATTTTGAAAGAGTACTCGAGGATTTACGGTACTGTACTTGACTAGAAGTGATTGGCAGCACATTAAATAGAGCTTTGTGTCAGCTGCAGAGTGGACTCTGCAAAGACAGGATGTCAAGTTACGAACTGCAGACTTTGCGACTCCAACTTAACTCCTTGTTACATTTTGTGATATTAGCTAGGAGAAAGTTTATATCTACAGTGCTGGAGAAATTAAACACGCACACACACACACATTGTCATGTTAGCCAAGCAAAATTTTAACTCAAATAAAATATTAGTGAAACAAAACTAAAAAGAGAAACAAAACAAATCTTGGCATTTTATAAGTAGGTTATTTCAACAAGGGCTAGATGGTCTGCAGAGGCCCTACAGTGAGCTGTAACTTTGTCTTTTAAATAAAGCTATTAGCTCTCCCTGTAGGTTAGGGCCTCTTTAGTTTGACAAACTTCACTTAATTGGTTTCTAAAGATTTCTTGACAACCTGTACTCCAGGTTTTTTATTTCATTTGTGCTTATGACACTACAGCTACAGTACAATGTCATCACCAATGACAGAAAGGCCTGTTTTATATATAGGTTATCAAGTTTATTTTATTTTTCTTACTAATTTAAAAGATTCTCTCAGGAAATACATGCTGGGATCTAATTGAGTTCTAGAAACATACAAGATTGTAATAGATGCGGACACTAAAGCCAAAATCACAAACATTCCCTCCTGGAAAAAAAAAAAAAAAAAAAAAAAAAAAAAACTTTAAACAGTTATGTTCTTTTTATGTGAGTTTCTCAAAGTGTTTTGAAAATATTATACAGTGATTCTACTTTCACAGTGTCCCTTTGAGAGAAGTAAGCAGTGTTTTAGTGCCACTGTCTACAGCCCACAGATTAGGGTCAGAATTCCATTGCCCTTGTAAACCACTTTCTTCAAGGAGGTCTACAGACAACTTTTAGTACCAAATCCCTCTAATAATATTTTCAGAAAAACTTAATAAATATTCTGAAGAGCTTTACTATGTATGTGGTTGCTGCCACACTTGTAGTGTAGTAGTTTGAATCCATGTAGTGCTTTGTTTTGGCTTTGTTTGCAAATCCTGTGTATAAATGGCAGCTGCAAATAGGAACCATTTTGTCTGAGGAACTCTGGGAGAGAAAGATTAAAACTTTTGTATGTTCTGTGCACCATGATTACATTTCCCAAGATCTGTCTCCTCTAGAGAAGCAAAATTAATAAACAATCTGTATCATAATTAATCAGCAGTTTCCTGAAGAAAGCTCAAACATGCATCACATCTATTTATTTTTAAAGCTGTTTTGCACAATATTTCCTTATTACTGAAAGACTAATGAAGCTGCACGTATTTGGTACTTCTGAAGATTGAATCCTAGCATTTTTTAATTAGTCATGAGAGAAGTTAAAAGGGGTATGGATTGTCATCAATCTGTTCCCATGAAGTTTTACAGTAAAACTCTCATTTTCCCAGGTTCTTTCACCAACCATAGGAATAAAGTCTGCGTTCTGTCCAGCACTAACTCTTCAGCAAACATAGAAAACTATGTATTGCAATGTTAAAGGTGCCTTGTGTTTGATGTCACAAATCTGTCACATAATAGGGAGGAAAGCAAACCAACGAAAAGCAACTCAGAAAAGAATAGAACCTTAGAGTAAGAAAAAACCTGAAAATTTAATGGCTACTGATGGAATTAATAGATTAATAAGTAGTTTTGTCTCTTCAGAAAAAAAAATCATTACTTAAATCTTTATTTTACAGTATTTTATTTCTTTGATATCAAGCATAAGAAATTTTAATAGAAATTATGTGCTTCATTCTTACTCACTCTCTTTTTTGTGTTATACAACACACATATAGATTTACACTCACACATAGAATCATATAAGCTGAAATGACCATTAAGATCTTTGAGTCCAGCCATTAAAGCAGCAATGCCTAACTCAAGACCAGATCATATGCCTCGCTGCCCTATCCACACATCTTCTAAATACCTCCAGGGATGGTGACTCAGCCACTTTCCTGGGCAGCCTCTTCCAGTGGTTGACACTCTTTTGATGAAGAAGTCTTTCCTAATAGCCTTTCTAAACCTTTCTGAGGCAAAGGGAGGCCGTTTTCCCTTGCCCTAATGCACGTCACCTGGGGTAAGAGACTGATCCCCATCTCACTACAGTCTCCCTTCAGGTAGTTGCAGAGAGATAAGGTCCCCCAAAAGCCTTCTTTACTCCAGGCTTAACACTGGGCTCAGCCAGATGCACCAGCTTCTTTGCCCTTCTTTGAACATAGTCCAGCACCTCAATGTCCTTCCTGTAGTGAAGGGTCCATAACTGAACCCTACTTCATAAGTGACAGATGTTCGGTACCCTTCTTTGCTTCATAAAAAACTTACAGTCAGCTCTGTTCAGTTATATATATAAATATATATATATATGTTATTTATTTATTTTTGCATATGTAATCCTTAATTTATAAATTTCAGATCCATTCAACACACATAATGATAGCAAAAAGCTGTTGAGAGATCCTACCGGTATCTGCCTAGGAAAGAAGTTAAACATAAATTTCATTCAAAGGATTGGTTTCTGGGATGTGAACATTGGCAGAGACTGAGATTAGATCTCTATAATGCTCAAAATGTGCAGTAGACCTTCAGAAAATGAGCATCTAGACATAATTCTTAATCGTAGCATCTATATAAACAGTAGAAGAATTGTTCCGTAACTGCCATTTCCCTTTGGTTTAATTTTGAGATAGAAACACTAGATAATCAAGTTTCTTAAGAAAGAAAAAAATAACAGACTGTGTCTATAGTAAATGCAATTCTATATCTTGATTCAACTATCAAAAACATCAAAATATCAACTGTCAACATATTAGAAATATGATCATTATAAAAAAAAACACAGGTACGTTATTGTATATTTGAAAATATTTCCAATCCCAAAGGACTCACTTTTTTTTTATTGGCACAATAATATATTGGCACGCTGAAGAGCAAGGAAGCATTCACCATTTCAAAACAAAGAAAAAACAAATTTCAGCAATCAGCAAAACTTCATCAAAACCAAAGTCTTTACCTGAAGTATACTTTCAGGGATTTCTTTCAATGGTGCCAACCACTTAATATTCTAAAAACAATCCATCAGCCAAATAATGTTTTTTTTTCTTTTAAAAAACCCAAACACACGAGTTTTCCAGTCAGAGAATGTACTTTACCACAGAACAGGTAATATTTACTGTCACAATTAGGCATTTCCACAGAAAAGGAAAAGAGATACTTTATGTTGCTACCATGAAGATTTCTTATTTCTAATCTTACTAGAATTATTTCTTATTATTGTTTATTTCTAATCTTGGAGGACTGGAACATATCACACAACACACCTTAAGGTCAACCTTCACAAAAGCAGATATTTAAAGACTATTTAATATACTCCCAAATCATTATAATTCTGAATAAATCAGTTCAGTTCATATTTTATTATGGGGAGAAAATGTTCATATTTCTCTTACAGTCCTTCACCTGCCTGGAGATTACTGCAGGCAAGGAGGTCTCACCTTGGGCTCTCCTCCATAGGCTGCAGTCCTGTCAGGGCTGTCCCTAACCTAGCATGGGTCCTCCATATCCCCTTAGAGGGCCATACTCTGTCACAGAGCTCCTAAGAGTGTGTCCTAAGAGTGCATCTGCAGGATTGTTCCCCACAATGACTCTTCCATTTTGTTTCTCTATATGCGTCTCTTCACATTTCTCTTCAACCAGTCCTTGTTGTGCGTCCGTCTGTTCCCACCTCCTTTTCTGTGTCCTCACACGCAGTTTCTCCTGCCTCCTCTCATTTTACCTTTTGTGTTTCCTCATACATCTCTTCCTGGGCCTCCTGCGTGCAACAGCCATGACTTTCACCCAGATATGTCAAAGCAGAGGTGCCTCATGATCCTCACACAGGTTAAAGTTTTGGCATCTGACAGGTTGATTCCATCCACCGCTGAGCCCTCTGGAGCCATCTGCCACTGCCACCAAAACCACTCCTGTTACCTGCCCAAACCTTGCCCGTTATGCCCAATACAGTGATCTGCTTTTTACTCACCAGAATGACTGAGTCCAAAGTTTCACCTGTGAATTTTTCAGGAGGCAATTCTCCACTTCTAGCTCCACTCAGATACCATCAGTCCTGCCAAACCACTCTTCGCGCACAATATTGCTGACTCACTGAACCATCATAAATGATGAAGATCTGACCTTTCAAAATTGAATTTATCATGAATGCCAAAATGAATTTTAAGTATTCCTCCTTTTCTACTCAGATGACTGTGCCAGACTTTGAAAGAATATGAAGTAATAAAAATTTATTCTTCCATATAACAGCTGTGGAGCCAGTCCACTAATTGAATGTTTCACCTCCCTTGCTCCTGAGAATGTTTATTTACAAACTGACACATTGTCAACATCTAAATTTGGTAGACATAGTCCTAACTTGCTGTATTTTAATTAGGAAAAAAAGAACAACACATTCTGTGCCACTACATACAAATTGATTTGAAAAATGCAACGATTGCTGAACGAAGACAAATAATATGAACTTTGTCTTTACCTCCTGCTTGTTACTAAAGGAAAAATTCTCCTCGTTCCTTGTAAAGAAAGTAAATATTGTTTCATTTACCACAACTGAAAAATGAATAAACAGAGAAGTCAGTTTTGGTCAAGTCAAAAGTGAATAAACAGAGAAGTCAATTTTGGTCAAGTCAATGAGTACATACTTTATCAAACTTACAGAATAACTACTGAGTGTTAAATATATATATGAGATATTAAGGCAGTGTACCATATATATTTTCATTAAAAATTACATGGACTGCAAACAAAACTGACATGCAGTGCTTCCTTATATCCAAAATTACTGATAAATGATAATGAAAGGGAGAGAAAATATAAACTCTCAGTCTATATTTTTTCATTTATTTTGTCTGTTACTGTATCTAAAATACATTATATAAAGTTGACTCCACAGTAGTAGTCATTAGAAAAACCATAGGCTGTTATGTATATAATATTCAGTTCCACTTTATTGCCATGTAATGTGCACTAATGTGATATGTCTAAGCTAGTCAGTTTTGAGAAATTTTTCTTAAAGAAGTTTTTCTCATATAAATTTAAGATTGAAACCTAATAATTTCACAAAGTATTCTTTACAAGAACATATTTTTCAATGCGGCAGAAAATAGTACATTACATGTATGGCTTGGAACATAATAGAATTAAAGAATGCAATTTATTCTAGTAGGAATAAAGAAAGATAGAAGGAAAAAGATCTTTATTATTATAGGCATTAATTTTTTTCTTTCAGGTAGCATTTAATAATTTGAAAATCAATAGTGTGAAAGTTTTTAGATAATCTACACATACATAGTAAATGAAAAGATAATAAACTCCAAATGACACTAAAAACACTTCACTGGTCCCATTGAAGTAGATTACTCAGTTTCCTTATACTGTTGCATTTACTGTGCTTGTGTGGCTCACGTGAGATACAAACAAAGACAACACGTTCATTTTTCTATTTATGTTTCCATTACATGAAAAGGCAAATAGAGAAGAAGTAGGCACTCCTCAGGGAAGTGTGCCACTCTTTTTTCTTTAATTACATTTTTGGTTGATAACTCTAAACTTTTGATTTGATGAACTTTTAGAGAGAGACAAATAGAAGGTATATCCTGTTAGGGTGTTCTGGATATGCTGTTACAATGACATAAGTTAAGGGAAAGCCCAAAAAGAAATAAATGGTGCTTTAAATGGTAAAATATAGTGCTGTGTGATGTAGGATCTAAACAGAAGAAGCTTTCCAAGCACCTCTTTTCTCCTTTTTCTGACAGTCAGCCTGGGCCCCTTACTCTTCTCTCTCTCTTTTCTCAACACAGTTGTTGACAACAAAGCCACATTACCCTGCAAAAAGTCTTTCCATTCTTTTCTCAGCCATGCAAGGTATATAGCCCTGCAGTCCTCTCTGACAGTATTTTCCCACCCAACCCCAACTCACTATCTGCATCACTCTTCCCTGTGGTTTTACTGGATCTTTCCTGCACCTAACAGTGTCAATGCAAATTCTTGTTCAATGGAGTCTGTCAGTTCTGAGCTGGTATAAACTTGCTACTGTCTGAGGTTCTCTAAGAGCACCAATAGCCATCTCAGATCTTCCTCTGTAAAACAAATTTGTAATGTCTTATGAACTCTCATGGCTGCTGTGGCAATTATTTAACTAGTCTTGGCAAAGTTCTTTGAGATCCTCCGACGAAAATGATGTGCAGCTTCATTCCTAATGCTGCTGATGGAAAGAGTTTATGGCACTGTTAGAAGTAACACTGCCTCCTACCAGGCAGAAGAAGTGATGGAGGGAAAGTTTTAACAGCTTAGAGTGCCATTCAAGTCTTGCATTGTGGAAGCCTGAGCTGAACCACTTTCACAACTTTCTTTTTTTCTTAAGAAAATATAAACTATTGACACTCAAGAACCCATTTGAATTTTTTTTACTTAAAAAACAAAAACACACTACTGTGATTGTGCCACATATATTATAATTTTTGTCTTTATATGCATCTGCACAGTGCTTTTTAAAGTTAAAATGTGAAATGGGAAGGGGAAAACTTTGTGCTGCATGTAGTCACACAGTCATAGTCTTTTGCTGCACAAAGACAAAAAATGGTGGGGGAGGAAGCTGGATCTCAGTGCAGAGAATGAATGAAAACTAGAACAGGTATAGCACCAGAAAGGGATCTTGTTAAATTAAACCTTTGTGTTCAGAAACTGTCATTCAGCTTTGTCTCAGCCCAGCTGAGACAAATGAGGAAGAATTTAGATTTTCATTTAAGTAGTGGTTAGTGCTCCATAATCACTGTTTCTGGGTGGAACTGCACACCTTATCTGGTAATTTCTGACAACATTCAAAAACCCAACTAAAATATGGCAAATATCCTTCCTTCTTTCATGCTGAGAGATGTTTTTTTTCAATTTCTTGGCAAGACAAGAGGGCTGACAGTATGCCTGCCTTTGCTACAGCCGTGCTTCTCTCAAACTGTCAGCCTCCAGACCCTCCAGATGTTCCGGTCCATAAGCTCTAAACTTACAGAGGAAAGTTATTTAAAACACATAAGCTTCTTCCAATATACTCTTTTGCTCTCCCTCATGTATCACTATCTCTGTTTTTCATTACAGATGTCAGATCCTATTAACTTGCTAAACTCAATCGTTAGGATAATTAGGTTAATGTGCATTTATCGATCTCATTTTAGTTAGAAGAAAATAACTTTTCATAATCTTGTGTTTTGATAGATTGTCTAGGCTATTTCTGGGTTTGTTCTATATGTAAAATACAATGAACGTACAGTCTTTCTGTAGAAGAAATATAAAAATAGCAGTATTTCCAAGCATGGATAAAAGCACAAGACTGCCCATCATGGAGCACTACAGGAGTAGGAAGGCATTCATTGAGTTCACTGTGATTTATAATCAATATTAACTACATAATATACTGAGAAGCACAATACTCAGAGAAAAGGCATGGTTGTACTGTTATTTTATCCTATGAAGTTCATAATAAGATGAGTGAAATGAGAAGAAAAATTGATGGAAGATAGTTTAAACTACAATGGGGAAAAAAACCCATCTGTTTTGATGAAGAATTCCCTCAAGAAATCTTGCTAAAGGACTGACCTCTGTCGTAAATTTGCTTGAGAACTAGAACAGAAAGTTTAAATGAGATCTTTAGTGATTTCTGGCCTCACTGAAAGCTGGAAAATGACAATTATTCAATTTAAGAGTCTCTCTGTCTCAGAAAGGTAAGAAAAAGACTGACTTGATGGCTCGACAGACTAATGCTACAGCCTGTAGTTTCTCTTACTTCTGAGAACTGGTGTTCTAAACACTGCTAATCATGTCAACACATTTGTTTGTTGTGTCAAGTACTAGAAGGCTTTGTGAATTGATCTTGATTTCAGTTGAAGGGAAAAAGAGGAAAAAAGTTGATAAAACTCCCCAAGGAATTTCCAGGTAGATGTATGTAAGTAATTTCACCAAGTAAAAATTCCCATAGAAGCTTTAAAGTGCCTTAATGTTTCTCCTAGTTTTGCTCACCTCTCTTAACGATCCCCCATAGATTTCCTCTCAGATAAATTTTGAAATACTCTAAGCTAAGAAAGGGCCACTACATTGAGCTACCATCTTATATCTCTCAGTAAAGCAAGGAAGCTAATAATACTATGAATTCTTTTTTTGTTATCTTCTTTATTAATTCTGCATAGAGGGCTCCTCAGTGCAGAGTTTCCTCTCTTAAGTTACTACCACTATAATGAGCATACCTCTGTCATTCACAATGAAGCATTCAGAGCAAATTAGGGAAAGTGTCTACATGGTCAAACATAAGACATACCACTACAAATGGTGAAATGGTACTTAGGCAAATGTTAAACTAAAAAAAATGTCTATTCCTTTCTAGTTTCCAGGTGATGATTTCATCCCAGTGTAGAGGTAAGTTTCATGAAGCCTACATTCACAGAGGCAAGGCTGTTGGAAGAAGCACTCCCTGCTTTTTCTAATCAATAGGTGTCCACGTTATGTTTTCTCTTTGTTTACAATAGAATTGTTCCTGCTTTTCCTTTCTAACCTTCAAATCTTAAAATAACATTAATAGTTCCTTTGTCTATCATTCTTCCAAAACAACACCCTAACTTCGATTATTTTCTGAAATTAAGGCAGATTGAAGACACAGAATGAAACACGAATTATCACAATTAGATTAGTAAATTTGATTAGCAGATTTCTAAAGACCAATCCCCAACACTTTTAAAAATGCCAGAAATGCTCTGAAGTGCTGCCTGCTCCTTTGTTAGCATTCCTTTTACAGGTAGTCTCTGGGTGCAGCTTCCCATGGCTTACCATTTTGTGCTGGAAAGGTCACATTTTTACTGAGTGATGATTAGCACAAAATAACTGTCAACAATAGCCAGGAATTGTACACAACCCTACCCGATTTTAGCATTGAAGCCAGATACTTTCCAGCTAATTTAGAGGCACATTCCCATAAGTACCAATTCAGAAAAGACACAAAAGATGACATGCTCATTCCCAGGAGAAGGAAAGGGACAAACCTGTAGAAGCCAAGGCAGGGATACCCAAATAAGCAGATTCAAGCCTGTCTTCGGATCAGATTTGGAGGTCCAACCCTCCCCTAACAGTTGCTTACATTTCATAGTCCTTGCTCCATTGCATTTTTTCTCTCTCTTGCTTCTTTCCCAGTTTAACTTACATTGTCCACCTGCATCAAGTATGGAAATGGGAGATGCTCAGAAGAGGTTGAGAGGGCAAATGTGGCAAATTATCTTTGGCAGGTGTGAAATAATTCTCATTCAGCATTAATTTATTTAACTGCTTTTGAAAATTGAAAACTGCTGTGTTTGTAAAACAAATATTTTTTTCCATTGTTATGCTCTCATATTTGGATATTAAAATACCAATCAATTTCCTTGGGGATTTTCCCCTTCCTATTTGTTTTTTTAAGAAAGCTTTTCATAGATTCAAATGGAGCCATAAAATGAGTGAACAATAAGAACAGCAAAAGATTCCACAAAAATTAACAAAATAAACTGAAACTCTGGAAAATTTTCCCTTCACAGTTTTGTAGCAACACATCCTTATATAAATTGAATGTAGCCCTGCAGCATCCAAATTAGGAATTATGGAAGCCATCAAACATCAGAAGCAGGCCAATTATTCAAGCATCCTGTTTTCTGCTTGGATTACATGTTCAAGAAGAAAAAAAAACTCACTCAAATTAAATCCAATGGACACAGATACACAAGATTTTTTTTCTCTTTAACACAAAAATATTGACAACGTTTTAAGCATTTTATCTCCTAGTTCAGTTCAAGTCAAATCAAAACCAGAATATTTACCATGTGTTTAATCACTCTCCACTACATTTTCTATATTCATATTTACACATTTTAAATACCTAGAAAGTTTGTTTTGGAAGTTTGCTTAAAACCATCCTTGCAACAGACTATCAAAGGGAACAGATTTGAGCTTAAACATTACTTTAATTTCCATCTGTTCTATGATGCTGCAAATATTTCAGAATGCATTTGGCATAGAACACTGCAAACATTATTCTGCAACACCCATTATGTAACATAAATGTGCTAGCAAGCCAAAATAAAGTGCCACACCGAATTTGTCAATATTTCTGCACATTATGTAGCCCAATTCTCAAAAATGGGGGGGGGGGGGAAAGGGAAATATAGTATATTCAACATGTGGGGGAAATTAACTGTATAATTTCACTGTTTCAAAAACTCTCATTTTGCCAATAGAAACATCCTCTTTATGTAACAACGACTTTTTAAAATCTCAAGTTTTTCGCATACAACAATAAAAATGCATACTGTAGGTTTTCCACTAGAATGTACAAAACAAGATGAGCTGGTGAAAATGAGAACACTTCTAAAATCTGTTTCTCTACATCAAACCCCTACACAGTATAGCATACTTAAAATACACATATCGTTGCTTATTCTTTTTTTTCCCAATTACTAGGTATAAAAATCTACAAGGATCTTTTGTTTTGCTACTTTTCTAAGTAACTTTTTCAATGGACGAATTGCATCTGCCATGCTTGGATTCTTAGAGTACACATAAGACAGTACTTCCTTTAACTGAATTCTAAAAAATATGTCCTACTTGCCCCTTAGAATTTCATGGTGTTTACTTCTTTTTATTGCTTATTGTACCTCCTGACCCAAATCTGAAAGATTAAGTTCCCTCAGGAAAAAGGAATCCCAAAGTTTTGATAAGAAAGACACAGTCAGAACAAAGCTCCTGCTGCAGAGAAGTTAACCTCTTGGCAGGGCTTAATATAATTCTCCTTTGACTTCAGGTTGATAGCAAGATGTTGTTTTATGCCCTCTGATATCGTGTGCTCGCAGAGGTCATGTGTCACACAGATATACTTGCTGGTATTGAGTGGCCTTTTAATTGTCTGTCAGTTCTGTCTGGGGTCCCGCCTGTGTACACTCCAAATGCAAATATGAAAAGCATGAAAGGTGGAGCAGAGCCTGTCCTTTCATCTCTGTATCATTTTTCAGAAGGACTGAAGCTAGGCTGTCACTGCATTACAGCCCATGCATTAGACACTCTTGTTTCAGAGCAGCACAAATCATAGTGGGAATAGGGGCCAATCTGTCATGCAAGGCTTCCAGGCAAATTCTTGTTCAGCACAATGGGAAATGGTACAAAATTCTTTTCTTCAACCTCTCACTAAGAAAGGTTGCAGGACCTCTACCATTGCTGACAGTTTGCCTGAATATGATGCCCTGATGATTCATACCATGGTGCCTCTGTTGCCTTCTGTCAGGGACAAGCTGTAAGATTTTTTTTTGTTTGCTTCCTTGAGTAAAGAGCTTTGCTTTTTGTCATTTTGCAATGCTGAACTCCAAGTTTAAATTGCTTTTGCATCATTTCCCTCCTTAAAAAAATGTCCATTTGTCTCTCAGCTCAGTTTGCTTTCAAACTGTCTCCATAGGATATGCCAAGAGATGGCTTTCACATAGAAATCAAGCTATCAACCATGCAAAATCAAAAAGTACAGCTAAGGATCACTACCTACCAAACATTAGAAATTACTATTCTGAAATGAGGCTTTCCTTGCATCCTGTATAAGACCTGTAATAGAGGTATTTCCATGCATTCGAGTGCAGGTAACACTATTTTCAGGGGACCTGATGTAGACACATGCAATGAATTACTTCTGAAGATGAACCTTTCTTCTCTTCAGTGTATTTGCTAGCATGAGTCCATACTTCTAGGCATGGAAAGAGCTCTTGTGAATGAAATACACAGTCTGAGTTGGCCCTGTGTCTCAGAGAAATCCCCCAAGGATCCTGGAAGCTGGCGGTTATTTTCAGAGATATTCATCAATTATGAGTCCATTCATGCTGTTTCTAGGTCCAGTGCTTCCCCTGACTCATTTCTTACTCATGGTACTCACCTATGCACCTTCTGAAATGCTCTGTTAGAGCCTGGAGAATTCTCTGGGGCCAACAGATCATGGTGCCACCACTGTCTAGTTCGGGAGACACTGGTGCATAAATATTCTCACTGGAGTCCATCCCGGGTGTTTTGGAAGTCAGTCCTACATGGGCAGCGTGCATCTCTATGACAAATTTTCACTTCACCTCTTATAGGCAATTTTAAGTATTAACCAGTCAGAAATAGCAGTGAAAGTAGCCTTTCATTTGAGAGCTTTGAGTTTCAGGATGTTTTCTGGTGGCGTATGTTGAAATTAAAAGGAAACAAAACTAAGGAAGTTGTCACTTATGACCTTTGTCTGCCCTTTCAAAAAGTGATAAAGTAAGTGTGTATATTTGGATTCATCCTAATAATACACAGACCTCTGCAATGTGAACAACTGAATGATTTTTGTGGGTATAAATTACTAACATGTGTGTTCACATGCCCCACTATCTCAAATGAGCAATATTGTGTGATAAATAGAAACACTTTTATAGCTACTGATGTGTAAATTTATATACGTACACAGTCAGTATCAGGCTGCACTATAACCAACAGTTGATTTGACAAATTGTTTGGAACAGGCATTCGAAAACCATTGTCTAATGAATTTCTGTGGGTTAAGCCACATGTCTCCTTTTTACTCAACTTGTTTCTAATAACTTATGTCTTTGGACTATGAATTCTGTACTTGGTTCATATCACTGAGAGGAGTCTCAATGTTGAACTAAAATGGAAACAGCAGGCCCAAGTTCTGCAGCCTTTTTTCTGCCAAACACCACAGTTATTTTAAAAGGCGTTTGCCAAACCACTTATGAAAATTTCCATACAGGAAGAAAGGGATCCAGTAAAGTTGTAAATCACCAGGCAAATATTCTTCATTTGACAACTTTGGTTTTCTTGTGGTCTGTAAGAGAGCAATGAGTGGTTGAAAGAAGTCATGATGATTTCACTTTTCATTGTTTGAATCAGTTCACTGGCAGTCAGAAATTTTCAGGAGGCCAACACTGATACACGTACAAATTCTTTTCAAATGTGGGGGGAAACTGTCAGTTCAAGAACTTTACCACGGCTTTACCATGGGTCTAACAAACTCCAGATCACTTACAATCACTATAAGTACTCATTTCATGGCAATAGGCCGTGTCTTTCATTTTGCCTACTAACTGCTAAATAAATTCAGTCCACTAGAGATAACATTAAAGGATGTAGGTGGTTTAGCAGGATGATGAAAAGCAATTACATCAGCAGACTAAATCAACCAGTGGCAGCTTTTAATTTCCACAGACAACTGTGTTTACTTTCTGAGCCCACTAGTGAACTCAGTCTTGAATGACATATTTGGAGCACATCAGAGATCTGCTTGAGCACTGCACTATTCCTTAAGAATAAACTTCCAGTATTCACTTACATATTTTGTTTCAGATGATAGCATTCTGATACAAACTGAAGACGACCATAATTTTCCCCTGAAAAGACAACCTTGCTATCAAACATCCAGCTAGCAAATTCCTCATTGGAAAGTTCCTTTATCAAGATTGTATGCAAGAGACAGAGCTGTTTTGAAAGTCAATGGTTTAAAAAAACCTCCGCTTGCTGTGTGTTTTTTAGATGCAAGCTTCAAACTGTCAGAGTTTTGATATTGTTGATAAAACTGGCCAGGGATTGATGCCTAGAGGGGAGGTCTGAGTTGAAATTATGAGGCAAAGCTTGAATTTAATTCTCTTGGTAAGACAAGCAAAGACAAAGGAGGCAGTGCAACCGTGTTGTCATCTTACTAATAGGTAATCTATGATGCTTACTGGTTACTAAATACCTTCATTTTCTAATTTAAAAGACATATTCATGGTCCAGTTTTCAGAAAAAAATATATTTATCACTATATTAGGCTTTTACATTTAGAAAATTAATTATGAAATCATAATATCTAAATATCCTTCAATACCTTACTGAACTATAAGTTGAAATTTCTTCAAAACTGACTGTTAACCCATTTTCAATAATTATAAAAATGAACATTGATATTTGAGAAAAAAATCTTCCTTTATGCCTGCATAAAGAGGATGCATTAAATTCCCACTTCAATCTGATCACCATGTAGTCTGTGAAAAAAATGTCTCAACAATTATTTTTCTAACTTGCTGCAGGGACAAGAGAGACACCCCAAAAAGGTAGCATAACTAAGCTATGCCTTGAGTATTCAAAAGAAAAAAAATCTATAGGAAAATATTTTCTTTCTAGGAAATGTAAAGCCCTAACTTTGGCGTGTCAGCACATACACAATGAGAGGCAAGTAGGCAATCTTTAATTTCAAATTCAGGCACATTTAAACTATATAGTGTGCATTAGCACAAACTGACATTCCAAATTGCTCCTCACTAAAAATGCACCTCAGAAGCACAGCCAGTTGAAGTGTTTTGCATTAAATTTTGTAGTTCACAGAGTTCATGTCACAGAATTGTAAAAATACTGTGGTATCTCTTCTGGGGCAGGATACAAGTTCAAATACTGTGATGTCACCACACAACTTGGTGGGAGTTTTCTTGTTTTAGCTCATTTTTATTCCTCACCACAAATGAGTGCTAGTGTGAGTACTGAGTGAAGGTTGCTATTGAACCCGTACTTTCTAAATGCTCTCCTTTCCAGCCTATTCAACCTCCTATTAAAGTATAAAATTCTGGGGCAGCTTATCCTTTACCGGTTTCACCCACAGAGTGAGGTAGGCAGAGCACTGAGAAAACCTCTGGCCTTTCTCCATGTGTCCTTGAGATGAGGCGTGACCAATGTGCCAGAAGAGTCCAGTCTGGCATGAGCACGTGAGGTGGGAGCAGCCATGCAGTATCCTGATGTGTTTTGAGAGATCAAAAGCAGTTGCTGGCACTCTTTCACATATCCAAGAGGAAATCCTTCCACAAAGTATGATCCATCCACAACATCCCTTCTGTTAGTGTGACCTCAGCCAAAGCAAAGTTTTCATGACTGGCATAACACTCAGTGACTCCGCTCTTGCAGATCGGGCTTCTGTTGCTTTTGGTACTGTATAAACATACATATAAATTGCTACACATAAATAGTTTATATAAAAAATAGAAAAATCTGTAGAACAGAGGGCCTATGTAGGACAGAGTTCATGAAAAATATTCTAGTTTTGGAAGCTATGAAAAGCTTATATTTTGAGGCAGTAACTCCATACTCCTCAAAAGCAGGGAAAAGCCAAGGCTGTTGCTGCAAGCAGCTAATGATATTAATGTTATATTAAGGCAACAATACAGGTTTTTTTCCACCTTACTCAATGCTGTCAACTGAGTCTTACTATTCAGTCTGTTCATCCTACGGAATAATTTATGTGAATTTAGAGCGTTCCTGTGAGAGTAAGCTTTTGAGGACTAGAACTCAAGCCATGAGAGGGAGCAGCAAAAAAGAATACAAACAAGTATAGACCTAAGATGGCAAAAAATCTACCTATCAGGAACTTTTCAGTGTTTGACTTAATTTATGATGCACGTGAATTAAAGATGATAACGTAAAGCACTGGGGAGAATTTATTCCTTCATATGTGTAAATGATAATTTTATACACTTGATTTGTTTTAATTCCTACTAATTTTATGTAATTTTCAAGAGCAATCAATTTTATTGAAATCTCATTATTGAATTTCTACTAGAAATACAAAGGCAAATAAATAAAAAATAAAATAAAATAAAATAAAATAAAATAAAATAAAATAAAATAAAATAAAATAAAATAAAATAAAATAAAATAAAATAAATCCTGCTACTCATTAGTGTAGGATTTAATGTCAGTTTCACTGAACCAGAACTAGCACATTCAGCCAAAAATAGCCGGATGGAAATGATTTTCAAAATGTAAGCAGAAAAGTCTTGGTTTGTGGTTCGGGCTTGCTAATTTGGCTGGGTCTTCTGTTTATCTGTGTTTTCTCTGCAAGGACTTAGACACAGAAATAGCAAACAGAAAGTATGGGTTTTAGTAATTTCTAACCCCTTCTTCCTTTTCTGTACAGGAGCAGGCTCTGTCATTGGGGTGCTACTGATTGCTAATCATGATTGTGTTGTGACTATCTGTCATTAGAGAAGCATTTCTAAATGTTAAGACAGGCTTAAAGCACAGAACAAGACTGTGGCATAATAAGCTATACTATGAGTTTAAAATAATTCCACAAAATTACATGGAATTGATGGAATAACATTGGATTATGGCATACTGAAAATGCAAGGAAGAAATATTTTATCAGAAATAAAATCCTTAATTGTTGTGTTGTTTCTGTAACACATAATTCTAGGTACCTCAGCTGCCTCTCAGCTGCACATCTGTATTTGTGATAAGGAATAATTTTCTCTGGTAGAATATGAAATAGCATATTCATGTAATTAATTTCATAAATAAACCCATTTGTTAATTTCTACTATATTCGTGAGTGGCAACTGTCTCCAAAATGGGGCACATACTCTTCCTTAACCTTAATTTATTTGAATGCCCATAGGCAATTGAAAGTGTGGTTTGTGATTGATTTCTAATGGTTTGGTGGGGTTTTTTTGTTTTTTTTAATCCCTATTGACTGATGGGAAATAAATTTTGTGTTG
Organism: Melospiza melodia melodia; assembly: GCF_035770615.1. Classification (NCBI taxonomy): domain Eukaryota; kingdom Metazoa; phylum Chordata; class Aves; order Passeriformes; family Passerellidae; genus Melospiza; species Melospiza melodia. The sequence continues at coordinate 111,027,892 of NC_086194.1, read as the reverse complement.
ACTGGGAGGCATTTACTTGGAATTGAACAGAAGTGAAATATTTCATCAAAATATGAAGGAAATTTTTGTTTACAACCCTTACTACACTCTACTAGCTAACTTTTTTCTCTTATTGGATGTTTTTGTAATGTATTTTCTGTTACTTATACTGTCATTATGGGTAAGCATATGCTTATCCTTTTAGCTATGGCACCCTAAAATATCATATCTAGAACCATAACCTATGGCATTTAATAAAAATAACAAAAACAAATGTGCCATTAAAATAAATCGAGAAATAATTTACATTACTCTTAATGTTGCTTCAGCTTCAGCTGTTGCTTATGTCAGTACAGGAAAGACAACCATCATCCTTCTTCAGATTTCAATTCATATTTAAAGTGCTTTTGGTCACCAGTTCTACAATGTTCAGGAGAATACATCTTCCCTCACTTTGAAATATTTTAAGACTGGTGCCATGTTCACACAGAAGAAAATAATTCTCATGGGAATGTAAGCTTTAAAAGAAAACACATTGTATTGTCACAATAACAGGATGATGGAAATGGCTGCAGTGGAGATTCAGAAAATTCAGCCTTTGCTACTACACTTAGTGTTTGTTATGGAAAGTGCAAATGGGGGATTGCCTTGGACATGGATGGACAGTGGAATCTGGAAGATCTTATGTTGCAGCAAAAGTGAAAAGCTTTGCTTACATGCAAGGCATCCAAACGATGGAGTTTCAGTAAATTTACTTGTTTGCTACTGCTTATAGTTCTTCCAGCACATTACTACTAGGATGAAATAAGTACACTTATCATAATGAATTAGTCAAATCTTTATCATGTCTAATACCTTCACTAAATGCTCAGTGGGGTCTCTCAGATCAGAAATGAGCTATATGTGGAAGAGATAATTTCCTCATTGGATGTTTTTATTTGCCATTTCAGTAGTCTCACCATGTAGACCAATTAACAAGTTACATTTATAAAGCAGTTCCTATTTTTGGAAACTCATCACCTGCATCTTGTAAATCAATGGTAAAATTTAGCAAGATGCTAACATAAGAAAACATTAAAAAAATATAAAGTGCTGTAAGTTCATATAAAAAATATAAGCAAATCCATGAAATTGTAAAGTGCAAATTGTGATAAAGGGTAATAAATATGAATAAGTGGGACCTTATTACAAAAATAAGAGCTGAGAACTGAAGTACAGAAAGGTATGATGTTAAATGAAAAAGTCTAGTTGAACAGAGACCTTTTCCTGTTCTTGTCTCTAACATTTTTTTCCTCAAGCCATGCTAAACCCTACTACCGTTGCTAGTTTGAAAGATGTTCCTTATTAAAGCTTATGAAAAGCTTACCTTCCAAAAGTAGCTTTACTAGAAGAATTATCTAGAAATTGTTCTGAAGTCCTTAAGTGACAAACAGTTTGGTATGCTCAGGAAGCAATCTGGGAAAGGGCCATTGAATTTTGCCTCTAATCATCTTATTATAAACACTCTTGTTACACTATTCAAATGTTGCTAACCATTGTGTTTGTTATCCCATTGTGATAAGGGCATTATTGCTGTACATATAATCATGCTTTTGTTTGCCTTAGGATTTTGAGGCTCCTATTTAAGTAAAAGTATTTATGAAGGTTACAATTTAAAGCACTGTACTATTGTTTCTTCAAACAACAGTAATCAGTATATAGGTTTAGTCTTAACAAAGGAAGACAACATTTTTCCTGTGCAAATATTCAGTCATGCTTTAACCTTGGCAATCAATATAGCATAGTAACAAAGCTGGTGTACAAAACTCGAGATTTAAGACAACAAATATTTACAGTAGTTGCTTCAAATCTTTCAGCACACAACTGACAATTACATCTTTACTTTTATGCTTTACTAGTACCATTTGAAACTTCATGCTTAGTTACTCTGAAAAACAGCCTGGCCCCTGTAACTGTACAGCTGACCATGCAAGCTGTGCAGTCCATACAGCTGAAAACTGCTAGGGTCATTAAGATTCTTTGTATTTCTTTGCCTTCTATAATTCTAATGAAATTTCACACCCTCCTTTTAATAACTTTGGGGCTCAATATAGTGTAGGTCTTAAGTAGGTCATAGCTTTAGCCGTGCATGTAGTGCTCCGGAGGAACAGCTTGCAGGGTGGAAGTTAAACACATGCTTAAAAGGTTTTGCTGGATCAGGGCCACATCTGCTAATCATGCAACTCCATGGCTAGTGAGTGTCATCGAAGCTTGAGTAATTTTCCTCCTATTTGCATCAATACCTGTGTGGTCATTTTGTAATGATTATTGAACAAATACTGTAGGCACAAAAGGGGGATATAGTTTTCTCTGAAGTGTTGACTCCTTGTGTTCATACATGAGGGTAGATTCTCCTGGGATTACACCGGTTTCTGCACATGCATATAGACACTTTGTGGGAAAAGTGGTAGCAATGTGTTAATGCTGATTTTTCTAATCAGTTTGATCTTTGTACAATTTATATATTTTATACATGAAACCTCTGTTGTTTCGTATGCTTTCTTGCTGCTCTTGAATACAAGAATTACTGGAGGATCTCTGCCTTTTGCTGTCAACATCCATAAGCAGTTTCCTGTAATCATTCAATTGCGCAGACACTTAAACTGTGACCAAAACATTCCAAATAGGTGATGATTTCTGAATCAGTTTAAAGCAGTTAAATAAATATCCCTAACAGTTTTCAATAGTGCTTGAGTGTTTTCTGTGTTTCAACAGCATAAGTGAAGCTGTAAAAATATAAAATTTTATTGGAGATGTAATTATAAACCAGACTCTTCGTAAAAAAATTTCACCTTCATATTTTTTCAAGACATTCACTCAAGATGAAAGTCATCTTCCCAAAAATTTGATCAGGCTAAGGCTTGATCCATCAGCAAGCAAAAGCTCTTCACTGGTCCCACCAGCACAAGAATATACTAAAATGCCTCCTTCAGAGATTTCATACAATGATAAATTTTGATGAGCATTTTGGGACTGGCCAAGGTAGGATTTGTGTGCTAAATGATAAGGTTCTTTCCTTTGCTCCCCAGTTGTAGTATCAGCACACTGATATTTAAATACAGATAGTCAGTCTAAAGGAGTTCAGCCAGAAAGGTGTTGAGTTCTTGTGGTCCTTGCTTAACTTGGCTGAATGAGAATTACAGATTCTCCCTGGATCAAACCCAGAGTGTAGGGAGGATTAGCAGCAACTTTTTCCAGAAGTAAGATGAAACTGATTTTTCTCTGCTCTAAATGTTTGAAAGATTTACTGTAATGACATATGCCAGGCCTAAAAATCTATTTAAGTACCAGTAAATTCAGGTCCTTTTGGTGTGCTTTAAAAGTATCATGATATCAATTTCTTTTGGCAAAGAATACCTAATGGTAATCTTTTCCTGCATTCCATGAGAGTTATTAGTCAAAGTAATAGTTTATTTTTTTACCAGAAAAATAAACCATAACACACTCAGGACTGCAGTTCACTAAACCATAATTCTACTTTGTTTGACTTACAAAGTGCTCTATATTTTGAAAAATTGTTCTGTAATGGATGAAGGATTTGTGAAAAGTTCTACCCCACATTAATTTTCTAGTTCTATTGGCATTGCCACTGAGTGAGACCACCAAGAATTATCTTCCAAGACTGTTATCAATGAGATAGCATCATGTATAAATGAACTCATGCTGAAAACAACTTCAAATGCCCTGGTTAATCTTTGGTTACAACGTGAAAGCATCACTGAGTTAAACAGTCTTCTATAGAAATTGTAGATGCTCCAGAGGAGGAAAAGCTGAAAGACAGGCCTGCTGCAGGGTAAAAAAAGAAATGTTAATAAAATTTTGTTCACAAAAGAAGAAGCAAAATGTAGATACTGTGTAGTAACAAGTATAGGGCATTCAAAACCTTCCATGTTCTTCCTTAATAATTATGGACTACACATGAAATTTATTCAGCTCTTGTAGTAATTAGCTAATAAAAGCTCAAAGGAAAAGACTGATAAGCATGTATGGCATGTAGGTATATTGCACACGCCATAAAGACTACATTCCATCATCTGAGGATGATGAGGAATTTAGTAAAATACATTTTTTTAGTGTACTTTTATATTTCACTTTTTTATATTTCTGAGGAATTTAGTAAAATACACTTTTTTAATTTCTCAAGAAAAAATATTTCCATTTTTTCCACTTAGGTATTGCATCACTGTATTCATATTTTTATTTTCAAAATCTGAAGAAATAAAAAATACCTATGCATATATACAGAACCAAGCACTTTGGGTCTACCTCTTTAAATTACTCTTAATAAATTCATTCTTAAGAAAATTCTTTGTCTCCTAGACAAAACAGATAAGATGTGGTAGGAAGTGCAACAGCAGTGTATTTTGGGTTTTTTCTCTGAAGCAGAATTTTATTTCCTGTGGATGATAACTGTAAATTTTTAAAGCATCCATGGTAAAAGACAATAACAGCACAATACTCTTTAGCACATCAGTCATTAGACAGCAAGGCACAAACTACAATAAAAATAACAGGATATATGCAGCTTATCCTCATCTATTTCATAAGCAATTTACAATGATCCTCCCCACAAAGCAGTAGTACTATTTGGTGAATGCTGAGAGGTTTTGTGCGTTTTGGTAATCTAGAATACTTTCTACCCACTACAGTTTTTGTTTACACATGAAGTTACCTTAACAATACCTCTTTCTCAATAAATTTGCATATGCATAAACAGTTAGCAAATGACAATGTTCTTGACGCAAAAGGGATTCCAGAATTCCGATGAATAAACATTTTCTACATAATTATTAAATCAACCCAAATATTTGCTATTGTCATGCCTTGAGAGCATTAAGTGGTCTGTGTCCTGCTGAGAAGCAAAGAAATTTTCCTTTTGGTAGAGAAATTCCATGTTCCTCTGTATTGGTTAGTGAAGTAAAAACAGAAACTAAAACAAACTAAAACTAGAAAGTTTTTGGCATTCTAGTTCTTAGAAATTCTCTTACTAATCTAGAATTGAGTTTGTCATGCCCTTACTCTTTCTCAGACAGATATCTTCTTGTGACTTTCAGTAGAGCAGAAGATGAAAAAGAGATATGCCTCTAGAAGGGAATTTTGAAAGAGCATCTATTTCAAAGTACTATGAAGGCAAAATGTAAGAATAAGTTTCAAAAGTGATACATTTGTGAGCAGGAAGCACCTACTCTGATCACAAATATGTGAAAATTTGTTGCATGGCTCTCTTATTTTTTTAAAAAATGTCATTTCAGCATACCTGGTGTGCAAAACAGAGTGAAACACTACTTCTTCTTTTTACTCCACCAAAGAAAACAAAACCAGAACCCACCTATATTAAAATAATGTTATTTAAACTGTGAAATGAAGCACTTGAGAGCTAGGAAATGCCAGAAGGTAAGTTATCCATGTAGTGTTAAATATAACCTCCTGCAAAGCATGTTCATAACATAAAGCACAGTTTCAGAAGTACCTAGATGTCTTATGAAGCAGACATTTAGTGGCACTTGAAGCCTGTAGGATTTCTGGATTGATAAAAGTCTCATCAACAATCCTGACTCATACTGCATTTTTTCAATGAAACTATACCTTTATCCAGGGCACGAAATTCACATCAGGTCAGTTCTCAAAATTCACATGAAGCCAGTTCTCATCCACACAGGATCTTCCTTTGTAGCACACAAATCCTTCACCAAAAAATATACTCATTCTCCTGGTTATCATATTACTGAAAATGAAAAACAAAAATCACTTTTTCAGTGTGTGAAAGTATCACACCCTCTGCAACATACTTAATGGACTATGAGCTCAATTTTATCCAGAGAGGTTTCAATATTTTACCGTTTCCAGATTTTATGTGATTGTTTTATTTCTCCTTGCTTTGCTTTCTACTTTAAATTGTTTCTTTAAACAAAAAACAACAATAATTGAGGCCAGTAAAGCAGTGGTATGTCTTCAGCTTTGTGGGTTTGGTTTTTTATAACAGGGAGGCTATCCCAATGCCAGCAATTTTTATGATGATGTGAGTTCTGTTGCAAAAATATTTCACACTCCTCTAAATATATTCGGCTTTTTCCTCTCTACACCTCTATTCTTGAAGAAGATTGACTGCTTGCTGTTTAGCAGAGGATTAAACATTCACTGTCACTGCAATAACTGCAGTGAACACAAGTGTTTAGGTTTGCCTAGACCAGAATTATGTGTTCTGGCATTGTTTTCAGAGGTAAGCACAGAAACCCCAGTCCTTGTCTGCTTTCCAGAACCACCAAGAGAATGTCAGATACATACTTTAATTACTCATTATTTTGAGAATATTGTTATTCACAATTATTCAGCACAGCTTGAGACACCTTCTGCTCTGTAAGTCTGAGTACCACGGTGGAATCAGAAGGAAGGCTCCATTAATGCTTGGATAAACTGTTCAAAGGGATGGTGGATTCAGGTAGTTTGCTTCACAATATGAAACAAACCATCTGATATTTGTCTATCCCTTGTTAAAATTCCGTTCAGTCACTTTTCTTTCAACCTCTCATCTCAGCTGTTTGAGTATGCTTGGCAGGAACTCTGACAAAGAAACACTGACAAAATTTCAATAAAATATGACTGAATCATAAAAGAGATGAAAGAACGAAGTTGTACCTTGTGAAGCATATATTTGAATGTCAAAGGAACACGCTTGCCTCTTGTATCACTCAAATTATTTTAAAATATATCCAGCCAGGATCACCTATGGTTTAAAAAAAATAAAAAATGTTGATAGAAGGCTGCATCTGAAAACTTTGCTTCAATTGATTAATGACATTATCATTTCTGAATGTCATTTTTTGAAAACTGCATCATTTAGAATTTCATGATCATTCTCTTTATTAATAAATGCAAATACTTTAGTGGCTGGGGAGTTTTGTTTCTGACTTACTCAGAAAAGAGGGACTCAGTCATGCTCGATGATTATTGGAAACATAAAATCTACATCCTGTTGTCTAAAGCCAAATAGTTAGATGCAGACAAATATTTCCTTGGATATATCAGTTTCAGAATGTAAAAATCTTTGTCTCAGTCTAGTGCAAATGGTGTTCTGCCAGGATTTTATATTTATGTGTCATTTTCCCCAAACTTTTAGCCAAATATGTGTAAAGGTTATCATGCTTTTGTGGTATTTGGGCAGCATTGCAAACTTTGACAGTTCCATGAAGGTTAAGCCAGTGTGAAAGTGGAGTGACAGAATGAATCAGGTCTTGGAATATAAACATACATATATGTATATGTATATGTATATGTATATGTATATGTATATGTATATGTATATGTATATGTATATGTATATGTATATGTATATGTATATGTATATGTATATGTATATGCATATGTATATGTATATGTATATGTATATACATACACACACTAGACAAAACTCACAGGAGCACTGAAGTTGAATGAATTAATCTTATTTAAGATCTCCACAGAGCTGTTAGGACCAGTTTGGATGTTGCTGTGATGGTCTTATTCTTGTGCATAGAATATTTTTGCCTTTCTTTTTTTCTTTAGCCTCCCACTGACAGTCTAGCACTCACAGAAAGGTCAAATGGAAAGTCATTTAGCTTCTGGAAAATAGTGTTTTCCAGATACTCAGTCATAATTTTTTTACCTTTGCCTATGACCTTATATTTTTTAAATTGTGCAGGCTTAAGACTACTTTTGAATTTAACCCCATCCTCAAATAAGCTATATTTAATTTTTAAAAAATGCTTTTACACTTTTCTGATTCAAATCTAGGTTAAAAGGTAAGTTCTGTGAAAAAATATGCAAGACTTACAATTATGTATCATTTCAAAATTAAAAATTACTAGATATTTTTACATTAACCAAAATACTCTAAAAAGCCTCTTGAGTTTAGGCAAAACAGTGCAGCTCTAAAGCAAAGATTTGTCTAGCTGGCCATTCAGTGTAACAGAGGTGTGACTAATACAGGTGCAGATGAAAAGCAAATAATATTTGAAGCAAATAACATTTATGGTGAAAAAAAGGAAGGTGATACATAAACTTGACATTCAGTTATGTCATTAATTTATGTATCTTCTGTCTCTTCTTGATGCCTTGATCTTATGCTTCTTCCAATGGATAGAGATTTGTGTTTCTATCTTAAAATGTTTTGAAAATAACAATGAATAATTAAAATAGGAAAGAAATCGTTTCAGTACTATATATTTCCAAAATTTAACCGTATAAGCAAGAATCTTTTGTTATAATTTTTCCCACAGAGAATAAACTTTCAGGTGGATTAAAACTTTTATTTACAATAGTGTGCTGTACATTGCTCATCAACCCCTTGGACACAATAAATCCATATTCAATGTATTTTATGCTCTCCAGCAGAAACTTATTCAAAAAGGAGCAAATGACTTGCATGAGCCAGTCAGTCAGTCATATGTGTCAAACGATTCACTGTCATACATGAGGGGTTTTAGATCCTCCCAGGGACATTTTCTTACATTAGTGCTGCACAATTTTTGTAAAGATTGTCTGTTTTTTCCATGCTTTCATCAGCATCTCTGAGCCTCCAAGTCTGCAGAACCATGTTATTTTAAAGTATTACTTTATTGTGTCCAAATCCATTATAACATTGTGTTATTTTAGATTATGCCAGGAGGTGACAGGATGTCAACAGATGAAATCTTTTAGTGCCAGCTCAAAAGCCAAAGTAGAAAGTCTGATATAGATGGCAATTTTTGTCAAATTTGTTTCATCTGAATCATTATGGACCGGAACACGAGGACTCCAGAAGGGACAGATTTCCTCCCCTATTGCAACCTGATGTAAATGTGAACAGTAGCATATGATTATGTCTCACATGGTGAACTGGAACAGAGAGGAGGATACTCTAATAAGCTTCAGGGAAATTACAAATCAGCATAAGCCCATCTACAACCAGTGGTATAGCCTCACTGTAGACAATTTGCTGTAAACATTCACAAGGAAGTGCTGACACATTGCAATAAAAAAGGTGCTAATAAGATGAAGTCAAATAATATATTTTTGATGCCCTGTTTTTAAATTAAAATTTAAAAAATGGAAGCTACCTAACATAATCTAGCAGTGATGGAATCATCACCAGGAAGCCTCAAATGTCTCAGCTGTAAACAAAGAGTGGTCGTCCTCTGCAAAAATAGGAAAGGAAAATACTGATCTGCAAAACATTTTAGGCACCATAATTAGAGTTGAAGGAAGGAACAAACACATAATAGAAATAAACACGTAGGTAGGTAGTTTGTGTTCTCTACAGGTAATTGAAGGTACATCCAAAGTAAGCCAGCCTAGCAATGCTTTAAGAAGGCAAATGACTATTTTCTCACCAGGTCATCTTCGTACACCACAATTTTTTTCTTTCACAGTAGTTACATAAGAGGGCCTCCTGACTAAGTAAAATAACTGTTTATGAGTTTGCTGGTGCTTCAAAATATTTCCCATGTGACTGGTGGCTTTGGTCCCCTTCCGTTCTTCATAGCCCTGGGAAAACAAAAAGTAAACAATAACTTTATATATGTGAAAAGTCAAAAAAATAAAATTTGATAGTTTTCCCCAATGTGTCAGAAAAATTGTTTACAGGGGTAATTTGCAGAAGAAGATTCCTATAGCTCAATGTGTCGTCTTAATCATATTAACATGGAAACACAGAAACTCATAAAGCAATGCATACTCCATTAGAAATGAAATCCACATGAGAAAGCTAAATCCTGAGGCACTTACTCTTATAACAAAATCTTTATCTGACAGACTCCTGCTGAAATCAAAGCAAATGTGCTGGAGTAAAGCATTTAGGATTTACTCAATAGTACAAGCTAATCAGAACACACTGTTATCACAGAGACTAATTACATAATATCATATAATCAATATTTTTTAATTTTAAATTCATATAAACATCCATATCTTTTGCATACTATTGATGGAGGAAGATGCTTCTAAAATTGCACATCTAGAAATTATTACTGGAACTAAATGCCAAATATCAATAAGACAAAAAGCATCCTTATCTTTTTTTATGTTGGAATATTTTTTCCCCTACTATTTATGTGTAAAAGTAAGGTACTTCTCATAAAATATCTGGGGCCTTTACTAGGATGAGGGAGCAGAAAGCCCAGGGAAGTTGAGTCACCATTGCTGTAAACAACATCTAGATGTGGTTAGGGAAATTCATGGTTTAGTAATGGAATTGGAAGTGCTGGGTTAATAGCTTAATAGTTAATAGTTAAAGGTCTTTCCAGCCTAAATGCTTCTATGCTTCTATAACCAAAAATAGATTCCAAAGAGATGACACTTTTAAATAAATTTTTGGTTCTGGGTCCTTCTGTTTGGCTGGATTCCAGCATGGGTAACAGTGCCCTCTGGACATAGATGGTGATTCATCTCCATAATTAGCATGATGGAAAAAGGTAAAATCCTACCACATCCTAGATTTTTAGCTGAGGATGTTTCCTCAGCCAAAAATGGAGTAGCTTGGGGATGACTCCATCCACCTGTCCCCCAGGTATGCTTCCTCTGAGACCAAAAAACATGCATCTAGAAGCACATGACAAAGCAAATGACATCTAGAGATCTTTCTTACATGCCAGCAGTGTACAGAGCCTACAGTGGATCAGTGCAGGTCTTCCATGTGGCTGAACCTTGTAAACCTGTTTTTAACACTCCAAAGAACATAGAATTCTCAAGATTCAACTTTTACAGTGTGTTTTGGTGCCATCAAGTCACCTGTCTTCATGGATTGTAACTATACAAAAAGCACTCAGAGGCCTTGCCTCTGAAGTTTCTGCTTTTGGAATGTCATAGTTTGGGGGGTCTTATTTTGATATTTTTCAGGAGAAGCATTTACTCATGGACCACATATCAAAGGGGAAAAAAGGATAAAAGTGGCCTTAAGAAAGAGACAGACAACTCTACTCAGCCAAATCTAGGTCATCTGAATATGTTAAAATATCCTAAAATTATGTTTAAAAAGTAAATTCCAAGTGGTTTTATCAGTCAAAGTCATGTGTGTAGTCACACATATGTCTTAAAACCTCAGACTAGTCTATCTATTGTCTCAAGTAAGTAATTTGAGCTTTTTCTTGTGTGATAAAACTTTGAGATGGATGTTGTTGCCTGTCTGGATACTGTTGGAAAATATGTGAAACCTTCTGAGCTGCCTTGACCATGGAAAAAAGAAAATGGTATGCAATTTGGAATTATCCTGATTGTTTCTTAGCTCCTGCACACTTGAAGCAGAGTTGGCACTAGTATGTTTCTCTTCTCCAGGTTGCACAACCCCAGCTCTCTCAGCCTGCCTTCACAGGAGAGGTGCTCCTCCTTCCTGACCCTCCTCTGGACTCACTCCAACAGGTCCATATTTTTTACGTGCTGAGGACCCCAGAGCTGGATCTAGCACTTCAGGTGGGGTCTCACCCTGGCAGAATAGATTGAGAGAAATTTCTTTGACCTGCTGGCCCCACTTGTTTTGATGCAGCACAGGTTATAGTTGGATTTCTGAAGTGCACGCTCTTGGCTCATGTCCAACTCTTCTCCCACAAGAACCCCCAAATTTTCTTCACAGGGCTTCTCTCATTGAGTGCTTCTCCCTGTCTGTACTCATGTCTGGGATTGCTCCAATTCAGGCTGGGCTTTTTCAATTCCATGAGAATCCTGTGGGCTCAGTTTTCAACCATTTCCATTATTTCAAATATTCCCAGGTCCCTCTGGGTGACATCTGGGTGACCCAGGTCCCTCTGGGTGACATGTCCTTCAGGTGTGTTAACAGCACTGCTTATCATTGTGTCATCTGCAAATTTGTTGAGAGTGCACTCAATGTCTTTGTCATTGATGAAGATGTTAGAGAGCATTGGTCCCAAGACAGAGCCCTGAGGGATACCACCAACCTCTACCTTGACTTAAAATTAGTATATTTGGGAGTGAGTCCACTGGTTTTTCTTCTTAAATTAATGATATATACATTTTTAGAGCTATTGGTTTAAGTTCTTAAAAGGCATGAGGCTATATGCATTGGTATGATCTTATCATGCAACCTGATATTTCATTCCTCTTATACACATCCACTAATGCTAGAATTTAATTTTAGGCTGTGTGTATGTTATACATACATCATTATTTATTGTAATGCTATATGATAGAAAGTCTTGGTTTATTACTCATGGATTCTCTGCTGTCCATTATGCTTCTGCAAATGTATTTCTTTGTTGTGTTTGCAGTGCAGTGCTTAGCAACATATGCAGTCATATTAATGAAATTTTTGTAAATTGTAGTTAATTTTTTTAATTACAATTATTGTCTATATAAAATATGTGGGTTGTTTGGTTTTTTTTGGTTTTTTTTGCATATGTATGTAATATGTATAAATAGAAAGACTTCTCTGAGGAGCTGTACATGGCCAATAAAAATTTCTTAGTGTTGTTGTTTAGGAAAGGTATTCCCCAATTTAGTGTTCCCAGTGAAACACTCCAAACCATGCACTGTTTGCTCACTCCCCCCCTCCCTTCCTCTCCTCCTGCAGTGGGCTGAAAACAGGAATTAGAGGCACAAAAGGTAAAGATTACAGGTTGAAATAATAACAATTTACTGGAAACAGCAATGAAATAAGAAGGAAACAGTACAGAAAATATATTGATGGAAAGATGTACAAGAAATGCAAATGAATGACACGTGGCAGGACAAGCAACACATAAAGCAGCTCCACACTACCTATGACCAGAAAAGAATCCCTTCTCCCAGCCCACATAACTACTGAATAAATGCCCCTACTAGGTTCTGTAAAAATTAAACTTTGTCTTGGCCAGAACCACGGTGCCTATTTACACACACACATCTATGAAACCTGCAGGCTTTCCAGTAGAAATTCAAGTTTTCAGTGATCACACATGGTATAAGTTCTTTGAAAGAAAAAACAGAAAACAGATTAAAAATAAATCACAGTATTAGTTGTGCTTCATGAATAAGGTGCACGTTTTTGAAAAGGGATTGTCACAAACTTTGACAGAGAAAGTTTGCTTGACTGTTCCATATATAAATGTCATATATAAACAAACCATTTGTCCAATTTTATCTACAGAAAAGAAAAAGAAGAGAACTAGCAAAGCAGAGATTACTTTTGCTCACCAGCTTGGACAGCATAAATTTTATTAGCAATTAGAGAAATAGACACTTGGAATGTGGCTTCTCCCCTGTCCTGGTTTATCTTCACATAGCAACAGAGCATTAACAAAGCTGTTCAACTAAAGGAATGTACATTAAAAAAATACAATAACTGACTTGCCTCATCCCAGTGATTTGGGATTGTTGTCGTGTACCTTCTAATAGTCCAGCTTGATTATCCAGCCCTCATTGGGTCTCTTGCCAGCCATCAGGCTTTTCCAGCTGCAGACACTGGTCATTTACAGTTTTATAGACACTAGAGAGGTCTGTCTGAAGGATAAGAAAACACAAATTAGCCTTTTCAGATGGGCTTTATTCAATGCTGGCTTTGTGCTACAATAAACATTCAAACAGTTGGATATATCACTTTGGGCATGTTGTGTCAAAGATGTGTACAGGAGATGACTGGAAGGATGGTTTTGCTTTGTGGTTTTGAAGCTTTTAAGGACTTCTGAACTTCTTTGTAAAGCAACACTGTATGGATATGTTCCTAAAGGGAGTGGTAGCCAAATAGAGAATTTTAGGTCAGACAGTTTGGAAAAAAAAAGAAAATGCAAATAGTCTCTTCGTTCACTGCCAAAGCACAGAAGGAAAGGCTCCTTTTTGCAATTTTTCTCCTACTAAATGAAGCTATGATTGGGCAGATGATAACTTTTCAGGTTTTGATAATTTCCTAAATGGTATGCTTTGCAGAGCAATCAGAAAATCTTTTACTTGATTCCTCCAAATTTATTTATTCTTATATATATTTATGAGGGGGTGTTAACCTAATGGTGGAAAAATATTAGTACACTCATGCCTCCAGTGTTTAAACACATTCAATGAGAACTTATCCAAATTTTGGTGTCTTTTTATTTAAGATTTCACAATGTCAATTCAATTCTTTTTTCATTAGTCATGCATATCTTCTGAAGAAGTCAAAGGGCTACTTCTTGGTCTCTGAAAAATCACAAAAATGTGAACCGTATCTAGTGTGTACAGCAAGAGCATTTCACTGAATACTGCACATTTCTAATTCAATATGCATAGCTTGAGAATTTCAATTTTTTTTCTCAGAATATTTGCCCAAAATGTGGCATTCATTAACTAAATAATTCATTACAACCTATTCACTCAGCTTTATTATTAATAAAATTTCTTTGAAATAGTTGAAAATCCCATGGATTTTAAATTAGTTAGAATCTGAAATTTTTAGAAGTGACTGCGCTTCTGTTCCTATTTGACAGTGTTGATACTGTCTTTTTCTGGTAGAATCAAAGAAATTATTCTTCCCTCTTAAAGTAGTGACACTCATAGCAAACCCCCAAAATATTTCCTCTTCCATAGTATTAGCCTGAATGTTCAACATATTTTGCAGACTGTGTCTGACACTCGGTTCTGTTTTCTTTGAATCATCTCCCTTTTCCTGTCTCATAATAAAAGGGAAACATTTGATGGGAGGGGAAAGTTCATTTGACATGGGCTGGTTCATTTTATCCCCAATGTATTAAGTCAGTCAAGAAAGTTTCTAGAAAGCACTATTTGCAAATATATGCTTACATATACTTAATTGGCTTTAAATTATTTTCATTTTATGGAGTGTAATCAAGATGTCATTTCTGTTACCAGCATATTTTCCTGCTTAAAAAAAATGCCTTACAGAAAAGCATAAAGTTGAATGCTGCTGTTAGGGGTGTTTTTCTCAATTGGGATGTAATACATCCCATGGCCCAGACTTTGCTTGTTTTTTCCAACTCCTGACTTTGCATATGAAAACCATATATCTCCCTGGAACAGGGCTTGGCAAAACCATTTTTGTCATATGAGGTTTTGTATTCTGATTGAAAGTCAGAGACCTGAATTTTTCACTCTTTCACAAAAGATTACTACTATTCTGGTGTTTTCTGCTAATATATATGTATAAAGCCTAAATTAATTGTAATTAAAATGTTTCACGCTTTGCTTCTAATGCATTTCCTTTATTGGTTTGAATGTCCAGTGGAATCAGTACCTAAAACCCTTTCAGATTTTGTCTGCATGGACAGAAACCACTTCTTCTCTAGACAGTTTTATTTTCTTATCTGGATTTTTCCGTTTGCGTTCAGAGAAATGCCATAATTTGGCAAAGTTCTGTCCATTTATTGTGTGGCTTCCTGGCATAATAAATTAGAATACACTGTCAAATGAGGAGGGTGTGAACATTAAGAAACAGAAAATATGAAAGCAGAGAATAAAGTGACAATGCTAAGGAGATCTTTAATATTCAATCAGTGTGGTCAAGAAAATTACTAAGACAGGCAGCTATATTCTGCTATTTGAAAATTGTTCTTCCAATAACTTCTCATTCTCTACTATTAATTTTGTGTTCAGATGTGGGATTTTGTTATGTGTAGATAAAAGTATATCTCTATAGTTATTTTTTCAAAGTATATCTAAACACAAAAATATATATTTTATGACTGCTAGCATGTTCTCTCAGTGGATTAAAAAAAGCCTCATAATTTTATCAAAAGTTGGGCTGCATGAAATGTGAGTAACTGTAATATATAAGGTGAATTTCTACATATATAATAAAAAGAAGGAAGGAAGGAAGGAAGGAAGGAAGGAAGGAAGGAAGGAAGGAAGGAAGGAAGGAAGGAAGGAAGGAAGGAAGGAAGGAAGGAAGGAAGGAAGGAAGGAAGGAAGGAAGGAAGGAAGGAAGGAAGGAAGGAAGGAAGGAAGGAAGGAAGGAAGGAAGGAAGGAAGGAAGGAAGGAAGGAAGGAAGGAAGGAAGGAAGGAAGGAAGGAAGGAAGGAAGGAAGGAAGGAAGGAAGGAAGGAAAGAGAAGCAGCAGAGATAGGCAAATCATCTGAAAGGAAAATTATGGAAATTTTGGAGGGATTATAGTGCTTCTTCTTCTAATGAGTGATGCTAGCATTTAATGATGGCTTGATTAAACTCTTATTTATGTGTAAATGTATGCTTTCAATACTTTATGTATCCATTAATATAAAATTGCAACATGTCTATATTATCACAAATGTGTATGCAAATAAAGGTGATATTTGTGGACATTAAAAAATTCTAACTCCTTATTTTGATGAATGTAAGTTAACATTTAGACCCTATTTTTGTATTGTCTTCCATTTTTAATGTTTTGGTATCAGAAATGAGAGATACTAGCAAGGATAAAACAAAACAACAACAATTAATCTGCAAACGGAATTGTCATCATTTTTTTCTCTCAAACGGATTGTACAAATGCATAATATTCTTCTGAAAGAAGTTCTTATGCAGTAAAAAACACAATAAGTATTGAACAATACCAACCAACATGTTTCATACCAGACATTCCTATGAAATCCTGTTCTTATTTCACATTTTTCTGTTCAGTTTGACAGTACTCAGCTCCACTGTCTCTCAGGTGGGCATACAATTTCTACTAAAATAATTTAACCATTAAATTTGGCTGACATTGAAAAATAAATTGGCCAAGTTATTAATACAACTATTTTAAATTTAAATGCCATTTTTGAGTAGATTCAGTAGTGCAAGTTATACACTTGCACTACTATATTCAAGTACCGTGAATAACAATTCGAGGTCCTCCCTACAGAATTTTTACTGCCAGATTTTTTCCTACAAGCTTCTGAGGCATTGAGAACATCAAGACACATCTCTGTTGATATATTCTGTATTTTAAAAAACACTTTCAATTAAGTTTAATCTATTATTTCTTTCTGTATTGCACTTCCGTAATATTTTTATACACTATCTTAACAATGTATAAAATAATAGGACAATGAAGAATATAGACCTCTGTATGAAAACTCTCCACTATTTCTATTTAAAAGTCTTGAAAACAAGCCATTTTTTAATCTCCCCATGGTTTTTGTGCCAGTACTGTAAGCTGTTGTCATAATTAAGTTATTTCCTACAGGTTTTAGAAAAAGATTAAAGTAAGACGAGGTTAGGAATGAGAAATTCTATCTTATTAATGAGTTTTAGGCAAGTTATATGGAAAACAGTGGTTTCTGTTGTCATTTGCATAACATATGTTGTAGATTGCTAAGCAAGTTGCGTGGAGCTCAGCCTGAACGTAATTAAGGCAGTAGTTTGCAGTAAATAAAAGTTCCAAATCAACACTTTGTGTCTGCTTTAAAAAATAAAATCGTTAATATTCTTAACACTTGAAAGTTCACAGAGAAACTGATAGGCACTGAACTGCTGAAGGGGAGTGGGATGGTGTTGCTGTCACTATTCCTTCTGTACAGCAGAAATATAATATACCAGCAACAGCTGACTGATACAGCTGTTCAAGTCCTTATGGGCAAATTACACCTTGGGAACCAAAAATTCACTTTAAATTCCAGACAAAAATCTATCATGGATTTTTAGGACTGCCTAGCCGTATCATATATGAAATCAGTGGACTTTTAGGATGAAAAGCCTCTGGATTGCCTGGACAGAAGCATTTAGATGAGTGTATAACCTTCATCTGAAACATTTTTGCAATCCAGAAATAGACAATTGACACACTTTGCAGTGTGGGATTTTGTGCTAATTCTATTGAATGAGACACAGATAGTCCTGGATAGATCTTAGGTCCTATTTAGGCATGAACCTGCACTACACTCTCTTAATGAGACCACCTCATTCACCAAGGGACATCCTCTCTTAGAAGGCCAGAAAAAGTCTTGGTGGAAATATTAGAAACATGAGTTCCACTAGAGATAATGCAAGGTGATGCTGGACTCAGTCCCACAGAGATCAGGGCACTCTCCTGAAAAGTGAGAGGACAAAGGTTCTGCCTTCCTGCCCCCAGAGCTTTTAAAATGTTATTCAGTGATAGTCTATGGATAAATCTACATTCATTCAAGGAAGCAGTGTCTGGGACAGGTAAACACCATAGTCAGACCAGAACTGATATAAGAAAGAGTACATGCAGAATGGATATGTACAGGGAAGAGAGACCACGTGTGCAAACAGTAACATTCAAGAACAGTGACTGATTTTGATTTTCAAGGCTTTAAGTCCACTTCTTGGAGTCTTACATGACCTCACAAAATGCAGAGAGGGAATGAAACATATTTACTCAAAACTATGTTCTCCTGGAAGTCACCACTCCACATTTAAAAGGACAAACAGAACATGGAAAGCTTGTCCCTAAGTTTCTAGTTTGTCCATAGGTTTAAAATAATATATGACCCTCAAAAGATTTGGTCGTCACAACCTGTGACACTTGATAATTGTTTTCTCTATATTCTCACACATTAAAAATCTAGTCTGGATGGAAAATTCTATCAATTTTTATATTTCCCACTTCATTTTGCCAGTGCAAGGACAGGTGTACTTAGAAACATATTTTTTCAAGCAAAGGAGAAAAGATCCTGGCAATGATCAACTTTTTCATTAATCTTGAATGAGGTCAGCGTCTGGAAAGAGAAAAACAGATCTCAGCTGCCTCAGCCACTTCCCCTACTCCTGTTTATGTTCTCTTCAGGGCACAATGAGCCCTGAGACCGCTGCACATTTCTGTCTTCTTATCCACATACAAGTGCATGGTCTTCTATCTAAACAAGAAAGACATTTTTAAGTTGGGAGGCTGTGATGTGCTATTTATCAAATATACAGGAAAGTAATGAAAGAATTGAGGGTCTGGTTATCAAAGATATATAATATATGTGTTCCTTTTCCAGTTTAGGCACAGATGGCCCATCTGCCTTGATTAAACATGGTGGAATTTTATCCTGAATTGTTGATATGTTACACATCATAATGCAACTCCTTTGTCATCTGTACCTATTATCCATCCATGGCTTCAGCTGCATTTGTGGTGGCCTTACATCCACAGCACCCATTTCTAGTTTCATTATATGTTGTTATTAACTAAGATTGTCTAACAGAAGAGTGCCTTGGGGCTCAGGGGCTAGGCTGCTTTCTCAGCCTTGTTATTGCTCTAGAAAATAGTCCTTACATGACTGAGCTGATGATGATAGGTCATTAGTTGTTATGTCCCTTAGGCATTCTGGTTTGGCTGATTTTGGTGTTAAAACAGTTCAGAACCCCTTCACCATGTCCAGTATCATTCCTGATTGCCAGCGACAGATGGAAAATTTCCATCTGTCTGGAACTATTTGGGGTCCATTTTACTAAGGTCCATCAAAGTAATCCCATCTGACCCTAGAGCAGAACACTTACTTATCTCTTTGACATTTTTTTGAAATTTCCTTAACTGTGATTATGGTTTAGAAGGCATAGTTTTCAGCTTGTCAATCAGTTGTCATTCACCAAGGCCTTTAACTATTCCATGTGATTCCCATCTTGATTTGAACATGGAATGTACTTCAGCAGGTGGTATTTCACATTTTGTGGATTCTGTATCATTCAAAATACTTCCTCCTAATTCCCCCTATCCAAGTAGAAGAGCTGCTGGTGTGGCAACTATTGCCCTATTTTGACAGCCTTCTTCTTCACCCACTCTGTCTATATACTATACCAAGAGTGACTTTGCATTATACAAGGATCTAGAAAATATAAATTATTGTCATAGAGTATTTCTCATGTTTTACTTCCATCTCTTGTATCAACAGTTAAAGAACGATATCATACAATTAACCTTAATAAAATTATTCATTCCTGATTTAGTACATTGTTCTAAGTATGTATATTTAAAGATAATATCAAGTTGTTTCTTAAACTCCTTAAAAATTACTTCTGATATGATACTTCCCATGTAACACTTTATTTTAAATTTGACTTCAAACTGGAAATTAAAGTTGATGTTAAGGGGTGGCTCTAGAAATCAGAAATAATAAATAAAAACCCACTGCATTCAAGTTGTAAGACTCGTTCTATGAAATGCCTAGATGGAGCCAAGGCTGTGAAAGAATTTTCTTTACAAGCATTATAGAATTCCTCAGATTAAATTATCCAGGAAATTAGGACAAAAATCCAGACACTAAATGATCTTTCACATCCAATGCTACTTAAGGGTTCCTGAACAATTCTTGAAGTTATTAATACATGAGGTATTGAGGAAAATTAGAGTTTTTCTTATACCAATTTATCGGTTTCTTAAGGTCAAGATTGAAGGCACTTGAGATGGTTGTTCATATTTGGACTCAGGTGTTTATTATTTCTTATCTGTGAAAAAGCCTCACAATCATGAGTCCTGCAGCCTTTCATTAGAAGGCTCAAAATGGCCAACTATCTCTTGTTTTTAAGACTAAACCATCTAGTTAAGAAATGACACCTAAATTATTTTCCCCTTTAACCCAATAACTGATCCCTAGAAGCCTGCAATGTGGATTTGTCTGTCCAATTACAAAACATCACCCAAACCCATGAGGAAGAAGGAAGAATAAGGTAAAGAACACTCTGCCTCCTCCCTAAAACCTCCATCTTGCTTCATATTTATTTCTATATTCTAAAACCCCAAACTCTAAGTTTTGCACCCTGTGATATTACACACTTCTAGCCAACTACACACCCGTAATCCGTGTTATCAAGCAATTTTGGAAGTCTTCTCCACAGTCTCAGGTCAAATGCAGGGCACTCTTGCAAGTCTGTGCCTTTCAGCAGAGAAAGTTTAAAATTCTCAGCATACAGGATTCCAACATCAACTAAATAGATATTCAAAATAAAACACAATTGAAACAGGAATCGATTGCATAGTATGCATGTAAGCCCTAATTAAGTAAGTATCATTGTTTAAGTAGGTTTTATGACTTCAGTATGAGTAAAATTTAAGTATGTATTTATAGACATTCAAATGATGAAAGCTTTATCTCCACTACAGGAAATTTATGGTGCTAAAAGCTTTTAAACAAAAGTTTAAAAATCATATTAAGTTAAAAATGGTTCAAATAGAGCAAAAACATTGATAGTAACCTCAACAATGATTAATCACATGATTAAGGATTGTGAGATTCCCTAAAACTTTTGCTATGAAAATCTGCACAAATTTATCAAAAAAATAAGCGTCTACGGGATTTTTTCAAATAAATCTTTACATAATGCACAGCAAACAGTTCATGTAGTACATGAAAATTATCATAGACATTTGAAAAACTTCAGTCAGAATTCAGGATTTCAGGATATTCATACTCTAATCTTTTCAAGATTGAATTCATATTATGGTCCTAAAATTTATGTCAAGATTATCCATATATATTTACTAGTTGAAGATATAAAAGTCTTCAATTTCTACAAACTGTAATCTGGAAAATATTTAGTAATAGAATATTTGGAAAGGAAAGCTGCTTTTAGTAGAGGAATGTGAGGTAATAATATATATAATATGAGGTTCACATTTTAAAGTTATAGGTTTATTTTTATGCAGGCAAGAGTGGCTGTGATTCTAACACATTTTAATTAAAGACTGAAGACTTAGAAATATTGTAAACCAAAGTAAACAAATGGGATGCAGACGCACAAATGAAAAGCAAAAAAACCTTCCATATTTTTGTAGGATAAAATCTCTGAAGTCAGACATGATTCCAGACTGCTATATGTGTTGTTCTTGGTTATCAAGATTTAGTAAGTGTAAATAGCATTTGCAGATTTTACGGCATAGACTTTTTGAACTTCCACACTTCCACAGCCAAAAAGATGTAAATATTTTAGGAATCATCCAAAATGATCAGAGGAATTTTTAAGTTTAATAAAAAATAAATAATTAATAAGATGAATATATTTCAAATCCATAAGGATCTTGTATAGGGGACTTACACTTTTATCTCTTTTGCTATATTTTTTCAAGGAAATGAAAGAAAATCAGTAGCAATTAAATGCATTAGGAAGAATATTGCTCTCAATTAGACCAAAGCAAAATAAATGCAACTGTGCTGATATCAGAAATGTTAGTCAAGCCTTCATGGGCTTTACTGTGAGAACACCTGGACTAATTTTCTTTACTATACTATCATTAAAAGCAAACATACAGTTTCTTGAATGTGCACACTTGTCGGAATTGGCTCTGGCGAATGGCTGCTGCCCCACATTGGGCGCAACAACCTCCAGGAGTCTGATGTCTTCTTGTGGATGACGAAGACTTCTGGAGGTTGTTGCATGACCTGAGGAGGATCAATGAAGTGATTGAAGACATGGGACCTCTTCAACCTGGACTTCCCTCTTCATCCATGATCCCAAAGCATTGGCCTCTCGTCATAATTGATTTAAAACACTGTTTTTTCCCTATTCCACTTCATCCCGATGATGCCCCAAGATTTGCCTTTTCAGTTCCCATCATCAATTGAAGAGAACCTGTCCAAAGATACCACTAAAAATCATTAGCACAAGAGATGAAAAATTCGCCTATAATTTGTCAATATTTCGTCGCCCAAGCGTTGTCTCCTGCTCGCCAAAAGTTTATTGTTCTATTTCTCATGTCTGCTCTACTGCTTAGATAACTTTTCGCTGTATTAGCAATGTTCACAAGTCCGCTGTCTGAAACTTGCCTTTCTAACCACTTTCTCAAAACCCTCTAATTTTATGAATCCCAACAGACACTGACAAACTTTTATTGTCAATTGATTCATCTCCCATTTGAAAGGACCGATTTACAGAAGTGCATGTGTATTAATAGTAACTTTGAGATAATATATTTCAAGATATTGATATTTTTAGAGAAAAACAACCTGCAAGTTTTCTTTCAAAGTATTTTGACTTCCTTTTATACATTTAAATGATTTTTACAGAAACTACTATTCTATTTTTAGAACAGTGATATTCAAGATGGCTCGTGTACCCCTCAGAATGCTCAACTAGGAACTTGAACAGGTGTTTATGAAAAAATTCTCAAATGATCCTCTCTATAATTTTTTTGCATCTATTCACACATGTAAGGGATGAGTTCACTGTTATCAATAGTTTTCAGACAAGCCATAAGTTTGAAAAAATTACTTAATGAAGCACCCACTGAATCATTGAAAATAAACATGCTGTTAAAAATAAAAATGTAATTATTAATAAAAATATTCATGGATCAAATACTTTATAGTAAAATAAATTGTCCAATTCTTTTCCTGGAATGTTGATAACATCCAAATTCCTCTCCATAGTCTTCTACAATTTCAAGTAGAAAAGAATGAAATTAATGCAGTTGACTGGAAAAACACATTGAATGAAGAAAAACTCTAAGCTGCTGAATGAATGTATTGAAAAGTAGAGTGGCTAGGAAGCTAACCTGCCAGATGAAATTCCCTGATTTAAATACTCTAAGTCACACAGATAGGTCATCTAAGCAAGGCTCAAAATCTGAGGTTGCTTTTTTTTTCCTTAGTTATTCCCACATCCTTGAAAGCAGCTGGTCAGGCCTACAGAATGTGAAGCACCACATAGCAATACAAATATCATACCACACTCTCTGAAGGCTCATGAAGTTTCTGTGCTCAGGGGAGTAACACTCAGCAGGAATAGCAGGAATTTTCTTGTACTTGGTCATTCACACTCTAGTGGAAGAAATTACTTTTGAAGTACAGAAGACATTAAATATTAGGGAATCATTATCCAGGAGCTTTAGTAGATAATTGTGTAAAATCTTTGCTGACAGAAGAATTCAGTGCAGACCATGGAATAAAAAATTTTTTACAAACTTCTCCCTTGTTCAAGACTAAGTTCTTTGACCTAGGAAAATTTCTACAGCATGCAAAAGAGGCAGATACTACAGTAAGAGAACCAATAACTTAATTTATTCCAAGCAGTGCTATAAGCATCTTCAATGAAACATGTTGTACAAGACCACATCCCTGCCACTCAGAGCATTTGATCTTGGTAAACAAAACTGTCTGATTATTCTTCTCATAAGTATCAGACTATCTTCGTCTGCATAAAATCCAGTGAGCGACAAATATCAAAGAGTATTATTTGTTAAAGCTAATGGGCTTGGTGTAGATGTCATTGCCTGTGAGTTCAAGCTGTAAGGACATGAGGCAAGATATTCCAATTCTCTGAAGAGCAAGAGTTCATATTAACACAAACTAGTCACCCAAACTTTTTGTTATTGCTACTGATGGCAAAGAGATTGTTAGCACCTGCACACTTAAATTGCACCTATATTTTGCTGGGTAGCCCTCCAAAATCTACATACAAGTCAGAGCATTTGAAAATACACTTTCTTAACAAGATAAGAATCAAGCTAAAGTTGGGTAAAATTTTATAACTTTGCTTACACAATCTCTTTGTTGACATATTGTCTCTGCTGGTATTCTCTTTCCTTCTATTAGTAAATTTTGAGCAGGGAAATATTGAAGGACTTGAGTGTGATTTCTTCTTTACAGATGATGGTCATAACAGAAAAGTGAAGATTATCTTGCTTCATTCTAGATATTTTCAGAGTGATTCCACTGAGAAAGAAGCACCAGAAAAATAAGCAGTTTTGTTGAAGCCAAAGTGATTTTTGGAAACATACAGGATTTACATAAAACTTTCAAAATATGAGACCTTGGGCTGAAAAAGATAAACATTAAAATGCTTATTTGCCATTACAAAATTGCTTTTGAGTATATTCAAATGTTTTAATAAAATTTCATGCTCTGATACACACAGAGAAGTATTATAAGTGGACCACTAATGCTTGCTTTATTCACAGTGTTATAAACATGCTAGTCTATTTAAAGTGTGCTGAGACTGTAAGAATCAGAAAAGACAAAGTGACACTGCTACAAGACCGGGATGTCAGGATGCTTGCAGTTCCTCTTCATATCACATTTTGGATCCAAATCTTTACCCCTCAACATCAAAATCCCACGGGTGCTTCACTGCAGCTCCTGTAGAGTGGTAGGTGTAGAAAAGTTCTCTCAGTAGCTCATCAGGAAGGAACTATTTTTGCATAGTTTGGATGAAAAAATATTTAAAACTGAGGTGTCCACCACACAGCCTGACAAGAGAGAAAGTATTACATTTCCTTGAGAACAGAGAATTTGATCAGCTGCCTTCACAGGAGAAACAAGAATGGTTTTAATTGTAATATGAAGGATGCTTCTCCTCGCTGGGAAGCGAGCTACCAAATCCCCATAATACCAAAATTACAAATAGCTCCAAAAACTGTCTATATTATTGAACATGCCTGTTTCCATGTGTGACAAAACACCAGTTCCCCATCAGGGTCTTGAAACATATTAAGGATATAATTACAGCCAACTCTATCAGAGAGGGTTTTTTTTATTACTGCTTTTCAAAAATAATCTCCACATCTGAATTAAAAAGTTCACTATCTCTGATAGCATCACAAATTAAAAGTAAGTTATAAAAATTTAGTGGTTAAGTTACATTTTCTTGGACAGTTTCTGAACCACAGAATGTCTCCCTGCAAAGATAGTAGTATCCAGACCTCAGACCTCCTGTGTGACAGCCCTCCATCATAAGGAAGCAGAGCCAGGTTCCCTTTTTCTCTCTGCCTTAAATGGATATTGGATTCTCATCTGTGCAGTGACATTATTTTAATTACTTTGATATAAGAAAGTGCAGATGGTTTTACTGTGACTCTATTACTGTATCTCAGACAAGGTTTGGAAGAGGGGAAGGTTTATAGGAGTAAAAATCCTCACTCCAGTAACCCAGAACAACAGAGAGAATTTTAGCAGTTCATTAAAAGTATGCAAACAAACTAAGAAATAAGGTAAGCAATTGAAATATAGACTTTTAAATAGAATTTTTAAAATATTTCTGCCTTTCCTTTTAGGTGTGCAATTTATTATATGGAGAAAAGTAACTTTACCATGGTATCAATCTCAAATTTAACAGTTAATTCTCCTGGAGTTGTCTGAGAACCAAAAAAATTTTTAGCAGAGTGTAGGGCACTACTGAATAATTTTAGGCTGGAACTCTCCGGTTGTTTTGATTGTTTTTGCAAGCATTGGTTGGAAGCCAGTGATTTTCAGTCCTGCTTTCAGCAGGAGGTAAAGATCTTGTGGAAGAAACTGAGAGCCCCTTAATGAGATCCACAAAAGTGTATTTCTTGCTGAAACCACTTAAGTGAGTCATTATCCACCCCGATGCATAATGTAATATGTGTGTTGCTGAAGTACAGGACTAAGAGTTGGAGTTAAAAGGATTAAGGTGAACATACATCATACTTTTCAGGACTTACCAAATAATTTGTGACTCTTTAAAGAGTTTTACAAGGTTAAACAAAAGCTGTATGCTATATTATTGCCTCAAACAATTACATTGCTCCTTTAGAAATGTTTATGCTCCATGCCACTTTACGGTGTCATTGTCAAAAGAGGTGGAAGAAAGCAATCAATAGCTGTTAGAAACTACACAGCATAAAAGCCTGAGGAAAATAAAGTTCACAGGTGCATCGACTGCAACACTGTTGCCGTAACAATGTGGGGTTCAGCCAGTGCTGAAGACTTTTAAAAGAGCATTTTAGGAAATGAAGTTCACATTTTCTACTGACAGTGACATTTTAAAAAGGCTTTCCTCATACACTAGCCCTGGACACTTTTAAGACCTTCTCTGAATTTTGTTTACTAAAGCTTCACCTACACTTCCTTCAAGTCTTTTTTAAGGACATAAAATTCTTGCCTAATCACAGTGGAATGCCCAGCATATATTTTCTTTTGATATTTTTACCAGTTCGGGACCAAATATCCTACAAGCTACTAGATTACTTGTTTTGATGAGATTAGATGATATTGTATCTTCAGCAGTCTCTGGTGGGGAGGTGTGTCTTTCCAGCTCCTCCTTTTATGGAAGACAATCAATCCTACCATAGCAGAATCCTTTTATGTGAATAGCGAACATTGCTTCTCTCATGTCTGTGTCTGGCATGTCACCACAAAAGGCTCCATGCATGTATTAGCTCCACTGAATGATTAAAAAACTAACCTGACCACAAGAAAATTCTTCTCCTAAAGCCACCATGTATGTCAGGTTTGCCTGTGTCCCAAGGCAGTGATGCCTGTGCCTTATATTTTTATTCTTGTGCCTGTACCTCTTGATGTTCCTGAGCACCAGGAAAAGAAATTGATGCCTAAACTCACTGAGATTACTGACACCCAAGAGTATCTACCCAGGAGAGAGAATAAAGCACATTGATTGCCTTCATTACTGACTGCAGACTATTAGCCATGTGAGTGCTTGACTGCATGATGAAAAAAGGGAGAAAAGTTCTGCATTAACTGCACCTGGAATATATCAGGAATTTTGAGTCCGTTGTCAAAAGAACATTGTTGAAAAGGAAGTTGAAAATTATTCTTCTGCTGTTAATAAAAAATATCCTTAAAAGTTCTGTATTTATTTCTGATAATATTAGCCAGCTTTTGCTGTTCTCTTTCTTCCCAGTCCCATTGCAGTGGATTGTTTGTAAAGAATCTTCTGCAAAGAAAGGTTTAAGGAATCAGAAAATGAAAATAAAGATAAATAGATAAATAGATGCTTATATTTTTCTAGGGATTATAAAACATCTTTTTACCAGCTAGAGTGTCATCATGTATATGTGCCCAAGACACCAAAAATCTGTGTCCCATCTCAGTTGAGATACTCAGCTCACATTTGCAAAGAATTTGTCGGTACTAACTCACTACCAGCTCCATAGAATCTAAACCTAGGACTCTATGGTAGCACATAATCATTGTGACCAGAATAGCCTTCGAAAAAAACTGTATATTCCATGAATGTGCAGGTCTGCTGGGTTGAATATAGGTTTTTCTGGGGAAGCTACTATTAAAATCTTCAATATCATGCCAACAGATTCTATTTCTAGAAAGAAACATGAAGACACTGATCTCATCTCCATTTATTCTGCAGATGAAAACATTTGACATAATGATAATGTATTTTTTTGTTGTTTCCCAATGTCAACACAGTATTTGGATAACAAAACAATCTAATTCTTATTAGTGCTGCATGGTGTTTCTCCCCCTTAAAATAAAAAGATGGTGAGGCCTAAAGCAAAGCTTAGAAGCAAGTATTTAAATATTCCAGCTCTAACCACACTGCTTAGAAAAGGGGGTTTGAATAAAGAATATTCCTCCTCCCAGGAGCTGCTTTTAACTTTCAAATGAAGCATGACTAAATTCTAGCAAAGCAGATTTGATGTTTCCAATTAGCTCAGAGAGCTGAAAATAGTTGTGATGTTATCAGACGGTGGGTGTTATGAATAGGAGCCACATCCTGACATAGACTGTATGCTGGTTATAATTTCAGAAGAAACATAAAAATTACTCAATTACATAATTGTACATTCTGACTTTTTGGATTTTTATAAATTTTCCAAAGAATTTCTGGCCATAACCAAGCATTTTGCTCAGTCATATTTTTGGCAGCCAACTCGTAGGTAATGAATAGTAATCCGTCTTTAAACAGTAACCCTCCACATCTTCAGCCAGGGCCTGATCCAGATTTCTCTGGAAAAAAATGCCTAAAAAAACCAAATCCATATGCATCTTTCCCAGCATTGTGACTTTTTGTTAGTTTGCTGCAATGTGATTGAAAGCAGAAATAGCAGCTTAGGCCACTGTCTTGCAAAGCCTAACATTTGCATTGAGTGCATTCGCTGCTGTTGGAGACAAGCCTGACTTCCACTTTTCCTAATATTGGAAAAGGTAAACAGAAAATAGTATGGTACTGATGAGTTATTCTCTCTTTAAAAGGTGTTTAATAAAATAAAAGACCACAATGTGAGCTGTAATGTAAGAATCCATTGTTCACATGCTTTATTATTATTCCTGTATTATCATTGGCTCTGGCCTATGGGTTTTTTAATTCTTATTATTATTTTCCTTGTATTCTCTGTTTATTTTTACAGCTAGTAAATACAGGCTCATCTAGAACATTCACCATGGATTAAACTGAATAAAGACTTTTTAGAGTCAATAAACTAGTTGTTTAACTGTTGGAGTTTGATCAATAAAAGGGCTCTTAGGGAGTGCAAAATGGCTAGGCAGCACTAACAAATTTTTGTGAATTTTATTTTTTTTTATTTTAGTGTAAGCACAGAAGACAAAACACAGAACTCAGCTTCTCAGCAAAACACACACATTTTTCTGGTTTACCTTCCCTGTAGAAAATACTGCAGTTGTTGTCATTAGGATATTTTATTACATGCTACTGCATTTCTGACTTCTTCCATAAGAAATCAGGTGGTGGCAGCTGTTTGTTTGTTTGTTTGTTTGTTTGTTTTTCATGATTACACTGTATCTAATAAGATTGTGCAATGCAGGAAAAAAGTAAAATATTTATTTGACAAAAGTGGGAAAATCAGCACCTGCCATCAGCATGCATGCCTTTAAATACGCAGAACTCAGTAAAATATTTCTTCTCCCAAAGAGAAATTGTTACAGAAAAGGGACCCATATCAAAAGAAAGAAAATAACTTTTCAGATATGATTATGCTGTTTCTAGTTAATTTCAGAAGTTAAAATGTTTTTTGGCGAGAAAAAGCCCCCTTATTTTGGGTGAAGAAATCATTTTGGAATTAATAGTAAACACTATGGGACCTTCAGAGAGTTCAAGTTTTCACCACTAGTTTTTAGTCTTCAAGTGTCAATGTTATTTGTGATCTAATTGACATTATTTTGCCAGGAAAATTTTCACTAAGTGCTTTAGAAAAAGAGAGTACCTTTTCAAAGACTGAATATGATATGGAAATTGGAATGTCACAGAATGCATTTTTACTGGTGTCTTTTTTTTCCAACATCTTGTTTTCCAACATCATTTGAGAAATACAGATATTTTTCTTTCCTTTTTTCACTTGATGGAAAAAAAATGACCCTGTGTTTTTTTCTAAGAAAATGTCAATGTCTTCTAAAAATGAAACCAGTTTCAGATAATAATTTAAAAAGAGGCAGCCAGGCTGGATGGAGCCCTGAACAACCTGGTCTACTGGACAGCATCCCTGGCCATAATGGGAAAGGGTGGGGAACCATATGATCCTTAGGGTCTCTTTCAAACCCAAAAATTCTCTTGTTGTATGAAACTAAATGCAAGCCTTCTCATATGTTATACCCTATAGAAGGAGCTGCTGCAGTCCTTGCCAGTTTGTAAGGTTTGTTTCCTGTGAACTTGATAAAGAGCTTCTCCTTCTTGAGGAAAACCCATTGAGAACATGAGGAAGTCATCTTTGAGCTGAGGAACCCCTTGTAATATAGTAGGTCTCTCTACATCTACTGTACTTGTGTTCAAATGTCTTCCTTTCACTAGCTATAAAGACAGAAAATCAAAAAGCCTCAACTGTGTAGTAACCAGGTTGTGTTAAAGAATGGAGCTTAGCTTCACTTGGGAGGTGTGTTCCTTAAATAAAATAGCGAGCTGACAAGTCTGAAACAAGAAATATAAAAAGATAATCCAGAAGCCATAATTCTCTCTTTCTGATGCACATACCACCATCAGTACCTCCAGGTCTGAGGTTTCTTTCTTCTCAAGAAGGAAATACATATCAGACTCTTTGTGCTGTGATCAACAACAAAAGAACCCTGAACCTTGCACTGCAACTGCTGGAGCTCCAGGTATAGCCACACACCCATTCTGGAAATGGATACAATCACATTTAATTGCTTCCATGCTTAGCTGGATCACAGATGTGACAGGCACTGTGCCTGACCACAAATTATTAAAGAAAAACATTAGCTGGTATAAGTCTTGTTTATGAAAGAGTGCCAGTGGAAAAAGTCACAGGATTGTGGTCTCCAGCTACTACACAGATGCCAAGGAAAAGCATATCAACAATGGTTGAAGTTTATAAAAAAGTTCACAGTGCTTTTTGGAACAAAAAAATATTTCTGACTGCATTAACTTATATTGCTGTTGTTTTAAGAGTAAATAACATGCAGCCATCCAGCTAGCCAGTTGGCTGCTGGAGATTTCATTTGGAATAATTTACAAAATCATGACATAAGAATTATGCAACGATTCACCTTCCAAGAGCATAATTTTACACTGTGTCCCTATCTAAACCATAAATACCATTTGGGCAGACATTGTCATTTTTTTGCTTGTTTGGCACCAGGCTAAAGATGTTAATTGCTCAGAGTCGAGTGGGGCCTGATGGTCAGTGATCCTTCCCAGCTTCTGCAGGTTGGTGTCACCCCAGCAGGAGCCTTCAACAGTGAGCGCCCTGCAGGAGAGTGATCCAGCTACAACAGATATTTAGGGCATCACCTCAGGCACATTGCCAATAGGCACCATAATACACCTCCTGTTTGGAACCAATCTTTAAGCTCCCTACCAACCAACTAATCTATTGATTCTGTGATTCTTTGAATGTTGGAGGCCTGCATAGGTAGATGGAATAAAGCAAAGATGAGGTACAGTAAAGAGTTTCTGGCTTGAACCACATCTTAACTCTGTCTTGGAAGGGAATAATTGATCTGTGACAAAATTATTCATGTGAGAGAGAAGAAAATTATTTTACAGCAGTAAAGTGATCAGGGAAGGATGCTGGCATGAGCCACAGCCAGCTTCTTAGATGGTTTAATTACATCCTTTGAGTCCTAATGGAGAAAAACTAGTACACATCCATGAGTGAGATGCTAAGCAAAGGAATACACCTGACCTCCTGTTTTCCTTTTCAGTTTATCCTTTTTGTTAGCTTAGTCTGCTTCTAAATCGCTCCCTGCTGAGTGCACAAGAACTATAGTGGCTTATGTACATGTATACTTGCTCAATCTCTCTTTTGTTTTAACCATCCAGATGGCTAAAAATGGCTGGTTCCATCTTTTTAAACTTTTGTGGATTTAAGTGGAAAAATTTCTGTTTACATCTACTATTTATGTCAAGTGCCCCTGACACAGATGAAGGGAAGCAGTAAGAGTCTTGTCTGCCTCCCCATTGTCTGCACAAAATCTTGATGAAGCTTGATGGAGTAGAAATGCAGTTGTATGAAGGACAGAGGCAGGGATAGTCACCTCCCAAAAAATCCAATCTTCAGTCTCTACCTGTCATTTCTACATCTTTTTACAAAGATCTTGATTACAGGCTAAAATTGAAGGCATACATTCTTCAGCTGTGAACCCACCACTAATTCTGTCAACATGCTGCTCTGCTTAAGAAGTTCAAAAAGTGATTTTCTTTCCATAACCTGCTCCCTTTACTAAGCCAGCAGGAGACTATTTCTCAGTGCAGTAGAGAACACTTAGTGTCCACTTCCAGCTTCCACAAACTTCCCTCTATATATGCTTTTAGTACACTTCGAGGTAGCTTGGGAAGTAAATGACCTGTCAGATTACCTAGTCCATTTCTTTACAAGGATAGGGCTCAGTCACATGGGAGATAATGTATCACATATTAAAGTGATTTCACTTGATCTTAGCCAAGAGGTCAGGCCAAATACCTGTTGTGCATGACAGCTCTATGAGTTTGTGTATTTAGCCACATTGCAGTAAATAGACAAAGCCTCTGTGGCAAGCACACATCCCTTGTCTGGTTTGGCACACTGAATCCTACAAACTGATCCCATTTGTAGCAGCTTTGATTTTCAGGTAAGTCAGGATACAGGAAATCCAAACAAGGACTCTTACAGAGGTATGGTTTCAAAAAGCTCCCAAAAGCATCAGTAGAGTCCCAGAGTTAAAATGTCATGTGTGCTTTGGAAAAAGCACTCTTTTAGCTTATAGTAAGTTGGCCACCATTATCCACATACACAGGAACTTAATACCAGGCAAGGGGCATCCTCTATTAAATACTGACATAGCATATTCCATAAAAAGCCTATTTAGAAATAAATTAACAACAAATTTGTGAACTAGTGAATTAGAAGTGACAATGGAGGAAAATAATTTAAGGAATGGAATAACGAGAACAATTTTCAGCCATGAAATGTTTTTATCTTCTGATAACTTGCAAACAGTAAAGCCATGAATTTATGCATAAGATACAATACACAACAAAGAGATAATTCATATTCAAATCTCATGGTCCTCCATCACACATCCCTCTGTTTATATGTAGATAGTCTTATGAGAAAATGACACCAGGCGCAACCAAAATTATGAGACAGCAAGTCAAGCCTGAAGATAATAATTACTTAGTTCACACAGGCACAGTGAAATTCTTCAGCTCACTGTCTTGGTGGCCTGCAGTGACAAATGTATCATGTGAAAGTAGTAAATTAGAAGGATATTCTTTCTTTTTTTTTTTTTTTCCTGAAACACTTAGTGAACTAATAACTGCTTGACAATTGCATGGCTGGTATTTCAGAGGAAAGGGGGAACATGTGGCTGACTGAGAGCACCTAATCCTTTCCCATTTACATTACTGTAAATCTTGAGCAAATCCATTGGTTTTAGCTGAATTACTCTGGTTATCAATGGCAAAAGGTAGGAGCAAAATGGTCAAAGGGATCACACTTTACTATGGGAAGGCAGTTTCTTTCAAAAGAAAAGCACATTGTATAAACTGCAAGGAATACTCAGTGTCCTAGTTAAAGGTAATGTAAAATAAAGCAATGAAAAATTAATTTAATCTCATAAAATAAAAGCATTAGAAAAACTTATTTACAACATTTTCCCCTTGATAAAAGGGACTATTTATCATTTTGTCAAGATGCTTAGCTATTCAAGGACTTCGTTAGACTAGCCTATTGAGATATATTTAGCAGTTTACACAAGAAATGCCTTAGTTGTCTCTTTTTCCTGAGAAAAGTTTGACTATTTACAGTTTCATCAACACTGAGATTCTCCTTTTTTCCCCCTCAAAACAGTCAACAGAGCAATTAATTATGACATTTCTCTCAAGATGACTACAGGCTGGAAAGTGTGCAAAGCGTCTGTTTAATATAAAGATACATTTAAACTTCCTAATTGCTAGAATCATGATATACAATAGTCTTTTCTCATAGAAATTGTGATTAAATAGTCATAGGGTGTCTAAGAATAAAGTACTTCTGGCACTTCTGTAAGAGAAATTTAACATCAAGAAGATTTTGTTCTAATGAGTCTTAAAGCAGCAACATGTTACTGTTAAGAAATGCCAATACATAATTCTGCCTCGGGATTTTTTAATGTGGATGTTTGTATTCCTTCTCCAGATATTTTTTTTCTTAAAAAGCGCTTTTCTGTTCCAGTCTCCCAAGTCACTTATAAAATTTTATTCCTATTAAAGATGTAGTAATGCTTGTACATTTTGCTCACTGTACCGGTCAAGCTCTCCGTAAATTACCAGCTAGGATACAGTGTAACTTAGCTCCTAAATGTGATTTCACAATTTGCCTGATGTAGACCAAATGCCACATATTCACTGACTTTTAAGCTAGCTGAAATTCTCATAAGAAATGCAAGAGGACATTGAGATGAAATCCTTCTTTTTGAAAGAATATAAAATGCAGCTTCTACAATGGAGGGCTTCTTCCAGGATTTCCAGGTCTGCTCATGAACCAGAGATAACTAAATTCAGTGTGAATACAAACAAGTGAATGCTAAAACCATCTACTGAGATGAGTTACAACAAAAAGAAATATTACAAGATACTAGGGTGCATAAAATATAAACACAAAACACACAAACCCCCAGGCAATTCAAAAATCTGTACATATAGTTCAACAACATGAAGAAAATTATCTTAATTCACAAATCTTTTAACAGAACTTTTCTAAACATATTCTAACACAGAACCTGGATTTGGAGAGATTTGTTGGTCTGAAAAAAAAAAAATTGAACAATTATTTTCTTCTTTAAAATTTTGTGCTGGAAATTTAAATACGATTGTAGAATTCTATATTCATGAAGATAGAAACCTGAGGGGAAAAATGTTAATGGGGAAAATTACTGCAAAATAATACATTCAGATTTGTATCATTTTTCAGGCCCATTAAGCTAGAATTACATTTTCAGATACCTATGGAAACTGTAGTAGAAGAGCTATTAATGAATCTCAACTAATTTTCAATAAGAATTTCAGAAACCTGATGTAATAGTAAAAGGAAGATCAAATTAGTACTGTGTACTTAAAACCTTACTCCAGATGTTTAATCCTATTCCATAAAAAGTGTTAATTCGCTAATATTCTGCTAATTACAGGCTTTTAATTTACATTTTATTGCATGTTTGCCTCAAAAATACCTATCAAACATTTTCAAAATATTACTTATATTTACAGAATAATTTAAAGATGTCAAGCATACTATTTAATAATAATATTTCAAAATGAAGACAACTTTCCCAAGACAGTTCAAGAAACCCAATTCAGTTCCTTAATTCATATTATAATAAATGCTTAATAAATGTGAGCAGGTAATGCAAAAATAGTATTTGATTTATTTGATTTCTTTTTTATGTTCATAAATTATCTGCAAACAGAACACATTATTCTTCAGTTATTGAATTATTTGAATTACAGATTTATTACCGAAAAATATACTGATAATTTATTAGATATCTAACAACTCTGAGGTAGTTTATTTTGAATATTTAATTTAAAAACTAGGTTATTTATATTAGCTACACAGCTCATTTTTGTTCTTAAACTAGATAAGCTTGACTATTAAATCTCAGGTGTCTGATGCAAATTATTTTGATTACAATTCCGCAAGATTTCTTCAAAGACGATTATTCACTAGAATAATTTACAGAGCATGAAATAAAGTAATTTTTGTGTCAAAGTCTAAAACATTCATAAGATTCCCCAGCTCCTAAGACTTTAGTTAATACTTGCTGCATAGGAAGGGATATGCCTGTTTCTTTGGTGTCAAAGATAACTCTGCAGATCCCACTAATATGCACTAGCAATGCACCGGGCAGGGCACAGCCAGGCAGCGGAGAGGTGTGAGTTACAGCAGTCAGCTAAAGCCAGGAGCCACAAGTTCTGGGTGAAAGTCTGCTCAAGCAGATGTGCACACAAGGCAGGCTCAAACCCAGGTGGCATTAACTTGTCATGTTGTTTAAATGAGTAAGAAAATAGGAAAAAAAAAAAAAGAAGAAAGCAGGATTTCTTGTCTCCCTTTTTGCTCTCTTTCTCTCTCCATCAAGGCAGGATAGTCTAACAGGCTTTTTTTTTTTTTTTTCTTTCCCCTGTAGGCTACCCATTTTGAAGGAAAAATTCTCAGACTGCACTGCACTTCCTTATCTGCTGTGAGGATCTCCTCTGCACTCCTGCTCTCTCTGGAATCCCAATGATGGCAACACCAGATCTTCATGCAGAGCAAACACCGAGCAAGCATCTGAGACCCATCCTGTGGGTAATTAAAAGAAATCCTCGCTCCTTACAGGAGAGCAGATTCAATAAAACTTATCAATTTCAGTGATTTAACTGCTCACAGCCACCACTGTAGAGAACAATTTATTAACAAAGGTTACAGGAAAATATCAAAGCTAACTTGAGCAATATTTTTGTTTCAATACCTAGAATTCAGGCAAGCCCAATGACAATCATTTTTAAGACCTAACCAAACAATATATCAAAGAACTCTAATTCTAGTTCATGTATGCCTTCTATAAATTATTGGCATCATAGGAAGAGTCAAAAAGGCTAAAGGAAGCAATTCTGCAGTCATCCTTTGAGACTATATTATGGAAATCATCCAGTTCCCCACAGAATTTCATTTAGCACTGATGGTGTAATTTTTGTTCTGTTACTATACATCCAAGATTAATTCAAAATTAACTTTCAACACCCCTATAAGAAGCATTCTTAAGGTTTTTTGAATTGGTAAGACAAAGGTAATGAATTATTGTGGTTTGATAGTGATAAATGTTCTGGAAAGCATTTTAATGCCATAGATTTTGCAGGTCTACATAATTTTTGAACATATTTTTTGACAAGAAAGTTTCTGTCATTTTCAATTTAATTTGAATTTGAGTCAATATGATTTTTCGTAGGTTTTAATAAACAAGCTCTGGTAGCAGAAAGAGCAGACAGGCAAAATGTTTTTCTGCAACAGAAATTAATGCAGCTGAATGTTACAAAATAAATGTTTCTTACTTGAAAAGCAAAACAGTGTTTATCTGAAGGTTTTCTGAAATGCCATAGTGGGTATTGTTTATTGTGTTTCCTTAGTTTCCATAAAAACTCTGATGACAGCAAAGTGTTGGAGCTCTGATGGAATCCTCTGATATTCATTAATTATGCTTGAATCTCAATCATCTGCAGTCTTGTCTAATTTTGGGCTCACCTATTTTTGTGGGCCAAAAAAAATGTTTCTTTTTTCCTTCAGCACACTGTGCACGTATTCTGTGGTACTTTATAAGTGAAGATCTCCTGTTTGTTTGTTTCTATAATGAGTCAATACCCTAACTTTCTACCCTGTTTCCATACTTTTCAACAGTCGACAGTCAAAGCATCATTTAATTGATTTATCTATTATTTTCATTGTTCTGGAATATGAAGCAACAAGGCACATAAAATTCAGATTATTAGGAAATTAACTAAATGTATTGGAAAGACAGATTACTAAAATATGCATGCATCTGCTTAGATAAAAACAGTGCTTCACCTTTATGTTTCCTGCCCTATTTTCTTTTTTCTTCTGAACTTTAGAATTCATGTAACTTTCTTCTAAGGAGTCCTATTGCACATAGCGTCCCTTTGAGCGGAGTCACATCGGGTTTTTTCCTGTACTTGAAGTAGTTAGCAATAAAAATCTATTTCCTAAAGCCTGTGCTGACATGTTCAACAGAGCAGCGTGACTTTCCCTATTAGAAAAATACAGTCCTTTAGTCAACATATGGTTATAATTACATTGATTTTGCACTTTGACTCCATGACACAGGAAAGAAAAAAAAAAAGAAAGCCAACCGAACAAAAAAGCAACAACAACAACAAAAAATTTTAAAAACCCCAAAAAAACCCCAAAAAAACCCAAAAAACCCAACCAAACCAAACCAAACAACAAAAAAAAAAACCCAAACAAAAAAACAAAAACAAAAAAAAAACAAAAAAAAACCCACAAAAAAAACCCACAAAAAAAACCTAAACCAAACAAAAAAAAAACCCCAGATATGTACTACACATCTCTTTTTGTCAATCTATTTGGTCTATGGAACCAGAAGTGTGACTCATCAGAAAGGTGGCCAAGATGTACCCTCTCAGTGATGCTGGCAGAATACAACACCAGTCTGAAATGAATATGATTTATTACACAATATGGGACAAAAATGTTTTGGTCAAGGTGAATTCAGTCAGTGTGTTTCAATTTTCTGCATTTATTGGTGAAAGAACTGTAATTTACTGTTACTGTTAATAAGAATTATAAAATCCCAAGTCATAGCAAGTCTATATTGTGCTAAAAAATACCTATCTGTTTATAGGTAACCTGTCTTGGTTCTTGTCCAAAATTTGCTATAAAATAAATAAATAACAAGGACAAAACTTGAGTGGTCAAAAAATAATTTGCAGTAGTTCCCACATTTGATGCAGTCCTGAGAAACTGTACCTCAAACAATCTAATTCACTACATGTTCCCACACATACCATAAAATATTGATTTTTGAATGCTGCAGCATTTCTTTTAAAACATGAGATTTTCTCCTTTAAATCCTTTAAATTTTCTCCTTTAAATCCAAAGGAGATATAATTTTTTATACTCCATGTGGCTTTCATAAATATAAGGTTTTATTGCAGCTAACAAAGCAGTAGTGGCTGTTCCATGGATGCAGAGAACTGAGTACATGGGTGGGGAATTTCCATGCATATCACAGTGAAATATTTTGTCATGCTTCTTTACAAAAAAATTAATACAGTTCTGCCTCCATTATGTGCTTTTGGACATTATTTTCAGAGAGACTATGTCACAACTAAGAGCATGTTGTGACAGGACAAGGGGGAATGGTTTCACACAGAAAGAGGGCAGGTTCAGATCAAATATTGACAAGAATTTTTTTCCTCTGAGGGTGGTGAGGCACAGGAACAAGATGCTCAGAGGAGTTCTGGATGCTCCATTTCTAGAAGCGATCAAGGCCAGGCTGAATAAGACTTTGAGATACCTGTTCTAGAGGAAATTGTCCCTGTCCATAACCAAGGGGTTGTCCCTGTCCCCTCTAACCAAGGGGGCTAGAGCTAGATGAACATTCAAGTCCCTTCCACCCCAACCATTCTGTGATTCTATGCTTGATTTTAAATGTCCACAGCATTTCAAAATACTCTGTAAAACAAAATCCTTCCCCCTGATGACATCGTATGCTACCTCAAGTGCTAAAAGTAT
The DNA here is from genome assembly GCF_035770615.1 of Melospiza melodia melodia. Lineage (NCBI taxonomy): Eukaryota > Metazoa > Chordata > Aves > Passeriformes > Passerellidae > Melospiza > Melospiza melodia. Next base: position 110,988,663 of record NC_086194.1, on the reverse strand, counting down.
GAAGAGATAATCACTGTTGGCATCAGCAAAAGAAAACTGACAAAAAGCATTGAAAAGCATTTGAAACAAAAACAAGCAGGAGAAATCTAGGGAATTGGGAAGGTGGTAATGGATATGTAAATATGAGAAGGCAAATAATCCAGTCATCTAAAGGATAATTTTCCAATGTGTATATAATGAAATCCTGAGGGGGAAAATGTAGGTAAGATATATTTATTGGTAAAATTGTGTTGGTTCTCATGGCAGAGTAACAGCTTGGATTCCAGTGTACAGCATGACAAAATGCTTGTTGTCATAATAGTAGCTGAAGAAGGTGATATCAGCATTTTGGGCAGACAGAAAGCTGGAGATTGTCGGAACTCAGTACATCCCTCTGGGTGTCCAGAGTTGCTGAGGACCTGCCCAGGGACTCGGGGACCCTGGCACACAACCCAGAGCACCTGTGGATTTGATTTTGACCTGTGGAGCAAATTGCCAGCTTTGTATGAGGACCTGAAAGTCACAGAAGTTTAAATAGTACAATAATAAAATTATCACAGCGTGAAAATGTAGTTTTTAGGATTTTTGGTATGGAGATTGTGGGGACAAGATGGAGGAACTTGGGCGTGTCTAGCCTTTCTTCTTCTTCTTGGTCTCCATTTCCTGCTGTGATGCTGGCACTTTGGGATTGGTTGAGAATAGAAGCACACTGTTTAACATAGGTGATAGGTATAGGAAATTATTTGCAAATATGTTATATATAGGTTGCAGCATAAAAAGGCAACACCACCTCGGGGGTGGTCAGAGTGCGTTTGGCTGCCTTGCTGAGCAGATCTCAGCTGGGCAGAAAGAGAATTTTATAGATAAGAATTGATAAACAACTTCAAGACCGAAAACTGAAGAGCTCTGACTCATTCTTCAGATACACGGGCCAAAACAGAAACCTTTCGCACATCTCGGGGCAGCAATTAACAACCGAAAACCGAGACGAGATGTTCCAGGAGTAGAAAACCAGAAAAGGAAAAAAGGTTAAAACTACAGACTTAGAGGAGATAAAGTCTACCTTTCAGAAGCAGGAATGGCAAACAACACAGTTTCAGAAATAGGATTCAAAGTGAGATACAGTTTTAATTATAATTTCTTCATGTGACAAAATAAGCTCCTACACTAATGGAAGGATTTCTAAAGCTGCTGAGAGATCACCAAGTCCTGCTTATACCAGTGAGAGTACCTGCACACTATGGACTTTTGAGAATCAGGACACATTTAATTTGTTCCATCAACACTCAGAGAATAACCATTGACATCTCTCCCAGAAAATCTTGAACACAAATTTCACCTTAGGATCTGATTAAGAGAAGAAACCAAAAACTTACAGAGAGAAAGAATGGGAGTAATGTAGCACTATTCAGTACAATTCTTATAGATGTTTGTCCTGGATTTCATTTTTTCCTTGTTTTATCTCAAAAACAAACTAAATATTTGAAATATTTTTAATAGGGAAAAGATTTTTAAAACCCAGTAAGGTGGTCAGAGATAAGATAAATATTCTTTGAGTTCTAAGCCTACCAATCTTCCAAGGCTTAAAAAAATGTTAACTTTTTCAAAAAATCAGCAGTAACAATAAAATATTAACCAGATAAGTAACTTATATTATAAAAATAAACAGTATTATAACTATTAATAGTTGTCTTGTGCCTGAAATATGTTAAATGAGCTTGTCATTCAGATCATAATACATATTACACATATGTACTTATGCTTTGTTATTGGAAATCTCACCAAGGAAACCATGAATAGAAAGAAACTATTTCCTATTACTTCTGAAGGATTACCTCCTGGTAAAATTTGGCTTATGTCAGTCTCTCACTATACTTACTCTGAGTATTAAAAACTGTCTCTCTTTGCATGAGTTACAGTTCACTAAATAATTTTTCTTCTGTTTCTTCTACCTTACAGAAGCAAGTTTACCATAGAATATGTTTTTGCAGTTTGGATCTTGGATTTAAATGGCTTGAGAAATACCTGGTTACTTTAACAAATTAACATCTTGACCACAGCTGTATACAGCAGTGAGGTTCTCTTGGTGTGATGCTGGTATCTTATCTCCAGCTCTGTGAAGAAGTAAGAAAAGAAAGGAGGAGAAATGTAATTGATAACATTGTCATCATCCCACCTTTTTTCCTTAAAAAAGACCAGTTTTGCTTGACCCTCCATTCAGGCAGGGAATATTTCTGTTTCTGTGTATTTTTCATTCCTTCCACCGATTCTGAGAGCAAAGTGGAGGTTTAGCTGCACAACATAAATATGTAACATGAAAGCAATGCAACCTGTCAGAGAATATTTCCGTGTTTAATGACAGTTTTCAAAATGTAAGTCTTGAAGATTTCAGATAGCATGCATACCTTGGCCAGTGAAATATATCCATGTTTCCACTGTATCTATTTGAATATTTCAGTATTTTAAACTATTCCCATTCACCCAAGGCTAACCAGAGTCTGAAATCTCAGAGTAAGTCCTGATTACGAATCTTGTCCTGGAGTCACAAAGGAATAAAATCAGAAAAAGAGCCTGTGTGAGAAGCCTTTCCCAAATATCAAGCTTATTCTATTGAGGAGACAATGCTGTCGAAGCCAAAAACTGTCCTACTTTCCAAAATGCTTTGGAAAAACAGCACACAAAAAATGATTACTAAATAAAACATTCCTACATGGTGTAAAATTAAAGCATGCGAACAAAGTCTTTTCTTCAGTGTACAAGATCATAAGGAAAATCAAAGTTTCTTATTGGCTTCCCAGATCAGATCAGGCTCTTTAGACAATAAGGGCTCAGAAAGATTAATTGTGCCTACAGTCAAATTCTGCCACATCAAATACAAGGGATCTGTGCTAACTTTAAGACTGAGTGTGGACTGAATTTTTCGGCATCCTTCAACTTCAATTTAATGAAAGACAAGAAAATATTTTAAGTCTGTTTCTGAGGAATGGCGGAGAAAAGTAGAAACACACAGCATGATTTTGATGCTGAGTAGTAATCTCTTGAATCAGACCTATAGAGCTTTGTTATGCACTTAGTCTCTGTACACTCAAAATGGGGAATGAGATGCTGGAACAAGTTGCCCAGAGAATTATGGATGTTCCATCCCTGGAAATCTTGAAGGTCAGATTGGATAGGACTTTGAGCAACCTGCTCTAGTGGAATGTGCTCATCCCCATGGCAGAGGGTTGGAGCTTGATGGTCTTTAAGGTCCCAGCTTAAAACATTCTATGATACTATGAAAAATATTTAAATATATTTTGCTGCTAAATAGCATACCTTCTGAGACTTTTATTTTTCCCCAAGGAGAAACAAACATGCTTCTTTGCTCTGATGAGTATTAAGATGAAATGGTTGAGTTGTTGTTTGTTTTAAAGCCTAAATCCTCACCTCTATCAGCCTCAGTAGTATCAAATGGGAAAAAAATAGCAGGAAAGAAATAAAGGAGGGTTATTTCATTTGATCATTTTAACAAGGGAAAGAGTCATTATGCATCCACTGCAACACCATGCAGATTAAAGTATCTTCCATGCCCTTAGGGCCATCTTTATAAGTGGCAGAAAGTTTCAAGGACACATTTGCGGTTTGGTATGATGTCCTGCTCCACCTTATCTCTGCCCACTCTGAAAAGCACAGCATGAGAAGCTTTCCTTTGCGTTAGGGTAAGGAATGGACATGAGGTAAACTGGTTTGGAGTCCATCTGTCTTTGGTCCAAAGGCGTGATGGTATTTATTAGAGATAATTCTTGCCTTCTTCTGAGACATGAGGAAGTACATCTATGCACTTCTAACATTGGAAGAGATCCGGCCAAGTGCAGTAAATTAATTTCAGTATTTCTTTTATCTACAGTGGAACTTTGAAGAACTGTTTCTATGACTAAGAGAGTGAAGACGGAGGAGATTCTCATTTCATCAAGGATTATTTATTAAAATCAAAGGTGAACAAGTTAAGAAAATTGTTGTAAATCATCAGGTTAAATAATTATGCAGTTAGAAGGTACCCACCATTATCTTTATTTCATTATAGTCTACTTTAACAAAATAGACACCAAGAAAAAATTGTACTGAATGCATAACCTCACCTGTCAAATCTGAAAAAAATTGTGTCCAAAAATAATTCGTAACAGGACTTCATAGATAAGCAACTACATACATTATGCAAAACCTTAAACAGATACAGAAATTATGCTATAGTCCCTTTATCTTATAATTTAACTGCAGAATTAGAGCTAACGTGGCAATTGCAATATTCCAAAATTACTAAAAGATACCACACATCTCCTAAGGTAAAATATATGTGCATCATTTTGTCTTAAGGACACAAATGACTGGTATAAATACCTGACTTCATTGCTTACCATTTTTACATTTCTAGGGTATATGTGCTAAAATCATAAGGATATCAAAGTAAAACCACTACATCAGTAAAAATAGGGTTAATTGAATACTATTTTACTGGAAAATAATATAATTCTATAGCATATATATCTAATATTTTAATATTAGATCTTTAGAAGTTTATTAATTTTTTAAATACTTCAAAGTATGCAATATTTTGAAAAACCTTCAAATAATCAGAATATCTAAAAATATTTACAATTATAGCTCTCAATCAAATACCTTTCTATCAAAAGGAAGGAAGGAGATCAGATAGATAGAAAGCAATAAATCCAATAATGTTCACGTGGATCTTGGTTTGGATTTTATCTGTATGAGCACCTCTATCAAGGGCTGGAATATTTTCTATCTAATGTGGAAGGATTCAAATAAGCTTTTTTTTTTTTAAGAAAAAGACAGGAGAGAATATTTTTCCCTTTAACAATAACACAGACGAAGACACTTATGAAAGGCTGGAGAGATGTAGATAAAGGGAATGCTGCACATTTTTACACACTGATGGTGTACAAATTGCATGCAGAAGCCAAATATAAAGCAAATAAATTTTTATGTAAATCAGTGGACTATGGAAAGAAGCCTCATTGCTTTCTATAATTATAGTCTAATTGGCAAATAATTTGAAATAATGTATTAAAAACTACTTTCAAAGAACAAAAACATCTGCAAATGTTGCATTGAATGTATAGAAAATAACTCAGTAGGAGGCATGAATTTAAAATCAGGCTGTTTTCAGAAGCTGTAAATAATAATTTTAATAATGTAACATATCATATTGTTTATTTCACGGGGATTTTTGCAACTTCCTAGCAGAATAAATTGCTATTGCAATAAAAAGAATATAAGGCTTAGGCTTATCATACCCTCATTTGGTACTAAACGATCACAAAATTCCATCCTAGAGCATATCTGAATTTTGGGCTCCAGAAATGTATTTCTTCAGAAAGCTATAATTATTTCAATACAGGAAGTTCCTTGCATTTTTTTAATCATGCAGAAAGCACAAGTGATCTTTTCATATCTCATGAAGTTCATGACACATTTTGGATAGTGAAGATGGTGACAGACTGCAGGAGAAACAATACTTGCAATCTGCTTCCTTTCTTCCCTTCTTTCCTTTCTTGCAGTCAGGGATGCTCAGAAGAAATTGTTATTCTCAACAGTTCTTCTGAACAGACTTTATTAGCAACTTATTAAAATTAACAGAACAGTAGCAGAAAACAGGAATAATTTCACCAAAATTTGTAGCCATTTCAAAAGGGATTGGAACATTCTCTGGAGGAAGCAAGTAAAAAGGAAAATCAGAACAATAGTTAGAGAAGAAATACCAATAAATCCCATGTTATAACGTTCCCAGCTTGATAAAATCAAATACGAATAACATTAATTTGTTTTCAATAGCATACTGGCTAAATAGGACTATAAATTATTAACTGAGGAGCAGATTTTATTTATTGGGATATAGAGCCTTCAATGGAAGTCTGGCCTATGACTGCCCCTGCTGAAGACGACAACAAGCATACTTGGATAACTATTTAACAGGTTATAACACAGCCACCCTATAGGAGGGCCAAGGCACACTGGATTCTAAATATCTTTGTATCTAATGTTATGATGAAAATCAGGTTAGGAGAAGAGTTTGAGAAACCACTTCAAGGGACAAAACGATGTCAAGAGGCTGTGTTCCCCGCCAGGGAATGGCAGGTCTGGGGTCTCACCTCCTTTCCACCCCCTCGTGCGTGACCCACGGACTCTCTGCTGCCCAGCAAGCTGGTGGCACACAGGCTGACAGAGCTGGGAGCACCTCCAGACTCTGTTCATTCCTACTTCCTGAGCTTCCTTGCTGCTGCCTAGCTTTCATGCTGGTGATTTACTTCCATGCAGACATCTGTTTCAGGCATCTACCTAATCCTGAGTACAGCTGCTCTCACTGACCCACATCAGCCCCTGTACACTCTTCAAGGTCACTCTTAAATCACAGCCCCCTACTTTCATGACTGTGAGCAAGTTTGGCCAGCCTCTGCTCACCCTAATGAATTAGAGGATTTTGGGGTGTAAAACAATTAAGGAGGTCATTTTTGTCATCACTAGTCTAAAAATACAAAAATTAAGGCATGGGAATGCAGCGAAGCTCTCCAGTGGCACTCAAGAGACCAGAACATAAATGGCAATATAAATCTAGAAAATGCAAAGAACCCTGCTTTGGTATTCTGACTACCAAAACTATATTTTAGACATGAAGAGATCTGATACAACACTTTAACTTTAGAATGATAATTAGGTTTTTTATCTTTCATTAATTAAAAAAGAGGTGTGCTATTAAAAAACAAAAAAAAAAAGAAAAAGATCCTCTGAATTCCTAAACCTGTGAATTTTGATTTCATATATATTTCTTCGCTGTTCTTTAAGAATGAATAATAATTAAACAATTCTCTATTTTTTCTGTTTTAAGTACAGCTTCATTTTATAATCATCTGAGATAATGTTAGTGAAAGATAAAAGCTTCCATATAACCATTAATTAATAGAAGTAGAGCATGCTGAAAATCACTACAGTGAAACAGAACATATGGAAAAATAATTTCTTTAACCACTGATTCCCTGATTGTCAATTTCCTGTCCATATATTGCCACAGTACATATTCTTATATTACGCCAAATTCATCCTTCCTTGTCATTTTAAAGTTATAAGAAATGTTAATATCACCACAATATCACACGCCTTATTTTCCTCATAGAAAACCCAATTTTGTACCTCCTTTTCGATCAGTTTTATCTTGGCTAACACATTGCAGAAAAAAATCTAGGTTTGAATTCAAGGTATCACAACATCTAGTAAAAACCAAGGTGTGATCAAACCTCTTTAACAGAATGGAGAATAGAGACATTAGCTGGTGGACTTTCTGACAACAGCACACTTAAAAAATACCTGTTGCTGGCTTTGGAGATTTCATGAGATTAAGGTGTGCTTTACCAGCAATGGGTACAAAATCAGTGTTAAATCAAAATCATTAACAATTTCTGTTCAAAAGTAGAGCCTTGAAACAGAAATAGAGGGAAATACTGCATGCATAATATTGAGAAATGATGAAAATTAATTTTCAGTCAAATGAAAAACCAAGTCTCTTGCTTATAACACCATAATTTACCATTAAACCAGTCTATGGAAGGAACTGAGATTTAAATAATTTGAATTTGGGACAGACAATGGGTATAATTCCAGTAAACTGATGTTTTACAATTGACTAGTTGTTTCTAATCTCTGAGGAGCATGGCCCTTCATGCCATACCTGCTTCCTCCTTTGTTCTCAAACAATTCATTATTATGTTTTTTAGCTGTAATTACATTTCCTTTGAACCTGTGGTATCACCTTCTCTAGAGAATATACTGGAAATTATTGGTATTTGGGGAGAAATTAGTGATGTTGAAACAAGTCATGAAGAAGCTGGGTCCATTTTGGTTTTGCCAAGTGTCCAGGCGTGGGTACTCTCCTAAACAACTTCTTTCTGTATTCCTTACACATGGCTGGTTTTAAATATCAAAAACCAGTCACGCCTTTCTTTACTGATATTCAGTCTTATCCTAAACCAGGCCACATTCACTAACTAGATGGGTGTAAAAGGCTTTACATAAAATGGATTTTATTCAGCATATCTTTGTTTCTTGCTTCTGATGTCCCTGAAGACCCAATAACTACAAAGCAACTGTGAATAACAGGAATGTAGGAACAGATGTTATTTGGGCACTCTCACATAATAAAGACTTCCAAGAATCCCTGATGCCCAATTATCTAAACACTTATTCTTAAGTTTCCATTCAGCGCATGATGAATTTAGTCTATTTTAGCTGAATACAGAAGGAAAGTATTTAATGTGAAAGTGATGTCAATCAAAATGGACACATAAATGGACTGGGTAATACTATCTCACAAAGCATATATCACATAATCAAATAGGTAATTTAAATGAGATCAGTTTATCCTGTAATAATTACATAAGTACCATGTGTAAAGAGGGCAATTATTATCTCATTATTTTCAAATTATTTTGGATTATTTTGAACGCTAGAGCATTATCATATGTGCTATATTATTATAATAAAAATCCATAGTCACACAGTACTTTTAAAAGATAATATTGGAATAAAAATAAAACCACAGTGACCCGGAATACAGGCACTCCATTTTGATTGGGAAGATATCCAGTTTCATCAGCATTAGGTCCTGTGAAGGGCTTCAACAGGCTTGGTTTGCAGTGTGTCAGAGGTGGCATATCCACTTTCAGTGAGCTCAACAGACAGAAATTTTTTTGGTTCTTCCTTTCCCATCTCAGCTATTTACAGACACCAACTTATTCAACTGCTCATGGATGGGCTGATTATTCCAAGAGAAAGGAGTGCACTGAAGAGAACATCACACAGTTAGACTTATATTATGTACAAGACAACAGATCAATTTGTTCCATGCTTTTCTTTGTAATGTCACCTTCTCTAGAGAATATACTGGAAATTATTGGTATTTGGGGGGAAATTAGTGATGTTGAAACAAGTCATGAAGAAGCTGGCTCCATTTTGGTTTCACCAAGTGTCCAGGCGTGGGTACTCTCCTAAACAACTTCTTTCTGTATTCCTTACACATGGCTGGTTTCCATGGTTCCCAAAGATGTAAAGAAAGAAAAAACCTTTAAATGTAATTGAAACATTTGAAATTCTTATTCTAAAATTAGAGGGAATGAACAGTGTTGTGTCCTTTTTTTTTTTTTTGAGAAAGAAAACACGGAAAGTTCTCTATAAATGGATCATAATTAAGCAGAACTGAAATATTGTTCGGGATACTGTCTGTTTTTTAAAAACCAGTACTAAAAATCATGGTCACAATGCCTGTACAAAGCATTGAGAAGGCCTAAGGAAGTTTAAATCACAATACACTCGCAGAACTGCTTCTTTACGTAATTAAAAACAACGTCTAATTTTTGACGAAAAATAATTAAATGTGGTGTGATGAATTAACCACCAATTTCCCCTCTGCTACTTGATGTTGCACAAATTAAAAATGGAGGAGTTATGGAATGAATTGTTAAATTATTATTTTGAGGCTGATTTCATCCTTTTTAAAGGATGTTTTTTTAAATTTTCCGTGTTGTTTCGTTCTAACTGACAGATGGTATCAATAGGTTTTGACTTGACTACAACTTATCAAAAAGCAACATGAAATACTTCCTTTTGCCTTCTTCATTAGGGTCCTCTTTCTTTAACCAGAATCATTAGAAACCAAACTTTCTTGGAAGAATTAGAACCATTCTAGCGCTGAAATTCATCTTCTGTCTCAGCTTCTTAATATGCTGTTCTCACTAAGGGTACACTTCTAAGAGGAACTTACACACACAAAATCCTAATGCTATAGGGGCTTTCTTTTGTAATATACATGAATCCAGTAAAATGCAATCTGGATATTTTCTATACATTTGTATCTGCCAGGCATGTGAAGTCCGAATAAGGACAAATACAAAGGGGATAAAATCAAATATGAATAAATGATCTTTCATGAATGGAAAAAAAGAAGTTTTTAAACACGGAGCAAGTACATTCAAATCACCTTGAAGCAAATCTAATATATGCAACAAGCACTGTTGAGACGGGGGAGACACTAAAAAGGTAACATTTTTGTTTGAAGCAACTTTGAAGAATCTGGTCAAGAGTAGCAGCTCTCTTGTTTGCACATAAAAACATTCATTTCCAAGCAGTATGTCTCACCTTGTTCACAAGTTTTTACTATCTTGCGTATTAGCAGACAATGAAAACTTTTTTTATTTTAATATAATGTTTGAATTTTACAGGACACTTGGCTCCAAAATATGTCATAAATATTATTTTAGTGATGATGGCCAGCAGGACTTCCTTAGTGAGATTAAACTTAATTTTCCTCATTAGTGACATCTTTGACCTTTCACTTCTGAGTGGGCAACCCAGAAGGAAAGCCGAGAACTAAACACAGTTTTTAGAAATACCTGCTGTGGAACCTTTGTAGCAATGCAAAACAAAGTAATAAGCTGTTCATAACTTTTTGCAAACCTCTATAGGAAGTGATGCAGTTAATCAGGCTGAACTTTGGGAAGCAACTCACTGAATGATCTAGAATGCTTATGTCCATGAAACAGCAAAATCTTGAATCACCTGAGGCAAGCAGTCAGCTCCTTCCTATGGGCTAACATATTTATTTAGTTAGACAGCAGAGCCTGGCTCACAAGGCTGCATGTGTGCCAGTCAGGCATGAGAGACAGGATTCAGGGAACTGCTTTGTCATTCAGAGGCAGACAGAGGATTTGTGCTTTCTTCATGAAGGTCATGGTAAACCTTGAAAGATTATCTTGATAGACACTGTGCAGCAAAGACTGCAGACACAAGACACAGAGTCCATTTTCCAGACAGAGAATGTCTAGATTTGGGATCTAGCTCTTCCTTCACTCAGATAGTCTTGAATGATTCCCTCAGGAACTCGCTGTAATCATCACCATACAGAATGTCACAGGGAGTGAAAGACAGAGGACTTTGCTTCTCATAAAGCTGAATCCTTATGCAGACAAAATAAGGCACAGGATCAGATTATTTTCAGATGCATTCTTCCACCTTTACAAAACTAATATCTCTATGTTAAATTCTGTAGCTGTTTTACCTCTGATACTATAAAACATAATGAAAGATTTGTTTTACTGCTGCATCAGATACCATTCATAATAGGCTTCTTTTCAGAGAAGAATGAAGATTTATGCAAGTGCTAACTGTAATAACAGAAATTAAAACCACATAAAAGATTTTGAGACTAGCTTTAACTATGTATATATATTGCAGTGTGTTCTTTTTCATAAGTAGTTTCTGATTACATATATTCATAAGACTGTAAATGAGATCAGAATTACCAAAATATTCACTTTTTCTGAGTATTCCACTTGTATAGCAAGTATCAGATAGCGTACACATACAACACTATCAGGACTTCGTATATACAATCAGTACATCTTAAGTAGACTAATTATGATTACAAACATGCAAAATAAGGTAAATTATACAAGAAACTTCTGCATCTGGCTTCTAGAGAAGCCCGTTAATTTAAAGTTCTACATTTAAATTGCAAAAATGCTTAATGCTCCAGTCCTCACATTCTTTATAGAAAAACTTGAATATGAGAATAAAACTTTGCTACATTGACAGGCAGACCTAAGGAATACCTCAGGAAGAATGAAGTTCAGCAAGTGAATTTTGGAACTGGGGGATGTTAGAAGACTGCACTGGTTCTACAGAAAAAAGAAAGACACAGAGAAAGATGCAAACATTTTTCATAATAGGCCAGGAGCAGCTACCCCATTAACAGCACTGGGCTCAGCTTGCCTCAGATGAGAGCCTCGGCACAGGCAGCAGCACTGCAGAGAACAGAAGTTTAAGGATAGAGGTACGCTTTCTGACACGCTAAAAAACCCGTTTAGTTGAGCCTTTTGTATCAAATCCACTTGGCTACATGTAAAGCACGGCTCTGTTCTTCATGATCCATTTTTTTTCTCATCCTTACTGCAGAAAGTCTAAGAACATTCATGGAAGCAACTCCATACAGCTTGTTTGTGAGATACTACCAAAAGAAAATGGCACAGTTTCTTTAGGACAAACAAATGAGCTTTTTATCTCACTGAAACAAGTGTTTAATGTTCAGGCAGGCAGGAAAGGAAAAGAGGGAAGTGTGCAAGAGTGAATGTTGCCTTTTACCGTACAGGTTAAGGCACAAATGCAGTAGGACCATCAAGGTTTGCATTCCTTGACAGTCAGTCGACAAGTACTTTCTCAACTTGTTGTCTGTCAGTTGTGTAACGTGTTTCCTTAGTCATGCTTTAGTTAATCTAGAGGCTCCCGGGTTTTATCCAAGTCCCTATTTCTTACAAACATATGGGCAACTAGGTGATGACATTGATGGCACAAGGTGAGAAGAGAAGTAGAACAGTCAGATGTCCGGAAATTCTGCATCTAGGTCAAAATTTCCCTGTTTTATGGTCTTGCTTTGATATTGAACAATACAATTGAATAGTATAGTATACTATGTACATTTTTTTCATGACAGGAAAGATTTTAAAGGGCCTTTTAGGAGATTCTACCCATCACAACTCTCTGACAGCTGTGATGAGAGTGAACAAAGCCAATTTAAAGTGGTTTTGACAACCATTCCCATGCCACGAAGTTGGGCTTGGGGCCAAATGTAGTGGATTATCCACAAAATAACTGAGTAAATTAGTAAAATCCTTTGTCTAGTTCTGGGAATATTTATATATTTCTGCAACAACTAGACAAAGACAAGCCTAGAACCTTTTTGTCAGCTGATACCATGCATGGCTTATTGCCATTCTTTTCTCAAGAACATTGCCTAGGAGAAGGGAAGCAAAATTGAATCATTAGTGTTATGGCTAGAGCTCAGAAATTTATACTTAGGATATTTATTGTATGTTTCACAGTCTTTGGGACTTCAGCTTCACTGAGACTATCCTCCACAGAAGTGGAGAAGTTCATTATTTGCTTCTTGCTTTCCTTGGTAAAACACATGATGCAACAAAAAAAATTTTAAAAAATCTCAAAGCAAACCTAATACGATCTGCCTCAAACAGCGACATTTTTTATTTCCATGTTAATGAAGACAAGCCTAAAACAATTCAATATCTGTTATTTTAAAGTTGGTTCATAATTTTGTATGCAAATTCTAGCTTTAAATAAGTTTTATATTCTGAACCTTGTGAGATTTCACTTAAAACATCATGAATTAAAGGTTGAATAGCAAGAAAGAACTTTAAATTTAAATAATAAATAGTGATTTGATTTAATAGTATGTTTGCTTTGACAAAAGACCACAGCTTCTTACTTCTTTCAGGAACAATCTAACACAGCTACAGTACATCAGTGATGGATATTAATTTTTTTTCATTTTGCCTTTTCCTTTTCTGTTTTGTAAAATAAACACAAAGAAAGAGAGAGAGAGAGAGAGAAAGAAAGAAAGAAAGAAAAGAAAAGAAAGAAAGAAAAGAAAAGAAAATAAACAAATACCATAGCTTTATTCCTTCCCTGATTGGCAGACTGGAAAGCTCTGAATTATTTAACAAAAGACATAACTTCTAACAGCATAGAAGTGACGCATAGAGATGAAACCTTCAAACAGGTGAGAAAGAACAAAATGAAAAGTGAAAACCAGAGTCAGCTATATGCCCTTCATCCCAAACAGCACTTCATTTCCTCACTCTTGTGTTCCTTCTGTCACAAAGCCTCACCACTTTGTGGCAATTGTTACAAATGCTAAAGTTTGTTTTTCTCTTCCATAATTTCCAGTGTTAAGAGTGAGAGTGTTTGAAGAAGGTCAACTAGTATCAAATGTGAGAGAAACTGATACTCGACCAGTTCATGCAGACTCAAAATTAGGCAACTGGAAGTAGCAAAGGCATGCCAGACAACATCCTTTTGGAATGCAATAGCCCATGTCTGGCTAAGAAAGAGAGGACAAATAATAATAATAATCACCATCATCATAATCTCAAAATCTTTGAAAAATTTATGTCATCCTCCTTTTCCATTGATAATTGGGTATCTACTGAATTTTTCCTTCACCCCCATGTAGAAACACCTGGAAACTCCTCACTTTTCCATTGAAGAGTTCTTAAAAAATTGAAAAATCATGGAGATAGTTTTTTGCTGGTTTGGATCCTGAACAGAGTTTTCTCAGAAAAATACTGATGAAGATATCTTTTCTTGGCCTTATTGCTATGACTTACTGCACCAAAAGCTCATATCAGCCAGAAAAATTTGAAGAGGAGCACCATTGATGTCCTTCTCCCCCTGCAGAATGAGACACTAGTGAGAGGTTTTCAGAAGTTCCCTGATTAGAGTTCATAAATGCATGTGGTCAGCTATACTGCCAAAATATTTTTCAAGAAGAGAGTTCTGTTAGAATTTTCACTTTGCATTGATTGGATTTGCTATAGAAAAATCCCAAACTAGTCACAGAAGTTCCCAACCCTCTTTTTAGAATTTTTTATCTCAATGTAGCAGAAAAATTTACTTACAAGTGTGTCAGTGTTTAAACTGTGCTCCTCTTTACCATGCTCCTGTGAATGTCATGTGCTCCTCTACAGAAACATAATCAGAGTTGCTGCTGGTACTGAGACCTCACTCTCACACTTCACACGTGTCATTAAACATCTTAGCACACCCAAGAAGGACAAACAGCCAAGGAGAGCAGAGCATAGCATGGAGTGTGCAGAGCTGTGATCTGACGGCCCCCAGAGTTGCCTCCTTTTGGTCTTTACATCCTTGGGGCACAGGATGCCATTGGCATGGTCAGCTGCAGTTGCAGAAGCACATAAGGGCACGCAGCAAGTGTGCTCTGTGACTGCATCACACACAGAATCAGACAGGTCTGAAAGCTCATGGGAATAAGAAGAAAAAGAAGCTTCAGCAGCACAGACATTAAAATCAAATTTACACATGACCTAATGCACAGGTTTACTGATTTTCTTGGTGGAACTGAAATCATTGCCCTAAAACTTGGGGCCAAATTTGAACTGACTGCTGTTGCATTCACAGTCTAACCTATTTCATTTGTATGGGGGATAACTTATGCACACACGATGAGGACACAAGTCACCTTTTCCCTCTCACCTCTGGACCTACCTCTTTGCTTGAGCATGTGCATATGCACGACAGCAAAAACCACAGGCAGGGCTGAACCTCAGGATTATGGTGAAATGATGACTGAGTCATATGCAGACACACTGTACATGCTCCTGAACAGAGTGAGGGTAGGACTAGTTTGCTTTTCTGAGGCTTCTGCCTGAGATTCTCCCTGAGCCATCCCCCATGAGCACACACTGTGGATTCTGGCCAAGAGCAGCACCAGAGGCATGCAAATCTGAACAGCCCAACATACCCATAACCAACTGCCTGTGAGGCAAAGAAAAGCTCTGAAGGACTATTATGTAGATCAAAGCAACATTTAGATGTATTTTATAACCAAAATATGTATAGGTAGAAGCATAGGTAGCCTGAAATTCATATCACAAATTCTTCTTTTCTTTATTGTTCCCTTCATCATTTGTTAAAATGAAGGAATTGCTCCTCCAAAATATATCTTAAGTCATATCCTGAGTACTGTTTGGTATTATTGCCTGACTAATTCAAATTACATGGTGACCCTGGACATCGTAGATCTTTAATAAAAATTAAGTGGTGCTATTAGCCTTAGGTATAATTGTTTATTATTTCTCAAATATTAAGCAATTATTTAGGAGTCTTAAAGGGCAGACAGATAGTTCTACCACACAAACACCTTGGGAGGTAATTACTTTTTCATCTTATCAGTTTCTTTCACCTAAATATGACATTTTTTTTTCCAGTTTAAGCTTAATGAAAAAGCACTACCAACAGAGACCATGGTCAAAGAACTGCATGAGTTTCCAGGAAGGAGAACATTTATCAAAACATACTGTATGGTTAATGATAGTATGCATGGATAAAGAAGCCTGTAATATACAAAAACAATAAAGCTGGATTAGTGTATCGAAGGTTGTTTGGACAAGATTCAGTTCCATTTCCAAGAGACTTCAATTTCCTTTCACATAAACTCTGTGAAATACTTTATGTGACATGTTTATGAATAGCTGATTTTATGAATGTTATAATTGCAGACCCTTATGAAGGCTGAGAATAGAATTGCCCCTTCAGCAAGCAAAAAAGCAAACAGATGAACATGACAATTAATAATTACAGTTGAAGAAAGAAAATCCACATATCTCTATTACATTACATCAGATTACAGCACTATGTGGTCTATACCATATTATTTATTAAGATTATTGCAGTTATTAGGATTTTTGCAGTTTGTAATGACTAGCAAAAAAAACCCCTAACACTTAAGTCCAAGCAATAGGTATGAAAATTTGCATTTTCTCTCTGATTTATTAGGCTGACTTTATCAGCACATTACATAGTCTTACTTCAGAAATCAACCATCAGATTTACAGTTCTCAAGTAGTAATTTCTGCTTAATTTTTTTCTTAGGAAGGACTCATACTATTCACTAGAAAAATATTATTTTGTTTCCCCTTAAAAGTGACATGGGCTTTTATTGAGCAGTCATTGCAAAAAAGAGCCCAACAAATTTTTTTAAGTCAAAATATAAATCAGAATCATCATTTCATATGAAGATGAAACAAGAAAGTTGTGTCATCTCTTTTCACATCCTAGATACAAGAAAATTTAAGATTAAAGGAGTTAATTATTTTATATATATATAAATGTAACTAAAACACAAATATTAATTTTACAATTATTAAATTAATTTTATTGATTTTAATTTAATTATTAATTTTACTTATTTAATTTAATGTCTCAGTCCATCAAATTTTTACTTGCAGAAACAAAGAAAAGTTGGTTGTAAGGACCTCCACAGGCCACTTAATCCAGTCTTCTGGCTGAATCAGAATGAGCTTCAAAATTAATTGTTCAGGGCCTTATTTCAGCCTGTAACTGTTGTGTTCTGCCCTTCCACTGTACATAGCTCTAACCTGAGCAGGTAAAATATCTTGGTATTTTCTGACTGCTGCCTGTGTCACGCCCCCTGCATATATCACAGATACAACATTATTTCAGATGTACTTTCTGAACACTTTGCTGACTTCATATTGTAAGCACAAATTCATTCAAAATAAAATTTTAAAAAGTACAAAACCTTTTTCTGCCTACACCTGAAGCTCTTCAAAGTTTTTCCTGGACACACTGAGTCATTTCTAACTCTAGAAGTTGTAGATCTTCAACAGCCTCTTGTATGGTTTTGTACTATATATCTCTCCATTTAGCTCTTCAATAACTAATAAGAAATTCATATTTTGCTTTCTTCAGCTAATTCCTTATATAAACCAGATTTTCTTTTGAAAAGAAAATAAATATAATTCAAACAAGTAAAATGCTGAAAACATATATGAATAAGACAGTCAAATTTTTATTATAGAATTTTATTTCTCTCTCAGTTGCTTATTCACATTACATGCAGCATGCATTTCTGGTAGAAACACACCTTCCTATCGCTTTTTATATATTTTCTTTAACAGTAAAAATAGCTGCAATTCACATCCCTCATTCCACCAAAACCTCCTTAGAAAATGCCTAGAAAGAAAGAAATCCATCCATTGAGATAGACAGACATTTATATTTATGGTCCAAGTGGAATAACTACATTTTGTTCAAACATGCATTTTTAAATTGTCATTGATCTCTTTGTCACAAATTGTCACAAATATCTAGATGCATTTTGCATGCAGAAAAATAATTTTTGCTCCACTTTATCAAGCAGTTGTATCCTTTTAATGAAGACTGGGATACAAAATAATCAATTTATATTTCATTGAAGGACTCCCCTTCAAGTAAAAGGGTTCTAATTGTAGGTGTTAATAAAAAAAAAGCTACCTAACTTCCTGAGGAAGTTGTATTGTGGGAAGAGAATGATTACTGATACTGATCACAGAACAAACATTGCAGTGCATTTTTTTGGTAACTTTACTGTGTTATCCATAACATGCCTACTAATTCATCACCTCTATGTTTACTTCTAACTTTTCAACACTCTCAGTATATTGAGAGTTTCTTATTAAAGCAGAAACAAAACATGGCAGAGTGTTATCCTTTTCTCCTCACCTGCATTTTGCACTAAAAGATCCAGGGTAAATTCTACTGATTATCAACATCTAAAGGAAAACCTATCAGACTCATCTATTGCAAAACCCTTGAGAAAGGTTTTTTCTGTTCCTGCTCAGCAGGTGAACTGATCATAGTAAGTCAGTGGATTGGAAGACAAAAAAAACTTCTTTACTTTGTATAATAATTTTTTTTTTTAATCCTTGGCCAAAACCTCACCAACTTGCAAGGGATAATTCTTTATATCAAAATATTATGTATGTAAAATATAATCAAATACATTGCAAGATATTCTTTCTGTCAGGGTGGGTTTATTCACCATGCATCAAAAAAAACACCCAAAAAACCCCAAACCCACAAACCTCTTAAATACTTAGTTATACAGCCTCCACCTCATACCATCATATGTAGATAAAAACTTCTAGAAAACAATGTAGGATAACATGAAGTTTAAAAAAGCAAATCCCTGAAGTTTTGGGGTGTTACTATTAAAGTTGATGGTAAAATATTAGTTCAGGGCTCTTGTAATGTCTTAATGCACAGTTAATTCATCATGTGCCATTCTCCACAGAAGTTTACCACTTCATTCAGCATGGAGAATGACTGACTCTGGGGTCCTGAAATAATGTTTAATACTGGGCTGTCTTCAGTGTGTGCCTCTCACAGCTTAGCTCTCATTAGCTCAAATCCCAAACTGAACACACATTCTTTACTTGTCCCACGGGTGTTTTTCCATGTCAGTGCAATAAAAGAATTTATTTTCAAAATAACATTGTGAAGTAGAGGTGTAGCTATCTTCACTTTACAAAGTGCTGAACCACACAGACACTGAAGTCAGAAGTTTCCAATTATTTTAAGTATCCGGCCTGAAATGTCTTATCCAACTGGTTTTCAAAAACATACCAGAGGTATTCTCTAAAATGCAACTTCAATTGTTTTTGCTTATCATTACAGCTTCTCCCAGTACCACGGCATGGGGTGAGCACAGGCACACAAAAAAATGAGGTACATACAATTAGAGAGAGATCCTTTGTGAAAAATCTGGTGTGAGAAGCTTGCTAAATATCATGACAGGGCACTAAAGAATTTGGCTCTCCAGGGTGAAACAATTGCAATATTACCTCTCATCATCATCAGAAGATATATCCATTCATAGCTTCTCATTTCCTACACTAACATAGGAACCAAGGAGACAATAGCTTTATTAATGACAACATTGGTTCATCCCTGGTTTGTGTCACAAATAAAGATCTTCACTGGAAAAGCAGCAAGCAGTCACATACTGAAAGAATGCATCTAAACCTGCCACACCAACCCTGCACTTATTTTAACATGAAGAGTTTGGGGTCCTGCCTCCAAAACTAGAAATGGTGGGAACATACTGTCAGCTGCCAGATAATCTTAGTGGTACTTAAGTTTTTGTTACCTTCTCTTTCATAATTTTTAACTTCAGAGCTCCACAGGCACTAAGGCATGCCAAGACTTTACGGCCTGGGCACCTCAACAATAGCTTGTGCCGAGGCTCTTGTCTAGAATCTAGAATCCATGCATTTGTCTGCTTTCCTCCTCCAGGGCTTGGCCTCAGCCAGTGCTCTCAAAACACATTTAATAAGCTCCAGAATTATTTCTTCTCACAAAAAGCAACGCTGCAGTCAGAAGGAGCTCGCTCTCTGGCTGGTTTTAAAAAGTATTGACCCCTTTTTTCTTTAGAAATAATGTATAGTCACTTGTCTCCATGAGGTGGCTCTGACCTGTACTATCTAAATATATAAAAATACCTCATTTTGCTCATAACAGTGCAGATAAACAGCACGAATTTGGATGCACTCCTGTTCCAATCCATTCCTGCTTCTTAGCTTCAGGCAACAAGATGCTAATTGGGCTGTTCAGCATGCAAACATTTTGAATTTCATTCCAAAGCACATGATGTTCGAATTGGATGATTAATGAGAGGCCAGTGTCTCTGCTTCTGAGATTAATTCTTTATTTACATTCTCACTACCAGTGTAACATTCTTTTAATTTCTGTAGCTCTGTCTGATAATTGGCTTCTTCTTGATCATTTTAATGGATGACTTTTCAGCAAATCTAATGTCATGGGCTTAATAAGAATAATAAGAGAAAAAATCCCATTTTCCTCAGTTTTCTCTGTAGCTCCATAAAAAGTTCAAATTCTTTAATTATATCTTTCAGATGACTGCTGCATGTTTGGAGAGTTCAATTTGCAGTGGGGTCCTATCTATTTTCTGTAACTTTTTTATCAACTGTATATTTCTCTTTCAAGACCTTCCTTCCCATACCTTGTGCTTCTATCATTGGGTAAGTTTACAAGTGGTGGCGAAGAATTGTTTCTCATAATTAAGTCTTTTGTACATTCAAATAAGCTGTAAATATTTATAAAATCTTTAAAAATATAGCAAGAGGTTTGTATTAATTTGTTCCTTAATGTCAGATTGGTTCCTTAATGTCGTATGACAACTTGTACATATCTATTTTCCTCTGTGCACTTAATGGACATTGATGCCTTTATGCTAGATCCAATGTAGAGTTCAAGTGCTAAAATATGAACTTGACTTTTTAGTTGCGTGTTGTAATATATATGGATAAGAACTAAATAAAGATTGCTCAAGCAAATCCCAAGTGTGCAAGTGTGGCAGCACCTAACCTCTGTGTTTGGCTTTACAGACTTAATGGCATTTTTCAGTGTAGTTTTGACTGTACTTCTTTAGTTTTTCAAAATATGTCATGGCAGCCTCCTTCTCCCTTGCTATTCCATGGCATTATTTTGAGGCTTGTATTTCATCCCCACATTGCTGATGAGCTGGTCTAGACTGTGTATGGAACACTGCCAAGGGAGCCCACAGATATGCATGGAGACGCTTTTTTCTTGTCCTTGAATAAGAATGAGATCCTTTTCACAGATATTTGCTAATGGCGGGGAACAGAAAATTTTTAATCTTAAAAGAAGCTTAAAAGCATGGCCAAATATGAGTATATTTTAGTGGGATTGACAAAGAATATGTCTACACAAATATATTCTCTTGCCAAATTTCAATTCTTTCCTCCTAAGAAAATGGACTCCAGATGAAGAAATGACCACAGAGAAGGTAATAACATTAATTTTTAGCACTTAAAAAAATTAACAAGGAAAAAAACTAACTTTACTTTCAGGAGTGGCTGAATTCTCACTCCCATACCCACCCTTGCTCCACTTTCCTCTCTCACCTCCCATTTCTCCTGCTCTATACCAAAACATCAGACAGATTTGGGCACTTTGAATGCAAAAGTGTCAGACCAGGCATTAAAGCCCCGCTGTTATAAAATCTGGAAGCCAAGATCCTACTTAAAGTGCCAAGAAATCTTTATAATAATAAAAAATCTCATTACAGAACAGTAAGATCTCCTGTCATTTAACCTTGAAACTAAAAGGAATGCAAAATTTCCTAATATTTTCTTTTTAATTCAATCTGCAACAAATAACTGGAGTTCAGGTAAGGCTGAATATGCAAAACCTATGAGGTTAGCAATTAACACAGCATGCAATGTGTAGCATTTTTACTATGTAGTAGCTCATGCCTGACTTTAAATAGTTATGATAATTTTCAGTGATCATAGATTATTTCTCTTTGCATTTGAATTTGTACATATATAAAATTTATAAATCAAATGAGATATAAAATTTTAAAAACAGATTACTTTATTATACTATTAACACAGGGGATTCATCAAATAGTATAAGATGGATTCCAGTCTTTTTCATTAGGTCCTTTGCAATTCAATACATTTTGTCACACTTTTTCAAAACTGAAACAACATTCTCTCTGGAGACCCATGTGCATAGTAACATGGGAATTTTCTCCATAAAAGATATTATTTGGGAGTATCATTATAACTAACATCTAGTTTACCACTTTGACCTGAGAATTTTTTTTTTGCACCATGGAGGAACACTGCATATATGAGGCCAAACACTTTTTTGATTGCTCTTTCATCTTGACAGATGCAGTGCAGAGACACATAAGTGACACCTACTGAGAACAGTAATGGACTTCTTTCCTGAATTTTAAAACTCAACAGAGCATTTAGAATCTGGATTCAGCTGAAAACCATGAAAAATTTACAAATCCAGACATCTCACTCAGTAAGGTAATGATAATAAAGAAATCACATTACAAGTATCTTTGAATAATTTATCTGCATTTCTCACTCTAAAGAATTAAGAAACATGTTTTAATAATTCGAACTGACTGGAAAAGAAGCTCTCTTATTATTTTAGGCTGTACCTGTTAGACCAATATCTTGAAACTGGTTTGGGCTGGTGTGTAACCATGAAATATATTGAAACTCCCCAATATATAAACACAAAGGCAATGATTTGTAGCTGTCCTGTTTTTGTATATGTGCAGTAATAAACCAATGCTGATGGTTTTCCAATGCAAGTTTTTGTCCGTATGGATAGCTTCATGAAAATGAAATGAAAGAAAATGATGAAAGAAATAATGAAAGAAAATTCAGACTCAAGACCAAGACAATATATTCCAGCTGTGTGATTCTGCTCTGTCATCTTTGTGATGGCTGTGAAGAATTTTTCTGGGAGACCTCCAGGGCTTTGACTCCCATTCTCTTGACCTTCTGCTATAGTACCCTCTGTAATTGTGCATCTAATCATACCACGGTTCTTTTCTGACTCTTCTGATTGGATAAATAGGGGAAAATATTAATGTGTGATGTAAAAGTCTTCTACAGAAAAGTAATTGACTTTGTAACAAAGTTCCCAGTGAAAAGCATTCTGCCCTGTTTTGGAGAAAGATTGCCTGGATGAGTTCCAGCATCTGATGAGCTGGAGGCTGCCAGTGAGAGGGACTCTCTCATTCACAGGCATTTTCTCAGTCCCACGTTTGAGAGGCTTTGTTTTGGCACAAGATGATAATCACTATGAGAATGAGAGGTTCACAGGCTGAGCTGGGTAGTGTGAGGTAAATATGTGACATGAGATGAGATGAGGGGAGGACGACGTCTGGTATCGGAGATGGTGGAAAATCTGCTTAAAGATGTCTCTGTAGACAAGCTTGGAGGCTCCTATACAGATGTTTGAATGTAGCTCTTTTTCAGCTTCTTCAGGATGAGTGACAGGAGGGAAAGCAGTTTGTGCGGAGGTGGGAGCAGGTCAAGAGCTCATCCCGAAGGCAGTCATGAACAGTGGACACAGTGATATGCAGGGGCATGTGATAAATCCAGATCTACAACTGAGAGAAGACTATTACATCACACATTAATATTTTCCCCTATTTATCCACTACTGGATGTGCTATTCAGATTTCTAAGCTAGCCCTCCATGGACACCAAACCTGCTGCATTAAGTAAGGGAGTCAGAAAAGCACTGTGGTATGATTAGATGCACAATTACAGAGGGCACTATAGCAGAAGGTCAAGAGAATGGGAGCCAAAGCCCTGGAAGTCTCCCAGAAAAATTCTTCACAGCCATCACAAGGATGACAGAGCAGAATCACACAGCTGTAATATATTGTCTTGGTCTTGAGGGTATCTTCTCTACAGCTCCTCAGTGCCCTGGTAGACACCAATAAGGAATAAAAATGAGGTCCAGATCACTTAATTTGATTTCATCTCACTTCATTTTATTAGGCTGTGCCCACCTGTAATTAATTTTTAGCATGACAGATGTCCTGACCTTTTTTGTATGTTAAATTTGACTGAGAAAGAACTTTTAGGTTGCTGCAGAGTCTATCATTCATAATCTAACTTATATTTTGTGCATAAGTAGGATTGCATCAATAAAGCCTGGGTTAAGCAAAAATGTCAGGACTTTTTTGGGGCAACCATCTACTGAAATACTGGATGAATTTTTCCTTCTTCTGTAGGTAACAATGATAGTACCTTGGTGTGCTTAACATCCCTGAAAATTACAGTTATTATTCTATCAGTTTTCAAGGTTTCCTTTATAACTAGGAAGTTTTCCTGTGCCATTGATCTAAATTCAAGTGAGTAAAGTAGCCTGGGGCTAGTATGGGCAGACACTGAAGGGAAAAAAATTTGAAGCCATGCTTTTGTGATGGTCACAGTTGAAATTTAGTTGGCTGAACTTTTGAAAGATGGTGGACACACTGGCTGAAATTCCAGATGATATATTAGGCTGAACAACCTCAAATTTTCCCATTGGTAACTTTAGTGATTTTGCTAAAACCAAATCAACAAACAAAACAAAAAAGCATATAAATTATGCATGCTCAGAGCACTACTGACTCACGTAGAGTTAGGAGAATTATATACAGTAAATAAATCGTAAGATAAATTTTTCCTTTTTCTATTGGCAAATTGTCTTTTGAACAGCTCATATTTTTCCTAGATTTATTTGAAATTAATCAATTAATGATTCATGTAATTAATTGTCTTTACCTAATTGTCAGAGAATTATTTGGAAATCTGCAATAATAAGGAACTATAGGGCCATGATTGCACATTTCACTTCATTTGTTTTTGCTCAAGGTTAACTGTGCAAAATTTCAGCTTCACTTTCCAAATATTCATGTGTGCGAATTTTAAAATCCTTTTACAATAATACTCTTCAATATTTTCCTGTAAGCTTTATATACCATTGAACATTTCTATAATAAATCTCTCTACTTAAACTATTTGTAGAAATCAAATAAAATAATAGAAAGAAAAGACTAAGTATTGAAAGAGTATTTTCCAGGAAATAGTTTCGAGCTGGACTTAAGGTGACAGTGAATTTTTTAATAAGCTTTGCTTATTCCTGATACCCACATAAGCATGCACTCACTAAATAGTATTAACATTTGGCAAGGCAGCGAATGTGCAGGTTATGCTGTGACTCCTGATGGGAAGAGGAATATTACAGAGCTAAGGGATCGACAGAATGAGACTTCAATTCATTAGCTCTTGAGCAATCATTTCAGATGCTTAGTACCAGAACTTCCTGACTGACATTCAACATTCATTGAAAGACAAGTTGAAGTCAGAAAAGGTACAAGAAAAGGCAACTGAAATGGCTAATGGAATAAAGCAGCTGCCTTGAGAGGAAAGACAAAATAAGCCTTTGGAAGAGAAGGCTAATGGAAAATAAAAAGTAGATTTATATAATCATGATGATGATGGCATAAGATCAATGAGAATTGTTATGTAGAAAATTCTTAAAATCTGGAATTTCAGAGCTAAGACTCTCATAAACGACAGATGGGAAAAATTCTATTTTTTAAATAGGTAATGAACTTTTAAAATGTGTTGTCACAGAAGACTGTGCAGACAGATAATATCAGTGTTTCAAAACAGATCCAACTAAGATACTAGAGAGTACAGGCAGGGATATATTCTCTATCCCACATCCATAGGTATCATTCACGTATCAACAGCTGTGAATCCCCGGAGAGGAAAAAGGCAGGTGGCCAAATTCACATGCTCTGACTAAACACCCTCCCCCAGTGCCAGTGTTAGAGGCAGGGTGGGGTGTCGGAAACTGGCCTCCCTCAGTAGGATATTTATCACAGCCTTGTAGAATCTGAAACTTTTCTAGTATATTCACTTTCTGTTTGCTTACTTCTGCTCAAAATAAACATTGGTTCCCCATGCACTATCAATCATTTTCTTGTGATTAGGCAGCATGAGGCAGAGGTTATGAAAATTTCAACACCTTCACAGAGCAGAGCAAAGCTTTATATCTGTATATGGTTCTTAAAGATCCCTTAGAGATTTACTGGGGCATATTCATTCCACATCCCCCTCCCCATATGAACTCTGAAGAGTTTCAGTCTCACAAAACCAGATCTCTAGATGTTAAGCTTTTTGTTTATGAAAAATGAAGTATTAGTTTTGTTCCATGAGAAATTTCTGTCTTAAGGGATTATCTCATCTTGTGCTTTGTTTGCTGGACATGGGAAGTGCACATGAAAAAGTCTTAACCAATGCTGGTGCACTGTTGTAGCCCTGCCTGCAGTAGCAATGAATATGATATTGAAATGAACCTCAAAAGCATAGTCAGCTCACCTGGAAGTTCTTTATTAAAAAAAAAAAAAAAACAACAAAAAAACCCCCCATGTGGTCAAAAACAATAGTAAAAATATTTTTTTAAGACCAAAAGGACCACAGCAAGCTCAGTCTTACATGGGTGTTTAAAGAAAAAAGTCCTCCCAGACTCCATAGCTGACAGTCTCTCCCATGGCTGACAGAGAGAAAAGAGACAGTTTTTCTTTCATGCCCTATGCTTTCTTCCTCATGACATAAACAGGAAAAACAGAGAGCAATGGACAATTTTCTGCTACCCATTTCTCTTGTGACAGCAGAGGAATATAAAAGGGACTCTTAAAGTGCCACCCATTCACAAATTTCTTCATTTATAAAAGCAGCACACATTTCACAAAATCATTTACTTCTGAACTGAACAGATAAAACATT
The DNA here is from genome assembly GCF_035770615.1 of Melospiza melodia melodia. Classification (NCBI taxonomy): domain Eukaryota; kingdom Metazoa; phylum Chordata; class Aves; order Passeriformes; family Passerellidae; genus Melospiza; species Melospiza melodia. The sequence goes on along the minus strand of NC_086194.1, from coordinate 110,962,120 downwards.
TTCCACTTTACATAACACCGAGGAACAGATTACACTGTTTATTTGTTTATTTTGTTTATTTGTCTGTAAAAAGTACCAATGACTAAGTATTCAGGCTGCAATAAAACAAAGTTCCCTTCCCTCCTCAGCTGTTTTTGCTATCATCATATCTTTGTTGGTGAAGCCCTGAATACAAACCTGCAGCAGCAAGACTTCCACACAATTCATGCAGTCACATAAATTCAGTTTCTTGTCAGAGAGATGTTTTCAGTTTAAGGCATGCATTTGGGCTATGAAGCAACTTAGATGATCTCTCCGTGTTTATATTTCTTCAGAGTGACATAACAAACTTTCAATACAGAGGTCAAGCATCAAAGGCAGTTACAGGTTGTTGGCATTCATTTGTCTTCTGGGTACAAAAGAGAACACTTATTCACTTTGAACATTGAAGAGCTGAAAGAAGACTTTAAATCACTGTGTGTTAGAGGCTAGTTCAAAGAGCATGGAGTATAACACCACACTACTGGTCTATAAATGGAGGGAAGTACATAGAAACAGAAAAAGAAGCTTTAATAACAACCCATGAAAAACCCACAGTGTGTGCAAAGCTGCCGTTCAAGTGTGAGAAAAGAAATCTAACAGGATAAGAACTTATACTGAAATTTTAAGAAAACATATAAAATAGAGATTAAGCTGTGGCTTTATGTAAAATATTAGCTGATTTACCCCAAATCCCACCATAATCATGCTTCACAGAATGAAGAAGAATGAAGTAATTCTTTGCAATGCTGCTTCCTCTCTGGTCACTCTCCTTACTTGTCACCATCAAGAAGGCTCCGGGCAGAACTAGAGAAGCAGTTAGTACTGAAATCTAAATGCCTTCTAGAATCTGGGTGATTTTAGAGTTCAGTAAATATGGAAGAGGCTTTTCAGCTTGGCTGAACTGAAATTTAGAATTAGAATTCTAAATTCTGATTTAGCTCTTCTCTAATTAGATGCCTAAATTTTATTTTGGGTCAAGGATAAAAGGTTTTCAGATGCTTCCTTATTTTCTCAAGTGTTCTCTGCTCTTCATAATCTGGCATACAAAGTACCTCTAGAATTAGAAGTTATGGGGTTTTTTTTGGAGGCAAACAAGGTGCTTGAATCTTTATTTCAATGAAATTAGATAAATATGTTCTTCAGCCCTTAAAGTCTAGTACTATCTCTATATTCATGACTCTATAGTTGTGCCTATACATAGCTACTTTTTGAGGCCACAATCAAGTTCTTCTTTCAGAAATATTGCATTTTTCTCCAGAAATATCAAAGTCTGAGCTTTGTCAAGGATATCTTACTGTTAAAATTTTATTCACTGACGCAGAAAAAGCCCCATGTAAGTCCTTGTGTAGTTCCTGCATTTTGATTATACCTATTTTGAGAACTAAAGTGTTACTTTGAAGCAATGCATCATGAATATGTGAATGTACCCTGTGTTCATGGCTGAATTCACCTTTGAAGAATATGAAAACTGTTATTATACCAAATAGAATCATAGAATATATTGGGTTGGAAGGGACCTCTAAGATTTGAACTCTCAGTCTCAGATCACTCAGTTGAACTCTTTGCAGTGAGCAGGGACATCTTCAACAACATGCAAAACTCATTTTATATTCATACTTATATATTTATTGTTAAAATATATATGCATTGTTGATATGTTGCTAACAACAGGGATAAATTCAGAATATCTTTATGTGGGATTTCCACATAATAAAACAGGCATTTTTTTGTGTGTGGGAGACAAAAGCTGTAATATGTGAATGCCCCCTGTTCTTCCTCCTCCTTCCCTTAGCTTTTCTATCTGAGCTGATGCCATCTGACATGGAATATCCATTTGGTTAATTTGGACCAGCTAGCCCAGCTGTGTCCCCTCCTAGGATCAGCCTTCAGATGGAGGGGGAAGGTCGGACACCATAACATCTGTTGCTGTGCCAGCCCTGCTCAGCAGGACCCAAAGCACCCAAAGGAGAGTTATCAACACCTTCCCAGCCAGAGCTGAGCCTGCACCAACCAACCAGCACAGCAGAGCTTGGTGAGGGCTGCTGTGGGGAAATGACCTCCAGCTCAGCCTGACCCAGTACACCAATGGACCAAAATAGAAAACAAAAGCTGTCCAAGCCAGAAAGTTATCAAGAGCTCAAAGGTGAAGGTCTGAAATCATAAAAGCAAAGTCTGTTGCATAGCTCAGCTCTACAGCTTTTGAATGTTGGCACCCGGCTCCTGGACTGGAATTTACGAGGCCAAATACTTTGTTGAAACTACTAAACATATAAATTAGTTAGTCAAACTCAAGTTAATGGATTTGGGTTCATAGTAAACAACATGTTGAGCACAAATGTATTTAAACTATTTAATAAGAAACAACAAAAGAAGGATTTCTCTAAAACACAACCTTCTCCACAGAAACCAGTATCACTGATTTTTCACCCAGCCAACTTTTGCATAGTAGATTACTGGGTCAAGCTCTTGCCTAAGAAATGGAAAACTTCCTCCACCACTGAGAGTTTTTTAAACGTTTGTCTACATTATGCATGTATATAAGTATAGCATCAGTAATCTCATGTTATGGATAAAAATTCTTCTATTTAGAGAAATATTCTGCAGTTTTTAATGCAAAATTTTTAAAGGAAGAAAAAATGAGACAAAACAGCCATGACCTAGCTAAGTAGGCAATAATTTGGTTTGAAAAACAAATTTTGAAGTTTGAAACATATAACAAAGTCGGTTGTCTGTATTTAGAAATGTTAAGTGCTGAAATGCACTTGTACATTGGTTCATTTGGTACTGTAATCATATATGGTAGGACAGTCCCTTCACAAGGGTGTCATCTGCATTCTGCCTCAAAACAACTGGAGCACTTCTCAGTGTTAAAACAGACAGTTCAGCAGCCAACATAGCAGAAATCACAATACAAACACTAAAGAAAAGCCACAGGCAGGAATACATATGTTACATATTTGTAACAAAACACCTGTGGTGGAAAACTTACTTGCACAAAGAGAATATGTAAAATGTTTGTGTGAATAGAATTGATCACTGTTTGCCAGAGTGCCAAGGGAAGAATACTAGTTTGTGAAACATCTCAAGTCCTATAGAGCTAGATCATAACAAATGAAGATTTTAATCTCTTGCTTCAAGGAATAAAAAAGTCAGACTTCTTGTCCCAAGATACATCTCACAGGAAAAACCATTCCATCCTATGTTAGAGGATGCAAATCAAGTTTAATAGGTTCACAGATCTGGAAAACATTGTGTGAGGAGAGAAACAAAGGGAATAACTATATAACTGGTCACTGTAAGTGAAAAAAACCCAAAATATATCTCATATTTATACATGTACTTGAATTAAAGAAAATAAATATATGTATTGTTCTAAAGCAGGAAGAGAAAGGAAAATCTGGGGAGAAATGGTTGACATCACTTTTCTAAGTTTGAGCAACCAGGAAAGTTCAAGTGGAGTGCTTAAAAAATGGGACATCTGTTCAACATTGCTGTGAAAACCACCATTTCTTTGAATTGATTTATATGCAACAACAATGACATTTCACAGAAAAATACAACATTTGCTGCTCTAGAACTTATGTTAAGGTCTAAAGAAATGATGTCTTGATTTGAGAAAAGTGGCAGAAGGCTGTGACTGGTGGCTTAAGACAGATTTGCAAAGAGCAACAGCGGTCAAGAAGTGTGAGTAATAGAAGTAACATTTCAGAAAGAGAAGTGAATAAACTGTATATGCAGTTAGCAGCATAATCTGAGCCAACCCCCAAATCTGTCCTCCAGCAATTATGAAAGGGTCATGCAGACTCATTGGAATGATGAAATACATAGAAAAATATATGTTTAACCTCTTTGAACCAGCAGCCAGAAAAATACAGTACAATGATGCTGGATAGCTTCAAATTCTTAATGAAGTGTTAAAGGACCTGGAGGGATAATGAAATACCCTAACATAGAGGTAATATAATAGTAAATGAAAATCAAAACAGCACATATTTAAGGAGAATAGAGACAGAGCACAAGCAAGTTTTCACTGTCCATCTTGCAATATGGTACTGGATCAAAAGAAGAAATCCACAGACCCCTGGACAAGCATAGGACACCTATAGTCCTAATATTTAATTTCTTTGTTTAACAGACTGGTTATTTATATTCAAAACATTACAAAACCTTAATATGGCTCATAAACTGCTGGTTTTTTTTGTACTTGATTACTAAAAGAAGATGTGAAATACTGGACTGATGATTTTAGCAAGAAGTTGGAGCTGTTATCTCATGCTGAGACTCCTTCTACATAACATTGATTGGTTAGAAAAAAGCCTGTCAGCCTGCTTTGCTAAGAATGATTTCTGAACAAACACAGCTTTCCCACATGAGGTGATAGCTTAAAAATAAGAATATCTCTTTCTACATACAGTTTTCTACAAATGAAGTAGTGACATCAAACTCAGTAGGCTTGTTGGCTTATTTAAAGTTGACTTCTTAACATGGTCTCTCCACTCAGTATGACAGGACAGAGTTAAGAGCTCAGCAGTAAAATTCAAAAATTTGCCATTTATACAGGAAAAAAATAATGGTAAGTTGAATCATTTCCAAAATGAAACTCATAATAATTCTGAGCAAATGACTGCTTTTAACAGTTATTTACTCTATTTTATAGCACAATGTTAACTCAAGCCATAAAACATAATGACTTGGACTGCAGAAGTGGCAGCACTTTTTAATTTTCATTCCAAAAATACTAATACACACTGTTTGTAACTTTTGCTTTAGTGCTTTGTATTTAATGTGCAGGAATTTGTTGTAAATTGCTATAAAAATTGGAATTAATTTCTAAAGCAAAATAAAAGCAAATTATTTCCTTCTGAAGCCCTCAACCATCTCCTGGACCCATAAAATAGTTTCTTTTATTGAACTGCTCATGAAAAATGTAATGTTTTTCCAAAGCAACGTTCTCTGCAGTGATGTGCCAAGTGATCTGATCATAATGAGGGAGCTGGGTAACCATGGAGTTTGTTTTCATCTGCTTCATAATTACATTGCTTATGGTTCATGTTTTTAGCCTGCAGCTACCACAAAAACTTTTTCAGCATGTCTGACTGCCAAATCAGTTTTTCTGTCCTTGTTCTCTGCAGCAGCCGTGGCTGGTTGTAGCCTTTCTGATGGGTATCTAAGTGGTCTCAGGCATAACACCTTGTGCCTAATTGAAGCTAAAGTACTGTACAAGGTGAAAATCAATGTGTGGAGAGGAGAGAGGGTGATAGAAGCTGTCAAATGCCATTTCTGACAAGCACTTTTGGCTGTAAAGGAAACACAGGCCCGTCATAAGATGGAAAATTGCGGTCCCAAGCCTTTGTTTACTAGGTGTTCTCATTCTCAACCCCCTAAGAAAATTAACTAATTGAGCCACTCTATTTTTTTTTTAATTAGCAGAATCACACAAAAAAATTGAGAGTGACAGAAGCCTTTACTAGAGAACTGCTGAGAAAGAAAGCAAGAACTAAATTTCTCGGACATTTTTGGAATTCAGTGAAGAAAACAAGAAGCGGGGAAAGATGACTTTCTAGATTCTCTTCTAACAAACAGGAGACAACTGGATTAAAATTGGGGGATGAAAGGCACCTCTGATGGACTGCCAACAATATGACAACATTCATTAGTAAAGACGAAAGAGAGTGAAAACAGAATATTAAGTCCAAAAAAATGTGTGAAAAGCAGACTCCAATAAACTCAGAGCTTCATAAGTATAATTTTGTGGAAAATAAACCTGATGAGGTAAAAAACTGGGTTCTGAAAATTTAGCTATTGTTTTAAAAACTGTATAAAGGGCACAAGTGTAAATTACAGTGGCAGATGAAAGATAGAAAGTGAAATTGGTCATAATGAGTTTTTCAATGGCTTAAAATTTAAGAATGAAGAATAGAGATGTAGAAATCAGGTAATTTATGAAGGATCTTAAAAGAATAGTTGGAGCATGAGGAAAAGAATAGAAGAGCCAAAGCTCAAAGCAATCACTGCTGGCAAAAGATGTGAACAGAAAGAATACCAGCAAAAGGGCTGGACGCCTCTCAAGGGACCAGGAAGCTATCAACACATGATATCAAGAAACTGAAAGTAAATCTAATGTCTCTTTTGCTCTAGTCTTCACTAAAAGGTCAAGTTGAGTCAAATAGGCAATGCAGTAAATGCTCATGACAAAAGAATGAGTCAAGCTATAGAAGGATAAAAACAAGCCTGAGATTGCTAAAAAATATTTATATACTTGCAAGTCAGCTGTACATGCCTGTTTCCACTCCAAGGCACGTAAAAAAATTATTTCACTAATGTCAGAGGCATAAGGAATCCTTCTGGAAAATTTGTGACCATAAGTGAAATTCCAGAAGACTAATAGAGCTAAAATAACATCCACTTTTAAAAGTGCAGGAAAAAATAATAATTGCAAGCAGTCAGCTTAACTTCACTGATACAAATTAATTACAAAATTTGTAGAAAGACGGAAGACAATATGGACACAAACAAAAGCCGTCATAGTAGTCAAACGTGTCTAATTTTCTTCCACAAGATGAAGGACCTTTGTGTGCGGAAATACAATGTTTTCATGTCAATAAAAAAAAAACCCACAATTTCCAACAGTCAAGCAGCATTCTGGGAGAGGTGAACAGGTGCCCTACCCCAAAATATGCAAGGCCTCAACCACCACGGACTCTTGTTTCCAGTGAGAGGCATTGACCACCCAAGGTTCATATGTAGAGGTCAAGGAGCAGCAGTAGCAGCTCTGAGAGAGGGTGCTTACAAAGAACATTTGAAACATGGGGTAATCTGCTTTGGAGAAGATATACAGATTGGAGGCATCTGATGTGCAAATGGGACACAAAAGGGGAAATAAGTTGTTCCCCACACTGAGTGTGGGTAGGGAAGAAATTAAGGATTTAAACTGGGAGGATTTAAACTGGGAGATGAAATTAAGCTCCAGACCAGGAATATAACTTACTAGTGGGAAGACTAGACAAGAGCAGAAATGGATTTTAGAGCCGTTAGAAATCTTGGTTTTTAAAAGTAGGTGGGGCAGACATTTTCAACACCGACATGAGATCAAGGAAATGGACTGGATTACCTCATTTTCCTTGTATATCTACCTGCCTGACTGCTGAGAGAAGGGCAAGAGAGAAAGACAAAAGCAATTTAAGGAAGAAGAACTTTCTGAGAGGAGTGGATGTAATTCACCATTCTGCAAAAAGTGAATACTAGGTCTGTGTAGCATGAAGGTTTCCCCAAAGTCCCCCAGATTAAGCGGTGCTTAAGTGCTCTCCTGGAATTACACTGTAATCACTGATCTTCTGAACAGGAACCTTCCTGTCTCTTCCAAAACAAAGTGAACCAAAACCTCTGAATTGCTCTTGTTATTTCAATTTAATCTTGTTTACTGTATTATTGCCAGAAACTTACCAAAACCAAAGCCTCACTGTGTTAAATATTATATTAGAAGAGAAGAATGAATAGTTCTTTCACCAGAGGGCTCAAAGTTTGAAGGTAGATGGAATTTATTCTCTCTGCTTTCTTTTTTGATCTTTGAAATCTCTGAAGAAATGTAAATACACATTTTCAATATAGATATATTGTATTTGGAATTTCAAGGAAAATTATTTTTTCTCACCCTAATATTCAGGGCTTACAGTTTTCCTCAATAAGCATCCTAAAAGTTGAATTGTTTGAGGGCTATTTTAAACAGGTTATGATTTGAGTGTTTTGAGTTTTGGGGGTATTATGATTTTAAGTGTTTCTTTATGTAAAATGTCTTTGTAGTTGGAAAAATGTTCTACTAATTTGCAGTTACCAGCACTTGCAAATAGAACCAAGTACAACAACTGTATCACACTAGAAATTGTTTGTCATTTCTGAGTTACATAACCTGTATCCTGTCTTTCCAGTCTGAATCTGATTTTGTAAGCCAACACAGCTTTAATCCAGTCCAAATGTCATTCATGGCTATTGTCAAACATTCCATATCTTTAATGTGAGCTAAAGACAACAACAACTGACATGAAGAACATATTGTATGAAGTGACTTTATGGGGTTTGATTCTCTTAAACATAATTGTTTTATGTGAATGTTTTTTTCAAAACTTTCCACATACTTTCAAATTATTGGAGCAGTTTTGCTATGTGGTTAGCACTTTAAAATATACTCTTTCAATACAGTTTTGCTGTAGCATGGAGGGAATGAAATCAATATCACAGCATCAGAGAAATAAGGCTCATGGTAGAATGTATTTGCAGTGTGAATAAAACAAATATGTAAATGTTGTGGGCCTTTACCTAGAGAACACATCACAAAACCATATTGTATACATGACTTTTGTCTCATAGTATATGAGAAAATGTCTTTAAAAAATTTTAAAGTAAGTATTGCTAAATATGGGATTTGTGTTATAAATGCCATTGTACTAATCCAAGGGTTTTTTCACTGTGCAGATTGTCTGTTTGAATAACTGTGATGTTATACTATTTCTTCAAAGAAATAACAATTTATGACATCTGAAGTTGGTATTGATCTAACCTCCAAACTATAAAGTTTGCTTTAAAATAATTCTTAGCATTTTCCCATTACAGACAGTGATTATCTTAGACAAATGCCTATCAGCACATTTCATAGGTTTTTGTATTTCACTTACAATTTCGTTCTTTTAAGTGTGTTGAAGCATTTACTGTATCTATTGATGTCTGAACTTTATGTTGTTTTTCTCCTATCTTTTTCTCCATCCCCTTTGTAACACGCAAATTAAATTTCTGCAAAATTCTAAATGGCTATTTTCTTTTTGTCAAGCTTTGTTTGTGACTCCTTCTCTTGGTCTTTACACTTTGTTTCAGATCTTTTTTTTCCTTATAAAAGGGTTAAATTATTAATACATTTATTCTGGATAAAGTTATTTGGCTTTATGCATCTACATACTCAGCTTTAGTAGACCAGTTAATGAACCTAATCCACTGTGCTTATTTTCACCTTCCTTGCTGCTTAAGAATGGACTGTAACATTTGTGTAAAGTTTGGCTGGGCATGTTCATTATTTTTTGAAGCAGGCTATGTGTTCAAATTTGACCAAATGGGTAGTTGTTTACAATCTAAAAACTTAGCTTTCTACACTAACATCTATGCAACTAAATCCGTAACAGTAAAAAAAAGAAACCAACTCACAGTGAGATATATGAGATATATCTGGATTTTTGCAGACTTGAGTTAAACTCAGTAATACATCAGAGCTATAGAAGCCTCTCCTTGTCATATTTAAAAATATTACTCATAACATGTACTTAAAAATATTAAATGCGGTTTTCATGAATGTTATGTGTTTGATGGAATATGAAAATAGGCAGTATCAATAAAAGTATAACCTGAAGAAAAGCTTAGCAATTTTTAAAAAATGTTTCAAGTGGAATTTTAAATTATAATATTTTCAATTTATTTCCACATTCAACACTGCAAAACCAAAAAATATTTTTAAAATTTTCATTGCATTTGATTGGTAGCTTAATTTGAAGGACTGTAATTTAGTGGGTTCATTACCTTACCCTGAACCTATTAATCCACATAAGTAATTTACAAGGATGAAAATCTGACCAAAGCTTGTTCCAATAAAAATGAGGCAGCAGTTTTCCCTCATTTGACTTAATAATTTTAAGATGTCTAAAAATTTTAAAATACATATATTTTGTATTATAGAATAGAATATCTGATTTTATATTTTGCAATAGCTGCAGATTTTATAAATTTTATTACTGTACAATATTTGTGTTTTGTTTTGAAATTTGGGAAACATATTTGTGCAACTTTTCCTCTTGGCTTAGATATCCTTCAAAAATACTGCAGTGAAATGGCATGGGCCAAAGTCTGTTTGCACATTATAGCAATTAAAAATGAAACAATGTTATTGCTTTCTTTATGCAAATGAGAAGTGAAATAGACTTGAGATGATTTAGATACAACCATAAATCAGACAGGCTAAACAAAGTAAGCTTTGCTTTGCACAGATGTGACAGCCAGATGTGGATCTGCTTTTTATTTCATAGCTGTAATCTGTACTGGATTTAAGTTATTTCCTGAAAAATAAGGCATGCACTCAGAGCTGAAACATCACTGGTTGCTTCAGGTCAGTGCTTGGTTTTAGCAGGGATAATTTTTTTGTTTGGATTCTTTTTCTCTGGGAAAGAGGTGAAACAGGAATTTCTGTTTCAGGGATTTTTTTTAAGAGCTCTTAAGAAAAGCCAGCAGATTTCATGGCATCCAGATAGTGGAATCAGTCCCTAATTTTCTGCTTGTTTAAAAGATTCATTAAAATTATTAAATAGTTTTTGGCAAGGGGTGGAAAATGTTTTCACTGTAAGAGGTTTGTTTCTATACTACATTAAGTTATCGCTCTTTCAAGCCAAAATTAATATATATCCCAGGATGATCATGTTTTAGTGTAGAGAGAGTGTATTATTGATAGGGTCCCTTGGTGGAACAGGAAGCTTTCATTTTTTCTGTTCTATGCAGTTGCTAATGCCTTCTCTAGAATTAAGATACCAAGGTTTTTCCTTGGCATACACATTCTTCCAATTAAAGGTAATGGGTGAAATGTCATCCTCAGTTATGTGGTCATGATCTCCAAGAACTTTGGGCCAATTCTATTGGAAGTGATGAACAAAACAATCTAAAATCTCTGCTGTGATTGCCTGTATGAGATTCAGGAAAAATGTTATTATGTGTCTGTGCTTTGTACAGTCCTTATTTCCGTCACCTTGAAAATGAATACTCCTCATCTAATGTCTTGCTCTAAATCTAACCTCTGCCAGTTCCAAGTTAGTCAAAAATACCTAGGTGCTTGATAGTAGGAACTCAAGATGCTGACGCTTTCACAGAAAAAACAGTAGTCAAACACCCTCCAAATGGATGAAGTAGAAAGATGACCTTAAAATATACAGTGCATCCACTTTTTTTAGTCTTTCTAATTGATCTGCTTTCTGTGGGCTTTCCTCTATTCAGACACTGATTTTTGTGGAATATCTGACAGCTACTAGGCAGTCATGATCTCTGAACCACACAGCTCTGCCTTGCTGTAAAGTTGAGTGTTATGCTCACCAGGAGTTAGGCTGGTAGATTCTCTGAAGATCCTCTCTCTCTTCTGAGACCAGTACAGCTGTATCTGTGGAGTTAACTGGAAAACATTTCTTCTAGTCCTTTCTCCTGTATGTTCTAAACAAAAGGTCTGCTCTGGTATGTTTTTAGACTTTCAAGTCTTCCTTTAAGTGTAGCTAATACAAGTTATGTAGGCTTGTAAATTTTGATTCTTTTTAGGGGTTTATGACTCCCACCAATCTATATGGAAGTAATTTGGTAAGTAGGAATAGGATCAGCTCCCTTTGTCCCTTTTTAAAGACATATTCTTGAAAGAACACATAGTAATTCTGTCAGCTAGACCAAGGATATGAAGACCTGGTTTCATACCACTCCATTGAAAAGCAACATGGGCATGAAGTATGATCCAGCTGTCTTGGAGTTTTCTGTTGCTCAGATTATCTGACTGCAGTTTTAGACATCGCCATGAATTAAAGACTCATAACTGTAATTCAGCTTCTTCTGTTGCAGTATTCAGCATATCAAACCAGTTTTAAGGGCCAAGGTCTTTCCAGAGAAGACCACGTTCCTCTTTTTTACTTTTTTTTTCTATTCTCTTTTCATCATTTGATGAACCTTAATGCAGGTCAGCTATCTACTTGGTGCATATTTCATATTTAGTTTTTGTTTGGTATTATTATCTTGGATAATGTGGTTAGCTCCTGCTAATCTGGAAAAGAGAATAAAAATAGGCATATGTAATTTGCTTATTTGGGCAGACAGGAGGTTAGTGAGGAAAGCGATGTTGGCATGGGTGAGTTCTCAAGTGTAATGACTCAGTATTAATTTAAAAACAGACTTAGAGAGTGGTCAGTTTACAATTTATAATCTGTCTGAATAGATTGACCTGTAAACCTAAACTACTTTTGCTGTGTTTTTCCAAAGAGTGGTTTGTCCTGGAACATGGTAAAAGGGCAAATCCTGGCTGTAGCCCATTTAGAATAGTTCTCTGGTAAACAAGTGTCTGCTGTTTTGTCATGACAAGAATTACAAGACCCTTTTTTAAAGTCTGTTTGTTGAATTTATAATGTTAAGTTCACTTTTAAAAGTCAACTTAGGTCTGTCATAAACAAGGTAGCAAAAATGCAATCCTATTTAGAAATACTACTTCTTGCTTCAATCCATCATTTGCATTTATTTGCACCATGATGAACAAACTCCTTAATTTATCATCTCATAAATCAAAAATTGAAAACATTTTTTTTGTATTTCAACATCAAACATTCAGGGTAGTTTACAAATGGCAACCCTGGATGATATTGAATATTTTGATATTGGGTTTGTGCTCAAAATACAAAATTTCAAAATCCAGACTTCAGAGAAAGATGTGACTGGCTAGAAAAAGGTGTACTTTAAATAGAATATGTGGTTGGTTTAAGTCACAGTATTTTTGAGAAAGACTACATGAGCCCTCTGTAGATGTCTTTATAATGAGCTTCCACATTAATTTTAAGAAATCAGTATGATGTGCTGCTTGCAGATTATAATGTAATTCTGTAATACAAATTAGATCAGCTTTGAATGTCTTTGAAATGTAGTGTGTTAAAAATGGTATGTACAGGTTAAAAGATACAGATTCAGAACACCGGGATTTACATGAAATTATCACACATGCTTTGATAGAGTCCTAGACTGATTCAAAAGAGCAAGTTTCATATGAAGCTGTCTCATTTTCTTTGATAGCCACCTTGATCTTTATGCAGTCATCTATTAATTATATTACAGATAAGGTAAATAAAAGTGTTGAAATATTGAGATCACAGCCTCCTTTTTTCTTGTGAAGACTAAAGGTATGCTTCTATGAAGTCGGTGAGCAACGGGGAATGATAAAGGTATTCTTTAGCTGTCAGACAGTATTTATTTTGACACGTGACTGAAAGATCTAGAGTTCAATAGCTAAGAGCATAACTGAAAGGGTAAAACTTATATGTGATCTAGACCAAAGGTACTATAAGACAGTCTATGAATTTTCCAGGGTCAATGCACTGGATAACACCATGAAGGTTTTCCGGGTGGAATTTTATATTTCATTTAGTTCTCACAAGACTAAGCTGTAAGCCTCATCCTGCCATGTGCTGATCACGCCACACAACTGTCACCAGCACCACTCTGCATTCCAGCTTGTTTCCTCTCAGGTTTGGCCTCTCTGATTGCCTCACACAAACAGCTTGAAAGCTTTAACCCTGTTTGTTCTAGAGGAGCCCATCATGCTTAGTACAGACTAAACATAGGAAATTTGCTTATTTTACCAGTGTTCAGGATTTAGCAGTGTGGACTTTGAATGTAGAAATTTTCCAACTCTTTTTTTATTTAAAGGCAGCAACATTTAGCTAACAAGCTACAGTGTCACTGTTAAACAGATGCCACTGCAGAATACTCTGTCTCAAGTAAGTAACCTGCTTACTCTTTAATTCAGAATTTTTCAAAAGTAAATTCCTTTGTTTTCAGTAAGCCTTAATAGAAATGTCTAACCTGTAAAAGATATTTATCACTATAGGGACGGAATATTCAGCTGAACTAAACGCAGTTTACCTTTAATATTAAATTCTAGTGTTCTGCCCTCTGTAGATATAGATAAAGGAACCTGCCATGAAAAAAAGCAATCAAACCATGTGTATCTCTGTTAGAACAATAGCTTGATTTAAATAAACATACAAGTCCCTACAAAAAAACTTTGTGAGTGTAGTAGATTTAATTCAATTCTTTGCTTTTATAGACATTGGCATTGTCTGAAGACTATTCAAGAGGCCTTCTTTCTTTTTTTTTTTTTTTTAGATGTCCACATATATATAAATTTTAAACTGATATTACTAACATTGCATGATATGGCTCACTGTGAGATCATCAATAGTCTCTACGCCTCTGTCTCCATTAATATACTAAAAATGTGAACTAGCAATATGCTCATAAAGCTCTCTATATTGCTTCATTAATTATTGGTGCATTTCTTCTTTAAGGGATTCTTTTCCTAGTTCTGTATGTTTCAGTCATAGTCTTTAAAGGGTTTATTGTCCAAACATGCATATCATTCCTACCTCCATTGACGATATTTATGCTATAAACGTATGAAGAGGGAAAACAGTCCCTATGCTTTTAAAAGTAGTTTATATAAATGTTGCAAGAAGAAAACTATTCAGAACCCTGTCCAGTATTTTTCTGTACTAAAGTTCTTTTGTAAACTCACTTTGTAGTCAAGACAGATGAGTTTTTTGTAAGTTTATTTTTCTCAAACCAAGGAATGCAATTAGGTGACTTTTATCTAAAACATAAATCTGCTGACTTGCGCTAAAGTTTTGTAAAATGAGGAGGTAAGCAATGGTTACAGCAAGAATTTCCTAAACTACAATTGTATAGGTGCTTATTCCTAATTTTGTATTTTTCTCTACAGAACCATTATGTGCGAAAACCACGTGAAGCATACAGTGGCTATAGACTCACTGAAGAGAGTATGGAGAATGGAAGAAAAGAGAGATGAATCCCCTGAAAAAAAAATGATATAAAGCTATAAAAACATTATTCTTCTTGTAGGATGACCAAGTGATATCTTCTGCTAGACAGGTTTTCATCAAAGCCAATGTTATGCTATGTGTATTAAGATCATCTTTGGTACAAGACAAAGAGTGGTAACATCTGTGCATGAAAAAAACGGTGATTTAATGTAGCAATGTACTAATGTAGAGAAGGAAGCTTATTAAATAGATATGTATGTTTTCCATAAAACAGAACTGGCTTATTGCCAAGAAAAGATGAGCAGTTTGGCTATAAGAACGTAGTTTCAGCAGGTTTTCATTCATAAGCTAAATTTTCTGCAAAATACATTTCTACTGGGTATGAATGTTCTTTGCTCTTCTGGCCTTTGGGTGATTAATCTAAAATTGTCAAAACCTAAAAGGGATGTGTGCTTATAAGTCATGTGTATGCTTGACATTTTTGAAAACTACATCCTGAACTATGTATCAGACCACACAAGGTATGCTTTTATGGACAACTTCAAAATATCCAAGACTTTGTTATGTAGATTTACCTTTTTTGGTTGTTTGGTCTTGTTAAACTTTCTCAG
Organism: Melospiza melodia melodia; assembly: GCF_035770615.1. Taxonomy (NCBI): domain Eukaryota; kingdom Metazoa; phylum Chordata; class Aves; order Passeriformes; family Passerellidae; genus Melospiza; species Melospiza melodia. Next base: position 110,946,891 of record NC_086194.1, on the reverse strand, counting down.
GGGTGGGGTATTGGGAAGGGGGATTAAAAAAACCCCAAAAACAATTGTCATAGCTCTTGTGTCATGCCAGCATAAATAATTTTCAGACACTTTACTGTAGTAGGCAAGTAACACATTATTTTATTGAATATGTCTATTAAAAAACTTTAAATAATTAATTTATTTTCCCCTCTGAATAAACTTACATATCTAGTAATTCATATATACATGTCACCTATTGTTTGGGTGCTTGGGGTCATTTTTATTTGTTGTTTTTTCTGATTTGGTTTTTAATTGTTAAAAAAATTATCTCTAAGTCATTCACACACTATCAAACTCAGATGCAAAGGCTTTCCACATTACCTCCAAATGGCTCTGGATTGTCTGACATGGATCAACATCTCATACTGCAATGACCATGATATGGCCAAAGGAAAACACAATGCACAAACTAGCTGGAGATATCGGAGTTGCAGCCAAAATCTCTGTTGATGTTCTAAACCAATGCTTGTCCTTGCAGCTGTGAGAGCTGGCACTGGCATGCTACTTGTTGATGTGCACAGACAGGAAACTTGTGATAACACCATGAGAGTCATTAGAGAGGGGCTGACATCAGGTGACCTCTTCTAGGTGGCAAAACAATTTTCAAGTAGAACATCGGCCTTCAAGGGCAAGCTGCAGATGAGCAGGAGAGGGATTGTTTTTTCCTAGTTCATAGTTTGTTGGTTTTTTGTTTGTCTTTTTGTTTTTGTTTTTGTTTTTTTTTTACTTCAGTACCTTTTTTCTACCTTTTACAACCAGTTTTTTCTATGGCCTATGTTGGATAATAAGAAAAATCCACTGATTTCAATTGGATTGACTGTGGCTGAACCATTTAAAATAGAATGTTGGAGAATTTTTTAGCTTTATGCTAAGATTTTATCTTTAGTATCATTTTCTTCCAATATGGATAGTTTCCATGTTAAGTGTAGTTATACCACACATTAATATATTACAGAAAGTATTTTTAAAGATAAAGGTAACAGTTACTTTTTTTCTGCTTGGTTAAAAACTGTTTGCCCCGTTTGAAAAAAAAAATGTGTTTTCTTGCAGGAAAATCTACATCCACAAGACTAAAAGACACAGTAAAGGTAGACTATTTGCTATCAGCTGAGGAAATCTGAGACAATGTTGCATTGAAAAATAGTTAGAAGAGCTTGATTTATCATTCCTTTTGAAAGGTCACTCACCCTGCGATAACAGAGGCTGACACTTCAGACCCTGGCTTCCTCTTGCAGATCCTACGTGCCTGAGCAAATCCAGCGGAGCAGCACACCAGTGACCACTCAACAGATGTTTGTACCTGGTGACCTCAGACCAAGCCTCATCTGTTCCCTAGCACAGCCTATTCCAAAGCTTCAGTGTATCTAACCATGGATGGTGTGCACCTCTACTGTAAATGCTTTTCAATGTAAAAGTAAGCTTCAAAAGGAATTTTAAACCACCTCGCAATGCGTGTAGATCTGTAGTGCACAATAAGACAGGAAATAGTTGCACCAGCTTTTCCACTAAATCTACAGAATATCCATCTAATACAAAACAAAGAACACTGTTGCAGCAAGTGCAGGTCTATTCAAAGCTGATTAGAAGGCAGAAATTATACATAGAGCCATGCATAAAAACTATGCAATTTTTAGAATTATTTATTCTTGTTCTAATTTTTCTGCAATCTAGACATGGGATGCCCCTGTAACTCTCACTGATATATTGACATAAGAAGTTCTGAAAGTTTGTCTTTCTCTAAAAATACACTTGAACTAGCTGAACTTCCTGATCTACTTCTCTCCCCAAAATAAACAATGACTGTAATCTGTTTGCATTTGAGAAGTTGCTCTGAATATCCTTTAAGTGCTTTTGTAGAAGTGCTTTTAGCTGCACTTATTATTCTAAATTTTTTATTATGCAATATTTCCAACATTAGAAATCCAAAGGATATAACTGGAACATAAAAACCGAATATCCTTAATATGATATGTTAAAAATTAGTAATTATATTTAATATTTTAACATTTATGAAAATCCTGAATTACAATAGATTATTTTGGAAAAGATCCCATGTTATTTGTTCCCTAATAGTCCCAGAGACATTTGACTTTCTCCAAAAGAAATATAAATCTTATTAAAAAAACTTTAGAAAGTTGATGTGTATATGTCTAGAGAGAGGTTACTTTTCTTTTCATCTTTTCTTCATCCAAATTCTGATTTCTTTCCCTTTGTCAGCTTAAATTAGGCTTTTAATGTTATTTTAACATTTTTTATTTAATATGTACTGAAAATGGTCTGGGCCTAATGTTAGCACAGCTGTGAAATTTGATTTTTATCCTCTTTACTAAAGGACTTGCGGGAGTATAAAGATTTTTATAACAGTGCTTCCTAAGGAGGTAAAACAATCAATATACTACCACTTAAAAAAAAAAAAAAAGTAGATAATTTGCACAGTACTCTTGACCACAGCAGTGATTAAATAAACACTAGGCAAAGTCACCCACTGCTTGTAAGGTAGAAAGGATAATTTAGCCACTACCCTCCACTCCTGCTTTTTATGTATCCAATTCTGGCACTGTGACAACAGTTCCAATGTATTTCATAGAGTCATGTGATAATGGAGTAGAAAAAACCTCTGGAGGTGATCTGATCGGGCAAGGCCGTGTGAAATTGGGCTGCTCAGGGAAGTGTCTGGCATAGTTTTGGATATCTCCACAGAAAATTCCAGAAATTCATGCACATGTTTGAAAACCTTTGTGGAGAAGAGAGTCTTCATGATGTCTAAAAGTTGTACCTTCCATCCATTGCTCTCTATCCTGTCACTGTGCAGCTGTGGCTAGAGCCTGGGTCTGGTTTTGACATCCTCCAGGGGAGATGGAGACAGCGGTAAGATTTCCCTTTCACATGCTCTTTGTACTGATAAACAAAGATCTAAACTTTCCTGCAGGGGTTCTGCACCCCAGTCCCTGCTCAGCCTGGTGGCCCTCTGATGGACTCTCTCTGGCAAGTCACTGCCTGACTTACACTGCCTAGGGAGCACAAAATGGACACAGCACTCCCGGTTTCTCTCCTGAAATGAAGAGCTGAGCAAAGGGGGACAGAGAATTCCTTTGGTCTGGACCTCCCCTGCTCAGCTCACAAACAACCTTTACTGCAAAATTGTCTCCAGGTTTTCTACACAAACGTTTTTGTTGCAGGGAAGAGTTGGCCATAGTTGGAAGTCTGCTGCCTGCTCCTGAGGAGGACAGAAGGATGCACACAGGGCCTGTGGTTTTGTGGGGCCAGGCTGATTTCTCTCCAGTTTCTCTTTCTCCCATATTCCTCAAAAAATGTCCTTATTTGGCCTAGTCAAAACAGGTACTCTGAGCTCTCATCTTCTCCAAGGTGATGGCTACCACTTCTTAGCCCCCACTGGAAGCACGAGCCTTCAGGCTGGAAATAAACCACCTGCTATCCCATGGCAGCAACAAAGGAGAATCCCAGAGTGCTATGGCCTGGTTGCTTCTTACCATCTGCACTCTTTGCAGTTTTCCATGGCGTATAATCCACTATCAAAGCATCCTTCTGCCTTTGCCTATGCTCCTAGAGCTTAAGCTTTTACATGTCACACTGCTTTCTCTGGAGGCCTGATTACAGTCTGCTCTCTAGAATCAGCCTCTGGGCAGTCTGGGGAAACACCTGTCCCCTATATGTTGCAGGAATTTTCAGTCAAGTTTGGTGTCACTTTCTTTTGGTCTGAAGCTTTCCTAGTCCTGTGTCACAAGAAGGAGATGGGGACAAGCATGGAGGAGACTGGAGACCTATGTCTAATGAAGCCAAAGTAATTTTGCAATATTGGAAAGAAAGTCAGGTCCTCTCCACCCAGATTCTTTGACAGTTGATATAGAAGAGATCCACTTCTTTGCTCTACAGAGGAGGGCAGAAGCACTGCATATCAAAAAGAAGTTATTACATGAATGGCATTTTTGACTACCAGGAGACGATGTCCAGGCTGCAAAGGCTGATGCCTGTGTCCTGCCTTCAGGACAGCTCAGTGCCCTCCAACCCAGCTAATCACTGGAAGGTGTCTAAGCCACCTTTCACTGCCTCAGGACACTGAGACCAGGCTAGGCAAGGTTGTGAACTACAGATGCTTTCCACATCCACAGAAGAAAGGAAACAATTAATTTGTCTCTTCCGCAGGAAGTTTGTTGCTTCTTTCTGGAGGGAATCTCATCCAGAGCCATGCACAAAGGCAGTGGCTGCACTTCCTGCTGGTCCCTCACCATCTCCTCTTCAATGTCATCTCAATCTCCAATGGATCTGGCCACCTGGTGACCTCAGAACAAAATTATTTTGTCACCTCATGCATTCATTTTTTCTCCTCATACATTCATTTCTTGCCCTGCCTCTCCATGTCCTTCATCCTACAGGTTTTCCCCTTTCAGCTTGTCAAGCCTTGGCAGGCAAAGGTGCTGGAATCCCTTTTCCAGCAAGGAGTGGATTGTCTCCTGCAGATTCCCAGAGGTGTGGTTGGCTTGGGTGCTTCTCATCAAGTCTTTGTGGAAAGATTTAGTTAAGAGGGCAGGCTTGTGAAAATCTTTCCCAAGCTGGACTGGGCTCTGGGGAAATCCCCTCTCATCAGAATGTCAGTGTAAAGTCCTTCATACTCCAATGAGAGCTGGCAACAAGCCCCCTTCTCTTCCTTATACCCCTGACTGCCCCAGGGCCCCTCAGTGGTCACAGATGTGACACACAGCAACTCGAGAGGACAGTCCTGGGGGTGGATTTCTTCCAAGGGCTTTTAAGGGACAACAGGCCATGGAGTATGGTCTGTCAGGTGGCTGGTGGCAGCAGGGACTATTGGGAGATACATACCTGTATTCCCTGACTCCAGGGCTTGAAGTCTTCCACCAAAGCCACCCACTGAGGGGCTTCTCCAGGAATGGCTGGAAACCTCTCAGTATGCCAAGGAAACTTTCATCCCAGTTCAGTGGGAAAGCTTACACATACATTTCGTGTTTATCATTCTCTCACACTTGAGGAGTTTACAAAGAGAAAACAGAAAATGTCAGTAAAGATAAGTTTCTTATCAATATTAAGAATTATTCAGTAAGACTACTTGTTCCATGTCTATTTCAAGATCTCTGTGCAAGTGTGAAAATATAACATTAAAGCAAAATATATTCCACAATTATATTTTCAATAATTGTACTTTCAACTTTTATCACCATTTAATAAATTTTTTTACTGTCTGCTTTACATATTTTTTCTTGATAAGATCACTCATGATCAAGATTTCTTTTTTGAGAGGTAATTTATAAAACCTTCATCATTACACAAGAGCAAAATTATATGCCATTTTCCTAATATTATGGTATACTCTATTTAACTAATAGTATTATTAAAATCAATATTCTCAAAAATGTGTTCTGGTATCTAAACTATTTTAGATCAATGACATTAATTCCTTAAAGAAGTGTTGAATAGCTCTTTCATGAAAACTGAATAGCCTGTTTCACATTCAGTTAAATGTAATAATAAAAGTTAATCCTAATAAATTGCAACAAATGAAAAAAAATTAGATTAATATACCATGCCGTTTACTTAACCACTTAAAACCTGTTATGTACCTAGAGCTGAACCTCAGAAAATACTCAAAGAATCGTGTTTTAAATTATGTAGAGGAGTGTAGCACTGTCATTTCCATCACTGCTAAGAGACGGAAGATTGAAAAATCACTTTCACATAAACCCACAATGAAACTTTGATGATAAATTTGTCACACTAGCCATAACAGAACAATAATACCATAGTTACTATAGTAGTAGTACTATAGCAAGTAGTTTTACTTTCAGCCATAGATGTTAAATACAGGGATGCAGCAAAAGAAGCTGTCATTCTATTATCTGATCTTTTAGTTAGTGTAGTCAGGCTATTGTCAGTAGCACTCCATTTTTTATTTTTTTTTACAGAATTTAGATCTATTTTTTTATTAAAACCCTCCTGGATAAGCTTATATCAAGAAGTAGCTTTTCTATGTTACTAGAAAAACAAAGGCATTTACTGTCCACATAAAATTAGTTACATGTCAGGTGTGTAAAACCATTGAACGTGTTGCAGCTGGAAATTAGTGTTGTTTAGATGCAATTTTTATATTCGCTGGTTTTGGTTATATAAAAAAGGTGTCTCTGTGTGTGTGTGAGCTGTACACTGCTATGTAAAGAAGATGAAAAAAATAACTAATAAATCTTTGCAAATTTTTAATTTTTTTTAAATTTACTTGAGGTGAAAATTAAAAAGAAAATTAAAATTCCACAAAATTTAAAAATATTTTGATCCATTTCTCTCAACAAATTTTATCTGAGGGACTAAAAATAGCCTTTACTAGAATGGTTTATCTGCTGTGAACCATGGGTTTTTTGTGAGTGTTTTTGCAGATGCCTAGAACTGGACAGTCAAGATAAAAAATTGTCCAAAAAAGACATGGTAAAAGACCCGACAAGAAGACAAAATTTAATTAAAGAAGCATTGAGGACCCAAGTTCTATGATGCATCTTTTTACAACCTGATTTTTTGCTCTCAGCTCCTTATAATTATTCCAGATGATTCTACAGTGAAGGTAGACCTACCAAAAGGTGTGTCATTAACTAAACTAAAATATGCAGAGCCTTTGCTGATTCTAATCCATTCTTACTCTTGTGAAGATGTTGATTTATATGCTGGATGACTTCCTTCTCTGCTTTGAAAAGCAGTACAGGGTTGTTAGATTCCACCTAAGGAACCTGTTACAGGACCAGATGAGACATATGCTTAATATCACACAGAGATATCTGAAAGGATTTTTTTACTATATAAAGAAACACAGTATTCCCTATTCTTCCACTTCATTAGCAGCACTTGCTTCAGCTTTGGAAAGAGAATTTATTACTTTCCAGTCTAAAGATGAGTGCAATATTGGCAAGCAAAGAAAAATCTACAAACATACACCTTTGTTTTATGCGCTCAGAAATCTCTGAATAGTCCCACTACAATTTTAAAACCAGGGAACATCCTTCCTCTTAAATTAGATAGCTGCTGTAAAGCTCTGTTTGCAAAAGCTTTTAGAATACAAAATATATTTGAAGGGATACTGAAATATATCTGTAGAAACAATTTCTCTTTATTTAAACATCCTGAGGAAGAGGACTGTAGTTTATCCTGTCAACAAAAGGAAGAAAACTTTGACATGAGGAACATAGGTAAAACATAATAGTTTTCAAATACCGTATCACTTATGTGATGCTGCCACCGACATATACTTGGCCAGATGTGTGATGTCAGGAAAAAACTTCAGGGAAGGTAAAAATTCAGGCTTTCATGGACTTGAGAAGCAGTGCTTGAGACCCTATGAATTAAAAGTGTATGAAGTATGAGTGTCTTTCTCCAGTTATACAGAGATGAAACTTCAATGTTTTCTGGCATTGGAGTATTTTAGAGACAAATCAGATCTCTGTACTTTCTACAAATCTAACAAAGTTTTCTATGGCAAATTAAACAAAACAAAACACACAACAACCTCACCTTGCCCCTTCTCCCCTTCCTTCTTCCCCAAAAACTCCTAGGTCCTGGAAAAACCTTGTAAAAAAATTTAAACTGACATATAGTTAATTTATATACTGATTTTTAGACATACCTCTTGAAAATATCATGAAAGTGGAAAAGAAATAAAAGTTGTACTTATTTTGTAGTGACCTGAATTTAGCATCAGATGTTAAAATCAAGACATGAAATTTTGGTAGAGAGATAAAAGTCGGAACAGAGACCTGACCACATGCCGGATGATATTAGTGGCAGATGTGATCGTCAGAAGTGTGATGGCATTTCCTCTGAATAGGCGAATGTACTCTTCAAACTTTGATGTTAACATGATTAGCAATGAAAGTATGCTTTGTTCCTTTGCCTTCACATGGTCTCAATATTGGCAGTTATCGTTTACTTGTATTTTTAAATCAAATATTATCCTGCCCTGTATTCATGTGCAGATGCTTTGCACAATGCTGCTTTTTCTGTTGGACCTAAAAGAAAACTGTGAATCATTGTACTGAACAGAAGCTAATTTTTTCCTCTCTTTTTACTCAATCCATGCATTTATATTTCCTAGTTTTATACTGGAAGCCACAGTACCATGCTTTCCACACAACACCAATATACCTACTACTTTGACCATTGCCCTCAGAAAGCTATTAATTGACTGCAAACACAAATTTATTGCAAAATGACTTCAGCTTTATTAAGCAACAGGATTTACAGGCAATAACATAATCAATAGAACATTAATATATCACATAATTAAGCAGTTCTTACAAGCTGTGCCTGTAGCCTTAAATATATGAAACATCATTGTGACCGGTGATAGCTGTTGTCCAAAAAACAATTTAAATCATTATTTCTAGAGAGGGAAAATACATATCCTTCCTCAATTGTAAGGAAAATGTCCTGTTTTATCCCATATACATCCTCATCAGTCACCTAAAAATTCTCACATATGTGTCTTCAAAAATAGCAATTATGTAAGATTGTTATGATAATAGAAGTTAGAAGAGCAAGGTATGCTCCTGAGAACATACTGAGATAAACTTTTTTATTTGAACTCCTTTAAGCACCCCTGGAAGTCAGTGATGCTTTGTTTTGCACCTTACTTGCATGAGTAAAGATGGCAGAGTGAACAAAATGGATAAAATATTAATTCTTGTACATCAGATTACTGTTGAGTGTCTTTCAGCTGCTGCAATAAATCTGGGTGTACTTATGGAGTGAACCTAAAATAGAATTTACTATTTCCATGAACTCTATTTGTTCATGAATGAATGACACTTGAGATGATGGAATCTGTTAAATGCTAGCTCTCAAGAGCTGAAATGGTCTTGAACACATAACCTTCCCAAAACTTGCATACATAGTCTCTGGAGTTCTATGCCTTCTTTTGTAGCCAAAATATTAATTATTCTTAGTACATGGAGACATGTAAACCTAGAAAGCCATGTCTGCACTGCTCTATGGGAACATGGTTCTGTTGGCAGCCCCAAGGTCAGATTTCCCAACCAAATTCCCTTACTACTTCCATGTATTTTCAAATGTTCTCCAGCATATGATAAGCATGTTGTTGCTTGAACAGGGAAATGTGTGGGACAGAACAATGCAAATACCCAACACATCCAGGATATACCTCCCATACAACCTCAATACCAGTGTTCTTTAGTGTCTCCTGAGGTACATAAGTCTATACACTCTCACAAGTATTGTAGATTTAGAGCATGAGATCTTGATTCCATAACCCTGCTCCTCCTTTCTGCACCCAGAATGTTTCTCCTAAAAAAAAAACATGGCACACATACACCTCTCATTTCTAGGTATGGCACCCAAACAAATGACAGTATCCTACTGCTGGGAAATCATCAAATCAGGAGAGAATCTGAACAGAATTAGTTTATTAGAGCACAGTCTGGGAAAGTCACATGTAGCAACTCTAATTTTACAGAGACCACTGAAAATTTGGACCAAGTCAACTTAATGCAGAGAGGAAAGCATTGGCATGTGAAGGAAGAAAAGTTGGTGGAGCCTTACAAGCCAAAGGCAGTAACTCTGATTGGAAGGAGGCTGTGTATAAGTCCATCATTAGACTGCTGTGCAGCTTCTTCTATTCTTGAAATGGAAAATTGTATGACAGATCTCCAAACCAGTAACTCAAAACATGAAGGAGAAAAGGATGCCCCTAAAATATACTTTAACGGATACTTTGGGAATGTACCCCTAAAGGATACTTTCAGAGGGAAAGACAGCAAAACATCTGCCATGCACATAAGCCTACGAGTGACCTCTTCGTCCCTTTTGCTTTGAAGGACCTTCCAACCTAGCAAGGCAAACTCTTTAACTTGTTTGAAATCACTGCCTAGGGGTAGTGAGAATCATCCCAAAGATATTCACAGCCCAGCACCACACTTCCAGGGTGGCAACCTCCTCCATTATGCATCTACAAATTGTTCTTACATCACATCTGTGTGAGCACTACTCACAAGCCAGAGGTGGTTATTCTCTCACACTGTGCAGGATATAGTTCTGCTACACCTATCTGAAAAACCCATTTTGGATATATGCAGACTATCCTCCCTACTCCCAATAAGGAGGAAAAATTGTCTTTTCCTGATTCCCTAGTCAAACAAGCTTCACTTCAGAACTTTTCAAGGAAATTACTCAACATTTCTAGGAAGTAGGATGACCAAATCCTTAAGGGAGATTTACACTAGAAAATACCAGGACAGTGTTCATTCTGTAGAAAAGGAGGCAGAGTAAAGTAGATCACTTTCAGACCAGACTTCACACAATTTCACCATTGCTCAGAGGGACTCTTGACTTACACACAACACACATACTTAACTAGTTCTACCAATGCTGTCTGAACATGAGGATGAACATGGATGTAAGCCCAGAATTCCCTCTGGCAGAGAACTGTGTATTATCAAACGCAACAAAAAATAACCAGATCAAAAGCAGTGTCCCAGGAGAATCTCACAATCTTATCCATTCTGGACACTTTCTTATGAATAACTGGGCAAACAGCCCAAAGCCTAATCTGGTTAGAATTGCACATCAGGTTTTTACATTTGACAACAATTAAATATTTTTGTACTTTCAAACATATGTTTATTCTCTGGGTTTAAGGTCCTTTGGGACTGCCCTTAGCTCTACTGCTGTTTTCTTTGTCTTCCTTTTGAGATCAGCATGCACATGCTTGTATCCCAGGAGATGGGAGCCCCTGCACATTCAGGTATGGACTAATGGTCTCTTACAGAAGACTTGGGAGTCTCCAATCTCATTCCAAGGAAAGGTTTGAAAAATATGACTGCCAAATGCAAAAGATATTCTCTCTGGGATCAGGGATATGAGCTAATGTGCTGCTTCTGACTAGGAGGTGCACTGCCAGCATTTTTCTGCCGTGCTTTGAAACTAATGCAAGGAACAACTTCTGTCAGACAAAACAGTAGTATTCTTGGATCAAGACTAGCAGGACACTAGCCAGGATGATGGACTGTGATGTCTGTGATGATGTCTTGGGAGCAGTATCCCATTGCTCATGGGATACTTATTCCAAAAGTTCAGGAAAATTACATCCATATACTCTAGGTAGTGAGTTCAAGAGTATGTTTTCTGATGTAGAATAATGATGGAAGATGGTACTCAGTATGGAATGATTTTTTTTTCTTGTAGTTTTACAGGAATTTCACTTTTTTCCCCCAAGTAATAGGGGAGAAAAATGTTTTCAGGTTGAAGAAGAAAGGGAGAGTAGAGTCAGGAAGACATGGAGGTCTGGTTTAAAGAACAGTCAGTCTGTTTGCTGACAGCAGCCTGCTCTTTACAGGAACCAGGGAGGGCACTCCTAGCTGCTAAGAGAACAAAGATGAGAAACAAAAAGCAGACTATCATTTGAAAGGGAGGACAAGGAAAGAGAGAAAAAAGATAAAAGTCTCAAAGCCAGGAAAAGGCGCTGAGAGTAAGTGATGAAGATGGCCAATGAACATTTACACAAATGACCGTCAGCCATACCTGTTCCATTCCAGGAATAACTGACTGAAGCCACATCCATGGTCAATGAGCCGAGAGCCATAAGTGCTTATCGTCAGGAGAAACTGCACAGATTGTGGCTCCAAAGGTAAGAACTACTCAAAAGAGATGCATGTGAAAACCCTTTAATACAGGTGATTGTACTCAAGACCCAAAACGCCTGCATTGTGGGCGTGGATATTATCAAAGAGTCCTTTCCACAGAGATGTGGCAAACTTGAATTAGTCTCTCAGAGATTGTAAGAGGCTATCAAACAAATGTAGACAGGCTCAAGTACTATAAACTCAATATTGTTCTGGGTGGGAGGGGGGAAAAAAGGCAAACCCAACATCCTAGTGAGACCAAAAGCATGCACACACTCCTTGTGATTGAAAAGCAATCAAACAATTTTGTTGGGGACAAGAGCACTTCTGCTATGCTTCTCTGATCCTCCATATAACTCGCATAAGTTGGTAAGGGAGGACCTAGGCAAACTTGTATTGCCTAAGAAAGCCATATGTCCAGGCATTTCAAAGAGCAAATATCTTATAGGCTCCTTCTGAGAGCATCCTCACACCCAGATAGTAGCCACACAAAATTTAGCACGAGATGAGACTTCATTAGCTTCCTGGTGGTTTTACCACAGATTGCCAGCAGTATACATATTTCCTGTGTTCACAATATATTATCTCCTCTTACCTCTTGTCCACATGTAGTCACTTAGATTCACAGAGTGGGCCTTATGGGCAAGGCCCTGGGGAGTAACTCTAACATCCACGTGCAAATACATATGCAATAATGGCTATATAATTTTTTTTAAGTAGTTGGTGACATGGATTGGTTTCTACTTCCTCCTCTGCTCTATTGCTTTCATTTCTTGTAAGTTAGTAAGAAGACCACAACAGAGAAAATGTAACTTGAGAATGAATTTATATGTTCTTCAAATTATTCTTCTCCAAAAGGAGATGCTGAATAAAGCATCAAAATCTCCTTAAGATTCTGGAAAATAAGCCACAGAAGAGGCATATGTAGTACACCTCCATATCCCATCCCTCACATAATTATAATCTCTTCCATGAGCACACTACTCTGTATTTTAATTTTACCAGTAGCACCATCACCACCACTACTCTCTTCATTGCATGAAAGACAAATGGCACATTATTTTGTTCTCCTTTGTTCTTAAAAACTCCTTCTACTAAAAATGTTATGGTCTGTGATATTTATCAGTATTTGTTAATTCATATTCTGAAACACCTTCTGAACTGCTGAAATACAGAGCAGCAGTTAGGTAGTTTTGCTGCATCCATCCTCGTAAGTCTCTTGTTCCCTCATGCAACCTAAACCATGCCTGTGCCAGGTAAAAAAACTTTACTTTTTCCTCTCTGTCTATTTTTATCATAATGTCACTTTGCAAAACAATTTTTGTCAAGATTTCAAAACTGAATTTCCTTTTAAAAAAAGCCCATTTTACATATAAGTTTGCATATGAAGTTGTATTTATCCTTTTATTAAAAAGACTTCAGGAATTTGTCTGATATTTTTAGAAAATTGTTCATAAAACCCCTTGTTTATAAATTTTGCCAAAGATTTCACCATTGTTCTTCATATTAGTAAAACTGAATAGGTCCCTCAACCAATTCTTAACCATGGAAATATATGGAGTAATTTTAAAATATGTTTTTGAGTTAAACAACAAACAAACAAACAAACAAAAAGCCCTTGATCTTAAGGCATTTCTTACATTTGTAACACTTTCTAGGGCAAGCTGCTCTGATGACTCCAGTAAGAATAAGCATAGTCTGTAAACACCAGATTGTTTTCACTACATAACTAAGTTTGGATTTCAGTGTATAAATCCAGACATGACAGCCAGAATGTTCCCAGTGACATCACGGGAGCTGATGACTCTGTGGTGAATACATTATGAGTATGTGGATGCAGTTTAACTGCACCAGTTCTGGCTCTACCACTCACCTGCTGTCACTCACAGTCTTTGAAACATCCCATTACACCTGAGTCTCTGTCAAGTGAAAATCCTAATTCTGAGGCTCAGGCTCCCGTTTCTGCCATAAACAAAGCATAACTTGGGGAGAGCTCTTCTCTGGCTCTGCGTCTCCATCCTCCGCTGGTCTCACAGAGGCGGTGTTTGTTCATTACATTCTCTGCAGATCTCATCTAGTGCAGTTTCACCTGTTCCAGGACAGTGGCTGTCTTCAATGCTATACAGAGCCATTTCTAAAAGGCTGCCAGGTACTGCTATCGCAAAGCACAGAAATACAATAATCACTTCCCCTGGGACTGTGAGTATGAGCTGTTTGCTCTTTGAAACCCTAAAATAAAATTTTTTAAAAGTACAATGCAAATATTTGAGCAAAATGTTACTATCATAGTAGAACCAAAGGCTGATGGATGAGAATTAAAAATAAAAATAAAAAAACCCCAAGAGTTTGTAATAGTCATCTATGCAGTTTATTTTGCCCTTTGCTCTGAAATGTCTGGTAAGAGATCCCATGAAGTGCAGTATGGTAAAACTAACACTGATCTGAACTGTTTAGATTATTTGCATGTTCCCACTGTTGCTTCCAATTAGTGCATGGATTTTCTTGAAACCAAGCTCATCAGAGCCTGCAGTAAATTCAGTAGTCCTGGATACAGAAATTTCACTTACCCATGACTTTTTCAAGTTACTTATATAGGAGAAATATTACTACAACAGTTTTATTATTTCTGCTGCTGTATCATTATCAAATAGGCAAAATCCTGAATTTGGGTCAAATTATTGTTTTCTTTATATTTTCAATTTTGCAGGATCTACTATATTAATAGATGGAGAAGTCCCCTTCACAATCACATGTGAATATCCCAAACAGCTGTTTCTAATACCACAGCTCACATATTTTGCTATTCTAAACAGGTCTTCCTTTCCTGTAACTGTTGTGAGGCAAATTGTTAATATTTGATTATCAATAGTGATGTCACAAGGAAAATACAGTTGTATAAGGGTGATCAGCCCAATGTCAAAACCTAAGTATACAAGGATTGAGATGAAAGAAATCAATATAAATAATGAGAGGGCAGTGGAAAGAGGCTCTGCAGAGGTGGACTTGCTAACCCTAAACCCTTCCACCTGAATTATAACAAGTAAATCAAAGCACTCCTATATCTCGATCAAGGCACTTTGCAGCTTTGCTTCAGCGACAAGGGAACGGGCATTACCCAGAAGCTGTAGGGTGATGTTCAGAGGCAGCTAACAAACCACCAGCTAGCTCAGCTTTTCTTTTCCATAGGGCAAGCACTCTGAATGCTCCTCCTCCCCTTAACTTGCTGAAACTTGCAGTTGTGATTCACAACCTGACCAACACTGATAGATAACAAACCACTGACCTTGAGGGCGGCTTTGTATGTCAGCCTTCTTATTGCGTTGAGTCACCGCACTCCTTGTGTGTGTTATTTTAAGTAGCACATTTATCAGCCAGTACCAAATAGAATACGTGGCCATGTGTATTTTATTAGTGGGTTTTGAGTATTAAAAAAAGAAAAATTGGAAAAAAATAATCACTTTATTTAAAAACAAAAAAAGGCTTGAAGGCCGTAACACACTTTAAAAATCACTTGTTTTCAGTTACAACATAAGGAATCTATATGGATGCTAATATGTTTGCATTTGTAGCTTTTCCAGACATTTTTTCCCCAGCACACCGCAGTATAGCAATGTCAGAAATATACCATTCCGCATAACAGGACACATCTGTGGTGAATCTGCACAGAAGCAATTAATTTCCTTGTGGTATTTTTACACTGGGGTCTTAATGCAATTCCCCGCTATACAAACAAAAAGCTCTAGACAGCTCCTGCTGCCTGATAAAAAAAAAAAATCAGATTGAGAAGGGCTGTTTGGCCTAGGACTGCTACAGGCAATGACTTGTAATGAGGCATCCCAACACTAATTATGAAGCTTATTAAAGAGAATTGTTTAAGTTGTACTAGAGTGCATGCTATAATCACGTTAAGGGAGATATGCATACTGAATTGGGGTTCTCCAGTTTTTTCCTCAGAGAAGTGGACCCACTACTTAATGAAGCCAATTTGGGTCCCCGTTTATAGCAGCAATATCATTGTTCTTGGCAGACTGGTCAAGATGAATTTGATGGAGAGGCAGGTGAGAACCCCAGCAGCTTGGTGATAATACACACATCATAGCCTTCACAACTAACTAACATCTGCAGGAGAGTGGGCCAAGAAACTGTCAAAAACAAATACTTTCAATCCAGGATTTTATTATTAAACTTCTCCCAATTGTTCAGTAAGGTTGAAAAAGCAATATTTCAGTGTACTGTTTCAAGAAAGGAAAAAAAAAGATTAATAAAGATGTTAGGAGGCTGAACTGCTGTGAGATTTGTTTAATTATTCCCCACAGTACTGCCCCAGCAATCTGCTGACATTTAGCCCCGACCTTGCAAATCCTCAGTAAATATTAATATATCAACTCAAACAGGGACCGTTGTTTTATTGGTTCACGGAGCTCAGAGAGATTCGCCACAGCAGTGAAAAATAATGTGCAGAACTGAGGAAGAACGGCTCCTTTGATATCACCTTCTGCTGCACACATGTGCTGGGAGCATCAACAAAATGGAAATTCTGTTACTTTGCCACAGCTGTAGAGTGACACTTCAGATGCCTTTGCTTCCCTTTGTACAGCCTGCTGGAATAATCCCAAAACCACAGTGGCAAGAGATTAGAAAACACACACACGCACGCGCGCGCACATACACACACACACACACACACACACGGCGGAAGAGAGAGAGAGAGATCACATTTCATTATCTGACACAGTGGATATTTTAATAATGGTAGGCTCCCACCTTAAAACCTAATAAGCTTTGCCAAGAACAATGAATGTGCTAAAAAGAGCCAAGGAGAGCTGAGTGAAATCTACTGGAATCTGTTTACTATGATGATTTTGCCTCCATGAGTGCCACATAAACTTCTTTTTTCTCCAAACAGTTGCCCCCACTGACTGCTTCCTAATGTATTTTATGTGCTTACAGTCCTCACAAATCCTAACAAAGCACCTCGAGTTTATTTTTCTCCTTTTTATTTGCTTGCCTCAAATGTAAATGTACATTATTAAAATATCTTCCCATAACTATACCTCCATTACTAATAGACGACTGTTTGATGTGGGTCAATACTGCTTCCAAAATTCTTGGGTTTAGGGGAAAGGGCTGCTGTGCAACATTTGGCATTCAGATGTATTGAGCTGCAGAGTTAATGCGTGATTAATTTTATTCATAAAAATGTTAATCACTTCATTGTGAGATCTCTTTAACATTCTGTGCACCGAACACCTTTTAACTTCTTTTCCACACAAGCTCACAAATGTATTTAATATTTTCAAACATTCTGTTATTACCAATAACACTGGTAATTAAACATATATTTAAAATGCAATAAAGAGCTGGCAAGTAACGGCACGACACCAAACACAAATGGAAGCTCGTTGCCCACTGCCTCCCCTGTGCCCCCTCCCCCTTGGCAGCAACTGACCAGTTCCTTTAATGTGCACTTGTTTGCAGAGTCCCAGAGGCATTTTTTCCCCTCAAGCCTACTCCAATCCTCATTGACACGGCCGAATACCATGAAAATAATACAGCCATGTAGTAAGCTACAGATGGTTCTAAAAATACTTCTGTTCTCAGGGAGGGGAGGATCACAGTGTTAGGCACATCATGGCAGGTCGGGGGCTCTCAGGGGGTTGTTTTGGGTTGGGGTGGGGCTGGGGATTTTTGAGACAAGCACTCAAGTCCCATCCGAGAGTGGTGTCAGGCACTGGTGGGTGTGCCGGCTGCACTCACTGACTTCTTGTTTCCAGCTGGGCAAGGCTATTGTGAGCGTATTCAGCCAATGCACTCATGAAACTGGATAAATGGATTAGTGGATCAGAGACACCATCGGCATCTTCAAAAGGAAAACAGCAGCCTGCAAAAAGACTGACATTTGTGTACTGGGGCAGAGGGTGTGTGAATGCTCTGCCTCCTCCAAAGGGACAAGACAGTGATAAACTTTCCACACTGACCACCTCACTTTGTGCTACAATTGACCAACAAAATAAATGGATTGCTTCATTGTTTTTGAACCGTAGGCAGCACAGGGAAAGCGCTCCTTGTGCAGCAACAAAGGACAATGTATTGTGTGGGGCCAACAGCTCAAAATAAAACCTCTAATTATCTACGGGTCAGCCATAAATCTGGAATAAAAATAAATGTTACTTTTTAAACTCGCCTTTAATTCTGCACAGAGTTTACGCCGGCGCTTTCTATTCTCTCAGGAGAGGCACTACCAGGACTTGGTGTGCGCCCCACATTTGCATTTTTGCATCAGCTTGACTCCCAAGGAATGTGTTAGGAAACAAGTTCAGCTATCAGACATAAGGGATGCCTATAATGCTATTTAAAGTAAGCAGAAAAGATAAAAGATGTATTTTTTTCACTTTTTTTTTTAAAAACATCCATGCATATATTCTCTTCACATACCCATAAAAAAGAAGCCAAAACTAATATTAATAGTGGTGACGGGACTCAAGTAAATTAATTCCTTACAGAAGTACATTGTTTAGTTTTAAGAGCTCATATTTTCGAAGTCTTAAATTTTGAATACCTATTTCTATGGGGTTTTCAGTCTCCTGGTACCCAGCGATTCCTGTCCACATGGCTGGTTTTATGGGCAAGCTATGAATGGCACTGCATGGGGGCACCGCACAATGGGGAACACCAACCTCGCCAGGAGCCGTTTCTGTAACTTTTCACTGGAAAACACGCCACGCAGCCCATGTTTATTGCATGTTCCAGCATTTTACTTGATTTGTTGTTCCCAGGTAAGTTTTACTGCTGAAACCCAGTGACTTGAAGCCTGGAATCAGGCGCCACGTCACTTCTCAGCACAGCCCCCACAGAGCCAGTGGTGGGCTCAGGCCCTGCTGGCCATCGCCATGGCCCTTCCTGGCAGAGGAGGGACCTGAGGTCCTGCATGGCACAGCTTCACAGGGCTGCCACCACTTCCCACAGGCCAGAGGGGACCTGCCACAGCTTTTCCAGACGTGGTTTCCTGATCTGTGGCTGGCAGCTGGGTTTTGGGACCAGTGGGTGGCTCCCCTCCATACCCCTGGATGCACAGACGTCACCAAGATGGCAGGGGAGCCTCACCCCGGGACTGAGGCAGCAAATCTGGGGATGGAGGGCGTATGCTGAAGCCCATGTTCAATACTCTCTTTCACGGGGCACTTACAACTCACTGGCCCTTTCCCTGCGCTGCTTGTGTGCCTCTGTCAGCCCTGTCTATTCTTCACATCTCGCCTTTTAAGGACATTGGGAAATTTTAAAAATATAAAAACAAACCAAACAAACAAGCAAAAAAAAAAAAAAAAACCATACCGCCATAGCATCTCCAGGTGATGGAGACTCCCTTTACCGCCCTCCCTCCCCAGACACAGCGCGGTCGCTCCCCCTCAGGGCGCACCAGGGGCAGCCTGAGCCTCATTCCCTCCCCAGGGAGCCCATCCCTTGGGGCAGCCTGAGCCGCATTCCCTCCCCAGGGTGCCCATCCCTTGGGGCAGCCTGAGCCGCATTCCCTCCCCAGGGTGCCCATCCCTTGGGGCTGGCACGGGCACTCCGTCTTTCCTCTAGGCCAGGCGGCCCTGCCTGACGGGCTGATGGGCAAGGGGCCGAGGCAGGGCCCGCAGCTCCTTCCTGGGGCCGGCCGGGCGAGGAAGCCGCGTCAGCGAGTCCCGCCGGGCAGAACGAATGCCGGGCCCGCATTGTCCCCCGCCAGCCGCCGGGTGGTTTCGATACGAGCCTGTTTAACAGGGGGCCGATGGCCGGCCGAGGCGCGGAGCCACCGCCGCTGCCGGCCCCCGCCTCCCCGCCCCCGCCGCTCCGCGCTCTTTGTAATAGTCTCATCTACAAGGACGATTGAAACTTTATAGTGCATGATTCATAGAGCGGGGCTGGCGCTCCGAGCCGCCGCGTATATTACATTAATCTGTGTCAGGCCACTAAAACAGAGATATGAATATGAATTCTCCATATTGCAGGGGAGATAAATGTGCTTGTGAATAATTGATCGGCGCCCGTGGAAAAGAAAAAAAAAAAAAAGTTAGAAAAAAAGAAAAAAAAAAAGAAAAGAAAACGGGCTGGGGAAAACATGGGCATACCATGAAAGTTAGCCGGAGATGGAACTGGCGAGCCCCGCGATGAGCAGGGCTGGTGCGGGGCTGCCGGGGGCGGGGGCAGCCTCAGCCCGCACCGCGCCCCCGCCCCAGCTCCGCCGGTCGCTGCTGCCGGCGGCGGCTCCGGGGCCGCTCCGGTTCCAGAGAGTGCATCAAAAACTCAACCAAAGCAGCAAGAAGGGATGACAGGAGCCGGGAACGATAACAATCATAGGAACGAGCCAGTTTGAGTACACACACTCTACTAATTTTCTTCTTCCCTTTCGCTGGGCTTTTTTTTTTTTTTTTTTTACCTTGTTAAAAATAGACCTTTTTTTCAGAATAAAATAAACAACAACAACAACAACAAAAATGAGGCATGCATACCAATCAGCGTGTTTCATAACTACGTCTCTGTGACAAAGCCAAAAACCCGTAAAGCTGCCGTTTGCTTTTAATCTGTTCTGGCAACTGCGAATTTCTGAGTTTGCTGAAATCGAGATTATATCAACTTTTCAGTATTCTTTCTTCACAGCAGATTTCTGCCATTCTTCTGCAACTGATAAGTAAATAATAACAAAAACAAGACATTTTTTACTGGGAGAGAATAGAGGATTATGCAAACGTATAAAAAAGGTGTTTTCTGGCAGCCTTTTAAGTAGCACGAAAATGTATCTTGGCACTCGGTCGTCGTACTAAAAGTATATTACTCCTTGTAGTTCCCATTCGATTCAATGCAAATTTTCATATTGACTTTATTTATCGGGTTAGGGTAGCATCATCATTTAAAAAAAAAAAAAAAAAGGTAGGAGGCTAATACTTTCCAATTTACTCTTATCAGCTCGAAGCATTCCTAATTACGGCAAATCGTTTAGCTTAAGCTTCTTTATTATTCTCCCTGCACTCTGTATATTTTCTGGTATACATCTGCTGGGGTGGATGTCAATGAAAATATGACAGGAAAAAACTACAAATTATTTTCCTGCCAGGGTGACGTAAACGATCATTCCTAGCACGGTTCACGTGACAAGCGAAACCTCGGGATTGGGAAGCTCCCGCTCCTTCCCAACACCGGCGGCGGGGAGCGGTGTGGGGGCGTCCCGCCCGGCCCGGGCCCGGCACCGCTCCCGGGCAGCCTCCGAGGGCTCCATGCCGAAGCAATGACACCCGTACACCTCTCCTCTCTGTCTGAAACTTCCTGCAGGAGAAATGGCCACCCCGCCGTGGCTTTCCGGGCAGGGAAAGGCGATCACCCTGCTCCCCCAGGTGCCGAATAGGCTGAGGCAGAGGCCCTCGGGGGTGCTGGGCACCGAGGCGCGCAGCCACGCCGGAGCTTTCCTGACTTAAACAGCACGGCGTTTCTCAGCTGGCCTCAGGACTTCTCGATTTTCCCGTTTTTTAAAGGGAAGTTTTTGCGCTCCTGTCCAAACACTTTGGCGCAAGCCCGCTCCGTCCGAGCCGGGAGCCCGCAGCCCTGGGCGCGCTCCTCCAGCAGCGGCATGCGGCTCCCAAGCCGCCCCCCTGGAGACAGGAGCCCGGTGCTTCATCCCTCCCGTCCCCGGCAAATGCGCCGGGAGCCGTGGGGAAAGGCGGAACGGGGCTGACCCCGCAGGGCTTCCGTCATCGTCCCCCGCTCCCGATAACACCCTCAGCTGGTTGGGGAGGGAAGCGTCAAAACTGTTAGGGTTACTGGTGGGGGGGGGGGGGGGGGGGGAGGAGGTGGGAAATTCAAATAAGCAGATGAGGGGAAAAAAAAATCTATTTCTGCAACAGAGTCAGCTCTAGAGATGCTGAGGCTTCCAAAGGAGGAAAACTGCCAACCAGATAACTACTGGAAATTATCGCTCCCGGGAGGATAATCAGAAGTGTAAGCGCACTCCGGAGGGTGCAGCTGCCTTTCCGGCCGAGTTCAGCCCCCGGCTCTCCGCCCCAGCCCAGCCGAGCCGCGGGCCGGCGCCGCCCGCCGCCCACAGAGGGCGCTGCGAGCCTGCCCAAAGCGCGGCCCTCGGCTCCGCTCGGAACCGCTCGGGCTCGCTCGGGTCGGCTCGGGACCACTCGGAACTGCTCGGAACCGCTCGGCCCCGGCGCTCGGCCCCGGCGCTCGGGAGCGGGCACCCGCCGTGAGGCGGACGGGCGAGAGGCGCCCTCGCTGCTCCGCTCCGCGCCGCTCCCGTCCCTGCCGGGGCTCCGGTGCCGCGCAGGAATCCCCGCTCCGCTCCCCCAGGACAGTTCGGCAGCGCCGCGCTCGCTCCGCCTCGCAGAGCGTCCCTGGAAGGTGCCGTCTCCGCCTTGGAGGAGCGGAGCCGGTCCCTGACAGCAGCAGCGGCGGCACCCCGGACGGCCGGGCTGCTCGAGGGCGGCCGCATTTCCCGAGAGGAATTTGGGAACCGGGGCAGCCGGTGCGGGACTGAGGCGATTTCATCTGGATGGATATGAAAGAGACAGCAATTGCATCGGGTTTACACCAGCACTGACCTGACGCACCCTTAAGCTCTACAGGCTTGAAGACTTTTTTCTTTCTTTCATTTTTAAATACGTCTACCCTCTCCCCGAAGGCTAAATTACTCTAGTTTGGTAAAAAGTGCAACGTTCTCTTTTGTTGGAACAATTTCCAACGCGAGACTGTCTGTCATTTGAGAAAAGGAAAAAAAAAACCACCGAAACAACTAAGAGCCAAAATACAAACTAATTTATGGTATACTAGGAACTGCAGGATGTCAAAATGAGTCTCTTTCCAGAGGCTCTCCTTCAGCTATTCCACACAAAATCTGGTTTGCCTGACCTGTTTCTCTGCTCCATCAGAAAAACGCAAAATGTAGGAGCCCCCCATAGCCTCCACCGCTTTGCCAACAAATCTCTAAGCCATAGTTTACGCAGTCTGCTCTTTGGTTGATGTGATCTTGCAGCTAAATCAAGATCAATATTCTGATCTCTGACGAGAATTTTATTAATATTTTATTTGAAAATCTCATCTTGTTTCCGACAAGTCCTGGTTTGAGGTTGGTTTAGTTTGGATAGGGCGTCACCGCATTATTTCTTAATGACTTTCCCAGCTGCTTCTTTCCATTTTCCACCATCAACAACCATCTGGTATCTTATTAGCACCTCAATGCTCATTTAGTGTTCTCATTTAGGAGGAAAAAAAAGAGAAATAAACACTCAAAATATTACACATTTCAACGGACTGTCTTTTTTAAGATTAATGCCTTTATAAAACGATAGGTCCTGTCGCTCAGTCTATTTTCAACCAGCAGATCAGAATTGCAAAACTTTCTTCTGAGATTTCTAAGACGTGCAAGAGCTGCCTTTTTTTTTCTTCTTCTTCTTTTTTTCTACTAAGATTGTATTTAATCTCACAGGAAAATATCTTTCACCGTTATATTTCCTCTGTGTTTATTCAAAGTGCATATCACTCCAAATAATTCTTTTTCCTAAACTATGATTTATTTTTTTTTTTAATCTTGGGTGAGAATATATACCAAAGAAATAAAGCTCTTGATCCAACTTAGCAGCCAGTTTGGACAGCAAAGTTTTACACTAGGGAACTGTGAGAAAACTTTCCCTTTCAGTTTCAAGAAAGTATTTTGTAGCATAAGTGGAAGTCAGGTCCATTCATGTCTGGAAAATGGATACTATAGAACACATCTGAATCATCACAAATGAAAAAATAACTTTAATATTACTGAGGACATCTTCACTCAACTTTGTAAATTTGCGTGTATAAAAAAGGAAGCTCGCAGCTTGTTTTTGGCAAAATAGCTTGGATTTGCTACTTGAAGTTTCAGTTACCCAAAGGAGGAAACTTGATGTTTTAAAAAAACTAATTATAAATGTTTGAATAGATTTGTAATATATGTATAAGATCTGTAGCAACAGAATACATACCTGAAGAGAGCTCATAATTTCATTTAGTTTATTAGACAAAAATATATGATTTAGACAAGTTTTGCTGACGTGTTATTTACAATCTGAAATCACTCTATATACAGAAAAAAGAAAACCACAAACACATGGGAAACATTTACCAAACAAATAATCCAAGAATGGTTAGAATAACACGATCTGAAATGGTACAATGAGGAAGGGGATCCATCTACAGATTTGTGTAATGCTTTTATGGATTTGCACCACCTTATTGCAAAAAGAGATTGATGGGAGTCGTTTATACCGTTTCCTTTTTTTTCACTCTCTCTGTCCTTAATACCAGTCTCTGTAATATTTTTTCACCAAATCATTTAATCAAGCAGAAGGGAGAGCTGTTAAAATTCTCGGTGTTCCCTCTTGCTGAGCCAAAGAGCTGCAGGGGGGGGAAGGGAGAAGGAAAAAAAAAAGTAACAATCTTTCAGAAAAAAAGTATCTTTTTTTTTTTCAATTGTGCATCTACTTCTATAGCATCTGAGTAATAGATAATTGCACAAAAATCATTGTCTGTAGTGTAATTAACACAAGATCTTTGAGATCTGTTAGGTTTTAGAAAAGTTACAGTCTGGCTATGTACAATTGCAATTTAGTCTAAGTTTGAAAAGATTGGAGCAACTCCTGTGCTGTTCCCATTGTCGGTATGTATTATTATGGTGATGATTAGGTGCTATAATTAGTCTTTATTATTGAAACACTCTGTTTCACATAAGTAACATTCCTACAGTGAAAACAAACAAACAAACTCACTTGTCACGGACAGGCTGGAAGGGCGATTTTAGCGGCTGGGGTGGGGAGTCAGTTCTTGGTACATTTTCTCTTTCTAGAAGGAGACAAAAAAATAAAAAAAAATAAAAAAACAAAAAAAAAGAAAAAAACAAAAAAAAAAAAAAGAAAAAAAAAGCCAAACAAAAACAGGAGAACCATTTTAGAATAACAGCAGTAAGAACCTGGACACTGCAGAGAACACACTCCCCTCTCACCCTCCTGTTCAGATGTGAACAGATACATGTGTGTGTGTGTACAGCGCTATACCCTACTTTCAGCATTTCAGTAGTCTGCAGGCTTTTCTTGACACACTTCTTACTGTTATTGAAGTTATTGGGAGATGAGGGTCACAAAAGAGGGAAGGAAACCTCAAACTTATACATTTCACTGCGCTCTTCCTGAATTTTCATCTTACTTGATGGGTGTATAGGGTGAGAATGTAATAGGCCATGTGAAATGTGCTTAATGTATGTGACCAACACGCTGGGTGGGGGGCTGGAAATCAAGGCTAGAGTAAACTGTAGCTCCATTAAAAGCAATCAGTTACACCTGTGTGACACCATTCCTCAAGGAGAAGTTCACGTGCACGTCTTGGGGGTGGAGGGAGAGGTGAAAGCCTGAAATACATTAATTACCTATGTGTTTGGGACTGGTCCTCTCTGAAGCTTTGTCGCTGCTTAGTGCTCCCAGGGTTGCTGTTAAAACAGAAGATTGTTGCTGGGCCTGGAGGTGGTGATTGTGATGAGCAGCATGGTGGTGATTTACTCCCAAAAAGGACCTCACATTTAGAAGGGAACTCTGAGTGAGGAAAGCCCCATTTGTCCAGTTGTGAAATTTGCCAATCTGGCATGTGTAGAGTCCATGGCTAGGGAGAAAAGCGGGGTGCTGAATCTGAGGAGAAGTGTGGTTAACCTGGGGAGGAGGGGGCGGAGGAGGAGAAGATTTCAGGGCACCATCAGGACTCGTTGCTGTCTCTGCCAAAGACCAAATCTTGGGTTTGCTGTGAGATGGCATCTGTAAATTGTTCGGTCCCCCAGGACTGATGATTCTCGTGCTATTGTCAGAGGCCTCCTTCACCATGGCCAGCGCGTCTTTGGGTTTCAGCCCTTCAGACCCTGACAGTGCCAAATCCTTCTCCTTTTCCAAGTGCTCCTCTTCGCTGCTTTGTCTCAGGAGCTCAGGCTTCTCCTCCTCTTCCTCATTGCTCTGCTCCCCATCATTCTCATCGATTTTATCTATATCTATGCTCTCCAGGTCAATTTCCTCATCATCTTCATTCTTCTCAGGGTCCCCCTCATTGTCACTCCCGAAGAGATTTGCATCTTCTTGGTCCTTACTCCTGGAGCCCCAGGTCACCTTGTTCTCCTTCTTGAGCCGCCGGCGGGCGTTGGCGAACCAGGTGGAGACCTGGGTGAGGGTCATCTTGGTGATGATGGCCAGCATGATCTTCTCGCCCTTGGTGGGGTAGGGGTTCTTGCGGTGCTCGTTGAGCCAGGCCTTGAGGGTGCTGGTGCTCTCCCGGGTGGCATTCTTGGGCCGCCCCGGGTCCCCGTATTGGAATTGTCCGTAGGGATAATAGGCGGGGGCAGTGTGGGCAGCAAAGGTAGCAGGGTGGACACCCGGATTATCTTTCAGCTCGTACTGGGAGCCCTGCAACACATTCAGACAAGCGGAGAGGAAAAAGCACATCAATTATCTCGTTAGCGTCTCTAACAGACCTGAATAGGCTACTCCGGGAGCCGGAATACGCCTTTCAGCGGTGCAAAGGGTCTTCACAGCCGAATTCGGCCCTGCCCGTTCCACGCTCTTCACATTTAGGTCATACAGAGAGGTGTTCCCAAATGATTCCCCCTTCTTGCAGGGAAAGGAAAAAGAGGTGCTAAGCGGGGCTCTGACAGACATTATGAGTATTTTCTCCGCAAACCAAACCAAACCAGACCAAACGATGGAAACACAACTTTGCCTCCCTCTCAGCAAGAAAATTTACTGTGCCCTTGAAATTATCAGGCACATAGAACAGATACTACACCGCAGTTACCAACTAATGCCCGCGCACAGCGCCGCATTTATCTGCAAAGTATCCAGGAGGATGTTAGAAATGCATGCAGACCATTCTTTATTTTTGCTCCTAATGAGATGAGGCTGGGGGGAATGAATGCACAACTTCAGTACGAGGGGACTTATAATGTGAAAGACTTTGCACACACATGCCAACAGCTCCATCCCCGCTCCCCAAATCATACACCAAGATTCCGGAGTAAAACATTAACTTCTAACTCTTAGAACAGGCTTTAAACTCGTGAATGAAAACTGATCCATGCATTGTAGAATATGGATACGTAGACACTTTATCTCATAAGTTTTACTTTGATCCGGCCAGAGCAAACACAAGTTGTTTACAAGCGTTTAGAGACGGTGATTTATTTGCAATCAATATTCTTTTTATCATCAGTAGTAAAACACAGCAAGTCAAATTATCCCATCAGGTGTTTTGGTAAATAACATTTTATCTTTCTAGCAACCTCATTAGGCCTCATTATTACCGCAAATTGTCCAGATATTAACCTAATATTTTAGTTCTTAATTTGCAAATGTTCAGAAATTTAGAATTTATTTCGAAATATCACCATCGTGGTTAATCACTGTAATAAAATACCAGGATACTTTGCGAGTAGGAACGGGAACTGTTCCAAAATAGCTAACATTTCAAGCAGTTTTCTTTCTTTATTTCATCTATTACGATCTTGCCTCTTTTTTTGTTTTTGTTTTTGTTTTTTTGCCTAGTCCGGGAATACATTCTTCATACTACTATGTCATAATTTATGTCAGCCTTAGAAATCGACCTCTTCAATAATGTTTGTGAAGAAACTAATTAAACTTTGTCAAACAGTTAAGAAGGATCATGTATTTTAATTTCAGAGACACCGCTTATACACAAAGAGTAGCCCGATGTAATTTTTGTAATGTGTTACAGAGTAGGCTTTCTGCACTCCCTTTATTCTGCTGTCTTCTGTTATTGTTGCTGAAATGATATTTTTTGTGTAAACTCTGTTGGGAATTCTTTTGAAGAAGCCACTTGTGAATCACTCATTTCTTCTGTCTCAACTTTATTGCATTTCCAAAATCAAGGTTAAAAAAGGAGTAGGAAATGCATGCTGTTTAGAGTGACCTTACAGGAAATGTTTGCAGTAGAAAAATTATCTGTTTTCAGATGCTGTCCCTTGTTCAACAGCGTATTTTCCTATTTGCCTACATATATTTATTAAGAACCCTAACAAGTTATGCGTTGCGTGCATTCAGTTATAAATATTCACACTTTTTCTGTGTCGGGGGAGAGAAAAGAGGGATATTTGGAAAATTAAGTGGAACCTATGCGTAGCGCCGCTGACAATTTTGGTGATACCAGCAACGAAAATGTTTCAATGACACCAGATATAAAACCAGTTAGTTTAAAAAAAAAAAAAATGTTTCACTTTCTAACTATTACGTTCTAAAGAAAACGTCAGTTTAATCCCGAAGACAGTCCGGGCGGCGACAATTTCTCTTAGAATGAACGCCGACATGCGTTCCTGCCTCGATGCCTATAATGGGATGTAGATGCCCTCTTTCGCTTCATGCAAATCCCATCTATGATACCCGCCATAATCAGAGTATGAAAAGTTCAAGGAACGGAACGGGACATTTTCAAGGCTTGAGGAAAATGCCTTGAAATAAACGGGAGCCCCAGGTACCGACGCTTTGGCCTTTCGGACGGAACCTGTTTATTTCTCAGCGGCAAAGAAAAGTACCAAGCGGAAAGAGGAGCGCGCTGGACAGCCCAGTGAAACAGCAGGACCGACAATAACACCCGTCAACAACAACACCAATAACAACAAAGAAAGAAAAGAAAAGAAAACAAAAAATAGCCGAGTTGCTAGGGAAAGCCGACAATACGGAGGCAGGAGCCCTGCTTTAGCTGTTCCACCGCCAAAAAAAACTCGGAGGAGTTTTGCCCGGCTGGAAAGACGAGGAGGATGGGGGGCTTCGCGGGCAGACGGAGCCCACGACTCCGATCCCCCCTCTCTCCGCAGACCCGACGAGAGCCGCGCTTTCCTCTGCACGGCGGACCCCGCGCCGGGCGTGAGCCGCCACCGCAGCCGCCCCCGCGCTGGGCTCCGCAGCCTCGCCCGCCCCCGGCTCCCCCGGCTCCCCCGGCTCCCCCGGCCGCGCTCGGCGGGCCCGGGCAGGCGCGGGGGGCAGCGCGGTGCTCACTCACCATTTGGGAGAAGAGGCCGAGGTCGGCGGTGTAGGGCAGGAAGGCGCTGTAGTTGGGGGCGCTGTAGGGGCTGGCGTACATGCCCAGCACCGAGGTGACAGCGGCCGAGCCGCTGCCCAGCTCGGCGCCCGCGGGCCGGCCCGAGGCGGCAGCGGCGGCGGCGGCGGCTGCGGCGGCGGCGGCCAGCACCCCGGGCCGGTCGCTCCCGTACACCGCCTGGCTGGCGCTGAGATACTGCGGGTAGCCCAGCTGGGGGAAGGACATCTCCGGGGCGCGGGCACAGAGGCGGCGGCAGCAGCACTGGCGGCAGCAGCAGAAGCGGCAGAGATATAAAAAAAAAAAAGAGGAGGGGGGAAGGGGGGGGAAGGAATTATACCAAAAAAAAAAAAAAAAAAAAAAAAAGGGGGAGGAGGGAGCCTGCTGAAGAGCCGGGGAGGGGAGCGGAACAAACCCGGGCTTCTCTGGATCTCTCTCTCTCTCTCTTTCTTTTTTCCTCCCCCCCGCTCTTTACTGGAGTCAGGCAGGGCGAGAGAAAAGAAATCGAGCCGATAATTTTCTTTTTTCGTTCTGATTTCTTTCTGTCAGATATATATTGCACCCTAGGTATGGAGGAGGAGGAGGAGGAGTGTGGCAGGATTCAGTGGGGTGTCTTTCCTCAAATCTCGGCTCTTCTGTGCTCCTAAATCCCTTAGATGTGATCTGATCAACAATTGAGCTCCAACTGATGTGTCTGCCCTTAGGTCCTAGGCTGATCTTTCAGATACAATTTGAAGTTGATGTTTTGATTGGCACCCACTTGAGCTGGAAGCGCCGCCCCGCGCCCCCGCCCGCCCCGCCGCCCCCCTCGGCGCAGCACGTGGTGCGAGCCCAGCCCGGGCCGCCGCCGCCGCCGCCGCCGCGCTCGGAGCTGCGTGTGCGTGTGAGTGTGTGTGAGTGCGGGCGCGCGTGTGTCCGCGCAGCTGCTCTGCTCCGCTCCCAGTGTATTTAATGTTTAGCAATGGGCTCCTTTCAGAAAAGCCCCCACTGCTGTATGACAACCTGTCTACACGATTTTACAGCTGTCCAACATTGGGGTTTTGCTGTTTCGCAGCCTTAGTGTGTCCCCTTTTAACAAAAACAACTGTGTTGCTGGGTTTTTTTTCCACCTTTAACATTGAGTCCCCCTTGTCGTCGTTGGACTCAGGAACAAACGAGAGTGGCCGTGAGAGGAAAAGGGGGCTTTGCAGCCAGGCAACTTGTAACAATTTACCACTACCAAAAAAAAAAAAAAAAAAAAAAAAAGGCAGCTAAATAAATAAATAAATGCGATCTCTCTACAGCAACCCACAAACGCCACTCATACACAAACACATACGCGCAACTTTACTGAAAGTCAAAAGGCTCCTAGCAGTACTTCCCAGAAGAATCTTTAGTGAAAGGAAAGGAAAAAAAAAAAAAAAAGAAAAAGAAAGAAAAAGAAAAATAAAAATGGAGGGGAAAAAAAAAAAAAGACCCGCAGCGATGCGATCTTCCCCGCCGCCCTTTCTCCTCCTCATGCCCTGCCGACGGATTGACACTCAGGGACAATTATCATAGGCATTGCGACAGTTCTCGGAATACTGGAAATAAATAATCCCGCAAATCAACAACCTCGACATTTATGCCGAGGGGCACAGAGGACCCCCAGCCCTCGCCCCCGAGCGGGGGTGGGGGTTAGGGGGAAACCGAGTGTCTTGTTGGTTGTCAAAACTTCCATCCTCCCGTTTCACTGGGGACCGAGGGCAACACATCGGGGGGGAAATAGAAGGAGAGGGACGAGGCGGGGGGACACAGGGGACACACACACGAAAGGACCAAAACGAGCTCTTGCCATTATGATCATTAACAACAATGATTAGAGGAAGGGATTTTTTTTTCCTCTCTCCTTCTCTTTCTCCCCTTGGAGAGGGGTGGAAGGTGCAGCGGGAGACAAAGGACTCCTCTGCGAGGGACCGGGCCGCCTTAAGGGAGGCGGGTTGTCACCGCTGTGCCCTGCCTGCGGTGTTGTCCAGTTCCTCGACGTGGCTGGGCTCGCCCGAACCGCGCTGGGACCGCGGGAGCATCGCTCTGCCCGGGCGGCACCGCAAACTTTCCCTTTCCTGCCGCTGCCGGGGCCCTCCCAGCTCCCCCGCTGTGGAAAACGCGGAGCGCGGGGGCGGCGGGCCGAGGGCTGGGCGTTCCTTGCCCCGACCTTCCCAGCCCCGGCGGGACTGCCGGGGGCCGCTCTGCCCCGCGGGTTCGGCGCTCCCGCTCCGCCGGCTGCGGGCAGAGTGCGCGGGGCCGGCCCGGCCGCTCCGTCCCTTCGGAGAGGCCCCGCGGAGGGGCGCGGAGCGGCCGGCCCCGGCCCGGCCCTCGCCGCCGCGGTCCCCGCAGCCCAGGAGCTCCGTCTTTGTGCTGAAGGGGCGGCCGAGCTCTTCCTTAAGGGACAGCGCGGCGCGGAGCGGCCGCAGTCGCAAAGGCCCGCGGCTTTTCGGGATGCGAGTGTTTGCAGGGGAGAGGGGGAAGGGAAGAAGGAGGAGGAGTGGGGGGACGACGGGTGTCTCTCTTCTTTTCCCGAGCCCGGAGAGAGCCAGCCCTAAGGCTCGGGCCGCTCCGCGGGGCTTCGCGCCCCCTCTCCCCGCTCGCAGCAGCGGGCTGAGGCCGGCAGCCCGGATCCCGCCGGGAAGTGGCGGCGCGGGAGCGGAGGGAAATGCCTCCCCTCCTGCCAACGCCCCCGCGGGGTGTCTCCAACCCCGGCCAGCCCTTTCCTCCCCGTGCTCCAGGGAACCGCTCCGTCTCACGGTGTTGATTAAACTTCCTTCCCCATCAGTTGGAAATAGGGAACTTTCCCCTTCCTAGATCTGACAGGGAGAGCAGTACCTCCCCCGCACCGCTCCAAAATCTCACCCTCAAAGCAGGAGAGCGACCCTCAGACAAAAAATGCACCGCCGTAACAGAGCTGAGTGGGACTTGAAATTTGCAGCCTTATTTTGCGAATGGAAGTGTCACATTACAAGGGCTTCAGGTAAATAAAGGTGGGATAAGGCACCGACGCTGCCGAAATCTTCTTAGCTCTTTAGATCTGTGTGGAATGTGTATCCAGAAAAGGTTTCCACTTGGAGGCTTAAGAAATGTGAGTCATCCCCTCCCCCACTCGATCTCATCCTCGGATCGGTTAAGGGAAGAAAAAAAAAAGGGGAAAGAAAAATGAAAAAAGTCTCCTTTGCTTTTCTATCAGCCCTGCATCTTTTTGGTGCGAACTTTGCTACTCTTCACCTTGAGTAAAAATAGAGCAAATAAACACAAAGTGCAGGTTACCTGTAACTGCGATTTCGGAAAGAAAAAAAAAGAAGGGAGACAAGGAAAAAAAAATAAAAAAACAAAACAACAACAAACGTAAATTGGAAGGAAAAGAAAATAGGAAGGAAAAAACCGCCAAGGACGGGAAAAAGTTAGAAGACTGGTATGAAAGCTTTGTTCGTCATCTGCAAAGTTCCTTGAGCAAGGATGAGCAGGGTCCTGCGAACGCCATTAATTATGCACAATTCTGATCAGAAAATGCCAATCCCCACGCGATTCCTGCTCCTGCACAGGACATTGCCCATTTTTTTCCCTTCTGACGGTTTATTAAGTCACTTTAGTAGGCAACCTTTCAAAGCCCTTTTAATTTTTTCCCCCTTGTGCGAGTAAGCTGGGACCAGAGCTGCTACCCTAAGCTACTTAGCTTGAAAATCAGTTTAGTGAAGGTCTGGGAGATTCTGGGTTTATTTCCTCCCGTACAAGACCTATAGCAGGAGCTTAATAACAAAAGTGCGAAAAGAACGAAACTGTACGGAAAATTACAAACATCAGCAGCAGCTGCCCGAAGCGCTAGGAAAATCTTTCCCTAAACCCTGCACCTAAACAGTCCAAAAGGTCGGTGTGATCAACACCTCCTACACATAAGTTAGCTTCAAATTGTTAATAGGTGGAATAAAATACGGATTAAAAAAAAAAGTTTTAATCATAATTCGAAAACAACCCTCTTCCTTTTACTTTTTTCGCCCATTTTTTCCCCTGAGAACTGTGTTGTAGTTGCTTGAACGCCTCCTTAACTTTCTGCAAGACCTAACAAAAAGGAGTGCGGTGCCAACTCATTAGCCGAACAGCGTTTTAAAAGACGATAAACAGTCACGTAGCAAAAAAAAGGA
Organism: Melospiza melodia melodia; assembly: GCF_035770615.1. NCBI lineage: Eukaryota > Metazoa > Chordata > Aves > Passeriformes > Passerellidae > Melospiza > Melospiza melodia. The sequence continues at coordinate 110,913,992 of NC_086194.1, read as the reverse complement.
TTTGGGCTGAGAGTGAAAAGCAGTCACCTTCCCGTCGGAGAGCGGATGCACATCAGAAATCAGGCGGGAGAGAAATACCTAACAGCGCTGGGCATAATGTGATTATACTTAAGGTAATCGCTTAAAATAAATTGTATACTGTTTAAAAGTAAATCGACCTAAATGGCCACGCTCATCTAATTCAAAGATCATTGGGCAGATAAACTTCTTAAGGAGCCCTTTTTCGAGAAGGGTTTGCTAAGACAGTGTGATCCTTCCAGTTTCTTAAGGCAATGCATCCAGTGCCAAGAGATTTTCTCTTTATTATTAACAAATCAGTTTAGATAGGGGTCCGATAAGAAATGCAAATCCAGACATAGGGGTCGCTGCTTGGCCGAATTTTAACTGAAGGCTGGTTCTGGGGGAATTGACTACAGGGTACGTTTGCGAAGAGGCTGTGTGAAGCTTTTACACTGACTCTACTGAAAAATGAAGTCAGTGATTTTGATCTGCTCCAGATGTCCTAAGAGTGATATTGCAGTGCTGGGAATCCGCACCAAATATCTGAGGCAGTGATGGTAATCAGCGCAACCCATCAGCCAGGGGGGACTGGCAATTGTGATAACCTGCTGCAAATGCGCAGGGCTGGAGATGGCAGTGATAAACCGCTGAAAATATCTTCAAATGGAGATGACAGAGATGTTGAAAGGAGACACCTAACTATGGGGAGAATAGGATACTAAGCAGAGCACAATCTGAGAGTGCAGTTCAGATACTTACTAGTCTACGGTTCACCCGTGTAATTTCCACGGTGATACACGCGTTCGGGCGCCGTGTCCGCGGGCAGATACACGAGCATATGGCCTGGTTGGTAAAACTCGGGGTTTATGCGGCGTTGATAATCAGATCTACCAAAATAAAGGCAGGTTTAGTCGCTAAAGCGCCTTGTTTGTGGCTTGGGGAGAAAAGTTTTCATTTAATTCGGTAACTGATCTGAAACATCCTGGTAACGATTTCTTTTGCAAATCCTCTTTTCATTTTCAGCTCTCACCGGCAATAGACAAAGAAATTTAAGATTATTTCTTCAGTTAATAGTCTGTTTCAATTTTCTTTCCTGTGGAAAGACTGTGAGGGGGAAAAGGAGGTGTGAAAAAAAAATAGATTATCCGTATGTTGCTAATTTTCTGACTGGTCTCAGCAGGTAGTTTCACTGTCTTTTTTTTTTTTTTTTTTTCTTCCTTTTTCCCCCCTAGCTGTATTTTTATTAATGTGTAAGTTTAAAATAAGTCTACCATGTTAAGTATCAATCCTATATATTTTAATGATACATCTGCGCAGGACAGAATCCATTAATTTAATATATCTCTCCTAGATTCTAATTATGCACCGACTGCCGACTATTTGGATCAGTTGACTGAGTTTTCATTAAGTGTATTACATCTGATTTAGCATGGGACCGTGTTTCATTCGAGGACGTTTACTTTTTTGGGGGCGCCGGCAGTGCGCGGGTGGCTCGGCAGGACCGTGGCGGGGTCTCCTCTCTCTGTCCGCCCGCTGCCAGGCCCTGTCGCCGCCGTGCGACCGTCCTGAGCGCTTCTCATCAGCCCTGATTTATGAGCCTTGTTAAACACTCATTATTACTTTGCACCTTTTTTTCTAGCAGGGTCTGGGAAACAACCCCACTTAGTGACAACAGGGCATGTGACAAACAATTATAGGCGGAGAGGTGATGTAGCTGTGGAGCGCCAGGCTCCCCTCTCCTCCCCTTCACGCCCAACCAGAGGAACATTTCTGCTATAAGGAGGGCAAAGGGGGAAGGAGGGAAGGAAGGGAGGAAGGGAAGGAAGGGAGGAAGGGAAGGAAGGGAGGAAGGGAAGGGAGGGAGGAAGGAAGGGAGAGAGGAAGGGAAGGGAAAGGAAGGGAAGGGAGGGAGGGAGGGAGGGAGGGAGGGAGGGAGGGAGGGAGGGAGGGAGGGAGGGAGGGAGGGAGGGAGGGAGGAGGAAGGAAGGAAGGAAGGAAGGAAGGAAGGAAGGAAGGAAGGAAGGAAGGAAGGAAGGAAGGAAGGAAGGAAGGAAGGAAGGAAGGAAGGAAGGAAGGAAGGAAGGAAGGAAGGAAGGAAGGAAGGAAGGAAGGAAGGAAGGAAGGAAGGAAGGAAGGAAGGAAGGAAGGAAGGAAGGAAGGAAGGAAGGAAGGAAGGAAGGAAGGAAGGAAGGAAGGAAGGAAGGAAGGAAGGAAGGATATTTTTAGAAATCTCACTCTAATTTTGACTCTTTATTTCACAGTAACAGCAGCCTCTAGACCTCTGACTGTGCAAATTAATGGTTTGGTTTGTCTAAATAAACACAAACTTGGAATCAGGGATACCTGAGCTATTCCCTAACTGTGAATATGTACACATCTCCAGCGTATACAGGCAGTACAGGAAGGAATCCAAGCCTGAGCAGCTGCAGCGTTTGATTGTACTCAAGGTAGCAGCTAGTGAGGTGTTTAGACAGATTATTTTATTCAGAGAGAGAGAGAGAGCATGTGCTCTCGAAATGAAAAATACAACTTCTTAAAAAAGTAAACTAAGAGAAATTGACTTCTCCCCCCTCCCATATCCTGGTGGTGATTTTTATTAATCCTTTATCAGTTCACCTCAGATGAACTTACATTTATTTGTGATAGCAACGTGAATTCATGGATGTTCTCTTCCTTTGCGCTTTTGCAAATGAGTTATTAGAGCTATGCACACTGGCCTACATGAGCAAGGATTAAAATCTATGGAATGTATCATCTGCCTCTCTCTCTGTTTCTTTCTCTGTCCGTCTATCTACCTATCTATGAATATTTTATGGGTCTGAACTTAATTAACAAAATAATTTCCATTTTGTCTCCAAAATGATCAACAGCAATTATGTGAGTTTTTTAAGGTTTATAATTTTATGTCACCAGACTGTTGCTTGGGGGCAGAGGCACAATTGCCGTGCCAGCTGCAGTTGTATTTATTTGGTTTTTTCCTGTCTTGTTCCTGTAGGGCTGCATTATGCAGTTTTTAATTAGTTTGTGTTTGTATTTCACCCGTCCCAAATCAATGCCATCCTGGAGCAATGCAATGTAAATTCCTGCAGTACAGGTGTAGCTGCTAGCTCTGGAACACTAGGAAACTCATGTCTTACAAATGAAAGCAGTGAATGCCATTCAGCCAAACTGTCAGCTTTAAACAGCCAAGAGGAAGGAGATCAAAGCAGAGAGCAGGAACTTCTACTCTCCAGATTAGTCTTTATGGTTTGAACGCCTAATGCTATTAAAGGGAACCAGGACATATAGCACATCGTTGGCTACAAAGTTACTTCTAATTTTGCTAAAGTCCTGCCTTATTTTGGCCAGTGTAAGCCTTCAGAGCATTTCAAGATGCACTGTTTCCTTTGAGGCCTAGTAGCTACTCATCGGAAATTATGCAGAACTAATACCTTCAGAGACACATTTCTGTTTGTGCACATATTTATATAACTTATCGCCTTTTGAAAGATAATTTTGATTTCCTTCTAGGTTCCACAAAGTCTTTTAATAGAACTTGCAGCAATAAAACCTGAAATTCTAGTATCTCCAGACATGAAAAGTCCCTTTATGTTGTGTTTGGTGTCTCTTCTTTCTTGAAATGACCTCTGTACGGTGGTGTATAAATCTATTATTCCAGTCACCGGGGAATTCTTTTAAAGCTTTCTTTTTTTTTTTTTTTTTTTTTTTTTTGTCAGGAATAAGAGATCGTTCATCTTTAACTAGGCCACATAGAAATTATGATTCAACAGCAGTGTATATTTAATTAGAGTAATCTCACTTGAATTTAATTACCTAATGAATTATTTGTTTAAAAGGTAAAAAGGCTTGTTTGCCAAGTACAGTGCAACCCACTGATAAGAACTTCCGTTATAAGAACATTAATATTAAAAAAAAAAAAAAGCCCACAAACCCACAATATTTTATGGTTTTACATTTTAACTCTTTGCTTCTGCCAGCCGTCGGTGGGCACGCCGAGACCGCTATGATCAGGGCTCCCTTCCACTCCCGGCGGGAGCCTTGCAGAGCCCGCCGCCGCCGACTCGCGTAAGTAACGCGCCTCTCCGCGCCTCTCCGCGCCGCTCCGGCGGGCGTGGGGGCGAGGGAGGGACGGGCGCGGACGGCTCTGCCGGCTGCATTGCGGGGCGAGGAGCCGGCGCCATCCGGCGAGGGGCGCTGAGGCCGCCCGGCCGCAGTCGGTGGAGGGGCTGCGCGGCGCTCCGCGCCCTGCGGAGCATCTCGGGCAGCCGCCGGGATCGGAGCCGCTCCGCAGGGTTGCTGTCCCTTCCTCTCAGCGCCGCGTCTGGGAGAGGTCCTGGTCGGGAGCAGGAAGATGTCAGTGCGGGGCAAGCTACAAAACAGTCCTCATCTATTTTTTGTTTTTCCTCTCTCAATTTCCCCCTAGTCTTAAGGTCAGTGCAACTAATCACAGTCCTTTGATTATTTATGCTTCTTCAGCCGTGGCAACAAAAACTGGCCAGCCTCTGCCCTTGACCTTTCTCCTCGGTTCCCAAGTTTTCCTGCTACTCGCATTGTTTCTTTTAAAAATACAACGCATACAGTGCTGAACTGCAACACCTGTCAGAAGATTCATCTGAAAACACCACAACTCGGGTATTAACTGGCCCAGAAAAAAAAAATTAAAAACAGAAAAAACCCTTTGATTTCCCCTTTTTTAAAAAACTTATTCAATAATGGGAAGCTGTCCTTGATGTATTCTACTTACCTGATGCAGAGAAACTAGGTCAAAAAAATTTTGGTGGGTTTGTTTGTTTGCTTCTGCCCTGGCAGTCATCTCTATGGTTTGACAGTGGGTCCTCTCTAAGGTGTCGCTGGGCGGCCACTTGTCGCTTGGACCGAGAACTTTCGGTCTGTCCTTCCCCCTTCCCCGAACACAACAAGGCCATCAGCAGGGCCTGAACTGGAGTGCGAGGAGCAGCAAGGGGTCAGATCGACCTCTCCTTCCCTTGCTGCCTCAGCAGTGATGCTCTGGCACTACACAGGAAGCTGGATCTCAGTTAGATTAGAAAACAGATCTTAAAAGGTATCTCTGGAGGTGGGGAAGGTGGCCTGGGGATGCCAAACGTGAAAGAGGTATTTCTTCCTTACCTTCCTTTGGTAGGGAAGAACCTTCCAAGCATTTCTGCTTGAGAAACACCAGCAAGAAGGAAAGGAGTGCATGTGCATACCCTAAGCATGGGCAGGGAGGGTAAAAGTAGGTGCAAGCTTAAAACAAAGCTTGAGCAATGTTCAGGCACCATTTCAAGACGCAGCCATCCTTGGGAGTCCCTAATGGGTGACAGTGAAGCTCCCACTCATGCAGTCCTGCAGCGAAGGCCAGCGCCATTCATTAGCCCATGAGCGCGGATGAGCCCAACCACCAGGGGCAGAGCAGCAGAAATACCCACGGATCAAACATGAAACTTGTCTGCTCGGCAGGGAATTCTCTCCCGGTCCCCCTTGGCCCCAGGTGGCCATGTGGGGGCGAGGTGGCGAGGGCAGCGAGCCGCCGGCCGTGCTGCGCGGCCCCGCCGCACCTCCGGGCCCGCAGGGCCCTCACTGCGCTCCTGCGCCCTTTTTGTCGCCGAAGGTGTTTTCCAGGTTTTCCAGAGCTGCTCGCCCTGCTGCAGGCACACCTGCTCAAACCCTCAGCAGCTTGAGCTGTGCGAAACTTACTCCCAGCGGTTCAGGGAGGCGAGGAAGGCCCCTCTCGGCCTGGGGGTCCAAGGCACGGTGGTCTGGGGTGGTCTGAACATCAGCAGGAAAGGAGTGGTGAGAACGAGCCTCAGTCACTGCTGTTCCGTGAATTCTCCATTTAAGGGCAGGGGCCCTAATTTTTTAAATGAGTTTTGGAGGTCTGGTGAAGTGAAGCTGTTTTATGTACGGATGGCAATAGCTGCTATTGCTGGGGGAGCATTGGGGCTTACCAGCTCACCAGCACCACAACTCTTGTTTCAGGGTGCCAGAAATGTTTGATGACCATTTTGCACTTTAAGGTAAATATACCAAGTGCTGAACCCAAGAGTAGCCTCAGATCTGTTACAGTGAGAATGGAATATTGACTTCAGAAAACCTCAAACCTCATGATTACATTAAAAATGTGTAATATATTCAAAGCTCAGATCATTGTCATTTTCAGATCTTAGAGCAAAATTATCACAACATTTCACTGTTTATAGTCACATAAATATGTTGGTCTCCTCTACTGTGTGTCATTTGCACACACTGTTATTAGAATCAACTGGCACCCTCACTGAAATGTTTGTAATGACTTCAGGATATTATGGGAGTTATAGATCTGCAGGCATGGCATTTTAATTCTTGAGGACCTATGCTTTCCTTAAAGTTACAAGTGCAGTTGCCACAGCGCAGCTACATAATGTAGTTTATTCCATTATTTTTTATAAACAAATACCCACATTATCAGATCATATTTAACTGTGTGCTTTTATTCTTACCCTCTTTGGATCATCTAAGTATTTTCACTGTATTTTTACAGATAAACTACAGCTGTATAATTTCAATCATGTAGTTGTGGTAGGACAAACTATTAAATAAATCTTAGGCTAGAACTTATTGAATTAAAATTCCTCACCAAAGCTTCTCAGATTCTTTTTAATATTCAATAAACAGAGTAATTTACAATGTCATTCTATCTCCTCTATAGCTTTCTTCTAACACTGCAGCATTAGTAGCAGTTGGTGTGTTTTCTCTCTTTGGTTTCTTTTTCCTTAGATGTATAGTCACTCTTTTTGCTATTATAATTGATTTATGTATCCATTGATGTGTGCTGCATTTTAATGACGACTCTTTGTTTTATCCAATAACACTTTTCAATAAGATTGTTTGGACTGCATTTTAAGGACAGGTGCAAACTGATGCTCAGAGTTTTAATGCCCAGTGTTGACCCAGGCAAGATTTTTGCACTCAAATAAGACTGTACATTTTTATGCATTTTTACACTTGCCTACATTTTTTACTTTACTTTAGGCTTACTAAAATGTAATTACCTTTCTCCTTTTGTTTCTTTCTTCTACACTAATATGCTAAATTCTATGAGGCCCATATCTTTTATATCTTTTCTTTCTAACAACTCCAGATTATATTTGAATGGCAGGACAGTTTGAGCTTGACCTGTATCGAACAGCACTGGCCCATTGAGAGCATTGCAACAGGATAACGGTGAGAGCAGAAATAAAGTGGATTTAATAAAATAATAGTAATGAAGTGGAAATACAGCAATTAAACACCTTATTATAAGAAAATCCCTCATATGTGGTTCTTAAACAAACTAGTGGGCTAATAATATGACTTTTTTTAAAAACAAAGTTAATCATGTTCTCTGTTGAAATACTTGTCTAGATACTGTTAGAAACAGAAAACTTAAAAAAATATTTCTTTAGGGTTGGGAATCTTGTACAAATCACTGTGGCAATTTGTAGACCTTGGTGTGCAATAATGAGCTGCACCATTGTACTCTAGAAATTACCACTGAATTTATTATATTGATTGACTGCAGTTTTTCCTCCTCAAAACTGCAGTTCCCCATCCCATATGTTTCATTTTACTTATGCATGGTAGTTCCCTGTCAAAGGTGGCAATTTTGGGGTTTTTTTGGCTGGGCTTGAGAGCATTCAAATAATAATGATAATATCACATTCATTGTTAAGATTTTATGTATAACTATACTGCTTCAATTTACAAGACATTTTATGCAATATGTGTATTCTACTGTTTCCTCATATGTTTTGCATTGGTCACAGACAAGATAAATTTTAGAAGACTAAGTCATGATGCTCAGAGACTTGCAGACATTATTAAGAACAGTGAAGAATTATGAGCCTTCATTAGCACAACAGACCCAAATTAAGACCCTCAGTTCAGCAGCTGGAAACCTTTTGGGGTTGATTACTACATGCAAAGGGAAAACATGCAAGGAACTACTTATTCAGTATACTCTGTACCTCAAATTAAAGAGACTACTGGTGGAGTAAAAATATCTGTTAGCTTGGGTGTAGATAGTGGGGCCTGAAGCATTTTTATTGTGTCCACCTATGTCTATAAGTTCAAATATTTAACACCTGGATGCTTTTTTAATATTACACGATACTCAAAGACAGATACTAATCCAAGCAGATGTTTTGAAGGCCAGGAAAGTAACAGGTCATATCCTACAGTGCTGGGGTGATAACGGACAAGGAAATTCCCATTTTCTGTTTCACCTTTTACTTGTTTTCTCAGGTTTTCCATGAGGGTCACAGAGTTAGGCAACAACAATTCAGTAGTTCACAGAAGGTTTTGATCTCTCTCTTGCCCCATCTCAGGCCAACAAGCATTTGCAGTAGCTCATACGGTGCTGGCATCACTGCTGTAATTGCACTAACCCAGAACAGTGTTGCCATAAACATTTCTATGCTAAGCTTAATAATTCTAATGCTTCGTGGAAGCAGTCTTGGTGCAGTTGCATTGATGTAGTAGATGCTGCCAGCGTAACTCACAATAATCTTGCAATCCTTACAAAGCCTGCTCTCTGCAATTTCCTTCTACTTCACATTATTTACTTGGTCTAAACTATTTGCTGTTTCACAGAGTGATAAATACCAGTTCATTTATTTCAAATAAAATAATCTCTTCAGGTATTGATTGGTGCTCTGACTAATCCCCACTTCATGAGTCCATCTTGGGACCTGTTGGGAAGTTTCCCCATAATGCAGTGCTACTCCATAGCTGAGCCAACTTCTGTGTTAATATAACAGATTTTCACCTGCACAGAGGTTTGCTGAGAATTTTTTACATTGCTGCAAGTTTATACACTCCTTTAAACTAAGATAAGCTCTACAGGCATTAAAAAGGACTTCTTTAGCAGAGGCTGGAATACTTGATATAAAAGAAGCTGTGGTCAAGAACCTTTGACATTTCAATTTCACTGCATCATTTTTTTAGCTGTGAGACTTTGTGACTGAAGAACAGTCCTTGGAGTCTGAGAACAGGACAGCCAAATTATTCTCATTTGGTAGGACACAGAAACAGCAGAATAGCCCTTCTTGGGGGAAGAAAAAACTCCATGTTGAGAAGGCCATTGGACTTCTGTGTCTCCACTGAACAGCAAAGCTATTAATGATGTGCTGATATATGAAAGTTGGAACCTACTAGTTACTTTCTTTAGGGTACCAATCTTTCTTTCCAAACTCAGTATACTTTATTTTTCATCCTTCTTTTTTAGGTCTTCTCATCTTGTTTCTCATCTTTGCCCATTAATCACCACCATTTTTCTTTTGTCTCCATATACCATGTTTGTATTTGTCCATCTTTCTTGTCTCAGTCTTGTCAGCTTCCTGTTTAATCCTACAGTAAAACTACTCTTGCTCTTTCAGTTTTTACTGAAAACAACATCCTTATATTCATCATGTTTATCTGTACTTCGTAGCTGAAAAAGATTTCAGAGAAGGGATTGACTTTCTGCATGTTCATATAATTCCTACTTCATCTAGGACCCTTTATTTATTAATTAAGCAATAATTAATAAATAAAAAAAAATCCATTTTCCATCGATGTACTTATCCTGCTTAAAAATTATAAGTTTAAGCAATTAGGAACTCAGGTAACTCCTCATGTAACTATAATTGTGTGACTAATTATGTTATCCTTTTCACTTCACTGAAACTTACACTTGGAAGAACATGTATGTATGCAAGAGTTAAAAGCATTTCTGGATTCGTTTGCTTTTGCTTTTGCATTCCTAACAGTTGCTTGTTAATAGGAACTGTTTATGGTAAAAATGGTGGCCTGTGGATGCAATCTGACCTTCAGCTGGAGCTGATACAAAGCACCTTTACAGTTTGTCTTCTGACTGCTCACAGTGTAAGGAAACAGTATTAATGTATGTGTGTTTAACTGGACATCATGCTTCCATGCATGTAGCACTTGGACTGTTTCCCCAATAGTAAGAATGATTATTCAAACACATACAATTTTGAACACTTTTTTTTTTTTTTTTTTTTTTTTTTTTTTTTTTTTTTTTTTTTTTTCACAGCTGTTTAAATTTACTTGGCAGGAGTAGAAATGAGGTAATACATATGAGAAATAAAATAAAATGTTAACACCACCAAAAGGATAACTTCAGCCAGCTTGGTAAATTCATGGGACATGTGGGGATGCAGCCAAGGGCATGGAGAGACAGATGAAGACACAGTGAGGAAGGCTCTTCAGTTCAGGACCTGAGCCTGAGAAGTGAGCAAAGTCTCGATGGGGGGCAGTTTCTAGTGAGGCCCCTCAGCAGCTCATGTGGGAATCCATACTGTTTGTTACTAACCTAGGAGGTAGGTCAGAGTGTAACTCAGCAGGATGGGAGTGCCACGTTGGGTGGGAGTGGCCCTTTCCCTGGAAGGCAGACTGTTTTCAGAAGGACATAGGTAGGCTGGAGAAAATCCAGCAGAAATCTCATGAGACTCAGCACAGAATGTAGAGACCTGGCCCTGGTCTGGGAAGCCATCCTCCTTCCATCCAATCTTAGCATCAACTTTTTGAAAGGCAGCTTTATAAAATAGGACCTGATGGCCCCAGTGGACAGCAGAGGGGACATGAGCCAGCAGCAATCAGCACTGCAGTGAATGAGACCAACTTCATAATGAGCAGTAATAGTGTGAGTGCAGCCAGTAAGAAGGAAGTAGTTATATTAGTGGAGTGGGTGTCAGTCTCTTCTCCCAAACAACAGGGGATAAGATGAGGAAATACTCAGGTTGTGACAGGGAAGGTGTAGACGGGATATTAGGAGTAATTTCTTCACTGAAACAATTGTCAAGCATTGGTACAGGCTGCCCTGGGAAGTTATTGGGCCACGAGGTATTTTAAAGATGTCTAGATGTGGTGCTTAAGGACATGGTTTAGTGGCAGACTTGGCAGCGCTAATGGCTGGACATGAAGATGTCCTTTTCCACCTAAATGATTCTGTGTTTCTTCTTTAATTAGCACTTGTGAGACTCCAGATGAAGGACTCTGTCTATTTTTGATGATACAAAATTATCTTATGTTATTTTGTATAAGATTACCAAATAACAAAGACCAAAGTCATAGAATGTGAAGTACATGAGAAGAACAGGAATGGCTTGAAATGCATTTTGTAGTGTTGAAATAGAAGCATTCTTTGACCTTTCTTAATCCTAATTATTATTCTTATTTATGAAAGAACAAGTGCTGCTAAATAAAAGATATAATTTTAATTGTGGAATTAACTGTAATTACATGTCATTATGAAATATTCCATAATTTTGTAATTGCTTAAACTGTTGGTATTTACTGAACATAATTTACAGTAATTCCTTTATTCTTTCTTTGTCTAACCAATAATTATCTTTGTAATAGGTAGTAGAATTGTGAACTGAACAAAACTGTACACATCAAGTGTTCACAACATTTCTGTTTCTCTTTTGTTTCTGTAGGAATCCAAAACAAAGTTAATCTGATCAACAGGGATCAATAGAAAAGTGAGTGAAGATTCTTATTTCTTTGAAGTCAGGGAAGGCAATGAAATAATCCTCCTAAACAATGAAGGCCTTTAATTCAGAGTTTTGAACACTGAAAGGCATTGTGAAGTGGGATTTGCAGTGTTTCTGGTATTAATTTAAACTGTACAAGCAGGTGCAGTAGTTGGAGGTGAATTACTTTTCCTACATTTTTGTGATATTATAAGGCAAAAGTCACAGAAAAGTCCCAGACCTGATTTATGGACTGCAAGAGTAAAAAAAGTCTTAGAAGAACTTCCTTTTGCTTTACCCTCTATGTTCCCATCCCTAATTTAAATGTATCCATCCTCCTTTCTCTGTGTTCTCTTTAGGTCCACAAGCTGAGGGACATCTCAGCAGGACTCTGCACCCACGCGAGCTGGCTTCCTCTGGCAGAAACACCAGCCAGTTCTTCAGCCTCCATCTACTTGGTGCCTTTACCTGAAAAACTGGTAGTGGACTGGGCTGCAGAGGACCCTTCTGTGAAATTTTGGAACTGAGGAATGCTTAAGACAACATAGGACTTGTCCACCACCCTGAGTCACAGGTAGTTGGTTCATCAGATGGGTGACACACAGCAGCAGGGCAGGGACTTGCCAGCCAGGATTCTGTTGCACCATTTCCAGGATCTAGAAGTGGCAAAGGGGCCACTTGAGAGTTCAGGACACTTGACATTATTTGGTGATGATTCAAGTCCAGGAATGTAAATCCAGTCTTGTTCCAGAAGCCAGGGTCTTATTTGCCTGGGGACCACCAGACAGGACCTGGAGTTTGGTGGCAGGTCCGAGGTCAAGAAGGGAAGTCAGTCTGTGGATCTGAGCCCAGTCCAGCAGACTGCACAGCTGGGCATGGCTGTGACAGGCCTGAGACTGGCACACTCACAGCACAGCTCTGTGAAGCAATGGCCCCAGGCTGAGCGGGAGCAGAGCCCGGTGTGTGTGGGCACCCACGCAGGGCTGTGAGCCCAAAACCTACACGTGCCCTTAAGGCCTTGATCAGCCCATGGCATGGAGACTGACCAGTATTCAGAGAGCAGCACTAGGAGGTGGATCTTAGCTGGAAGGGGCAGTATCAGACAGAAGGAAGGATGCAAAGAAAGTCCCTCTGGCTCATGCTGAGGCAGCCAACCAGGATGGACAGAGGAAAGCACAATGGGCTCGCATTTGGATGAAGCTGATGGCAGTGCTTTTATGGATAGCAGGAGGATGATGTTTTCACTCTCTCTATTTCTGCCTACTGCACAGGCTTGAGAAAATGCACCCTGCAGTAGGCCACCTACTGTCAGTCACCTTTAATTTGTTTAAGGTAAAAGAAGGTCTTATAAATCTTCTCCTGATTTCTTCTATCCCATCTCCTGATTCCTTTCCTATTCAGCTAGAGTCTATTTGGCAATGAAAATATTAATGTTAAATATTTATGTTAATATGTCCAGTTCCATATATCTTACAGAAGGAACTGAGGATTGATTGCTTGTTCTCTTTGTCTTGATCTTTCACTTGATTTTGTCTTTCCTGTTCTTGTAATGTGAGTGAAAATTCAAATTTTGAACCTTGGGTTAAAGAGTTTGTCTTGACCTTATGCCAAACCTGCTGACTTTTTTACTCTGTGTTATTGTTCCTAGCTTCTAGGAAGGAATAAATGGGTAAAATCAGCCTTATTGTGGATTAGCAACTCTAATCATGGTGACTGCAGTCATTATGAGGACCATTTAAAATGTATTTATTCTGCAAGTTGTCTTTGGGGTTTTCTGTCTACCTGCAAGAAAAAATACTGTCCTCCAGCCTACTTACCTCTAGGAACTCAGGGACCCTCAACCATCAAAGCTGTCACAGAAGATTGGTTAATGGCATTATGGGGAGAGGCAGGATGCCAGAGTGTTGTTCTTATCTTCAAATAACATCTCCCTGAATAAGGTCCTCTTTGTTTTGGGAGCCATGGGTGTGTTTTGTATGCACTGTTCATTTATTTTTTCAGTTACGTGTTCAGAGATAACACAGGTTGAACTAATTGTCTAAATAAGATTTGGAATTTAACAAATTACAGTGTTCAATAACATAATTTTCTTTGACAAAAACAACACAGGTAGTGCTCTCCTACTTTGACAGCTCTGGGAGCTAGAGTTGATTCAGAAGTGCAAGAATGAGATTCTAAAAGCGTAAGGAAATAAGAAATGTTATTTATCACTGTTTCAGTGTCACCAACTTGTTATTTTTATTGTTCTTCAGAATAATGGGATTTATTGAAGCAGTTTATCCTCACATCACGTAATACACGTTGTGCTTGAAGAACGAGGAGGATTCAAAATAGCAAAACATAAAAAAAGCACTTTAAATGTAACAGAAATCCACAGCAACACTACACTTTAAAACCTACCCTGTTTCTATCTGGAACAAGCAGAAAACAAGTACATGTGGAAAAGAATAGTTCAGTTATTAAAACCACACAAATGGAGATATTTGCATAGTTACTGCCATGCTCAAATGAAAGAAGATAATTGTGTGTATGAAAGGTTTTCAACAGCTGTCTTTGAAATCAAATAAAGAATTAGATAAACATGCTGGCTGTTTTGCATCTGGGATACATACACCAACACTCAATATTCACAAATCACTAAGTGGTTGTTGGACACCTGAAATTCTATTGATTGCTAAAGCTCAATAATGTCTCAGAGACTTGATCAAAAGATCAGGCAAGCAAGCAAGTAATTATATAGTATTGTGAGTCTTAGCGTATACAAAATACACTGCAAAGAGCAAACATTCTGACTAGATAAATAACCTCAGTTTGGTATGGCAGCAGCTATAACAGGAAACCTTTCAAATGTTGATTACATAAAATTAAGGACGATACAGTGAAAAAGAGTACTGTAAATCAGACAGCAGGGAATTTCAAGGATCACAAATCCTTGCCTAATATAAATTACAGCAATAAATTCTAGCATGGATTGTTTCTTTTATAACAGTGGTTACCAAGAAAATAGGAATTGTGAGCTAAAATTCCAGGGCATTTAAATCATGATAGTCCCTAGAAGTTTAATTGCTTTATTTTGCTTCCAGCTTGCTAAAAAGTGAACACAAGTAATAGATATAAAAAATAGATATAAAACTGTTTGATTGTATAAATTAATATTTGTTTCCTTAGATTCTATGTTAAGTCAACAAATAACTTCCTTATTGTAGTTATTATGGTGACTGGAAATAAATTGTTAGCCTTATTCCTTCTCATAGATTTTTAGCACGACCCTATCGACATACATTCATGTTTTGAGAATTCCACTGAAAACTGTGGAAAGATACCAGTGCAAAACTGGCTCAAGAGTCAGTCTTAGGGCTTGGCAGAGGTTGTTGACCCCTGGATCTTGTCATTATTACAAAACACTCAAAACACCAACTGCCTGAAAGATAATAGTGATTAAAAAAAAAAAAAAAAAGAAATCTTTTAAGATTAACTCCTAGAGCATTGAGCCTTGCTTTTCATCTCACTGGAGTTATTAGTCATCTCTCAGATGGCTTAACAGGAATGGTCACCATATTGTAACCCTGGGCTCTGATTGTGGGGATGGCCTTTTGCTGTAATTAGAAGAAAGATATTGCCTCAGAGAAAACTGTGGTGTAAACATGTAGTGCTCTGGCTAGCATTAATCTATTTTGATATGAAGTGATCTGACATCATGGGAAGCCAAAGAAGATTTTCTTCATGTGGCTTACAAACAAAAAGAAGAGCACTGCAAGACTACAGAAAAACACAGCTCTAACAATGTTTATAATTTGGCCTGAGGTTGACTCCACAGTACCTGCAGGCAATCTCACACAATGCAAAATACCACTGAATTCCAGCTCTCTTTACTAGGCAGTTCTTAATGGACATTAGCTAGTCATCATGTCCTCATGACTAGTTACATGTAAAAGCAATGTTGTGCATAAGTTCACCTGGGACCCCATATATTTCTGGTCAAGCTTCTCAGAAAAAAAATTTCTGATGCTGCAAATAGCATGTTCCTGTCCTTTGACAACAGTCCAAAAAGACAGGCTAGATAAAAAAAAAAAGTCATCTCTGTTCTACAATGTACATTTCACTGTAACCAAAGTATTCAACAGGTCCTGTCCAAAACTAGGACTTCAACTCTGTATCCTACTATAAGAGATGCTGGGTGCTTAAGAATTTCTGCAATTTCCCCACAGAATTATAATGTTTTAGGACCTAAGACTGCAATTATGTTGTTTAAAGAAAAAGATGAGTCTACAGCTACACAGTATCATCTGATGCCACTGACAATGTGACATTGATTATATATAGACAGCAATCCTGAATTTTTCTGCAATACTCCAAGGAAGTGTGAGTGAAGATTTGAACCCATTATTTATTTACCTAGGATGCTCCCACAAAAATTTCAATTCTATACCTTCAGGCTTCACAGCTGAAGTAGAGCCATTACTGGGGTAAGATGGAAACATTGGCAGTAGTGTAATGCCTCTGTAGTGAGGCAGGAAGGAAGCACAATTTCTGTACCTCACAGGATTGCTCTACACAGGACTGGTTGTTCTGGGATATGCTGCTGAGCTGTGGTGCACAAGGCAATCTCACAAGACCCACAGTTATGGCTTTCAATACATCTTCTGCTTAAATAACGGCAACATTGTCCGATACTAAGGGCACATAAAAAACTAATTTATTTTATTTTCCTTTTATATGATTGGAAGTAATGAAAGTGTCAGGAGGTGAGCTATTTCTTTGCAGAGAGTTTGTTGTTTAGTTCCATTACATCAATAAGAAATGAGGTATTAAAATATATTAAAAGATAAATATGACAATTTTCCCTGTTTTTCCAGTGTGATTTGCCTTCACTGTGTCTGTCATTCATGCAGGAAGACTTCATGTTATAGATGGTGATTTTTTTTGTGTTGTCAGTATCTAAGAAATAATAAGGTATGAGCAGAGAGATTAGAATAATATGAAATTTTAAATATTGTATTTAGGATGGTGGAACTGTACCACATGATCTCCAATAAATTACTTATTTATATTTCACTTATCTAATAAAATCCCAGGAACACATTTCCAATGAGTCTTGTATTTTTCTACCAAGCACTTGACATCAGGACCTTGACAAAAGAAAATTAAGCATTAGGCTGCTGGAGAGTCTCTTAGTTTCACAAACAAAGGACTTATATTTTTAATAAGCCCTCAAGTGAATTTGTGATACTGAATTTTGCTGGTTACTCTTGAATCCTGTGTTTTCACCAAGGATTGTGAGGAAAACAGAAGCACATCCTCCTCGCAACCCTCCTCTCTGACCCAGTGTCTGTGTTCCCAGTTTTCATTTGCAGAACCTGGCAAGTGCCAGTCTTCTTCCCATGTGGTTGTTTTTCAGCAAACAAAGATGATCTGCTCTCTACTACAAATAGCTGCAAATGATAACAATAGCACTGGTAAGGAACCAGGTGAATGCCAAACCTTCCTTGAAATGCCCCAGCCCCTACTGATGAGGAGGCTTGCATGCAGAACCATCTGTCAGGTGGTTCATTTATCATTAACCAACTGGGGAGACAACAAGAACTCAAACACCACCAGAAAAGAGGCAGTAGCTCTGTCTTAACTGCTGTACATTCGTTTCAAGGAAAAATTTGTGAACAGAAAGTAGGGCTTAGTGTATTAAATAAATAATTTGCTCTGAGTCAGATTCTGCTATGTTTACTCACTCAGAAAAGTACTTTATTTAGCAGCTGAGTAAGCATTTCATGTAGAGTTAAATATTATCTGAACCAAGAGAAAAGATCAACAGTTTCTTTTATATTGTGGGAAATAATCAGAAACTTTTTAACCATGGTTGACTATAATGGTACCCAATAATGGTCAGTAGGGCACTTGATGTTAGTGTGGTCCATGCAGAAGGACTGTATGCAGATTACTGCACCATTTCTAAGGAATTCTCTGCTGCTGATATTCAAATGACAATTTTCAGAGCCAAATGAATTCTCAAAGTGACAGCAGGCCCCAAAATTTTCCTGTGCTGGATTCCTGCTTTCTGATTCAAAGCATATTTGAGACTCCTGTAAGCAAGCAATGCATATATTATATAGAAATGCAGGATATCACAGGCTATAGAAGACCTCAGCAAGTCCCTGGTCCAACTTCCTGTTTGAAGCATGTATGACTATGGGATCAAACAGGAATGCAGAGGGTTTTATCCAGTTGGGTCTTGACACTTTCTGAGATGGAGGCTTCACAGTCTTTTTGGGTAACCTGCTTCACTGGAACAGCTTCACTGTTCCCAAGATAATAAAGTTTTCCTGATATCCAATCCAAAGTGGCGTATTTTTGGAGTCTTTTTTTCTCTTAAATGACTGTGAAACTTCAAATGAAACTATTCTTTGTGCAAAAGAAGTGTTAGTTCCCTGCACCTTTCTTTGTGCAGGATTTGACTCAGAGACCATTTTCCAAAAGGACCTATTAGTCTGGATCTGCCAGATGAAGCAAATAGATATTTAGACATATGGGAACTTTAGGTACATCCAGGTTAGGATGGAGGTAGCAGAGGTTCTGAGGATCTTGGCTTAAAATCAAATAGGTACCTCACACCTTTTTGCAGCTCCTTTCCTTAGGCAAGTAAGACTCAGTAAGAACATTCACAACTTTTGTAGGGCTGGCACTCTGAAGAGCAGCTCGGTGACATGAACAAAGAGAGTTTTAGAAATGTTGATAGCTTGTGTATTTTCAGTTTCACGATGGGAATCACATTAATGAGAACATCTGACTCAGAATGTTAATGCTTATTCTCATATGAGATAAAACAAGTAGACAAACTGATAACAGCATCACGTTTGTGTAGCTGATCTTTTGTCTTTTACTTTTACACAATGCACTATTTCCAGGGAAAACAACAACATCAGCTATAAAACTTCCTTTGGACAGTTAATTAATAAATCTATATCAATTAACTTTAAACCACTGTTAACTACAAAACCAGAAGTTTAAATCAGCCCTAAATTCAATTGTATATTCCAGCCCCCTTGTGACAAGCAATTCCTAAGGATTGCTAACAGGGGTTGATATGGAGGATTGGTCCATGTCACTGCTTTTGTTCACTGTTGCTACTGAACAGAGCATGAAGAATAAAAAGCTTATGAAAACTGGAATGAAAACTTTCTAGATTCTTATACAGCAGCCATCATGTCTCCCTCATTGCCAAATTCCTTCACAACAAATCCTGTACACATTCTTCAGTGAAAATTGCACTGAGCCACATTTTCAGTTAGAAAATCTGTTGTAGCAGGTATTTTGGAAGCAGACACGGGCTTGAGAGGCAGTCAGTACTTGATATCAATAACTCCATGTGTATCTGGGCTGCTGGTGCAAGCAGGGGGAGACATGGGGCAGTAAAAGAGTAGAAAGTGCTGTTGCAGGGAAGTTTCTTGGAGGGGAGTATAGCTATTAGAGTATGGATTAATTATACTGAAAGTAGAGGATGAGGGTGATCTGAGGTCAATGTGGTTGTGGATAAGGGGGATAGAAGCTATGGGGAGGAGATGCAGATGGGTACCAGTAGATAAATTGCTTTTGCTGACGCAGCTGCAGACCTGAGCTGGGTAGCACAGATCCCTTCTTGCCTTTGTCAGTGAAGGATACCTGTAAGCTCCAGCATAAGGACCCTTATTGGATGATAAAGTGGCAAGAAACACCTTTACTCTAGTCCTCAGCAACCCTTTTCACACTGCCTGCCATATTGTAAAATAGCTATGATCAGCTTTATTGCCTTTTCCTCAACTTCCAGTTCACTCACCAATGGTGTTTAAAGGACCCACTAAAAAGGGTGTTCTGACAGAAAGGTGCTCTGACTGAAGTCGTAACATTTACTGTGGTTCATGGTATTTCTTTACAAAGGCTCTAGGTTGAGCAATATATAAAATATGGCTTTTTTTTCTTTGTCATCTAGAAATCATGTGAGTGTCAGACATGGTTTAATATAGACCCAGTCCTGAGTTCCTTTTTGGATCAAAATTTTAATAATATCAGTGGGTGTGTTGGTCATGCAAAGATTGTTAATTTGCCCTCTGGATATCTGGACTGGCATCTTCTGAAATGCTGACTTGGGATATAAATTCCATAAACAACTTAAATCTAGAATATTTCTCCCTCACTGTACTTATCAAGTATCTTTTTTTATCCTGTGAGGAAGAAAAAGCCATTGGAAAATCAAAATCAATTAACATATTGTTAAAATCTCAGTTCTGAAAAGTAAAAATAAACCATGAAAGCTAAGCCCCAGAGCATTAAACCCACCTTTAAACACCTACACATTTCATTCCTGAAACTTTTATTGTTTTTCAAGTAGGAAGAATATCTCATTTGCTGCCACCATCATAAATTTTGACACAGCCCCAGCCACATTATAATGTCTCTTCACAAAGCTCAGTCTTCTCTACTTTTTCTTCTTGCTTGCCCAAGTTACAATGTGTTTTGAAACAGAAAGGCAGTAACAGACAACTGTCTTTCTGTAAGATATAGTGAGGTTATTCTGTACAAATGGAATGAACCTCATTTTTTCATTTCAGATCAAAGCAGAAATCTTTTGAAGTTTAGCTATTTGATAAAAAAGGGCTTTATAACAAGCAGATATAGAAGTTAATAGGACATAGAGATATTTTATTAAATTGCAAACCATTATTAATATTGCAGTTTTAACTTGAAAGAAATATGTGAAATGACACCGGAAATTAATTAGATTATTTCATCATTCTTTTACATTATAAACTTTGATACACTTGCATAGATATATAGGTACATTGATAAAAAGACACAAAGACAAACAGAATTTTAATGAGTGGGGAGCTTTTATCTACTATCACTTTGTGACTTAATTTTTTCTGTTTATACTGCCTATTGATTCCAGTTGAAACCTGCTGTTTTAATGTTGTTATTGATATTCTCTCTGGGTTTTCTTCTAATTCTGGCATTGATATTACCTTGATCGGATTTAGTTTATTTGAATTGCCTGTAGGTTTCAGTCTCTGGAGTTTTTCACTGCTTATAGACATGCAAAGATAAAACCTCTCTTTTTATCTAAAAATCCTTGAGAGACTCTGAAAGATACAGCCGTTTTCTGAGAACATTAAAAAGAAAGAAGCAACAATCAAAAGGAATATACTTCTCACCCAGCCAATTCAAGACATCATTTCTATACACCCTGAGTGTTCTCTGACATGCACAGGCTTCTCATCTAGTCAGTTCCATTTTACATTTGGAAACAATGTGTGAAGAAATTGGGTTGTCATAAAGTGACAAGTGGTTCCAAGCTCTGTGTCTCAGGCTGCACCTCCACTGGACTGTCTCTGGTCCTGGATAATTTGGGAAATGAACCTGCAGAGTGCTCCATGTTATTTGTTTTTGCGCCATGGTGAAAAAGTAGGCTCTAGCACATTACTTGAATGTGACAGAAAATCTCCCTTCCCAGTGAGAGAAGTGGCTGTGTGAGGGCGGGTGGGGTAAGTGAGGGACAACTCCCTGTGTTTGGGCTGGAGGAAATTTCTCTATGTTCCTGAGAGTTGCTATTTTGTAGATGCCCCATACCTGAAACATTCAAGTCCAGGTTGGACGGGACTCTGAGCAACCTGATTAAGTTGAAGATGTCCCTGCTTGTTTCAGGGGAATTGGACTGGATGACCTTTAAAGGTCGCTTTCTGCACTGATTGTTATGTGATTCTGATTTCCACGATCTCCCTGTGTCTTTTAGAAAGAAACCAGAAAATAATACCTAAATTAAAAAAAAAAAAAAAAAATTCCAAACCATTTTATCTTTCAAATTATTGTGTTTCCATTCTTGTAAAAGTAGAACAAAATCCCGACAAATATTCATTACTCACTTTCCTTCTTTTATATCTCTCTGTTTGTAATTTATTTGCTTTATTTTCTTACTCTTTGTTAGTTTTTTCATTCCTTTCTTTTTCTTTTCTTTTGGCTTGAGTTAATCTTTGTTCCTCTTCTGTTTTGTTTTGTTTTCTCCTGCTTTCTTCTTGCTGTAGGCCTAGAGTTTATTTTCATTTCTTTGTTCTGATTCTTTTGTCGTGTAACAGTACATATTTTTGGAAATAATTATTTTTCAGGAAATAATGAATATTTTCAAGTCTGTAATTAAAGACAGGTAAATACTATGAATATATGTGTACACATGTGCTGTATTTGCATGCAATTTATTTCTTCTGTTCAGCTGTCACAGGCCATTTATATTAACAATTTGACAACTTATAAAATTCCCTAGGATGTAACAGAGCCTGTGAAGTACAGTGTGTTCATAGACAGGAGGAAGGCTCAGAATTGTTCTCATGGTTTAACAGTGAATCACCTTGATATCAAAATAAATTTAGTTTTTAATAACATGAAGAGGTAATGGTAATAGAAGAGTAGAGATTGTGCAAAAAAAAAGTCCTCTAAAGTAGAAAGACTGTGATGGGCTCTTGGAAAGCAGCACAGAGGGAAGAGCAGCACTGTTTGCCTTTTACTCTTTCCTGTGAATCACCTGCATTGGGCCAGCAGCACCACTCTCTGCAGGCTGTATGGGCTGTATTGTTAGAATTGCTTCTGACAGCTGGAATGAAAATGGATTATAAGGGAAAAGGAAGGGACCCAACAAATCCAGCTGCTGCTCCATCTTTTGGAAATCAGACAATTATGCCATAGAGATCGCCATTTACAATGGCCAAACATATAAAGTTATCCTTGGTTATAATTTTGGAGTTCGTTTAGTTTTTTATTTACTGTGGGAATGAATTCTACAGCTGAAATGTGCATTTTTTACAAAAATATTCCTTTTGCTACCTCGTAATTTCTCTGAACACCCCCTTGTCCTTCTGTAATGAGATATAGTGGATGAATACTTTTTATTTGCACTATCCATCCTGTCAATGATTGTATAGACAGCTACATCTTTTCCAAGCTGAAAAGTCTGCTGTGTACTCTTTCCCAGATAGGAAAAATGTATACCTCTGATCATCTTTGCAATTCTCTAGTTTTCCTGGTTTGCTCTATTGGATATTGCACACAGCATCCAGCGTGTGGGTTTGACGGGTGTTTACAAAGTGTCATAATGACATGATGACTGTTGTTCTCAGTTTCATTCTCATTATTACTGATATTCATTGACTGTAGCATATGCACAAATATGCACAGCAACTTTAGGACCTGTTTTTTTAGATTCTGAATTTAGATGTTTCTAGCAATTACCTAAGAACAAATATCAGCTCAGTCCTTGTTTATAGTTAGACATATTCTTCTTATGTGCATAACTATGCTTATTAAGACCTAATTTCATCTGACATCTTAGGACTCAATTAATCAACATAATGAATTTTCCATTTCAGATTTTGCTATTCTGTGTCTGTGCCTTCACCAAATTTGATTTTTTTCTCCTTTCTCCTTCATCCTATTGTCTTTAACCTCACTTGTGTATATTTCATAACATGTATCTCAGTGCAGGTCCATGTTCATCATTGGTAAGCCTTGGACTGGTTCACCCAATGAAATTCTGAGACCGAACATTTATTTCTAGTCTTTGTTTACTCTCCTACAACTATTGCTTATCAATAAGAGGGCCTTATCTTTTAATCCAGACCAATTTAGTTTATTAAAAAGTATTTGGGGAAAGACCAAAAAACCCTCAAGTGTTTTCTATCAATAAAGTTGTCTTACCTCCCTGCTTTGACTTTTTCAATTGTTTTGGAAATTATGTCTCTTTTATGAAATATTATGTATTTTATTTACCACTTCAAACACCAGTTCTGTTTCTACCAATTTTCCCACTGGGACAATCAAACTTACTGCTCTGTAGTGTCTGTGATAATTTTTTTTTAAAAAAGGGATGTTATACTTGCCAGTTTCTCTCTTGTCAAAAAAGGGGTATGTTAAACAATAGTCTATGCTCTTGACTTCCAAACTCTTTTCTGAGGCCTGTTGATTCTCTGATTCACCATATTGCTATTCCTTTTCTTTGCTTTGTTCTAGAAATTTCTACAGCTGATAGTCCTGTTTGGGGCCTCCTACCAGCTTTACTTTGATGAGGTCCACTGACTTTCAGATAGCTTCTCATAGTTTTCTGTAGTGTCAGAACACTAGCAACTTGTATGATGTGGAAACTGTTTTGTCAAACCATTTCCTCTGTGTCTGCATTATTTACTTTCTCATTTCTGTTTCATTGTCATTTCAAAACTCAATTGCCAGCTTCCTAGCTTCCTAATAGGTAAACAGTTAATCTCAGGTTGGCAGGCCTTGAATCAACACATCTTGGGCTCTAAAACACTCAAATAGTCTGTTGAAGACTGGTTGGTAGGATTTATTTGCTGACTGGCAGTTAAATATTTAATTGTTGGATTCACTAACCGTTAAGCGTATCACACAAAAAATGTTGACTAGCTCTTAATTTTCATATCAATTTACTTTTCATTTTCATCTGTATTCTGCTTCTCAAGGAGATTTTGAAGCCTCAGATGTATCAAATCAAACACAGTTTGATTTTGGCACCTTTTAAAGAAGTCAGAGATATGCTATATTTGTTGTGGTTCAGCTGCAGACACCAGTCAAGCCACACGTAGCCCCTTGCTCACTCCACTACCAGAAGGATTGGGGAGAGAGTTGGGAAGGTAAAAGGTAGAAAACTTGTGGGTCAAGATAAAATGATTTAATAAGGAAGGGAAAAGTAGCACATGCAAGCAAAGCAAGAAAATTAATTCACCACTTCCCATAGCAGGCAGGTGCTCAGGTGACTCCAGGAAAGCAGGACCACACGTAACAGTGAGTTGGGAGGACAAATGCCATCACTCCAAACATTCCTCCACAAGAGGAAGGGATCATCTGCTGTGCAAGACTGTGGAGGAGGAGGAGGAGAAGGAAAGACAAGAAGGGACACTGGAGACCTTGGTATGAGCAGAAGTGGAGGCTACCGATCAGGGTATGGAGGAAGAAGGCAGATGTCTAAGCCGAGAGAAAGAATACAGACAGGATTCTGGGGAGAAATAAATAGAAAAAGCAATTTTATAATATTCCCTATCCAGAACCTGTAATGGAAACTGGATTTGCTAACCTCTACCTTTCCTATGGTCATCGAACAGGCTTGAAACCCACTGGTTAAGCTGTGCATCATATCAATTTGTTAATGATTAATCAATATATTCAGTTTGCTATCATCAGCACTTCTGCTGTTAGCTCAGTTGGAGAGGTATATGCTGTGATTCCAAAAGGCCAAATCCTAGTTGTTGCCTCAGTATTAATAATGCTGATATAGATTAAAACAGCAGATGTTTAATTTCAAAAAAATTAAAATCTGTGTGAAAAGAGCACCAAGACTGAAGTCAAAACCAGAGGTGCCTGAAACTCTGGAGTCTAAACACACCCACGTGGTCGTACTTTTGTCTGTTTTCTGTAGTGCTTATTCTGCAGATTTTAATGACAGACACAGAGGAGGAGAGACAGGACAGGACAGGGTGACTCAGCCCTCCTGACTCCCAAAGGTGCCTTCTCTGAGGGTGAACCAGGTTTGTGTGCCTGTTGCCTGTAGCATCTGTGCCTCATGTATTGCAACAAATGGGGCAGAGGGGTACAGAGGAAAATGGGCATCACCCTGCAGCCAGGGTATGAGAATGTCTCTGCCTCTACCAGAGACTTACACAAAGACTGGCATGTAATCATTCCAGCTGAGCAAAAATCCTGTTTTTCTCACATTCTGTTGATACCTACAGAATGATTTGAAGCCAGATTCATGCCAGCATGGAATTGTTACTTCTGGAAACTGAAGAAAAGCTGGCTGTTCTCACCTTAAACAGTTTTGGACGCTGAGGGAAAAAGCCAAAACCAAACAGCCCTCCAAACAAACAAACAAACAAAAACAACACCAAAGAAAGGAACCAAGAAAAAAAGAAAACCTTGATTTAAATCTCTCAAGTGAGCTTATCATTTTGGCTATTTTTGTCTAACGTTTTTCATCTGTAAAAGGATGGTATCATAATTTTTAGCAAAGCATTGTAACTAATTACTGCTCATGAACACAACTCATGAAGGAAAAAATTGCTCTGTATATAGTGTGTATTTGCTTGCTTTTGCTAATATAGTGCAAGGAGCTTTGCACAGAGAAAAGGATTAATTCAATGTGACTATATAAATTCAGTAGTTAGGCATTTAGTCTAAGTTCATGTCAACACAATGATCTAATGATTAATCCTATTCCAAGCAGACACTTACATGGAACAAACCACCCTGTGTACTTGCTGGACTGTCTGTGACTGCTTACCGAGGAAGCAGGGATGACTGTTCAGGCCAGATACCCAAGTTTAGGAGCCTGTGGAGTGAGTGAAGCTCAGTAAACACCGTGAACAAGTACGCATGATTTGGGAACTGGAAAAACTGATTTTTGCCTAAAACCTTTCAAATTTAATTTTTACAGAGATTTTGGTGAGTAAAAACCCAAGAATTTGCATTGTGCTGGGTAATATTGCAGGAGGAATTGCTCCCTGTGCAGTTACGAACTAAGTAATGAAAAAGGTGGAAATAAGAAAATGGTATTCCAATCATATAGAACTTCTGTAAACAAGATCAAAGTGTTTCAGCTGTTTGACTGTGATGATGAGGTGAGCAAGTGAGGTCTCCAGTCTAAAAACACATTCCATTATGGATTTTTTAATTATTAGAAATGATCAGTTTATATTATTTGCTGATGTTAAAGTATACAAAGAAAAATCAGTGTATTAGCTCCTGTGTTTCATTACACAAGGTATGTTACATATGAACTGAATATCATGTCTGGTGATGGAGAAAGTCTGTTTGTGTCTAATGCTGTTCCCTGGAGAAATTGTTCAAGAGCTGCTCATCCTTGTGGAACGATTACTCTGATATCAGTGTGACTTATCTGCTGTGTAAGTGCCAGTTGAGTTGTAAAGCTTCTCCAGGGCATTTTATCAGGTGTTCTTACTCAGCATCAGTGGTCTTTATGAGAAGAGAAAGAGCTGAGAAAGAAGGCTTGGTTCTTCTGGTTAAAATAAATGGATCTAGTAAATGCCTTTTCAACCCTATATTTATTTTTTTATCATTAATATAATATTTTTAATCTGATGCAAATATTTCCTCCCCTCTGCTGTCACACAGATATTGAAACCTATAGAATTTCTATTTTACTTGTTTTGTTCCCTCCATTAATGCTGAGTATTACTTCAGAGAAAAGAAAAAAGATGTGCTAAAAGATGTGGATCTCCATTTAAAGAACTGGTTTTCTTGTGCTTATGCCAAGAGTTTCGTCTTGGAAATTCTTCAGATTCTGTCCTTGGACAGATTTATATATGGGATTTTCACATATGTTTCAGTGAGAGTTTCGCACTTTTATCTTACAGAAGAATTTGACCTCTGGGCTGTACCTCTCTTGGGACTAGTTTAGGAATATTAGCTGTACTGTGTCCTGAAAATATTTCATGCCCGTTGCTGCCTGACTGAGAGTAATTCAGATACCACTTTGTAAGACACTGAAAGCGGATTCTGTAATCCTTTTGAAATCTTTCTTTTTTTGATGTCTGTTTGTTAATCAAATTGGAAACAAAATGCACAAAAAGTTGAGACTCTTATAGTAAAATACATCACTGTTAGCTAGTGGCTGAGAGTGGAAATGTAAGTCAAAAGATAAAAGTTCTGTTACAGCCTCAATTAAAGATTTTGTCTATGGCTTGGGAAATATCTCTTAGGACCGGAACTGTTCCCACTGTTGCAACTGGAAGGAAGAAATGAACAATTTTTTACAGCTGGTCTTTTTTTTTACTGCTATAAGATGAAATGCTAATTTTTCCCATCTACCATTGTGGGAAGGTTTTTAGATCTCTATTTGATTTCCTGAGTAGGTGGGGAGTTCTGTCCCCCTTGATATTACATTTTGTCTATTTTTGTACTTCTCTAAGTTGTTGCATCAATGTAATGAGATTGTTTCTTTTACTGCTCATGAAAGAAGGCACCACAAACAAGCCTTAAACAGAGGTTATTTTAGAAGCTGGGTTTTGTCCCTTGTGTTCTTAAATGCCTAAGTAATTCTGAGGAGAGAGGACTGAGAGATATTTCTCTAAAATTTTGGGGATGAAAGAATTGGTATAGGCAAAATAATAAAGCAGAGGAAAAAAGCAGCAAAGAAAAAAGGGAGCTGAAATTTCTTCTTGCATTTTCCCCCGTAATTTCACAGCCTCTTTTCCAGCCAGCAAAATAAACAATTAAAGGCCTTCTGTTTGATATATTATTCAAGTTAATGAGCAAAAGCACGTTTGTTACTCTCATAATGGAGCTGAGAGAAGGAAATCTGTTGCAAACTTGTCATTGTTTGATGCAAGGCTGAGGATTAATATCCTTGTTTCAGATCAAGAGTATCCCATTTCAGTACAACAAGTTCCTGTTTTGTGAACTTATATTATGCAGAAATCAGAGTGTTCACAAACAGGATTACATAAAAATAAAAGGTATGAAACAAAAACAACTCATTCATTTTTGATCTAACTTTTGTGTATTAAATCCTAGGGAAAAAAACCCCAACACCATGGAACACCCCATAAAATGTGAAGGAAGCCTGCACAAAAATGAGAAAATTAATTGAAAATGGAGATGCAACTTGAAACATATAAAGAAGTAATTGTTACAACTACAGTGTGTATTTGATTTAGTGTTTTTCTGACCTACTGCGTTCTTAATATTTCCACAAACTCCCAGATAGTGGACATTTTTTTTCTAGTTGAACATTTAACTCTTCATGTCCTTTAGGGACTTTGGTGCATGCTTATCAACTCCTAAACTCATACAAAACCAGATACACTTCCTAGAGTGGTGCTCCCACCAGTCAAAGCCTATTTAGCCATGGCCACATCAGTCAGCTGTAGTTTCTAGATTTTGCTTTGGGAGCAAGCACTCTAAAACACATACATGCTT
This sequence comes from Melospiza melodia melodia, assembly GCF_035770615.1. Classification (NCBI taxonomy): domain Eukaryota; kingdom Metazoa; phylum Chordata; class Aves; order Passeriformes; family Passerellidae; genus Melospiza; species Melospiza melodia. The sequence goes on along the minus strand of NC_086194.1, from coordinate 110,885,544 downwards.
TGTGAATGGTTCATTCAATTAGCTGTGCAGATGGTAACTGAATATTCAGAGTTTCTTTTGCATATAGGGTATCTTTTTCACTTTATTGCTTATTCATTAGGATGGGTGGAAATGAGTCAAAAATTTTGGTGGCCAAAGTTCAAAACTTATTGAGCTATTTAAACAATCAGGTTTGTAAATTTTTGTTGTTTTATATTTAAGATATGACAGGCATCTATTAAAGACATCTAGCTCTTAGATGTTATTTCTGGCATCTCCTGATGTTCCTGGACTGTTGAGTTCTGGTTTGAATTTTAATTTGTTAGTCTGCAAAATACTTGAAAGAGCAATCTATAGCTAACTGTATATTTTGTCAGAAAAAGTGTATTATGTTACAGAAGTTTTGAATTTTTGAAACTCTTCCCTTTTCTGTGCTATTTTGCTTTCTAATGCTATTTTTTGTCTTACCACTGATTCCAATAGAATGCTTTCCAAGTATTAATAATATCCTCTCTTGGCAACTAGATTTGGGACTGCATTGGTCAACAGAGTTGAAAAGCAAGTAATATTAATAACTCTAATTACCATCCTTATAGAGTAAATGGAATGGAAGAATTTCTAATTCCACTCTGGAATTTATAATAATTTACCTGCCAGCTGACCTGAAGCATGTAGCCAGACCACTATTATAAATGACTCTCTCTTATCAGTGTTTGCTTTATGTGGGATGAAAGAATTATTTACCATTAGTGCTTGTTGATAACAGTGATTAGTCTGCGTGTCCTTCTGTGGAGGATCTTATGGACAGGAATTGTACAGTAAATGGGCCTGTGAACTCCAGAAGTTACATCAAAACACTTGGAATATCCCTGGTCCAAAACATGAATCACCAGAGCTGCCCCCATTCCAGCTTCCCTCCAGCTCAGACAGCCACCCAATCCAGACAGGAAGTTTAAATTCAAAAACCTCAAGGTTGATAAAATGGTGGAAAATATTTACTGTTCTTAGCAGTGTCTTTGTATTTTTTCTCCTAACCTGTTCCTCATATGCAGTAAAATACTGTGTAAATAAAATTTACATTTAAATGCCTTTGCTTGTGGGTTTTTGTTTTGGTATTGCTTGTGACATGTACCTCAGGTTACAGTAATTTCATTTTATTTCCACTGTCTGCAATACCTAATTTTTATTTAAGTGCAAGAACAAAGTGTTGGTCCCATTGATCCCTTAATTAGGTGTAACTACTCTTACTGAGAATAAGACACTATTAAGCAAAACTCTTGTTATAATCCCTCAAAGATGTGTACTTGGGAAGAAGTTAAAAGAGTATAAACCAAAAGGTGTAATAGTATTCTAGAATAAGAAGCCCAGGGAAAATAATCACTGTCATGTAAAAGCAGAGCTGGGCATAATCTATGATACTAATGCTTTTTATATGTAGGTTACTGTATGTGAAATGCTACAGTAATTGCCTCCTTAAAGTATTATCTTGATTTCTCATGTAAAAACCAAGCTGTACACAGTAGCTTGAATAGCTGCAAATAGTCTTTTTTTCAGCATGTCTGTGAAAATGATCATGCCAATTATCTTTTTCTCTTAAGCTGAATTTAGTTGTTATTCAGCATGTTTTTGTAGCGTGTCTGGTGGTGTCACAGAGGATTTCCATCCAGAGACAGCATGCATCTTTTTCTAGGGCTTATGTCAAAACCCAACTTATCGAGACAGAAATTCTTCCAGTACATGGTGCTAGAGAATTCCTACTCCATTTGATTAGTAGCCAGGTAAGCTTCTGGGAATTTCTCTAGGAATTACATTTTTCTGCTTTCTTTGGTGTGCCATATTCCTTGAAGCTAATGTCATCTGCAGATGGGCAGAGTGGAAATGCAGGTTGAGGAACAACTGTCACACACAGGAACCAGCAGGGCAATGGTGAATTGAGAAGATACTATTAAATGGATTTTGCTTGCTGCTGGTGAGCTGCACTGATTATACTGCCCTCACTAGGGAGGGTGGCATAAATCCCATGATAGGAACTTGCCTCTGGAGAATTAATATCCCACTTTAAGTATCTGGGCCTTTGGGTGTTCATAAGTCTGAGTGGGTGTGTAAGGGCTCAGATCTTGATCTCCTTAAACTTGTTCATGAAGATGAAACTTATTGGTGACAGTGGGAATTAAGGGCCATAAATCTGGCTCCAAAAATTGCCTAACAGGTATCTTTCCCAAGGCTGACTGGAATCAAGGGGAAGCCTTTTGTATCAGGCTTATGATGTGAAAAAGGAAAGGTGACCTGCTGGTCATTCACCTCTTTCTACAGGCAGTTTTATTTAACATAATGCTGAGAAGAATTATTGCCGGAGTGGAAATTAGAAAACTCAGTATTTAAACATATTCTATCCCAGTTTATTTTGGGACTTGGGATCTGCCACTCACTCACTCACTCACTCACTCACTCACTCACTCACTCACTCACTCACTCACTCACTCACTCACTCATTCATTCATTCTTGAAGACCCAAATGGTAATTCAGGAGTCTTTATAAGGCTTTCCATCCCATGTCTAGGAGCAGGCGTGGGGAAGTCTGGCTGGGTATGCGTTCCAGAAGCCACTTTGTGCTAACACGGCACAGCTGGAACACCGAGGCCTCTTACAGGACATGCCTGAAGTCCAGCAGCCCAGGGGCAGGCAGGGATCATCTTCACAGCCCTTCTGCAGCTGCCATCATTTCACCCACTGTGTCTGTGTCATCCTGTATCCAATTATTGCACCAGAGGGCTGCAGCATTCCCTATGCAAGAAATCTCTGAGTGCTTGCCTGCAACTCATGAGGGAATGGCTTCCCACAGCTTCTCTCTGCCTTAGAGGATTTATATACTCTGAAGAGATCATTTTAGTTTTTTTAAGATTAGGAAAAAAGTATTTTTGAAATGTAATAGCATTTCAGGATTTAAATAAGGATGCCCTTAACAAAACAGAAATAATTTTTTGCCTTGTCTGCTCCCTGCTGTCCTTGGTCTGGAAAGAAAAATATTCAGCTGCTATTCTAATTGCTCTGTGGGGGCAAATAATTTATATATGAGGGATTATTTAAAATAAAATGGGTATTCTCCATCTTACTGTTTACCATCTAGGCTCTAGATTACAGTTGTGATTGCCTTCCCTAGAGAAAGAATGAACATGTATTTAAACTGTAATTGATTTTAATTAAAAACAGCTAAATATGTACAACTTAAAGAGTTATTGTTTCTAAATGAGAAATGATAATTGTTTTTCTGCGTGCTGCATCATGATGTAGCATTTGGCTGGGAATTTGGTATAATTGTCATCTGCTCGGAGGTGGCTGTGGAAGGTGGCCTGTGATATCTGCAGGCATGTCCTGAATGCTTCCATGTAGGATCACAGCTCATGTTCTTCTGAAGTCAACTGGAAGTCCTGCTTTTGACTCCAGAGCCATGGAATTATTCTCTTGCAGAAAAAATAGTTTATTTATTATATTTTCTAATCTGTATAATAGTTTCAGAATATGTAATAACATGAACAAATTAAGAAATCAAATATGTAATTTTTATTGCCAACATGTCGTCCATGTTAAACTTTGAAATAATGGTTTCTTTCTTGCAAGTTTTCCTCCTCAGTAATTCAAAATATATCTTAAACTTCTAATTTACCAGTAGCGCCTTGTTATTATTGTGTGACCTGACATATTTTGAATCTCTTCTAAATTTTAAGCTTCCTATTTTTCAAGGTGGCACCAAGCTCCCAGAGCATCAGCACTCTCCAAGAGGCACAGACGAGTTTAGGGAATGCAGAATTATATATTCTTATCACTACACCTGAGGTCATATCTGTTGGTGCTAGAGGTTGCTAGGGCATTATCAACACTGACTCTTCTTGAGCTGTGAGAATAATTTGGATTCAGGGAAGAAACATAAACTGATCTCTTTCACTCACCCACTAAGTTTAATAGGATTTGTCTTCTCTGTATTACGGGTTGGTCCATTGATAAACACGTGTTACTGGAACAAGTGTGTTATTTTAAAATTTACTTTTCTGTTAGATTATGAACTCTATTGTGACTTAGAGTTGTCATTTTAAGCTGGTTAAGACACCTGGAAAATTCACTTCATTGGCTTTAGATCAGACTTCTAGGGACAAGCTCATGTAACTTAAAGGTTGACAGTGCTGAAGTAGGCACTGGAAAAGGTGCTTGTTTTGTAGGCAAGATAAATTCTAAACCTTCTGGTTAAAAACAGTATTGGTTGCTCTTAAAACTATTTGTGGTGTATGATGTCACCTTTTACTGCTCTGAGCATATACCCTGCTACTTCTCTTTCCCTCACAGCCTTTTCTTGACATATAAAAAATTACATTAAATTTTATTTATATAAAATTTACATTATACATGTATTATTTATATTTTATGCATATTTATTTATAAACATAATCAGTGTACTTAAGGGCCTTGTAAACATCTCAATTATATATTTCCTGGGTTGTTTTATGCTTAGGTAACATATAGAAGAGGGTAAAAAATACTGTCAATACAAGAAGTATCACTGAGACCTGCAGACTGCTGTTTTAACCTTTTCATTTCATCAGAGAGTAGTAACTATCGTAGTAACTGCAGCATCTCATTCTATGATAAGCATTACAAAGAAAATAATACAAGAATATTATTATTAGTTTAGTATCTATTAGCAAGTAATATCAACTGCTTAGATAAGTTTAGTTGATATAAGTAATTTGGAAGTCAAATGAATAGTGGATTTTGGGTGTGAGAGGCAGTGTAGATTAGAAAAAAGTAAAGGAATGGTCCAGTAGCATTTTTGCTGATAATGATAAAGGATTTGCGCACGTTCTTACCTGTAGGTGAACAAAAGCCTTCTTAAATCACAGTTCTCTCTAATTAGTTTAATTTTCTTGTTTCCTAAAAACAACCTTAAATATCCTCTACTTCTGCTGTTAGGTATTCAATTTCCTTGCATTTATTTTTCTTTGTGTATTTTCCACTTAATAACTTTTTATCTCATTGCATAACCCAACTTTTTTATGCTTGATTTGTATTGGACTGTTCTTTATTTATGCATTTCATATTTTAATATTTTAAAAAATATTTTTAAAAATCCTATGGAATCTCTTATTTAGGAAGACTGAATTTTAAAAATCTCTGTATTTCAATCAGAAGATCAGTAAAATATTAGTAATTACCATTATTATTAATTATCAGTAATTTTATAATAAAAAATGATGAGCAAAACTACATTGTCTATTTGCCTTTTTACTTCAAAGTCTGTGAGTTATTTGGATGTGAGAATCATAATTGGAAGTTAGTTTTGCTCTATTTTGCATGTGGAAATATCTGATAAGACTAATATTGTTCAGAAGTAACGTAGGGGTGTTTTTTTGGGCAATCCATTGTTTTTAGGGAACCCAGTTTTGGATCCCCAAGTGAGCACATGTATGTGTTGTAAACTAAAGATCAATTCCTTCCCAAAAAAGTCAGCAACAACTTTTTGAAAACTTTTGGCTCTGAAATTTTGCTAAGCCTCAGGAAACATTCCTGTGAGAGTCAGGAGCACAGAGGTATTTTGAGAGTACACAGCACACCTTGATCATAAAGCTTCCTTTGTATGAAGCTGGTCAGTGTACTGGGTCATGTAACCACCTGCCTGGAAAGACAGGTTCAGATACTGGATGGCTACTGAAATCTGTGGCTCTGTCCCTTGAAATGCTGATAGCTTTTTGTTGTTCAGTCTACTGCCGCACAGGGAAAATGAATAATAATATTGTATTCTGTCAGTAATTGTTGCATGATTTGACGGCAATAGCAGAGTAATAATAATTGCTTTTCTATAAAGTGACTTAATAATATTTGACAAAAATACTTTGTTGTACAGATGTGTCATAGCCTCTTCATGCAACAGTCTTCAAGCTTCTCTTGTGACCAGTGCTCAATCCCATAGTTCTGAGCTACAAAACAGGACAAAAGAGAGTGGAATCTATCACCTGAAACATACTACAGTGCACAAGGAAAGCTCTCAATCTGTAGGTTTTTTAAAGAATAAAGTCTTATCATTATTTGGAATGTGGCACATATACACAAAATCTATATGACCAGCAGAATCACATGCCACTTCTGCAAATTCCTAAGTTTATCACTGCCAAACCTGAGATCCTGTGGTGTTAATACTTTTGTGGAGGAGGGATTTTATATGATCACAGAATTGAAAACTATTCCTAAGCATGTTCAGACCACCAAGTAGGATAAAATTTCCTTTCCACCACTTTAAATCAGTTGCTTCCTAATGCAAGTGCTTGACTTTGTAAATCAAAACATTTTAAATGCCTTTTTTTTGTGCACATAATATATATAGTTCATGCTCTATTGTAGCTGCTGCATTACACACGTTATTGTAGCTATTGTTTATGTATTAAGTAATATAAATGCAACAACTACAAAAAATCTTGAGAAACACACTGAGAGAGAAATACATATTAACAATCAAGCAGGGCAAATAGAAATGCCTTCCCCAATCATCTCTGAAAGGTTTGCATAAAATTCCCTTTTTGCTTATGTTCCAATCTCTCCACACAGCCTTTTTATGAAAATTCATGCAAGTTAAATTTTGTTCTTTCAAGTGTTCATGGAAAGTGAATTTCAGGCTCGCAGCCAAGGTACATTTAATCATGAAACAAAATTAGTTTAATCGTGAAACTAAATTTGTTTGGGGAAGAATTAGAAATATGCAACTTAATATAATGAGGGAATAGAAACAATAGCCTGCATTAGGTGACCAAGGAAGCAAAACTTCAGACTGATGATAATGGTATGTCATATATATTTCATGGCTATAGGCACAGTAGGTAATTTGCAAGAAGGCTAAAGTACACAGGCAGATTCCATAGCTGGGTAATTCCAAAGATTTCAGAATGGAATCCAACTATCTGAGCATTTACAGATGTTTTTTGGTAAATTTGGGGGCAATGGATGCCATCACAGAGCTCGTGTATTTGTTTCTACTAGTCTTCAGGCTTGCTCTGGATAAGTTTGTCCTATTTGACCCAACCCGTTTGTTGATTAGGTTGGTGTTACATGATATTTCAGGTCAATTTGGGAGACTCTGTTGTTTGCAAGAGCACAGTGTCTAGTAATTTTGATATTATTCTCATGCTGCTTGAGATGTATACTTCTGGATGTGTTTTCAAATGCTGGAAAAGTCAAACTGAGTGAGTCTTCATAAAAATATCACATCCAAACGAATATCTTGTACGATTGCAGTTGAGAACTGATTTCTACTCCTACCTCTGTCTGTGAGAGCTCTAATAACCACTTAGTAATGTAGCACTTGCTAGAAAGGATTAACAATTCTGTAGTGAAATTTATAAGTATTAAGATCAAATTTATGAATTATGGACAAGTACCAAAACATCAAATTTTTATATTTTATTACAATTATTGATTATAAGAATAAATACTAGGAACTTGAGAGAAAGACATGTTCTATTTTGGATACAGATCTAATAAATATGGTGACAAGTCAGGTTTGGTTTGCTTGGGTTTCTGTTCCTCCACTTCTTGTAAAAAAATTACTATTGCATGCAGACCTGGTATTCCAAATTTTAATCCTTAAATGAAAAAAACTGACAACCTATATAGATACAAGTGGATGGAAATTTAGGGTGATGTAATAAAATAAAATCTTGTTACTGCTTTAATTTATGAAAACACAAACAATGGGTCCATCTTTACAGAAGTGAACTACCTTGAAATAAGGTAATTTCTTATTTATTTCAGCCATCTGAGATCAGTGACAAAAATGCCTCTGAACATATTGGTTGTCTCCGTTGATTGTAGGAGCCAAGATTTCAATAGAGCAGCTGATCTATTTCACCTGTTTTACAATGATAAAAAATCTAACGTTAGTGCTCTTGTTGCTAAGTGCTAATGCAGATACATAAATAAAAGGTTCCAGGGGAGTGATGCCTCAAGAGACACTAAATAAACAAAATATGCAGATGAGATAAAGCACAAAAGAGTGACTGTGATAAGCCAGGGTTGGCAGGTGTTGTTTGAGATTTCCTTCTAATTGGAGTGTGGAGCTGGATAGAGAAGGCAGGAATAAGGGCCTTCATTGAAGTGAGGAAGTACGGAAGGGAAGAGGGAGAATTCACCAGTGAGGAGCACCAGGTTTATTAGACCCCAGGGCTACAAAGTTAAGATTTGAAACTAGGTCTAGAGGAGGAATGGGAAAGAATTTAATAATCTGCCTGTGTCCTTTGTTACCTGAGTGAAAAAGTTATGCAGGAGAAAGACATAAATTGTTTCAGGAAGAGGGTGATTGGTCTGTGAAAGCTTCTGTTGCTGGCAGAGTAAAATCAGAGGCCAACTTTATAGAAGTTATAAAAAATAGGGAGGATGGGACTCATTTGACAAACCTTAAGCTCATGTAAAGCTTTAGATGTTAAGCAGGTGAAGGAGAATCTGAGGAGGGATGAAAAAGGTGACATTTATGTAGTTATTAACGAGCAAGAAAATCTGAATAGCAGCATACTGAATATATTACAGCTGAGGAACATGTTTGCAGTCATTAAGATCAGAAAAGAGAGGACTGAGAAAGCCAAGATGTGAAATGGTGAAAGATTTTGCTGTGAATAGTGCTAGAAAGATCAACAGTTTAAAACTGTGCAGGAAGTGAAATTTGGATCTTGTTTGAATATGCTGCTTTAAAGAATGTGTTGAGCAAAAAGTAATTCCCAAGGCAAAGGCTTGTCTGACCTTGGGCAAAGAACTGAATCTCTGTTTTGGAGAAGATATTCAGAAAAAGAAAAAGAAGAAAAAAAAAAAACTGAAGGAGAGGGAATAAAAGATATGTTTGTACAGTCAGGTAAGCTAGGAAAAGTGATGGAAATGTATGAATGCAAACCAACAAATATGATGCTATCAGCTATGGCTAGTGTGGAGAGCAGCAGGTGGGAATCTTTATTTGCAAATAATCCCTTGATGGAGTGAAGAATCTCAAGTTATCTTTCTGAATGATTTACCTCCTCTTCTTACCCTATCTACTTGAAGTGCAAATACTGGACAAGGAGAAAAATTTTTCAGTCTAATGAGATCTTTTTAGCTATTATGGTGCTTCAGCTGTAGAATTTAAAAAAAAAAAAAAACCAAAAAGATGGCTGATTTTAGGTGGGATGGCACAGGATTTTTTTGTGAAGGTCAAGAAGTTAAAATTTTGACAGCGACGGTGATGAAATAATTTAACGCCTCAGCTGTGTGGGTGCAGATGGTCATCCACATGGGGGATATTTTTCCAGCAGGTTATTGAGTCAATGATGCTGGATGCCTGCAGTTTGGCAGTTATCCATTAATATGTAAAACAAAATTTTGGACTATGCAAAAATTGGGTGTTGAATTTCATTTAATGTTGTGCCAGGTTTCTTTCAGTACCTTGTGGTCTTGTATGATAGGAGGATTAAGAAATGGAATTTTACCATTGGTGAGCTGACTGACAATAGATTGGCAACCAAATTTTTGGGGAGACGGTGTTTCCACTGGGATGGGATGGGAATTATTGGGGGTTTTGGATTGGGTTGGATTTTTTTTTTGTTAGCAAATCCCACAAGGATGAATTGACAATGAACATACAGAGTTGCTCACAGTGTTAATTTTTCTTGTTGTTAAATTAATGTAGAAATTTTTGTAACTGAAATGAATCTATTCCTGTTCTTGAGGTGCGGTTTTTACACGGTTCTCATGTTTAAAACAGTGCCACCATGTAAGATCTTCAACCTCTGACTGACACAGTTCAGTCAGTTGCTGGAGAATGCAGCAGGGAAACATATGCAATGTAGCAGGAATAAGACCAGGCAGAAGAAGAGGAAGTAGTTGATATGGAAGGCTATTTAGGCAATAAGAGTTTGGTGGCTAAACAGAGAAGTACATCTGCCTAAGTAATGTAGGATTTTGGAGGGCCAAATCATAATTAGGTTTAAACTTTTTATGTTATTTGAAAATCCTTTAGGTCAAATACCAGTTTTCTGAAAAAGATTGTCTCCCAAATGACTGCTGTTCCCTGGATCAGCCTGTACTCCAAGATGCTGCCAAACTGGGGTTCAGATAACACACACAATTAATGTCAAGGGCAGAACTCATCTGCTATCTCTCCTATCCTAAACACTTTGTCATCTCCTGCCTTGTTTTCAGCAGTCACATCTAGATGAACATTTCTGTATGTTTTTAAGCACTGCCTTCTGGCAAAACCTTACTCTCCTTTCCCTCAACTATCATTTTTATATACATGAGGACTTAGAAACATTGAATTCTTGTTCTCTGAACAGCACACTGAGAACCAAGGGCCTTGAATTTGTGCACTGAAACATGTGGGTTGTGCATCTGCAAGTCTTTTATTGATGATATCCCTTTGGTATCTGACCTCAAAGCTGAAACTCTACCCCAGTGTAGGAATCAAGAAAGATTAAATGGGGTCAATAACTGAGGATCCACTCTGGTAGCCATGAGGACTTTGAGCACCTGTTAAAAATGTAAGAAGTTTGATTATAGATGAAACTAAAAAAACAACTGAATATTACAGCATCCAAAACCATCAAAATCTCCAAGTTTTCTGAGATCAGCCTCTCAATAAAGAGCAGCTCGCAAAACCAGAACCTGGAAAAAAATGAACATTATCTTGATAAGAATGGGGAATTGCTTCATAAAATCTCACTTTCTGAAAAAATGGTACATATAACTCTTGTATTTTCTCTAAATTGATAAGACATAGGAAAAAATTGAACTGGAAGTAATTAAAGCAAGGGAAAAAAAAAAAGGGATAAGAAAACAAATGGTAAAAACTGAGGCTGTAAGATGAATCTGTCAAAAGCAGAACTGGATAGGACAAAGCCAGTTGAGAAGGTACCCCATAAGGGAACTAAAGAAAAGAACTGAGAATGCACTGGAAATGAAAGATGGCAGGACTTTGTGTACTTTTTTATTATGTGCTGCTCTGGTGAAGACAAAAAAATGTGACACATTTTGTCACTTGTTTCCAACTGCTGGCAAAAGCAACTGTTATCTAGCCCAGTGAATACCCAAAATCAGCTAACCTGAAACCCAGCAGCAACTCTACAAAGTTCTGGAAATTCTCCATAAAGAAAGTTATTGTAGTAGATTTGGGGCCTGGATGCTTTGGTCCACAGAAGTAAAATCACAGTGTATTGTTTACAGCACACCTATGGCATGAATTTACTTTCAGATACAGGTATCAATCTACTTATTCCACCACACATCCTGTGCTTTCATTGAGACAATAGCTAGAACTTGGTTCTTAAACTTTGTTGCAGCATTTGCACCTCGTCAAATGGAACTATTGTTGTGGAAACTACTTGACTATGGCCTGTCTGATTTCTGTCCTCTTTAGAAGACAGAATTTGACTAGATGAGGACAGAGGACAGAGGACATGCATTTGATTAGACAAAAAAAATTAAAGTGAAGTGAATAACAACATCTCAATAAAATATTACTACAGTGCTTATGGGTGCTTGCTTTTGTACCCCATTGTGCAACCAAGCCCACTGTTGTCTCTCCTAGAGTTTGGATTTCTGTATTCTCCTAGAGTTTGGATTTCTGTATTCATCAGCACCACCATTTTTCCCCAACTGCCTGTAGTTTCTGGTGCTTCATTACCTTCAGGTCACTGTGCAGCATGCTTACAAACCTCCCATTTCTGTGTCATTGGTAAATTTGATCACACTTGAAAGTATAGCAAACAAATACCTGACAAAAGGAGACACTCATTAACAGCCTTCATTTCCTATGCAGCAATGCAAGCAAGCACAGGCATACATGAGAGCTCTGGCAGGAATACAAAGGAACTGTGCTTGGAGACTGACAATTAAAACTTTCTGAGGAAGCAGGACCACCTCCTTGTTTCTGCTGTGCACTGGGAGAGTGAAAACAACTCCCTGAACCACCTGTGGTTACTCCTCACAGACTAGGGAGCTCAGTTTGAAAACACCTGCCAAGTGTCGGTCTCTGAGCAGGAGTCTCACATGCTTGGCAGGCTTCTTGTTCATTGCAGCACTCAGCACTCAGCCAAACTTTGCTGAAATTACTTACATTGACCCTTTGGAGTGGACTTAAAGTGAGGACACAAGATGAAGATGGTACTTTTAAAAGAGCTTTTGTTGGCATCCTTACATGAGATCTATTATTAAGGCTCACTGGACTTTACACCTTCATGTTGGATTTACCCAAGAAAATTTTAAATCTCAGCTTCAAGGAAGAGAGAGAACATTGGCTTTCCCTGACCCTAATAATGGATCCATATTTTTGGAGACCAAAAAATGACCAGTTGCCTTCAGGACAGAAGTGCTGGTGTCCCATGCTGGTAGCTGTCCCCAGCTGGTGTGGTGGCCCCGATGGGACCTGGAGGTTATGCCAGGGCTGCTGCCTGTGCCTGTGCAGGCCATAGGATGGATGAGAGTTCCTCAGCCCTGGCACAGCAGATGTTCTCATGACTGCAGCCAACAGGCTAGTCCAGCTGCAGGTCACCAACCCATTCCTCACCCACATCTATCAAGAGATGCACTACTGTCATCATGGTTTGCCATGTGTACAAGGAGTTAGCCACAAGAAGAATATTTAACCCTTTTTTCTCCATTTTCTTTTTCCCCTCCAAACCCCCAGATGTTCTGCTGCTACAGTGCGGGCAGAGCATATTGCTAATTCATTACCATGACTTATGCAGAGAGTGGGAGAACCACTGATGCAGGGTCAGCACTGTGTCAAGACAACAGGAATAAATTGCATTAAAGCCACATCAGACAGCTCTGAAGAATCAGGGTTAAAATTGGTAATACTGATTCATGAGAATAAGGGTTATTACAGATAAACAGTGAAATTGTAATTGATTGTTCTTTCCACTTAGTGTTTTTTACTTTTTTTTTGTCCTTAATGTGATGATTGTTAAGTACTCAAAAGTTAGAAAATCCAATGTTACGGTTATCTAACATTCATCTCCTGGATAGGTGCACTGTGATACTGTCAAATAATCATATCTTTTCACTTACTTAAAAAAAGTTTCTGTCTCAGTGCACAGAATGGATGATGTCTTCTAAACCAATTAGAATTATGAGGTGAATGAGGTTGTTTGGATGACTGGTACTTTATTTCTCGTAGAAAATGCAATGTGAGCATAGAAACAATGTAGGCCCTGCAGGACAAGGAGGACAGGTGAATTTGGGGGAAGGACAGGCTATGGGTGGACCAAGATCAACAGCATCAACAAGACCAAGTGCTGGGTCCTGCACTTTGGCCACAACAAACCCATGCAGTGCTACAGGCTGTGGGCAGAGTGGTTGGAAAGGTGCCCAGCAGGAAACAACCTGGGAATGCTGGTCAATAGCTGGGTGGATATAAGACAGCGTGTGCCCAGGTGGCCACAAGGCCAGTGGCATCCTGGCCTGTACCAGCAATAGTGTGGTCAGCAGGACCAGGGAAGTGATCATCCCACAGTACTCGGCACTGGTGAGGCCACACCTTCAGTCCTTATACCCAGTTCTGGATCCCTTAATTCAGGAAGGACATTGAGGCGCTGGAGCATGTCCAGAGAAGGGCAACAAAGCTGGTGAAGAGTCTGGAGGGCATGTCTTATGAGGAGAGCTGAGGAAGTTGGGGGTGTTAGCCTGAAGAAAAGAAGGCTTAGGGGGGACCTTTTCCCTCTGCATCTCCCTGAAAGGAGGATATAGCCAGGTGGAGGTCAGCCTCTTCTCCCAAGCAACCAGAGCAACCAGCAACGGGACAAGAGACATGGTCTTAAATTGCTCCAGAGGAGGTTTAGGTTGGACATCAGGGATAATTTCTTCACAGAAAGAGTGATTGGACATTGGAACGGGCCGCCCAGGGTGGTGGTGGAGTCACCATCCCTGGAAGTTCAAAGAAAGACTGGATGTGGCACTCAGTGCCATGGCCCAGTTGACAGGTGTTGATCATAGGTTGGGGTCAATGATCTCATGTATTTTCCAGCCTAACTGTGATTCTGTGATTCTGAAGATCACTTCCATTATTTCCCCTTCTACCATTTGTCACAGCTCTTTCATAGGATCCTAGAATGGTTTGGATGGAATGTGTTGGAAAAGGCTGCCAAGGTCATCAAGTCCAACTGTTAACCCATTACTGCCAAGTCCACCACTAAACCTTGTCCAAGTGCCACATGTGGCAAGCACCTCATCTGCAAGTTTTTCAAATACCTTTACGGATGGTGACTCTCTCATTTCCCTGGGCAGCCTGTTCCAATATTTCACAATCATTTAGGTAAAGATTTTTCTTAATATCCAATCTAAACCTCTCCTGGCACAACTTGAGGCCATTTCCTCTTGCACTATTGCTTGTTACTTGGAAAAAGAAACTTCTCCTCCCCACTTTGCCACAAGCTGCTTTCAGATAGTTGTGTGTGACACTGCGCAATAACTTTGTCTAATCATCTTGGACGTTTGCTGCTGTTGTGTATTTCTTGCAATTAAGCTGCAGTCAGACTCAGAGGAGATAAAAGTCAGCCAAGGCCTTAAGGAGAGAGATCTAAGGCTGTGCAATCAAACCTAGCTGATGATTCCAAAATTAGGAGGATGCAGAAATATTGTAAGATTAAGAAAGGTGAGGTTGTATTTTAGTTTCCATTTTTTTCTCTCGTACTTGTGTTATTTTTACTACTTTATAACTGGCCATTGAATATTTTAAAAAAAGAAGGACAAAAAAATTCTTGTGGGAATAATTGTTATGATTAAAGATAATTTATGTTATCATTTTTAGATTTGTTAGCATTTCTTTTCATACTTAGTGGATGAAAAATTAGACAAAGGAATAGCATTACCTGTATAGCTTCTATAAGAAAAAATATTATTTGTAGACGTATTTACAAATTGAAAGGAATGTCCTTTTATTTTTTGTTTTCTTGTAACCTGAATGTTGGGCACATATGCCTTCATTTCCTCTCATCTGAGACTTGTAACTGTAGGGATGAGGTACTGGATGCACATATATCTGTATTTTGTGTGGGATTATGAGTGAATTTTGCAGGAAATGTGGACAAGTAGAAGAGGTGCACACTATGAAATAATGTCAGTGTGTTTTCTTTTAAACTGTTTTCCTTTCAAATGAAACAAAACTGGAAGGAGTGCCCCTCTCTGTTCATGTCACTGATGGCTGTTGGATCCTTGGGACACAACTAAAGTTAAGACAAAATAACTGTCCCTAGAATGAATGTGATATGAAGGTCAGGTTGTCAGGAGAAACTCTTTCACTCTACAGTCTGCTCTGCAGTGCTGCCCTGATTGTTGATGTAGGCATGACCACTGTCTGCTGGGATAGATACTGTCAGGGTTTTGGGACATCTTGTTTACAATTGTTATGCTGTGGTATTTTTGTATTTTATGTGCTGACAAAACTAGCCACTTTCTTTGACAGAGACTGTTTTTCTCCGGTGAGTTTTCGATAAGATATCTCTACAGTGATTTAAAAATGGTCTTATAACCATGCCAGCATTTTAATGTGCCCTGGATTCAGCTACACTAGAGAGTAAAACTGTTGATTTTGGATGGAGTAGAGTAGGACTGAAGTGGAGATTAAGCATGTACATTCATGCCTTTTAGAACTAATACAAGAATATGGGGCTTTACACCCAGCTCCCGGATCTGTTGCAGTAAGCTGTGAGAGCTTCTACTGCATTCCCAACTACAGTCAAAGAAAGGAAAGCATTGGTGAAGGTGTCTTACATAAGACTGCTTGATTCTCCACTGCCTCAACAGGACTTGAAGTACCAAGTTTCAGTAGAGAGAAGTTTCAGAAGTTGCTGGTCCTCAACTTTTGTTTTCTGCCACTCAGATGCTTTGTTGTCACTTCTTGCTGTATCAGGGCACAGACTGTAAGTTTACTTGCTTGAAATTTTTCTGAAAAAGGTTAAGACAGATGGAGAAGCTTTTCTAGACAGCCTGGAAGCATATTAAGAAGTTGTTCCTTATTGTCTTCCCAGCTGAGAGTAGATGGGTTTAGCATATGTCAAAAAGTGGATAGAAAATATTATGCTAGCAAGCATGACTGAATTTGGGACAGCAAGTGCAGTTATTTAAGCAGGTAGGTATTCCTTACACTGGCCAAGATTTTGACTGACTGTCCGTCACTTTTGGATGACACTTCACATTGTCAGTGTCTGTTCAGTGGAGAGAAGTCTGCCATGATATCAGTCTGGGAAGAGAATTTTTTGGGTGACCTGCACTAACATATTTTCTAATGATAAGCCTCAGATA